>NC_045962.1:57035995-58264385 GCF_010909765.2 Amblyraja radiata | reverse complement strand
TTAAGTGGATTCATGTTAACTCAAGTAATTGCGGCACGGTGGCGTAGTGGTAGAGCTATTACCTTATAGCACCAGAGCCCCGGGTTCGATCCTGAATACGGGTGCTGGCTGTATGGAGATTGTACGTTCTCTCCTTGACCTATTTGGGTTTTCTCCGAGATACTCCCACACTCCAAAGACGTACAGGTTTGTTAGTTAATTGGCTTGGTATAAATGTTAAAAATTGTCCCTAGTATGTTTGAAAGTGTTAATGTGCGAAGACGTTGATTGGTGTGGATTCAGTGGGCCGAAGAGCCTGTTTCCACGTTGTATCTCTAAATTAAAAAAAATCAAAATTTGAATTCATGCTTCTGTTTAATAATAGAATATAAACAATTTAAGCTGGAATGTTCCATCTTATATAAAGTATAATGAGCTATAGTGAAAGGTTGAGTAGGCTGCGTCTCTATTCCATGGAGCGTAGTAGGATGAGGGGAGATCTTATAGAAGTATGTACAATCATGAGAGGAATAGATCTGGTGGATGCACAGAGTCTTTTACTCAGAGTAGGGGAATTGAGGATCAGAGGACATAGGTTCAAGGTGAAGGGGAAAATATTTAATAGGAATCAGAGGGGTAACTTTTATGGAAAAAGCTGCCAGAGAAGGTATTTGAGGATGGGACTATCCCATCGTTTAAGAAACAGTTGGACAGGTATATGGATAGGACAGGTTTGGAGCGTTATGGACCAAGCGCAGGCAAGTGGGACTAGGGTAGCTGGGATATTGTTGGCCGGTGTGGGTGAGTTGGGCCGAAGGGCCTGTTTCCACACAGAATCACTCTATGACTATCAAAGAGAACAAAGCAGGCACTTGAAATTAAGACTAGGTCAAGCAGCCTGTTTAAACATTCCATTTTAGGCTATTAAGTTAATTATATTCCCAAACTTAAATTTAGCTGAGATCTGTACAGCATCTGTGCACACATACTCTATGCTTTTGTGTGGCTGTGGCAGAATGATTTTCTTACATATGATGTGTAAGATTTTGTCCATATGGAGCTTTAGAATGGTTATGCATCATAACTGTGCATTTTAGGTGGTGCACTAAAGAGAAAACTTATTAATGATTTTGAGGCATGGTGAAATATTTTTTTTAAATCATATCACAATAGGAAGGGTCTTGAGGTGTAAGGTATGTATCAGTGTACGAAAACGGTTGGACAGACTTGGACTTGGAAGACGTGAGGTTATGGGAGACATGATAGAAGTAAATCCATGTGCCCATTCAAAAGCCTCTTAAACACAATTATCATATCTGCCTCCAGTAACACCCTTGGCAGTGTGGTCTAGACTCCCACCATCCTCTGTGCAAAATAAACATACCACACACCTCCATTAACCCTTGCCTCTCTCACCTTAAAGCTATGCCCTCCAGTATTTCTATTCTGGGAAAAAAAGTTGTGACTGTCAGCCTCTTGTAATTTAATATACATCTATCAGGCCTCCCTGCAACCTCCAGCATTCCGGAAAAAAACATTGACATTCCAGAGACCATGCCACCAGGGGTGCTGGTGGAGACAGATGCGATAGTGGTGTTTAAGAGCATCCATGTCACCCAAATGCATTGCTCAACAGTCTATTGCATACCTTCCTTCATCCTTGCAATATGTGATTACGATAAATGGACAATGATGCATAGTCTTAATGCCATAGAGAACAAAACACAAGGATTTGGAATGGTTGTTTTAATGCTGCAGAAGATATTATCTTTATCCTCCACACATCCCATTCTCCCATCAACTTCTGGAAAGCAAGGTGTGAGTAGAGTAATACTAAAACTCCTGTTTACCTCCTATTCTCTTAATGTCACCTTTCTCCCACCAAAGGTATGAGGGTTGAAACCAAGATGATGACATGATTATATGGGCTCGGGTTCAGACGTGATTGGTACTCAGAATAAAATACATATTGTAACTCACTGGTCCAGCAATTCCTATGGTCAGGCATGTAGTGAATCTGTAGAACTATAGGTACAGATCTATACTAATTAAATAATTCTAATTAAACTGTAACCAAGATCCAAGATTAGTCTAGTTCTGTGCAATTCTCTTGTGTAACTTTTGTGACCTTGTCCGACAGCACATTTGATCTCAGGTTGCAGACAATTCTTGGAACTTCTGTGTAGCTCAAGAAGTGTCTATACTTAAAGAACAGTTCTCCTGCTCAGATGAAGATGATTCTGTGGTCTGGCACCAGTCAAGTACCATGGGTACCGGACGAGAGCGTTTCAACCTGCACTATGTATTAGCAAACTTGTCAGAAAGTCTACATGCAATGAGTTCCATAAATCCTCTTCACAGTGCTTAACAGAACTTGAAGCCATTTATTTCCAGCATGGTGGACAACTCTGCTGGCACATTAGACCCAATCATGACACTGCATCTTTAGACTTTAGAGATGCAGCGTGGAAACAGGCCCTTTGGCCCACCATGTCCATGCTGACCAGCGATCACCCTGTACACTAACACTATCCTATACTGGGGGAAATTTACAATTTTCAGAAGCCAATTAACCTACAAACCTGTACGTCCTCAGTGTGTGGAAAATCTGAGCACCGGGAGAAAGCCCACGCAGTCACAGGGAGAACATAGGAACTCTGAATCGCGACTATGGGTGAGTAAGACAGCAACTCTACCGCTGCACCACTGTCAGCCCAAGTATCATAACAAGCTCAACTTGCTATCCTCGGCCTGGCATATTGATCCTTGGAGGACCTTTAAAACATCACTGCAGCCCCTCGTACCTGACATAGAATTGGTGTTCACTTGGAGACAACACATTTTCCAACAATGGTGACCAAGCTAAATTGAATCTATTGGTCTTATGCTTTAGAAACCGGTCTATGTCCAATATTTTTCACATAATGATCACATTAATAGCATCCTTGCAATATTTGTTTTCAGTACATTGATTCTGGTTTTGGTTGTATTGCTTTTGTGTTATTTATGCTTACAGGATTGTAAAATGTGACAAACTGCTCTGTATTGCTGCGATGTTTATTGAAGTTTCCAGAGAGGCTGTCAATGAGGAATCCCTGAATAAAGAGTGTCTATCTTATATTGAGATTCAAATGTACATGCTGGCACATATTTATTGGATGCTGGAAATATTCAATGCACACATCCCACGTTTATCATTTTCAACTACTGTACGGTTTTGTAAGCTGGATTATGTGGGGGTAGAAAAATAACATTTATTTATTAGAGGTGCATCAGGATTTCAATTGCTGAGTCAACAGCAATGTTGACAAAGGTCTAAGACTAAGCGAAATGCAGCTGTATTTTTACAGCTACATATCATAGATGAGCTATAGGCACCAAATGTATCTTCCACTGCAACTTGCTGGTTGTGAGAGCTTGCAACTTTGCATACTGATCAGGCAGTAGCTTATATGGTGCAGGAATGCAGGTGATCATGTAATGAAAATGATGTCCAGATGCCAATTTTACACCAAAGATAGACACAAAATGCTGGAGTAACTCAGTGGGTCCCAACCCGAAACATCACCTATCCATTTTCTCCAGAGATGCCGCCTGACCCATAGTGTTATTCAGCAATTTGCATCTATCTTTGCAGATGATCATAGTTGGAAGGATGGCTCGAAAGCAGGAGTGGCTTTTAAGACAATGGCAGCAAAAAAAGATTAATTCTTGCAGCAAAATAAATGCCTGTTAGTTGACTCAGTGTGATATTTAAATTGTGAAGTGCCCAATGTAAACCCCACCTATTTGTTACTAAATAGTATTTGGAAGTTTCTTCCTTTGTAGGTGTTGCTGACATGACCTACATTCACCATCCTCGACTCTCCTGGGGAAAGCAGTGGTAAACCATTTACTTAAACCACTGCAGTTCTTCTGCTGATTGTAGACTCTCAATGCTGAGTACTTTTTTCCCCAACAATTGCAGAATGAACTTGGTATCTGTACAACCACTTATCATTGTTTCAATTGTATCAAATACAATGTGCATTTCACAAATTGTTCAATAACACTATACCATCTCAGTCTGCCATGGCCATGCACTTGGCTCATTCACTAACAATTTGTACCAAATACCTATTTTCATCCTCTTGAGTTCTCTACTCTTCTTACCCATTCCAATCTTAACACTTCTGAATGCATTGCCCTCCTCTCAGTAACAATCGTAATATTGTTATCAAACCCGCTGACAATTGAGGTGCCATTGTAGTCTGGCAGGCTAACCTCTGTGCTGAGACCAAGCGCCTGCTCTCGGATGCCTCCTCATACATGCCCCTTGACCACGATATCACAGATAAACACCAGGCCACCATCTCTCAGACCTCCATTACTAATCTCAATGCCATCTCTGGCAATCTTCCCACCACACCCTCCGACTTTATACTTTTCCCAGCCCCATACTGCATGTTTCTGTCTCCTTCCCAAATTCCACAAACCAGACTGCACTGGCAGATACATTGTTTCTGCCTACTTTTGCCCCATGGAACTCATCTCCAAATACCTTGACTACATCTTGCCCCCATTGTCGAGTCTCTTCTGACCTATATGCAAGACCCTTCACATGCTCTTCAACACTTCAATAACTTTCATTTCCAAGGTCCCCATTGCTGCATCTTTATCATACATGTCCAGTCTCTTTATACCTCCACTCCCCTCCAGGAAAGTCTCTGGGCCTTTTGGTCTTGAACAGAAATCCAATCAGTTCTCCTCTATACTCATCGTTGCCTGGTGGAACTTATCCTTGCACTCAACAACTTCTCTTTTGACTACTCGCACTTTCTTCTTTAAAGGTATAGCTATGGGCACTTGCATGGTTTCCAGCTATGCCTGTCATTTTGTTACATTGAACAGCCTTGTTACAAATGTATACTGGCACCATCCCCCAACTCTTTCTCCGCAACATCGATGATTGCATCGGGACTGCCTCTTGCACCCGTGCAAAACTAGTTGTTATCATTAATCTTGCCACTAACTTCAAATTCACCTGGACTATTTCTAACACCACTCTCCCCTTTCTGAATCAATTGTCTCCATCACAGGGGACAGAAACTATTAATGGATGTCCACTATGAATCCATTGACTCCCACAGTTATCTGAACTACACTTCCTCCCACCCTGCCTCTTGCAATGACACACTCCCCTACTCTCAATTTCTCTGTCTCTGCAGCATCTGCTTCTAAGTTGAGGCTTTCCACTCTAGGACACCTGAAATGTACTTTCTGTAATAAACATGGCTCCTCCCCCCCCCCCCCCCCCCCTCCTGTTTGGAGATGGATCCCTTGCCAACATCTCCTTTGTATCCCTTTGTTCAGGACCTACTCCCCCTTCACCCAGACAGGATAAGGATAGAGCTCTCCTGATCATTACCATTCGCCCCACTCGCTTCTGCATTCAGCCCATCATTCTCTGACATTTCTACCACCATCAACATGATCCTACCCTTCTGCTTTCTGCAGGGATCGCTCTCTCCGCAGCTCATTGGTTCAATCATCCCTTCCCATCCAAACCACTGGTATTTTCTCCTGCAATGGCAAAACATGCAATACCTGTTCTTGTAACTCCTCCTTCATATCCATTCAGGGACCCCTGCAGCTCCTCTGGGTGAGAGAGGTTCACATGCATATCGTATAATCTCATCTTCTGCTTTCTGTGCTCCAGGTGTGGCCTGCTTTACATCACTGAGACAAAGAGTAGACTAGGCGGCTGTTTGCTGAACACTAGCATTTCTGCTAAAGCCAGCTGGATTTACTAGTTGCTAACTGTTTTAGCCCTTCTCATTCTCACACTGACCTTTTTGGCCTGAGTTTCATCCATTGCCAGAATGAGACACACATGCAAACTGGAGGAACAGCACCTTGTATTCCACTTGGGTATCTTATAATCCAACAGTATAGGGGCTGTCCACTTGGGCGACCTATTTGGCGAGTTTAGGAGAGTTTAGGAGAGTTTGAAAAATTGACATGTTGAAGACCTCCTTCGACTATGTAGAAAACCTCCTTCGTCTATGTTGAAGACTAGCTACGACTAGCTACGACTAGCTATGACTAACTTCGGGAAAATTGGACACCGAACAGTGGAGCGTGAAGACGACCTCCTTCTATCTCCTACGACCTCCCGTCGACTATGATGAAGACTACCTACGACTACAACTACCTTCGACTACCCTCGATTACCTGCGAATAACATGACCCACTACGACCTACTATGACCTACTATGACAAAATCTACGAGTAAAAAAGTGTCGATTTTTTCCATGGCGACCTTTTTTTACTCGCGGGCATTTTTCAACATGTTGAAAAATATGCCGCGACCTAGCTGAGACCTCGAGTACGTGGGGACTACACTCGAGCATGAGGGAGAGTTACAAAGACCTCCTAGGACCTTGTGTCGACCATCTAGATACCTTCCATCTAGATACCTTCCTCTGGCATCACATTTTGTGCCTCTCTCCTTAACTTATCTCATTATCTCTTGTCTTTTCATCAATTACCTTTGTCCAGCCATCTAATTAAACCCCCATACCTATATCCACCTATAATATGCTTGGCTTTGTCCTGCCCCCAACTCTCTTCCAGCTTTCTTGCCCTACCCACTGCATTCTGTCTGAAGAAACATCCTGACCAGAAATATTGCCTACGCATATTCTCCAGAGATGCTGCCTGACCCACTGAGTTACTCCAATACTTTGCATCTTTGTTTGTAAACCAGTGTCTGTTGTTCCTTGTGTCTACATCTTTCACCCTTCTGTCTTTGGTTATCAAAATTGTAATGATTCATGTTTTTAACTCGGGCATGACAGATCCACATAAGCAGAGACCCAAACATCATTCAGTCTCTCCCACATAGATCACAAGGCATTCTCATAAATTAATGCATACCATGCTTTAAAAAAAAAAAAATCTCCCTCACCTTTATTACAGTACAAAATTCCCAGGTTCCTACTGAAAAAAGAGATTATCATCGATCCACACACTAAATTATTGTTGTAATGTATTTACATTAAAAACGTTGGCATCATGATTACATGTTAATAGGACCAATTGTGATTGCCGCATGTGGGTATAATGATAGCTTTGCTTTATTTTAAAGCTCTTTGTGCACCTTGGAAACACAATTATACAAGACTTTTATAGTGTGTGAATACAAACGTTTCATATATATTTTGTTCTTGTTAAATCCGTACCACATGTTTATCAGCATCATATAAGAAATGTCTGGAATGCAATTCTGACTGAGTTGATGCTGTCAATTTTCTTCCTACAAAACAAAAGTCATTGGCCTTGCATTGCCGTGACGTTACTTTTGCTGAACCCATTAGGGAGCCCAGTGCTGTCCAGAGTCACAGCCTGATGGATTGCAGAATGTATCTGCTGCCAAATAGCTAATGAAAATTTTATACAGCAGAGGCTTGGTTGTCATGAATTATTCAGCAGAAGCTATTCACTAGGGAACTGGGAGCTTATGCTTCTGCGGTCAGAAAAAAAGGAAATAATACAGCCTAAGAAACAGATTTGACTAAGAACAGGAGGTAGGTGAGGGGCAGGTGCAATATAATTTATTGTCTCTGTGTGCAATGGGATCATTGGCCAAAAACTACAACACTAACATTTGTTACCAGCTTGGAGCGGGCAAACCAATGTCAGCTGTTATTAAACTGTTTGGTTGGTATTTGCAGGCTTGGGGATTCAAAATGGATAAGAAGATCTAGTTTCCCAAACCTTTTGTATATAGAGTTTGATTTGAATATGGTTTTAAATGCATTTGAAATTAAGAGCAAATTTTAACTTTGGTATTTAGTACATTTATTATGCCAGATTGTTATTAAGACTGTAATTTTTTTTTTTTAAATGTCACTAATCACGTACCTTTTCACAAGTTCTGAGATGTTCATGATTTGAGTATATTTAACATAAGCAGAGCAACCAGTGATCAGACAGACAAAGGTTTACCATGACAAAAAGATTTCCAGTACTAGCAAAAGATTTCCTTATTTATGTACTCTGAAGGATTTTTCATTTCCATAAGATGGACTTTAATCTGTCATCAATGTGCAATTCTGATGTTCCTATGATAAACTGGTGTTATTGCATAAAGGATAAAGTGGTAGATGGCTTAAATGTAGCAGACAAGAAATAGGACAATAAGAAATTAGGGTGGGCCATTTTGGAGTAGGAAGAAATTGTGTTGAAGTTGAAACAAAGAATTCTAGGTGAGAAACTTGGAAGTATAGAGTACTCAGATTTCTGCCCATATTTGCAGAAACTCATTTTTATTCCACAGTTTTGCCATGTGACACTGTTATATGGAAAACCCTGTGAAACAAGGCCAGAGCAAGGAAGTGTCATAATGACGCAGCACAGTAATAGGTTTTTCGTCCCCACTCATCCATGCCAATCAAGATGCCCCATCTAAGTGATAACCGAGTGGTGATAACCAGGGACAGATCAGGGTCAGCAGTGCCTTATGCTGAAGGTGGCGGATGAGAGAAAAAATTGTAAAGTTAGATCTACAGTTCGAGGGAGTAACTTGTGGTTTTGGAAGATTATAGGGGAGAATCGGCCAGTTCCCAGTGCAGAGCTGAAAGCTTCTAAACTAATTGGGACGCGAAAAACATTTCAGCTGGTTGTAGTTTATAAACAGTGTAATGAATGCAATTAATTAATGTTGCAGTTGTATACGACGTTGGTGAGACCGCATTTAAAATATTGTGTTCAGTTCAGGACACCATGTTATAGGAAAGATATTGTCAATCTTGAAAGGGTTCAGAAAAGATTTACGAGGATGTTGCCAGGACTAGAGGGTGTGAGCTATAGGGAGAGGTTGAGTAGGCTGGGTCTCTATTCCATGGAGCACAGGAGGATGAGGGGGAGATCTTATAGAGGTGTATAAAATCATGAGAGGAATAGATCAGGTAGATGGACAGAGTCTCTTGCCCAGAGTAGGGGAATTGAAGACCAGAGGACATTGGTTCAAGGTGAAGGGGAAAAGATTTAATAGAAATCAGAGGGGTAACTTATTCACACAAAGGGTGGTGGGTGTATGGAACAAGCTGCCAGAAAATGTAGTTGAGGCTGGGACTATCCCATCATTTAAGAAACAGTTGGACAGGTACATGGATAGGACAAGTTTGGAGGGATATAGACCAAGCACAGGCAAGTGGGACGTGTGCAGCTGGGACATTGTTGGCCGGTGTGGGCAAGTTGGGCCGAAGGGCCTGTTTCGATGCTGTATCACTCTATGACTCTGACTATGACTCATTCAAGACTGGCACAGTGTTTCCAGTATTATATGGTCTGTCCCCCCTCAGAAATTGTATATTGTGACCAAATGCTTTAGATATACAGTTTGCTATATAGGAGTAGATGCTTATAAAATAAATTCACCCTCTATAAGTTTTTGTTTCAGTGCTAGTGTAACATCAACTGGCTTGTTACCAGTACGTGAGATAGCTACTGACAGAAGTTACTCCCTGAAGCCTCTGTGTCCATATGGGCTACTGAAAGCCCTTCTCATCGTTTGCCATCTGATCTTCCAGCAACTTGATCTGTTCTCTGTGCTATTTCCATGTTTTCCCAATCATAGTGCACTCCAAGATATATTCCCACTGATGTGCTTGTGTCTGAGTGTCACCGAAAACTTTAATGTTTTGAAGTAAAGTGCAAGGTTTTTGCATTGACACAAAATGCTGGAGTAACTCAGCGGGACAGGCAGCATCTCTGGAGAGAAGGAATGGTGATGCTTAGGGTTGAGACCCTTCTTTAGTGATGGGTGAGGGATAAATGTTGGCCATGGCACTAATGATTTGGTCACTTCAATTCCTAAAAACTGTTTTTGAACTTTGAACTCTGTTACGCTTGGCATATATCATTATTTTTGAGCTTTTGTAACCATAAATTAAATAAAATAAGTTGCATTCTTCATGTCAGATTGGACTAAGCCACGGTTCTGAATATAATTACTTAAAACACTGTTAAATGATTCAGAAGGAATCAATTTTGGAGAATGTACAGAATTCCAATAAAGAAGCAATTCTTCCAGTCACATCAGAAATAGTTAACTAAATTTGAAAAACTTGTATACAGTTAATCATGTCAAAAGATTACCAAAGCTGCAGCTTTCTTTAAAACAAAATGGCATTTAACTGAGTTTGCTGTTTCTTGTACAAAGAACTTGAGGGCCTGTCCCACTTACACGATTTTCCCGGCGATTGCCACCACCCATCATAGTCGCATCAGGTCAGCGAAAATTTTTAAAATGTTGAAAATCCTGCAGCGACCAGAAAAAGGTACGACTCTTTGGGCGACTACTCACGACCACGCATGTTGCGGGGTGACCCCTGTTTGGTCGTGAGTATTCACCCAAAGAGTCGTACCTTTTTCTGGTTGCTGCTGGATTTTCAACATTTTGACATTTTTCGGCGACCTGCTGCAACTATGACGGGTGCCAGCAAGTCGCCGAAAAAATTGCGTAAGTGGGACAGGCCCTTTAGTCTCCTGCGGTATGAGGGGAATCCTCCATGCAGTCTACTCTTGTTATTATGAACCTGTTTATAACGGATACGTTATAGTGGACACAATCTGTTGCAACGCAGGTGAACATTCATTTTGGGATTAAAGGATCGAGTTTGTTGTTTCACGGAGTGGTTGGAGTGATTCTTGTCTCAGTCTGTTTTTGCCACCGCTCTGTATCATAGCATTATTGTACACTCACCCTGTTTATAGTGTAATAACTTTTTTGCTTTAAATTATCATTGCTGTGATGACCATGGGTTCCAGAGAGTAGTGGGTTATAACAGAAATGGACAATAACGGACAACATTTGCCCGCTGTGGTTTATCTGTATACTCTATTGCTGAATTTGTTTCAGCCTTTGAATATTGTGCAGGTAACTGTTAATAATATCTTCTCCATAACAAATGACTAGAATCACCAGTTTCATAACCAGAGGTTCATACATATCGGCTGTTATGATGTCCAGCATCTCCCTGCTTCCGGCAAGTCAGATTTACACTGAAAATACATCAAGAATATTCTCCTTCTCTTAACTTTCCCTTTCCATGAAACAGCTTCATCAGATGACAATAAATGTGAATGATGCCTCTGTTTTTCATGGTTATCCAGCTTAAACAAAAGGAGTAAATATTTTTTTGTCCTTGTATAGTGGGCAATGGCACCTGTAAGTTAATTTCTTGCAAAATTATTTTTAAAAATATGGTAATAAAAAAAAATATTCCCTGGAACGAGGTGAATCTTACCATTCATTTACAGTTCCTATTATATGTGCACAATGCCCTCACATGTTTAATCTAGTGTTCTGGGACATTTTGTTCAGGTTAGGGATGCAGCACATTGAAACTGCATTTAATTCTTGAATTGAAATGAATCTAAAACCAGTTAGGCTGGTAACTCTTGTTATTCTCAGTGCTACATTCAAAATAGATAAGCTCTGAAAGCAAGTACTAAATAATAGATTTAAAAATAGATTTTCCTTGGGACCACAACTACTCTTTCATGCTGTTTACTGGAATGATACTGATATTTTCACAGCAGCATGGCAGATTAACAACTTGTCAAAAGCTTTAAAGACATGGTCAACACCTATTAATTCAATTGACTTTTCAAAGGGGAAACATAAAGAATGTTTAGGAGTGTTTATTTACTCTCTCTCTAGATAACAGCTATTGCATAAAATTGAATAACAGTTCAATTTATTTAACTGTTTTCACCCACCTCCATGGTACATAACATGGTCTACATCAACTCCTATGAAGTAAGCCTCAATTTCTTATGAACCATAACAATTCTTATGATTTCAAATTACTATGTGACTGTACTGCTCCCTACCTCTTTGATTTCTTTTAACCATAACAAGCCTCCATGATATTTGTGTTTTTCCTAACATGGTCTCTTGCTCATTCCAAGAGTGTCCAGATTGTTTAATTGTCATATCCACCAAGACTGGAACAATTAAATTCTTGCAGCACATTTACAGGCTCATTAATGCAACAACGCAACAAATAAATTTCCAATAATCAATAATGCAATAAATTATCAGTGATGCTAGGTAACCAGGCAATAATAATGCAAATTCAAGTCTGTGGTCCACAGTAGATCATTGCTGAGGTAGGGCTGTGGTTAAGCGTTGTGCAGTGTGGTTCAAAAGTCTGATGGTTGATATGAAGCTGTTCTTTAAACTGGAGCCCATGATTCTCGAGTGCCTATCCCTTTCTGATTTGCATGGATGGATGATGTTTCGAGTCGGAATGGATGAAGTTTCGGGTCGAGACTCTTCTTCAGTCTGAAGAAGGGTCTCGACCCGAAATGTTACCGATTGCTTCTCTCCAGATATGCTGCCGGTCCCGCTGAGTTACTCCAGCATTTTGTATCACTTATCTGGTTTGCTCTTCCATTTCTACCAACTGCATCCCTTCTCATGTCATTCGTTCATTCAGCTGTAGGAGATACAACATTTGTCTTTTTAACCTCTTCCTTACCCACAGTCCAGGGACCCAAGCAGTCATTGCAAGTGAAGCATCAATTCACTTTTGCACTTTCCGGTTTAGTGTATTTTGGTGTTCACCACGTAATTTTCTCTACGAAACTGCAAATGTTTAAATCGCGCGTAAAAGGCGGGCCGACTGCGTGTGGGAGGCGAGCGGCGGCGCATGGTTATGCACGGTGACTTAATCATGCGTCACCACGTGCTACTTTATTCAAAATATTTGAAAACTTGTTCCAATAACTTACAGTGTGAATTGATTCCAAATTTTGACCAATGGTGGTTTTGTATACTGCCTTGGTACAGATTATGTTAAGGAACACCACAAATGCAAATTCTAGCCTTTTATACATTTTTGTTTAATTAATAATTGTAGTAATATGGTAGCCTTGGCAATGCTGAATGCCATTAATGTAAGTGAGATTGTCATTTGATACAAATGTGGTTTGGTGAGACTTTAAAGTCAGCATGAATTAACATAAAAATATCTGACTGATTTTCTTCAAGATTTGAGATTGGTCGCCTCCTGTGTAACATTTGCTTGATAATCACTGGCATTTGCTGCAAAATGTAAAATAAAAAATTAGCTATATTATTCCTTCAGTAACATGAGGATGCTAATTTATTAAAATTATTAATCTCATGCCTCATTTTCATCTCTTGTTTATGAACAATTAATGACAAGTACTATATCCTAGCTCAAATAAAATTATATTGACATTTCCAGATCTTTTGTACAACATGATTGTGCATCATATGTTCCTGAGTTGTTTCCCCTTACAACTACTTATCATAGGATTATATTTGTTGAAAGCAAACCATGTTTAACCAATCTGATTTTTTTGAGATAATGTACAGAGTATCTATGATGTACATGAACTTTCAGAAAGTTTTTGACAAAATGCTAACCGGCTTTTCAGCAAAAAATGTAACGCAGGGATACAAATAACACGGATGTGAAGTTGGAAATGTAATAGATAACAGATGTCAGTGGTGAATGGTCATTTTTCAAATTGGAGGAAGATTAACAGGGCAGGGATTAGGGTTAGGACTTTTGCCTCTTTTTTGGTCTATGATTTTAAATTAGACGTGAAGGTATAGAAACATAGACACATAGAAAATAGGTGCAGGAGTAGGCCATTCGGCTCTTCGAGCCTGCATCGCCATTCAATATGATCATGGCTGATCATCCAACTCAGTATCCTGTACCTGCCTTCTCTCCATACCCTCTGACCCCTTTAGCCATAAGGGCCACATCTAACTTCCTCTTAAATGTAGCCAATGAACTGGCCTCAACCACTTTCTGTGGCAGAGAATTCCACAGATTCACCACTCTCTGTGTGAAAAATGTTGTTCTCATCTCGGTCCTAAAAGACTTCCCCCTTATCCTTAAACTGTGACCCGTAGTTCTGGACTTCCCCAACATCGGGAACAATCTTCCTGCATCTAGCCTGTCCAACCCCTTAAGAATTTTGTAAGTTTCTATAGGATCCCCCCTCAATCTTCTAAATTCTAGCGAGTACAAACCGAGTCTATCCAGTCCTTCTTCATATGAAAGTCCTTCCATCCCAGGAATGGTGAACCTTCTCTGTATGGCAAGAATGTCTTTCCTCAGATTAGGAGACTATACTCCAGGTGTGGTCTCACCAAGGCCCTGTACAACTGCAGCAGAACCTCCCTGCTCCTATACTCAAATCCTTTTGCTATGAATGCTAGCATACCATTCGCTTTCTTCACTGCCTGCATGCCTACTTTCAATGACTGGTGTACCATGACACCCAGGTCTCGTTGCATCTCCCCTTTTCCTAATCGGGCACCATTCAGATAATAGTCTACTTTCCTGTTCTTGCCACCAAAGTGGATAACCTCACATTTATCCACATTATACTGCATCTGCCATGCATTTGCCCACTCACCCAACTTATCCAAGTCATCATGCAGCCTCCTAGCATTCTCCTCACAGCTAACACTGCCCCCCATCTTCGTGTCATCGGCAAACTTGGAGATGTTGCATTCAATTCCCTCGTCCAAATCATTAATATATATTGTAAATAGCTGGGGTCCCAGCACTGAGCCTTGCGGTACCCCACTAGTCACTGCCTGCCATTCTGAAAAGGACTCGTTTACTCTTACTCTTTGCTTCTTGTCTGCCAGCCAGTTCTCTATCCACATCAATACTGAACCCCCAATATCATGTGCTTTAAGTTTGCATACTAATCTCTTATGTGGGACCTTGTCGAAAGCCTTCTGAAAGTCCAGATATAACACACCCACTGGTTCTCCCTTATCTACTCTACTAGTTACATCCTCGAAAAATTCTATAAGATTCGTCAGATTTGATTTACCTTTCATAAATCCGCTGACTTTGTCCAATGATTTCACCACTTTCCAAATGTGCTACTATCCCATCTTTAATAACTGACTAGCATTTTCCCCACTACCAATGTTAGACTAACTGGTCTGTAATTCCCCGTTTTCTCTCTCCCTCCCTTTTTAAAAAGTGGGGTTACATTCGCTACCCGCCAATCCTCAGGAACTACTCCAGAATCTAAAGAGTTTTGAAAAATTATCACTAATGCATCCACTATTTCTGGGGCTACTTCCTTAAGCACTCTGGGATGCAGCCTATCTGGCCCTGGGGATTTATCGGCCTTTAATCCATTCAATTTACCTAACACCACTTCCAGACTAACCTGGATTTATGTCTTCCTTCGTGAAGACAGAACCAAAGTAGTTATTCAATTGGTCTGCCATGTCCTTGTTCCCCATGATCAATTCACCTGTTTCTGACTGTAATGGACCCACATTTGTTTTAACTAGTCTTTTTCTCTTCACATATCTATAAAAACTTTTGCAGTCAGTTTTTATGTTCCCTGCCAGTTTTCTTTCATAATCTATTTTCCCTTTCCTAATTAAGCCCTTTGTCCTCCTCTGCTGGTCTCTGAATTTCTCCCAGTCCTCTGGTATGCTGCTTTTTCTGGCTAATTTGTATGCTTCATCTTTTGTTTTGATACTATCCCTGATTTCCCTTGTTATCCACGGATGCACTACCTTCCCTGATTTATTCTTTTGCCAAACTGGGATGAACAATTATTGTAGTTCATCCATGCGGTCTTTAAATGCCTTTCATTTCATATCCACCGTCAACCCTTTAAGAATTAATTGCCAGTCAATCTTGGCCAATTGACGTCTCGTACCCTCAAAGTTACCTTTCTTTAAGTTCAGAACCATTGTTTCTGAATTAACTATGTCACTCTCCATCCTAATGAAGAACTCAACCATATTATGGTCACTCTTGCCCAAGGGGCCACGCACAACAAGACTGCTAACTAACCCTTCCTCATTACTCATTACCCAGCCTAGAATAGCCTGCTCTCTCGTTGGTTCCTCTACATGTTGGATTAGAAAACTATCCCGCATACATTCCAAGAAATCCTCTTCCTCAGCACCCCTGCCAATTTGATTCACCCAATCTATATGTAGATTGAAGTAACCCATTATAACTGTTTTACCTTTGTTGCACGCATTTCTAATTTCCTGTTTGATGCCATCCCCAACTCCACTACCACTGTTAGGTGGCCTGTACACAACTCCCACTATCGTTTTCTGCCCCTTAGTGTTTCGCAGCTATACCCATATCGATTCCACATCCTCCAAGCTAACGACCTTCCTTTCTATTGCGTTAATCTCCTCTCTAGCCAGCAACGCTACCCCACCTCCTTTTCCTTTCTGTCTATCCCTCCTGAATATTGAATATCCATGGATGTTCAGCTCCCAGCCTTGGTCACCCTGGAGCCATGTCTCTGTGATCCCAACTATATCATATTCATTAATAACTATCTGCACATTCAACTCATCCTCCTTATTACGAATGCTCCTTGCATTGAGACACAAAGCCTTCAGGCTTGTTTTTACAAAACTCTTACCCCTTATACAATTATGTTGAAAAGTGGCCCTTTTTAATTTTGCCCTGGATTTGTCTGCCTGCCACTTTTACTTTTCACCTTGCTACCTATTGCTTCTACCCTCATTTTACACCCCTCTGTATCTCTGCTCATGCTCCCATCCCCCTGCCACATTAGATTAAATCCTCCCCGACAGCACTATCAACCACTCCCCCAAGGACATTGGTTCCATTCCAGCCCAGGTGCAGACCGTCCTGTTTGTACTGGTCCCACCTCCCCTAGAACTGGTTCCAATGCCCTTGAAATTTGAATCCCTCCCCCTTGCACCATTTTTCAAGCCACGTATTCAACTACAATATCCTCCTATTTCTACTCTGACTAGTACGTGGCACTGGTAGTAATCCAGAGATTATTACCTTTGAGGTCCTACTTTTAAGTTTATCTCCTAACTCCCTAAATTCACCTTGTAGGACCTCATCCCGTTTTTTACCTATATCGTTGGTGCCAATGTGTACCACAACAACTGGCTGTTCACCCTCGCCCTCCAGATTGTTCTGCAGCCGCTCAGAGACATCCCTGACCTTTGCACCAGGGAGACAACATACCATCCTGGAGTCTCGTTTGCGGATATTGTCATATTTACACTTTTTGTAGAACTTCAGCAGTATGTTCTTCACATTTGCCCATTTATTGACTTATTCACATTATATTTGCATTAAATATTTGGACGCCCATAAAGAGATTATATATCTCATCATCTGCACCATACCTACTGTCTTTCAGTGAGGTATGGGGGACAAAAAATGCTACGTACTCTGTAGGTCAAACAACATCTTTAGAGAGAAAAATGATCCAGATTTGTTCTTTCATTAGAGTAGAATTGTTAATTCTGTTCCTCTTGCCACAGATGCTGCATGGCCTTGGAAATATTTTCAGCATTTTCTATTTTTTTAGATATCCAGTATCTATTGTTTCATCCTCTTTGAAAAAGAATAGTTTACCACCTTGTCTTTCATGAAATACCACTTTCACCAGCTAAAATAAAACAAGCGGCTGAAAGAACTTGGTGGGTAAACCAGCATCTCTGGAGGCAAAGAAACTGTCAATGTTTTAGTTGAGTCTGCATCGGCAAAGGAAAGATGGCCAGTATATACAGTGCCCTCCATGATGTTTGGGCCAAAGAACCATCATTTATTTATTTGCCTCTGTACTCCACAATTTGAGATTTGTAATAGAAAATATTACATGCGTTTAAAGTGCACATTGTCAGATTGTATTAAAGGCCATTTTTATACATTTTGGTTTCACCATGTAGAAATTGCAGCTGTGTTTATACATAGTCCCACCATTTCAGGGCACCATAATGTTTGGGGCGTTTATCACAGGTTTTTGTATTTGCTCAGGGTTTTTCAAATGCCGCCTTAATGCAGGTATAAGAGCGCTCTCAGCAGCTCATCTTTCCTCCAGTCTTTCCATCACATTTGGAAACTTTTATTGCTGTTTATCAACATGAGGACTAAAGTTGTGCCAATGAAAGTCAAAGAAGCCATTGTGAGACTGAGAAACAAGAATAAAACTATTTGAGACATCAGCCAAACTTTCGGCTCACCGAAATCAACTGTTTGGAACATCATTAAGAAGAAAGAGAACAAAGAGAGCTTACTAATCACAAAGGGACTGGCAGGCCAAGGAATACCTCCACAGCTGATGACAGAAGAATTCGCTCTATAATAAAGAAAATTCCCCAAACACCTGTCCAACAGATCAGAAACACTCTTCAGGAGCCAGGTGTGGATTTGTCAATGACCACTGTCCGCAGAAGACTTCATGAACAGAAATACAGAGGCTACACTGCAAGATGCAACCAATCGGTTAGACGCAAAATTAGGTTGGCCAGGTTACGGATTGCCAAGAAGTACTTAAAAGTGCAACCACAGTTCTGGAAAAAGGTCTTGTGGACAGATGAGACGAAAATCAACTTATATTAGAGTGATGGCAAGAGCAAGTGTAGAGGAGAGAAGGAACTGCCCAAGATCCAAAGTATACAACCTCATCTGTGAAACACGGTGGTGGAGGTGTTATGGCCTGGGCATGTATGGCTGCTGAAGGTGCTAGCTCACTTATCTTCATTGATGATACAACTGCTGATGGTCGTGGCATAATGAATTCTGAAGTGTATAGACACATCCTATCCGCTCAAGTTCAAACAAATGCCTCAAAACTCATTGGCCGGCGGTTCATTCTACAGCAAGACAATGATCCCAAACATATTGCTAAGCAATAAAGGAGTTTTCCAAAGCTAAAAATTGGTCAATTCTTGAGTGGCCAAGTCAATCACCTGATCTGAACCCAATTGAGCATGCCTTTTATATGCTGCAGAGAAAACTGAAGGGGACGAGCCCCCAAAACCAGCATGAGCTAAAAATGGCTGTAATACAGGCCTGGCAGCGCATCACCAGAGAAGACACCCAGCAACTGGTGATGTCCATGAATCGCATAATTCAAGCAGTCATTGCATGCAAAGGATATGCAACAAAATACTAAACATTACTACTTTCATTTACATTACATTGCTGTGTCCCAAACATTATGGTGCCCTGAAAAGGGGGGGAGGGGGGGGGGGGGGTTATAAAATGTATACAATGGCCTTTATTAAATTCTGACAATGTGCACTTTAAGTACAGAGGCAAATAAATGAATGATGGGTCTTTGTCCCAAACATTATGGAGGGCACTGTAGCAGAGAAAGGGGTGAGACAGAGTTGACCCTGAATTCTAGCATCTGCATCCTCTTGTGTCTTCTTACCAACAGATGCACACCTAATTTAGATAATGTTGGCAAATTTAACTGATACTAACGGCATTTACTAATTGGCCCAATTGCTGAGATAACAGTCAACTAAAGAAGGTGACACAAAGCTGGGTAACAAGGTGAACTGTGAGGAGGATGCAGGGTGACTTGGACAGGAGTGGGCAGATGCAGTTTAATGTGGATAAATGTGAGGTTATCCACTTTGGTGGCAAAAACAGGAAGGCAGATTATTATCTGAATGGTGTCAAGTTGAGATCTGGGGGTCCTTTTCCATCAGTCACTGAATGTCCACAATGGAATTCTAACCTATGCCTTGCCTATTTAAGTGTCTGTATAAATGTCTCTTAACCATTGTAATTGTACCTTCTGCAGTGTTCCAGATATCAATTATAGTCTGTGGAGGAAAAAACACTCGCCCCTCAGGTCCCCTTTGAAACTGCTTCCTGTCACCTTGCACACCTTCAGACTATGTTGTAGAGCGATTCCATTCAGTCTGCAGAGGCAACACTGAGGTTCCTGTAAGCTGTTATAATTTTCATCTCACTCCCATGCTGAACTATCTTGTATCGTTCCAACAAAGTTATCTTTGAAGAACAGCATGTCATCTGTCTGGGAACTTTGCAGCTTTTGGAACTGAGGTTTTTTCTAGCTCATAACTTGCATTGATTCTTCATGTGACATGGCCTGACATTCAGAATATAATGAATATTAATTATTTAAATTATGTATTTAACAAACCTGGCATTGTTAATGAGAAACAATGTGGATACAAACTCCAGGTGCAGGAATATTGAGCAAAAAAGAGTCTGGGGGAAATAGCAGGTTAGGCAGCATCTGAGTGGAATTGGACGAAGATTCGGGTCGGGGCCCTTCAGATTGATGGGGGGGGGGGGGGACCGGAGGAAGTTAGTGAAGAGAGCTGTGGGCTGGATGAAGCCTGACAAGTGGTAGGTAGATACAGGTTTGGGGGTGGTTGTGACTGGAAGATGGTTGAAGTAAGTGACAAAAGTGAAAAATAAACAAAATGGTGTCAGTTCAGGTGGGAGGAAGAGGTGGTAAATGTAAAATTGGAGAGCGGAATTGGGTGGACAGGACTGTCTGGAGGGGATAAAGAGGTGATAAAAGGGAAACATGGGGTGTGGGTTTGGGGGATGAGCACATAGGGGAAAGGAGCAGGGTGACTGGCGTGGTGGGAGATAGTGGAAGAAATGTGTCTGTGGGAAGGCAAAGGGGAAAAAGGACATTTAGGGGAGTATTGAAATTGGAGGATTCAGTGTTCATACCATTAGGTTATAAGCTACCCAAATGGAATATGAGGTGCTGTTCTTCCTGTTTGCATGTGGCCTTACTCTGATAATGCAGGAGGCCCATGACAGAGAGCTTGGTATGGAAAATGAATGATTAGTTAAAACAAATGTAGGTCCCTTGCAGTCAGAAACGGGTGAGTTGATCATGGGGAAAAAGGATATGGCGGACCAATTGAATAACTACTTTGGTTCCGTCTTCACTAAGGAAGACATAAATAATCTGCCGGAAATAGCAGGGGACCGCGGGTCAAAGGAGTTGGAGGAATTGAGTGAAATCCAGGTTAGCCGGGAAGTGGTGTTGGGTAAATTAAATGGATTAAAGGCCGATAAATCCCCAGGGCCAGATAGGCTGCATCCCAGAGTACTTAAGGAAGTAGCTCCAGAAATAGTGGATGCATTAGTAATAATCTTTCAAAACTCTTTAGATTCTGGAGTAGTTCCTGAGGATTGGCGGGTAGCAAACGTAACTCCACTTTTTAAGAAGGGAGGGAGAGAGAAAACGGGGAATTACAGACCAGTTAGTCTAACATCGGTAGTGGGGAAACTGCTAGAGTCAGTTATTAAAGATGGGATAGCAGCACATTTGGAAAGTGGTGAAATCATTGGACAAAGTCAGCATGGATTTACAAAAGGTAAATCATGTCTGACGAATCTTATAGAATTTTTTGAGGATGTAACTAGTAGCGTGGATAGGGGAGAACCAGTGGATGTGGTGTATCTGGACTTCCAGAAGGCTTTCGACAAGGTCCCACATAAGAGATTAGTTTACAAACTTAAAGCACACGGCATTGGGGGTTCAGTATTGATGTGGATAGAGAACTGGCTGGCAAACAGGAAGCAAAGAGTAGGAGTAAACGGGTCCTTTTCACAATGGCAGGCAGTGACTAGTGGGGTACCGCAAGGCTCAGTGCTGGGACCCCAGCTATTTACAATATATATTAATGATCTGGATGAGGGAATTGAAGGCAATATCTCCAAGTTTGCGGATGACACTAAGCTGGGGGGCAGTGTTAGCTGTGAGGAGGATGCTAGGAGACTGCAAGGTGACTTGGATAGGCTGGGTGAGTGGGCAAATGTTTGGCAGATGCAGTATAATGTGGATAAATGTGAGGTTATCCATTTTGGTGGCAAAAACAGGAAAGCAGACTATTATCTAAATGGTGGCCGACTAGGAAAAGGGGAGATGCAGCGAGACCTGGGTGTCATGGTACACCAGTCATTGAAAGTGGGCATGCAGGTGCAGCAGGCAGTGAAGAAAGCGAATGGTATGTTAGCTTTCATAGCAAAAGGATTTGAGTATAGAAGCAGGGAGGTCCTACTGCAGTTGTACAGGGTCTTGGTGAGACCACACCTGGAGTATTGCGTACAGTTTTGGTCTCCAAATCTGAGGAAGGACATTATTGCCATAGAGGGAGTGCAGAGAAGGTTCACCAGACTGATTCCTGGGATGTCAGGACTGTCTTATGAAGAAAGACTGGATAGACTTGGTTTATACTCTCTAGAATTTAGGAGATTGAGAGGGGATCTTATAGAAACTTACAAAATTCTTAAGGGGTTGGACAGGCTAGATGCAGGAAGATTGCTCCCGATGTTGGGGAAGTCCAGGACAAGGGGTCACAGCTTAAGGATAAGGGGGAAATCCTTTAAAACCGAGATGAGAAGAACTTTTTTCACACAGAGAGTGGTGAATCTCTGGAACTCCCTGCCACAGAGGGTAGTCGAGGCCAGTTCATTGGCTATATTTAAGAGGGAGTTAGATGTGGCCCTTGTGGCTAAGGGGATCAGAGGGTATGGAGAGAAGGCAGGTACGGGATACTGAGTTGGATGATCAGCCATGATCATATTGAATGGCGGTGCAGGCTCGAAGGGCCGAATGGCCTACTCCTGCACCTAATTTCTATGTTTCTATGTTTCTAAAAGGAACCAAAATGGATTGCAACCGAGAGCTCCAGCAGGCATTGGCGGTCTGAGAGCAAATACTTGATAAAATGGTCGCCTGGTCTATGCTTTGACTCACTGATATAACCAAAGTCACAATGCCAGCATCAAATGCAAAGATGAGGTTGGAAGAGGTGCACGTGACCCTCTGCCTCACCTGTGAGGGCTGCTGTCATCCCTGGATGGAAGTGAGAGAAGAGGTGTGGGACATCTGGGACACTAAGAACACTTTTTGTTCAACTCTTTCATTTGCTCATCCTTTCTCTCCCAACCCACTTCCTCACCAGGCACTTTCCATTGCAGCTGCAGCAGATGTAAAAGCAGATAAATTCATCATAATTTCATATGTTATTAGCAGAAGATCCATTACAAAGTTCACTGTGTGAAAACAAAAATCAAAGAATGTTCATATAATTACTGCAAGTTATTTTGAATGAAAAATATTTTATCACTTGATATTGACCTTTATTTGATGGGGCAAAAGCAATGAAGAAGTTTTTGGGAATTAGATTAAAATTGCTAGTAATGGGAAAAATCCAGTTTCATGTTTTATTTTCATTTAATGTTTTACTTTGAAATGGGCTGAGGAATGGCAAATGGAGTTATAATTTGGGAAGTCAAACCATGACAGAATCTTCACAGTGTTCTAGAGCAGAGGGATCTCTGAGTACAACATGTTCCACTATGTTCCATGGTGTCACAGGTAGATTGGGTGGTGAAGAAAGCTTTCACTGGTCTTAATCAGTCAGGGAATTGAATGTGGAAGTTGATGAGATTACACTTGGAGTATTGTGTTCCATGTTAATCACCCTGCTATAGAAAATATGCCATTAAACTGGAAAGAGTGCACAGGAGATTTGTGAGGGTGTGGTCTGGATTCAAAGGCCAGAGTTATAGGGAGAGGTTGGGCAGGCGAGAACTTTATGCTTTGGAGCGCAGGAGGTTGAGGGGTGATCTTATAGAAGTGTATAAAATCACAAGATAAATAGGTAGGGTGAATGCACATGGTCTTTTTTTCAGGGTAGGGGAATCAAAAACCAAAGGGCATAGGTTTAAGGTGAGAAGCGAAAGATTTAATACAAAACTAGGGCAACTTTTTCACAGGGAATTTGGTGGGCATATGGAGCAAACTGCCAGAAGCAATTGATTATATTCATCTCACTTTGAGGCATGCATAATTACAACGTTTACAAGATATTTGGATAGGTACATGGATAGGAAAGGTTTAGAGAGATATGGGCCAAATGCAGGCCAATGGAACCATCTCAAATGGAGCATCATGATCGGCATGGATTAGTTGGGCCCAATGCCCTGTTCTGTGCTAAATGACTTCGCAATTGTAATGTTTTATTGATCAATTATGCCCAGAACAATCTGTGCATTGCTTTAAATAAATTCTCAACAGGAAGGCCCCATGTGCAAAGATTCATTAAACCAGTTTTAATATACCGTTAAATAATCATGGATCACTTCAGGATTGCAATTTGTTTTAAATTATTTGGACCTTAACTTTTGTTTTGTTCAGAGCAAAAGTTATTCAGCATGCATAAAGGCACCAGAGCTGGGGATCTCTGCTCAGCTTCCATTGAAGAAGCGTGATGCACTTAAACATCGATCAGTGTTCATAGTAGGTGCTGTCATTTTCTCTCATCAGTCTTCACTAACCCACTGAGGTGTAATGTTTATCATTCTATTATCTATGACAAGATTGAAAGCCAAACTGTGAAGATGCAGGACATTAGACAAAATTTGAAGACCTTACATCTGCAAATATTTTGGTCAGAATATTGATGATTTAATAATTTGGGGTAAAGTATTTAATGGTATGGATTGCTGAAAAATTCAGGGAGAAGAGAAATTTATGGAGAATTATGCAAATAAAATCCATAAATGTATTTATTATCCTTGAAGTATTTTTGCATAATTCGAATCTAATTTTAAACAGTGTGTATTAAATTATGATTCATTGTCATGAATTCTGAGCATGGAAACGGGCCCTTCAGCCCAACTAGTACATAACATCCAAACTTCTATACTCAATACCCTGTGCACTTTGAAGGACCTATGTTGCAACACTCCTTGGTCCATCTGCTCTGCAACATTTTTCCAGGCCTTGCCATTCACTGTGTAAATTAATTTTACCATTTCAATGTCTAAAACTCAAACTCCATTCCTTAACTTCACTGAGATCTGTGTTCTCCAATATTGTCTTGCACATTTCCCCTGTTTATTTTTCATGCATCTCCTAGAAATAGACGTGTTAGACTTGGGGATTTGCCTATATGGTAGGCTTCCTCCAAGTGCGAATATTTATAGAATGCATTTGTCTTTGCTGCAACTTTGTTAGCAACCTTTTACCCAGAGACCTGGGTTTAATTCTGACTAGGGGTGCTATCTGTGCAGAGTTTCGACAGTACAGGAATCAAGAACCAAAGGACATAGGTTTACGGTGAGAGGGGATTGATTTAAAAGAAACCAGAGGAGCAACATTTTCATACAGAAGGTGGTGGGTAAATGGATCGAGCTGCCGGAGGAGGTAGTTGAAGCAGGTATCATAAACAACATTTAAAAGACATTTGGACAGGTACATGGATAGGAAAGGTTTATAGGAATATGGGCCCAACACAGACAAATGGGACGAGCGTAGATGGGGCATCTTGGTTGGCAGAGGCAAGTTAGGCTGAAGTGCCTACTTTTGTGCTGTATGACTCTCACGTTCTGCCAGAAGTATTGAACTGCAGCGCAAGAGGGCCACTGCGACTGCCTGCACAAAGAACAGGTATCCTGCTCTACACTAGTCTGTCCAGGTTCATCTAACCCCTGTGGGCATGTTTTCACCTACACCCCATCAATTTAGTATCCATTCATTCATTAACAGGAATCTGAAAAGGTTTGTACATCCCTGCTGAGATTTTATTTTTCTCCGGCAAAATACAAGCAGCTGTGAGAATTTACAATAGATCAATGGGGAATGCAGCATGAATACAGATGTCAGCCTCAGCTCAGTGTTACACAGGGAAATCCAGCACTGCTGCTCCGCGAGGCTTAAACATTTTCATCTTTATGCAATTATCAACAGTGTTAGGCTGAATAACAAGGTGACCTGCATTCTGTTTCAATACTTTTATATGTAGTCAAGTACTTTTTAGCTCAATTATTGTTTTGTTCCATTATCTTCTATCATCATAGACCTCCCTGACCTTGCAGATTCCACAGTCAAAGTTTCTTAAGTCCTTATCAATGCCCTTTGCAATTCAGTGTTCACAAATGTGCATTTAAGATCATGTGATAGGATCAGAATTAGGCCATTTGGCCCATCAAGTTTATCTCACCATTCAATCATGGCTGATCTAAGCCTCCTAACTGCATTCTCCTGCCTTCTACCCATAATCTCCGTACTAATCAATAATCTATCTATCTCTGCCTTAAATATATCCACTGACTTTGCCTGCACAGCCTTCTGTGGCAAAAAATATCACAGATTGAATGTCCTTTAATTCTGAGGCTATGGTTTCTAGTCCTAGATTCTCCCACCAGTGGAAACATCCTCTCCAGATCCACTCTATCCAAGTCTTTCATGATTCTGTATGTTTCAATGAGGTCCCCACTCATTCTTCTAAACTCCAGCGAGTACTGGCCCAATGCCGTTGAACACTCATCATATGGTAACCTACTCATTCCTGGAATCATCCTTGCAAACATCCTCTGGACCCTCTCCTGAACCAGCACATCCTTCCTCAGATATGGTGATCAAAATTGCTCACAAGATTCCAAATGCGGCATGACCAACGCCTTATAGAGCCTCAGCATTACATCCATGTTCTCGAAAAAAATGCTTGCATTGCGTATGCTTTCTTTACTACTGATTTGACTTGCAGATTCACTTTTTGGGAATCTTGCAACAGCACTCCCAAGTCCCTTTGCACCTCCAATTTCTGGATTCTCCCCTCATTTAGAAAAGATTCTACGTCTTTATTCCTAGTACCAAAATGCATGAATCCACACTTTGCGACACTATATTCCATCTGCCACTTATCTGAACACTCTACCAATCCATCCAAGTCCTTCTGCAGAGTCCCTGCTTTTGCTACACTACCTGCCCCTCTACCTAATTTGGTATCATCTGCAAACTTGGCCACAGAGCCTTCAATCCACTCAACCAAATTGTTAATATACAATGTTAAGAGCAGTGGCTCTGTACATAAGCTCTTCTAAGCTTCTGCCCAATCTAGTTCAGTCAATAAAACACTGATTCAGGCACTGGAACAACTAATCTTTATTTATTTATCTGAAGAAGGGTTTCGGCCCGAAACGTTGCCTATTTCCTTCGCTCCTAGATGCTGCTGCACCCGTTGAGTTTCTCCAGCATTTTATTGTGTACCACCAACTAATCTTTATTTTTGGATAGAACAACAAATTCCCCTTTACGATACCTAAACCACTGCAGATTCGATCCTTGTATCTGCCTGGCCAAGCCCTTCAGCCTCGTGTAAGCAGAAACACTCCAAAAGGTTACACAGTCCCAAGCGCTCTTCCAGAAGATCGACAAAGGACCCTCGTGAGGACTGCCTTTTATAGGTCCCCGACATTGAGGGGCTGAACTACAGAGAGGTGGTCTATTTACAATCCAATCAAACAAATTAATTACAACAATACATTATTGACAGTTACCCAGACCAATAACAGAATTTCCCTTACATTTTTGCAGGAGAAGCTTCCAGAAGAAGCTAACTTAACTTGAATAATGTAACATTTACTCTGGCATCCAAACAAACCTGCCAAGGGTTCAACACTTTAACCAATCAACAAACAACAGGGTAACTGTCTAGCAACATTATTTACAATATGTACACTCAGTTTGAATTAATCCTATCAACTTCATGCATTTTACACTTCCTTGGAGGTCCTCTGCAGAAATCCCATTCATTCTGTCAATTGAATATGCAACACTCATCTGGGCCCTAGACTTACTGGCACTATTCAGAAGCTTGTCTTATTTCTGTAGAGCACATCAGACTTGACCAAAATGGCCTAACAATTCATGAGTCCTTACTAAATGTTGGTACTATGGCTGCTCTGTTTGAGGCAAGATTAACAGCTCCTGCACCGAGCTCTGCGGAACTCCACTAGTCACTGGCAGCCAACCAGAAAAGGCCCCCTTTATTACCACTCTTTGTCTTCTGCCATCCAGCCAAACTGATATCCATGCTAGCTCTGATACCATGGGCTCGCATCTTCCTTAGCAGCCTCCTGTGTGGCACCCCATCAAAGGCTAGTTTTGTTTGGAGATACAGAATGGAAACGGCCACTTTGGCCCATCAAGTCTATACCAGCCAGCGATCCCCGTACACTAACACTTTCCTACACACTAGTGACAATTTACAATCTTTACCAATTAACCTACAAACCTGCACATCTTTGGAGTGTGGGAGGAAACTGGAGCGCCCAGAGAAAACCCACATGTTCACGGGGAGAATGTACAAACTCTGTACAGATAGCACCCATAGTCAGGATTGAACCTGGGTCTCTGGTGCTGTAAGGCAGCAATTCTACCACTGCACTACATGTATGTTTGTATAGTAAAAAGAATCTCTCCCTTCATGTTTTGACATATTCCTGCTGCAAGATGAAGTCTATCATTTGTCGATCTTATATGTATAAGATCATGAGGGGAATAGATAGGGCACTTCACATCATCTTTTACCCAGGGTAGGGGAATCAAAAACCAGAGGCCATAGATTTAAATTGAGATGGGAAATATTTAATAGGAAGCTGAGGGACAACTTTTTCACACAAAGGGTGGTGGGTTCATAAAATGAGCTGCCAGAGGAGGTAGTTGAGGCAGAAACCATAAAAACATTTAAAAGACATTTGGACAGGTACATGGATAGGAAAGGTGTAGAAGGATATAGGCCAAACGCAGGCAGGTGGGATTAGGGTAGATGGAAAATTTTGGCAAGATAGCCGAAGGGCCAGTTTACTTGCAGTTTGACTTTATCCCCTGAGTATCCCATTCACTGAAATTCAGACTCTGCATCTGGCATTGTAAATTTTTCATATCTAAATTCTTTGCTGCCTCGGTGGCACTACATCGAGTGGCAAAGCTGCAGGCATTTCTAGGGAGAGAATAGAGATTTGAGTCAAATCAAATAGTAGCAGACACAGTACGCCTTAATTCTCTGTATTATGAATGCAATTCAGGATTCATACATGCCTCTAAATGCTGGCAGGTATATTGCAATATAAATTGATTACATTAGTACAAATATAAGATTGCCCTTGTAAAACTCAGTATACCAAAATTGACCATTCACCCTGAAAAAATCTTACTTATTAATGGGTTTATAAACAAATAAAACATTAAACACATTACCTTTTTAACTGATGATATAAAACTAGGTAGGATTATGACTAAGGGGGAAGATCTAAAGAGGCTTCACAGGGATATAGACAAGCTGAGTAATTTGGGGGAGAACATAGCATCTGAAAAATAAAATGGAAAAATGTGGCATTATCCTTGTTACGCATGAAACTGTAAAACACATTATTTAAAATGATGAGGAGGGGGAATGTTGATGCTCATTTGTATCCCTGGACACAAATTACCAAAAGTCAACATTTTTACCACCAGGATTCAAAGCATCAGAATAAAGGGTGATCCATTTAGGAACAAGTTGGAAAAAAAAAATTCGGAATTCACCACCATAGAAGATTCAGAATTGAAGAAAGGTTTTGGCTCGAAGCGTTGCCTATTTCCTTCGCTCCATAAATGCTGCTGCACCCGCTGAGTTTCTCCAGCATTTTTGTCTACCTCAGAATTTTTTGACGTTGATTTATTTCAAAACTGAGACCAATAGCTTTTTGTCTATTCAGAGAATATGTTGGCAGGAATGTTGCACTAATTGTGAGTTTGGGAGTGGCACAATGTTGTAGCTAGTAGAGCTGAGGCCATATAAATCCAACAACCTGGATTTGTTCTTGAACCTCTCCTGACCATGTAGATTGTATATTCTCCCCGTGACCACATGGTTTTCCTCACACTCCTCAAAGATCTGTAGGTTGGTAAATTAAAAGGCCATAGTAAATTGCCTCTGGAGTGGTAAGTGGTAGAATCTCAAGGAGCATGGGAAAATGCTGCACAATGGTTTTCATTTAATATTTCCCTGCAGCCACTCAGATGGAATTTCATTTGCCCAAGGCTTCCACATGTACTAACAATAATTCATAGCGCAGCGAGTCACCATGGCAAAGGAACATCACCATTGCTTTATCATTGCACTATCGACATGCATCAAGTTAAGGCATATCCCTGTTGAATAGTAGGTTCCAATGGATGCAACAAGTGATTAGGAAAGTATATTCCTATATCAGGAGCCTCAACATGTATCAATGAGTTAGAAAACTATTCATCTTGTATAATTAAAATGTTCTATAAAGCAAACAATATCCTTGAGGTTGAAGGGATTGAAGCATCGTGAGAACCCAAAATAAAGTGACATGCATGTGAATAAAGCAATGACCCTGATGGAGATTAGGCTAGAAGCATATGACTAGATGACAAATCATCTTGCACCACACAAGGCCAGGGATGTCTTGTTCACAGATGTTGTGCAGTAAATGGAAATTTATTTTAAAGCAAAGCCACAAAAAATTTGGTGAGAGCTATGTTTTTATCTCGGGACAAGAAGTAGTGTGAGCAAATTTTTTTCCATTAAAGAACAACCTCTTGCAACATCGGAAACTTTTTAGATTGTGACTTAATCATCAATTTGTGTGTGCACTCGTAGATTCATGAAATCAGTCAAAGCTGCTGAGTACACAATACCGAACACTTATGTTCTATGTGCTGGGTCCACTTAAAATTGCACGTAGAATTGTATTGATTGAAATTAAATTCAAGAATGCCGGATAATCTTGTCCACAGCTAGCATCTGGTATAGATGCAATCTACAGTCAGAAGCCAGTGGTGAAATCCAAGGTTAAGAAACCATATCCAGAGCATCCCAGAGATTTCCTTTCAACCACTCGCTATCATTACAGCAATCATCACGTTGCAATTCTGCTGTTCGGAACAGTCAAGTGTTTCAATTGTCAAAAGAAAGGTCATATTTCAAAGGTCATTGCTAAAGGCACAACAAAGGCAATGTTGGTATTCATTACTTAAAAAAGCCCAACTGTAAGGAAGACTTTGTGATTTGGAAGTTTATCGAAAGAGGAACTAGGATTCTGCAATATCAATGCTACAAGCAGTAATTGGACTGTGTATAAACGGGAACAGCAGCAAACAGCCTATCGAGAAAAGGTGTTAAATTAAGAACTGGTGCATTGATTTGAGAATGGATACTGCCTCGCACTGTTTCAATAATGAGTCAGGACACTTGCTCCATCCAGCAAGCTCAACCAGATACCAATGACAAAACCCTGTCAAAATGAACCTAGCAAGATTTTACAGATATAAAGGCAAATGGAGCGCAGAGTACAACAGAACAACAATGACTACAGTTTACATAGACCATAAAACAGTATAGTGCAGGTACAGTCTCCTTGGCCCACAATGTCTGTACTGAACATGATGTCAAATTAAATTAATCCCTTCTGCCTGCATATGATCCATAGCCCTTCATTTCCTGTATATTCATGTGTCTATATGAAAGCCTTTTACCTGTAGATACTACTGCCATTTCTGCTTTGACCATCACTCCTGGCAACACTTTCTAGGCATCCACAACTCTATGCAATTTGACCAGAATTTGACCTGTGCAGAATAGTCGTCAATTCAACTTTATTTGTCACATACACATACAAGATGTGCAGTGAAATGAAAGTGGCAATGCCTATGGATTGTGCAAAAACAACAGAACAGAACAGAACCAGTATTTACATTTTAGAAAAAAAAAGACACAACAGTAAATCAGTCCCTGGTGAGATAAGAGTTTACAGTCCTAATGGCCTGTGGGAAGAAACTCCGTCTCATCCTCTGTATTTTCACAGTGTGACAGCGGAGGAGCTTACCTGACCGTAGCAGGTAGGGGTCCAGCATCTTCCTGGCTCTGGATCTGCACCTGTTGGTGTATAGTTCCTGCAGGGGGGGTGAGTGTAGTTCTCATAGTGTGTTCGGCCGAACGCACTACTCTCTGCAGAGCCTTCCTGTCCTGGGCAGAGCTGTTCCCAAACCAGATCGTGATGTTTCCGGACAAGATGCTTTCTACAGCCCCAGAGTAGAAGAACTGAAGGATCCTCAGAGAGACTCAGAATTTTCTCAGAAGCTGCCTGAGGTGGTAAAAGTGCTGCCTTGCCTTCCTCACCAGTGCAACAGTGTGTGTTGTCCATGTCAGATCCTCTGTGATGTGGAATCCCAGGTATTTAAAGCTGCTCACCCTAACCACAGTATTCCCATTTATCTCCAGTGGCGTGTACGTCCTTGGTTGTTGAGCACTTCTAAAGTTCACAATCAGCTCCTTAGTAACATTCAAGAGGAGGCTGTTGTCCTGAGACCATAGTTAGGTTAGACCAGGTTAGCCACCTCCTCCCGGTAGGCCTTCTCGTCATTATCGGAGATCAGGCCCACCACCACAGTGTCATCAGCAAACTTGATGATGGAGTTGGAGCTGAACCTGGCCACACAGTCATGTGTGTACAGGGAGCACAGTAGGGGGCTGAGGACACAACCCTGGAGGGATCCTGTGTTCAGGGGGAGGGGGGTGGAAGTATGTCTCCCCATCTTGACCACCTGGGGCCTGGTGGTGAGAAAGTCCAGGACCCAGGCACACAGGGGGGTGTTCAGCCCCAGTTCCAGCAGCTTCTCAGCAAGTCTGGTGGGGACTATGGTGTTGAAAACTGAACTGAAATCAATGAACAGCATCCTCACATAGCCCCCCATTCTGGCTGTCAAGGTGAGAGGGAGTGGTATGCAGAACCTGGGAGACCGCATCGTCCGTGGATCTGTTCGGACGGTATACGAACTGCAGTGGGTCCAGCTGCTACGGTCAGATGTACTTCTTGATCAGCCTCTCAAAGCATTTCATGACTACTGAGGTGAGGGCCACCGGTCAGTAGTCATTCAAGCAGGCTGGAGAGGCATTCTTAGGCACCAGTACAATGGTGGATCTTTTGAAACAGGCAGGGACCACTGACTTGGCCAGGGAGAGATTGAATATTGTTGTGAGCGCTGGGGCAAGCTGATTAGCACAAGACTTTAGTACTCGCCCAGATATACCATCTGGTCCTACAGCTTTCCTCATGTTCACACGCGTCAGAGGTCTCCTCACATCGTGCTCCGACACCGAGAATATGTGCACATCCCCAGTGGTGGACCTCCCTCCAGCCCCGCTAGCCAGTGCGCTGGCAGTGTTGTTGTTAGCCGGCGAGCTAGGGGTGATGTTGCCCGTCTCAAATCGTGCGTAAAAAGAGTTCAGGTCATCAGCTAAGAGTAAGAACTGAAACCATTCCACAATTGTTCTGAATTAGTGATTGTGCCAGGATACAACAGGTGGGGTTACACTTACTAATATCTATGACTTTGAGGGAAACAATATTTGTCAAGCTTCATAACATACAAAAATTGGGTAAAAGGAAGTGTTCTCAGTCCTTACACTTTCTCCCTCCCTCGCCCCCATCCAGGGATCCCAGCACACCTTTTGGCTGGGGCCATTTTCATGCACCACCTCACACCTCTCCTCAATTTGGTGCTCCTGATGTGGCCTTCTTTATGTTGGTGAGACCCAAGCGGAGTATAGGTAACCGTTTCACTGAACACTTACACTCTGTCTGCTGAGACCTGCTGGATCTCCCAATTGCTAACCATTCCCACACTGCCCTTTTAGTCCTGGGCAGCCTCCATTGCCAGAGTTAAGCCACATGCAAAAACAACACCTCATGTTCCACTTAAGCAGCTTACAACCCAACATATGAACATTGAATTCTCCAATTATAAGTAATACCCATCTCTTTCTCCCCACCCCACCCCCTCTCTCTTTCATGTATTCCCCATCTGGGCTTGTTCTAATTGTTTCCACTATTTTGTCTCTCTTCCTCCTCCCCCCTTCACCCCAATATCCTCTGCCATCTATATCCCTTCCTCTGACTTTGCATTTCACTCCTCATTTGACACCCTGTGTCTCCTTTTCATCTCCAGCCTTTGTCACTTATTCAATCCATCCATCGGTCAATCAAACTCCCTCACCTGTATCCATCTATCAGTTCCCAGGCTTTGTTCCCCCGCCCCCTCTCTTGCTTCTAGCTCTCCCCCCCCCCCTCTCCCCCCCCCCCCCCCATTCTTTACTAGCTCTGCATGAATGTGATCCCAAATCTTTAGCAGGCGAACAGAGTATCAGGCCATGTTAATAAGCCACCAAAAAATATTTTGCAGTTTTGTTCAGACTCTCCAGACTTTGCAGAAAAGGCATTGAGACTTCTGATACAAAAACAAATGACAATATTCTGGTTGAATTTTCAGAAATCACTCAAATTGGTTTGAAATGAAACACATGGGTTCATGTAATATGGATGTTGAAGTCCAAATAAATGTGTGCGCCAGAGTTTACCTGAAGCACTCATTTCTGACGACAGCCAGCAGTTCAATCTAAAATTTTAACAAACTTAATACTGGATTAAATATCCCCTTTTTATGTATCAATTGACTTAAAAAGAAGGCAAAAGTTCAGTTAGTATACTTAAAGCACATATTCCAGGGATATTCAAAGGATATTTAAAATTCAATATGAATCATAGCTTGACAAATTTCTCACTGAAATAATCAACACCATGGAGTATACACCTGAAGAACCCCAGAAGAGGAAAGTAAGGATGTTATTGAGCCTCATTCAATCAAATTTGGACTCTGGAGTCAAATTACTGCAGTGAGTCAAGAATTCCTCAAACGTATCAATAAAGCAGAAAGAAAGCAATTTCACGCAACGTAAGCATTTTCATTTTCTTAGTCCACTCGGCAAGTCAAGCTCACACAAGGAGGATTCATGGTGGTTTAAGATAACAGAATCCAAAGTGTTCTTGTAAATCATATGATTTGGACCTGGACCAAGCCTGGATGTTGAAGCATTTTATCATAAAGTTGTGTCCAAATTGCACCTGGTGCTGATTTCAGGATTTAAAGGAGCAAATCCAAGTAATTCTAACAAAATAAATCTTCTGTGAGTTTGAATTCATAATTAAATGGTCCAAGTATGTAGTCTTCACTAAACATGTCAAAACATCAGGGACTAATTAATTTTTGTCCATTAAATGCACATAGTAATTTGTATTTTGTTTTTACACTGTTTCTTCAAGGGAGAGAAATAAATCTCGAGAAAAACTATTATTTTCTTAGTGTAACTTTGTTTATGTTCATACTATTATCCTTTGGACAGCAGAGCCAACAATGTATGACCACAGGCATACAGTTTGGAACAGCAGCTTAAAGATTTGAGATAAAAAATATACTATGTGCTCTCTTGTAAATACACTCTACTTCTTTGAATATATACATGTTACATCTTGGAGCATTCATGAAGATATTAAAGGTGTAATTCCTGAATGCATAACTAACAGAAAAAAAATAATGAGCCTCAAACTGCACTGCAACATAAGGCAAGAAGCATAATTTGCATCAGTTGACAATGGTGCATGGGAAGGAGTCCAAAGTATATATGTGGCAAATAAAACTTATTAATAGGGGTGTGTTAGTTGGGTAGGGGCGAGGGAGCATGTGGGTGGAGAGAGGGTGAATTGGACAATTTGTTCGATCTTTGGAGCTGTAATTGCCCTTTGAACTCCAAAATCATATTTTCTTCAGACAAATAAGTGCATGTATATTTCTATTTAATTGTGTAGGGTTGCATCTGTGTTTAGTAAATTGATCCTAAAGAAATCTGTTATGAAACAAAACTGATATAGGCAAATGCCAATGTACTGAAAATGATGTCGGAACTACTCTTGTCCAACATCTTGCGTTTGTATCTCGAAACGTTTTTTACAATCATTAATATGTTTAGAAGTGTAGTCATTGCTTTTTAGGAAAGCTTTTTAGCAACTAATTTGCATGAAATTATGTTCTATGAGCAAAAACGTCTACATTGGAGTTTTTTCTCATAGTGTTTCTTGTCAGCCAGTTTGTATCTCACTTTTTCTTTTGCAGGAACAAGTTATTCTATATGAAAAGGAAATAATGCTGTGTCTCTGGTAGTTGATGCTAACATGATGAGATACTTAATGAATGCATAATTACCCTATTTTACAGATCTTTTGAGGGCAATGGGTTTTGCTCATTTCTGCGAGCCATTTGCTTAAATTCTCCCAATTCTGTGTGATCAAAGTCACTGTGGTATTTGATTCAGAAAGAGACACAGTTGTCTGGTGATGAAAGGTGAAAATAGAGAAGCAATCTGAAAAGAGAGCAAATAGGAAGTTCATCAGATACCGAGGAGTGAGATTATGGCAATGTGAGAAAAATAAGAATTAATGTCCAAAATAAATATATGGGGGAAAATATGAAGAAGTGAAACAGAATTTTGTTGATCTCTCTGTCTCCATCATAGGGTTATGACTATCTTCTGATGACTACTACAAACCCATCGATTTCCACAGTTATCTGCACAACACCTCCTCCCACCCTGCCTCTTGCAAAGACGCTATGCTCTTACTCTCAATTTCTCTGTTTCCACAGCATCTGCTCCCAAGATGAGGCTTTCCATTCGAGGACATCTGAGATGTCCGCTTTGTTTAGTAAACATGATTTCACCCCTGCGATCCTCTGTGTTTCTTGGTCCTTGCTTTTCATCACACTAGCCTCTGCATCCCACAAATTATTCTCCAACATTTCTGCCATCTTCAATGTGATCCCGCCACTAATCACGTCTTCCCATTCCCACCCCTTTTTGCCTTCTGCAGAAATACCTCCCACAACAACTCCTTGGTTTACTCATCCCTTGTCACCCAAACTATCCCCTCCCCAGGTACTTTCCTCAGCAACTGCAGGAGATGTAACACCTGCCACTGTTCCTTCTCCCTCGCATCCACTGGCCTTTCCATCCTGGATCTCCTCCATTGCCAGTGAGGCCACATGCAAACAGCACCTCGTATTCAGCTTGGGTGGCTTACAATCTTACAGCATGAAGATTTTGGATAATTAACCTACAATCAAATTCCTATTTCACAGACTCCTCCCCTCTCTTCCCAGTACCCCACTTGGATTTTCACCCATTTTCCCCTTCTCCCGCCTGCCCCTTCCACCCGTCGTGCTTCCTCTGGCTTCACAATTTGCACCTCTTCTCTGCTTGTATCACACATTTTGTCTCACCATTTCTGGTCTTTGACCAACCAACCATCTACCTATCACAAAAAATACTGCCCCCACTCTTCCAGCTTTCTCCTCCACCACAATCATCAGTCTGAAGAAGGGTCCCAACCCAGAACGTCATCTATCCTTGTTCTCCAGAGATGCTGATTCTCCTGATGAGTTACTCCAGCACTTTGTCTTTTTTTCGCAAAGTAGCATCTGCAATTCCATGTGTCTCCATGAAACCAAACTCTGGTACCTGTGATGCACCTAGAGCTGTGGGTGAAAACAAATCTTCATGTACTTGTTAAATAAAATGCATAATTGGCGCCTCTGTTAATTAAAAGTTCATACCATAAAACTCTGCATAAGGTTTATCAAAGAAAGTCTCCATGTCAAACAAAATTGCCTACCACATCTTTCCTGAGTTTATAATAAATACAAGTAAAGCACAGCCTGGATTACTGGGACTAACATAGATGGGCAAAAAAGTTGGCATCAACATGGTGGGCCAAATAACCCATTTCTGTGCTATGCGACTGTATGAAACAATAGCTGCTTTGGTATATAAAATAAATAATAATTATAAAATAAATGTGTCGTACGGACAGGCTATACCCTTAAGATAAAAACAGAAAAAGCTGGGAACACTCCAAAATTAGATTAGATTTAGATTAGATTCGTTTTATTGTCATTCAGACCTTTCGGTCTGAACGAAATTTTGTTTCCCTGCAGTCATACATATAATTTTTAAAAAAGGCAAAAACACACAATCAACACAAATTTAACATCCACCACAGTGAGTTCACCAAACACCTCCTCACTGTGGTGGAAGGCAAAATCTTAAAGTCTCTGTCTCTTCCCCCTTTGTTCTCCCTCTGCGCCGAGGCGACGGTTCAACTCCGCGGGTGGTTGCTGCCTCCGCCGCAACTCCAGGGCCGAGTCAAATAGAAATAGTTAACGTTTCAGGTCCAGGACCCATCATCAGAACAGAGAGAGAGATCGCGCTCTACAGTATCTACAATGTTTTTGATTTATTTTTTCCGAGGCTTTTTTCCTCATAAGGTAAACACTTTTTGGCAACTGACAAACAAATAACCTGTGCTCCTGTCATGGAAATGTAGTTGGGTACAAATGCTAGCATTGGCAAGATGGCTGACTAGCCTGTTTCTGTGCTGTACATCTCTGTGAGTCTCTAACAGAGGTTTTCTATTCTACATGTTTAAGTTTAATTACTTGTAGATAATATTCTTGTCAGGGGTCAGCATCCAGTGGTTTATGACCCTCAGGTTCCTGTGTTATCATTGAGTAAAACTATCAAAATAGGGACTTCGAATCCAATTTAGTTTTCACATGCAAAAAGAAGTGCAACGTGCTGGAGTAATTTGATGGGCCAGGCACTCTATGCCTTTTTTTTACATTGATGTGAAATTAATACCAGTTTACACCAATGCTAATGCTGGAATAATAATTAATCTTCTACTAGGTTTTCTTCAGTATATGTCGCCTTACTGAGTTTTACATTTTTCTGATCTGATAATTGAGTGTCATGAATTATAAAGTGCAAGAGTAGCTCTGCACATGATAGTTAATAGTAAGATTAAACGAGAACTTACCAGTTCGAAGTTTGATCTGTATTTTATGAGGAGTTACGATGAGGGATTACGTGAAGAACCCGTCCAGCACGTATACTTCAAAGCAGCGGTGTGGAATCACAGAAGACACAATAATTGAAATAAACATAGTAAAGAAAAGGAGAACTTAAATACCAGTTGATCTCTATAATTGAGGGTGGGAGCAGAGGGCACGTAATCACTCATCGTAACTCCTCATAAAATACAGATCAAACTTCGAACTGGTAAGTTCTCGTTTAATCTTACTATTTTACTTCGGAGTCACGTGAATGACTACGTGAAGATTTTAAAGCTCTGTGATTTCAAACCGTGTAACAGTTCATACTTCACTCGCTGCCGAAGTCATTCGAGGGAGGAAGTATGTTATCGTAATCAACCATGAATCTGTTTGTGAAACAATAATGGTGTTTAGTAAACAATAACAAAACCAAAAATGCTCCCCCGGGCTTAAATTATATATTTGCAGATTCTAATACTTTTTCTGCAAACGATACAGGTTCTGCCAGCGGCTAGTTATAAAAAGTTTGGAACGTTTTCTCCATAGACATAGACGCTGTAGCCAGGATGTGGTCCATAGGCACGTCCATCCTCTTAGCCGCCGATGTGGATGCTGCCCTGGTGGAGTGAGATTTATACACGTTAGTATTTACTCCAGCAGCTCCCAGTACCTGCTTGAGCCATCTTGAGATAGTTTGGCTCGTCACCCGACCATAAGGTTTCTATTGGCTGACCCATAAGGCTTTTTCTCTCCCTCGGGGATTTCTTGTTGTGTCGATGTAATTCAATAAGTGGGTCATGACACATAACCGTGGTTCAGGTGGGGATGCCCGGAATTCCATGACTGGACCTGATGTTCCTGGTCTGCTCTGTTTGACCAGCCCCTGAATGGTAAATAAGACACGGTCTGGTATTATGACCATATTGTCCAATCGTAGTAGATGGAAGGACTGGACTCTTTGTGCTGAGATAAGTGCCATCAGCATGACCCTCTTCAGGGTTAGCTGTTCCAGGGTGAGGGACCTGGCTGGTGACCATCCCCTAAGGTACGTCAGGACCACACTGACATCCCAGATTTGGGTGTACCTAGGTCTGGGGGGATTAGAGTTGAATATGCATCTCGTGCGTTTGATCACCAGCGGGTGGTACCCTATGGCCTGTTGTCCTGGTGCCTGAGTTAAGTAGGCTGACAGAGCATTTCTGGCTGTGTTAATGGTGCTGTAGCTGAGTCCTTCATTGTGGTGAAGGCCTGCCAGGAACTCCACTACATTGGTTATTGTAGTAGTTGAATATGTAGTTCCTGTATTTGAACATTATCTTTCCCACTTCTTGATGTTCGACAAGTATTGTTTCCTTGTGGACATGCGGTGGGATGCTGTCATCGTATTGATAGTGTTGTCTGACAATCCCAGGCCCAGCAGTGGCCTTTTCAAATTCTGCAACCCAGTAGTTAATTTATCGTGGCATGAGTGGCTTATGCCTAATACCGGGTGAGTTTAATAAGTCTGGGCTATTGGGAAAGTCATGGGGTTTCGATGACCATGTCGAGGACCACTGGCAACCATGGCTGTGTAGGCCAGTCGGGTACTATCAAAATGCCTGAAGCAGAGTCCATCTGTATTTTGCGTAGTACCCGACTGATGAGGCCGTAATACCTGACTGATGAGGTAGAAATAGGGCAGAAAACATAAAGATTAGATCCCCCCCCCCCCCCCAGTTCAGCGGGAATGTATCCATTGCCACTGCCTCATGGTCTGGTTCCCATGCGACATACATCGGTACGTGGTGATTCAATCGGAATGCAAAGAAATCGATATCTGGTGTTCCATATTGCTTTGTAATTTCAGCAAATACTTTGGTTTAATATGTCTGCCACAGTATTTAGCTCACCTGGTAGGTAGGTTGCTGATAGTCAAATATGTTAGACGACATACCATTACCAAATTGTTAAACAAATTGTCACATGATATCGATTTTATTCCATCCATGTGGTTTAGTATATGCCACCACGTGATATTATCAATTTATAACGAACATGCAGAATGGTGCACTATTGAACAATATGCTTTTAACCCATAGAACGCACCCAACATTTCCAACTAGGTTTTATGTCCAGTGTCTGTAGTGATGACGACTCCAGATTGGTCCATTTACCACCTGTTCTGGATATGGGTTATTTTGTTTAAACACTAGCACCTTAGCTCTAATGGAAAGGTTCAAGTTAAGTAGCTGGTAATGCTGCTACTAATTTCCCAATTACTCTTGCCACTTTGCCGAATGGTTGGTTGATTGTTAACCATTAATTTGTTATAGGTTTGTGCCAGATACGCTGACTCTTCTTTTGGCAACGTTATAGACAAGTGAATTGAGTTAATTGAATACCAGATAGTCCATAGTTGTGGATGGTGTCAACGTAGATTTATCTGGATAATATGACAGAGCCCAGGCTAAATACGTTTTTAGTAGCTAATGCTGCTGATTTAGCTATCTCCATGGTTTTGTCTGTCGTTAAATATCGTCGAGACATGCCATGACAATATGTTTCCTTAATAGTGTCAGGGCTGGTTTGAATATCTTGGAAAACAGTTTTGGCTCATATTTGGTCATTAGTCAATAATTTATACTGCCATAGTTACCCCATCCAGGTAAATTTTTGGTATCTCCGAAGATTTTATGAATGGGTACTGAATAGTATGCATCTTTTAAGTCAATGCCTACCATAAAGTATCCTAAGGAAATCCACGTTTGGCAGTTACAAAGTTTTCCATTAAAGTGTGTATACCTGGTGAAAAATATTCAAGTGGTCAAGTCAATGATGGTGTGATATTCACCTTCTTTGGGTTTTTTGGTAAATTTTAATATGGTTCCAAAGGTTCATATTAAGACTTCTTTATGACCCCTTTGTATGTCTTCTCCAGTTCAGCTTGTCCCTCATGTTTCCTTTTTAGTGGGAGGGAAAAACCCCTTTGGGGTGCATGCTGAACTGGTGGCAAGTTTTCTTAATTCAATTTTTGTCCTTGAATACTTTTGGTATAACTACCAAGTGTGATAGTTCTTCATGCTTCCAAAACCAGGTGCGGTTTCCCCCCCTGTTAGCACAAACCCTTCACCTTTTATGTGATGGTAGGAACCATACCCACCTACCTCCACTGTTGTTTAGTAGTGTTCTCATTTCTTTGGTTTCTGGTTCCTTGTTTGTCGGGATGGTGTTGTTGGGGGGTGGCGCATTTTCCATGGGGCCCGCTCTGGGCCCTGGCCTGAAAAGGCTTGCGGGGACTGGCATGCGGGCCCCGAGCTTTCACCAGTACCATAAGTAGACGCCTACTGGTGGATGCATGGAGGTACTGCTGTCTGGTTTTGTGTGGTTTGCTCATTCCAGGTCCTGCCCTCATGATGCCGAATATCTTGGACACTTCGTCCAGTTTTTAGGCTTGGTTTGGTAACTTTGCCAGATAGCAGGATCTGTGGTTGTGAGGTCGGCGTTCTCACAGTCCTGTGAATTTTTTAGGTTGAGGGAAGGTTCTATGACTTCCTTCAAGAGGTTGCGGATCGCATACTGTGTTGAACAGTAGGGTCAGGTGTTTTGCCATACTACCCTGCCCCTCTGGAATGAGCATGCGAAATGATAGCCGACGTCAGGGGTATCAATATTGCAAATTAAGATTTTGGGTTTTTTAAAAGCCCTGCTCAATGTACCCCCAACAATGGTAGGCACTTCGAGCAGATGTAATTTTGGGGAGGCGTGATAAAGTCCAACGCCTCATGACTACCTGTCTTGGAGAGGTTTTTAGAAAAGACAGGTAGTAAGCTGGCCGCCAGCTTAGGCTGTAACGTCCATCTCGCTCGTGGTGTAGCCACGTAGCGGTACTCACACCCAGCAGCTCTTCCTGGTCCTGTACCTCAAGCATACTCCCGATGTTGTTCAGCCAGTGACCCCTCTTCTTGACCAGCCCAGCCCTGGTCGCCATCGATCTCCTCTGATGAGGGAGATGGCCAGTGCTGTTAGTGCACTGGAGCGGGAGTGTTTGTGCTCCCTTGGTGAGCTTGCCCCAGCTCCCGAGGCAAGTCTCGCTGGAGTTTTTTGCTCCATGACCTTTGTCTAAGGCTTGGAGACAGACACTTTCTCGCTTTCGGGCTGTAGTTCTGAATGAGCCGGGCTGTCCGTCTTCCATGTGTCTGTCTCCAGCCCGACGATTGGTTTCTAACTTTGCTCAAGCGGCTGCCTGTTCTCGCGCGGCGAGTCTCCTTGTCGGAGTTGCAGGGATTATCGGTCGGTTTGATGTTGATTTCCCTCCAGTCCACTGCTGTTGGTCAGGCAGCTCTAGCGGACTGGGCTTCGGCTCGGTACCCGTGTCTGTGGACCGCAGCGTGTGCGGTCCAGGTGCTGCCTCTCGCCCCCTCCACTGATGGGACGCTCGTTCCCTGGAGTCAAACGGGGCTGTTTTCCTCGGTGCTGCTTTGCTCTTTCCAGTTTTCCCCTGGAGCACAAAGAAGAGCAAAGGTTGGCAACTCAAACCTGTGGGTAAGTACTCACCTAACGGTCCATTCTTTCAGCTTGTAGCGGGAGCGCCCGTACTCCCGTTCATTGCTGTTGCACTGCGTGCACGCTCATGTCGCGCATGCGTGCTGGATGGGTTCTTCACGTAGTCACTCACGTGACTCCGAAGTAAAATTCAAACATTGTCGGTACAGGTTTACCTTAGTGTTCATGTTTTCTTTATTTGAACATTGTTTAAGATGGGATGGTAATTCAGCACAATATAATAGTATGAAGCATGTTTTTAAACAACACACTGAAACTAGGGTTCTTGTGACACCCCCCCACCACTACCCCCTTAATGCCGGCGTTTGGTGTTTTGGGTATCGGATTACCCAAAATTAGCTTACATTTCAGCATCCGCCTGATATTTCGACGCTGACCCTTGCCATGTTGTCCTTGAATTCTTATCTGTACATTTCTTGAAGCACAATGCCATTATTCCTTTGCAAACACCGATCATTTCCTTAGCTTGGGACTCAACATTTTGTTTTGGAGATTCAATTCAATTCAATTCAATTCAATTTATTGTCATTTGGACCCCTTGAGGTCCAAACGAAATGCCGTTTCTGCAGCCATACATTGTTTTGGAGATGTTCTGTCCTTCAAAATTGAACCATTGAGCAAGAACTTTTAATGTTGGTAGTCTCTGCTCCTGGCTCTACATTAATGATCCATGCCTTTTGCACAGGCTTGCAGGAAATCCTAATACAAATGAGCTCCGAGAATTCTCCGAGAAGTTTTGCTTTCTGATAATCTCATGGTAGGATGAACAAATTATTGACATATTTTTAATTCTACATTATATAAAGTATGTATATAGCTTTGGAAGTTATGTATTTAAACTGCAGTAATAATAATACATCTGAGAACCCCTTAGTATAATTTGGAACACAAGTAGGACTTAATTTATTCTGTTGATCATGCTTTGAAACCAAGTTGGTGAAGCATGCTGGAAACCATTGATCAATTGCACAGATTAATTTAATGATGTTCAAGGCAATTGGTTCCAGTAATGTTGAAGACAGCATAAATACAAGGTTAAGCTAGTATAAAGTACATTAAGGATATTTGCATTTTGAATAGTTACTTTGAATCGAATTTTGAAGAGCAAGTAAATAGTTTCAGGGAGTATAACAAAATTAGTCAAGGAAGTGATTAGTTATTATTCAGATCTGTTTAGAAAATGGTCATCTTTAGAACTGGATTCATACAGCACATAAGGAGATAGCTCCAGCTATTTTGTTTTAACCAGCTTGTTGAAAGAACTAATCAATTAGTCCCATTATATGGCTCTTACGGTTCTACACATTTATTTATTTTGGGAATCTTATGCAAAATTGTATCTGGACAGCAAACTGTATTACACGAAGCAATTGTGGAAATTCACAGAAAACCTTGCACCAAATTATTTTGTTAAATTCCTGGCCATTTCTTTAACCAGGAATTGAGCTTTAGCTGATCTTGACTACCTGATTTTTGCATTATTTTCCTTCCAAATTTATAATGGTAATTCTCTGTGTAAATTTGCCATCTTGCATTAAACCTTCACATTAGTGAGGCAGTACAGCTGCGGACTATATTTACAGAGTTATTCATAAATTCATTGATTCATTTTCTTTATTATGTACGTGGAATACCAGTGTATTTTAATGGAAAATAATACCTCTGTGATGTTTCATTAATTTAGTTCAACTTCAGCTTACGTATGTGAATGGAGAGAAAATTAAATGTTGGGTAAATTAAATCTTCTACAGGTTGGATTTCTCGGTTGCTTCATTTTAATTTTATTTTGCTTGATGCTGGGTTCATGTGTCTGTCTGATGCTCAGCTGACTGAAAGATATTAACTTATACCCTTCACAAAATGGTTACGAATTTTGATGTACTTCCAGTGTGCTTAGTACATAGAAAGATAGATGCAGCAGTAACAGGCCCTTCAGCCCAGCTCATCCATACAGATTGTTGATGATCAGCCATGATCACAGTGAATGGCAGTGCTGGCTCGAAGGGCCGAATGGCCTATTCCTGCACCTATTGTCTATTGTCTATTGACCAAGATGTCCCATCTATGCTAGTCCCGTTGGCTGCATTTAACCTATATCCCTTACAATACCTAGTGGATTCATTCCTTTACTAAATCAGCAGTATTGGACAATAGACAATACGTGCAAGAATAGGCCATTCAGCCCTTTGAGCCAGCACCGCCATTCAATGTGATCATGGGTGATCATCCACAATCAATACCCCGTTCCTGCCTTCTCCCCATATCCCTTGACTCCGCTATCTTTAAGAGCTCTATCTAACTCTCTCTTGAAAGCATCCAGAGAAACGGCCTCTACCGCCCTCTGAGGCAGAGAATTCCACAGACTCACAACTCTCTGTGTGGAAAAGTATTTCCTCATATCCGTTCTAAATGGCTTGCCCCTTATTCTTAAACTATGCCCCTGGTTCTGGACTCTTTAACAAATCTGCAGATGACACAAAGCTGGATGTCAGTGTGAACTGTGAGGATGATGCTATGAGAATGGAGGGTGACTTGGACAGGTTGGGTGAGTGGACTGATGCATGGCAGATTCAGTTTAATGTGGATAAATGTGAGGTTATCCACCTTGGTAGCAAAAACAGGAAGGCAGATTATTATCTAAATGATGTCAAGTTGAGAAAAGGGGAAGTACAACGGGATCTGGGGGTCCTTGTTCATCAGTCAATGAAAGTAAGCAAGCAGGTATAGCAGGCAGTAAAGAAAGCGAATGGCGTGTTGGCCTTCATAACAAGAGCAGTTGAGTATAGGAGCAAAGAGGTGCTTCTGCAGTTGTACAGGGCCCTAATGAGACCACACCTGGAGTATTGTGTGCAGTTTAGGTCCCCTAATTTGAGGAAGGACATTCTTGCTATTGAGGGAGTGCAGCGTAGGTTCACAAGGTTCACAAGGTTAATTCCCGGGATGGCGGGACTATTAAAGGTGTGTACACGCTAGAGGCAGGAAACATGTTCCCTATGTTGGGGGAGTCCAGAACCAGGGGCCATAGTTTAAGTATAAGGGGTAAGGCATTTAAAACAGAGATGAGGAAACACTTTTTCACACAAACTGTGGAATTCTCTGCCTCATATGGCAGTGGAGGCCGGTTCTCTGGAACGGGAACATGTTTCCTGCCTCTTGCGTGTCCAAACCTATAATAATCTTATTTGCTTCAATAAGATCCCCTCTCATCGTTCTAAATTCCAGAGTATACAAGCCCAGCCTCTCCATTCTATCAACATACGACGGTCCCGCCATCCCGAGAATTAAGCTTGTGAACCATCCTCAAAGCATCCTTCTCACAGTTCACACAGCCACCCAGCTTTGTGTCATCTGCAAACTTGCTAATGTTACTTTTAATCCCTTCATCTAAAAAATTATTAATTTATATTGTAAATAGCTGAGGTCCCAGCACCGAGCCTTGTGGTACCCCACTAGTCACTGCCTGCCATTCTGAAAGGGACCTGTTAATCCCTACTCTTTGTTTCCTGTCTGCCAACCAATTTTCTATCCATGTCAGCACCCTACCCCTAATACCATGTGCTCTAATTTTGCCCTATATTCTACTATGTGGGACCTTATCAAATGCTTTCTGAATGTCCAGGTACATTACATCCATTGGCTCTCCCTTGTCCATTTTTCTAGTTACATCCTCAAAAAAATCCAGAAGATCAGTTAAGCATGATTTCCTCTTCGTAGATCCATTCTGACTCGGATTAATCCTGTTACTGCTATCCAAATGTGCCGCTATTTCATCTTTTATAATTGACTCCAGCATCTTCCCCACCACCAATGGGGAAGATGCTATAGACCAAGCTAACTGGTCAATAATTCCCTGTTTTCTCTCTCTTAATTTTCTTAAAAATGTCTTACATATCTTTCTGCAGTGTATTAAACTTTAGCACTAAATGTATAATTCATTGTTTTGGATTAGTATTACAGTATTTAAATAACCTAGTACAGCAAATATACATTTGTAGGTGGATGTGACCTGATTGGACTTGGGCAGTTTAATGACATACAATTGATAATTTGGCTTGATATCAACTGTTGTTGTACAGCTCTCCTGTGTATTACCTTGAGGCATTTCATAATGTGCTACATGGGTAATAAAAATATATTGTTGCTTGGATTTCTTTGGGTGTTCGTCATTGTTGAGTGATATTACTGGAATAGAAACATAGAAACATAGAAATTAGGTGCAGGAGTAGGCCATTCGGCCCTTCGAGCCTGCACCGCCATTCAATATGATCATGGCTGATCATCCAACTCAGTATCCCGTACCTGCCTTCTCTCCATACCCACTGATCCCCTTAGCCACAAGGGCCACATCTAACTCCCTCTTAAATATAGCCAATGAACTGGCCTCGACTACCCTCTGTGGCAGAGAGTTCCAGAGATTCACCACTCTATACGATAACAATGAAAGTCGTGGTGCTTTGAGAGATGGAAATGTTTTGAGAGAAGGCTGTAAGATTGGACAGAATTATGCAGGTAGTATGACGTGATTTATTTAAGAAATGCTATGCCTTAATGTCCTTCAATGTTGATCAAACAATTTAGAATATTTATGGTGTAAAGTGTTTACCCTTTGTAATAAAGACAGGAAATGGTTAAAACTGCATTGGAGCATTTATGAAGAGAGAAATAAAGTTGATACTGATTTGTGCTTCGACACTGATGAGGGTCATGATCCAAAATCTTAACATTTGTTGTTCTATCATAAATTTACACATGATCTGCTGAGCATTTCCAGCATTCCCTCTTATTATTGCAGATTACGGCATTCAAAATTCTTTGATGCCATCTTTAATTTGGAAGCTGACAGCTTTTTTAGAAAAGGATATAAACATTTAAAAACCCAATTAAAATTATGTTGAACGGAACACAAGCTTATTCAAGGTTTTTTTTCTGCATGCACTTGTTCTGCATTTATCTTGCATCGCGTTTCTCTGTAATGCTATAATCCAATGAATTTTTCGCCACAACTCTAAGTGCAGGTACTCTGCCATAAACATCTCATCAAGTCCCCTGTACTATTATTGAACCACAATTGGCTATTATGAGATCTAGAGTATATTTATAGATACATAGCTCCAGAGAGTGAAGCAGGTTCTGTAAACCTTCTCTGACCTTTGATATAGTGCATCTCCCTGTTGGCTATTCAAACTCGACAAAAAAACATTTAAAATCATTTTCTTTCAAATAGGCTCACATCTGTTAGAATGGATTCATCACCAGTAATAAGCATGTATAGCTTAAAGGCAAAATAAAATCTAATTATTATTATAATTTAGTACTTAAAGAAGCAACACAGTTGTGAAAAGCAAGCAGACATTTCAATTTTAGCTTGCCCTAAAGTGTGTGCAAATTTGAGTAATTAAATGATGGAAATCACATTGATGATCAGCTTTGCAATGAATTCTTAATGACTATGTTTTTCACATTATGAATAATTTGTTATGATTATGAAATTTCAGCACTGAAACCTATTATTTCTGCCTTTGTAGGAGATAGGAGGTGCAAGCCCTCCCCAGAGAAACTGGAAGGGAATTGCTATTGCACTGCTCGTGATCCTTGCGGTGTGCTCTCTCATCACTATTTCGGTCATTCTTTTAACTCCAGGTAAACAATGTATTAATTTTTTATTTTGCTAGCTGATTGGATAATTTGCTCCTTTTAATTCTGCCAACATTATTTAATAATCCATTGTGTGATGGTGGAGTTCATCAGTAAGTTGTATTATACACTTTTATCCTACTCTTCAACTGCATTAAATGGGTTTCATTTACAAAAATACTTGACATTCCAGTGTATATCTAGTAAAAAGCTGAACTGATCTAGAAAAGATGAAACATTTTAATTCATCCTCTCTTCACAGCAGCAATCACATCTCTAGTATTTCTCAGAAGGGACCTTACTGAACTCCTTTGTAGTGAAACTGGCTTGTGTCACAGATTATGCTTGTGGCTAGGATGCAGTCCCCTGAAGCCAGACTATTGAATATGTTGTTTCATTCATGGAATTCCATCGAACACTGTGGCAAACTACCATCTATCCCTGGCATTGTAACAAATAGATGTTACAATTTTTGGCATTTAGTCTTATCTGTAGTAGCAACTTCACCATTAACTTGGCTTGATCAGTTACAAATTCTATATTATATTTTTCTTTGACTTATTTATTGTACTAAGCAGTCAAATTGATTAAAAGATGTTCCATTAAATGTATTGAGAATCCAAATCATTAATCAATCAGCCTGGCAGTTTATAGGAAAATTGAAAAAAATACACTCCCAATTTCATTTAAAAATCCTTGGCACAGGTACCTTTGGTTCTAAAAACGTTATTTTGGCCGAAGCTTTAATAGAAATGAGCTTCCTTTTGTTTTGCTTAATTGGGCCAACATATCTTAAGCTGCTTTAGAAAAAAAAACTACTTGTTTCAAAATGTGATGGTGTATTATAATTAAATGCAGCTGCTTTGACCCAACAAAAATAGAACTGCTGTTGATCCAAGAATGGTGGGCACTTATCATTATTGCCATCACTGGTGTCAGCCAGTGCCATCAAAGTTGATTGGTCCCCATCATCAGGGAAGACTATCATTTGAAAGTTAACAAGAGCTCTATGTCATTACCTCAGGCATTGATGTTGGTCCGAGCAACTGCCATAGTGCATGTTCAGGCCAGGAATAGCCTGGTTAAACTGTATTCCAAAGATGGTTGCTACTTCATTTTAATAGAATAGGATGTGCTTCTCTTGGCCCTACATCTCATTCTCAAATTTAATGTTGAGGTTTTATTTAATCGAACAAACAAGGAGATTATATATGTATGATTGAACACTTTGGTTATTCAGCTAATATTTTACACTTTAGGGAATAATCAGATTCCTTTAATAAACTTATTAAGTTACTTTGCCTTGCTCTCAAGTGCAGCCCATTAGTGTATTAGACCAAAATTATTGTTGAATGAGATGGAACATGATGTTTCAAACTTTGATAGAGAATACATGAGAAAAAAAAGTTATGTGGAGAAATGTGTCATTAAAATAAATTTTGATAAAATACGAGGAAAACAAAACTTGGCTTATGGAAACATTCCATGTATATAAGCTTTGATAGCAGCAATAAGATGTAATGAATAGTGCAGATTCCTGTGCAGGCCTAAGAGGTAATTACTGCAGGAGATAAGTAGCATTACAGAGGAAGTTAATCAGACCTGTCACTGATCTCAACATAAGAGTTTTGTTGCTTTTTTAGCAGTGCCCTTTGTGTCAGGGAGTGGTTTATTGTAATATTTATTAATGAAGAACAAACTGGGTCAACCAGTGCAGCATGATCAATGCTGTAGCATTAAAGAAACTGAAAGAGTTTGCAATGCATAAGATGCACCTTGCACAATTGGAAATGTACACTAATTGTGCATTTCCAATACAGGACACCTGCATTCAATCAAACGCTATTGTTCCAATTGGCCATCAATTTATTTCTCTATCCAAATCCACCCCCTCTATGATCTCCTGCAAAGCTATCTTATCTTCTTAAACTGTCATCTCATCCTCTGTCTAAGTTATTTGTTGCCTTTCAGACTTAATACTGAATTCTATAACTTCAGTTAAGTCACTCTCTCTGACTAATCAAAACTGACTCATTTTGTTGAGCGTTATCCATTTGTAACATTGGCTCTGTTTTTCTCACTCCACAAGCAGACAGTAACCCATTGGCATTTCACACTGTTTTTGTATTTCACAGCTTTTATATCACTTTATTTTGTGCTTCAGAAACAGCCCTCATTGTCCTATCGATTAGATAACTTCAATTACAACTCATCCTCACAATAAATCCTGGCATGCTATCAGAGGTATCTCCTTTGTATAAAGATGGAGTTAAAGAGGAAGTGAGTACAGGAAAATTTACAAAAGACTCACAAATTAATGGGAAGGAAAGTTCAAGAAGGGATAAGAGAGTAAGGTCAGGGCCAATAAGGACCGTAGTGATGGTGGAGGTGAATACCGAGGTCAAAGTGTTTGTATATGAATGCGCGAAGTATAAGAAATAAAGTGGACGAGCTTGAGGCTCAGTTAGAAATTTGCAAGTATGATATTGTGGGAATTACAGAGACATGGCTCCAAGAGGGCCAGGGCTGGGAATGGAATATTCAAGGGTAGACATCCTATTGAAAAGACAGACATGTGGGCAGAGGGGGTGGGGTAGTTCTGTTGGTGAGAAATGAAATTCAGTCCCTTGCAAGGGGTAACATTGAAATGGGAGATGTGGAGTCAGTATGGACAGAACTAAGGAATTGTTAGGGTAAAAAGACCCTAATGGGAGTTATCTGCAGACCCCCAAACAGTAGCCTGGATATAGGGTGCAGGTTGAATCAAGAGTTAAAATTGGTATGTCGTAAAGGTAATGCTGTGATTGTTATGGGAGATTTCAACATGCAGGTAGACTGTGAAAATCAGGTTGGTACTGGATCCCAAATAAGGGAGTTTGTGGAGTGCATCCGTGATGGATACTTTGCGCAGATTGTACTGGAGCCTACCAGGGAGAAGGCAATTCTGGATTTAGTGTTATGTAATGAACCGGATTTGATAAGGGAACTTGAGGTTAAGGAGCCATTCGGAGACAGTGACCATAATATCATGAGTTTTAATCTACAATTTGAGAGGGAGAAGGGTAATTCGGAGGTGTCAGTATTACAGTTGAACAAAGGGGACTATGGAGCCATGAGGGAGCATCTGGCCAAAGTTGACTGGAAAGATACCCTAGCAGGGATGACAGTGGAACAACAATGGCAGGTATTTCTGGGAATAATGTAGAAGGTGCAGGATCAGTTCATTCCAAAGAGGAAGAAAGATTCCAAGGGGAGTAAGGGGCAACCATGGTTTACAAGGAAAGTCAGGGACTGTATAAAAATAAAATAGAAGAAGTACAACATAGCAAAGATGAGCGGGAAGCCAGAGGATTAGGTAACGTTTACGGAGGAACAGAAGATAACTAAAAAGGCAATACGGGGAGAAAAGATGAAGGTAAGCTAGCCAAGAATAGAAATTGAGGACAGTAAAAGCTTATTTCGGTATGTGAAGAGGAAAAAATTAGTAAAGACCAAAGTTGGACCCTTGAAGACTGAAAAAGGTGAATTTATTATGGGGAACAAGGAAATGGCACATGAGTTGAACAGGTACTTTGCATCTGTCTTCACCAAGGAGGACACAAACAATCTTTCTGATGCACTAGTGGCCAGAGGATCTGGGGTGACGGAGGAACTGAAGGACTTCCATATTAGTCAGGAATCGGTAGACTAATGGGACTGAAGGCCGATAAATCCCCAGGCCGTGATGGTCTGCATCTCAGGGTACTTAAGGAAGTGGCTCTAGATATCATGGGCGCATCAATGATCATTTTCCAATGTTCTATAGTTTCAGGATCAGTTCCTGTGGATTGGAGGATAGCTAATGTTATCCCACTTTTTAAGAAAAGCGGGAGAGAGAAAATAGGGAATTATAGAGCAGAGCCTGACATTGGTGGTGGGGAGGATGCTGGTCAATCATAAAAGATGAAATAGCAGCACATTTGGATAGCAGTAACAGGATCGGTCCAAGTCAGCATGGATTTATGAAGGGGAAATCATGCTTGACTGATCTTCTGGAATTTTTTGGGGATGTAACTAAGAAAATGGGCAAGGGAGGGCCCAGTGGATGTAGTGTACCTGGACTTTCAGAAAGCATTTGATAAGGTCCCACAATGGGATCTGGGGGTCCTTGTTCATTAGTCAATGAAAGTAAGCATGCAGGTGCAGCAGACAGTAAAGAAAGCGAATGGCATGTTGACCTTCATAACAAGAGGAGTTGAGTATAGGAGCAAAGAGGTCCTTCTGCAGTTGTACAGGGCCCTAGTGAGACCACACCTGGAGTATTGTTTGTAGTTTTGGTCCCCTAATTTGAGGAAGGACATACTTGCTATTGAGGAAGTGCAGCGTAGGTTTACAAGGTTAATTCCCGGGAAAGTGGGACTGTCATATGATGAGAGAATGGAGCGGCTAGGCTTGTATTCTCTGGATTTTAGAAGGAGTGGAGGAGATCTTATTGAAACATATAAGATTATTAAAGGTTTGGACACTCTAGACGCAGGAAACATGTTCCCGATGTTGGAGGAGTCCAGAACCAGAGGCCGCAGTTGAAGAATAAGGGGTAAGCCATTTAGAACGGAGATGAGGAAACACTTTTCCACACAGAGAGTTGTGAGTCTGTGGAATTCTCTGCCTCAGAGGGCAGTGGAGGCCGGTTCTCTTGATACTTTCAAGAGAGAGCTAGATAGAGCTCAAAGACAGTGGAGTCAGGGGATATGGGGAGAAGGCAGGAACGGGGTACTGATTGTGGATGATCAGCCATGGCTCGAAGTGCCGAATGGCCTACTCCTGCACCTATTGTCTATTGTCAACCATCGCACCCTCAAACTCCCTGCTAGTTAAAACTAACTTGTTTCCTTATTTTCACAATTCTGATGTTTTCTATCTGAAGCATTGACTCTTTTCCATTGTCACCCATGCAAACTGACCTGCTGAATGCTTCCAGAAGTTTCTGCCTTTAGACAGAGTGTAAATCTATTCATGAATTTGCAGAAAAATGTTGCTTGCAATTATAAAGGAAATTATCACTTCTGAAGCTTTATTCAAGCTTTAACTGTGAGTTGTATTCACCTATGCAAACCTAGTTGTTTAGTCAGCAAATTTAAATCTTTATTGGATTGGATGCATTATCCGCTGTGGTTTTTCTGTAACATGATTTATGATCAGCAAATATTCAATCTTAACCAGGTTCAATACCATGCAGACCCCTAATTACAGAAGCACAATTTGGCAATGTTGAATGCAGCATGCATTCTTTATCCAAGTATTTAGTAACTATTTTGATATAAAATATATTTTAAATTAATCTTCAAGCAAATAGAACTATATCAGTAAGATTCTATAAAATTGTACTGGTAAGGTAAGAGGGCGGTGGAGGCGGGTTCTCTGGAGGCTTTCAAGAGAGAGCTCGATAGGGCTCTTAAAAATAGCGGAGTCAGGGGATATGGGGAGAAGGCAGGAGCGGGGTATTGATTGGGGATGATCAGCCATGATCACATTGAATGGTGGTGCTGGCTCGAAGGGCCGAATGGCTTACTCCTGCACCTATTGTCTATTGTCCATTGTCTATTGTCTATTTACTTCCTGCTTTATGAATGATCGTAGATGAAAGAAAAACTGAGTCAGGAACCAAGGTAACAATTTATTCACCCCCTAAATATTTGCATTGCTTCAATGCTCTAAGAGCATTCGGCACCCATTCCTGTCATTATTCAACTTGAACCATTACAAAGTAATTAGGGGCGGTCACGGTGGCGCAGCATTAGAGTTGCTGCCTTACAGCAAATGCAGTGCCGGAGACCCGGGTTCGATCCCGACTACGGGTGCTGTCTGTATGGAGTTTGCACGTTCTCCCCGTGACCGCATGCGTTTTCTCCGAGATCTTCGGTTTCCTCCCACACTCCAAAGACGTACAGGTTTGTAGGTTAATTGGCTTGGTAAATGTAAAACTGGTCCCTAGTGGTTGTAGGATAGTGTTAATGTGCGGGGATCGCTGGTCGGTACGGACCCGGTGGGCCAAAGGGCCTGTTTCCACGCTGTATCTAACTAAACTGTAAACTAAACTAAACTAAACCTCCATGCAGTAAAACATCAGATTTGCCTCCTTTGGCACCCCCTAAAATGAACTTTGATACTTGGCATTTGTTAGGCAGTGGTCTGCAGCTGAACATGCAGGTAAAAAACACCACCTTTAATATAGATTCTTGCAAGACTAATGTTGAAATGGTTTTTATTGGGCTACTTTATACCATTTATAAATGTTATAATAATTGTTATAATTGTAATTGAAAATAATTGTTCGGCACGGACTTGTAGGGCCGAGATGGCCTGTTTCCGTGCTGTAATTGTTATATGGTTATATGGTTATTTAGTCATATTGTTGGTTTGGGCATTGCTTCCAGTTTGTGTCATCAATTTTTATTTTTCTCTGAATACACCCCCAAAAGTGAATTATTCCAATTTGCCTCTAATTTAGGGAGCAAAGACAGAATATACTGTAGATAAATAACACATTGATACTGATCAGGCATCAACAACCTCGTAGTATTGTGTACCCTTCAAGTTAACATTACCCAAATATCAGCCAACGGCAAAGTCTATGTTAGTAATGCTCCTTGGCGGCATGGTGACACAGTGGTTGAGTTACTGCCCTACAGCAGCAGAGACACAGGTTCGATCCTGACTACGGGTACTGTCTGTACAGGATTTGTACGTTCTCCATGTGGCCTGCGTGGGTTTTTTCCGGGTGCTCCGTTTTACCGCTACACTCCAAAGACGCATAGGTAATGTAGAAGGGTTTCGGCCCGAAACGTCACCTATTTCCTTCGCTCGATAGATGCTGCTGCACCCGCTGAGTTTCTCCAGCATTTTTGTGTACCTTAGGTATGTAGACTTATTGGCTTGGTAAAACTGTAAATTGTCCCTAGTATAGTGTTAGTGTGCAGGGATCACTGATCGGCACAGACTCAGTGGGCAGAAGGGCCTGTTTCCGCGTTGTATCTATAAACTAAATTGAACTTTATTAAGAAGGAGTGTCATTTGTTTCCCTCACTTCTTTACCAAAGGCAAGGTGCTGCACTCATATTCATTTTCACTGAACATATTCAGTATTTTTTAGAGAATCTTGGGGACATTTTAAACATCACCCAATTGGTATTTAACTGATGCATCAAGTTTGTCACCAGTCCATTGTATCTTTTAGGTAGCCTTGCATCTAATATTTAACATTAATGAAATTGTTAATGATGATGTCAGCACATCATGAAATTGATGCTTAATGCAGGAATCAAGAAATGGTTGCAAATGATTCAATGCTCTTCCACACGGTGTGATGTTTTGAAACCTCTGCCAGCGTAATCTTGAGAAATAAATGGTCTGACAAGACCTTTACTACATTCTCTGTATTACCCTAATAATATTGTGCTTGGTTACACAGGGTGAGTTTAATTGTGTTCCAAGCCATAATTACCACTTAGCAAACATTCTATCCCTAAATTTGTTCATAAATATTTCAAAATATGATATGGCTATGAAAATTATATTTATAACATCTTAGCTTTCACATTATTCATGAGTATAACCTCTGATCTTAATCTACCTATCATATAATATTCAAAATGTTCGTTAACAATTCTACTTTTAACGCCCATTTTTTCCTGTATGTGACTATTCAATGTGAATAGCTACTAATACAGATTAGCTGCATGACAAATCTTGGAACCAAAGTCATTCAGTAATAGTGACTGATGGAATGTTAGCATCAGGAAACCTGAAATCCATCCCAAAGAGGTTGCTAGAACCTTTAAAGTAGAATTATTTTGTGATCAAGGCTAATGATTTTTATTCACAAAAGCAAGCTAAAGTGGGTGATTCACAACCTTTTATAATGATAGGATAAATCCAGAATTACATACGTCCTATGTAATGTATAAGACACAACTTTACTTCCTTCAATGAGCTAAAGGACTTTAAGTGACATAAATCGATGTGGGATTCTGTAAACTCCAGAACATGATTACTACATTTGAGCTATTTTAATGATCTAACTAGTTCAATTTAACCTCCAGTTAAATTACATCTAAAATGGTGAAGTATTTGGTAATGATGGCACTGCAATAAGTTGAGCCAAATAGGTTGGCTGTCATTGTCTTTGATAGAGATGTTGCCTGGTGTTCATATGCCCATAATGGAATCTGATATCTGACTCTGGTACTGGTAAAAGTCGAACATAGCGATGCTGAGTAGGTATTAAATTAGATACGGCTAGCATTCCACAGGCCAGGCAGTGCATATGGAAAAAGTAACAGTTAATATTTCAGGTCCAAGATGCCTCATCAGAACTGGCAGAGGGAGAGAAAAATGTTGTTACTTTTGGAGAAGATAAGGGAAAGGAGTAGAACAAAAGGAATATCTATAAAATACACAGTGCAGGAAGAACTCGACAGGTCTGGCAGCATGTCCGCAGGACGTGTTAGACGGTGTTTTGGGTTGAGACACTTCTTCAAACCAAATATCGGAATCGGAAGAAGGGTCTAGGGATCAAAACGTTGTCTATCTGTTTCTTCCAGAGATGCTGCCTGGTCTGCTGAGTTACTCCAGTAATTTGTTTTAAAAATAAATCACTATGATTGGATGAGGCCAAATGATTTAATGGGGGAGTTGGGAAAAGGTTATGTTGCTATTATTGCACTATTATAATTGTCTTTTTGTATGTACGTATGTGCCCACATACATACACACACAAAAACAACAATGATTGTGCAATAATAGTCTATGTAGTTCCGAGTTTATTTGAGGCTGTAGTGTTTAATAGCTAAATGGCTGAAGGGAAGAAGCTGTTCCTGAACCTGAACGCTACCGTTGTCAGACTCCTGTACCTTCTTCCCGATGGCATGGATGAAATTAGTATGTGGCCAGGGTGGTGTGGGTCTCTGATTATTCTGGCTGCTTTTTTGAGGCAGCGATTCCAGTAAATCCCTTTGATGGTGGGGAGGTCAGAGCCAGTGATACACTGGGGAGTGGTCACAACCTTTAGCAGTCTTCTTCATTCCTGGGCACTCACTTTGCCGAACCAGATGTGATGCAACCAGTCAATATGCTCTCTACTGTACACATGGAGATGTTCAAGAGAACTTGACATACCAAATCTCCGGAATCTTGTTAGGAAGTAGAGGCGTTGATGTGCTTTAACATAGAAACATAGAAAATAGGTGCAGGAGTAGGCCATTCGGCCCTTCGAGCCTGCACCGCCATTCAATATGATCATGGCTGATCATCCAACTCAGTATCCTGTACCTGCCTTCTCTCCATACCCCCTGATCCCTTTAGCCACAAGGGCCACATCTAACTCCCTCTTAAATATAGCCAATGAACTGGCCTCAACTACCTTCTGTGGCAGAGAATTCCAGAGATTCACCACTCTCTGGAACATTATAATTGCATCAGTGTGCTGGGCCCAGGAAAGATCTTCAGAAATAGACGCTAAATGCTGGAGTAACTCAGCGGGACAGGCAGCATCTCTGGAGAGAATGAATGGGTGACACTTCAGGTCGAGACCCTTCTTCAGACCCGAAACGTCTATCATTCCTTCTCTCCAGAGATGCTGCCTGTCCCTCTGAGTTACTCCAGCATTTTGTGTCAACCTTCGATTTAAACCAGCATCTGCACTTCTTTTCTACACAAGATTTTCGGAAATATGCACGCCCAAGAAATGTTGACTCTCTCCACCATTGATTTAAACAAGATTGTGGGTCCTCATCCTTCCCCTTCCAAAGTCCACAATCAGATGAGCCAAATGTGGGCAGGTGGAACTATTGTAGAAGGGGCAGTTTAGTCGATAAGCTCAAGTTGGGGGAAAGGACCAGTTTCTGTGCTGTACGACTCTGACACTAATCTTTACAAATATAAAGAGAAATATTTAACCAAGCATAGAATGATGATTGGCAGAAATGACCACTTCTGATACTGACATAATCAGTTCCCTAAAGACTTCAGTGACTGAGCTGAAACATGGGGCTTTATTCTTTAGTCCAGGGCCTCAGTGCCCAAGGCTACAGATAGACAGATCAGAGGCGGATGATAAATTAAAGTGGCAAACTATTCGAAGGTCAGGGATACTCCTACAGCCTGAACACAGGCACTGCTCAAAATAATCAGGGAGAAACTACATATAGTTTCTCCAGAATAGCAGAGACCACATTCCCAATGTAAACGTCTAGATTGGACAGAGGGCAAATTAATTGTTCCGTTGCCTGGGAAAACTCTTTAGGTCCATGGATGGCAGGAAGGGAAGAGGTAAAAGGACGAGAAAGTGCCCAAGAGATGGGAAGTGGTTGAAGGGAACAGACAATGGGACCTGGGAGTTGTGAAGGGAGCGATATGTTTTATATGTTGAATAGGGAATGTAGAGGAATGTGTCTCTGGTGAAATCTTGTTTGGATTTCCTTTGCTGAGTGTGTTTTTGGTGAATAAGTGCAATTGTTAGCACCATTAGTGACATGTTCCATGATTTAGCTGATGATTAAAAGTCGACTAATGACATTACAACTGGCCATGTAGAATTGCTTTTTGCTTTTGTGGACAGCATATCCTTTGGGTATTTTCCATATTGCCTGGAAGATGCTTCCCCCCCCCCCCCCCCCCCCCCCCCCAGGCATTTACCCTGTCACCATGCATCCCCTTCCACTAAGTTTCAACCTGAATCTCCTCTGGATGTGGGAGGAAAACAGAGCACAGGGACAACATGCAAAACCCTACACAGACAGCAAAGAAAGTTAAGATTGAATCCAGGTCATTAGAGCTATGAGGTAGCAACTCTGCTCTATATCCCACCCCATGTAAAAGTTTCTGCTCTATGTCCCACCCCATGTAAAAGTTTTCAATTGAATAATTCAAATTTGCAAGACTGACAATATCTGGTGAAAGCTGAAATCTGAGCCTTTTAAATAATGTTTAAAAACAATATGAAGTCCATTTAGTAATTAAAAGCGAGGTTTAGCTAATAAAAACTGATATCCAACATTACTAATGTAATATCATGAAATCAGGTTTTCAAAATGTGACCTTTTGCACAAAAGGTGAGATTTATGTTGGATGGTAATAAAGTGGATCCCCAGTGGAGTCACTTCAGGAGAATAAGTTCACCCTGTGCTTAATGCACTGATAACATAGAATGGAACAAATCTAAACTGAAACTCATCATCAATCCCCAGAATTTGACAGTTACAATGTTTATCTGCCCTTTACCACAAGACTAATCCAATGTATTCTTTCAGTGTCTGATGGCATCCACTAAGAGGTAAAACATGCTTCCAGATAATAATTCTAGATAGGAAAACTGATATGGCACAGTCTTACAGATGTTAACTTTTCACAGTTCATTTTAATGACAAGATTTCTGATTTTAAAACCATCCCAGGGGCAATGAAGACACCAGTTTCTCAGCGCATCACAGTAATCATTTATGAACATTAACTCTGAAACATAATATTGCCCTAATTATAGGTATTAGCATTGGAATTATTTGGTTCAACAACATTTGTTTGACATTTAGAAAGGGCTTACTATTGGCTAATTTACTACTACATTGGCATGAAAACACACACCTCCAGATTCGGGGACAGTTTCTTACCAGCTGTTATCAGGCAACTGAATCATTCTGCCACAACTGGAGAGCAGTCCTGAACTTCTGTTTACCTCTTTGGTGACCATCGGACTATCCTTTACCTTACACTAAACTTTATTCCATTATCATGTATCTATACACTGTAAATGGCTCAATTGCAATCATGAATTGCCTTTCCACTGACTGGATAGCATGCAACAACAGCGTGTCACTGTACCTTGGTATATGTGACAATAAACTAAACTGAAATGAACACTCATATTTGATTTAATTGATATAGTTGTTTTCAATCTTTCACTTAAGAGCTAAACTGAAGCACTGCATTAAAATTCACTCAGTCCAAGGTCAATGCCAGACCATAAGCATTCCCCCATACAATTAAAGCATGGAATAGTCTTCACCCTACCATAGTTACCCAACCAGGTGCAACTAAATTTAAGGTTGTTCTTCTTCTCCAAGAACCTTTTTTTGCTTCAGTCCACCCTCCGCCATCTCCAGTTTAAATTACATTTGGAATATTTTTGGAGGACCAAGATTCAAGAATCCAAGAATCCACTCAATCCTCTGTGTAAAATCGTGACCAATGTTTTGCTCTTGAATTAGAAATTGGGTATTGGTTTATTATTTTCACATGCACCAAGAAAAAATGACAAATTTTGTTTTGCATGCTATCAAGACCAATTACACCATATACGTGTACAATCATACCATACAGGAGGACAACAGGTAGTGCATAGGGTAAATAAACAGAGTGCAAATATAATGTTACAGCTACAGAGAGCAGATTAAAAAAAACATGCAAGGGGCACAATGAGATAAATTGGGCGATTGGAAATATATTTTTAGAATATGAGATGTCTGTCCTTGAATCCGGTATTATGTGTTTTCAAGCTTTTGTGTCTTCTGATTGAAGGGAGAAGGATTAAAGAAAAATGACTAGGATGTAAGGGGCTCTTGATTATGTTGGCTTTTTTCCCCCGAGGCAGCATGTCGGTAAAGGGGAGGGGAGGGAAGGGAGGCTGGTTTGCATGATGGACTGAGCTGTGTCCACAATTCTCTGCAATGTCTTGAGGTCTTATGCAGAGCAGATATTGTGCCAAGCTACATCACTTTAGGATGCTTTCTATGGTGCATTTGTAGAAATTGACAAGAGTAATTGGAAACAAGCAAATTTCCTTCATCTTCTGAAGTGGAGCTTTGAGGTACTTTCTTGGTAGTAGCGTCACTGTAGTTAGACCAGGACAAATAGCTGGTGACATACAAATTGTACTATAGGTGCACAATAGTATACTGAGTGGTTGCAAAGGAGGCTGCAGAATGTGGTAGACATTACTCAGTCTGTGGTGGTATTGACCTCCACACCATCAAAGGCATCTACAGGATTGCTGCCTCAAAATGTAACTAATATCATCAAAGACGCATGCAGCCACGCCCTACCACGCTGCTACCATTGGGACGATGGTAGAGGAACCTGGCATCCAGGTTCAAGAACAGCTTCTTCCCAGAAACTATCAGGCTTTTGAACCACACTGCATGGATGATACACAGTCCCTTGCCCAGAGTAGGCGATTCGAGGACCAGAAGGCATAGGTTTAAGGTGAAGGGGAAACAATTTAATAGGAATCCGAGGGGTATCTTTTTCACACAAAGGGTGGTGGTGTATGGAACAAACTGCAGGAGAAGGTAGTTGAGGCATAGAAAAATAGAAACATAGAAAATAGGTGCAGGAGGAGGCCATTCGGCCCTTCGAGCCAGCACCGCCATTCATTCCGATCATGGCTGATCGTCCCCAATCAATAACCCGTGCCTGCCTTCTCCCCATATCCCTTGATTCCACTAGCCCCTAGAGCTCTATCTAACTCTCTCTTAAATCCATCCAGTGATTTGTCCTCTGTGGCAGGGAATTCCACAAATTCACAACTCTATGGATAAAAAGTTTTTTCTCACCTCAGTCTTAAATGGCCTCCCCTCTATTCTATGACTGTGGTCCCTGGCTCTGGACTCACCCAACATTGGGAACATGTTCAACTGCTGTTCACATGGAACCCTTCTCCACTTCGGTCTTCAAAGTTTTCGTCAGGGACTATCCCAATGTTTAAGAAACAGCTAGACAGGTACATGGAGAGGACAGGTTTGAAGGGATATGGACCAAATGCTGGCAGGTGGGAACTGTATTGCTGGGACATTGTTGGCCGATGTGGGCAAGTTCGGCTGAAGGGCCAGTTTCCACACTGTATCCACACTTTAAGAATAAGGAGTAAGCCATTTAGAACGGAGACGAGGAAACACTTTTTCTCACAGAGAGTGGTGAGTCTGTGGAATTCTCTGCCTCAGAGGGAGGTTCTCTGGATGCTTTCAAGAGAGAGCTAGATAGGGCTCTTAAAAATAGCGGAGTCAGGGGATATGGGGAGAAGGCAGTAATGGGGTACTGATTGGGATTGATCAGCCATGATCACATTGAATTGCGGTGCTGGCTCGAAGGGCCAAATGGCCTACTCCTGCACCTATTGTCTATTGTATCACTCAGTGACTCTGTTTAGATTTATTATTGTCACATGTGCCCAGGTACAGTGAAAAGTTTTGTTTTGCTAACCAAACAAGATCACATGTCCTCCGGAGATGTTGCCTGACCCACTTAACTACTCTAGCACTTTGTTTTACTCACGATTCCTGGACCTCCTTTTGAACTAATACTATCATTAATGACGTGATTGTTACAGCATGACCAGGATTTTCTGTCTTAAAAGGAATAGATATTTGTTGTAAATTACGTTTTCATTAAGTATTAGCCACTGCTTGTTTACTATCATACTCTTTAATAGATTTTAAAAACATAGAAAATAGGTGCAGGAGTAGGCCATTCGACCCTTCGAGCCTGCACCGCCATTCAATATGATCATCCAACTCAGTATCCTGTACCTGCCTTCTCTCCATACCCCCTGATCCCTTTAGCCACAAGGGCCACATCTAACTCCCTCTTAAATATAGCCAATGAACTGACCTCAACTACCTTCTGTGGCAGAGAATTCCAGAGATTCACCGTTCTCTGTGTGAAAAATGTTTTCCTCATTTCGGTCCTAAAAGATTTCCCCCTTATCCTTAAACTGTGACCCCTTGTTCTGGACTTCCCCAACATCGGGAACAATCTTCCTGCATCTAGCCTGTCCAACCCCTTAAGATCCCCCCTCAATCTTCTAAATTCTAGCGAGTACAAGCCAAGTCTATCCAGTCTTTCTTCATATGAAAGTCCTGACATCCCAGGAATCAGTCTGGTGACCCTTCTCTGTGGCAAGAATGTCTTTCCTCAGATTAGGAGACCAGAACTGTACGCAATACCCCAGGTGTTGTCTCACCAAGACCCTGTACAACTGCAGTAGAACCTCCCTGCTCCTATACTCAAATCCTTTTGCTATGAATGCTAACAAACCATTCGCTTTCTTCACTGCCTGCTGCACCTGCATGCCTACCTTTAATCTGAAGTCTGAAGAAGGGTTTCTGCCCGAAACGTTACCTATTTCCTTCACTCCATAGATGCTGCTGCACCCGCTGAGTTTCTCCAGCATTTTTGTGTACCTGCCTTCTTTTAATGACTGGTGTACCATGACACCCAGGCCTCGTGGCATCTCCCCTTTTCCTAATCGGCCACCATTCAGATAATAGTCTACTTTCCTGTTTTTGCCACCAAAGTGGATAACCTCACATTTATCCACATTATACTGCATCTGCCATGCATTTGCCCACTCACCCAGCCTATCAAAGTCACCTTGCAGCCTCCTAGCATCCTCCTCACAGGTAACACTGCCCCCCAGCTTCATGTCATCCGCAAACTTGGAGATGTTGCATTCAATTCCCTCATCCAAATCATTAATATATATTGTAAATAGCTGGGGTCCCAGCACTGAGCCTTGCGGTACCCCACTAGTCACTGCCTGCCATTGTGAAAAGGACTCGTTTACTCCTACTCTTTGCTTCCTGTCTGCCAGCCAGTTCTCTATCCACATCAATACTGAACCCCCAATACCGTGTGCTTTAGGTTTGTATACTAATCTCTTATGTGGGAGCTTGTCGAAAGCCTTCTGAGAGTCCAGATATAACACATCCACTGGTTCTCCCTTATCCACTCTACAAGTTACATCCTCGAAAAATTCTATAAGATTCGTCAGACATGATTTACCTTTCATAAATCCATGCTGACTTTGTCCAATGATTTCACCACTTTCCAAATGTGCTGCTATCCCATCTTTAGTAACTGATTCTAGCAGTTTCCCCACTACCGATGTGAGACTAACTGGTCTGTAATTCCCCGTTTTCTCTCTCCCTCCCTTTTTAAAAAGTGGAGTTACATTACCTACCCTCAAATCCTCAGGAACTACTCCAGAATCTAAAGAGTTTTGAAAAATGATCGCTAATGCATCCACTATTTCTGGGGCTACTTCCTTAAGTACTCTGGGATGCAGCCTATCTGGCCCTGGGGATTTATCGACCTTTAATCCATTCAATTTACCTAACACCACTTCCCGGCTAATCTGGATTTCACTCAGTTCCTCCATCTCATTTGAACCCCGGTCCCCTGCTATTTACGGCAGATTATTTATGTCTTCCTTAGTGAAGACAGAACCAAACTAGTTCTTCAATTGGGCTGCCATGTCCTTGTTCCCCATGATCAATTCACCTGTTTCTGACTGCAAGGGACCTACATTTGTTTTAACAAATCTTTTTCTCTTCATATCTCTATAAAAACTTTTGCAGTCAGTTTTTATGTTCCCTGCCAGTTTTCTTTCATAATCTATTTTCCCTTTCCTAATTAAGCCCTTTGTCCTCCTCTGCTGGACTGAATTTCTCCCAGTCCTCTGGTAGGCTGCTTTTTCTGGCTAATTTGTACGCTTCATCTTTTGTTTTGATACTATCCCTGATTTCCCTTATTATCCACGGATGCACTACCTTCCCTGATTTATTATTTTGCCAAACTGGGATGAACAATTGTTGTAGTTCATCCATGCAGTCTTTAAATGCCTTCCATTTCATATCCACCGTCAACCCTTTAAGAATCAATTGCCAGTCTATCTTGGCCAATTCACGTCTCATACCCTCAAAGTTACCTTTTTTTAAGTTCAGGACCCTTGTTTCTGAATTAACAATGTCACTCTCCATCCTAATGAAGATCTCAACCATATTATGGTCACTCTTGCCCAAGGGGCCACGCACAACAAGACTGCTAACTAACCCTTCCTCATTACTCAATACCCAGTCTAGAATAGCCTGTTCTCTCGTTGGTTCCTCTACATGTTGGTTTAGAAAACTATCCCGCATACATTCCAAGAAATCTTCTTCCTCAGCACCCTTGCCAATTTGATTCACCCAATCTATATGTAGATTGAAGTCACCCATTATAACTGTTTCACCTTTGTCGCACGTATTTCTAATTTCCTGTTTGATGCCATCCCCAACTCCACCACTACTGTTAAGTGGCCTGTACACAACTCCCATTAGCGTTTTCTGCCCCTTAGTGTTTCGCAGCTCTACCCATATCGATTCCACATCCTCCAAGCTAATATCCTTCCTTTCTATTGCGTTAACCTCCTCTCTAACCAGCAACGCTATCCCACCTATTTTTCCTTTCTGTCTATCCCTGCTGAATATTGAATATCCCTGGATGTTCAGCTCCCAGCCTTGGTCATCCTTGAGCCATGTCTCCGCGATCCCAACTATATCATAGTCATTAATAGCTATCTGCACATTCAACTCATTCACCTTATTACGAATGCTCCTTGCATTGAGACACAAAGCCTTCAGGCTTGTTTTTACAACACTCTTACCCCTTATACAATTATGTTGAAAAGTGGCCCTTTTTGATTTTTGCTCCGGATTTGTCTGCCTGCCACTTTTACTTTTCACCTTGCTACCTATTGCTTCTACTCTCATTTTACACCCCTCTGTCTCTCCGCTCACATATTTAAGAAACCCTTTCCCTTTAACTCCATCCTCGATTATCCCATTTGACACCCCACCCCCCTTATTCAGTTTAAAACCACCCGTGTAGCGGTGGCAAACCTGCCTGCCAGAATGCTGGTCCCCCACCTATTAAGATGCAATCCGTCCCTTTTGTACAGTTCCCCCTTACTCCAAAACAGATCCCAGTGATCTAAGAATCTAAATCCCTGCCCCGTGCACCAGTTCCTCAGCCACACGTTCAGGTCCCGTATCTCCCTGTTCCTGCTCTCGCCAGCACGAGGAACTTGAAGCAAACCGGAGATAACAACCCTGAAGGTCCTGCTTTTCAGCATTTTTCCGAGCTCTCTAAAGTCACGCTGCAGAATATTCATCCCCTTCTTTCCGACATCGTTTGTGCCGACATGCACTACCACTCTACCCAATCTACCACAACCAACTCTCATCGCACGCCTTTCCAGTTTTCAGATTTAATACCCTAGTTTCATTTTTATCTTTATACACAATGCTTTTACGTTATCATTGTTCTCTAAGCCACCGCAACTACTTTTCTCATTGCACCATACCTGATCTAAAAAAAACTATTATCAATCAAGTAAACTGATCTCTTTTAGATGCTATAAATTTGTACTCCAGATTATAACACAGGTTACACGTAACTTAAACTCTCCTGTAAATATTGTATTACCCTTGCTCCATACCCCTTTAAATTCCATTATATATCATGCCTACATTAACGCTAGTGTTTAGTGACCAATATACAGGACGCACCAATGTTTTCTAGCCCTTGCTGTTTCTCGGCTTCATCAACACTGATTCTACTTGATTCCACGGTCTTGAACTCATTTTTGAAAATTGGAACCATCTCATTTCCATCTCTCTTTAAAGTTAGTCATAATTCATAAACTTGGTCACTTTACGATCACTTTTCTGCTACAGCAATTAAAATGTCCCCATTTATTTATTCCTGTCGGTTAACTCACCTACATTGTTACAGAAGATACACAAATTTAAATAAAGAGCATTCAGATTTGCCTTTTTACTAGTTTTCCCTGCCATGATTCTAATTGGGGTATATTTATGCTTGCGTGGTCTGCCTCTTCCTGACAGTCTTGTTATGATTATTTAGTTTGTTGCCCTGCAGTATCATGTTGTCGCTGCTCTTTAATTTCCAAAATTTACATATACTGGAATCTGTGCACAATTATTTAGTTGTAATTTTTATTCACAGCCGTTGTTCTTCAATTCAGGATTCAAAAGAAATCCATCAAAAGTTTTTTCTTCCAAAGAATTGGTGGCAATGCCCTGTGAAATGGGAGCCATTCTACTCAAACAAATCTTTTGGCCTAGTGTTCATTTATTTGCAAATTTGCACGAGGCTCGGTTAATAATCCAGATATTAACACCTTCATGGTTCTTCTTCAGAGTCCTGTCCATGTCATTAATTTCCCCATGGATCATCTTTCTCCTTCCATTCCTAGGTCCTCTCCAGGACCAAAGTGATATCCTTAACCCAGGCACCAGGCAGCAAAACTGTCTTCAGAACTTGTGCTCATAGCTGTGGAGAGTAGAATTAATGTACTTAATTCTACCATCCAGTATTACCATTGCATTATTTTTCATTTTCCGACTAGAATTGCCTCCTGGACAAGGTGCTGCACTGTGCTTTCTCATGTTCCCTGGAGTCACTGCTCTAATCCACACAAATTGCAAGATCCCTATTCCTGTCCAATAAGTACAAGAGTTAAGGCTCCTGCAGCATTGTGCTGTCTTGCACTCCTGTCCAGCCTGATTCACTAATTCTAGTTTGTTTTAGGTAAGGGGTGTAACCATCTCCTGGAATAACATGTCCATGTAAATATTTTGCTCCATGATTCATTGCCTTGACCAAATTCCAGAATCCAACTCAACAACACTCAGCAAAGTATTGCAAGCCAGAGAATCCTTTTGCAGATGTGGTCTTCATGGGCCCAGTGGTTTCCATCAACAGCAACTTTCTAAGACTGCAAACCAGCACCCAGATTCTTGCATCAAAATAATTATATGACTCTCATTCGTGCTTTTCAATAGCCCAATCTTCATTTATACATTTTTAGGTGACCAGGCAATTATGCATTCCAAGGTTGAGCACCTGACCAATTAATTAGAGGCTTATCAATAATCTGAAAGAGTATGGCTACTTGTTTGAAGTTGAATCTGAATGGTCTCGACCAAACTATTGCCTTTCCTTTCCTTCGAGAATTGCTGCCTGATCCACTGATTCACTCCAGCACTGTGTGTTTCTCACATGGCTACTTTATTTGTTTATCACTAGCTTAATTGTTTATTACTTGGTTATCACTGCAATTTAAAACTACAGTTAAGAATAATTAGCCTTAATTTAAATTAAACCAATAATATTTACAGTTAACAAAATGACTGCATTTTCCATTTTCATAGGGCTGTAATCGAATCTTTTTAGAGCAATATACTGTTACAGCTAATAAATGTGGAAAATAGAAACCTATAAAAGCTATCCTTTAACCACATGAAGATTAAATAACTGCTTGAGATGGCATTTTCATTTCTTAAGTTAATCAGGAGAGACAAAATGTCACAAAGGAATATGATAAAAAATCAAAAGGTAAATAGATGACAAGGATCAAAAATGGAATGGTGGAAAATCAAAATAAACACCCAATGCATTATTATCTCCACTGGTCACTAGAATGAATTCACAGTTTATAGTAATTAAAGATCACACATTCAGGCTGTGGATATTAAAGCTCTTCAAGCATCAAGTTATCACTGAAGTGAAAAACTCAATTTTCCAACCCACTGTTTCTAAACTAATTACCGACAGTATGTTAAGCCATCCAGAAATGTATTGGTTGAAAACATATTTTCACACATCCCAAAGTATTAATTAAATGTGGATGATACTGGATTTATACTGCATGTCGAGTGCAGGGAAAAATAACATTTAATCTTTTTTTTTAATTGCATGCACCATTGTGTCTTGCTTGCACAGTATATTGGGAAAGCGGCTGGCACATACATAGTTCCAAAAAATATGTTGAAGATATGCCTTCCTTAGCATTTGCACAGTTATTTTAGCTGCAATTTTGAAAAGTGGTTGAGCTAAACCATTTTGGATATTTTCTGCTTTGATGTGGTCACTGTTCCAGATTGCAAAGGGTATAGTTAACAACAACCTAAATCACATTTGAAAAGCAGTCTGGATGTCATGGTTTGTCTTTTATAGAGTTGTACCACATGCAAAACCAGCCCTTCAGCCCAATCCGTTGTACTTTCATAAAACACAAAGTGCTGGGGTAATTCAACAGGTAGCATCTGTGGAAGGAATGGATAGGTGACATTTCGGCTCTGACATTTCTTCAGACTCTTACTTACCCTGATTTCAGAGCAACATCAGGAACATGATTGATATTTTGCCCTCAAATTCTACTCTCCTTGCGGCATTTATCTCTTAACCCTGTGCTTTAATTTTATGTAAATATTGTTAACATTTGTTTTGTGCAACGTCAAATCTACAGAAGGAAATAGTCGTCAATGTTTTATGCTACAAAGTTTTAACTTATTGTTTAATTTATTTCAGATGACACTTTGAAAACAGCAGATGCTCGACTGTCTTTGGATGACCTATTTAGAATAGAGTTCACTGCACATGACCCAGAAGTAAAATGGATAAACGGTATGTAATGAAGCGATAACTCACAAGCTTAAAGTATGACAATAAAAAAGCAATGCAATTATGCGGGTAATACTGGTGGAGCTTAGAAATAATTGTTCATCATCATCTTAAAATAATTTACAAATATGCTTAGAGCAGCTTGTAATGGAACCTACCAGGAAAAAGGCAATTTTGGATTTAGTGTTGTGTAATGAACCGGATTTGATAAGGGAACTCAAGGTAAAGGAACCATTAGGAGGTAGTGACCATAATATGATGTTTTAATCTGCAATTTAAGAAGGAGAAGGTAAAATTGGAAGTGTCAGCATTGCAGTTGAATAAAGGGGACTATGGAGGCATGAGGGAGGAGCTGGGCAAAGTTGACTGGATAGAGACCCTAGCAGGGATGACGGTGGAACAGCAATGGCAGATATTTCTGGGAATAATCCTGAAGATGCAGGATCATTTCAATCCAAAGAGGAAGAAAGATTCTAAGGGGAGTAAGAGGCGACTGTGGCTGACTCGGCAAGTCAAGCACAGTATAAAAATAAGAGAAGATGCATAACATAGCAAAGAGTAGCTGGAAGCAAGAGGATTGGGCAACTTTTAAAGATCAACAGACGGTAACTAAAAAGGCAATACGGGGAGAAAAGATGAAGTACGAAGGTAAGCTAGCCAAGAATATAAAGGAGGATAGTAAAAGCATTAGGTATGTGAAGAAGAAAAATATAGTTATGACAAATGTAGAACCCTTGAAGACAGAAACAGGTGAATTTATTATGGGGAACATGGAAATGGCAGATGAGTTGAACAAGTAGTTTGGTTCTGTCTTCACTGAGGAAGTCACAAACCATCTCCCAGATCTACCAGGGGACAGAGGACCTAGGGTGATGGAGGAACTGAAGGAAATTCACATTAGTCAGGAAATTGTGTAGGGTAGACTGATGGGATTGAAGGCTGTTAAATCCCCAGGGCCTAATGGTCTGCATCCCAGGGTACTCAAGGAGGTGGCTCTAGAAATTGTGGATGCATTGTTTATCATTTTCCAATGTTCTATAGATTCGGGATCAGTTCTTGTGAATTGGAGTGTAGCTTCTTCTTCTTATAGAGTCCACACACAAGATTAGATGTTGTTCAGCCAGAGCTGAACACACTTCTCGTGTCTGCATACAATGGTGTCTGGGGTCTTGCGCTTCTTGTGCTTCTTGTGCATGGTGGTGGAAAGATTGGTGAAAACAGGGCCGCGACGTGAACGCTCTTTCCATGACCCCGGAGGGTAGCTGATGTTATCCCACTTTTTAAGAAAGGAAGGAGAGAGAAAGCAGGGAATCATAGACCAGTTAGCCTTACATTGGTGGTGGGGAAGATGCTGGAGTCAATAGACAATAGACAATAGGTGCAGGAGTAGGCCATTCGGCCCTTCGGGCCAGCACCACCATTTAATGTGATAATGGCTGATCATACCCAATCAGTACCCCGTTCCTGCCTTCTCCCCATATCCCCTGACTCCGCTATTGTTAACCAGCCTCCACCGCCCTCTGAGGCAGAGAATTCCATAGACTCACAACTCACTGTGAGAAAAAGCGTTTCCTCATCTCCGTTCTAAATGGCTTACTCCTTATTCTTAAACTGTGGCCCCTGGTTCTGGACTTCCCCAAAATTGGGACCATGTTTCCTGCCTCTAGCGTGTCCAAGCCCTTAACAATCTTATATGTTTCAATGAGATACCCTCTCATCCTTCTAAACTCCAGAGTGTACAAGCCCAGCTGCTCCATTCTCTCAGTATATGATTATTAAAGATGTAATAGCGGCGCTTTTGCATAGCAGTAACAGGATCGGTCCGAGTCAGCCTGGATTTACACAGGAGAAATCATGCTTGATAAATCTTCTGGAATATTTTGAGGATATAACAAGTAAAATGGACAAGGGAGAGCCAGTGGATGTAGTGTACCTGAACTTTCAGAAAGCCTTTGATAAGATCCCACGGGAGATTAGTGGGCAAAAATAGAGCACATGGTATTGGGGGTAGAGTATTGACATGGATTGAAAATTGGTTGGCAAACAGGAATCAATGATAGGGATTAACGGATCCCTTTCAGAATGGCAGGCAGTGACTAGTGGGGTGCTGCAAGGCTCAGTGCTGGGACCACAGCTATTTTCAATATACAATGATTTAGATGGAGGGATTAAAAGTAACATTAGCAAATTTGCAGATGACACAAAGATGGGTGGTAGTGTTAACTGTGAAGAGGATGCTATGAGGATGCAGGGTGACTTGGACAGGTTGGGTGAGTGGGCTGATGCATGGCAGATGCAGTTTAATGTGCATAAATGTGAGGTTGTCCACTTTGGTGGCAAGAACAGGAAGGCAGATTATTATCTGAATGGTGTCAGGTTAGGAAAAGGGTAAGTACAACGAGACTTGGGTGTCCTTGTACATCAGTCACTGAAAGTAAGCATGCAGGTACAACAGGCATTGAAGAAAGCTAATGGCATGTTGGCCTTCATAACAAGAGGAGTTGAGTATAGGAGCAAAGAGGTCCTTCTGCAATTGTACAGGCCCCTGGTGAGACTACACCTGTGGTATTGTGTGCAGTTTTGTTCTCCTAATTTGAGGAAGGATATTCTTGGAAATGAGGGAGTGCAGCGACGGTTCACAAGGTTAATTCCGTGGATGGCGGGACTATCATATGATGAAAGAATGTAGTGACTGAGCTTATATTCACTGCAATTTAGGAGGCTGAGAGGTGATTTTATAGAAACATATAAAATTATTAAGGGATTGGATACTCTCGGTGTGGGAAACATGTTCCCGATGTTGGGGGAGTCCAGAATCAGGGGCCACAGTTTAATAAATGGGGTAGGCCATTTATAACTGAGATGAGGAAAACATTTTCACATTTTCAAAATCGTCTATCGATTGCCTCTTGTCCAAGTTGTTTCAGTGTAATGGCTGCAAACCTTAGCCTCTACAATAAACTCATCGAGTATTGCAGGGCCATTTAAGATCATCACCATGCATGCACAGAAAAATCAAATTCTGTGAATGTGATAACATTGTGCTGGAAGGATAACTTTTTTTTCTCGTTGTTGTAGCAAACATATCTCCACACCCATCAATACCATTTTGTGAGCTATTGCTAACTACTGCTGTCAAAGAACAGTGTATCTCTATATGTAATTACAAATTTGTTCCAAGTAATTTGGATTTTGTCCCACAATACTGATTTGAGTACTTAAATGTCTGCAAAGATTGGTGGAAGTAATTGTTTCCAAAATAATATTATCTCTTGAATTTCCTTCTCCGTGTTATTTTGGGCAGCAAGGGGTTATTAACAAGGTGACTCAAGTCAAATGCTACTCATGGCTTAATGGACTGTCAATTGCATTTTTATATCTACAGTAATGTTTAATAAAGTACAATCTACCTTTTATTTTTACTCCATTTATTCCACTTCAGTGGTTTATCCACTCTACCCTTCAAGGATGCAATATCTTTGCTTTAACCATCTAGTGCCTTACATCAGCAGCAAGGTGTATTGTCTCCATTCTGCTAAACTGCTTACTTTGAGCAACTGATAGAAATGGATAGGAAATATCAGGCAGGGCATATTTCACATTATCCATAAACAATGAGTGACACTCTCCAAATGTGAATGCTCTGATGACCTTCCATATTACTTCCAACAGATGCTCAGAAGTGCTGTGCAAACATGCATAGTAGTGGTGGGAAAACTGATAACAAGATAAGTACTTTGTAGTGAAACATTGGTAAAATCAGGCAGCAATGTTTAAACTGGGTCAAACTTCAAGATTCACTCTAGTGGTTCTTACTGATCAGGCTCAGGGAATTCCTAGTTGAGATTCATTTTGTATTTAATCGGGCAAATCTAAACGATAATGGGTCTAATTTAAATTTAGCAGTGGCATGAAGCAGACAGTATTGGATTGGCCATACATTATACATACTTCTCAATTTTCCTCTCCATTGGATACAATGTGAAGTAAATATCAGTGGATATGTATTAAGGGTGGCTGATCTGATGTTGGCCATTATTCACCATGGCCAAATTATCTCTGAAATTCGGTTGAATGCAGTTAGCAAGAGAGTGACAGAAACTAATATCGACCAATATAATATTGGCATATGTATTAATTATGTATAAATAGAAGGAATCTGAAGAGAAAATAGATGTTTTTATTATTGACCTAAGTTATTGATGGCAGTTATCCAGTTATATTTAAAATATTGTTGTTTTTTAAAATGTAATTCATTTTTCATTGTTACTTTAATGAGTATATATTGAAAAAAAAACATTCATTAAACCATAATGCTTTGATATCACAATATTAATCATTTCACTGATGGCTAACAATTTACAAAACAATGTTTTTGTGCAAGAGCTGATATCCTTCTGAATCAGGGACCGAGACCAGACTTGCATTGAAACATGGGCCTGTTGGGGAGGGGAAGGCATGGAGAGAGAGAAATCTCTGGTCTGTGTTTTTTAATATATAGCCAGGAATGTCCTATATTGCTTCTGGCTGCACAGAAATAGTAAATTGGAGCCTGTTTATGGAATTGTCAGCAACAGTCCCTTTAAAGACTAAGCACAGGACTACTGATTATATAATTAAAACGCCATCATCTGAATAATCCTGAAGTTCTGATTTCCTGAGGTACACCCTTTCTTGGAATCAGTTGGGCATTAGTGCCTATTTTGAGGTTATGACTGACTCATTTATTGTAAATTTGAGAAGTTAATGTCCTCCAAATTACAGAGTAATTGAGAATTGTACATCAGCAATTTTTTTAATAAATTCTTAACCAAATCACCAAGCTTTAAGGGTAGAGAAGCAATGTGTAAAGATGTGCAAGGCAAGCTTTTTTTTACAGAAAAGCTGGTGAGTGTCTGGAATGTGCTGAAAGGAGTGGAGGCAGACATAATGGAAGCATGTAAGCAAGTTTTGGATAGGCAGGGAATGGAAGGATATGAAGTATGTACAGGCAGATAGGAGTTTGTCTAGGTATCATGTTCAGCACACACATTGTGGTATATCGCATCACGCGGTCAGATACCTCCATCTGACTTTCAGTGCTCTGCAATGACAAGATGCACTGATGGATGTGCTTATTTAAAAAAATGTTTTCCTCCAATGGATGATCTGCAGGCCGGCACAACTAACACTCTGCTCTGTTGCGATACTCAGCAATGAGTCCAGTGTTGGAGCTCTAAGATCCTGTGCTGGGCTGGATACACTTCGCATCCATCCCTTCAACTTTATACCAACTGAGAATGGGATCACTGACCTAGACAGAAAATTTAAATGCAGGTATGTGCCATTTGTGTTTAGTTTGCTTGGTCTTGATATTTATTTGACTCAATAGAAAGCTGCAAAGTGAATACATTTATTTTTTCTAAATTAAAGATACAGTAAAACTAAACAACCACTAATTTTCCTCAATCTCAGCCCATTTGCCTTTGAGCAACATTATAATCTCTGGCTGTAACTCACTGGTACAGTTTGATATTTTACTGTTGTTCACATCAAAAGATATCTTGAGGGCTTCTTTCAGAAAAAGAGAAACATATTTATTTTGTGGGGGGCTTGCATATCGATATCAACCAGTCATATACACACCATTAATTATTCCACTAATGGAACATTATTAACATATGTATGTACTGGCAAAACATTTCCAAGTTTATTAAGCCTAATATTATTAACACATACATCATCCTTCAGTTGTAAATCACCTCAGTTGTTGGGTAATTTCCATGTCCAGTGTTATTCTCCCAAATGTGATCACTTCTCATTAATCTCCTTGCGAGTTTTAAAGTTTATTGTATTTATACATTCATTGAAAATATAATTTCCTGATGTGTTGATGCTGCCATTTGCAGAAAGTATCACTGCTTTATGCATTACATTTGGCATTGAAATACTACTCAGTTTATTCAGATGTAAAATGTTGAGTTTCATTTCTGGAAGTCGGAACTTGTTCTTAAAGTCATTATTAAACTTTTGCATTTGACTTTGTTAAATAGGACTTTGTTTTTTCTTGATCAGTTGGGCCAGTGACCCGATGATGAGCTGGTTTAATGAAAATGAGAGTTTAATGCAGATAAGTGCCAAGTGTTGCATTTATGAAGTCACACCAGGGCAGGACCTTCACAGTGACTGGCAGAGCCCTGGAGAATGTTGTGGAGCAGAGTGATCAAAGAATGCAGGTACTTCATTCCTTGAACAGAGTGTCAAGAGGTTAGATAGGGTGGGCAAGAAGGTTTTTGGTACATTGCCCTTCATCGGTCTGTATTGAGCATAGAAGGTAGCATGTTATGTTAGAGTTGTATAAGATGTTGGTGAGACCACATTTGGATTATTGTGTTCAATTTTGGTCACCCTGCTATAGGACATTGCTAAGCTGGAAAGAATGCAGAGAAGATTTACATTGATGTTGCCAGGCTAGGACTTTATTCCTTGGAGCACAGGGGACTGAGGAGTAATCTTCTGGAAGTGTGTAAGAACATAAGGGGAATAGATAAGGTGAATACCAGACTTCTATCCAAGGTAGGGGAATCAAGAACCAGAGGCCATAGGTTTAAAGTGAGAGTGGAAAGATTGTATAAGATTTATTTTCAGTGAATATAGTGCAATCTTGTTGAATCACCAATTGAGGAATAACTGCTTAACTGGCAATATACACCTATTCAAAAAAATTATGTGTAGTTAATTTGGATAAGCACTTTAAAATTGAATTGTAATTGCACAATATTGTGAACAATGTGGTTCAATGTTTTTTTATATATGAATCTAATTCTAAGGAAGAAATTATACTTTCTATCAATTAAAAACATGGGATTATAGATGCTGGAATTTTGTGCAACAAAAACAAATTGCTCAAGGAATGCGGTGTGCCAGGCAGCAACTAAGGAAGGAATGGACAAATGACATTTCAGGGTTGGGACCTTTCTTCAGACATCCTCAAGTACTTTTACTTTCTGAGAATTGCATGGATTCTATCCTGTGTAACTGTAAAATGGGAAGAAAACTCGTGGCATCAAAAGAGTCTAAAGAAGGGTCCCAATCCAAAATGCCACATATTTATGTTCTCCATAGATGCTGCCTGATCAGCTGATTTATTCCAGGACAACCTTTTGTGGTGCCATCAGATTTCTTGAAGAATACAGATCGTGCCCGAGTACAATATCCCTAATTTTGGTCTATGCACAGTTGGTATGGTCTAATCTGGCTGAAGATGGCTTTCACTACTACTACTAATAATAATAATAATAATAATAATAATAAACTTTATTACAGACTCAAGGTCCAGACAAGGGACAACATTACATTAAAAATGCATTGCATATCAAATATCATAAATATATATAAAATCATGGTATATCACATAAAAACATCATAATTTATATTAAAAAACCCCCCACAATACTTAAGTTAAAAATCCAGATTAAAAGATGATCAATGTCCTACAACGAGACAACGATGCCAGTGTCTCCACAGCTGGGATTCGTAGCGTGTAGTGCTAACCCTTATGTTTGTCAAGGCCACAATAAGCACATTTTTAGAGTCATTTATCCTGCAAATGAATTTATACATGTGGTGTCTTAGGATAGCTTCTGAAGTACTGACTACTGCAGCCACAAACATATTACTGGCACTACACCATCTAGGTTGCCTTAGCAGTGTTCTCATGGCATCGTTATATGCCACCTTTAGTTTCTGCATACTTGTCTTTAAATAGTTCGATCACAGGTGCGCAGTGTAGAGGGGTGTGCAGTATGCTCTAAATAGCGACATCTTCACCACATCTGCACACGCACCAAATTTACGCAAGAGGATATTCGCCTGTACATACAGCATGCGTCGTTGCCTATAAATATCCTCATCATCTGTCATTTGTTCTGTAATAATATGCCCTAGATATTTTATCTTATTACAGACACTAAGATTGTTGTCAGACAATTTAAAATCAGGATATTTTAGGCATTTATCCTCTTTGGTTCTACAGACCATAACAGCACTCTTACTAGCATTATATTTAATGTCATGTTCCACACCATACACGGAACATATAGTAAGGAGCTGCTGGAGACCAGCACTAGATGGACTAAAGACCACAAGATCATCTGCATACATAATATGGTTCACTAAAATATTACCAATCACGCACCCAGTGTTACAGGCTTTCAATTGTTTAGACAGATCATCAATATATAGATTAAAAAGGACTGGGGACAAAATTCCCCCTTGTCTAACACCATTGCTAACCCCAAATGGGGCTGAGACCCTATTGCCCCATTTTATTTGCATAGTCTGGTGGGCATACCAGTAGGCCAGAAGTCTAACAATGTATTCAGGCACCCCTCTTTGACTCATTTTACCAAACAGCTTTCTGTGATTAACACGGTCAAAGGCTTTGGAAGCATCAATAAAGCACATAAGGATTGAAGAGTTTTTACCTCTATATTTGTTTACAATCTCCTTTAGGGCATATATGCATAAGTCAGTGCCATGTTTAGCTTTAAAGCCAAACTGGTTATCTGTGGAGTTAACAAACTCATTTATTCTATCCAGCAGAACTCTTTCTAAGACTTTTGACAATATGCTGGCTAAAGCTAAGGGCCTGTAATTATTTAGGCTGCCTACTTTACCAGCTTTGTCCTTAATGACCGGCACTAACAGGACAGACAACATTGAGTCTGGTAACAAGCCATGAATCATAAAGCCAGTAAAACAAATAGCTAGGAGAGGAGCTATCCTCATACTCGCATACTTAAGATGTTCAGCAGAGATATGATCCAAGCCACTTGCTTTGTTGTTGGACAGCTTGTTCATGGCATGATACACCTCATGTGACATAATCACCATCGAGTCATTACTCTCAATATTGTCCACCCTATACAAGTCACCTTGGACACAGTTGAATAAAGTGCTATAATGTTGTCGCCATAACTCCGCAATATTAGCTGTTCCGGAGATTCCATCTACAGTACATGGTAGAGATGTTTTGCAACTGCTAAGAGCTCTCACTTCCTTCCAAAAATCTGTAGCATTGTTACTTAGCAGCTTCTTAGCCATGGAATCAGCCCTCATAGCTTGCTCATTTTTACAGATGAAGCGAACAGCATACTTATACCTTGCATTAGTGAGCTTCTTGTGCTCAAACACAGGCCCCTGTCTGGGTCTACCTGCCATAGCCCATGATTTGGTGGCTTCACGGGCTTCAGTATGATACTCAGCTACATACTTATTCCAGCCAGGTCTGATGTTATGTGTCTTATTTTTATGCTTGCAGTAGGGCTTACTGCCTACATATAAGGCGCTTACTATATCATTATATATGGAGCAGATATCTCTCCTATGCTTCATATCTTTACAATTAACATTACTACATATTATTGCATCTTTAGTAGATGAATATTGCTTAAGGATTTATCTGTATGGGCATAATAGGTTAGGATGTCTTCCTTTGTAAGCGTTGACCAGTCCAGTTTTTCTGTATTAAAGCTATTTCTATCTCTGGATACCACAGGTATGTGTTCAACATTTATTGTCATAGCAACAGGTATATGATCAGTCATTGCTGCCCCGTACAGAATGCTCATACACCCCAATGAGGCATGTGCATCAGCTGTACTAATACAGTGGTCCAGCCATGATGTGGTGTGCCAGGCCTCACTAATATAAGTATAGCTATCTGTAGGTAAAAGCACTTTGCTTGACAATATTAAATTATTATCTTGACAGAACTGAGCCATATGATTGGCAAATAATGAGTTCCTATCTGAGATATCTGCATTCATATCCTCAATGACATATACATTACAATAATTATTGTTTTGAATGAAAGAATAGATGAAAGCAAGTCTATTTAAATATTCATCCTCATTCTGATGGCATTCATAGGGTGTATATACATTCAGGATAACAAATTCCTTGTCGTTGTGAGTAAAGTGTATGGCAATGCACCAGTCAACATCAAGCCGAATCACATTTACTGATGAGTCAAGCTTCTTGTTCCATAGAATAGCCACACCACCTGGTATCCTACCTCTGACTATTCCCATGCCAAGGTCAGTTGTAGACTCCCCAGCCCCATGAAAGTTGTCATTGAGAGAATTGAGTTTGTCCAAGTCTTGCTTCGCTAAGAATGTCTCTTGCATACATAGTATGTCACAGTTCTCCAGGAGGTTGTCAACAACTAAGCGGCGAGCTTTATCCCCTGCGCTCTGGCCCAAACGCAGGCCACAACAATTGTACGATAGTACTCGAATGTTCATTTAGCGAGACTAGTGAGTGCCCCTAGCACCAGCAGGTATACTCATTCCCCCCGCGGCAGGCGCGGTGCTTGATCCGATGACTCCAACCCTGCGCGGCTCATAATAGCGCCGGACAAATGCCCCTTCTGGCCAGAGCTCCGGTTTGTACATTTCGCCAACCTCATTGCATTCCACAGATACTTTAAATGAACTGTATCTACTGTGTACAGTGTCAATCTTTTGACAGGTAACCTCACGGCCAAGTTTTTCATTAAGATAGACAGATAAAGTTCTGATGTCTAGATCCGGTGAGAACTTGGAGGCAAAAACACTCACCAGCTTAGTCTTAATCATTTTGATGTTGCCCACAGCTCTGGTACCAATAATAGGCACAGCGTTACTGGATTTCTTCCACTGACCGGTGGACAATTTTGGCTTACCAACAGTGTTGTCTGGAGCATGACGTCGACCCTTTTTCACAAAATGACTCCACTTTGGAGAGTCTTGCAACGTTAGACCACTGGGACTATTCTCCATGTTTAATGCAAGGCCCTCCGCCGCAGCCCTCACTCCGACAACTAAGCCAGAGGCTCCTGCCAGTGCAGCTCCCAGTGCTGTATCTGCCATGCCTATGGCTCCATCCAATGCCGCCAATGCATCCGGACCACCGCCCCGAGTCAGGTCAGTGGTGCGCTCCAATGCACACACTGGAGTAGTGATCAAGGTGCGCTTCAATGCACCCACTCGGCAATCAATTTCCACTGTGATGGCACGAAAATCTTTGCTTACATCAGCCTGTAGCTGCATGACGTACTTCATTGAACAGACCTCAGCGTACAGCTGCTCCATTCTCCCAAGTAGGCTCGAGCCATCCATGTTAGAAAATGTCACCAGCGGCAGTTCGTCCAAGTAGGGAGAGACAAATCTAGGAGTATTCTCCCCACACTCATTCATTACTTTAAGGCAACTCTTTATGTTGTTAACGTCTTTCTGTGCCCCTTTATGGGAAACATTCCGCTGTGTAGGGGGGCAGAGTTTAATCAGAACTTTTTTCGAGGACTCTATACACTCAGAATCAAAGGTGTTTGCAGCCAGAAGGACGATCTCATCCTGGCTTAATGTCTTAATCTTTACAGCAAGAAAATTAAGTAACTCGTCCTCAACAATAACCTTACCGTCAACAGTCTTGTAGATCTCAGGCTTCACTCTAGACCTGCCAAGACGAGGTGCAATGCCCGCCATCTTCGCCTGCCTGCTGCCCGTGGCCGATGCACCGGCTCCCCCGTTGCCTCTTGCCCGGCACCAAGCTCTACCGCCCGCTGCCTGCTGCCCGGCTCCAAGCTCCGGGTCTTCACTGCTCCACGCTCCGGGTCTCCGCTGTTCCCAGCTCCGGGCTCCGCTGCCCGACTCCAAGCACCACTGCCCCCCGGCCCAGGTCGGGCCCGTCTCGGACCCCGGCTTCGGCTGCTCACCGCCCGCTGAACTTGGTGCCCCTTCCACCGGGCCTGGACTGCGACTATCTCCCGGCACTGCGCTGCCGTTGTTAAGGACCAGGGTTTTCTTCCTGCAGCAACTTCGAGGTGACATTCGCCCGCTCCTCGCAGGGGTAAGTAAGTTTTTTTTCGGGCACTAAGGACGCAAGTTTGAATTTACCGCCAGGTGCGAGAACGTGACCGTGATCAACCGTCGGCCATCTTGGATCACTACTCTTGTGATACCTGTTCCTTTACATAAAGGAGACCAGCTCGAGCAGTTACTGCAATCCATGCGCCAGATACACTCTCTCAGGTCAATACTCCAAGTAATGCCTCGCCCTCAGATCATGAATGCCACTCTTTTCAGCCGATCCTAATACTGTTCTCCTGCCTCTGCCTTGACAAAGATCCTGACCCATGGTACTTCCTTTACATACAAACATAGAACATAGGTGCAGGAGGAGGCCATTTGGCCCTTCGAGCCAGTTCTGCCATTCATTGTGATCAAGGCTGATCATCCACCATCAGTAACCCGTGCCTGCCTTCTCCCCATATCCCTTGATTCCGCTAGCCCCTAGAGCTCCATGCAACTCTCTTTTAAATTCATCCAGTGAATTGGCCTCTAAAGCCTTCTGTGGCAAAGAATTCCACAAATTCACAACACTCTGGGGGAAAAAGATTGTTCTCGTCTCAGTTTTAAATGGCCTCTCCTTTATTCTTGGACTATGGCCTTTGGTTCTGGACTCCCCCAGCATTGGGAACATTTTTCCTGCATCTAGCTTGTCCAGTCCTTTTATAATAATAATTTTATAATTTTATATGTTTTTATAAGATATCCTCTCATCCTTCTAAATTCCAGTGAATACAAGCCCAGTCTTTCCAATCTTTCCTCATATGACTGTCCCGCAATCTCAGGGATCAATCTCGTGAACCTACGCTGCACTGCCTCAATAGCAAGGATGTCCTTCCTCAAATTAGGAGACATAACTGCACACAATACTCCTGATATGGCCTCACCAGGGCCCTGTACAACTGCAGAAGGACCTATTTACTCCTATACTCATATTTTCTCATTATGAAGGCCAACATGCCATTAGCTTTCTTCATTGCCTGTTGTACCTGCATGTTTACTTTCAGTGACTGGTGTACATGGACACCCAGGCCTCTTTGCACTTTCCTTTTTCCTAATCTGACACTATTGAGATAATAATCTGCCTCCATGTTCTTGACCCCAAAGTGGATAACCTCACATTTATCGACATTGTACTGTATCTGCCATGCATCTGCTCACTCACTCAACCTGTCCAAGTCACCCTGCAACCTCCTAGCATCCTCATCGCAGTTCACACTGCCACCCAGCTTTGTATCATCTGCAAATTTGCTAGTGTTACTTTAATTCCATCATCTAAATCAGTAATATATATTGTAAATAGTTGCGGCCCCAGCACCGAGCCTTGTGGCACTCCACTCGCCACTGCCTGCCATTCTGACAGGGACCCATTTATTCCTACTCTTTGTTTCCTGTCTGCCAACCAATTCTCGTACTTCATCTTTTCACCGCTTATTGCCCATTTTAATACCTTCTGTTGTCTTTTGAAAGTTTACCAATCCTGTGGCTTTCCGCTACTCTTTGCTATGTTATACACCTTTTCTTTTAGTTTTATTCCATCCCTAACTTCCCTCGTCAGCCACTGTTGCCTCTTATTGCCCTTAGAATCTTTCTTCCTCTTTGGAATGCAATGATCCTGATCTTTTGCATTATGCCCAGAAATTCCTGCCATTTCCGTTTCACCATCATTCCTGCCAGGATCCTTTTTCAGTCGACCTTGGCCAGCTCCTCTCTCCTGCCTTCATAGCCCCCTTTGTTCAATTGCAACACTGACACATCTGATTTAACCTTCTCCCTCTCAAATTGCAGGTTAAAACTTATCATATTATGGTCACTACCTCCTAGCGGTTCCCATGCCTTGAGTTCCCTTTATCAAATCTGGATAATTAGACAACACTAAATCCAGTACAAGCTGCCCTAAGAATCCATCTTGGAGGCACTCCACAAACTCCCTTTCTTGGGGTCCAGAACCAACCTGATTTTCCCAGTCTACCTGCATGTTGAAATCTCCCATAACCACAGTGGCATTACTTTTGTTACATGCCAATCTTAACTCCTGCTGCAAATTGTACCCCATATCAAGGCCACTGTTTGGGGGCCTATAGACAACTCCCATTAGTGTCTTCTTACTTTTACAATTCCTCAATTCTATCCACAGCGACTCTACATCATCAGTCCCTATGTCACCCCTCGCAAGGGACTGAATTTCATCCGTCACCAACAAAGTTCCCTCACCTCCTCTGCCCACCTGCCTGTCCTTTCTGTAGGACATATGACCCTGAATATACAGTTCCCAGTCCCGATCCTCCTGCAGCCATGTCTCTGTAATCATATAACCATATAACAATCCCCACAATATCATATCTACCATTCTCTAACTGAGCCTCAAGCTCATCCACTTTACTTCTTATACTTCGCGCATTCATATATAATACTTTTAATCCATTACTCACCTTGTAGCGGCACCAAATGTGGTGAATAAGGCCAGACATCAGGCAGGTTCAAACAGTAGTTTTATTCAGGTGTTACGTGTTAAGTTGGTCCGCTAACGTAATTATCATTGCTGCTGTAGCTGAGCGAGGTTATTCTCTCGGGATCAGCTACCTGTTGACTGCTTAGGCCTCGAGGTGAGATAAGCTTATGTAGCAGGACACTCCTCCTAGCCCATGATGTCACATGCCAGCCCTCGTAGCTACTGACGAGGGTTCGACCATAAGTGGTCTGTGTACCCCCCCCCCCCCCTCAGAACCGGAGGAAGGAATAGAATGGTCGAGGGCAGCTGCTGCATGTGGATTGGGGACACCCCGGGCATGGGTCAGGATGGAGGGGCCCGCGGGCGCAGTCGACGCTCCGTGTGGGCGATCCCGAGGTACCGAGGGGTGCGAGGAGACCGATGCAAAAGCCACCGGACGGAAGAGACACAGCCGCATCTCCTCGACCAGCTAAGGGATCGTGTCCTGAGAAATATGCCCCCCAGCAACGGCTGGGAGATGTCGGCAACAATGAAGAGAAAAAAAACTAAATAAAATAAATAAACTGATTGCTGAACCTGGCGTGGTGATACTGTGTAAACAAAGTGAAAAGAAACAACACAAACTACAGTGAGCAATCACGTGCAAAGTGGTAAGTTCAAATTGTCCAGTGTCCATGGTGCAGGATGGGAAGTTGTGCTGGAAAACCAGAGGTTGCAGTGACAGCCTACGACCTGAATGAGGTGCTGTTGCTGGTGGTCAGGCTGCAGTGACGGCATCCGGCCTGAAGATGGCCCTGTGGACGGCGATCAGGGAAGGTCGAGCTTCTCTTCCGGCCGGCTGCGGCAGCCATTTTTATAGTCGGGCGGCCGCTTGTTTCAGGAGGCCACAGCGGCCATTTTGCCGGCCGGCTAAAGCGGCCTTGTCCAGCGATTCAAGACCGGTGAGGAGCAGAAGGGCGTCTTCGGCAGTCGCCCCAGGTAAGCCCGCCCTATCGGGTGTCTAGGCCCTGGGCAGCGGCTGGTGGGACGTGGAGCCGTGGCTGCGGCGAGGCCTGTTGCGGTGCCGGGGCTGAAGCCGTGTCCGCGGTGAGACCCAGTGCGGTGCAAGGCCTGGAGCCCTGGCTGCGGTGAGGCCGGATCCGGTGCAGGGCCTGGAGCGGTGAGGCCCGGTGCAGTGCAGGGCCTGGAGCGGTGAGGCCCGGTGCAGTGCAGGGCCTACTCTCTCCCCGCTCCCAGGGCCATCGGGCGTGCGTCGGTGATGCTGGGGGCAGGAGGCTGCTACGCTCGCAGCTCCTGCAGCAGCTGGTGGGGCCGCGGCGGCCGGTGAAAGAGCGACGGCTGGTGAGGAAGAGACGGCGGCCTCGCAGCTCCGGTGAGCAGCAGCTGGTGGGGAAGCGGTCGCGGCCTCTCAGCTCCGGTGGTCGGCTCCGGGCAGGTCATGCAGGAGAGCTTGGCGGCCATCACACAAGGCCTGGACCGCGCCCCTTAGCCCGGGCGGCCTGCGGCATACCTTAGGGTAGGGCCGGGTTGGCGGCAGTGTCATTCTGCTGGGCTGGGCAGTCGGCTGCAGACATCAAGTCTCCAGAGGCTGCGTGCATCAGGAGAAATCCAAATTTCAATTTGGATGGTCTGGGTCACCAATGTAGCGGCACCAAACGTGGTGAATAAGGCCAGACATCAGGCAGGTTCAAACTGGAGTTTTATTCAGGTGTTACATGTTAAGTTGGTCTGCTAACGTAATTATCATTGCTGCTGTAGCTGAGCGAGGTTGTTCTCTCGGGCTCAGCTACCTGTTGACTGCTTAAGTCTTGAGGTCAGATAAGCTTATGTAGCAGGACACTCCCCCTAGCCCATGACGTCACGTGCCAGCCCTCGTAGCTACTGACGAGGGTTCAACCATAAGCGGTCTGTGTATCAGCTGACGCCATAACCTCACCTTTCACATTGATTCCTATTTCACTTGGCCATACTCTCCTATCCCTTCGTGAGCTTTCTGTCCCGTTAATTCTGGTGTATTTCTTAACTTTTCCTATACTCTCTTTCCTTTTAAGTCCATCCTTATATTTCCAATTTGTCTCCCCCCCCCCTAGTGGGAGAGTCTAGGACTAGAGGTCATAGCCTCAGAATTAAAGGACGTTCCTTTAAGAAGGTGATGAGGAATTTCTTTAGTCAGAGGGTAGCGAATCTGTTAAATTCTTTGCCTGTGGAGGCCAAATCAATGGATGTTTTTAAGGCAGAGATTGATAAAATCATGATTAGTACGGGTGTCAGGGGTTATGGGGAGAAGGCAGGAAAATGGGGTTAGGAGGAAGAGATAGATCAGCCATGATTGAATGGTGTAGACTTGATGGGCCGAATGGCCTAATTATACTCCTATCACTTATGACCTGATAGCTCTAAAGATGGAATTATTTAAAGACACCTCATAATTCATGCACAATGCATAGTTGATTTGATCAGTAAAACATGTAAATTGATATTATTTTTGCCAAAGAAGGTGAAGAGCATATTCCATGTGTCAATTGGTCACAAGTGCCCAGCTTTGTGTCTTACTATTACAATTAACAATGAGACTTATTTCCTCTCCTTAAACTGATTATCTCTTTTTTTTTAAATCAGGATTGGGAGCAAAATATTGTTTGAAAACATTTACAGCCAAGTGGTGTAAATGTAATGCCGGGAGATTCTAGCATCTAGCACCACTTGCTACAACTTTACCTCTTATGCATTCATAACACATGTTTATGAAATGCAATCAAAATAACTGCTGATTGAGCCAATGTACGAAAACAGAAGGGAAATGTCTTTTGTGGTTTGTAGTTAAGCACGTGAGTGCTATTTACTTGCAAACCAGGACTTCTGATCATGCCCTGTTATATCATTGAGAAGGACATTTATTCACAGCTCAAGTTTGGTTCAATATTTTTACCAGTACCTAAATTAGATTAATTCCCACAGATCAAACAAATGAAGAAAGCAAGCAAATATATTGGAACACCTTTGTTCGTGTTGCAAGTGTTCAGGCGCATTGTCACAGTAGATTTTGCAAAATGGACTGATCATTTGACAGTTACATGATTAATTAATTGTTAGTTGAAAGATTAATGAGACATTTCATCTTATTTCTGTCTTAATGATTTCAACTGTTGATTGTTTATACCTCAGACTGGTCAATCTCTTTATTAATTAATTTGGTCTTTTCAACCACCTGCATGATTTTCACCTTATTGTGTGCCTCATTAAATGAATTAGATTTACTGGCATGCTCAATATATCATCCAGTGTAAAAATAACCATTTATTCAAATCGTGTGCGGACGTGGTGCCGACGGACGAGAAGCCAAAGCAAAGAAGTGGAAGCCAAATAACCGAAAGGAAACAAAACCGGAACGCCAAATAACACAATGGAAACTAAGCCGAAACGCCAACTAACCGAAAGGGTGGGACGCCTAAATGCAAACTAAACCGAAAGGGCGGGACGCCTAAAACCCAACTAACCGAAAGGCGGCGTTGCCTACAAGTCAACGGACCGAATGCCGATTAACAGAAAAGTCCAATAACGGACATGACGTTGCCAGAGGGCGGGACTTATCAGCGATTGGTCCAAACCCCCATGTCCATCACATCACTGTGGAGGGATGAACATTGTCCCAAACCTCCGCTCCACCCAACCCACAGCCCGCGGAGGGAGGCCGTGGGAGATGGGGGGGCTGTCCCAATTGATGCGCATCTTCGGCTGCTTACAACTTGGTGCTTGGGTTCAGATTGACCAGTCACCTATGGCTTGTGTGGGAAAATGACCCCCACGCTCCCGTCTCCCCTTCTCTCTCCCCTCTTCTCTCTCTCCCCCCTCTCTCGTCTCTCTCTGGTATGCCCTTCTCCCTCTCTCCCCTCTCTCTCTCTCCCCCTCCCCTCTCTCTCCTCCTTCTCTCTCTCCCCTTCTCTCTCTCCACTCTCTCCCCCTCTTCTCTCTCCTCTCTCTCCCCTTCTCTCTTTCTCTCCCCTCTTCTTTCTCTCACCCATCTCTCTTCCCCCTCTCTCTCCCTTCTCTCACTCCCCCTTCTCTCCTCTCTCTCCCTTTCTCTCTTTCTCTCCCCTTTTCTCTCTCTCCCGACCTCTCTCTCTCTCCCTTCTCTCTCTCTCGCCCCTTCTCTCTCTCCCCCAGTTATGCAGAGCGGCTATGGAAGTTGAGAAAACTGGCACTGACAGCAAAGATCGACACAAAATGCTGGAGTGACTCAGTGGGACAGGCAGCATCTCTGGAGAGAAGGAATGGGTGGCGTTTCGGGTCGAGACTCTTCAGACCCAGTCTTCAGGTCTGAAGAATGGCCTCGACACGAAACGTCACCCATTCTTCTCTCCAGAGATGCTACCTGTCCCAGTGAGTCACTCCAGCTTTTTGTGTCCATCTTCGGTTAAAACAGTTTACAGATTCTGGTGTTTTGTGCGTGGGAGCTTGCTGTGTTTTGTGCGTGGGGCATAGTAAATCGCTTTTAAAATATGGGGTGGGGGACACATTCTCTGGCGGGCCGATGACAAGTATGCATTACAACGAACAATTTTATCTCCTCCCACTCCCCCCCCCCCCCCCCCCCCCCACCCCTGACAACAAGAAGCACGTTTTATGTATTACCCTCTGGTTGCTTGCGGAACGCACACAAGCTCCCACGCACAAAACACCAGAATCTGTAAACTGTTTTAATCGAAGATGGACACAAAAAGCAACGCCGCCTTTCGGGTAGGTGGCGTTTCGGCAGAGCGGCCATTCGGTGAGCTTGCTTTTAGGCGATGCTTTTAGCCATTCGGTTAGTTGGCTTTTAGGCATCCTGCCCTTTGGGTTAGTTTGCATTTAGGCATCCCACCCTTTCCATTAGTTGGCATTTTGGCTTTGTTTCCATTCGGTTATTTGGCGTTTCGGCTTTGTTTCCATTCGGTTATTTGGCTTCCACTTCTTTGCTTCGGCTCCTCGTCCGTCAGCGTCATGTGCAGGTACCTATTCAAATAGTTTACGCTAGTCACAGATCGCACAAATCCACTTATGTTCTGATGTTGCAGTTCACAATGTTATTTGCAATTTAGTCATTTTAAGGAGTGTGGTAACACAGTGGTTACTGGATAAATATCTAAGGTCCCGGATTAACGAGCTGGAGTGAGTACCAATCTTGCCATATCAGCTGGTGAATTTAAATTTAAGTAATTAAATAAATCAGGTTTTAAAATGAAAACAAGTTAACATCAGTATTGCTGAATATGAAATAACTGAAATCCTGAAAAGCCCAATATGGTTCACCAACAGATTCTGGAAGAAAATGTACCAGCCTTACCTATGTGGACTGTAAATAACTTTCAGCTGTCAAGATGAATAGAAAGCTTTGCCTTAACACAGATCCTGACCCATGATCACCAAGGTGGAAAAGCCTTGTTCATATTGCTGAGGGCTCCAGTTTAAAGAGACCCAGACTGCATTGCCTTTTCAATAGACTTCTCCAGGCACAATACAACTTCTGGACTGTAATACAAGACAATACAACTTCTGGACTATAATGGGCCTGCTGGTGACGGTCAATTTGGCGGCAGTCGGCTTGAAAAACCGGCAACTGGAAGGGCCACTGTCAGAGAAGAGAACATACACGGACACACACACGAACACACACACACGAACACACACACACACACACGAACACACACACACGAACACACACACACACACACACACACACACACACACACACACACACACACACACACACACACACACACACACACACACACACACACCCACCCACCCACCCACACACACACACACACACACACCCACCCATATATATATCAGATATATATGAAATGTAATCAAAATAATTGCTGGTTGCGCCAATGTAAGAAAACAAGAGAAATATCTTGTTAATCAATGTGGATAGAGCTGTGAATGTGGATAGAAAACTCCTTTGTCAAAAGTCAAAGTATAATAATAATAATAATAATAATAATAATAATAATAATAATAATAATAATAATAATAATAATATCTTTTATTGTCATTGCACATCAGTGCAACAAGATTTGGTATGCAGCTTCCAACCGATGTCAAAAAAATAAAAAATAAATAAGCTGTGCGACGTGACCATCTGAGGGAGACAGTCCAGGGGGGGTTGGGGGGCACTCAGCAGGGCCGGTTCAGAGCTGCTATAGCTCTGGGAATGAAGCTGTTTCTGAGTCTGGACGTTCGGGCGTAGAAGGCCTTGTAACGTCTGCCGGAGGGAAGTAGTTCGAACAGTCCATTACAAGGGTGTGAGGAGTCTTTATGGGTGCTGTCGGCCTTCCTGAGGCACCGTGTGTGGTAGATGCCCTCCAAGGCTGGTAGCTGTGTCCCAATAATCCTCTGCGCTCTGTGTACGACGCGCTGAAGAGCTCTCTTCTCCGCCTCCGTGCAGCTGAGATACTACACAGAGATGCCATATGCTCTCTGTGGTGCAGCAGTAGAAGGTTGTCAGCAGCTGTTAGGGCAGACCAGTCTTTTTTAATGTCCTCAGGAAGAACAGTCGTTGCTGTGCCTTCTTGACCAGCGCGGCGGTGTTGGTGGACCATGTGAGGTCCTCTGAAATGTGAGTGCCCAGAAACTTAAAGCTGGACACTCTCTCCCCACTTTCCCCGTAGATGGAGATGGTGACGTATTCTCCATTATGGGACCTCCTGTAGTCAATAATCAGCTCCTTGGTCTTGGAGGTGTTTAGTGACAAGTTGTTACATGCGCACCAGTCCGCCAGGTTCTGCACCTCCGCTCTGTAATTTGTTTCATCACCGTCGGTGATCAGCCCAATCACTGTTGTGTCATCTGCAAACTTCACGATGGTGTTGGTGTCGAATGCAGGAACACAGTTGTGAGTGAAGAGGGAGTAGAGCATGGGGCTTAGTCACAGCCCTGTGGTGTGCTGGTGCTCAGGGTGATAGTGGAGGACAGGTGCGGGCCCAGTCTCACTGCCTGCGGTCGCTCAGTCAGAAAGTTCAGGATCCAATCGCATATCGGCGAGCTGAGGCCTAGCTGGTGGAGTTTGGTGGTGAGCTTGGTGGGGATGACCATATCCAAAGTATCCTTTATTGTCATTCAGACCTTTCTGTCTGAATGAAATTTTGTTGCCTTGCAGTCATACATATAATAAAATAACAAAACACACAATAAACACAAATTTAACATCCACCACGGTGAGTTCACCAGACACCTCCTCACTGTGATGGAAGGCAAAAGTTTTAAAGTCATTGTCTCTTTCCTCCTTGCTCTCCCTCTGCGCTGAGGCGATCCAGGCCTCCGATGTTGTGACCCTACCGGGTGATGGTAAGTAAGTGCCGCGGCTCAACCGTGCTCCGCGAACGGGCCGGTTCAAACTCCGTGGCCCGGGGTGGTCGAAGCTGCCGAAGTTGCCACCCTCCAGTCCAGCGGACGAAGCTGTTGTTGCGGGAGCTCCGGAAAAACAGGTCACCAATCTGTGACCTGCGAGCTCCCGACGATGTCGTCCACTGGCCCATGGCCGAGCCTCCGAAGTCGGGTCGCCGCCGCCTCAGCTCCGAGTCGGGCCGCAGCCGCCTCAGCTCCGAGTCGGGCCGCTGCCGAAAGCCGGAACGCCGCCTCAGCTCCGAGTCGGGCCGCTGCCGCCTCAGCTCCGAGTCGGGCCGCTGCCGAAAGCCAGAACGCCGCCTCAGCTCCGAGTCGGGCCGCTGCCGCCTCAGCCCCGAGTCGGGCCGCCGCCGGAATGCAGCCTCAGCCCCGAGTCGGGCCGCCGCCGGAACGCAGCCTCAGCCCCGAGTCGGGCCGCCGCCGGAACGCAGCCTCAGCCCCAAGTCGGGCCGCCGCCTCAGCCCCGAAGTCGGCCAGCCTCGCGCTGGTAAGTCCTGGCTGGCTCTGCCTCCGGAGCCTCGAGGTCGGTCCCAGTTGGAGGCCGCCAGCTCCGCCATTAGGCCTCAGTGCAGACAATTTGAGGACAATTAGGACTGTAATAAATGCCAGCTTTTCTTGTTCATAATTCATGGCCAACTTATTTCAAAAATTACATTCTTACATTTTATGCTACTGTATTTCACCTAAAGTGCTGTTCGTTCTTTATTCTCATGTTCATAAGGTCATGAGGAATAGGAGTAGAAATAGGCCATTCGGCCCATCAAGTTGGCCCAAATTCGTTCGGCCCAAAGAATTCCACAGATTCACAACCCTCTGACCAAAGATATTCCTCCTTCCTAAACCATCCTTTTAATTCTGAGGCTATGACCTCTAGTCCTAAACTCTCCCACTTGTGGAAACATCCGCTCCACATCCACTCTATCCAAGTCTTTCACTATTCTGTATGTTTCAATAAGGTCCTCCCTCATTCTTCTAAACTCCAGCGAATGCAGTCGACAAATGCTCATCGTAGGTTAACCTACTCATTCCTTGGATCATTCTTGTAAACCTCCTCTGGACCCTCTCCAGAGCCAGCACATCCATCCACACATATGGTGCCCAAAATTGCTCACAATATTCTAAATGTGACCTTACCAGCGCCTTATAGAGCCTCAAAATTACATTCCTGTTTTTGTACACAAGCCATCTTGAAATAAATGCTAGCATTGAGTTTAGCCTTGTGGTATAGCTTTGTGACAATTCTACACAGCCACTGGAGTTCTCCATCCCATCCCTGCACTGACCTTTCCATCTCTGGCCTCCTGCACTCTTTCCATGAGGCTCAAAGCAAGCTAAAGGAACGGCACCTCATCTTCTAGCTGGTACATTGCAGCTATACAAACTCTATTAAGTTATCCAACTATAGGTAGCTTACTCTTTCTCTCTCTAACAGGACTGGCCGTTGCAGACGGTCATCATTTTGCCTCAGTTTTTCTCTTGATTTTGCCGAGCCTTCTGGGTATGTCCCACAGCCTAACATATCTGCACATTACATAGACAAACAATCTTGTTCTGATAGTAACTCCTCCTTAATCACCACATTGGGATTAGGTCTCATTCGAAAGATGATATCCTCTTCATTCCATCTACCCATTCCCCAAACTCTCTGGAACCTAAAACTAACTTATTTTCTCTTTCCCACTACTAATGAAGGTGCTGGACCTGAAGTCTTACCTGTTTCTCTTTCCACAGAGGCTGTCTTGCCTGCTAAGTGCTTCCAATATTTTATGTTTTAAATAATGTGTGCTGTTGAGGATGCAGAAGGAATCAATGAAAAGTGCAGCATTCTGGTCAAGTAAACTTGGAGGATGAGAAAAAAAAAGAACTAATGTTAAATAAGTAAGAATGCTGGGGGAGCATGGCAGGAGATGGATATATAAATTGACGGAGGGGTAAAAAGGAATGAATATAACCAAAGAATAAGGGAGGACCTTGAATATTCAAGCAAGGAAATCATTTGGGCACCCAGTCTAAGTTCTACCCAGCCCATCTCCACCTTCTCTCCTCCTGAAAACTCTCTTGTGTTTCTCTTGTACTATAACAACATTTAAAGGTACTATAACAACATTTAAAATTCATTTAGGCAGGTACATGAATAGGTGCGGTTGCAGAGGATATGGGCCAAATGTTCATGGGTGGGAATAGTGTAGATGGGTATCTTGGTTGGCATGGGCAAGTTGGGCCAAAGGACACGTAGACTATTCCCAGTTTTGACAAAATGTATTTGATCTCTTCAGCAGGTGAGCCTAACTTGTTGAGTGTTTCTGCCATTTTTCTATTTTGATTTTAATAAAGGATTAGACCAAGTGGGACCTGTTCTCCCAACGCAATATTCCACCACTCACCCGTTCCCCCAATGCAACCTGTTCCCCTAACGCAATATTCCACCACTCACCCTTAGCCCCCAACTGCGTAGGTGCGGCTCATTTCCCCTCACCCCCCAGCACTCCCTCCCCCTCCTCTTCACCCTCCCTGTCCTCTTCACTCCCTCTTCTTTCCCCTCTCCTCCTCCCCTCCCCCACTCCCTGCCTCACCTTTCCCTCACTCTCCTTTCCCCTACCCTCAGTCATTCCCTCCCTCCATAACCCCTCTCACCTCCCTACCCCCCTCCTCTCCCTCTATCTGTTTAAATAAGATTAAACAACAATCCTCTCCTTGTCCCCTCCCCCACTCCCTCCCTCCCTCACTCCCTCCCTTTCCTTACCACAATGTAACAAATCTCTCATTGCACTGGGAGTCCTGTCTTTGTTAACATTGTAACAGAATTTTTTTGTAAAGAGCAATCTTTATACAGGTGCACAACCTTTTATCCGAAAGCCTTGGGACCAGACACTTTTCGTAATTCAGAATTTGTCGGCCTTCGGAATGGAAATTTTTTAGCGTAGATTTTAATGGCTGGCTCAGTGGTAGAGTGCTCGGCTCATATCCGCAAGGTCGCGAGTTTGCGCCTTGATCCCGGCAGTTACTCGGTCGCGAGTTTGAGTCTTCAATGTCGTTTTTTCTTGCAGAATAAATGTCTGTATGAAATGCAGTGTGTTGAATGAATTCCTGAATTTGTAAATGTGCCCGCAGCATTGAATCACCTCTCGCAGTCATGTCACCCTAGCGGGGCTACATGCCCTTAGGCGGCCTAGCTCGGGGATTCTTGAATCCCCGAGCTAGGTCGCGAGTTTGCGCCTCGATCCTGGCAGTTACTCGGTCGCGAGTTTGAGTCTTCAATGTCGTTTTTTCTTGCAGAATAAATGTTTGTATGAAATGCAGTGTAGGAGAGGTGTACTGACTGTGTGGGCAGAACTTTGGAAGTGATTGCCCACCAGTCTAAAAAGCCGCTGTGTCTCCCTGTCCCTGGGATAGCAGGGGGCGATCAAACAGCACAATACCCCCCTCCCCCTCCAACTCCAGAGGAATCCGCTCCCCGATGGGCCGCTACGGCGACAAGTGGCAGTTTGCCCACAGCCCGAGCTGCGCCCCCTCATCCGCCACCCCAAGAACAAGACGTACCTTGCACACCATCAGCTTCTGCCCCTACGTGTTCCTCTGGAGTTGCTGCTGGCTGTGGGTCTCTGGGATCTCCGTGCTTGCAGTGGGCCTGGGGGTCGGTGTCCCGTTGGTCCTGACGTCTCCGGCCACCCCCCTGGACTGGAGCTGAGACTGGGAACTGTACCGCCCTTGCCCCCTCCCTCTGCAACTGCAAACAACCCCACTCTCCTGCAAGGGCGGTACAGTTCCCGGGGGATGGCAGGTGGCCGGAGACGTCAGGACCAACAGGAACCCGCTCCCCGATGGGCCCCTACGACGCCCCGAGCTGCGCCCCGTCATCCGCAACCCAGGTTCCTCTGTAGTTGGAGCGGGGCTGGGCTGGGCTGCTGTTGGCTGTGGGTCTCTGGGATCTCCATGCTTGCAGTGGGCCTGGGGGTCGGTGTCCCGATGAGGGGGGCGCAGCTCGGGGAACGGCTTCTGGTGGTCCTGACGTCTCCGGCCAGTTTGCAGTTTTCCTCTGGAGTTGGAACGGGGCTGGGCTGCTGCTGGCTGTGGGTCTCTGGGATCTCCGTGCTTGCAGTGGGCCTGGGGGTCGGTGTCCCGTTGGTCCTGACGTCTCCGGTGACTGGCACTGACCTGCTAGTATCGCCGACATGAAGACAGTGCAAAGCCCCCGCGCCGGTGCAATGGGCGGGGAGCTGGAGAGGGGAGGGAAGGGGTCACACACATGGCCGGGAAGCAGAGGGGTGTAGGTGGGGTGAAACGGAAGGGAGCGACAATCTGCTGCTGCCTGCCCGCTGAGTTAAAAAGTTCCCATGCAAGACGCACGATACACTGTGTATCGTGAGTCTACCGTGGGAACTTTTTAACTCAGCGGGCAGGCAGCAGCATATTGTCAATTATTAACCCTCCCGCGCAATATACCCTCACCTTCTCTTTTATGAATGGGGATTTAGTTCCCCTTTCTTCGAGGACCGACCGGAGGTTCCGCTGTCACCTCTGCGGGCCGCCCTCGGTGAACGTTTTCAAGGACCTTTCTTCAAGGACCGAAAAAATGTCTGCTATTCGGAGGTTTTCGTTATTTGGATCTTCGGATAAAAGGTTGTGCACCTGTATATGTAAATGCGATTTGGGATCCCATTGTGTTGTCATAAGCAGCTAACTGTCAGTGCATGCAAGTTAATTTTGTCAAAGTGAGGTTTTGTAAAGTTTAAAATGTGCCCCCAACTCTACCCGTTCCCCCAAAGTAATATTCCACCACTCACCCATAGTCCCCAAATGTGCAGGCGCGGCTCATTTCCCCTCATCCCCCAGCACTCACACCCCCTCCTTTTCACCCTCCCTCTTGTTTCCCCTCTGATCCTCCCCTCCCCACCTCTCCCTCCCACTTTTCCCCTACCCTCAGTCACTCCCTCCCTCCATAATCCCTCTCCCCTCCCTACGTCCTTGACATCATTGTGAGGTGGAAGCTGCTGTTTTTTTTAATGTAATTGTGGGGTGGAGCACTGCTGATGGGCGGTTTATGTAAATGAGATCCCATTGCTGACAATTGCCACTGCAAGTTCAAGTGATTTTTAACAAACTGGATTTTGAAAAGTTTAAAATGTGAATAACTTGTAAAATATACCATCAATCTGAACAAAACTTGATTTTTTAAAAACACACCACAGGACAATGGTGAGTAAGGTGGGCCAAATATTGTAGCGCTATCGTGTATCGTTTTGGCATAGTTCCGGGAGCACATGGGCAGAATCACAGACATATTAACAAACAAGATGAGAGTTTTAGTAATATATATATCCAAGTCTCAGAACCCAACATTTCTGACATAAACAATATTAGAGTTCTAGTGGAATACAGCATAGAAAGAGGCTATTTATGCTGACCAAAATGCCCTTCGAAGCTAGCCCCATCTGCCTATTTTAGGCCCAAATCACTCTAAAATAATTCCTATCCAGGCATTTGCCCAAATGTCTTTCAAATATTTCTATGGTACCTGCTTCAACAACTCTCTCTGGCAACTTGCTCCATTTATGCATCACACTCTGTGTGAATAATTTGCAATCCGTGGATTGTCACCTTGTTATGGTGAAGAAGCTTGTGTGGTCTTGAGATCCTGAGAGCGATGCCGTCTGGAGTTATGCTCCTGGTAGGGCAACCCACAGCAGTAAGGTCGAGGGGGAGGTCCCTGACAAAGTGCAACCCAACCAAGATTTCAACGGTGGAACATGCAGAGGATGATGGCTGACCTTAGTGGAGCGTCACAACGGCTGGGATGGCGGATGAAGGCAGCAGCAGAAAAGGGTCCCCGGTCATCTTGGACTCCATGCCACTGGATCCTGACCCAGATCTGTCAAGAACCGTGTGGTGGCTGCCTGTGCACCAGTCTCCCCACGTTAAAAAAGTCACGCACAGGCGTTCTCCCAAAAGAGGACAGACATACTCTTTTAGAGTGACCATCGATGGTGATGATGATGAATAATTTGGATCTTGGATCTTGGACCCCTTTCAATCTTTTCCCTCTTACCTTAAACTAATGCCCTCTAGTTTTTGATTACCATTCCCTGAGAATGGTACCTCTGCCCATCAAGTTCTTAAACAGCTCTAAGATTTCCTCTTATTCTCCTGCTCCATTGTTGTCACGTGTATGAGGTCAGTGTAAGCTTTGTTATCCGCACTATCCAATCAGATCCAATAATTCTATATGTAAATACAATCAAGTCAAATGAATGGAATAGAATGTAGAATATACTGTAGTTCTGAGCATTGCAGCACACCTGTTCAATAGACAAAGTCCAATGTCCACAATAGAGGTGAATCGGACAGTACCCTAGCGTATGGAAGGATTGTTTAGAAGCCTGATAACAGGGGGAAGAAGCTGTTCCTGAGTTTGGTGGTGCGTGCATACAGATTTCTGTGCTGTTAAAGTCCTAGCCTGCCCATCATCTCGCTTTATGTCAGTTTGTTGAGTCCTGACATCCTCGTAAATATTAATTGCACAATTTCCAGCTTAATATCTTTCCGACAGCAGGGTGACCAAAACTGAACGCAATAATTCAAATGTGGCATTTTCAATGTCTTGTACAACTGTGATATAATATACCAACTTCCATATGCGTTATCCTGATTGAAAAAGGCCAGCATGCCAAAACCCTAAACCATTCTGTCTACCCATGATGCCGCTTTTATGAAAGCATGTACTTGAACGAGTTGGTCCCTTTATTCTATAACACTCCCCAGGAACCTAATGCTGATTGTGAAAATCCTACCCTGGTTTGATTTCCCAAATTGCAACAGCTTGCACTTATCTGAATTGAACACCATTTGCTATTCCTTGGCCTACTTAGCTAGCTGATTAGAGTTCTGCTGTAATTTTCAACTACATTCACTATCTATAATACCTCCTACTTGAAAGTCACTTGCAAATTTACTGACCATGCCTTGTATATTCTTATCTCAATCATTTAAATAAATGATGAACATCAATGGGCACTGTGCTCATCAACTGGTCACAGGACTCCAGTCCGATAAACAACCTTGCACTATCACCTCTGCTGCCCGCCATCAAACCAATTAGCTAGCTCTTCCTAGATCCCATGCAACCTCACCGTCTAGACCAATCTACCACACAGGACCTTATACAAGTCCCTGCTAAAGCCCATATAGATAATGTCCAACACCTTGTATCTGGCATTCCTCTTGGTTATTACTTCAATATACCCTCCCAGTTTTGTGCGACATGATTTCCGATGTACCCATCTATGTTGACTATCCCTAGTCAGCCCTTGTCTATCAAAATGCTAGTAGATCGCATCCCTTAGAATCCCATCCAGTAACTTACTGGATGTCAGGATCACCAGCTTCTTCTTTCTGTCCTTCGTAAATAAAGGTACAGCATTTTCCACCCTCCCTTTCCTGGAGTACCACTTATAGCAGTACTGCAGGAATAACGTGGGGTTGAAATCAATAGATTTCAAATTGCAGGAAGTTGTGCTGAATTTTGTTCTAAATTTTTCAGCTTGATGATCAATTTTTCTGATAATTTGAAATCGTTTATACAAGAATAATGCCATTCAAGCACAGTCCATGATAATTAATCGATGGTTTTTATAATCGATAAAATGGCAACTTGGCAGAAAGATACCAGAATAATGAACTGGAAAATTCACCGTGACCACTAACAAGAATTCAAATGCGCACAAAACTTCAGAAAACCATTTTGACAAAGCATAGAATGTCATTCCAAATTCCTCTAAAGAACAGGGATTAGAAACATAGAAAATAGGTGCAGGAGTAGGCCATTCGGCCCTTTGAGCCTGCACTGCCAATCAATATGATCATGGCTGATCATCCAACTCAGTATCCTGTACCTGCCTTCTCTCCAAACCCCCTGATCCCTTTAACCACAATGGCCACATCTAACTCCCTCTTAAACATAGCCAATGAACTGGCCTCGACTACCCTCTGTGGCAGAGAGTTCCTGAGATTCACCACTCTCTGTGTAAAAAATGTCTTTCTCATCTCAGTCCTAAAAGATTTCCCCTTTATCCTTAAACTGTGACCCCTTGTTCTGGACTTCCCCAACATCAGGAACAATCTTCCTGCATCTAGCCTGTCCAACCCCTTAAGAATTTTGTAAGTCTCTATAAGATTCCCCCTCAATCTTCTAAATTCTAGCGAGTACAAGCCAAATCTATCCAGTCTTTCTTCATATGAAAGTCCTGACATCCCAGGAATCAGTCTGGTGAACCTTCTCTGTACTCCCTCTATGGCAAGAATGTCCTTCCTCAGATTAGGAGACCAAAACTGTACGCAATACTCCAGGTGTGGTCTCACCAAGACCCTGTACAATTGCAGTAGAACCTCTCTGCTCCTATACTCAAATCCTTTTGCTATGAATGCTAACATACCATTCGCTTTCTTCACTGCCTGCTGCACGTGCATGCCTACTTTCAATGACTGGTGTACCATGACACCCAGGTCTTGTTGCAAATCCCCTTTTCCTAATCGGATTGACAACTAAACTCAACTCTGTCTGCAGCTAACATATCTGTAGATGTCACTGTGGAGCATTATTGAACTAGATTGACAACTGGTGGGACATGCTTCCTACAGTGCCCACTTGCCCATTGATATGGGAGAACAGAATTTTTAACTTTGTTTCTCCTTTCAAAGATGCTGCCTGACATGCTGTGTTTGCAACATTTTCTACTGTTTATTTCAGATTTCCAACACCTGCAGTTTTCTGAATATGTTTTAATTGGTTTATACAATATTAAATTCCAATTCTGGCCAAAAATACTATTGAAATCTTTGATACTTTCTACAGTTTTATTTGTCTGATTATATTGTTATCAGTTAAACACCAACATTTCTACTTTAATAGCTAAAAAAACTACTGCTTTTGAGCAACAAATTTCACTGTGAAATACAAATAAATTACGACCTAAAAATTAAATTGTTTTATGTTATTTCTTTCAGCATTATACAATAGTTTTTTTTATTGTCTGAAGTGAAACATAATATTGACAATTACTGAGTCATTTTATTGTCTGGAAAAGTGGCTGCGCACTTCTAAATCACCTTTATGGTCTTGATGGGATTTCTGTTAGACTGGTGCACAAAATAATACAATAACCTATGCACTGCTGCTTCGTTTATGGTCACGTGTACCGAGGTACACTGAAAGCTTTTTGTGCTTTTGGGGCATTGTGGGTGAGGATAAACCAGGCTGCCTTGAATAATCCATTGTTGGTCACACTCAGGACAACTGTCTAACCAACAAAAGTGCTGAAACTGGATCTGCTATCCAGTAAGTGCATTATTTACATTTCAGCCCTTGAATCCCCAATGCACATGTGTGAGCATTGGCTCATCATCAATAACCACCATATTTCCTCCTTCATTATCATAACCAAGGATCAAAGCCCGTCTCCAATGTTTTGAGACAGACAACATCCAATAGGACCATAACGCTACTGCTCCACCCAACTTTCCAGCTGATCTTTATCCCTCTGTATCCTTGCTATCTACAGCATGTCTTTGTGTTATCAGGAAAGTACTTGTCAGACCACAGACAGTATCATACAAGACATTTATATAGGCGTAACAACAAAGATCTCAGCATCAATCCAAAACACTTGGACTTCATGTGCCCAAACCCTCTGGACCATCCTAAGATGCAGGAGCTTTTCAAATTTATTACTAAAGTTTATCTGTGAAAACACAGTAAATGTTCATACTCTCAGGAGGTTGCATTATGGGTTAGCAAGCCATGGAATTGCGTGGACATTATTCAATTGGAATAGATATCAAAGGAAACAGAGGTCATTTGAATGTATTGGCATATTGATAGAAATTAAACTGCCAGAATTTGCAAATGACCCCTAAGTAGACGATTACAAACAATCAACCAAACGTCAATCAGATGCAGAAGGTTTTCAATAACCAAAAAATGGGTTGAGATATGACAATTGAGGCTCTGTGTTAACAAAAACTAAATATAATGTCACAGTGGAAGAATATATATTTGGGCTGCAAATTAATGATATACTGCAAGATGTAACACAATTAAACTGTATTGGTCATCAGGGGACAGAACATTTATATTTTCTGTTGTAAATCAAGCAAATGTGCTCAAAGAGACATAAGGAACAGCAGATGTTGAAATCTTGAGCAAAATACAGTACCAGAGAAATGTAGTGGGTCAGTCAGTATCTATGGACAGACAATGTTTCGAGATGGGACCTTTCTTCAGACTGAAGAAGCATTCTAACTGAAGACCTTGTCTTTCCATTCCATTCCCTCCACAGATGCTGCCAGACCAAATGTGCTCTTAATTTGTAGTTCATACATGAAAATAATCATTTCACGATGCTTCACTCATTGAATCTGAGTATTTTCCTTGACACTATATTACAAGGAGGATATTGTGCTATCAGAAAAGTATCCACCTAATCCCTGAAATCAGATATCGAAGATGCAAGATAATATTATAAAGTTTGTTACACTGTAAAAAAGAAACAGAAAGAAGTTACTTAATCTTAATAAAGTAGAAACATAGAAACATAGAAAATCGGTGCAGAAGCAGGCCATTTGGCCCTTCGAGCCTGCACTGCCATTCATGGCTGATCATCCACAATCAGTAACCCGTGCCTGCCTTCTCCCCATATCCCTTGATTCCACTAGCCCCAAAAGCTCTATCTAACTCTCTTTTAAATTCATCCAGTGAATTGGCCTCTACTGCCCTCTGTGGCAGAGATTTCCACAAATTCACAACTCTCTGGGTGAAAAAGTATTTTCTCATCTCAGTTTTAAATGGCCTCCCCTTTATTGTTAGACTTTGGCCCCTGGTTCTGGACTCCCCCAACATTGGGAAAATGTTTCCCGCATCAAGCTTGTCCAGTGCTTTTATAACTTCATATGTTTCTATAAGATACCCTCTCATCCTTCTAAATTCAAGCCCAGTCTTTTCAATCTTTCCTCATATGGCAGTCCTGCCATCCCGGGGATTAACCACATGAGCCTACGCTGCACTGCCTCAATAGCAAGGATGTCCTTAACAGGTAACATCTTTTTTGACAAGTTGAATATGAATAAATAGTTTACTATGGCCTTGAGAAAATCTGTAGGGCGACACACGATAAAGCTCAGAAGTGAACTGAAAGGACAAATCAGATTTAGATCATTTGCACAGCGAGCAGTCAATGTTTGTAATATTCAGCTTAGCAGTGAAGCTGATAGCATCAGTAATTTTGAAAAGGAGCATTAGAATTATTTGTTGAGAAAATCATTTCAGAGATATACATAATGCACAATGTGTTCTGTTTTGAACTTTCATGATCACCAGATGGATTGAAATTATCTCTTTCTGAACTTTTGAATGTTCATTGTTCAAAATATAATTGTCCTTTCTTGCTCTATTTTATGTGTATCAAGCCCCCTGACGTTATGTATGTAAGGGATCTGATATGGAAGAAAATTACCCATTCTAAAATGACAACTTAAACCTAAGCTTGGATAGAATTAATGTGGAGATGATGCTTTTGCCAGTGGGAGAGTCAAGGACCAGAGGCCATACCCTCAGAATAATAGGACGTACCTTTAGAAAGGAGATGAGAAGGAATTTCTTTAGTCAGAGGGTGGTGAATCTGTGGAATTAATTGCCACAGACAGCTGTGGAGGTCAAGTCAATGGATATTTTTCAGGCATAGAAACATAGAAACATAGAAAGTAGGTGCGAGAGTAGACCACCAGGTCCGTCGAGCCCGCACCGCCATTCGCTCATGGCTGAACACTAAACAGACACACTTACCCACAAACAGTAGACACAAGACACAGAACACAAGACACTACCCTCCCCTTTATACCGCTATCACCCCTCTCCACCCCAAGAACCTCGTGATCTCCTGGGGGAGGCAAAAAACCGGATAAAAACCCAGGTCCAATTCGGGAAAAAAATCCGGGAAATTCCTCTCCGACCCCAATCCAGGCGATCGACACTTGTCCAGGAGATCACTCAGGTCTTACTATACTAACCATACCTAGGTCCATATCCCTGCCCTCTCCCCGTAGCCCTTTATCCCCTTGGCAGCTAAAAAAACATCTATTTTAGTCTTAAATATATTTAAAGTTTCTGCTTCCACTGCTCCCTGGGGCAGTGAATTCCATAAATTAACCACCCTCTGGGTGAAGAAGTTCTTCCTCATCTCAGTTTTAAAAGAGCCCCCCCTTATTCTGCAACTATGTCCCCTAGTTCTAGTTTCCCCGATCATTGGGAACATCCTCGGTGTATCCACCCGATCAAGGCCCCTCACGATCTTATATGTTTCAATGAGATCGCCTCTCATTCTTCTAAACTCCAAAGAGTAGAGTTCCAGCCTACTTAACCTTTCCTCATATGTCAATCCCCTCATTGCAGGAATTAATCTTGTAAACCTTCGCTGCACTGCCTCCAGGGCTAGTACATCCTTTCTTAAGTATGGACCCCAGAACTGTACACAGTATTCCAAATGTGGTCTCACTAATACTGTGTACAGCTGCAGCAAGACCTCCGTGTTTTTATACTCAATCCCCCTAGCAATAAAGGCCAAAACTCCATTGGCCTTCCTGATTGCTTGCTGCACCTGCATACTAACTTTTAGTGATTCATGTACTAATACCCCTAGATCCCTTTGCGTTGCATTACAACGCAGCTCCTCCTCATTTAGAAAATAACTTGCCCTATCATTTTTTTTCCCAAAGTGAATGACTTCACATTTATTAGTATTAAATTTCATCTGCCAAGTTGTTGCCCACTCACCTAGCTTATCTATATCCTTTTGCAGACTCTTCCTATCCTCCTCATCCCCTACTTTTCCTCCCATTTTTGTATCGTCCGCAAATTTTGATATATTACACTTGGTTCCCTCCTCCAAATCATTTATATAAATTGTGAACAACTGGGGTTCCAGCACCGACCCTTGCGGAACCCCGCTAGTTACCGGTTGCCATCCCGAGTATGAACCATTTATCCCCACTCTCTGCTTCCTATTTGTTAGCCAATCCTCTACCCATGCTAATATATTACCCCCAATCCCATAATTTTTTATTTTTAGCAATAGTCTCTTATGTGGCACCTTGTCAAAAGCCTTTTGGAAGTCCAAGTATACCACATCCACCGGTTCCCCTTTATCCACCCGGGTTGTTACTTCCTCAAAGAATTCGAGCAGATTCGTTAAACAGGACTTCCCCTTCACAAAACCATGCTGGTTCTGTCCGATGAAGTCATGTTTATCCAAGTGCCCCGTTAGTGTTTCTTTAATAATTGTCTCTAACATTTTACCCACCACCGATGTTAGACTAACCGGTCTATAGTTACCCGCCTTCTGTTTACTTCCTTTTTTAAATATAGGTGTTACATTGGCCATTTTCCAATCCACTGGGACCGTTCCTGCCTCCAGGGAGTTTTGGAAAATTATCACCAATGCATCCACAATCCCCACCGCTATCTCCCTCAAGACCCTTGGATGTAATCCATCAGGCCCAGGGGATTTATCCTCCTTCAGTCTCATTAATTTCCCTAATACCACCTCCTTGGTGATCTTAATAGTATTTAGCTCCTCCATTCCTACCGCCCCCTGTTTATCCAGCGTTGGAATATTTTTTGTGTCTTCTATGGTGAAGACTGATACAAAATACTCGTTTAATGCCTTTGCCATTTCCATGTTCCCCACCAACAACTCTCCAGTCTCACCCTCCAATGGACCAACGTTCACCTTAGCCACCCTTTTTCTTTTTATATAACTATAAAAACTCTTACTATTAGTTTTTATGTTGTTCGCTAAATTCCTTTCATAGTCTATTTTCCCCGTCTTAATTAATCTCTTAGTTATTTTTTGCTGACCTTTAAATGCTTCCCAATCCTCTACCCTCCCACTATCTCTGGCTACCTTATATGCCCTTGCCTTCAGCCGAATACTATCCTTTATAGTTTTACTGAGCCATGGCTGACTGTTCTTACCCTTACCCCTTTTTTTCTTCATAGGAATAAATTTTTCTTGAAGGTTATACAGTATACCCTTAAACGTACACCACTGCTCATGTACCGTCTTATTCTTGAGTCTGCTATCCCAGTCAACTTTGATCAGCTCAGTCCTCATACCTTCATAATCCCCCTTATTTAGACTAAGCACCCTAGCCTGAGTTTCAACCTGCTCCCCTTCTATTTGAATATGGAATTCGACCATATTGTGGTCACTTGTTCCCAACGAGTCCCTAACTATGACATTTTTAATTAATCCTGCTTCATTACACAGGACCAGATCCAAGATTGCCTCCCCCCTTGTCGGTTCTGTGACATACTGTTCTAGGAACCCGTCTCTAATACATTCTATAAACTCTTCCTCTAGTCTACCCTGCCCAGTTTGGTTTGCCCAATTAATATGAAAATTGAAGTGCCCCATGATTACAGCAGTTCCCTTTTTACATGCGTCAACTATTTGCAGATTTATGTTCTGACTAACAGCGTCACAGCTATTTGGAGGTCTATAAATTACACCCACTAGTGTTTTTTTCCCCTTATTATTCTCTATCTGTACCCAAGCTGTTTCACTATCCTGATCCTTCAACGCAATATCCTTCCTCTCTATTGCCGTTATTCCCTCCCTTATTAAAAGGGCCACCCCTCCTCCCTTTCTTTCCTGTCTATCTTTCCTAATTGTCGAGTACCCCTCTATATTTAACTCCCAGTCCTGATCCCCTTTCAGCCATGTCTCCGTAATGGCCACGATATCATAACTATATATACTTAATTGCACCGTTAATTCATTTATCTTATTACGAATACTCCGTGCATTTAGATAAAGCACTTTCAGATGATTTTTACTACCCTTCCTTTCCGTTTTTGCCCCTTTTACATCTAGAGCTTTATCTTCACACATTCTGTCTCCTGTCACATTTTGACTTTCCGCTTCCCCACTGATACCCTGCTCTATTTCCTCTACCCCTGCCGTTATTACCCCCCTTGATACCTCCCCCCCGCTACTTAGTTTAAAGACCTCTCTACTGCCCTAGTTATATGATTTGCCAGGACCCCAGTCCCAGCACCGTTCAGGTGAAGTCCGTCCTTACAGAACAGATCCCCCCTGTCCCAGTACTGGTGCCAGTGGCCCAAGAAACCAAACCCATTATTCCCACACCAGTCTTTGAGCCACGCATTTAGCTTTTTAATTTTACGTACCCTCGCTGATTTGGCCCGTGGCTCTGGTAGCAATCCGGAGATCAGTACCCTCGAGGTTCTGCTTTTTAATTTATTCCCTAACTGCTCAAACTCCTTCAGCAGATCCTCCTTCCTCGTCCTTCCTATGTCATTGGTCCCCACATGGACCACGACCACTGGATCCTCCCCCTCCTTCTGCAAATTTCTCTCCAGCATCGCAGAGATATCCTTAACCCTAGCACCGGGTAGGCAACACAACCTTCGGGACATGTTCTGCTGGCCGCAGAGAACCTTATCTACCCCCCGAATAATACTATCCCCTATCACTACGGCATTTCTTCTAACTCCCCCCTCTTGAATGGCCTCCTGATCCACGGTGCTGCAGCCAGGTTGCTCATCCCTCCCACAGCCCCTGATCCCGTCCTTACATTGAGTAAGAGCCTCGGTCATGCTCGTCAGGGACAAGGGCTGTGGCTCCTGCCGCATCTCCTCCTGGTTCCCCCTACCTGCCTCGCTTATGGCCACACCTTCCTTTCCTTGCTCACTGCCTACTGAATTAGTTAAACTGGTCGGTGTGACCATCCCCTGGCACAAAACATCCAGGTAATACTCCCCCTCCCTGATGTACCGCAGCGTATGAAGTTGGGTCTCCAGCTCATCAATGCGGAGCTGGAGTTCCTCTAGCCTCAAACACTTACTGCAGCTGTAGGGATCTTCTACATCAATGGTGTCGACAAATTCCCACATCTCGCAGTATTGGCACATCTCCTGACCGCCCATCTTATATAAGTAATTAACTGGTCCTATTTAAGAATCCCCTACTGTATTGATACACCCCTTATTTATATAATCCTACCTCCTATAAATGGGAAAGTACTCACCCCAGCCGTCAATTACCTACTGGTTTGGCTGTCTAGTGGTAATTCCGTCCGCTCTTCCTGTCTGGTCCACTGCTCCCTTGCAGTGCGTGGCAAACCTCTTTGCCTCTGTTAGTCTCTGTTAGTCTCTCGAGCCGCGGCTCCGTCCGTCCTCCCTCGGCGACAGCACTTTTGATGAAATGCAGCGAGCAAACGCGATAATTCCCGATATTTTCGATCTTTAAATCTCCACGGCAAATGTCCGCTAAGCACTTCCGCTGTTTTTGCACCTTCTGCTCCCTCTTGAATTTACCTTAGTTTCTATCTTTTTTTTGGACTGTAAATTTAGGTAGCTGTGCCTCACGGTCACCCCGACTGGCACAGGCAGAGATTGACAGATTCTTGATTAGTAATGGTGTTAGGGGTTATGGTGCAAAGACAGGAGAATGGGGTTGAGAGGGAAAGATAGATCAGCCATGATTGAATGGAGGATGACTTAATGTACCGAATGGTCTTACCCTGCTGGAACTTATGAACTTATGAACTAACCTTAAAGGGGGCGCTGTTGTAGCAAATGGGCAAAGAAGAACTTGAACGTGAATGCTAGTTTAAATTTTATTGAGAAATTAGTACGCTTTCTGTGTAGATCTATATTTTACCTGCATAATGCATCATTGTAACTAACCACATTGATTTCAGTCATTTCTTTGGACTGTTGCACTTATTACACTTTTGGCGCTTTGCCTTAAATACGATGTATTTCATTTTGATTCCCATTTTGATCCCTGGGCTGAGGAGGGCTAGCTGAACTCAATGTGAACTATATTGTACCCTCTCACTGGATGGAAGAGAACGGAAAACCCAAAGATATTCTATCCTGTTCTTCGGGGCCTGATTGTTAAGGTCTAATCCTAAGGCCATTGTCAAAGTGGTTTACTCTGCTCGATGAATCTCGTTTGCTGTCTGAGCAATAGATTTCTTTCACCTCAGTGATCACTAAATTCATCCATTAAATCAATTTTTACACTGGAAGAAACATATTATTTGATTATTGAATAAGGTTTGGGGGGGAAATTATCTTCGGAAATTCATTGTCATAGAATGTTTAAAACTGATTTGAAGATTGAGAGTCCTAGAATCTTACAGAGCAGAGACAGCCTCTTCAGCCCCCCATGGAAATCACAATCCATACTTTAATGTACGGTATTTGAATAGTTTACATTTTTGGTCAAACACCCTGAGCCCATTAGCCAAACCAGTTGCTTCATTCTTACCACAGTCCAATAGGATGATTTAGCCTGTAACAAATTTCAAATGGCAAATATGAGTTCAGTGATGAAGGTCACTTCTGTAGTCAGGGTTCAAGGTTTCCAGGTCAGTTTATTGTCACATGTACCAATTGAGGTACAGTGAAATTTGAGGCTGTTTTGACCAAATGATCACTATGCACATATTTGTGCCTTTCTACTCAGTTTGTAAAAGTATCAGTCCCCTAATTGCTGTGAAATAAAGGACTATAACTTGTTTTTAATGATAATTAGCAAGCTTTTGATGAAGGGCTCTGCAATTTCAAGTCCCACTTGCATGAATAATTTAAGATGAACTGAATATTTAAATATCTTTTCCATTTTGAATATTGGAAACATTAAGTGTTTACACTTATCTATATCTAATCCTATCCTCTCTATTATAAACTGATGTACTTAGTAACTCAGCCATGCCCTTTGATTCCACAGAAATATATTGTTGGTGGACAAGTGTCTAAGGCTTGCTTTTACTATGCTTTCATATGGTTATAAATTCATTTAAGTTGCCTTTAATTTGAACCGCTAAACTTTCTTCTTATTAAGAATTTTATTCCCTACTATCAATTCCCAAGACTGGCTCTTCACAGTCTCTTGAATCTATCCCAAAAAAATATGTTGATACTTTTTAATATCAGCGGCCTAAATGTACATGTTATTTTATATTCTATGTGCTTAACCAACCCTCTAATTTCTCTGTTATTGGTGAACATGCGTGTCAAATGCAATGATGTGCTGTCTTTTTCTTTCTTTTCCAATTGATTATGTCTCTGCTGTGTGGATCTGTTCAGGTGGTGGGTCTAGGATGTCAAAAATGATAACTGTTATAGCCACAGTCATAGTGCATGGAAACTGGCCCTTTGGCCCAACTTGTTCATACTGACCAAGATGCCCATCTACATTCCTCACATGTGGGACTACATATCCCACCTGCCCGCAATTTGCCCATATCCCTCTGAACTTTGTTGTGTTCATTTCTGGGGACCATTTTATAGGAAAGATGTCAAGAAGTCAAGAGAGTTTATTGTCATGTGTCCCAGATAGGACAATGAAATGCTTGCTTGCTGCAGCACAACAGAGTATCATAAGCATAAATGTTGTCAAGCTGGAAAGGATACAGAAAAGATTTATGAGGATGTTGCCAGGACCTGAGGGACTGAGCTAAAGGGAGATGTTGAGTAGGCTGGGACTCTATTCATTGGAATGCAGGGGAATGATGGGTGATCTTATTGAGGTGTATAAAGACATGAGAGGAATAGATTAGGTAGATGCACAGTCTCTTGCCCAGTGTAGGTAAATCAAGGACCAGAGAACATAGGTTTAAGGTGAAGGGGAAAAGATTTAATTGGAATCTGAGGGGTAACTTTTTCCACACAAAGGGTGGTGGAGGTATGGAACAAGCTGCCAGAGGAGGTAGTTGAGGCAGGGAATATCCCAAAATTTAAGAAACTGCTAGACAGGTACATGGATAGGACAGGTTGGGAGGGATATGGGCCAAATGCAGACAGGTGAGACTAGTGTAGCTGAGACATGTTGGCCAGTGTCAGCAAGTTGGGCCGAAGGGCCTGTTTCCACTCTATGACACGATGGCTCTGATCCTTTTTTATATATGTACCTGCCCAATTATCTTTTAAATGCTACTACAGTACCTGGCTCAACTATATCTTTTGGCAGCTTTTCCCATATACCCACCACCCTGAAAAAATTGCCCTTGGGTTCATATTAAATCTTTCTGCTCTCACATTAAACCTATCTCCTCTGGTTCTTGATTTCCCTACTCTGGGTAATCGACTCTGTGCATTCACTCCATCAATTCCTCTCATTAAATTATACAAGTCTAAAAGAAAAACACTCAGCCTCCTGCGCTCCAAGGAATAGTTCGAGCCCTCCCAGCATCTGACAACATCTTCATAAATCTTCTCTGCACTCTTTCCCATTGAATGATATCCTTCCTGTAGCAAGGTGATCAAAACTGAACACAATACTCCAAATGCAGTATCACCAATGTGTTGGGCAGCTGTAACTTAACATATCAACTTTTATATTCATTACCCTGACTGATGAAGGCCAAATTTCAAAAAGCCGCATTGACCATCCTATCTACCTGTGACACCATTTCAGGAAACTATGGACCAGTACTCATAGATCCCTCTGCTCTACAATTCTCTCCATGGGCCTACCATTCATTGCCATGGTTCTGGCCTGTTTTGACTTCCCAAATGCAATACCTTACATTTAACTACATTAAATCCCATTGCCATTTCTCGCCTCACTTGACTAGCTGATCAAGATCCTGCTGTAAATTTTGAGAACCACCATCATTATGTACAATACCACTCACATTATTGTTATTTGCAAACTTATGAATCACACCTTGTACATTTTCATTCAACTTATTAATATAAACCACAAACAACAATGGGCCCAGCCCTGATCCCTGAGGCTCACCACTAATCCCAGCCCTCCAGCTCAAGAAACAATCTTCCACCATCACCATCTGCTTTCTTCCACAAAGTCAATTGTCTATCCAGTCAGCTATCTCTCCCTGGATCCCATGTGATCTAACCAGAGCAACCTACCATGCCGAACCTTAACAAAAGCCTTGCTGAAATCCATATAGATGACGATGATGCATTTGTCCGTGCCACCCTTTTTGGTTACGATTTCAAAAAGCTCAATCAGATTCGTAAGACTAGATGAGAGAGTTGGGCAAGGAAGTGTGTACAGCTAAGCTATCTGATCTTTACATGCAGAAGAGACCATGAAATGAAAGGAAGAAGAATGTGAGATGGAGACGGATCATGTTGTTTTGTGGTCTTCACTATTCGCCACTGGTTCTTATTGTAGCAGTGTTCATGATGACACTGATTTGACCCTCCGACCACAGATGATAATCGCCACCCCCTCTGCATTGCCCCTTTTCCTTTCTTGATTTAGAGGGAGCAGCAGACCGGAACTAAGGATGGATAGCTGCAAGTATATACAGTAGCATGGTGTCAAATGTGAAGGACTGCATGTGATGTCGGGTGAGATTTGTTGCTAATTCCATTAACATCGTCTCTCGTTTGAGTCAATAAACAGCATTAGTAGCACTTTCTCAGAATATCACCATAGCCATTAACCTCTCTAAACTGCATCTCCCCATCACTGTTGCAAAGGTCTTCCAGTTCCCGAATATGCAGGACCCTTTTCCAATTATCCAGCTTTTCCATTAGTTTGTTGAAATAGGCGTTGGTGAAGTGAACTGCATGTACTGTCAGTTCCCACTAAACATCCATTGACTCAATCATGACCTTGACTCCTATGGTAGCTTGGAGACACACGGAACTACAGATATTGCAATCCTGAGTGCTACAGGAAACCATTGGGTCAGGCAGCATATGTAGAGGGACTGGACAGGCAAAGTTTCAGATCAGGACCCTTCTTCAGACTGGTAACTCCTACGTTACCTTGATACAGTATAGTTCTGGAACCTGTTTTAAAAGATTGGTGTTCATGTTGTCGTGGTCCAAATATGCTTAGACAGAAACGCAAATAAAATCAGTATAAGCAGTAATCTCTTTATTTTGCCAGGCGGGTGTGGTAAACAGTATGCTGATAACAGACTATACAGAGAAGCCCCACACAAAGGGACAATGATTTCAGTACATGTATATATACCCCTTTACTCGACGATTCAGCAATACGTTATCTATAAGGTTTAGTATAGCCTCGTGCTTCTTAAGATTGCCAGATCCTTAAGATTGACAGCATCAGAAGATTGACAGGTTCTTCTGACAGAAGAAGGGTTAGCCATATATGGTTATATGAGAAGGTTATATTTCTGCAGTACAAGCATTTTGTTTTTTCTACTTATGACGCACATCATAATCTTGTGGAACAAGGGTTAGTTCCTATGTTTATGTTATAGAGGAGACATTTGTAAAACTTGTGCTTGTTATCTCGCTTATGTTATTGGAAAGAGGAACATCGACAGTCTGCTGACTTTGTTAATGTACTGAAATGAAGGGTTAGTGCTTTTTTGCTAGCTAGCAATTTAATAGAAGACGGTGAAAGCCTGTCTTAGTTTCATCGGAATCCATTTTGTATTTTTAAACCATTATTAACTTCCACAATGTGACATTACCTTTAAAATAACAATTATATTGCATAACCAGTATTAATGATTAATATCAATTTTCCTTTATTTAAAAGGAACAAACTGTTTAAATCATGCTAAATGTGCAAATTTAATGCAAGTTTCCACGCTCTCTGTGTTCTCACAGTGGTACAGCTACTAATTGTGTTGAAATTGTAAACTCACCGGGTGTTGTTGTATCATCATCCTTCTCTGAATTTATTTGTCACCTCGCCTTTACTCTGGAAATATCACATGTTAACTCTGTTTGACTCTCTTCAGAAGCATCTTTTTTCATTGAATAACATTTGTCCAAATTAAAAAGGTTAGAATTTATGAAATAATTGACCAATCTTTTCAAAATAATCGCCAGACTCGTACACTTCCACTAACTCCCCAATTTCATATTATTGATCTGTTGGTGAGGCATCTTGCTGGAGAAGTGCTCACAATCTTAGGTTGCAGGGTGAGTGGCTTAAGATCATGTCCCTTTCATTTCTAAACTGCACCTATATTATCTTATTTGGGGAACTATCTACGACATCCTTCCTCTTTGTTCAATAATGCACACACAAATTAATATTTCGCTCATACATTCTTCACTACCATACCTGATCATTCTGATGAATGAAAGATGAACTCATGAATCATAAGAACATAAGGGGCATAGCAAGGTTTTGATGTTTCCACCAGAGGGAGAGTCTCGAATAGGAATATAGATATATGATACAGGCTGTTCATTTAAAACTGAAGTACATTGAAATGTATCCTTGAAGGCTGATGAATTTCTAGAATCCAATACTGTGAAGGATTGTTGAGGCAAGGTCATCAGATGTATTTAAAGTGGAGTTAAATACATTTTTTCGTAGATCATGGAATTGAGAACTATGGGAATCTAGAAGAGTTGAGGCCTGAGACAGATTGGTCATGATCACATTGGTGGGACAGGTTTAAGGGGCCAGATGACCTGCTCCTGCTTTTAATTTTTCATGTTCTTCTCGTGTTTTTACATGTTTTAACCTGAATGGTGTGTTTTCAAGAGCCAATAATGGACTGTCAAAATAATGATATTGCAAAAGATAAATGTATTGAAATTTGGTTTCATTATAGAGAATACTAAAGGCAAATTCCTTGTATGTGAATAACTGACTGACTGACTGACTGACTGACTGACTGACTTCTTACTTACTTACTTACTTACTTACTTACTTACTTACTTACTTACTTACTTACTTACTTACTTACTTACTTACTTACTTACTTACTTACTTACTTACTTACTTACTTACTTACTTACTTACTTACTTACTTACTTACTTACTTACTTACTTACTTACTTACTTACTTACTTACTTACTTACTTACTTACTTACTTACGACTACGACGGACGGGACGGACGACGGACGGGACGAGGACTTACGTACGGACTGACGACGGACGGGGACGGATACCTGACGGACTGACGTACGGACGGACGGACTGACGTACTACGGACTAGACGTAACGGGACTTACTACGACTACTACTGACTTACTTACTATACGTACTTACTACGACGTACTATACGTACGGACTTACTTACTTACTTACTTACTTACTTACTTACTTACTTACTTACTTACTTACCTACCTCCATATTATAAACAATGATTTTGGGATTAAAGTGGAGGCAATAAGATTTGCAACTAAGCCACCAGTTACAAAAGACCTATTTATTAGGAAATGCTGAATATGTGAGGGATATATTCATGCTGGAAGTTTGGAACAGAACTGAAACTATTATTTCAGATAATGAAGGTGTTTGATAAGGTAGGCATGAAGACAATGTTAGAGATATTCCAAAACTAGAAGTCAAAATTACACCACTTACCTATGAGTCTGCTTCAAATGCACCAGACACTCAATACTCCAGTTCGTTTTTGGATGATTATCGTTCAGTGGATCAAATCCTATGAGTTAAAATAGTCACTAATCCAGGGAATTCAAGAAAAGCTACTACACCCCAAAAAATAGGTAGACATAGGGGAGACATAATCTTTATCCCAGGGTGGAAATGTATAGACTTGATAGTTTTGAGAGTTTAAATATAGCAAAGTTCAAAGGAGATGTACAGGGCAACATTTTACACAAAATGCAACGTCAGGGCTGGTGGTGGGCAGACTTGATAATGGCATTTAAGAGACTTTTAGAAAGGCACATGTATATGCTAGGGATGGAAGACTATAGATCAAGTATAGGCAGAGGAATAGTTTAACTTAGCATCATTTTTGGCATGGACTTTGTGGGCAAAAGGGCCTGTTCCTGTGCTGTACTGTTCTATGTTCTGTGTAATATAATACCACAAAGGATGATTGAGGAAAGTAATATATTTTTACTAATGGAAAGGGATGCTGTTTATCTTCTGATGAATTGCAAATGAAATTGAACATTGTGCAAATATCATTAGGTATTCCCATTTCTGTCATGATGGAAGGAAGTCCATTGATAATGCAGTAGGTGATGGTCTGAAACTGAACAGATTCAAACTGGGTATAAGTGAGAAGGTTATTGGTGTGTAAGTAATGATTGAGCATACTTGGGCTGCAATTAGCTTGGAGGTGATTTGACCTACAATAGACAATAGGTGCAGGACTAGGCCATTCGGCCCTTCGAGCCAGCACCGCCATTCAATGTGATCATGGCTGATCATCCCCAATCAGTACCCCATTCCTGCCTTCTCTCCATATCCCCTGACTCTGCTATATTTAAGAGCCCTATCTAGCTCTTTCTTGAAAGCATTCAGAGAACCCGCCTTCACTGCCCTCTGAGACAGAGAATTACACAGACTTACCACTATCTGTGAGAAAAAATGTTTCCTCATCTCTGTTCTAAATGGCTTACTCCTTATTCTTAAACTGTGACCCCTGGTTCTGGACTCCCCCAACATCGGGAACATGTTTCCTGCCTCTAGCGTGTCCAAGCCCTTAACAATCTTATATGTTTCAATGAGATTCCCTCTCATCCTTCTAAACGCCAGAGTGTACAGGCCCAGCTGCTCCATTCTCTCAGCATATGACAGTTCCGCCATCCCGGGAATTAACCTTATAAACCTACGCTGCACTCCCTCAATAGCAAGAATATCCTTCTTCAGATTAGGTGACCAAAACTGCACACAATACTCCAGGTGTGGTCTCACTAGGGCTCTGTGCAACTGCAGAAAGACCTCTTTGCTCCTATATTCGATTCCTCTTGTTATAAAGGCCAACATGCCATTCGCTTTCTTCACTGCCTGCTGTACCTGCATGCTTACTTTCATAGACTGATGTATGTACAAGGTCCCCCAGATCCCGTTGTACTTCCCCATTTCCCAACTAGATGCCATTTAGATAGTATATTTAAGCCATAGTATCTTTAAGACCTACCTTTCGTGAAATGTGAAACAGGAATTTGTCCATGTTTTCATGGAAATGTAAGTGTTGAAACCACACTGGAATAACTTGGCTAAAGATAAAGGTGATGTAAGTCTTCAACACCACAGTTGGGATGTTGCCTGGTGCCATTACTGTTTCTGTATCCAGTGCTCTGTCTTTTTGTAACCAGTATGTTGTAGACTCAAAACAAAGGAGTGGCAATTCCCTGTTTACTCTTGTGTAATATAACTAGTAGACCACAGAAATATATGAAGGTAAGTATTTTTGGTGTAATTATCTGAATTTAGTTAGATTTAACATTGTTTTTGAAAAGTACAGGGTAAGTTCAAGTAAAGCCTATTTTATTAGGCTGGAAACTTGTACTTGAAGGTAAATTTGTCTCAGAACAATGGGAAGTATTCTAAAAGGAGAATGGAGGTATTCAGCACAAACACATTTCCACAAAGAAAAATAATTGACTGCTGAACTAGATCAGCCTGGATGTCAAGGTACACAGGGGGTAAAGGATAAATTGAAGTTAATGTAAGAACAGAGACCTAATACAACAGAAAGCCTGGAAAAGTATTGAAAGGGTAGGAGTAAGATTGAAATGGAAAATAGGAAAGCAGAGAGGGAATGAGACAAAATTGCAAGTAAAATCAAATAAAATCCAAAGGTTTTTTATGTCTGCATAACACACAGGAGGATAACTGAAGAAAGATAAGGACCTAATGATCGAAACCAAAAAGATAACTTGTGCATGGAGGTGGAGGATATTGATGAGCTTCTTAATGAATACTTTGAAAATATGTTCACAAAAGAATGAGGTTATGTAGTTAATGCAGATTAAATATTGGATGGCATAAGCATCACAAAAGAGGAAGCCTTGCAGGGCTCTTTTGAAAATTGATGAATCACCAGTATCCAATATGATGTAGAACAGGCCATTGAAATAAAGTAAGATAGAAGGAAATTACAGAGAGACCAACTAAAATTTATGGCTGAAGAGGTGAAGCAAAGGACTGGATAACATCTCATGTCGGACAATTTTTTATTCAAACAGGAGAAACCAATCAATTAAAGACCAGATTGCTTAACTTCAATAGTGAGCAATTTAGAAGAATCTATTTTAGACACTATAAAGTACTTTTAGAAAGGACAAATTAGTTAGGGGACAATCAAAATGCATTAAAAAAAACATTAATAAATCTGATTGATGTTTTTGAGGATGTATCAACAAGGGCAATGAGTGCGAAGCATTTTATGTACTTCAAGGATTTTTAGTTTGTGTTTTGACAAAATCCCAAACAACATACTGGACAAAAAATACGGAAGACCATTGAATCCAAGACAGAGTGGCAAATTAGATTAAAATTTGGATTTGTGGCAGAAAGCAAAGGTAATGGTGACTGAATGTTTTTATGAATTGAAAGTTGTTACATAGAGTTCCAAAAGATTAAAAGAGAAACAGGGCGTATTCTGCACTCAGTGTTGAAAGGCTGCAACCCAAATCATAGTTAAAGCACATTTAGCTATTTATTTGAAGTGCCTTGATCTCCGTGGCTATGGTTCTAGTGCCAGAAACTGGGATTCAATTGAATAGCCTTTTTAGCCTTCTGTGCAGTACATTTTCTTTGATTTTTAATTTCTCTATTTTTGGAATAAATCAAATTGACTGTTTAGCGTGATGTCTTCACAAAAGCGAGATTTTGTAGATAAGACAAATGAAATATTAGATGGGATAAGCATCACAAAAGAGGAAGACTCTTGGCTTTACTGTGATTGCATTAGTCTTGTCTAGTCTATGACCAGCAATAAGTCTTTAACTAACTATTATCTTAAAGCAATGAAACCTTATTTTCAATTCAAGAGAGTTTCTTTGTGTTTTCAAAAGGGCTTCAATGTATTCTGAATGATATACTAGTTTCTTTGTTACCACTGCAAAATTCATTTTATATTTTTGTGCTGTAGAAATTATGGAAACAGGAATCTCTCACTAATGTTAATTATAATGTGATGAGGAGCTGATAACTAGTATTGTCTTATGTTCTTTTCAAACAATGTTTTTCATTATAGCAATGAAGAATAGCTGTTAAGTATTTTTAAGCCTGCAGTAATTCAGTAACCTAAAATCTTCTGCTTTGAGGGCTTGCTCTTCTCAATGACATCTTAATATATGAGAAAACACAAATTATTCTCCTGTGACCATTAATTTGATCTTGAGCTGCAATTTTCTCTGGGTAACACTAGGAACAGCTGACCAATTCCTCACAGAAGTACATGATCTTATCAACTGTAATAGCCTTTGGGACTATCATTGATTTCGTCAATTTTCTCACCATGATATTTCCAAATATGTCACTGATGCACAAAGCTGCATCATCTTAATCCTCTCCTATCATTTGAAAGCATTATGGGCAATTTACACCCCTGACCATAATTACCTGCTCAGTAAACGTTTCTAAGGTCATTGCAGTTATTTTCTAAAATAAAATGCTATTAATACGCATGTGCGGACAGGACGTCGAAGGACGAGAAGCCAACGTGAAGAAGTGGAAGCCAAGACACCAAACAGAAATGACGCCTAAAAGCCAAATAACCGAACGTACATGACGCCTTAATGCCAAATAACCGAAAGGGCACGATGCCTAAAAGTCAAATAACCAAGAGGGCACGATGCCTAAAATCCAAATAATTCCCCCTCCCCCTCCCCCTCCCCCTCCCCCTCCCCTCCCCCTCCCCCTCCCCCTCCCCCTCCCCCTCCCCCTCCCCCTCCCCCTCCCCTCCCCCTCCCCCTCCCCCTCCCCCTCCCCCTCCCCCTCCCCTCCCCCTCCCCCTCCCCCTCCCCCTCCCCCCCCCCCTCCCCCTCCCCCTCCCCCCTCCCCCCTTCCCCCTCCCCTCCCCCTCCCCCCTCCCCCCTCCCCCCTTTCAGATGCGCAAGTGTATTGAGGTACAGGAACAATGAAAATCTTGCTTGCAGCAGCATCGTAGGCACACATAGACAACACCCACAAACATAACTTATACATAAATTGTACAAGCCAGTGAAAAGAAAAATACTGTGCAATGAAATCAAAACATTAGAGCAAACAGCCCAAACTCCGGTGCAGCCCGTTCCACCTTAATCCCGCTGCTCGCGATGATTTTGAACCAAATCTCCTCTCAGCCTTCGCTCCTCCTAAAATACATTCTCCAGTATTGCCACCAAAGTTCCAGGTCGCAGGGCTGTTCTAAGAAATAGACGCAAAATGCTGGAGTAACTCAGCCGGGACAGGCAGCATCTCTGGAGAGAAGGAATGGGTGATGTTTCGGGTCAAGACCCTTCTTCAGACCGAAGAAGGGGCTTGATCCAAAATGTCACCCATTCCTTCTCTCCAGAGATGCTGCCTGTCCCGTTGAGTTACTCCAGCAATTTGCGTCTACCTTTGGTGTAAACCAGCATCTGCAGTTCCTTCCTATACTGTTCTAGTAAACCTTGTCTGCGCTGCCGTGTTTTCGCGCTGTACAGTGGAGTGCCCAATATCCCAGCCTTAATGAAACCAATATTTTAACGAAGTTCAACACAACCTCCTTGCCTTTGCACCCTGCACCTCCAGTTACAAACCCATGCCAATAGTTGGCATTACTGCATATATTTTACAATTTCCCTTATCACCCTCAGTGTATTTCCTATTGGAAAGCAGAATATAGTTGAAGCGGTCGGTTAGATCAGACGAAAGCTGGTTCCGAAATTTGTTTAATTTTGCCCAATGCATTTGATAAGGGTTTTCTCTACAACTGACCCACTTTTCCAACCCGAAGGAAATCGCTGAGCGCAAAACGACCCGTACTATTATATCACTGAACTGACTCAGGGAGCTAAGATATTCTTTAAAAAATCAATAATATTTTTTTATCTGGTTTCTCGATTCACACCCAAAGGACTACTTGCCTTCAAGATGCACGGTAGTGTATGTATTGTGGTAGTCAAAATATAATTGTTACAGCGTTACTGTTGGTGTAAATATCTATGGAACCAATTTGGATTATCATTTTGTTAAATCAACCGAAAGTTCCAATCACACGGAATTTTATTTTATATTCAGGAAAGTCCAAAAGCAGCGAAGGAAAATTAGAAATCCCCCCACCCGCCCGTCTCCCCTGGCCAGTGATATGATGGCAAGACATATTAGATAAAACCAAATCTCCCAAATACTTAGAGCTAGAGAAGGTAAAAAAGCAAATTTTCACAAAGAATCAAAGTTACATTGAAATTTTAAGTTTCAGTGATATTCTGCCTTGTATATTATGGATCTTTAATTTCTAGTTGGGAGGAAATCATGGAGAGATCTTCTTTCTGCCTCAGAATAAAAAGGTACGTCAAAAAACTGTTTTGAGCTACTCCACAATTCCTTACACTCATGTTAGGCCTGAATAGGACTCACTTTTGCTTTTGATTATGTGAACCCTGCTGAGGCTTTATAAAAGCTTTCAGACTTTGATGGGATGTAGTAATCCATAGAGACACCACATCCTTTGGAAGCTGATGAAGTACATTGTTTTTTTAATGAATCCATGATAAATCTTCGGCCAACTGATCTCTTTGTTGGGTAAGTATTCAGTTTTGGGTCCTGCTCAGCATTTTATTCATTCGTATGACAGAATTTGGAACGGCTACCATCTGGCAGCATTAGATTTCTAAAGATGTTTTATTCAAAGGAGAGAGGCTAGATTCTGCTGCATCTTGGCACTCTATACAGCTTTACTGTGATTTGGATGAGTGCCTAGGACATTTCAGTTCTTACTCATGAATACTCACAGATATATGTGCGGTAAGTGCTGACCATGCTGACACAACATAGATATGGTTACTCCTCTGAAAAAGAGTTGAACAAAAATCAAATGTGCATGAAAACCAAAGAGATGAATTTGATTTGATCGCTCCGGGTGCAGGGGCAATAATTTGTCTCTCTATGGACAATTGTAAACACAAATAGTATTTGCCTTACATTACAGAGGGAGCCCACTACCACATCATTGGAAGTCTGGACTCCTGCCTCCAAGTATCTCACTCACCCTGACATCAGGAATAGTGGCCAAAAAAGCTGACAACAGGATGTTCAAAATTCAAATTGGTAGCCTTTAGGTGTATCACATTTCAGTTCCTCACAGCAATGTTCAGTTAATTTGTTTCTAGTAGTGTAAGTGGCAAGAAATAGATCCAATTATCCAAGACTACTGCACCATGAATGGGAACTATATTGACACAGATATTTTCCCTAGTTTTTCCACTCTTCTCCTGGAGATGCTGACCCTGAAATAACATGAACAAGCTTCTAGATCTTCAGCAAAGTTCCTTAGCTCATTATGTGGCTAGAAAGAGATTAGTTTAATTCAAGCTTTCTAGGATAAAATGCTGATGATGGCACCATGGCCTATCCACTGGCTTATTACTGTCTGGGCTGATTAATATGATGGTGTGTTAGTGTACCCTTGATATAAAGTGAGTGGAATACTGCAGGGAACTGGACTTACAACTCCAACTATGTTATTCAACACAGCTGAGCTGTGAGATTTCTTCATCAGACGGCAACATGTGCACATTCCGGCAGGAGTCACTGGATCACAGTAACATTCAGTATAATGTGAGAATATTGACATCTACTAGTTAGAATAATTCTGTGCAAAGCAGGCATTGGGCCTAATCTGCAAGACTCAGTGTTCACTGTATGGTACGATCACCTCTGGGAGACATTTTGTACTATACCTTGTCTATAAAATATTGTTCAGGGAACTGAAGGCCTGATAAATGATTACGTGGTAGATTAAATCCTACACAAATAAAAATTGGTATATTTTTGGAATGACCAGAGCTAACAATCATGTCTGAATTGCTAACAATCACTTAACATATTTGATTGAGCACGGCAGAATGTGATCATCCTTGCATTCCTACACAATTTCTGCAAGAGGCAAGCACAAGATAATGTTAATGATATGTAACACTTCTTTGATGATTGCAGAGTAACTAGGACTATGTTATCTCAAGAGCACTTCTGGGACAACAATACTTTCACTAGTTCAGTGAGAATTTGGCACAACTGATTAAGTGAGTTGTCTTTATGCACCCCATCTGCACTGCACTGGCATTCCCTCACCAGAATTTCAGCTTACCTCCATCCCTCTCTTCCTGCATATTGCTGCTTCCCAATTTTCTCCCCTCCTCGTTCTCCAAACTATCCTTTAAGATGGCACCAGAGATGGGTGATATTTTACATGAAGCTCCTCTTAAAACAGTCTTCTACCATCATTTTTACTATTTATATCTGTTGGATTCAGTGCTGAGAAAGTTATTAGTTCCAATGCTAAAAATCTGTTGTCACTTATTGCTCAATTAAAGCAGCTCTTGGAACTATTGATCTAATGAGACCTGACGCTTCCAACATAGCTGCAAGTACAAACAAACCGTGGAATCATGCCACACCTCCAGGGTGTGGCTGAACAGGGTATATTTCCTTTCTCCAGATGATGTTCATTCACTTGATGAGTAAGTAGGAATAGGTGGATGGTCAGCATGGATTTCATGGGTCGAAGAGCTGTGTCCCTAAATTAAATTAAATTTAAAGAGCTCAGATCAATACTGCTTTTTCAAAGGGAGATTGGGGTCTGCAATGTTCTTTTTTTCACTGAAACATAACTCACCTAATCCTGCCACACAGCTTGAGGTTTTCTTCATTTATCACATAGACTGTATAGAATCTTCAGGCAAGGGGAAAGGCAGCGGTATCTGATTAATGATCATTGCTTCATGGTGCACTACTGTGATGGGCTTGGCTCTATTCTGCTCCCTGATCTGGAAGACCTGATTATAAAATGGCAATGTTTTTATCTATCAAGTTACCAAGGAAATTCACCTCTACCATCTTTCATACCATTCTAGGACCATGCCTGGATGGCACTGGATGAATTATACTTGGAGGTAAACTCTCTTCAGACAGCAAACCCTGATGCCCTATTCTTTATCGCCGTTGACTTTAATTGAGACAACTTCAGAAACATACTCCCCAAAAGCCATCACCATGTTTTCTGCCCCATTTGGATATTAACACGTCTAGATCACTAAAACACCAGCATCACGTACACCTACCCTTCATCACTTGTGCTCATTGGGTGGAAGAGATGATGAGCCACTGCCTCACAGCACCAGATACGCAGATTTTGCATGTTCCCCCATGACTGCAGGGTTTCCTCTCTCATACCAAAGACGTGCAGGTTTGTAGGTTAGTTGACCTCTATAAATTGCTCCTAGTGTGAATGGGTGACCATTGGTCTGCATGGAATCAATGGTCTGAAGGGTTTTCATGCAATATCTCTAAATTAAACTATTAGCCACTGTTTGCATCGGTTGGTGTTGCTTCTAACAGCTTACAGTTAGAGAGATGCACGATGCACCTATAAAAAGAGTAATATGGCAATGGTCTGTGGATGCCAAGTGTCTACTTCAGGACTGCCTTGAGTCAGTAGATTGAAACATGTTCAAGACTACTTCATACAGCTTCAATGAGTATAGCTCAGTTGTCAGTTTTCATCAAGAAATGCATTGGCAAACATGTTCGGACAAAGACAATTAGTCTGGCCTAACCAGAAACCTTGCATGAATAATAAGATTCATTCTCTGCTGCAGATCAAATCTAAGGGATTCATGCATGATGATCCTATACTGTACTAGAAGGCCAATTCAAGAGAGAAATTGCAGAACAAAATAAAGGATCAATTCAAACAAGGGAATGCCAGGCAAATGTGGCAGGGCCTGAGTACCATCACGGCCTACTAGCCAAAATTGGGAGCAATGTCAGGCAACAGGGCATTTCTACTGGATGAGCTCAATGCATTTAAAGCCCATACTGAGCAGGCAAACAAAACTCCATTAAGACACGTCTCACGTTGACTTTGTCCCATACATTGCATGGGCAGAAATCAGATCTGATTTCATGAGGGTAAGCAGCCAGCCCAGATGGAGTCCTTGGATGGGTTTTGAGTTCATTCACTAATCAACTGGCCACTGTCTTCACTGATATCTTCAACCTCACTTCAACCATGTTTATCCCCTTCTGTTATCCCATCATTCTTGTTCCCATGCAAAGCAAGGTGACCTGGCTCAATGACTACAGCCCAGTAGCTCTAACACTGATCATAATGAAAATCTTTGAAAGATTAGTAATGACCCACATCAACGCCAATCTTTAAAAAAATCTAGACCCTTTGCAATTTGTGTACAGGAATAATAGGTCTATGGAAGATACCATCTCACTTGAGCTTCATTCAGCTCTGAATTATATTGACATGAGGATGGTATTCATTGACTACAGCATAACCTTCCACACTTGAATAAGCCCATCTCTAAACTCCTGGACCTTTATCTTGGGTCCTCAATCTGCCTCAACACTGGTACTCCTCAGGATTCTGTTCCCATTCCCCTGTATTATTCCCTTTGCACTATTCTTCTGTTATTTACTTGTTGCAATTATTGTTGGATTTATCATTACTATGTTCACTGTTTATATTATGAGCTTCATGCAAACAAGGAATTTCTTTACAGCACTGTGCATACAACAATAAACTAATCTAATCTAATTCCAATCTTAAACTGATTCATCATATTCTCCCAGTTTCTGACTGCAGAGGTCCACATTCCAAACACCAGCCCCACCACATTACCCACCTGAACCACTTCCCCAACTTCCTTGCCGATGTGCGCAACCCCAATCTTCAATCAAAAGACATAGTGCTGGAGTAAGGCGGGTCCAGCAACATCTCTGGAGAATATGGATAGGAGATAATTTGGGAATGTTGGAAATAAACATCTTAATATTGCCAAAAATTAATTTTCATTTTGTGAATAACAAATTGATTATTTTTGGCATGAATGCAGAATTTATGCAGGCAGACCCTTGATTACAAAAGCACTGATATTAATTTTTGACTGTATGAACATTTTCAGATGAATTTTTAAACAATTTATTTGAATAAATTTAGCTTCCCTTGATTTATAGCAGAGCTTCACAGGTGAGTCTGGAAGCAAATAGAGTCATTTTGAGCTGACCAGTGCAGTTGGAGGTTGTGTGGCTGGATGTTGCAGAGATAGAGGCGATAATGTTAGTGGGAATTAATGGCTTGAGCCCTAGTGCTGGCTCTTTGGAGGACCAAAATGGGAATGCATTTGCCATCTGCTGTGGGGTTGCAGGTGATCTTCTCCATGGTCAAGCAGGTATTTTCCCAGGTGTTTTAGGAGGTTGAAGGGCAGGATAGGGAAGGATTTCCTTGCTGCTGCGGGCATCGACTGGATGTTTGGGAACAGGACATTTCTGCATGGTTGTTCTATCCTTCCCCACAATCAGGTTCTGAGTAGAGGGTGAATGGAGCTGAGAGCACTGAGCAAACTCACTTGCACACTCACTGAGTCAATGAGGCCAGCTGTCATCCTCTCTTTCCGTGCTTGCTCACTTTCACTTCCCAGCTGTGTCGAAGATCCTCTCCCATACACATTGTTTTTTGTACATTTTCGATTTATGAAAAAATCAGGTTACTGAATCCTTTCATAACCAAGAGACTGCGTGTACTGTACTTTTCCTGAGGCATTAGTATACTGTTGCATTTAGAATAAGTCCAGCATTTCACTACACTTCATGTGTGGGATATTGTGCCGGGCTCAATACATTGTCCTTCTCTTGACACAGGGCAATCATTATATCCTGTGATCCAATGAAATAGGCAATTCAAATGCCAGCCACCATAACTTCAGTCAAACTTTAAATTCCTCCTTTGGCTGTCAAGCAGACCCTAATCCCTTGATTGTGCAATACAACGAGTGGACGCAAAACTGGTGCTAAAAACCGGTACTGGCAGCATCTCACTGACTACTGCTTATGAGCACAAGTCAAGAGACAGGCAGAAGCCCTGAGCATGATCAGGGGAAAGCGATGTGCTCGTAACCTCGTGCCAATTCTGCAGTGCTTTTGACCACTTGAAAGCGTTAATTGGGTCTTTCTTATCCAGAGGAGAGTGTGTGGCTGCATTTAACAGCTTCATTTGGAAAGGTTTCAAAATGTGAGAACTAATGAGTGCAGAAATGTGATTCAGCACTTTTTGTCAGTGCATTAGAGATGTGTGATAGTTCTCAATGCCAGACATTGCTCTAGTTTGTGGCTGTAAGTACAACATTAGTGGCCAATATTGTACCACTTTGTAAAGTCTCGAAATATTCAAGGAAATTATGTCAGAAAAAGGATAAGGCACATAATTGGCTATAATCTAATTGACTAGCCAAACATCCTAACCCTGCTTATATTTCTCAAAATTGTATTATACTTGTTTACCAAGATACATTTGGAATGTTTGATTAAGATCAAACATCTTAACTATTATTAAGGAAAACAAATTAATGATTGAAGTTTGACTTTCAGCTAAATCTCATAATAAGGGAGGCATGTAATATTAAATGACAAGCAATTTTGGAGAGGATTTGCAATGCACATTTGCAATGGTGTTTCTTGCATGGTTTTGTAAATCGATGTGCAACATAAGAGCTTTGTTATTCATTTCCAAAAGACCGCGGAAAAAAAAGTATATATGCGGTTTAGCCTCCATGCATGAGCATCAGCTAAATTTGATTATCGCATTCATTGCCAAAATTGGGATTTTTTTGTGGAATTGGCAACATATGAACCTGAAATGTCAATTCTTTAGCAGAGCAAATTGCCCATCTGGCTAGCTGGCAACAATAAGGCCAGTTTCTGGCTGCTAAACTCAACTGGGAAGTTAATACCTATCCATTGAGTCAAAGACATTCTTGAGAATCGTCCTAGTCTGCATGAGGACAGAGCAGCTTGGTGAAAAGCTCTCGTAGTGTAAGATAGAGAAAGTACACGGCTTCAAAGCCAAGATGGAAGTTATAATGAAGTTGAAGATAGACACAAAAAGCTGGAGTAACTCAGTGGGACAGGCAGCATCTCTGGAGAGAAGGGATGGGTGACTTTTCGGGTCGAGACTCCTCCATCGTGGTGGAGACTCCAGCATTCTAGATTCAAGTAAATGATAATCAATGTTGAGAAGGGAAATGTTAGGCATTAGCAGATCTGGTAAGTGATAAATTGACTCTGTCGAGTGCCATGCATCAATATGTGGGTAATGAGCCTAGGTATCAGTGTTAAAATTAGTTCTTTTTGCCAGTCTAATTCAAGAAAACTTGAGTCAAACCATTGCTGCTAAAATCAGTTCTTTATTCTGTCAGCGCTGGATAATTCTTTAAACCTTCCAACACAGAGTTAGAAACTCTGGGGCAGGTCGAAAGAATTACTGACTTTGGCATAAATGTAACACATTATATAGGTAAAAGACAAGGATAGTACAAAAGGAGTGGCAAACTATTAACCAATCATTATGGTTTACCATACATTTAACTTATTTGCATTAACCAATCAACTAAATCCTTTCCATTGATTGACAACACGTATAGTCACATGATTTTCCCTTTTCCAGCCCCTTTACAACCTTCTTCCCCTCTGTGGTTTCTTCAACCTCTTTGCTCAAAATCATTTTATTTCAATAAAGCAAAACCACAGATATACAACTAATTCTCAGAATATATACATAATACAGCAATCACACAACACATACATACAAAACATATTTTCACTTTTGGAAGAGAAAGTTATTTCTAAAACTTCCGATTTAAACAAAGTCTAATACTTACAATCATAATTAAACACAATACACTTCACAATTAATTTCCTTACAACCACATAGTTAAAATACAGTTACTTATGGATTACAAAGATTAAAGATGAGTTTTGCCTCATTCTTACAAAGTGATAAAGACAAAGTTCTAATCACACAATTCCCAACTACAGATACATAAAGGCCATTAATTGTCACACTTGATTGCTTCTTCCCAAGCTCGGGTCTAATTTCATTCTGTATTACAACCTCCCCCTACTATCTCTGGAAGAAAAGAATGTAAAAGCCTCTTCACTAAAAGCATTCCTCACAACAAATGAAAGATCAAAACAGAATTACTTTCTCAGTTTCTGGTAACCATAAGAAATCCTTTTGCAAAGGTCACACAACCATCACCTATGCCTTATCTCTTATCCCAACATAAACACATGTAAACAGCACAACCCATCTCACAGTCTAGTATCTACCCTTGGTGCCTACAATCCCATAGGCAACCATAAATCGCCTTAAATGACACAGCCAAACTCTGAGATGTGTCACAAAGGAAGAAGGATGGTGCCCATGTCATGGAGAAAGATCCCATTTACAACTTCCATTATAAACAGCAACCTAAACCAACTACAACTTCTCACAGCATGATTATTGCTTCAAAGCAATAAATAAAGATATGCCTATTCAGATCAACCTTTCCATGTTATGATAAGCCATCTGTTCTCCTGTGTGTGTTCTTTGTTCTTTATTTCTTTGTGGAGGCCTGTATTTCTGAAAGTCCCAACTCCAAACCCTTCTCTTGCAACTTAACACAAGTTCCTTAAGAACTTATCATTTGAGCAATTTTATTATATATTTCCTCATTCCCTCTTCTGGTCATATTATGACCACTAATAGGATAATAACACAGCATAGACTCATCAGCATTGGCTTATTAGTCATCCAAGTTTATTCCTAACCTCAGATGCTTTATAGCCCCCAAAACCCGGACCACGTAGGTCGGCAGGTTGGCTTGTTGACACCAATGCTGTTCCCTACTCCTCTGCTGTGTTTCAAACCCTAGCCCTTGGGGTGCTCAACTATTCTAGGCTTCATACCACTAGTCTATCTCCAATTTATTCATTCTTATACATTTATCTTCTAACAATTCTTTTTCAACCTGCGCATTTACCATCCTTACAACATCCTCATCCTTCATATTGGAATTTCTTCTTCTTCTAGATGTTGCAATAATATCTTCTCACCAGTTTTCACATTACCCAAGGCTGTCATTAGTCTAGCACTAATAATCTAACAATAGCAATTCCCACGAACAAACACAAAACCACTATTGCTGCTCATATGGCCATACTAATGATCCAATTATATAACCATACAACAATTACAGCACTGAAACAGACCATATCAGCCCTTCTAGTCCGTGCCGAACACTTATTCTCCCCTAGTCTCAATGGTAAAAGCTTATCCACGTCAACTCTGTCTATCCCTCTCATCATTTTAAAGACCTCTGTCAAGTCCCCCCTTAACCTTCTGTGCTCCAAAGAATAAAGACCTAACTTATTCAACATTTCTCTGTAACTTAGTTGCTGAAACCCAGGCAACATTCTAGTAAATCTCCTCTGTACTCTCTCTATTTTGTTGACATCCTTCCTATAATTAGGCAACCAAAATTGTACATTGTGTATCCTCACAACCCGGGTAAGAATGCTCATTGTCACGAGGTAGTGGCAAACAGTTAGACGGTGGGTCTAAGGTCTCATCATAAGGGATGGTGACAGTTTCCACTGGAAATGGCTTCTCACCTTGACATATTTATTACTAACCGTTCAGTCCTCCCCCCTTCTGGAGACACTGCAAATAGGCTATTGACTGATTTCATAGCAGGGTAACACACAGTTTGTCCTTTACCAAATAATTCATTATGGGCTTGTCCAAACATGATAGAGTCTCTTTCTTCCAATGCCCGTTTTTACTGTCTCTTTTGCTCATGTCCTTTCTTCTGTAACCAAAGGTATACCTCTAATGCTTCTCGATAGCATAATCCATTTTACAAATGTCCCTTTGCCGAGTTTTCTTCCAAGGGATTCCATCTGCAGAAAAAGTCAAACTTGCACCCTCGAAACTAACAGGGTAATTCCCACAGGTGTCGGTTATCTAAGTCTACCTGCCGATCGGGCTGACGCAGTATCCCATTGCAATAGTCAATCTTGGTGACATTCCAGATTCCAAAGGCATCCGGGCCATTGCACTGTACCACATCTCCTTTGCAGAGGTGAAAGATTCTGCTTAATTGTCCCAGAACACATCGTCCAATATTTCCTTCATCTGTTGTAACATCAGGGTGCAGAGCAGGATGAATCGCCTCATTTTAATCTATCTGGAATAAGCAAAGGCTCACAAAAAGCTCATTTCTTACTTAATTAGCTTAAACAACTATTCACTCAATTTAAACGTCCTTCAGTCAGTCAGTCCAGTAATCAGTCGCATACTCTTAACCATGTAGCAAAATAAGGATTCAAAAATAAACTTATTAAGATTCAAAACTAAACTTATTAAGATACAACTCCCAAGCAAAGCAGAAATGTAAAAACTAAAAACTCTTGAGTTGAAAATAAAATTACTCTTCTCCCCCCTATCCGATACACTGTCTGTTTCTGAAAATGTCAGCCAACAATCAAATCAATCCACTTCGAAATCTCAGCTGGATTGTTACATAATACTGTTTGCATCTTAAAAACAGGTAAAATACAACGGATTAAAATAAACCCAACAAAATTTCAAATTTTCTGTCAAACAGGAGTGATCAAAGATGTTATATTCCAGTGATTTAGCAAAATATCACTTTAACTCATGACTAACCCATTATCAGTCAGTTCCCTTCTTCCCTGGCTCCATTGATTTATTACCCTTCTCCAACCAGAATGTTTATCTAAACAAACCATTAAAGCTGGTCGTGTTTCAGTAATTAACTTATTTCCCCTTTTTAATTGAGAAGTTTACCTCACAGCTGAGGGTAGCTGTAAAAAAACTTCACCCCCCTGCTTACAGTTTTTTTAAAGGGACACACACCTACACTTATAACATGTGATTTACAACAAATAAAAGACTTAACTTCAGCATTCATTCAAAAACATAATGCTACCACCCACATGAGAGACGTTTACACGAATTATTCATTTACTAAAAACATAAATAATTACAAAAACATACTTATAACACTGACATCTTTCCAACTCAATGTAGTCCATTTGAAAGGTCTCAAAGGGACCTGCTGGTAAAGGAGTCTTAACTGGTTCACTGGGCAAGCCTTTACCTGGATTATGCTGCTAGCAAATCAGACATCGCTGGCTGATACGCTGGGACAAGTCAAAAGTTTCAGATGCCACCAGGCCTCTAAAAGCATATCACTTACAGCATTGGTCCCACAATGAGTTGCAAAAGTGTACAAATTCAATAACCCACAACGCAAGCTCGTCAGACCTGCAAGTCTGTCTGGCAGGCGTAACCCATAAGCTAGTGACAGGATCGTACAGACAACCCTGGTCCTGCCACAGCTGTTTTACCTTTGCAGGAGCGTCCTCCTCTATTTGAAGTACTTCTTGGATGGTTGGCATTCCTTTTTTCGAGGGAGACTTATTCCTAGTATTATTTTTAGTCTGCCTCATCATGTGGGGCCCAACAATTTGGTGACTCCTAAAAGCTTTCTTAGCTGCCTCGTTGGCAAGGCGATTTCCTATGTCTCTGGGACTTTAATCTATACTATGGACTCTAACTTTAGCAACAGCATGCTGACTGGGTAACTGAATGGCCTGTAGCAAATTAGAAATCAATTTTTGTGAGATATCACTGTCCCTGAAAAGGTTAGAACCCCCCTTTCTAACATAATTATCCATATCATGAACCACTCCAACAGCATATTGGGAGTCCGTGTAAATATTTGCAGTAAGTCCGTTGGCCAGGGTGCAGGCTCTAGTCAGCGCAAATAGTTCGGCTTGCTCACATTCATTTTTTTCTAACCTTTTCCTGGGCTTCTCTGTCTCCAATAGGACAGTTTTTCCAAAAGGCTTTCACAGCTCTTAACATGCGGGCCGGTGAAGACTGACCAATCCATATTATTGGTTTTAATAGCCATTGCGACGCTGGAAGGCAAACAGTTCACAACCATAGCACAAAACTGTGGCGAGTCATTTCCTTGCTGATACTGAGTGTCACCCGATTGGTTACCATAGATGGTTTTAAACCTTTCCAGAAAATCTTCTGCAGCTTCTCCTTCCTCTGCGTATCCAAAACCTTTGATATATATCGATTGGCTGCTGGAGAGTGCAGCCCACAGCTGCCAACATAAACTGTAATCGATCCTCACTGTTACCTGCCCCTGGGTGTGCCGCCTCTAGGGCTGCATGGTTGTTATAGGTTAAATGAACCAAGAATCTGGTATACTCAATCGCTGTTAAGACTTGCTGAACTAATACCCATAATTCTCGGGAATCAGCGTAATAAACAGATATCGTTGTTCTTCAAAATTCAATGAAAGTTTGTGGATTCCGTTTCTTAGGCACTCCCAACAAAATTGCCATCATCTCATTTGGCTTCCACTGCAGCCATACATTATTCATGCCTGTTTCGCCATTATCTTGTTGGTTGGGCTCTGGGGTTAGGGACCGTTCTGACAGAATATTGGCGCCTGGAAGATGCTTTCTTATTCCATCTATTTCAGCACCTTCCCTTGTTGCTTCTGGGGTGTGGCTTTCTCAGCCAAGTGCCCCCTTTTATAGTCCCAACTGTGTGACCTCCTTTCCTCTCGTCCTTCTTGCTCCTGGTCTCTAGACTGTGACCACGTATGCCATGCTACAGAGTCTAAACTAGGGCTTTTTATTTTGGGGGTTTTTTTTTTGGTGCCTGGGCTTGGTGCACTATCGATTTCTGATTCTGTCCTAGGTAAATTTGGTTAAATTCCTGTCGCCACTGACTGGGGCTCAGACTTTTCTGATTTTCCCATGCCTCCCTTTCGTCTCCCTCTGCTAATTGAAGGCCAACCATTTAAACTGCGCAGTCCCCTTATTTTTTTTAAACCTTTTTCCTTCTCCCTCTCTTTCTCCTGTCGTTTATTCCTTTTGTGTGCACACTCTCGTCTCAATACCTCAACATTAAATTTATATCTAATTCCTCCTCACGCCAATTTCGCCATAATTCAATCAATTTATTACTACTATATTCATAACCACTTATTCCATACACAGTATTAATATTCTTATACTTTATTCTTACAACAATATAATAATGACGTTAACGTTTTACTATTTCTTATTTAGCATCCATGGCTTTTCACTGGATCCGAATTCAATTGTTTTTAATTACTTCGCACCATTCCAAATGGTTGAGATTAATTTAGCACTGTCGGTGTTTAGCCGACCCGGTTTCCAAATCTTTCTAACTATCTCCTGCCATTCCAAATGATCAGGATAAATTTAGCACTGTCAGTGTTTAGCTGACCCGGTTTCCAAATCTTTAACTATCTCCTGCCATTCCAAATGGTCAGGATAAATTTATCCAGTTCAGCCATCATTTACCTTTGATCATTCCCAATGACCAAGTCTCTCCATTCCAAATGGTAGAGTTTTCCAATCCCAATGGATCATTCCCAATGACTAAGTCTCTCCATTCCCAATGGACGAGTCTGTTCAAAAGTCTATCTTACCAGTCTCCCCATTCCCAATGGACGAGTCTGTTCAAAAGTCTATCTTACCAATCAACAAGGTTTGTTAGACTGACCTGATTCTGTCAGGATCCCGTTCAACACAAGAACGAAGGGTCGACTACGCAGCGATATACGGAGAAGAGGAAAACAGAGTGGTGTTTAACTACTCACTTCTGCTTGGCCAATTCCTCTGGTCCAATCAGTGCGCAGTTTGACGCTTATTTTCGTTCCTCGTGTTGTCGGTGAACCATCTGAATCCCATCCTCGTCGCCAAATGTTAAAATGAGTTCTTTTTGCCAGTCTAATTCAAGAAAACTTGAGTCAAACCATTGCTGCTAAAATCAGTTCTTTATTTCTTTGTGGAGGCCTGTATTTCTGAAAGTCCCAACTCCAAACCCTTCTCTTGCAACTTAACACAAGTTCCTTAAGAACTTATCATTTGAGCAATTTTATTATACATTTCCTCATCAGTATAGTCCAAGGGTTCCAACCTGGAGTAAATTTCACCTACCCAGGGGGTAAATCTGTTGATTCTGGATTTGTACATATTGTTTCTCATTGACTGACTGTGTTTGGTTCTGGTATACCGGTATCTGTTCATCATTAGTTGTTCATAAATAAGTGAAATAACATTGTTATGTGCTATTAAAGTTGCCTGAGGTGAACAGAACGAAAACGGTTGACACCCCCTGGTATAGTCTAATGCACACATGGCTGGTTTATTTGAAGCATCCTTTCCCTTTATCATTGTTTTTCCACAGTTTTGCAGTATGCATCTTCATGGTTTACCTTTAAGCTTTCCTCAATATTAAATTATTGTTGCATGAGCCTAGGTACAGATACATTTTTTTAAAATACAGTTCAGTGACAATCCTACTATACATTAGGCACATTCATACTGAATATAAGAGTGTAAGGTAGTAGACAACCACGAGAGTCATCACGTTTTAACCGTAACCACATATTTTACCTTTCAAGTCCAAACTTAAAAGACAATTGCTAGAGTCTTAACTTTGCCATAAAGACACATTGTCTTAGTGGTAACACTGGGTCGAAGTTTCAGGGCCTGTCCTGCCCAAGCAATGTGTCATGTTCTCCAAAGTTTCTCAGTTGCTCAGAACTATGTACAAACCACTTCCTGAGCAGGTCTCTGCAAAATCAAGCTGTGGTCCCTGATTTGTCATGCTGCCACTACCACCTTTTCTTTCCTGACCATTGATTAAAGTTTCTGGAACTGAAATTTAAAAAAAAATGAGAGAGTCGATTACTCCAAAGATCCTAGAGCGGAGCTTTGGATTACTCTGGCGCGGGGCCCAATTGGGAGCAATCGGTCCAATCGGCTTAAGGCCGGCCCTGGCTGTTGTTGTCCTTTAGACTTGAGAGATACAGCACTTTACTACTGATTCTTTTTTTTTTTTGTTTGTTTATTTTATTAGAAGTTAATACAATACAAAACAATACAGTGGCACCTAATTTTAGGTGCCAACTATGTCATACTGTAATCCATTCTATGTACAACCTCTAGTTTTATGTTATGAGTAAGCAAGACAAGAAAAAGAAAACAATAGATAGGGGAAAGAGTGGAAAAGTAGATGGTAGCGAGTAGAAAAATGTGAAGTGTGGATATAAAAAAATTAAAAAAAATAAATAAATAAAAAAGAAAAGGTGGAAAGTAGAAATAGAAGAAAAGGCCCCTTAAAAGAGAATTTTTCAAATCTATATTCGGAGATGTAGATCTATCCACGTCATGAACTGAAATCAGCAATCCTTATGGTACCGCTGCATCACATGATTCCAAAAAGTCGATGAAAGGAGACCAACTCCTTAAGAATTGGTCATATTTATCTATTAGTCGGAGTCTCATTTCTTCAAGGCGTGCTATGTCCATCATATTCCTAATCCACATTTTAACAGTTGGTATGGTTGTATTTTTCCAAAATTTAAGTATCAATTTCTTTCCAATTATTAACCCATAATTAAAAAAAACATTTTGGTCTTTATTTAAATTGGTATCTTCTCCTATTATTCCAAATATAATCCATTCCATTTTGGGTTCTATTCTTGACTTGAAGAGCTTTGTAAATATATCAAATATATCACTCCAAAATTTATTCAACTTTGTACATCCTACAAATGAATGTGTTAAATTAGCGTTTTGAAACAAACATTTATCGCATCTGGGAGCGACGTTTGGATAAAATTTATTCAACCTCGTTTTTGAATAATATAGTCTATGTAATAATTTGAATTTAATTAAATTATGTCTTGTATTAATAGAACAGTTATGTGTATTCATCAAATACTTTTCCCATCTATCCTTCGAGATCTTTATCATTAGCTCATGTTCCCAATCTTCCCTTAGTGCTTCTGTTGAGGGTGATTCTCTATATAATATATTATTATAAAAGTATGATATTAATTTTTGTGAATCAGCCTTAATATTCATTGCTTCTTCTAAAGGGTCTAAAAATATAGTTTGAAATCTATGTATATATTTCTTCATAAAGTCACATACCTGTATATATTTAAAATATTGATTATCCTTCAATTTTAATTTTAATTTTAATTGTTGAAATGATAACAGTTTGCCCAATTCATACATATCCCCTACTTTCCTAATCCCCAGTCTATATGTGTTGTCGATGAGAGAAGGTTTGAATGCGGGGTTGTTCAATAGTGGGGTTAGTACTGATAAATTATTTAATTTCAAGGTTACTTTTATTTGTTTCCAAATTCTTATTATATTGTGACTAATTGGGTTCTTCTTATAAATTATACTATTCAATTTTATCGGTGAGAGCAGGATCGTTCCTATATCGTGCGGATAGCACTCCTCTTTCTCCATTCTTATCCACTCCAACTGCTGAGTGGAACTATCCAGCCAGTACATTATGTTCTTAATATGCACTGCCCAGTAGTAATACATAAAGTTAGGTAATGATAAACCCCCAACTTCTTTAGATTTGCACAAATGCTTTCGTTGAATTCTATGTGTTCTGTAATCCCATATAAAATTAGTGATCTAGTTTTTTGAAAAAATATTTTGGAATATATATTGGGATCGCTTGAAACAAATATATTAATTGTGGTAAGAAAGTCATTTTTATAGCGTTAATTCTACCTATCAATGAGAGCGGAAGTGTTTTCTAAAATGTAATCATATCATTCAGTTTATTTAATAGTGGTATAAAATTGGCACTAAATAATGATTTGTGTCTTCTCGTAATTTGAATACCCAGATACTTGAATTTTTCTGTTGCAATTTTGAAGGGGAATTTTAGTAAGTGTCTCGAATCCTGTGGTTTTAAAGACATAATTTCGCTTTTATTCCAATTTATTCTATATCCTGAAAAAGAGCCGAATTCCTCAATTAGTGTTAATAAGGTGGGTATACTCGTTTGTGTATTAGTAATATATAAAAGAATATCATCAGCATATAGTGACATTTTATTCTTTGAATCCTTAGTGTTATATCCGTGAATATTCGGGTGATTTCTAATCTTTTCGGCCAACGGTTCTATCATAAGGGCAAATAGCAATGGTGATAAGGCACACCCTTGCCTATTACCCCTTGATAAGTAAAAATTTGGAGATAGCGTATTGTTAGTTAATATTCTTGCCGTAGGTCTATCGTAAAGTAGTTTAACCCATCTAATAAAATTCTCTCCCATATTGAATTTTTCGAGTACCTTGTATAAATACTGCCATTCTACTTGATCAAATGCCTTCTCTGCATCCAGCGTGACAACTGAAATATCTTCATTGTCCTCATTATGAGAGTACATTATATTGAAAAGCCTTCTCAAATTATTAAATGATTGTCTTTTGGGTATAAATCCCGTTTGATCCGTATTTATTAAATTGTTAATATAATTATTTAGCCTTCTAGCTAGTATCTTTGCTAAAATTTTCTGATCCGTATTTAGTAGTGAAATAGCTCTATAAGAACCCGGTTCATCTAAATCTTTATCTTTTTTTGGTATAAGTGTTATTGTTGCTTCTGCTAGGGTTTCTGGTAGTTTATTTTCGGTATAAGCCTGCGTGTATAAATTGAATAATCTTGGTATAATTGACTCCTGAAATCTTTTATAAAATTCATTACTAAAACCGTCTGGTCCTGGGGTCTTCCCATTTTTCAGTGAGTTTATTATTTGTTTTATTTCTTCACTAGAAATCCGTGCTCCTAATTGCTCTTGTTCTAAACTATCCAATTTTGGGAGCTTGCAATTATCTAAAAAATTTGTAATTTTACTTACATCTGTATTTATTTTAGATGTATATAAATTGTGATAAAATTGGGCAAACCTCTTGTTAATATCCTTAGGCAGTGCTAAAAACTCACCCTTATCCGATTTAATTTTAGTAATAGTTTTTTCCTTTTCTCGTTGCTTCAGTTGCCTCGCTAGTAGTTTATGTGGCTTATCCCCAAATTCGAAGTGTGCTTGTTTTGTAGTTTGGAATAATCTTATTACTCTAGCCGATAGTATTCTATTTACTTTATATTTCAATAAAGTTATCTTATTATGTTTATTTATGGTTGGGTCAGTTGCATTGTCCAGTTCTAGTAGTTTTATTTTCTGTTCTATCCGCTGAAGTTCTCTTTTATTTTCCTTATTTTGAAAACTTTGGTAAGAAATTATGACGCCGCGAATATATGCCTTGAAGGTTTCCCATAATAGCGGTGCAGAAATACCCGGCGTGTCATTTATTTTGAAAAAAAGTTTAGTTTGTTCTTTTATATACTCATAACCCTGCGGGTTATTTAATATATGTACATTGAATCTCCAAAAAGGTTTTATACTCGGCATTCCCTCAATTTTAAGTATAAAAGTCAATGGTGAATGATCAGAAATAATACTATTATGATATGATGGTTTATTCGTATACGGGATTAATTATGTGTCCAATAAAAAATAGTCAATTCGCGAATAAGTTTTGTGAACTGATGAATAAAATGAGTATTCCCTACCACTTGGATTTGCTATTCTCCAAATATCAGCTATATTATTATTTTTTATATAAGTATTTAAAAATTCACAGGTCTTAGTTTTAACAAGACGCTTCCCTAGCTTTATTGATTTATCTAAGTATGGATCTATAACACAGTTAAAATCTCCCCCATTATTATATTTTGATAATTATGCTCTGCGATTAAATCTATTATTTTCCTAAAAAATTGTGGGTTATCAAAATTAGGCGCGTAAATATTTATCATAATTAATGGTGTATTGTAAATTTCTCCCGTGACAATAACATATCTTCCCTCTTTATCAGATATAGATTTCTTTAATTTAAAAGGTATACCCTTCCGAATTATAATAGCCGTGCCTCTTGCTTTAGAGGTGAATGAGGAGTAATAGGTTTGACCTATCCAATTTGCCCTTAATCTGATCTGAGTTTGTTATTTCAGATGTGTCTCTTGTAGGAAAGCAATATCCATATTTAATGATTTTAATTGTGCCAGAATTTTACCCCTTTTAATTGGCTCATTCGCACCTCTGATGTTCCAACTACAGAAGGTGCGACCTCCGATATTTATTCGACTATTATCTTGCATTGGCTATTATTACCAGACTGTATGATTCATGTGATGCAGCCAAGTACCTCGGAATCCCGAATCCAGAGTTGTCCTTCATAATTTCTACAGTAGTTCTACATCTCCTGACACTATTAAACATAATTAAGGGAAAGAGAAAAACATAAAATAAAGTGTACATAAAAATTGTTAAGTCATACAACAAATAATTGTGAATAAACAAAAAAAGTGAATGTAATTTATCAAAAAAGCGATAAATTACAAAAAAGCCACCTAAGGTAGCTAGATTTGTTTTTAAATTGACCTCCGTCGATGAGATTATGCACTGGGCCTTGTCCCCCTATTAGAATTTGACCCAACGTTAGTCGGTTCCCTCTAATTGTTACCAAAATTATCATATCAGGTCAATTAATCGCTGAACAGTTTAAAATAGAATAAAATAAAAGTAGAAGATTTGGATTAAAATTAAGAAATTATGGGTTAAATTACCTCGTCAATAATGACACTTTTCATTTACCTGTATGTTAAGTAATTCATAATTAGTATTTAGTATTTAAAATATATGTCTAACCTCCCCCATCCTGCCTGCTATATAGTTAGTCGTGTTAGTATAGTACATTGCGCCTTTAACGTTAGTTGAGTTTAGTGCGCGTAAGTGGTTAATTAGTTAGTTAATTATACATATAAATAATAGGTCATATATCATATAGTGTGGAACAGATGCCTCATAATGGCCATTTCAAAAGGAGACGGTCTCATAGTTCTCCGTGCTGAGGGGTTAGTTGACGAGCTTGCGACCTTGAGCTTCCATCTGTGCTTTCAGTTCAGAAGTTTAATTCGGCCTCTGTTATTGAACAACACATTCTTGCCAGATAAGCCTGTCTGGTAACCATCTGAAGCGTTCTAGTGTCTTAATTGAAACAGAAAAAACAAAGTTCCACAGATAAAATGTCTATTATTCTGTTCCTCCTTGAATTTTGTTTAAAATCTCCTGGGCGTGTTTGCAAGCAGAGTCCGGGTCCGTAAATGAGCGTTGCTTGCCCTTAAACGTAATTAGCATTTTCGCTGGATAGATCACGCCATAACGAACTTCAGAATGTCCATATAAAATACTGCTTGCCCTTTTAAACTCGCGTCTTTTTGCCAAAATTTCCCGAGGATAATCCCTGTAGAATCTTACGATATTATCAGCAAATGTAAGATTTTCTCCATAGGTTATCTTCTTTAATAGAGTTTCCAAAGTTGAAATATCCAGGAACTTTACAATGATTTGCCTTGGTTTAGCATTATCATGTTTTTGGAAGCGACCCACTCGATGAGCCAGATCTATCTTTGGTTTTTCTGGAAGTTTGAAAACATCTTTAAGTAGATTAGTAATAAAATCACGCATTTGAAGGCCGTGTTCAGCACCCTCTTTAACTCCTACTATTCTCAGATTTTGCCTCCTTGACCTGGCCTCTAAATCTTGACATTTCTCATTCAGTTTATTCGTTAGCTCCCAATTAGTATCGTGTTGTTTTTTCAGACCTTGTATTTCTTGGCTCATCTGTTCCATTTCACCATCCATCTCTTCCATCAACTTTTCCGAGTCTGTTAATTGCTTCAGCAGGGTGTCATGTTTATTGTTATAATCTTTCTGGATACTTCCCAATTCCTTCGCCGTCCTGGACTCCAAATCTTTAAACTGCTGGTTCAGGGCTACATAAAGCTCTTTTACTTCGCCGCAGCTATTATCAATTTTCTTAGAAAGATTGCCCTCCATAGTGGAGAAGTTGTTCTGAATTGTAGAATTCATTTTGGCAAATTGCTTCTGAAGATCTTTAGTAATATCTTTAAGAATATTAGCTCTTACCGTTTCTTCCCAGCTTTTCATTTCTTTCTCCTTTGTATCACTTCTCGCAGCCATATCGCTTGTAGGTTGTTGAGGTTCCAGCTCCTCTTCCAAACTTTCAAAAGTGAGTTCCGGGGTGGTTTCAAGCTCATCCAGAGCTTTTTGGAGCTGGAAACTGATTGTAGTTTTCTTGGGTCCTCTCTGACCTCTTCTCTTACTCATCCAGTTTTTACGATAAGATCATTTAAAATCCCAAATCCACCGGTACCGTTTGATGGAGTCAGTACCCTCGACGTTCAGCAAACCTGATAAGATTTTTTAACTCGATCCTGGCATGGGAGTCGACTTTAAACACGATTTGTTGGAGGAGAGCTCAGTGCAGCTGCCTTCACTGCTTCATAGCAGCCACCGGAAGTCACTTTACTACTGATTCAACCTGCAGATTAACTTTTTGGGAATCCTGCAGCTACACACCCAAGTCCTCCAATTTCAGAATCCTCTCCCAATTAAAAAAAATAACCCGTGCTTTTATTCCTACTACTAAAGTACATGGCCACACATTTTGCTATGCTGCATTCCATCTGCCACTTCTTTGCCCACTCTCCCAACCTATCAAGTCCTTCTGCAGGATTCCAACACATATTATGTATATTTAATGTAAAACAAAAATATGTGAGCATACACACATAGCCATTTCCACCCAAAATCCACATTCAATAGATACCTTATTAAAATTTAGAGTCTGTTTTAATTATAGAGAAAACTGAGCAAAATAAACAGTTAATAAAGTACATATTCTTATTAAATCATAAGTATTTTCAATTGTGGTGGCCAATTCTTGGTTCCAAACATTTATATTTTTGACAACAAAGTTAGCAGTTTGCTGGAAGTTACAGAAATGTATTATTTAATTCATCTTCAAGAGGGAAGAGTGTTTTATTGTCATATGTCCCAGATAGAACAATGACATTCTTATTTGCAGCAGCACAACAGAATATGTAAACATAGTACACTGTAAACAATATAATAAATGAGGGGAAAAAAATGTTGGTGTAACCTCTCACCTTACACCTATGTTCTCTGGTTCTTGATTCCCCTACTCTGGGTAACAGACTGTGAAATTACCCTCATGATCTTGTACACCAATCTCCCTCATGATCTTATACACGTATAAGATAACCCCTCATCCCAGTTCAATTCAAGGAATAAAGTCCTTTCCCACCCAACCTCTCCCGATAGTTTAGACACTTAATCCTGGCAACATTCTTGTAAATCTCCTCTTAAATTGCTCTTTCCAGCTTAACCATACCCTTCCTGTAGCAGGATGACCAAAACTGAACATGAAGCCAATTCTCTATCCAGTCAGCTAGCTCTCCCTAGATCCCATACGATCTAACCTTCCAGAGCCGACCATGTGGAACCTTATCAAATACCTTGCTGAAGTCCATATAGATAACAACATTTATGACTCTGCCTTCATTAACCTTTTGGTTACTTCTTCAAAAAAGTAAATCAGATTCATAAGACACAATCTCCCATGTACAAAACCATGCTGACCATCCCTAATCAGCCGGTTTATCTAAATGGATATATAAATTTTATACCTCAGAATACTTTCCAGTAACTTGCCTACCACAGATTTGAGGCTCACTGGTCAAAAGTTCCCAGACTTTTCCTTGCAGCTCTTTTTAAGTCGAAGCACAATATTAGCCACCTCACCAGTTTTCCAGCACCTCACCCATGACTAATGATGATTCATATAACTCAGCCAGGATGCCTGCAATTTATTCTCCAGCTTACCACAGTGTGTTAGGATATATTAGATCCGGCTAGGGAGGTTTATCCACCCTCATGCACCTTAGGGCATTCAGCACCTCCTCGGCCGTAATACACTCTGTCCTCAAGACATTTTCATCAACTGTCCCAAGTATTTCAGTCTTTTAGTATTTCTCCTGTAGCTCCACACAGAGATGACTGCTTAGGTTTCTGAGGGGCCCTATTCTCTCTCTAGTTACCCTCTGTCCCTTACTGTACTTATAAAAGTACATCTAAAAGTACATATAATGTACTTATATCTCTTTTGATTCTCCTTAATATTATCTGCCAGTTATCTCCTGCCCCCTTTTTGCCCTCGTGATTTCTATCTCAAGTATGCTCCTTACTACCTGAACACCTCCAGGGATACACTTGAGCTCAGCTGCTTATGGCTCTCGCATACCTGCTTCTTTATCTGGACCAGAGCCCAAACAGATATATTTTTAAATTGATTTCTTGAACAGAAGAATGTACTTCGTTCCTTAATTGTTCTCTTTGTCATCTATAAAAATATCATATGAAATAACGGCCTTGGGTTTTCTCGTGGAGGGCAGCAGCTGACACCATAAAAACTAAGCTGTCGTACACAGAATTTCTGCGCCCAAGGCTGAATATCTGGAAAATGCAAATTGGATATTGTGATAAATGGCTAAGTCACTTTATTCATACTTAATTAGTGTGCACCCTGAACAAAGAACATTTTTTCAAAGGAATGCCGGCAAAAGTTTCCTTAACTTTTGCATCTTGTGATTGCTTATTTAGTAGACTAGATGGGCCGAATAGCCTAATTCTGCTCCTATGATTTACAATTTTGTTCTTAATCCCAGTCATTTAAAAGCATAAATATAGAATATATGGAAGTAAAGCATCCTGCCAATGAAATTCATATGCAAAGAGTTACTACATTCCTGTATTTGCTATTTATATCCAAGTATTAATCCATTTATTCCACCTGTAGTCACCGAAGGCTGTCGATTGATAGGCCAAGCACCCACGAAAAAGATCAAAAGCCTAGAGATTAAGTTGTGCTTAGAAAAAATAATAATATTAGTGCTGAAAGGAATTTGAGAACTTCAATTTGTTCTGGTGTTCCTTCTGACAACAATGAACTTTTAAACAATTGGAATAATTTACCCTGGAAAGAAAAAGAGTAACTGCATTTTCTACTGCAGTCACAGACATATTCTAAAGATTCCACTGTTGTAGTTATTATCCTTTGAATTTCAAACTCCCCCAAGCAGTAATCGTATTAGGAAGCTAAACACCCCTCTTAAATCACTTTTGGATTGGTTCAATCTGATTTTATCCCTTTGGGCAGTGGAATTTCAGAGATAATTCAAGTTGGATTGAATAGATTCCTGACTTGATTTGTTTAAACCAAGAATGATATTTAGTTTTGTATAAAAACATCATAGAGCTGTCCATTAATCGTCTCAAATTCACAATCAGTTCAGATTTCTCAAAATCTGGACAATCTCATGAAAATGTCACGTTTAGGCACTGTTCTAAAATTTCTATTGAGAGTCAAGTTATCATATTGCTGTTACAAAACAATCTAGAAAATTATTTTATTTTATATATTTCCATGTGACAGCTATGCATAAAATCAGTCTTACCTCGGTTAGAATATGTGAGATCCTGTAACTGGTCATAGCACAATCGTGTGTGCATCCTCTTGGTACGGGTGCTGTTTTTCCAGTTTTAGTTATGCAGGTAATTATGTCACAGTTTGTTTTTTGATTGAAATTATTGAAAGATACGGCATGGAAACAGGTCCCTCAGTCCACCAAGATCATGCTGACCATTAATCATCTGTTCACACCAATTTTATGTTATCCAACCTTTCCCAGCACTACTTACTCTGAGCAATTTACAGAAGTGAATTAACCTACAGACATGCATGTCTTTGGGATGTGGGAGGAAACCAGAGCACCCAGAGGAAACTTATGTGGTTACAAAGAGAACGTGCAAACTCCACACAACACCTGAGGTCAGGATCAAACCTTGCGCTATGAGACAGCACCACCACCAGCTGCATCACTGAGCCGCTCATAAGGCCTTCCATCCATGGCATCTTTTTCTGAGAGGTGTGACTTTCTTTCCATTAATAAACATCGTAATGATGTGGCAATTAAAAGTATATATGTAGCTCCCATTTTAGCTTGTGATACTGAGCAAAATATCAGTTCCTTTTTGCACAATTTCACCATATTTTTAAGATTATCGGAATGGACCAGCTCAAAAGGCACCTAAAGAAGCTAAAATTCAGTTTCCAGGCAAACAGGGTTATTTTTTTATCATTTAGACATTTGACATTTTTTTTAAAAAATAGATTGATATTGTGGTAAATATAACTCGCAATCATTCAAATAAAGTCTAATTATTATTAATTGCATGTCATTCACTTGCACATTTGCTATTTATTCTAAAACAAGAAATTGTAGGCTTGGAATTTGTAATAAGATATCAAGCACTGGTGAACCTGCTACTTTTAAATGAGCACCTCAAACAGTCTGTGGCGTTTAGTAATATTATTAAAATTAGATTTTTTTCAAATAAAGTCCAAAAATCTTTTCACTGTATTATGTCTTAGTGAGATCTTTTAAAATTATTGGCTATTATTGGAGTTTCTCATAGCAGTTCACTTGTATTAATTTAATTGCGAAAGCCCAGTGACACAGTTGGCAGTGCTGGTCTTGCAGGGCTCAAAGACCTGTAGGCTTGTAGGTCAATTGGCCTCTGTAAATTACCCCTAGTTTGCAAGTGAGTGTATGAGAAAGTGGGATAACATAGAACTAGTGTGAGCGGGTGATCCATGGTCAGCATGGCCTCGGTGGGCCGAAGGGCCTGTTTCCAGGTTACATCACTAAACTAAACTAAACTCCTTGGATGTGGAGTAAAATCTCTGGAAAGGTTAATTCCATAAACATTGAATAATTAGCCCCAATTTTATCTCACTGTTTGTTGACTTTAATTATAATCAAAGTTGTCAGAAACAAGCCCTTTGTCCCAATTCATCTATTCCAACCATGATATCTTCCTGAGCTGATTCCATTTGTCTGCATTTTACCCATATCCCTTTCACCCTTTCCTATCCATGGACCGCTCTAAATGTCTTTTAAACACGTTGGTTGCATCTGCCTCCATTTTTAATGAAAGCATCTTTTGAACATTATAATTGTACCTGGTCCACCATTTTCTTTAGCAGCTCATTCATTATCCTCACCATCTTCATTCAGTGTGAAAAATCTCCCACTTCTGGTTCCCTTTAAACATTCCCCTCTTACCTTAAACTCATGTCCTCTAGTTTTAGACTCCCCTGCCCAGGGGAAAAAGATTGAACACCCACTTCATCTATGTCCTCCTGATTTTGTAAACCTCCACAAGGTCAACCCTCATCCTCCTTCTCTCCAGGGAAACAGCCCAGGCTTATCCAAGTTCTCCTTATAACTCAAGCACTCCAGTCCTGGCCTCCTTGCAAATATTTTCTGCAACCACTCAAACTTGATCACACCCTTCCTATATTGTGGCAATGAGAACTGCACACAATATTCCAGCTGCAGTCTCACAAACATCCTACAGCACTTTAACAAACTATTAACACTGTTTCTGCTCTAGTACTCTCCAGGACCTTCTCAATTAATTTTTTTTCCCAGTTAAAATTTCCCAAAAATGCATCGCTTCACAATTGTCTGGGTTAAATCCCATTTGCCAATCCCTTAACCCACTTGACTACACAATTCCATGCTAATTTACGCTTTTAAACAGAAAGGAAGCAGATGATATTATGATATTATATTATATATTATAATATCACATGATATTATGCTTCAATCTGCAATTTCACCCAGAGGCGTAAGAGGTGTTGCTAGTGAGATTATTGACAGCTTCTCTGCCAGGCATTCTCCACTGGGAGCCAGAGCCAGAGGGAAGTTTCAAAATATGTTATCAGCTGCCTCTATCCTCGACCCCCAGATGAACAGGAAGACGGCCCGGGTGATCCCTGTGACGTAGGAGGGAGGGACAGGCCACACTTGCGCCAAGTACAGCAGCCCCGAGAGCACCTCACACCTGATGACCAAATTTTCCCCGTTATGGAGAGGAAGCGTTGCTTCCAGAGCTCCAGCTTCTTCCCCACCTTGGGTATCTGTTCCAGCCAATTCGTGCCACATGCCTCAGCCCCCCCGAACCAGATCCCCAGCACCTTCAAGAAGTCAGGCTTGATGGTGAAGGGGACGGAAGATCAGTCGGGCCAGTTGCCAAAGAGCATGGCCTCGGTCTTCCTGCGGATCACCCTGGCTCCCGTGGCCGACTCAAACTGGTCGCAGATGCTGATCAATCTGCGGAGCAACCCTGGATCCGAGCAGAAGATGGCGACATCGTCCATGTACAGGGAGGTTTTGACCTGAGTGCCCCCACTGCCTGGCTATGTCACTCCTCTTATGCTCGCGTCCTTCCTGATGGACTCGGCAAAGGTTCAATACAACAGTCGACCAAGACAGGGAGAGAGGGCAACCCTACCTGACTCCAGACCTGACGGGGAAGCTGTCTGATTCCCACCCATTGATTTGGACTGCACTACAGATAGTTTGACTGCACAAACTGCACTAGAGCAGTTTGATCCAATTTCTGATTCCCTCCCCAAAACCCATTTTGGAGAGCACGTCGCTCATGTACGAGTGCGATATCCTGTCAAAGGCCTTCTCCTGGTCCAAGCTGACTAGGCAGGCATCCACCCTACCTGCACGTAGGCAATGGTATCTCTCAGCAGCGTCAGACTGTCTGAGATTTTCCTGCCAGGTACAGCACAGGTTTGGTCCGGGTGGATCACCCGTCCCAGGGCAGACTTGACCCGGTTGGCGATGGCCTTAGACAGGATCTTGTAATCGACATTCAACAATGTGATGGGTCTCCAATTCCTTATATCCTTCCTTTCCCCCTTCTGCTTGTAGATTAGGGTGATGCTGCCCTTCCTCATGGAGTCGGACATACTGCCAGCTAGAAGCATGTCGTTGTACACTTCCAGCAGGTCCGGGCCTGCCCAGTCCCACAGAGCCGAATACAACTCGGCCGGTAAGCCGTCGCTTCCGGGAGTTTTACTCGAGGATAGACTGGGTGCGACGGGCCACAATGCACAAGTCGGCAGACATAGGGGGTAAAAGCGTGCCCAACGTCGCCCTCACCCTGATGGCCACCTTCGTGTGTGGCTGCATCAGGCGGAGTGTAGAGCCAAGGCACGTGGGTACCAAGTGTCATTACCTGCTGAGGTTCTACCTGTCCCCGGTGTTGCAAAGGATGGGCCTGGTGCAGATGCCACACGATATGCCAGTCAGTTGGACATTGCCGCCTCATCTGTCATTTGTGGAAAGGTTCTTCCGGACCAACAGCTTTGACCACATGTCCATCGGGCAGTGGTCAGCATGGAACGTTCTGCAGACACTGCAGGGAAAGGACTCCATGGATCCGGTGGCGTGGTTCCCAGAGCAGACTGCCCAGCTTGTCTGGCAAAATGCCTCATTGCCAGAACTCACCAACAAGCGCCAAGACCTGGCTTGGCTGGCGTTGAGAGGAGCCCTCCCAGTCAGATCCTTCATGCACCGTCGGAACCTCACTACCAGCGCACGCTGCCCTCGGGATGGCTGCTATGGAGAGGAGACGGTTGCCCACCTCTTTGCAGATTGTGGATTCGCAAAGAGAGTCTGGAGAAGTCTGCAAGGGTCCCTGTCACGGTTTATTCCGAACAGCTCCGTCACAGAGGACTCTGTGATTTACGGACTGTTCCCAGGTACACATTCAGAGACTGACATCGTGTGCTGCTGGAGGGTCATCAACTCGGTGAAAGACGCTCTTTGGTCTGCCCGAGTGTTGTTCACCACCCAGCAGAGCGAGATGTCCGTCAGGGAATGTTGCCGACTGGCCCGCTGCAAATTGCAGGAGTACGTGCTGAGGGACGCACTGAAGCTCAGTGCAGCCAACGCCAAGGCTCGGTGGGGGAGGACCACAGTCTAGGGTCCTTCCGCTGCTGGACATGGGGGGCACGGTATGGTGGAGACGCCCTTCAAAATAAGGGAAGGGATTCCACGCCAGTGGGCCACATGAGTGGCAAGGGTGGGGGACATATTCGTGAAATTTGAGCAATGTATGTAGACTGTACTGAACAATTTGTATAGCCTCTGAAAATGTCGGATGAATTTTTGGCACGGTTCATATATTGTATATATTTATTACCTGAATAAAGTCTATTTTGAAATTTAAAATAAAATTTTATCAGCTGCCCTGTGAACTTGGAAAGGCTGCTTGATCTTCCAGGCCTCCCGGAAACTTTGCGGCTCTCTCGCACCACCACTTCTTCTGATCCCAGCAAGAACACTCCTTATTTCAAAACCTCCCCAGCCCTGAATCACAAAACAAAAACCCACACTAGTCCCCCAACTCCACCTATCAAGCCTCAGCTAACATTTCTCCTTTCCTTTCCTGAACAATGTTTTGTTTTTCTACCTAATGATGCAGGCTATCACTATCTGCAAGCTCCTGTAGTCTGTCTGTGATCCCACCCATCGATCAATTGGACAATTGGCCAGTGATGAGATCGCGATGGCATTCTTCTATAAAAGATGGATAGGACATTTCTACCCATGGCTTGCTTCATTATTAACATACTATCAAGCTCCCATTCACCATCTGCAATGCCCTATTAATATCTTGGTTTCCCTCATGGATAATAAGTTTCAATAATTTCCGTTACCTGTGATTAGACACTTGGAAAGACTGTTCTCTGGTTCTTCTCTCCCTTTCATCTTTAATGATGATGAGACGTTTGTCATTTCGAGTTCAGATTGGCTGAATCTGAGAAAATCTGAGATTTGCTGAAAATAACTAATATGGCCATCTCTTTACTCTTGCGCAGAAGCCATTGGGAACTGGTGATTTATTTATCTTGTCTCAATGTTTCATATTTTCCAATCTGTATGCAATGCCTTGGGTGTCTTTTCAAAAAGTGATGGAAATCAGAAATAAAATAAAAGAAAATGCTGGGGAAACTCAAGAGTCCAGGTAGCATTTGTGGAGAGAGAAAAATTGAGTTCATATTTCATGTTGATGGCCTATCATCAGACCTGGGCAATTCTGACACAAATGGGAAGCATGATGACCTGAAATAGTTGCATTCATAGTTAAATCCTGAGGGTTGTAACATGTTTGATGAGACGCTGTTCCTGCGGATTATTTTGAGCATTTTGAACACCGAGGTGAGGCCAAGGACAGAGATTAGAGTGTGATGGAGAGTTACAGTGGCAAGCAATTTGAAGCTCAGAGTCGTCTATGCATCCTAAACAGAGATGTTCTGCAATATCATATTTGTGAGCATTGAATCTTGTACACCAAATTTAAAGTGTTGACATGAGAATTGTCATTACATTTGTGAAGGTGTCCCGGAATGGTGGGAAGAGAAGAGGTAAAAGGGCATTTTCTGTGTCTCATAAAATAGCTAGTATAAGTAAGGGTGATCAATTTGAATTTATACTATCACTATAGCTCATGGTGCCATTACCTGCTGCTGAGCATTTTTTTTGCTTTATTTTTTAATTTCTAGCATCTGGGATGCTTTAGATCTCTGCCTTGAATGTCTTTGTCCTGATATTATTAATTGCCTCCCTTTTTCCGCAATTCACACGTTGTGTGTTGATTCCTCTCTTATACCTCCTCCAAACAGATCACATGCATTTCTCAAGGCTACCACATTCTCTCAGTTGATCCAACCACCATTTGTATTGTTCAGGTTCTTTTGGTCTCCACCCAATCACAGGTATACCCTTTTTATTCCCCTTCTCAGAAAATTGAACATATTTGATTTGTAACTTTACTCAGTTCTGATGAAACCTCATTGACTGACCATGTTAACTCTGTTTCTCCTTCCATAAATGCTGCCTGACTTGTTGGGTAGACCCAGCATTCTATTTTTTATTTCCTTTTTACCTCAATGCAAATGTACATTGGACAGGCTGTAAAACAGGCAGTAAATATAATCTGAATTGTTTTGCCCAAGACAAATCTATATCCATTTATCTAGACATTTCTAGGCAGAAATGTATTATTTTCATTACCTATATGGTGGCAGTTGCACATTGTACTCCAGTTCCAAGATTCAGCTGTCTTGACTTCAACATGATTGACTTTTGGAAGCTGATTACAATGTATGATCATGAAGATAAGTGCACACTCAATGCAAGCTATTGAGTTATAGCCTTATCTGTGTCATTAGATCCAACATCTACCTGAATTCACTGAACCAAGCGCACATTATAAAATGATATCTTTGAATAATGTCCTATCTTGATATGGAGCATTAACCTAGGACAATGCATTCTTGCCTGCAGAGGTTAGGAAGAAAGAAAATAAGATCATTTTATCTATCTGTCATGTGAACATTAGCGAGAGAGCCATGCTGTTAATCGTTGTTTAACTGCCACCTTGTTCTTATATTTGCATAAAAGCAACATGAAGTCCCTGTAATGTTGTCACCTTTACATTGGCACTTTCAAGATTGCCCCGTATTAAGAGTGCATCCTTCGGGCAAGTAGGGGTGGAAATAGCATTTGAAATAATATGAATGGTATTCAGTCAACCCACTGCACCTGGTCCTTCTGTTATTCTATCACTCACAAGTCAACACACATCTGAAGGGGACTTAGAAAGCTAAATTGCAATTATGTCAGTCATATTCCAAAAATATTAACAAAATGAGATATAGTCAATTGTATGTTTACACAGTATTTTAAACAATATATGGATAGCCTTGTATTCTATCATGCAATATATTAATGAGACTAAAGTATCGAGCTTACGACAAATATTTTAGTTTTTCATTGCCTCACATAGAGTCATAGTGATACAGCATGGAATTCAGCCCAACTTGCCCACACCGGCCAACATGTCCCAGATATACTTGTCCCACCTGACTTGGTTTGGCCCATATTCCTCCAAACCTCTCCTATCTATGTACCTATTTCTTAAATGTTGGGATATTCCCTGCCTCAAAAACCTCCTCTGGTAGCTTGTTCCATACACCCACCACCCTTTGTGTGGAAAGGTTACCCCTTAGATTCCTATTAAATCTTTTCCCCCTTTACCTTAAACCTATGTCAGAGGTACATAAACATATTGCCTATTTCCTTCGCTCCATAGATGCTGCCGTACCCGCTGAGTTTCTCCAGTACTTTAGTCTACCTTAATAATATGGATATCAGAATGGTCCATCGTCCAAAATGTTTCACACAGCTTCTGACTATCATGTACCCAATGCAATCTCTGCATTTTGAGACCTGGTGCTAGATTCTTCTGACTTCTGAGGGTGCTTTAATTATTTTCATGCCAATTCAACTGTTGAAAATAATTGGGACATATTTCATTACACAAGCATCAATTGGAATGAAACAACTATATTTAAGAGGGAGTGCTATATTTAAGAGGGAGTTAGATGTGGCCCTTGTGGCTAAAGGGATCAGGGGGTATGGCAGGAGAGAAGGCAGGTACAGGATACTGAGTTGGATGATCAGCCATGATCATATTGAATGGCGGTGCAGGTTCGAAGGGCCGAATAGCCTACTCCTGCACCTATTTTCTATGTTTCTATGTAACATAATTTTTCATTGTTTATAATTTCATCACTGATGCAGTGGCTCCTGTAGTTAACTGATCTATTTCTAGTAGGGTTTGGATTAATGGTGTTTAAATGAGGTTCTGGTGGTTCTGGAGCTGAAAACCAATGCTTAAATTCTGCATCATCTCCAAGTATACCTTTCCCCCTCCCCCTTAATTCACTAGAAATTGGCAGGAGGGTGGGATCTCGTACAGGACAGAGGGACGTGAGAGGCTAGACGTTGGTATGGAGAGTGATGTGGGAAAGGTTAGTGGACAGAATAGGCAGGTGAAAGGCAGAGAGCGAGGAAGGAGGGTTGGTTTAAACTGCACATATTTTAATGCAAGGGGCCTGATGGGTAACGCAGATGGGCTTGGTGCATGGATAGGTACGAGTGACTGGGACGTTGTAGCCATGACATAAACCTGGTTAAGGGAGGGGCAGGACTGGCAGCTCAATGTTCTGGCGTACTGGAGCTTCAGGAGAGACTGGTGAGGGAAAAAGAGGAGGGGGAGTTGCACTGTTGGGGTTAAGGAGGATGTCACGGCAGTGATCATAGGTGACTTTATGGACAGTTTGTCTCGTGAGGCAGTATGGGTGTAGCTGAGAAATAAGAAAGGGATGATCACCTTGTTGGCGATGTACTACAGACCCCTGAATAGTTAAAGGGAATTAGAAAAACAAATAATCAGGAGATTGCAGACAGCTGCAGGTCAAATAAAGTTGTTGTAGTAGGTGATTTAAACTTTCCCAATATAGACTCGGAAAATCATAGTGTGAAGTGATAAATGGGATGCGATTCCTCAAAAGTGTTCAGGAGAGTTTTCTTAGGCAGTATATAGAGGCAAACACCAGCAAAACAAAGGATCTGATTGTGGACTTTGGAAAGGGGTAGGATGGGGACCCACAGTCCCGTTTTTAACAACGGGTCGATGATGGAAAGGGTCAAGAACTTCAAATTCCTGGGCGTGCATATTTCCGAAGATCTCTCCTGGTCCCAGCACTCTGATGCAATTATAAAAAAAGCACATCAGCGCCTCTACTTCCTGAGAAGATTACAGAGAGTCGATATGTCAAGGAGGACTCTCTTAAACTTCTACAGGTGCACAGTAGAGAGCATGCTGACCGGTTGCATAGTGGCTTGGTTCGGCAACTTGAGCATCCAGGCTACAAAAAGTTGTAAACACTGCCTAGGCCATCCCCAGCTCTGACCTCCCTACCATCGAGGGGATCTATTGCAGTTGTTGCCTCAAAAAGGCTGCAAACATCATCAAGGACCCACACCATCCTGGCCACACACTCATCTCTCAGCTGCCATCAGGTAGAAGGTACAGGAGCCTGAAATCTGCAACATCCAGGTTCAGGAATAGCTACTTCCCCACAGCCATCACACTATTAAACACAACTTCAAACAAACTCTGAACTATAACAGCACTTTATCTGTTTATTTATGTGTATATATATGGTCTATGGTATATAGACACACTGATCTGTTCTGTTTTTATACCTACAATAGCCATAGCCAAAGCATTCGCTAGAAATGTCATTTTTTGATTTGATTTGATTCAATTTATTGTCATTGCACTTTTCAGTGTAACGAAATGGTTTAGCCTGCAGTCATAACATAGAATAAATAACAAACACTCAACACAGTTTAAGTCCCAAAGTCATTGTCTCTTCCCTCCTTGCTCTCCCTCTGCGCTGAGGCAATCCAAGCCTCCGATGTTGTGACCCCGCCGAGTGATGGTAAGTAAGTCCCGCGGCTGAATCCGCGCTCCGCAAACGGGCCGGTTCAAACTCCGCGGCCCGGGGCGGTCGAAGCTGCCGTCCTCCAGTCCAGCGGACGCAGCTGTAGTTGCGGGAGCTCCGGAAAACAGAACTCGAGCTCCCGATGATGTCGTCCACTGGCCCGCGGTCGAGCCTCCGAGGCTCCAAAGTCGGGTCGGAAGTTGGGTCGCCCCGCAACCACAGCCCCGAAGTCGGCCAGCCTCGCATTGGTAAGTCCTGGCTCTGCCTCCGCAGCCTCGAGGTCGGTCGCAGTTAGAGGCCACCAGCTCCGCGATAGGCCTCAGCGCAGACGGACACGGAGACGGGGGATACGGCAGGAAAGGTCGCATCCCCCCCGAAGGAAGAGTAAAAAAACATGTTACACCCACGCCCCCACACATACACAACTAAATAAACCGAAATAAACTGTAAAAACGGGACAAGAGAAAACAAAAAACAGAAAAGACAAACGGACTGCAGGCGAGCCGCAGCTGCAAGGCAGCGCCACCACTTCCGGACTTCTTATTCAAACTTCCCTTTTATTATCTCAGGAGTCCCATAGAAACTTATTCTTGGCCCATGCTCTTCATTTAGGCATTGGCTCTCAGTAAATCACTTGCTGGCAAGGTACATCTTCTGTCTGTAGATTTAATATACCCTCCTCTGCTCTCCCCCCATCTCTCTCAATCCCTCCATTACTTGAATTCAGTCTTAGGCATGCTGTTGTGTTCTCCAGCTATATTTTTTGTAAAATTAATGTGCTTTTTCAACAACTCTGGACACTTTGTTCAGTGTAGCTGCGTGTACTCAACCTAATGGTTTGTTGTACTTACAAGGTGAACTTGGTTAATACACTTTCCATCACAATTCTGGAAATGTACTCATTTTTTGGCCCCATCTTAACCCACAAGGCCCCACCTGTGACCTTGAAGCCTTCAATCTGGATTACTTCTATAGTTCCGTCATTAAATCCTTCACAATCCTTCCTAGTCTAGCTAATTCTTCAGTGTCACAAATGTCCCCAAACTACTTAGTCCTCTGACTCAGGGGTCTTGTGCATTATCTTTTCCTTTATCGCTTGACTGCCAGCCTTGCCTCCAGCTATTTAAACCTAATTATCTTGAATTCTCTACTTTAAAATTCTCCTTAAAAAAAGTCAGAATTATTTTCTTCACTGAACCTAACTTCATGTTTCTAAGCTTAATTGTAAGTTTTTAAAATAATTTTTCTGCAGGTTTCTGCAAGAACAGAGATGAGGAAACACTTTTTCATACAGAGAGTTGTGAGTCGTTGTGGGAATTCTCTGCCTCAGAGGGTGGTGGAGGCCAGTTCTCTGGATACTTTCAAGAGAGAGCAAGATAGGGCTCTGAAAGATAGTGGAATCAGGGGATATGGGGAGAAGGCAGGAACGGGGTACTGATTGTGGATGATCAGCCATGATCACATTGAATGGTGGTGCTGGTTCAAAGGGCCGAATGGCCTACTCCTGCACCTATTGCCTATTGTCTATTGTCTTTTGTCTATTGTTTTCTCTGCTGAAGCAATAATATGGATGGAGGTTGTTGCTGTTTATAGTATCTAATGTAACATACAGCAATACATCTGAATCTGTATGAATGTGTTTAAAATTGTAGGACAAACTATGGTTATTGATTAAGGATTAGCAGATAAACAGGATTATGTAATATGATATTAACCCAAAATACCTTTTCAAGGTGATTTGTAGACTTTCGATACATGGGAAAGGGAATAATAATGATTTGTAGGCCCCCCTCTGTCATCACAAACCATGGGTGATGTATCCTAGTTTTTGGCTGCTTGCTCCAAACCTCGGCTAGAGTAGCGTCGCTTGTGGCTGAAGAGACCAATGTGGGAGTGACAGTCTCTGTGGCAAAGGTCACATTTGTGTGTGGTCTCTGGTCTGTTGAAGTTGCTGCGCTCCTTTCTGCGTGCCCGCTTGTCTGCCGCTGTGATCAACAGTTTCTCTTCCCCCATTTTGAGATGTTGGTTCAGGGTACCTTTCCACCTCATGCGGTCAGCTGCAAGGCTCTCCCAGGACTCCACATCGATGTTGAGAGCCTTCATATCTCTCTTGCAGACATCCTGGTAACATAGCTGGGGGCGACCGATGGTTCTCCTCCCAGATGTCAGCTCTCCATAGAGGATTTCTTTTGGAATACGGCCATCCTCCATGCGGTGGACATGGCCCAGCCACCGCAGTCTGCGCTGCCTGAGTAGAGTGTACATACTGGGAAGGCCAGCGCAATACAGGATCTCGGCGTTGGATACTCTGTCTTGCCAGGATATGCCCAGGATACGGCTGATGCTTCTAAGATGGAAGTTGTTGAGTCTTCTCTCCTGCCTGGTATATGTAGTCCATGTCTCACTGCTGTACAGCAGCGTGCTGTTGACCCAGGCTTTGTAGACTGCTATCTTTGTCTTCACTGTCAGCTTTGGGTTGGTCCACAATCGAGTTGTGAGGCGAGTGAGAGTTGTAGCTGCCTTCCCCGATCCTCTTGTCAATCTTTGGTCCAAGGAGAGGTTGTCGGTGATGGTGGAGCCGAGGTACGTGAACTGATGGACGGCATTCAGTTCATAATGTCGACGGTGATGACAGGCGGTGCCTCTGTATCCAGCCCCAGGATGTTCGTCTTCTTCAGGCTGATGGTCAGCCCGAAGTTCTTGCAAGCCCGATAGAAGCGGTCCATCAGTGACTGTAAATGATTTGAGCTTCCCTGATATTGAGTGAGACAGAATAAAATAATAACCTTCTTGCTTATTCGAATAATCGCAGGCTCGATGTTCGTTTCGCTGAACACATCCGCTCAGTCCGCATTAATCTACCTGATCTCCCGGTTGCTCAGCATTTTAACTCCCCCTCCCATTCTCAATCTGACCTTTCTGTCCTGGCCCTCCTCCATTGACAGAGTGAGACCCAACGCAAATTGGAGGAACAGCACCTCATATTTAGCTTGTGTACCTTACACCCCAGCGATATGAACATTGACTTCTCTAACTTCAAATAGTCGTTGCCTTTCCCACTCTCTTCATCTCCTCCCCACCCCAGTTCTTCCACCAGTCTTACAGTCTCCGACTACATTCTATCTCTGTCCCGCCCACTCCCTTGACATTAGTCTGAAGAAGGGTCTCGACCCGAAACATCACCCATTCCTTCTCCAGAGATGCTGCCTGTCCCGCTGAGTTACTCCAGAATTTTGTGTCTACCTTCAATTTAAACCAGCATCTGCAGTTCTTTCCTACACATAACCTTCTTGCTTACTTTCTAATACTCCTGAACCAAACTAAAACAAAACATGATTCATGTTGAGAATTACTGATATTGAATATTGTTTTATCCACGGAAACCCTTTTGCATCCATCATGCAGGTAATCCCTGTTGAGATATAATGAAGCTGAAAGACTTTGCTTGAACTTGGGTAATGAAATTTGTACAGTAAAATAAAGGGCTCATAAACTATGCACCATAGCATCATTTCGAACCTGGATTACTGGGAAATGCATTTCCTTGAATGCATTCTCAAGGGAATGAAATTAAGAAATATTTTCATTGTTTTTCAATATCTAAGCAAAATTCCAGATAATTTAATTTTAACATATCTTAAAAATCCCAAACTTTGTCAACAAATTCATTGCTGTCACAGAAAGGTAGAAACATTGAGATGAATAGGAGAGAAGAGGTGGGGAGAGCGGTGGGGTGGGGTTATGTGTACTAAGGAGAGCATCAGTGAAGTCCAGGACAGTTTTCAGAAGCAGGGAGAGTGGAGTGATTCTGTGAGGTGTGTCGATAGTCGTACAGCACGGAAGCAGTCCTTAGGCCCTACTTGTCCATGCCAACCAAGATGCCCCATCTACACTCGTCCCGGCTGCCTACATTTGGCCCATATTCCTCTAAACCTTCCCTACCAATGTACCTGTGCAAATCCCTTTTAAATGTTGTTATAGTACCTGCCTCAACTACCTTCTCTGGCCACCCTTTCCCTCTGGGTTCCCTATACCTACCATCCTCTGTGTGGAAAAGTTGCCCTCAGGTTTCTATTAAATCTTGCCCTTCTCACTCTAAATCCATGTCACCGGGTTCTTGATTCACCTATTCCGAGTAATAGAGCAGTTGACATTCGATGAGTGAGAGAGTGGTTGGGCAAGGGAGGCTGAGAGCCCAAAGGATTGGATTGAGTATAGAAATTTGAATGAAATTCTAGGCTGTGGGCTATCTTAACAAGAAGAGTGATGCTATGAGCATGTGATTATTTTATGAGTGTATAGGAATAGGCTCACTACATAGCAACTTAACTTAATTATCTGGGGTATAAAGAGAATTGCATGATATTATTACATTCATATTTCACTTAGAAATTGCATCGTTTATGGAAACATAATTACAACAGAAAATATCTGGTCAAATTTAGAGGAGCCCTAGTTTGCAATTCTACAATTAGCTGATTTTCATGCATGTACTGATTCAGGATACAGCACGTTATATGCAGATTTCTGGGCCGGGTTGTGATGGTTTGCTTTGGACATTTGGACTTCATCATGATGATGTGGATTATATGACACAGAGAGGATTCCTTTTTGTCATTGTAGGGATTGTTCACTGTTAAAAATATTCCGAAAATATAATTACATGTGAAAACCTAAAATGTGAAGAAGGTCAGTTTACGGTAAATCATCTTGTTAATGCAATGAACACCCCTTAGATGTCAATCTCAATCCTTGGCCAAGGGCAATGTATTAGTCTGCCAGAGAATAGTTCATAAGTTCATAAGTGATCGGCAGGGGTGGAAATCCTGGGGGAGCCAGGGGGGTGTCCCCCCTCTGTTTTGAGAGGTGGGGGACGATCCCCCCCCCCAAGTATTTGTAACCCGGATTTTAAAACCTGGTGAAATCCCCGCTTTCCGCGAGATAGTGGGGGCGGGACTGCTGATCGAGGGCGCCGATTGGACGAGAGAGACGTCAGTCAGCAGGCAATGGGGGCGGGACATGATGATTCAGCGAGATCATTGGAGGAGGGAGGAGTGGGGGGGGGGGTGAGACTGAGGATAGAGCTCGGTGATTGGAGGAGGGAGACGTGCCAAAACACTCTCGGCACAGACTTGCTCCTCATCCGCAGCCAGGATCGATCCTGGCTCTCTGGCGCTGCCCCATCCCCACCCGAGTGCCCACCCCCCACGGGTGGCCAGAGAGGTCGGGAGTCAGATGGGAGCTGTACCCCCAGGCTCACAGCCAGCGCAGAGAAGCAGCGCTAAACCCAGCTCAACTCTGCCTGTCCCGCCAGGTTAACCTACAGCCCTGCCTGGACTTGCGGGAAATATGGCCCAGGGTGACATCCAGCGCGGAGAAGCAGTGCTGGTATCCCATCAGTCCAGGCAGGGCTGTAGGTTAACCCGGCGAGTTGAGCTGCATTTAGCGCTGGATTGAGCCTCCGAAGCCTCGTGCGTGTGTGTGTGAGTGTGCGCATGCGCTCGCGGCCGCCAAGAAATTGCTTGTGTCCCCCCTGTCCCCTGGTCCCCTCCATATTTTGATAGCAATTTCCATGCCTGGTGATCGGAACAGAATGATACCATTTGGCCCATCGAGTCTCCTCTGAGATTCAATCACTGTCCTAACCCCATTCTCCTGCCTTCTCCCCATAACCCCTGACACCCATACTAATCAAAAATACGGCTATCAGGTGTAGTTAAAATACAGGCGTAGTTAAAGCACAAAAGGAGGGATTTGTTTTGTTGACGCATGATACTTTCCAACAGCTTTACCCTGTATCTGCAAACTGTGGATGGCTTGATTGTAGTCACGTATTGTCTTTATGCTGACTGGTTAGCACGCAACAAAAGCTTTTCACCGTACACGTGACAATAAACTAAATTCAAACTAAACTCAAACTCAAGAAATCCATTCCCTTGTTCTCACCTCTTAGCCCTACAAATATTTTCCTTTCACAGATTTCTCCACAAAACCTTTAAATGTTAGTTGAATCTGCTTCCACTATCAATCCCTGGCCAGGCTTTCCAAACCATAACCATTTGCTGTATAAAGGATGTCCCTCGTGCTACTTTTGATGCAGTTGAGCCATTTTTCGTGATATTTTATAATGGTTCTCAAATTGTTTATCATTTCAAAACTTTGCCCCATTGATATGTTCTGTGGAGCTCAGAAGTACTTATCTGAACATTAGTTCCTTAGTTTGACGGATAGAAAATTGGCTGACAGACAGGAAGCAAAGAGTAGGCGTGAACGGGTCCTTTTCCGAATGGCAGCAGTGGCGAGTGGAGTGCCGCAAGGCTCGGTGTTGGGGCCGCAACTGTTTACCATATATATTAATGATTTGGAAGAGGGAATTAGGAGCAACACTAGCAAGTTTGCAGATGACACAGAGCTGGGTGGACTGTGAAGAGGATGTTAGGAGGTTGCAGGGTGACCTGGACAGGTTGAGTGAGTGGGCAGATGCGTGGTAGATGCAATATAATATAGATAAATGTGAGGTTATCCACTTTGGTGGCAAAAACAAGGGTGCAGATTATTATCTCAATGGGGTTAGGTTAGGTAAGGGGGAGGTACAGCGAGACCTAGGTGTATTTGTACACCGGTCACTGAAAGTTGGCGTGCAGGTACAGCAGGCAGAGAAGAAACCTAATGGAATGTTGGCCTTCAATACAAGAGGATTTCAGTATAGGAGTAGAGAGGTTCTTCTGCAGTTGTATAGGGCTCTGGTAAGACCACATCTGGAGTATTGCATACAGTTTTGGTCTCCTAATTTGAGGAAGGACTTCCTTGTGATTGAGGCAGGGCAGCGTAGGTTCACAAGATTGATCCCTGGGATGGCGGGACTGTCATATGAGGAAAGATTGAAAGGATTCGGCTTGTATTCACTGGAGTTTAGAAGGATGAGGGGGATCTTATAGTGACATATAAAATTATAAAAGGACTGGACAAGCTAGATGCAGGAAAAATGTTCCCAATGTTGGTCGAGTCCAGAACCAGGGGCCACAGTCTTAGAATAAAGGGGAGGTCATTTAAGACTGAGGTAAGAAAAAAACTTTTTCACCCAGGGAGTTGTGAATTTGTGGAATTCTCTGCCACAGAGGGCAGTGGAGGCCAAATCACTGGATGGAGTTAAGAGAGAGTTAGATAGAGCTCTAGGGGCTAGTGGAATCAAGGGATATGGGGAGAAGGCAGGCACGGGTTATTAATAGGGGTCGATCAGCCATGATAATAATCAATGGCGGTGCTGGCTCAAAAGGTCGAATGGCCTCCTCCTGCACCTATCTTCTATGTTTCTTTGTTTCTATGTTTACAAGTTGGAAAAATCAATTGTTTACTAAATTCTTTTAGCACCAGCCTTAGTCGCAGCATATATAAAGATAATAGAAGTGAACTTAAAATTTACCTCAGGGCAAAAAAATCAGCGGTACAAAAATTGACTGTTTGATCAAATGCAGTCTGATTTGCTTTATATATGGCAAAAAATTAAGAATTAGTGTAAAATGGTTACTGATTTTTCCAAAGATAAAAAATTGGAATTCTCAAATATGTTTTCTTAGAAGTTTTGTTGAAGCCATAAGGAACGCCTGTTTAGTTTCAGTTTCAGTTTAGTTTCAATCTAGTTTATTGTCACGTGTACAGAGGTACAGTGAAAAGCTTTTTTTGCGTGCTAATCAGTCAGCAGAAGGACAATACGTGATTACAAGTGATCCATTTGTACTGTATAGATACATGATAAGGGAATAATGTTTAGTGCAAGGTAAAGCCAGCAAAGTCAAGGATAGTCCGAGGGTCATCAAAGATGTAGCTAGTAGTTCTCTGGTTGTGGTAGGATGATTCCACTGCATGATAACAGTGGGAAGGAACTGTCCCCGAATTTGGTGGTGTGCATTTTCACACTTCTATACCTTTTGCCTGATGGAAGAGAGAGTGGCCAGGGTGCGAATCATCCTTGATTATGCTGCTGGCTTTGCCGAGGCAGCGTGAGGTATAAATTAAGTTAATAGAAGGGAGGTTGGTTTGTGCGATGATCTGGGCTGTGTCAACAATTTACTGCAATTTCTTGTGGCCTTGGGTGGAGCTGTTTCCAAACCAAGCTGTGATGCATCCTGATAAAATGCTTTCTATGGTGCATCTTTAGAAGTTGATGACATTTATAGTGGATATGCCACACTTCCTAAGCATTCTAAGGAAGTAGAGGCATCGGTGTGCTTTCATGGTGGGTTGGTGTGCTTCAATATGGGTGGTCCAGGAGAAATTGTTGGTAATTTTGACTCCTGGGAATGTGAAGTTTTCAAACATCTCTACATCGGCACTGACAATGCAAACTGGGGTATGCGTACCGCCTCGCTTCCTGAAGTCAATCACAATCTCTTTTGTCTAGCTGACATTAAGAGAAAGGTTGTTGTCTCGACACCAGGACACAAGGTTCTCAATCTCCTTCATTACTCTGTCTCATCATTATTTGATATCCAGCCCACAATGGTAGTGTCGTCTGCAAATTTGAAAATTGACTTAGATTTGTACATGGCTGCACAGTCGTGTGTACAAGGAGTAAAGACGGGGTCTGAGAATAGATCCTTGCGGATAATCCCCATGTTGAGGATGATGTGTTCACTATCCTCACTGATTGGGGTCTGTTGGTCAGGAAGTTGAGGATCCAGTTGCAGAGATTATTGCTGACACCAGGTTTGGTGGTAAGTTTGGATGGTGTAATGGTATTAAAGGCAGAGCTGTAGTATATTCATGTAGTGTTCTTTGATTTAATTAAAAACATTTTAAAAAGTCATTTTTTACTTTTGTTTGACTATTTATAATATGGGGGATTAGTAATGGTCAAGGAAAGAGCGTTCACGTTGCGGCCCTGTTTCCACCAATTTTTCCACCACCACGCACAAGAAGCACAAGAAGCGCAGGACACCATTGTATGCAGATGCCGAGAAGTGTGTTCAGCTCTGGCTGAACAATTTCTAATCTTTTGATGTGGACTCGATAAGAAGTAATGGTGTGGTTAATTTTACTTTTTATATTGCAATTACCTCTCCACCAATGGTGTTTTTGCTGAGCTGGCATTCTAAAGGGGCTGGCTAAATGTCAGTGACTCATTCAAATGGCCCTCTTCAGTTTTGAATCTGGGCAACGAGAGCTGGCAGGTAATCGTCCATGGAGAACATCAACGACAAGGTTTGTTGTTTCTTCATTTGGTGTCCATATGTGCATTTTCCAGCAGATCATTGTACAATGATCAGGAATGGGAAGCCTGGCTGATTTAATTTTTCCCAGGCATCATACAAGCCAACAGAGGTCAATGGTAACATTCTGCTGTGATCTGCTAACTTCACAGGCAAGGGATGAAGCCAGGAATATCCTCGTCTGTATGCCTCGGAACACACTTGCCAATTAATAAAGGAGGTCTAATATGATGTGATTCATTGTGACTCCTTTGTGAGCGATGTGATTTTATCTGAAACGTAATTAATTCTGACCAGTAAGCATAATTGATGGTTTAAAAATGTGCAAAGTTCAGAACTATATAAATAATTTTTATCTCTTTGTCTTTGTGCTTGAAAGTTAACTAGATTTATTAATGCATTAAATATAGATAGAAATTATGCAGAATAACTCAATTTAATATTTTGTAAGGCATTTCCATTTATAGCAAATTGACAAAATTGAAAACTAGTACACTATCTCTTTGCGTCATTTGCTTTTTGGAAGTAAGCAACCATCTACAATAAGCGCATTTGGTATGAAGTACATAAAACTGCTGATTCAAACTGTGTAAAAGCTTTTTCCATTTTCATAATTTGAATCAATTTGAAATGTCAAATTTATGCTATAAGGGAATTACCATTTTATTTCATGCCGGTATCAGCATTAGGATTCATTCTTTTTGTATGTGGTACACTGAGCAGAACATGTTTAGCATAGAAAATGTTTTGCTCTGTCAAAGCCAAATTATATTGTGTTCAATAAATTATTTGATTTTAATGCAGGGCATTTTGACAACATGTTAAGTAAATATGTAATTCGCAGGAGAGGGAAGATGGAACAGGGTTTGGATTCCAATTTAGAGATCAACAGAATGCTGATTCTCTAATGTTACCAAGTCCTAGATAAGAGCTTTGTGTGGATGATGAGCCTTGCCAAATAACACTGTCAAATTTACCCTTCTGTTAAAGCCTGAGACAATGCATACTAGGAAACTAGAAATCAATCATACTCTGGTACCAGCAGATGTTAATGAGCACTGGTCAAAATAACTAATTTCAAAATATGTTACTGTCTTACTTAATTCACAAAATGATACCACAAAAGGGTATTATTTTTCCCTCTGGCACATTGTATTTGAACTATACAATGAAACACGTCCCTTTGTCTTTTCTACAGACCTGTACATTTTATCTCCATCAAGGAGTTCTCCAGTTTTACCTTAACGTTGAATGAACATAAATCAGCTTTTTATGTGATACAGATTCTTTGAAATTCATAAGAGGAGAGAATGGAATGTTGGGGGTTCCTGATGATGTGCAGGAGGAAAGTGAAGCAGTATCAAAATAGAAAAATAACTTACTCAATCATTCCTTTTTATCTCATCAAGTAGAGTAATGTACATTGGATGCAAAGTTATTGCTATTTATAAGATGCCTATGGGGAGTGAATGTGAAGAAGATAAGGGTGTCAACAAGAACATAAAATGGACAATCAATGATGAAAAACTGAATTTCATAACTGTACAGTTTGAACTGGTTTCACCACAGGAAGGTGCAAGGCTTACAGTAGGATTGGGAATTGCTTTAATTGCCCTTACAGTATTGATTGCTTGAATTGAAAGATACAGCATGGAAGCAGGCCCTTTGGTCCACCAAGTCCACACTGATCACCTGTTCATACTAGTTCTACAGTATGTTATCCCACCTTCACATTCACTCCCTAAACATTTGGGGATATTTAAGTAAGTAAGTAAGTTTATTGGCCAAGTATTCACATACAAGGAATTTGCCTTGGTGCTCCGCCCACAAGTAACAACATGACATACAGTGACAGTTACGAATGACTCAGAAAACACTAAACATTAATAATAATAAAACATTAATGATAAAACACCATTGATCAAGCATGTGAACCAACAAAATACCAGATCAAAGGGAGGCTACAGATTTTTGGCTGTTGAGTAGAGCAACTACTCGTGGATAAAAACAGTTTTTATGTCTAGCTGTGGCAGCTTTGACAGTCCGGAGTCGCCTTCCAGAGGGAAGTGATTCAAAGAGTTTGTGACCAGCGTGAGAGGGGTCAGAGATGATCTTGCCCGCTCGCTTCCTGGGCCTTGCAGTGTACAGTTCATAAATGGAGGGAAGGTTGCAGCCAATAACCTTCTCTGCTGATTGGACGATTCGCTGCAGCCTCCAGGTGTCGTGCTTGATGGCTGAGCCAAACCAGACCATGTTGGAGAAGGTGAGGACAGACTCTACGATGGCCCTATAGAATTGGACCATCATTGCCTGTGGCAGATTGTGCTTCCTCAGCTGCCGCACCAAGTACATCCTCTGTTGTGCCTTTTTGACTACACAAGCCAATAATCTAATTGCGTGTTTGGAACGTGGGCGTGAACCTAAACAATTGAAGAAATTCCACACGGTCGCAGGGAGAACCTGTACAGATAGCACCCGAGGTCAGGATCAAACCCGGGACTTTTGCTTTGAGGCAGCAGTTGCATCAGCTGTGCCACTGTACAGACCTTTATGGGATATTTAGGGGTATTTTGGGGTTAAGTAAAGGTTACAATGTGCAGAGAAACATTAGAGACAGGAAACAGTAAGCAGATTTTGTTATATCCTACCTGTATACAATGATATTTCAACAGCTTTAAAACAATAGGCAGAAACAAATGTGGTCTAAGTCCATAGCTCCCTGAAAGTGTCAACACCATCGATAAAGAAGGCATTTGGTATGCCTGCTTCATCATTGAATATAAGAGTGAAGAAGTCATGTTGTCGCTTTATAATGCTTTATTAGGCTGCATCGGGGTATTGTGTGCAGTTCTGGCTGCTCCATTACAAGATGGATGTGGAGGCTTTGAAGAGAGTAAATACTTCGATCGGGTCATCCCTCAACCCCCAATGCACCGGAGAAAACAATCCAAGTTTGTCCAACATTATATCACCCTCTAATAGAGGCAGCATTCGAGTAAACTTAGATTGTTTTCTCCGGTGCATTGGGGGTTGAGGGATGACCTGATCGAAGTATTTAAAATTACGAGGCATGGATAGGATCGAAAGACAACCTTTCACCAAGGTGGAAATGTCAAAGAATAGAGGGCATAGCTTTGTGGGGGGGAGGGGGGGGGGTTAAAGGAGATGTAAGGGGTAGGCTTTTACACAGAGAGTGGTGGGTATCTGCAACACACTACCAGGGGTGGTACCAGGGAGGCAGATATGATTGTGGACAGTACAGGATCAATTCAATAGTGGCATTCTAGCAGACTTTTACTTAGCACTTGTATATGCAAAAAATGGAGGGATATGGATCACGTACAGTCGCAGGAGAATACCAGGCTAAGCACAAACATTGTGGACCAATGGGCTTGTTCCTCTTTTGTACCATTCTATGAGTAAAGTAGAAATTGTGTTGTGTTTCTGTTTAATGTATTTAATGCTAATATCATTGGGTCTCCAACAACTAACCAAAGAGAAGTTAAAAATTGTAGTAGGGTGAGTAAAGGGGACCTGCACCATTCCCAATGGGACAGGGTAGAACTGAAAACAGCTTGTGACTACATATGTCTCTATCAGCTCTTAAAGGCTCATAATGTGACAGCCAGAGAGCAGCAGCAGTGCACTGGGACAGCCATGGATGAGAGTGAAAGGCTACAACAGAGCTTGAGAATTCATAGAAAGACCTGGTGAAAGACTTCAGTGGTGGGCAAATTAATGGAAAAGATACTTAGAGATAATATATATAAGCATCTGGATAAACAGGGTCTGATTAGGAACAGTCAACATGGATTTGTGCCTGGAAGGTCATGTTTAACTAATCTTCTTGAATTTTTTGAAGAGGTTACTAGGGAAATTGACGAGGGTAAAGCAGTGGATGTTGTCTATATGGACTTTAGTAAGGCCTTTGACAAGGTTCCTCATGGAAGGTTGGTTAAGAAGGTTCAACTGTTGGGTATAAATGCAGGAATAGCAAGATGGATTCAACAGTGGCTGAATGGGAGAAGCCAGAGGGTAATGGTGGATGGCTGTTTGTCGGGTTGGAGGCAGGTGACTAGTGGGGTGCCTCAGGGATCTGTGTTGGGTCCTTTGTTGTTTGTCATGTACATCAATGATCTGGATGAAGGTGTGGTAAATTGGATTAGTAAGTATGCAGATGATACCAAGATAGGGGGTGTTGTGGATAATGAAGAGGATTTCCAAAGTCTACAGAGTGATTTAGGCCATTTGGAAGAATGGGCTGAAAGATGGCAGATGGAGTTTAATGCTGATAAATGTGAGGTGCTACACCTTGGCAGGACAAATCAAAATAGGACGTACATGGTAAATGGTAGGGAATTGAAGAATGCAGTTGAACAGAGGGATCTGGGAATAACCGTGCATAGTTCCTTGAAGGTGGAATCTCATATAGACAGGGTGGTAAAGAAAGCTTTTGGTATGCTAGCCTTTATAAATCAGAGCATTGAGTATAGAAGTGGGATGTAATGTTAAAATTGTACAAGGCATTGGTGAGACCAAATCTGGAGTATGGTGTACAATTTTGGTCGCCCAATTATAGGAAGGATATCAACAAAATAGAGAGAGTACAGAGGAGATTTACTAGAATGTTGCCTGGGTTTCAACAACTAAGTTACAGAGAAAGGTTGAATAAGTTAGGTCTTTATTCTCTGGAGCGCAGAATGTTAAGGGGGGACTTGATAGAGGTTTTTAAAATGATGAGAGGGATAGACAGAGTTGATGTGGACAAGCTTTTCCCTTTGAGAATAGGGAAGATTCAAACAAGAGGACATGACTTCAGAATTAAGGGACAGAAGTTTAGGGGTAACATGAGGGGGAACTTCTTTACTCAGAGAGTGGTAGCGGTGTGGAATGAGCTTCCAGTGGAAGTGGTGGAGGCAGGTTCGTTGGTATCATTTAAGAATAAATTGGATAGGCATATGGATGAGAAGGGAATGGAGGGTTATGTTATGAGTGCAGGCAGGTGGGACTAAGGGAAAATAATTGTTCGGCACGGACTTGTAGGGCCGAGATGGCCTGTTTCCGTGCTGTAATTGTTATATGGTTATATGTGAATGCTGGATGTAGATCCCAGTACTTCAGCAACAGAACACTACAGCCGCATTTAGCACTTGTTTTTTTTGTGTGTGGTTTGTGCCAATGTCTTTCTTCTTACACAGTTCTTTTTTTCTTTTTGCTGTCTTGCAGAACTTTGTGTCATTTGTTTTTGTGTGTTTATCTGAGTCTATGTGTCTGTGATTGCTGCTGTAAGCAAAATTTTAATTGTACCTGTACCTCATTTTACTTGCGCATATTAGATATAATTTATAATTTATTGCCACACAGCCAGGCTGGTGGAAATTTGGGTTGTCTGCAGCGATACAATAATAAACAACACACAATAAAACTGTAACACAAACATCCACCATATGGCAATAAACTTGCCTTGAATTGACTTGACGAACTCTGTGAAGTAGTCTCTTGAAAGATGGGTAGAGATGGGTACCCGAAGATCACTAGAGCACCATTGGTGAACAGTAAACATCATAATAAAGTTTTTGGTAGCGGAATATTGCTCCGAAGTATTACCGCAAAACATTTATTATGTGAGTACTTCAGTCGCACTACTAGAGCAAACACTCTGTTAGTTGCGCCCATTGTGGATTTTGGATGGCGTTTGAGCAACCTGCTATCAGTTCTGAAAGCACTTAATCAGGTTTCCCTATGTCAGTAGAATGCTACTTTAAGCAGTGAGGAGAGAAAAGAATGTGTCTTTGGTTGTACTGACTGTTCAATGACAATTGAAGTTTTTCAGCTCACATTTTATGCCAAGAAAACCAAAATTGGGCATTTGACAAATGGGGAATCATTGCCTGTGTATCGGATGTCAGGAAACTGTCAAACACTCGAGTGTGGATTGTGTATGGAAATGCCCAATCCAATTTTGCAATGCACAAGATTTCACCTGGAAATGATAGCTTGTTCAATCTAGTCTGAATAAAACCAATTAATGCTCAATTAGCACTTAAGAAATGAATGCACATTGATCCAATTTCCAGGCTGACATTCTAGTGTTGTTTCATCAATGTTTCTTTCTGAAATCAATGGGGAAAAAAAAGTGAGCTGAAGGAAAGTGAGCTAAAGCTGATTTACAAAGCCAAGCTTAACACTGACAATTAAAATCTACCCCAGCTATTTTAATAAAATTATTCAATATAAGTAGTGTCACGGGAGATCTGATAATTCTCAACAGTTGCAATGGACTGGATGATACATGGTCCTGCCCACTGCCCACACTTGTCTCCCCACACTCACCATTTCCTAAGACCACACCTGTGTTTTATGACTCTGTAGAATGGATTGACTGAGATGACTTGTTGCCATGACTGTCCATGAGCAATAACTAGTCAGCAGAAGGTGACTTCTTAGACCCTGTCCTTATACTGACCCGAAAAAAAGGCTTTTTTAACTGTTGTCTCAGATAAGAGTCATAGAGCTATTCAGCACGGAAACTGACCCTTCGGCCCAAATCATCCATGCCAACGAAGTTGCCTAACCAAGCTAATCCCACTTGCCTAAGCCTGGCTCATATCCCTTCAAGTCTTTCCTGTCCGTGTAGCTGCCTAAGTATCTTTTGAATGTCGTAGTTGCACCCACCTCTACCATTTCCCTGGCTGCTCATTCCATGTACAATACATTCTCTAAATGAAAAGGTTGCCCCTTAGGTCCGTACAGTTTTGGTCTCCTAATCTGAGGAAAGACATTCTTGCCATAGAGGCAGTACAGAGAAGGTTCACCAGACTGATTCCTGGGATGTCAGGACTTTCATATGAAGAAAGACTGGATAGACTCGGTTTGTACTCGCTAGAATTTAGAAGATTGAGGGGGGATCTTATAGAAACTTACAAAATTCTTAAGGGGTTGGACAGGCTAGATGCAGGAAGATTGTTCCCGATGTTGGGGAAGTCCAGAACAAGGGGTCACAGTTTAAGGATAAGGTGGAAATCTTTTAGGACCGAGATGAGGAAAACATTTTTCACAGAGAGTGGTGAATCTCTGGAATTCTCTGCCACAGAAGGTAGTTGAGGCCAGTTCATTGGCTATATTTAAGAGGGAGTTAGATGTGGCCCTTGTGGCTAAAGGGATCAGGGGGTATGGAGAGAAGGCAGGTAAAGGATACTGAGTTGGATGATCAGCCATGATCATATTGAATGGCGGTGCAGGCTCGAAGGGCCGAATGGCCTACTCCTGCACCTATTTTCTATGTTTCTATGTTCCTTTAAATCTTTCCCATCTCAACTTAAACCTATAACATCTACATTTAGGTTCCACTGACCTGGGGAAGAGACCATGGCCATTCAACTTATCTATGCCCATATTTAAGAATGCTTCAAATAAATTTAAAATGGAAAAAAGGACATTTTAAAGGCAGTAAAAAATGTACTTAAAATACTAGAAATTAATACTAAAGATAAATGATATAATGTAAATGAACTTACTTACTTACTTACTTTAAGTGACAGTATGTGACACCATTGACATAAGACATGCACCAACAAATGTATATTCAGAGCAGTCTCTCGGCTCTGGACACTCTGTGGTGAGTCGCGTGGTAGAACGGAGGGTCAAAGTAGCGGCATCCAACCTGTAGTTCAGAACTGACTTTCACATTTCAATGTGTGGATGTAGAAGTCAGAGATGAACTTTGAAGAGGACATCACAAACCAGAGATAAGAATATTTTGGCTAAATACAACCTGATATTTAAGGATCTTTTGTTAGTTTTGATTTATGTCAGAATTATACTTTCAGGGAGCTCACCAATGCTATGAGGTGAAACATTTACTTTATCATTGCATAGAATGTTTGATTCCATTTTCTTAAAGTGGATGAGTTTCAGATTGTGGCTATTTGGATAACTTAATTTACTTCAGTGCTGAATTTGAATCTGATGGCTTGTTGGATCTGATGGTCAAATTTCAGATTTATTCTATTCGGACAAGGGACAGCGATGATGAAAATTCCAAAAGCCTCCAGTCAGTAGCTTTCTTGGAAATCATTTCTAAGAGGTATTGAAATCATGTGGGCAAAATCTAATACACACATTATTAAAGATAGAAAGCAAAATATTGCAACACATGGTGTTTTGAATATTGATACATTTTCAGGAAAAATGTATTTACCCCATTTAATTGCCTCGTTGGAAGTTTGTTACTTTTCTGTTCTGCTTGGCTAAGCACACACAAGGCTGTGGCTTCACCTTGTATTTCCGAGTTACTGTACATTTTATCATTGGAAGGTTAAGATTTGGCAATATTCTGCTCTGTGTACATAATTTATGGAACTAAGATGGTTGAGTGATTTAGAAAGATTCAGAGCAAAGAAAGAGCCACTACAAAATGACAATTTTAACTACATAAAATGATAAACATTATGGGTTTTGATCCCTTCTGGGGAGCCAGCCAGCTGCTTTCATTAGATGCTTAATATCTTTGCCACAGACTTTCAGCTACGTCTCATCTATCTCTCATGAGATTTGTGCTTTTAATGCCCAAAAATGTTGGACCGACACAAATTTTAATTGCTACTAGATTCTATACAATCATTGTAGGTTCCATTGATTTTTTTTCTTTAGCTTTGACTCAGTGTTTTTTTTCTCGAAATTGTTCTTTTCTAGTATTTTGACATGAAGGTCAGATAGTTTCCTGAACCCATTTTATCAAGTGTAGAGGAGGGATGTTAAATGACTAATAGGGATGCATCTAGCCCTAATTGAACTAACTATGGCATGCCTCTGATGAATGATGCAACATATTCAATTTGAGAGGAAAGACAAATTATTCCCTAGCAACTAAATAGGCTTTTTTTCATCTCTTTGCTTTGCCCATTTTCCACAAGCTTTCAATAACAGCTTCTTTGCCACCATCTGTAGCCCATGGAAGTTTAGGTGAGATGCCTCATTAGCACTGACGGTCACCTTCACAGTGTTGCTCATGGAAGCACAATTTATTAACACGATGGCACATCAGTGTTTCCCCGTTATTGTGGAGCTGAAGTCACAGGCATAAAGCTTAACACGCCTCAGAGATCTTTCACATAATTGATAGCCTGGATAACAGAGAGCTAACTACACTCATGGATCTTGTGAAATATAATTTTATAAATAACTGGCTTTATAAATGTCTCATTCAAGAATACCTACAGTACATTAGCATTGTTAAAAAAAAAAACTTGTGGAGAATTCTACCATTTAGATTTCCAATTGATGAGCAACAGTCACATGTAATCTGGTACAATTATGGTTTCAAACTTGCACGCATTCTTTGTTCTTTGACATCTATGAGTCAAGAGGTATCTTTACCATCTATGAGTCAATGACATCTTTGAGCTTTGCGCTCAAATCCTACTTGAGCAGATGATCGTAGCTTGCACTTCAATACAACACTTGAGGAATTGCTGCATTTGCTGCAGGTGCAGCGTCCTGGTGAGTTGTTAAATCAAAGCGCTGTCTTCACCCTCAAATGGACATATGTTCTTATTGTTTTATCCAAGTAGCAAAAGGAGCATACCAATATTTAGCCTTCAATCTACAGAACATTTCAGAACATTTATAACATTTATGTTGCGACTCTCAATACATAGCAAAGGCTCGTAATCATTGAAGGAATTTGAGAAAGGTAATAAAGGTGCTGTTAGAAATCAATATCTTTTCTTTCTTTATAAAACAAGTATGCTTTTTTAGTATTTCAGTTATTTGTGAAATGATTTAAAAACATGCTGTGAAAGAAATGGAAAATTGATATTATTTAGTTAGTCCCAGTAATCAATCATTGCTAACATGTTCATTTTTTTGCTTTACAAACTAAAAACAACTGAAGATGTTTCCCATTAAATGTAACTCATATCCTGAGGCAGAATCTGGAAAGAATTCTAAATTATTTGCCTCTGTATGTGTTGCATTCAAATTTCTGACAAAAAAAAAATCCTATGGTTATGTGTAACATAACTGGGCGGCATAGTGGGCACAGCGGTAGAGTTGCTGCCTTACATGACCAGAAACCCGGTTCGATCCTGATTACGGGTGCTGTTTGTAAGGAGTTTGTATGTTCTCCCCATGACCGCGTGGGCTTTCCCTGGGTACTCTGGTTTCCTCCCACACTCCAAAGACATATTGGTTTGGTGGTTAATTAGCTTTAGTAATACATTGTAAATTGTCCTGAGTGTATAGGATCATGCGAGTCTACGGGGATTGCTGGTCGGCGCGGACACTGTGGGCCACAGAGCCTGTATCTCTAAAATAAACTAATTTAATGTGGCAAATATTTCATTAATATGCCCAATTAAAACTGTGATTCATTCATATTGGGGAAGGCAAATTAAACTAAAGGTTTGTAGTGAGGCAGAATAGGTTTTGTGTGAATGTCAGTCACAGCAAATTTCTGTGGCTCACAAGTTCCCAGGTATTATGTGTAATAGAATTGGCAGTATATCTTAACATGTACACAGATCTTTCCTCTGCTCATTCCAACAATGCAGAGGAAGATTGATGAGTGCAGGTTGCATGTTATAGTTTTCAGGGAGGAGGAAGTATGGAGAGGGTCTTGAGGGACTTTATGATAACTTTATGATAGATGCCCATGGCCTAAGTGAGAGTATATGGGGAAAGTGCAGTCACTTTTATAACGACTGTATATAGTGAGAGAGTATATGAATAACTGAACACTGAGCATTGAGATACAGATGTTAACGTAATGGAATGTCACATCATGATGTAGCAAAATACAGCTGCTTTGATGCTGATCTCTACAAAATGAGATCCTGATTGTAGATAAATCATTTATACAATGCAAGAGAGAGGGATGAAATTTCTAAAGGATAACTCGGACTACTCTAAGGCCGCATTTAGAAATCAGAAGTATAATAGCGGTGGTAGAGACTGACAGCATATCATCGAACCAATCTTCTACACTGTAACCTCCACTTACCTCATATAATGAGCTCCCAATCAGTCTAACATAATGAGTTCTCCTTATCCTGTCCAACGATTTCTGCACCACTTCAATCTGGCGGATACTTTGCACAGAAGCACGATGGCTAATCACAATGTTCATTTTATTTTATGCATTTCTGTCACCTTTCAGCTCATTTGCTTTCTCCACAGCTTCTGAACATTAGCTTAATGTCCTGAGCCACTGACCTGAGGAGACTGCCAAGGTCCCTTTTGCTTTTGACAATATTTTCCAAATAATCCTATAATTCACCTTCTTCTTGTCAGGGCATGATTTGACTTTCCTGCAGGCTGCTGCCAGAAGTAAGCTTTTATTTTCTTAGTTTCTCAGCAAGCTTTTCAATAAACATTTTATCAAAAGCTATGTTCAAAGTTTATGTGAACCACGCAAACAATCTATCCATTTCTGCATCGCTGCTGCATCTGCTCCCAAGATGAGGATGTCCATTCTAGCATATCTGGGGTGCCCTCTTTCTTTCGTAAATGTAGTTTCTCGCCTTGCTGTCATAGATGGATCCCTCACCCATGACGACTCTATGTCCCAAAGTTCTGCTCTGGCTCCATCTCTTGCCAGGTGGAACAAGGATAGAGTTCCCTTGGTCCTTGCCTTTCACTTCACCAGCCTCCACACCCAACACATCATTCTCCGACAGCTCCACCACCTTCAAGTGGATCCACCATCCAGGGATCCCAGCACTCTTTCCAGTTGAGACATATGTTCACGTGCTCCTCCTCCCACCTCATTAAGTGCATTTGATGCTCCTGATGTTGCCTTATTTACGCTGTTGAGACCAAGCTTAGACGAGGCGACTGTTTCGCTGAACACTCGCGCTCAGTCCTCCAAAGTCTCCTGGATCTCTCAGTTGCAAACCATTTTATCTCTTCTTCCCATTCTGTTACCAACCTTTCTATCCTGGGCCTCCTCCACTGCCAGAGTGAGGCCACATGCAAACCTGAATAATAGCACCTCATATTCCGCTAGTGATGTTTACAACCCAATGGTATGAATGTTGAATTTTTCCATTTTAGGTTATCCTCCATCCTCTTCCACCTATATCCCTTTCTCTATAACCATATTTTGTGCCACTTTATTTCTTATATCCTTATCTCTCAGCCTTTGTCACCTTCATATTTCCACCCTTTGTCCACCCATCAAATCCCTCCTCACCTGCATCCTCTAATCCCTTGCCATGCTTTGTTGCAACCCCACCTGTCTTCCAGCTTTCTTCCCCCTCTAACAATCAATCTGAAGGAACCCAGCCAGCAGCATCACTCATTCATGTTCTCCAGAGATGCTGCCTGACCCAATGAGTTACTCCAGCATTTTTTTGTTTTTTTTGTAAACCCGTATCTGCAATTTCTTGTGTCTATATCATACTGAAGATGGTGTTTGTGGTCGGGTCCTTTCTTCCATTTTCCCACCTCAGATGCTGCCTGTGCCTGAACCATTTAATTATTTTTATTTCCCCTCAATATTCCAGTATCTGCAATCCTTTATGTCCCTCTGGACAGTGACATGGTTTTCCAAAACCACTTGTGGTCTAATCAGCAAAAATTATATGGGAATTCAGGAGCTAATTCAAATGTTAGCACTGTTAGAGATATTGCTCCCTTGAAGTTTTTTCAGAAAATACTTAACATGTCAGCACAAAACACAAGATTACTGGTAGCCCAGAAAAAATGTTGTCCGTATTTGCTTAACATCATTTATAGTTACAATCATCATTACTCAGCTCCTGTGTTGTCTAGCTCAAAAATCAGCTGGACCTCATCTTGACCTATGTTGTGTTTGTTTGTAAAATGACAGAGAAATATTGAACAAAAAAAAAATGATTTAGTGGATGACAGGGTCAACATTGCCAGGAGAAAGTTCCTGCATTTATTTAAGTTAAAGATAGCAAGTTTACATCTAATCCTGTCCTTAGGCAATCCACCATTTATTTCTGTTGTTCTATCATCAGGACTTCATAGTCACCTCAGCCACTAGCATGTAAGAGGCTGCTTAGGCTAATTAGGCTGCTTGTTTCAAACTGCAGTTCTGGAGATTTGGACACATACCCTCTGCAAAACTCTTAAAATCAAAGGCATCTTTTACTGCACTAGATTCAGACAAGCGTATTATTGTATACACAACCCTATCTTCCCCCTCAACACCTCCCGTCTCTTGTACCACCGCCACTCCAGAAGCGAAAGAATATGAGTGTCTTGTTCTGAGGCATTATACATAAGATGGTAAGGAATAAAAGCAATCGTAGCACATACAGCTCCATCGATCAATAAGATCATGGCGGATCCTGTACATCAAGGTTACTATTTAGTCCAAGCTCATATCCATTGATTCCTTTGGTATCCAAATATCATTTGATCTCAGGCACAGCTGCATTCTTGACAATTGGTCAATTTGACTAACAAATGTGAAACATAATGATGCAAGCAATGATGCTTTGTACAGCCTGACTAAAAATACTAAACCAGCACGTATCCAGAAAAGAAAACCTCTCCTGTGTGGCTGGAAGGAAAAAAAAAAGAAAGGATCAAGCTCAAAGTCAGAGCTAGAAAGATGCAAAAAAAAATTTGAAATGCAGCTTGCTGTTAGGCCAACATACAAAGGGATACAAATAACATAATTATAAAATAATGGCATAAACAAATCATTACAAAGCTAGCTAAGTAAGTATGCTAAGTAAGTAAGTTTATTGGCCAAGTATTTATATACAAGGAATTTGCCTTGGTGCTCCGCCCACAAGTAACAACATGACATACAGTGACAGTTATGAATGACTCAGAAAACACTAAACATTAATAATAATAAAACATTAATGATAAAACACCATTGATCAAGCATGTGAACCAACAAAATACCAGATCAAAGAGAGGTTACAGATTTTTGGCTGTTGAGTAGAGCAACTACTCGTGGTTATAAACTGTTTTTATGTCTGGCTGTGGCAGCTTTGACAGTCCAGAGTCACCTTCCAGAAGTGATTCAAAGAGTTTGTGGCCACGGTGAGAGGGGTCAGAGATGATCTTGCCCGCTCGCTTCCTGGCCCTTGCAGTGTACAGTTCATCAATGGAGGGAAGGTTGCAGCCAATAATCTTCTCTGCTGATTGGACGATTCGCTGCAGCCTCCAGGTGTCGTGCTTGGTGGCTGAGCCAAACCAGACCATGATGGAGAAGGTGAGAACAGACTCTACGATGGCCGTGTAGAATTGGACCATCATTGCCTGTGGCAGATTGTGCTTCCTCAGCTGCTGCAGGAAGTACATCATCTGTTGTGCCTTTCATCAAAGATAACAGCAGAAACTTCTATAAAAATAGGAAGAGAAAGGCAAGGTTTTGTCCACTTTAAAGAAATGCAGAGGCAGAACTTTTAAACAAAAATAGGAAACAACGGAACCAAAGACAGAATGTGCTGGAGTAAGTCAGGCAGCATCTTTGGAGAACATAGATAGGTGATGTTTCGGGTCGGGACCCAGACATCTAATGAGCAGTCTGCCTGTTTTCACAGTGGAGAAAGAGAGTAAGTGAGAAAATAAAAAGGCTCCATCTACAGGAGCTGATGGCTTCCACCTGAGATAGTAAAAAAGAAATAGGGGGGTATATTAGATATGTTTCGCTGACATAGTATGTTGTATAATTGAATTGAAGCTCTGGAGGCCTTTAATAACAATCACACGGTACCAAGGGAGCTGAGGAAATTGAAGTCTGTTAACAAGGTAAATCTACGATAATATTTTAAATCTATGATAATATGCGCATGAGAGGGCAACGTTGGATCTAGTATTGGGAAGGGCTAGTTAATGAAGTGTTTGTGGAGGAGCCTTTTGGGACCAGTGACCACAGTCTGATTAGGTTTAAGATAGTTATGGATAGGGATGGTGAGGGTCCACGTGTAAAAATGCTCAACTGGGGTAAGGCTAACTTTGACGGTATGAGAGGTCTCGCTTAAGTTGACTGGAGCAGGTTATTAGAGGGGAAAGGAATATCGGCCAAATAGGATGTTTTTAAAAGTGTGCTGACGAAAGCTCAGGATTTGAACGAGTTAGAGAGAAGGACAAAGTAGGCAAATGTAAGGAAGCTTGGCTGATGAGGGAAATTTAGGCGTTGGTCAAAAACAAGAAGGATGCATGTGACAAGTATAGGCAGTTGGAATCAAGTGCCTCTCTGGAGGAGTTTCAGGAACTAAAGAGTAAACTGAAAAAGGAGATCAGAAGAGCAAAAAGGGGCCACGAGATAGTTCTGGCAGATAGCATTAAGGACAATCTCAAAATATTTTATAAATACATAAGGGAAATAGGGTAACTAGAGAGAGAGTGGGACCTCTCAGGAATCAAAGCGGTCACCTCTGTGTGGAGCCACAGGAGATGGGCAAGGTCCTCAATGAGTATTTCTCCTCTGTATTTACCAAGGAGAAAGACAGTAGGACGGAGGAACTTACGGCAGTCAATGGAAATGTCTTGAGAGCAGTCAGTGTTACCGTCGAAGACGTACTGAATGTACTGTTGTGTATGAAGGTAGACAAATCTCCAGAGCCTGATCAGATATATATCCAAGGACATTGTGGGAAACTAGAGAGGAAATTGCGGGAGCCATGGTTGAAATTCACGAGTTGTCCTTCAATATAGGAAATGTGCTGGAAGACTGGAGGGTGGCAAATGCTGTTCCTCTTTTCAAGAAGGGCTGCAGGGAAAATGCTGGGAACTATAGGCTGGTGAGATTAACATCTGCAGTTGGAAAGTTATTGGAGAATATTCTGAGGGATAGGTTATGCAGGCATTTGGATGGGCAAGGGCTGATTAGGGATAGTCAGCATGGTTTTGTACGTGGGTCTTGTCTAACAAATATGATTGATTTTTCTGAAGATGTAACCTTAAAGTCGATTAGAGCAAAGCTGTAGATGTTGCATACATGGATTTCAGTAAGGCATTTGAAAAGGTTCTGCATGTTGGGCTGCTTTGGAAGGTTAAATTGCATGGGATCCTAGAAGAGATAGCTGACTGGATAGCAAATTGGTTCCATGGAAGGAAGCAGAGGGTGATGATGGAAGGTTGCTTCTCGGACTGGAGGCCTGTGACTAGTGGAGTGCCTCAGGGTTCAGTGCTGGGCCCGTTACTGTTTGTCATCTGCGTCAATGATTTGAATGAGAACATACAGGGCAAGATTAGCAAGTTTACTCATGATATAAATAAAAGTGAGTGGTTTTGCAGATAGTGAAGATGGTTGTGAAAGATTGCAGCAGGATCTGGATCGATTGGCCAGGTGGGCGGAGGAATGGTTGATGGAATTTAATACAGAGAAGTGTGAGGTGTTGCATTTTGGGATGTCGAACAAGGGCAGGACCTACACAGTAATGGTAGGCCTCTGGGTAGTGTTGTAGAGCAGAGGGATCTAGGAGTACAAGTGCATGGTTCCCTGAAGGTCGAGTTGCAGGTAGATCAAAAAGGCTTTTGGTACATTGGCCTTCATCAGTCAGAGTATTGAGTATAGAAGTTGCAGTTGTATAAGACGTTGGTGAGACCGTATTTAGAATATTGTGTTCATTTCTGGGCACCATGTTATAGGAAAGATATTGTCAAGCTTGAAAGGGTTTAGAAAAGATTGATGAGGATGTTGCCTGGACTAGAGGGTGTGAGCTATAGGGAGAGGTTGAGGAGGCTGTGCCTCCATTCCATGGAGCGCAGGAGGATAAGGGGTGATCTTATAGAGGTGTACAAAATCATGAGAGGAATAGATCTGGTAGATGCACAGTGTCTCTTGCCCAGAGTTGGCGTATCAAGGACCTGAGGACATAGGTTCAAGGTGAAGGGGAAAAGATTTAATAGGGATCCGAGGGATAAATTTTTCACACAATGGGTGATGGGTGTATGGAAAAAACTGCCAGAGGAGGTAGTTGAGGCTGGGACTATCCCATCGTTTAAGAAACAGTTGGACAGGTGCATGAATAGGACAGGTTTGAAGGGATATGGACCAAGTGCGGGCAAGCAGGACTAATGTAGCTGGGACATTGTTGGCCGATTAGGGCAAGTTGGGCCGAAGGGATGGTTTCCATACTGTATGACTCTAAGACTAGTAGGCTAGTATCAAGAACATTTTATGGTGAGCATAAAATTTGTAGTTGTCTCAAAAACCCATCTGCTTTTCTAATATGCTTTTAGGGAGAGAAATTAACTGTTCTCCGATTAGCCTTTGTGTGGCCACACTCGTGCAGCACAAAATGCATCACAATGTGCGCTTTAAATGCCCTATGAAATGGTTTAGAGAGTCACGGAAGCATGAACACCATGTATATTAAAACAAACTAAAATGAGTAAAGCTTGATGTCTGGAAATAATATTCTGAATCAATTTACCAGTCTGAATTTGTGCAAAGCAAAAGTACACACAGGCCAATTGAACATGAAAATTTCTCCCTACTCATTTCTGGGAATGTGGACAGTTTTTAATGCTGTGCTTTTGAAAGCTTTGACCAAATACAAAATGTGGTCCTGCAAATTATTTCAGTCGGCCAACATTCCACACTCTAATGTCACCAGGTCTAGATATGTCCCCTACCATCTGTTTCATAAAACTGGGTTGAAGGAAATCCCACATCGATCCTTATCCACCACATTCCTCCTCAACGAGTTATTCCCCTCCATGATTAACACCGATCAATAAAGCCAGAGAATGTAATCTAGGTAGGAAAGCTAGATTTCAATTGCCAACGATGTCTTGGTGGCATCACTGACTAAGCAGACCTATCCTATCCTGCACAAAGAATGTGTTCCAATGTGTTGTGTGTCACCCGCTCTTCAGAATAAATGTGTTCAGGACAAATACAGCCGATATAAATCATGTATTCATGTGGAAATGTGCCGATCATCAGCAGCAGCAGGACTGCACTCCTGTAGCACAATCTCCAACCTCAGAGCTTGAATTGTCCACACCTTGAGTACAGTCAAGTGATGCATGTGAGTATAGAGAGCATGCACCAGCTGTTGCTAAAAAATATAGGGCAGCAGAGTGGTGCAGTTTGTTGAACTGCTGCATCTGAGTTCAGGGATCCTGGTTCAATCCTGACCTGACCACGGTGCTGCTTGTGTGGAGTTAGCACTTCTCTTCTGATTGTGTGCATTTCCTCAGAATGCTCTGGTTTCCTCCCATGTCCACTTGACAATGGATAAATTGCCCAGATAAGTTTAGTTTAGTTCAGTTTAGAGATAGGGCGCGGAAACTGGCCCTTAGGCCCACTTAGCCGCATCGACCGGAAATCCCGGCACACTAGCACTATCCTACACATACACGAGGGACAATTTACAATTATACCAAGCCAATTAGCCTACAAACCTGTACATCTTTGGAGTGTACATCAAGTCAACTATGTTCATGCCAGTCACAGGGAGAACATACAACCTTCATACAGGCAGCACCTGTAGTCAGGATCGAACCTGGGTGTCTGGCGAACGCAAATGTATTGATTTCTAAGGAGGATATGAGAGTGACTGTGCATTAAGACAGTAGTTAAACACTACTAGAAAAATCTAAGTAGAGTCATAAAGGCACACAGCCAGATTAAAGACCCTTCACCCCAATTCATGCAGACTGACAATAGCATCTGTGGAGGGAAAATGACACATTGACTGGTCGGTCAGAAGAAAAGTCCTGACCCAAAATATTGCCTATCCTTTCCCTCTGCAGATGATACCTGACGCACTGAGTTCCTCCAGAACTTTGTGTTTTGATGGAAATGTGAGCATCTGCAGTTTCTTATGTCTCCTAGTCCTATTTACCCGTGTTTGGCCCAGATTACTCTAAACCTTTCTTGTCAACATACCTGTCCAAATGTCTTTTAAATAATTGGGAACCAGGAAGAAAACATTCGAATGTCCTGCACAAAGGAAAGGGTTGTATTTTTTTGGAGACTATTCATTAGATGTGGAATAGTTGGTGCTACTATCTCACAACGACAGTGACCTGGGTTCAGTCTTGAGCTCAAGTGCCCTCTGTGCTGAATTTCCAAGTTCACCCATTCACCACGTAAGTTTTCCCGAGCTGCCCTGGCTTCTTCCCACAATCCCAAATACTAGAGGTGACTGACTGCTCTAAATTGCCCCTTAGTGCAATGGCTGAAAGAATCAAAGAGGGGTTGATGGGGAATATAGGAGGTAAAATGATTTACAAGAGTGCAAGGAAATACCGTAAGAAGGGCAATGAGACCAATTGGATTGTTTTGTTCTGGGAACCAGCAAGGACATGATGGGCCAAATGCCTGTTTTCTCTGTCATTCAAATTTAAGGTGGGATCTCAGCCATGGGGCATCATTTGAGGAATTCCAAGAGACTGTGTTTTCAAGTCAACTATGTTCAATTGTTTCACCAATAATCATCCAATCATGATATTGAGAGTTTGCGATGTTTACTATGGAATGTAGAGTTCAATTTGCAACTCCGCTGATCATAAAGTAGTCCATGCGTTCACAGAGCAAAAGATGGATGCAATTCACCCATGAGCTTCAAAGTAGAAAGTAACATTTATGCCACACGAGATGCAGGCAATGATCAACTTTGCAAATAATAATCCCCCCTCCCCACACACCCCCCATCCCCACACACCGCCCTCCCCCACACCCCCCCTCCCCACACCCCCCTCCTCACACAAAGATGGCGGATTGCAGGAGTGGGGCGCCGTTGTGTATGGCTGGTACACATAAATGCTGGAGAAACTCAGCGGGTGCAGCAGCATCTATGGAGCGAAGGAAATAGGCAACGTTTCGGGCCGAAACCCTTCTTCAGAAGTGTATGGCTGTTCTGCCTGCAGTCCGTCCTTTCACCCTTTTTTATTTTTTATTTTAATCCTGTTAAAAAAAAAATCTTTGTTGGAGGTCTTTTATGTGGTGGGTGGGGGGAGGGGAAGGGGGAAACTTTATTTCCTAGTCCCTACCTGGTCGGAGAGACGGCTTCCCTCCGAGCTGCTTCTGCGCCCCTTCCTCGCAGCCTACCATCGGACTGGAGCGGCGTCTCCTGTCGGGACCGGCCAGAACCCCAGCTTCGGCGGCGGCGCAGCACTGAGACACCGTCACGGAGCGGGCGATGCCTTACCGGGTCGCCGTGCGGTAAGCCCCGGAGTGCTGTGACCGGCGACTCCAACATCAAGGAGCTGCGGTCTGCGGAGCGTCCAGCCATGGGCGGCGCTGGATTTAAAACACCGCGGAGCCTGGGATCTCTCGCCGAGATCGCCAGAGTCGGAGCCCCAACCAGCATGGCCTACGGACATCGAGAGTCGCGGTCTCCGGGGAGGGACCGGCCGTTCCAGACACTCAAAGCCGCTGAGGAGTGTTTCTCCTGACGCCGGAGCTCCATCATCCGGCAAGAGGGCCTGAAAACATCGGACTGGCTGCGGAGGCCACAAATAGGCCCCGACATCGGGTGATCACAAAGGAAGAGGACTGAATTTTCTGATGCCTTTCACCACAGTGGATTTTGATTCTGCTGTGGGGGGACGTTCGTGTTAAATTCTATAATGTGTTGTGTCATTTTTCTTTTTTTTTAAATTTTTCTATGGATGTACGGAAGCCTAATTATTTCTTCTATGTAAAGCACTTTGGTTTCAACGCGAGTTGATTTAAACGTGCTATATGAATTTAAAAAAATTACTTACTAGTTGATGGCTTATTATAAAATTGTATCTCAGTCCAGAAACAAAAAAAATCCTAGCTTCTCCCTTTAACAACACTCCATATCAGCAATGGAGAGTTTTGAACAAATATATTGAGATAATATATGTGCATTATTATATTGCACCACCAAGATTTAATTTGTACATTTAACCTATTACTTATTTGCAGGAGAACAAAGTAAACATTTTTTGGAATTTGTAACTTACAACTGAATACATTTTGCATGCCTTCCAAAAAAATATTGCAGCAAGGCTTCCACTGCGGTTTGCAGAAGTACTATTAAATTCTACCAGATTATTTTTAAACGGTACACCAGTTAATAATAGAAAATGCTGACAGCTTAAGACTGTGGCTTTCAATAGATGTATCACAGAAGTGGTGAATAGACTAAATTGAGCTCTGTAGAATTTAGTTTTTAAGCTGGTGTGCAGCCATATGTATCTAAGGTTGGAAGCAGGATAATAGAACACACTTCCAATAGGAAAGACACAAAATACCAAGTTGGCACAGAGGTTAGTGTATGCCTAACAACTGCATGGGATTTAAAGCAACAGGAAGATGATTCAAATCAGAGTACAAAGCTTATTTGATGCCTGTGCTACTATGTCTGAACTCTGCATTGCAGCCGACAGCTTGTGCAGCTGAACTTGACATTACCAAAATGATAGATTCCACAAATGTACCTTTCTGTCCATTCTACAGAGGCTTTTTAAAGAAATGATGAGCTACCTTTTATGTCAGCTGTTGCTCAATTGTTGGCACTTTCAACTGGTCTGGTTTCAAGTTGTTCTCGTTGAGCTTGACCACAAAATTATTTTTTTATTTGTTTTTAATTATTTATTTTATTAGAAGCAATTGTACAAAGAGAAAGTAATCGACATAACAGTTATATAATTTTTGTACTGCTTCAATTTTAACATTATATAAACTAATAACTAAATCGGAAAAAAGGATAAAGGAAAAAATGGAAAGAAAGAAGAAAAGAAAAAGAAAAGAAAGGATTTCGCGAAAGACACGAAAAAGAAAAAAGTAAAACCCCAGAACTAACGAAGAAGTGAAAGAAGCGGAGATATATCCCACTACCCTTCCATACGCCCGCTCACCCGACCCTAGCGTCTGTTTTGAGTTTGTGTTCAACCATTATGTTGTTGAAGAAATTCAATAAAAGGAGACCATATTTTGGAAAATTGATCTGGTTTGTCAGTCAAGACAAGCCTTATTTTTTCTAGATGTAGTGTCCATTTCTGTGATCCACATCTTCACTGTGGGGACTGTTATCTTTTTCCAGAATAAGTTTTTTCGCAGTTATTAAACCGTAGTCAAGGAAGCGTCTTTGAGATATCGTTAGATTTGGACAGCCCTCTGACATTACTAATATTATTAGTTTTGAATCGGGCTCCAATTGAATTTTAAGTGTTTTAGAAATGATTTTGAATATTTCCGTCCAGAAGTTTAGTATTTTTATACAGGATACAAAATAATGAGTGGCTTCTTGGACTTGGTTTACACCAACACCCCAGAGGCCTATAAGGCAGCCCCACGCCCTCACCTGGGCCACTCTGACCACATTTCAGTGTTTTTAACACCAGCCTACAGACCACTGCAAAAACAAGTCAGAGCGGAGAGAAAACACACCAGGGTCTGGCCAGAGGGAGCAGCCTCAGCACTGCAGGATTGCTTCCTGCACACTGACTGGGATGTGTTCAGGACAGCAGCATCCTATGATGACCTCATCAACATCGAGGAGTACGCAGAGACTGTAACCAGCTACATTGCTAAGTGCACCGAGGATGTCACTGTCATTAAAACTTTCACTGCACGTGGAAATGAAAAGCCATGGATGACAGCAGAGGTGCGCTCGCTGCTGAGGGCCCGTGATGCAGCCTACAGAGCCGGTAACACAGCCGCTCTTCGATCTACCAGGACTGCACTGGAAAAAGGAATCAGGGCAGCGAAACGTGCCTATGCAGGGAAATCCAGGGACACCTCTGTGACACAGGGGACTCCAGGAGGATGTGGAAGGGAATCCAAACACTGACGGGGTACAAGGCAAGGCAGCAGGTAACCGACATGGACACTTCTCTTCCAGATAAACTGAATAACTTCTTTGCACGTTTTGATGCAGCAAACACCACACCCAAGGGGAGAGCCAGCCCCTGCTTACAAACCGACCAGCCAGTCCTGACCATATACTCAATGGACACACGGAGAATCCTGTCTAAGGTCAACCCGTGGAAAGCAGTCGGACCCGACAACATCCCAGGACGTGTGCTCAAGGAATGTTCTGAGGAGTCAGCAGATGTGCTAACAGACATCTTCAACATCTCCCTTAGCCAAGCCATAGTCCCCACATGCCTCAAAACTTCCACAATAATCCCAATAGCAAAGAAACCAGTTGTTGCCTGCCTAAATGACTACCGCCCTGTCGCCCTGACCCCAATAATAATGAAGTGCTTTGAACGCCTGGTGAAACCTCACATTACTGCCAGCCTCTCCTCATCGTTAGACCCCCTCCAGTTCGCCTATCGCCCCAACCGTTCTACAGAAGATGCCATCTCAACCACGCTGCACACAGTACTCACTCATCTGGAAAACAAAAACACCTACGCCAGAATCCTGTACATTGACTTTAGCTCAGCTTTAATACCATCATCCCACAGAGACTTGTGGAGAAACTAACCCTGCTGGGCCTCAACACCACCCTATGTCACTGGATCTTGGACTTTCTGACAGAGAGACCGCAGTCAGTCCGTGTTGGCAAGAACACTTCAGGCTCGATCACGCTGAGCACCGGCTCCCCTCAAGGCTGTGTGCTCAGCCCGCTGTTGTTCACACTGCTCACACATGACTGTGCTGCCAGATTCAGGAACAATTAGATCATAAAATTTGAGGATGACACAACAGTGGTGGGACTCATCAGCGGAGATGACGAATCAATGTACAGGGAGGAAGTAAAACGACTAGTGGACTGGTGCGGCAACAACAATCTAGCATTAAATGTCGACAAAACAAAGGAGATGGTTGTCGACTTCAGGAGGGCGCAGCCAAAACACACACCCCTCAACATCAGTGGCACCACAGTGGAGAGAGAGGAGAGCATAAAGTTCCTCAGAGTGCAAATTACAGACAGTCTCACCTGGTCCAGGAACAACACTGGGATTGTCAAACGGGCCCATCAGCGACTGCACTTCCTGAGGAAACTCAAACAGGCCTCACTCCCCACCAACATCCTCAGGCCTTTTCACAGGGGCACGGTGGAGTCTGTACTCATGTACTGCATAAACACGTGGTACTCCAACTGCAACTGCTCAGACAGGAAGGATCTGCAGAGGGTAGTGAGGGGAGCAGAGAGGATCATTGGCGTCTCCCTACCCTCGGTACAAGAACTGTTCCAGAGCTGCTGTCTGAAAAAAGCTCTGAGAATAGCTAAGGCCAAACTGCACCCCCTCCACACACACCTGGATCTCCTGCCATCAGGCAAGAGATACCGTAGCATCAAAGCCCGGACTACAAGACTGCTAAACAGCTTCCTGCCACAGGCTGTGAGGCTGCTAAACAGTCACTCTGTACTCACAGTCACCTGATTCTGCGGCTTTGCACTGACATTTTAATAACTCTGGCACTGGCCACTCAAATCAGCTGCCCTGGACATTTTAATGACTGGTTTTACTGTATTTTAATGTTGCTGTTTTACCTGCTTTTAACTATTTATACTGTTTCATCAGGGACTGGATTGTTTTTATTGTTATTATGTGTGAAATGTTTTTAAGTTTCATGTGCGATGCTCCGGTATTTCCTGTGAAACGTCGTCTCATTTTGCACTGTACAACTGTTGCTTTGCAAGATGACAATAAAGGTCGATTGATTGAAAGTGACATTTATCACAGAGAGGAGAGACAGTTGGGAAGATCTTGTTCAATTTGGTCTTTGAGTAATATAACCTATGCAATACTTTAAATTGTATCAGGCAATGCCTGGCATTTAAAGAATAGCAGTGTATGTGTAGTAGGCTTTCCTCCCATATATCTTTCGAAATGGGTGAACCCAGCTCATCCTCCCATGCTCGCCTATAAATCTCAGAGGGTGGGGTGTCAATATTTAGAAGAGTTTTATAAATGTAAGATATCAACTTACTTGTATCGGCATGTCTATTCAAACTAACTGAAGAAGGGTTTCGGCCCGAAACGTCGCCTATTTCCTTCGCTCCATAGATGCTGCTGCACCCGCTGAGTTCCTCCAGCAATTTTGTGTACCAACGTCTAATATATCTGGACCCATAAGAGGACAGTCTTGTGTATATGTTTTCACGTAATCTTGGATTTGAAGGTATCTAATAAAATTATTGGCATTCAAGTGATATTTCTCCTGTAGTTCTTGAAAAGAAGAGAGAGTCCCCTTCTTGTAGAGGTCTCCCACAGTAGACCACAAAATTCTAGGCTGAAAATTCTGTTCAGTACTGTGGGAGTCCCATAAAGTTAGACATGATGCCATCTTTTGGAAGATATTTTAGATTAGCTCTGTGTGGCAGTCCCTGGATATTAGGCCACTCCATGGGTCATCCCCCTCGGCACTTGAGGGACAGGGATGAGGGACTGCCCACAGGCTTCTGGTTTCTGCTCAGGGGTTTTCTGAGAGTAGTTTTTCCATTCGGTGGAACTCATTGTGAGTGGATGCTCACAACCATCATTAAAGAACCTTTGAATCTGCCTGGCATCTAATCTTTTTCTGACCACGTCCAGGCCACTACATCTGTCTGCTTTTTCAGTTCCTGTAGAGTTTGCTGCTTGTGAAGTTTTATGATTGTTTCTCTGCCCTCCAGTTCTCACACGATAAAGGAGGGAATTTGTGTTAAGAGTCAATAGGATGTAGTCAGGGGATGTAGACGAGATATTAAACGAGAACTTAGCATCAGTATTCACCAAGGATAAGGATGTGGAGGACAGTGAGATCAGTGTGGAGAATACTAATATGCAAGGACAATTTGAGATTAAGAAGGAGGAAGTGTTGGGGCTCTTAAAGAGGATTAAGATGGATACATTTCCAGGGCCTGATGGGATCTATCCTAGGTTATTGAGAGAGGCAAGAGAAGAGATTGCAGGAGTCTTGAGTGCGATCTCTGCATCCTCTCTGGCTGTAGGCAAGGTCCTGCAGGACAGAAGGGTAGCTCGTGTTGTTTAAGTAGTGAGAATCCAAGGAATTATAGGCTGGTGTGCTTCACATGAGTGGTCGGAAAGCTTTTGTAGAGGAATCTTAAGGATAGGATTATTCCAGTTTCAAAGAGAATGGGTTAATTTGGGTGAGAGCATTGCTTTGTACATGACAAAGTCTAGAGGGTATAGCTTTAACGTCAGATTGGCAACGTTTAAAGGAGATGTGGGAGGGGGGGGGCATGTTTTTTTTACGCAGAGGGTGCCGAGTGCCTGAAATGCGCTGCCAAGGGTGGTGGTGGAGGCCGTTATGATAGTGGCATTAATGAGGCTTGTGTATAGACACATGGATTTACTGGAAATGGAGGGATATGGATTATATACTGGCAGATAAGAATTGGTCATGGCATTATGTTTGGCTTGGAATTGTGGACCAAATGGTCTCTTCGTGTGCTGTACTGCATTGTTCTATGTTCTACGATTACCCCTTTAGACACAATCATTTCTCTGTTCTTGCAGAGAGGGTTTTTGCTTTAATGAGTTCTGTCATGAGTTATCTCAGGATATCTGCTGATCAGTTGAAGCAAAACCACTTTTGTAAAGAGAATACATTCTCCTCGATGCACATAGCATGGTGTTTGATATTAAGTTCACATTATGACATTGTACACATAAAAAGGCAAGCGAGGAGATTGCAGGGACCTTGAAGAATATCTTTATATGTTCTTCAGCATGAGGTCCTGGAGGAGTGGATAATAGCCAATGTTGTTCCTTTGTTCAAGAATGGAAATAGTGAAAATCCAGGAAGTTATAGATTGTTAAACCTTACATCAGTGGCAGGGAAGCTATTGGAGAGAATTCTTCAGGCTAGGATTTATTTGCATTTAGGAGAATGAGCTAATTAGGATCCGCCCACCATGGGTGAAGTCTTATGAACATGATTGTGTTTATTGAGAAGGACAAAAGTGATGGATGAGGGTAGGGCGGATGATATTGTCCACGTGGATTTTAGTAATGCATTGTAGAAGTTCATAAAAGTAGGCTTATCCAGAAGATTAAGATGCATGGGATCCATGCAGAATTGGACCCTGGACATTAGATTCAGTCTGTTTTATAGGACTTTGGTTTGGCTGCATTCGGAGTATTGTGTGCAGCTATGGATGTTCATCTTCAGGTATGATATGGAGGCTTGGGAGAGGGCACAGAAAATATTCATCAGATTACTGACTGGATTAGAGGGCATTAGCTACAAATGGTAATTATTTTCTCTGGAGTGTCAGAAGTAAATGGGAGACCTGATAAAAGTGTATAAAATTCATCGATCAGTAAATTATTTGTGGATCTTTGAGGGAATATCAATCTGACCAAAAAGGGAAAAAAGTGCTGTTTGTACTCCACTATAAAAAATTCTATCTGCAAATAGAAAAATTCTGAGGTTGCATGCGTAAATGTTAAAATTATTTCTAACATGGCTGATGAGACAGGAATAATATGGGAATGAGTCCCCGCCCCCCCCACTGTTGATCCCTTGTCCCGTCTCCAACGGACCCCTTCCTCGTGGACCCCCCCTCATAGTCTTCCTGCTTTAGAACTTTTTATTCAAAACTGCCGGTGGGACATCAACCGCCTCAACTTCTCCACTCCCCTGTCTCACTCTAACCTCTCCCCCCCTGAACGCACTGCCATCGACTCACTCCGCAACAACCCAGACTGGGTTATCAAACCAGCCGACAAGGGAGGGGCCGTGGTAGTCTGGCGCGTTGATCTCTACAAAGCTAAGGCCACGCGCCAACTCTCGGATACCTCCTCCTACTTACCCCTGGACCATGACCCCACTGACGAGCACCAGGTCGCTATCTCTAGCACCATCACTGACTTCATCAACTCCGGCTCCCTGACCCTCAAGCGCTGACCCTCATCGTTCCCCAGCCCCACTGATTTTACTTTCTCCCCAAAATCTACAAACCTGACTGTCCTGGTAGACCCATTGTCTCTGCCTATTCGTGCCCTACCAAACTTATTTCCATGTACCTTGACTCCATCCTATCCCCCCTGGTTAAATCCCGCCTGACCTATGTTCAAGACACCTCAGACACTCTCCGTCGTCTCCAGGCATTCCATTTTCTAAGCCCCCATCCCCTCATCTTCACCATGGATGTCCAGTCACTCTACACCTCCATCCCCCACCAGGATGGTCTCAAAGCCCTCCGGTTCTTCCTCGATCGGAGAACCAACCAATACCCGTCCACTGATACTCTCCTCCACCTAGCGGAGTTGGTCCTTACCCTCAATAACTTTTCGTTTAACTCCTCCCATTTCCTCCAAACACAAGGCGTAGCTATGGGCATGCGCATGGACCTCAGCTATGCCTACCTCATTGTAGGGTACGTCGAACAATCCTTGTCTGAGACGTACCAGGGCCCCATCCCCGACCTCTACCTCCGCTACATCGATGATTGCATTGGTGCTACCTCCTGCACGCACACACAACTCACTAACTTCATCAATTTCGCCACTAACTTCCATCCGACACTCAAATACACCTGGACCATTTCCGACACTTCCTTACCATTTCTTGACCTCACTATCTCCATCGCAGGTGATGGACCTTTGACCGACATCCACTATTTAAAAAAATCTGAAGAAGGGTTTCGGCCCGAAACGTTGCCTATTTCCTTCACTCCATAGATGCAGCCGCACCCGCTGAGTTTCTCCAGCAATTTTGTCTACCTTCGATTTTCCAGCACCTGCAGTTCCTTCTTGAACAATATCTGGACATAGCTGACCAGTCATGGATAGTAAACTTCAAGCTTGTTAGTGTAAATTACTATTTCATACAGTGCTGCCAGAGCTCAGAACTACTGGGACATGTTATTTGTAAATGCAACACAGCAGCACACTAAATTAACCAAATCTTTTGCAATTCCTCTTGAGCAATGGTTATTCGTTCAGTTTTTCCATATACCCAAACTGATGCTGACATACGTTTTGTTAGTAATGTATTTTTTTCCATTATTAGCTTGGAATGAAAGCACCTGCTCCTATACGAATTTCTCCCAGTTGATTTATCCTAAATTACAGTCCTTAGGCAGTAAATAAACCTGCACTGGATCTATGCATTCGTACACACACACACATCTGTAAATTTGTGGGCCCTTCATGACAAAATGCTGGCAAATTCTTGCTGTAAAATTAACCTTTATTCTAACTCTGATATGAATCTTAACTCCAGAAAGTAGAAAGATAATTTCAGATAATATCCAGAAAGATATTTCATTAGAATACTTTGTGCAATGCAACATTGCTACAAAGAATTACATTCCCTGCTAGCTTTGTAATTCAAAGCTATATTAACTCTGCAAGTTCATGCACGTTACTTTAAATCAAGGAACATCCTGCCTATTAATAACATTTTTCTTTAAAAAAACCACACAAATTAGAAAAAGGGTGGTTATAATGTGCAAAAACATACATGGACACCATTGAAGAAGCTGTTCTGCCTCAGCAATACCTCTCATGGATGGTCAATACTGCAAAGTAGACAATAGGTGCAGGAGTAGGCCATTCGGCCTTTCAAGCTAGCACCACTGTGATCATGGCTGATCATTCATAATCCACATTGGAGCAGTAGAGAAAGAAATGTTTAATGTGGAAGCTGAAGTTGAATAAAACCAGAAAATGCTTGAAACAATGCAAATCAGTCTGTATCTATGAAAAGAGAAACCGAGTCAACCTTTCTCACTCCAGATTTTTTACCAGTTCTTGGACTTAAAAGACTCCCCTTTCCACAGATGCTGTCTACCCCCGCTGAAAGTTTCCAGCACTTTCTGGTTTTATTTCAGATTACCTGCATCAGCAATATTTTGGCTTTTCATTTGTTAATCAAGTGGGCCTGTTTTGGGGGTTGGGAGACAAATGGGAAGCATGTAGTTACATTTCTGATAGGTTATCTGTGCGGTAAAAAACATTGAGGGTCAGAAAGTGCTCAGCTGCAGGAGAACACCTCTGACCTGCTGTCGTAGTTGCAGGAATTATCTGATCCAATTAGGCTTCTGATTAAGAATGTTGCTCAGCATCTTGATGTAGGGGAGAGTCTTAAGGGGTTGGACAGGCTAGATGCAGGAAGATTGCTCCCGATGTTGGGGAAGTCCAGGACAAGGGGTCACAGCTTAAGGATAAGGGGGAAATCCTTTAAAACCGAGATGAGAAGAACTTTTTTCACACAGAGAGTGGTGAATCTCTGGAACTCCCTGCCACAGAGGGTAGTCGAGGCCAGTTCATTGGCTATATTTAAGAGGGAGTTAGATGTGGCCCTTGTGGCTAAGGGGATCAGAGGGTATGGAGAGAAGGCAGGTACGGGATACTGAGTTGGATGATCAGCCATGATCATATTGAATGGCGGTGCAGGCTCGAAGGGCCGAATGGCCTACTCCTGCACCTAATTTCTATGTTTCTATGTTACTAATATGGGTGCTGTAGGCTGTGGATGAGTCGGTTATAAATGTCACATTATGTTAGGTGGATGGTTCTTGACTGTCTTGTTGGAAATGCTTGTTGGAGTGATTCTTGACACTTGATACAGTTTGCTTGCTTCTTATCAGAGTAGGCTACAATTTCATCCCATGTCAATTTTACTAAGTTTATCCACAGAATGCATCATTAACTTAAGCATTGCAAATATAACCTAAAATAAGTAAACATCCCAATTTCTGAACCTATGATAAAAGTGATGTATTAAATGAAGCAATATACATGGTGATTGTCTACAGCTATGTCGTGGAACAGAGATGATTGGTGCCCAGTGCCTAAACTATGTTCCTTTTCAATTGCCATGATTCTAGCCAGTGGCATGGATTCCCTTTAGATTTCCACTGACTTAGACACCACTCTGATTTTATGACACCGTGTTTAAAACTCATATTTTAACTAGATTTGGATTCTGACACACAAATCTCAGATCTGGAAATCAGCTCTATGGTCCTCGTCTGAAGCAAGTTTGTAATGAGACAAGTACCACTGAAAGAACAAAAGCCTGACATCAGTGAGCAAGTTATAGGTGAATAAATGCTACTGGATTGTGCTTTTGACAATAGCTTCCATCGCTGCTCTCTGTTGAGATCAGACTGATGGGTAATGGTTGCCTATTGTGTCCTGCATTTTGTGAACCACTCTCTACAACACTGGAACTTGAAGGGACAACTGGCCTCCATTATGATTCTGTGATACGTGGTTTAATTGTCCACTTACTTTTATGACTAGATGGGGCAAAATAGCAAAACATTGATAAGAATTATCAGATGCTGATTAGTTTAGCTCATTGAATGCTACATCTGTTATTTAGCTATTGTTTAGTGTTGTAGGTTTTTCATTTTTAGCAGTTTATTTATTTTTTTCTTCGTGGTGAACTCTCTACACTTCTCACCGAACCAGGATTACACTTCTGTCAAGGTAATGTCAGAAAGCAGGTTATCCCAGAATATGAGATTACACTAGGTCAAACCATTACAAGCGTCATGACTTGAAATGTGAAGCATTTCTCTTTCCATAGATGCTACTTGTCCTGTTGAGTATTTCCAAAATTGTTTATTTTTATTTCAGATTTACAGCATCTGTAGGGTTTTTCATTAAGATTACAGATTGTAACAGATTACCATTTACATCATAGATGCCTGGTTTTAAAATGCTGGAGTATTGATGGACCTGGAAGTAGAAGTACTGTACATAGTTCCTTGAAAGTGGCACACGGGTGGACAGGGCGTTGAAGAAGTATTTTATCATGGTAGCGTTCATCAGTAAGGACATTGAGTAGAGAAAATCGGACATTGTGCTGCAGTTTTACAAGACACTAGCGAGGCTGCATTTGGAGTATTGTGTTTAGTTTTGGCTGCCCTGTTACAGGAAAAACACAAGCTGGAAAGAGTACAGAAAATATGTATGAATATATTGCCAGCATTCGAGAGATTGTTTTATAGGGAGAGATTGGGCAGGTTGGTACTTTATTCCTGAGAGCGGTGGAGGCTGATCGGTGATCTTATCGAGGTTTATGAAAATTTGTGGGGCTTGGAAAGGGTGAATGCACAGCCTTTTTACCCAGAGTACGGGATTGTAGAACCAAAAGGCTTAAGTTTAAGGTGAGAGGAGAAAGATTTAACTGGAACCTGAGGGTTATTGTTTTACCACAGAGGGTGGTGGGTATATGGAACAAATTGCCAGAGGAATGGTTGAGAGAGATACAATAACAACATTTAAAAGACATTTGGACATGTACTTGGATAAGAAAGGTTAAGAGGGGTATGGGTGAAACATGGGCAAATGGGACTAGGTTAGATGAGTATTTTGATCGGCATTAATTATTTCAGCCAACTGGCCTGATTGTATGATTCTGACATTATGACCCTACATTTGCTCTGAATTTATACAATTTAGCACAATGGGTTAGCCCCCAGATGCAAAGGAGGGTTTTGGATATGTGAAGGCATTTATCTGTGCACAGTTACCTGAAGGTGGAATCTCATGTAGATAAGGTGGTAAAGAAAGCTTTTGGTGTGCTGGCCTTTATAAATCAGAGCATTGAGTATAGAAGTTGGGATGTAATGTTAAAATTGTACAAGGCATTGGTGAGGCCAATTCTGGAGTATGGTGTACAATTTTGGTCGCCTAATTATAGGAAGGATGTCAACAAAATAGAGAGAGTACAGAGGAGATTTACTAGAATGTTACCTGGGTTTCAGCAACTAAGTTACAGAGAAAGGTTGAACAAGTTAGGTCTTTATTCTTTGGAGCGCAGAAGGTTAAGGGGGGACTTGATAGAGGTCTTTAAAATGATGAGAGGGATAGACAGAGTTGACGTGGATAAGCTTTTCCCATTGAGAGTTGGGAAGATTCAAACAAGAGGACATGACTTGAGAATTAAGGGACAGAAGTTTAGGGGTAACAGAAGGGGGAACTTCTTTACTCAGAGAGTGGTAGCTGTGTGGAATGAGCTTCCAGTGGAAGTGGTGGAAGCAGGTTTGATTTTATCATTTAAAAATAAATTGGATAGGTATATGGACGGGAAAGGAATGGAGCGTTATTGTCTGAGTGCAGGTAGATGGGACTAGGGGAGAATAAGTGTTCGACACGGACTAGAAGGGCCGAGTTGGCCTGTTTCCGTGCTGTAATTGTTATATGGTTATATCTCCATCAACTGTGCGTAGTATTATATCCTCTTTTTGTCATTGTGGTCAAATTTATATTTATAAGGTCATAAAGTCATAAGGAATAGGAGTGGAATTAGGCCATTCGGCCCATCAAGTCTACTCCGCCATTCAATCATAGCTGATCTATCTCTCCCTCTTAATCCCATTCTCCTGCCTTCGCCCCATAACCTCTGGCACCTGAAGGGTGTCTAAATGGCATCTAAATGGATGAGAATTATATACAGCAACATGTTCCTTTTAAATGATTCTGCAAAGGCCCCTGTTTAACAGTTTTATCAGCAATATTGTTATTGAGCAATTATTTTGAGATTGGCATAGAATGCTTCATTGCCAGTGCACTATATTGCCTCATTATCCTCAGTACTTCTTAGAAGTGGACTTCAACATGGATAAGAACCCAGCCTCAGCTGCGGGAAGAAAGGTTCCTGGTGACAATCAGCAGGTTTCCTTGCCCATGCTGAGATGCTGGCATGGGACTTCATGCATTCCGCGGTCTAGCCAATGAAGAAAGACCTGGATAGAAATGCAGGAGTCGGGTACATTGTCTGAAGTGATTCTGCAGTTATATTTGTCTGTTACTTGCCTAATCTGTGGGAGATCTATGGGAGATCTCCTCTAATTTTGTTGCAAGTTCCCAAGTGGAAATGAAAATCGACTTTGTCAGATTAACTGGACAGGCTGTGCCTTTTCCACGATCAAATCAGATGCATAGATCAATACCCCATGTTCCCCTTAGTTTTATATTTAGTGATGTTGTGTTGTGCTTGGCTGCATCTGAAGGCTTGCCTGGCCATTTCAGTCTCATGTTAAGGCAATGTTGCTGGAAACAGGTGAAAGCCAGATTGGTTCAGGACAGTGAACTTCCCTCTTGAAAGAACAGAATAGAATTAGTTGTTTTTGAGATATAATCTGATAGCTTCATGTCTCCATATTGATTTAATTTTAATTAAAAGCTCTTAAAAAAAGTAAGCAATTACTTCAATTGTCCATGTTTTTAGTTGAAATAATCCTGTACTGTACACGTACATGCAATGAGACCAGACAGATTATTGAATACCTCATTCATTGCCTTTAATTACAATGTGAGAAGTAATTTTGCATTATATATCTCCATACAAAATGATTAAATTGATTGACAGCAGTACACTCAAATTGCATATTTGTAAAGAAAACGGATCCATTTCCTTGATGAAGTTGATAAATGGCTTACAAGATGCACTTTGTGTTATCTTGAAGATGTTATGGGATATTTAATACGATTGGTACTTAGCCATCGAAATAGCATATCTTTTAAGTTCTTTGTTACAGATCAGTTCATGGCAGAAATTAGGTGAAATCGTTTGAAATAATTTTATTCAATTAATAATTTTGTGCTCAATTCTATTAGATGACAGCACCACATGAAGAGCTAGTTAATAGGTGCAAAAATTGTCCTTTGTAATTGACCAGCGTGATAATTTTTAAGCTTTGCATAGCAGGCCTGTCAATAATTACTATAACGACTGTGGTGTATTTTGAATGATTCATTATGTCTCAAAGCTGAAAGAATTCATAAAATGCAGCAGCACAGTATTAAGTTACACGTAGAAATAATTATTTTAGAAGAAGCAAATGGCTATTTCAGGTTGACTGGTTGATCGCACACATGAAGTTTGTTGTTATGTGACCTCTCAAAATTAAAAGAAGAAAATAATCTGACAAGGTTAATATAGTTGTGCTGCAAAGGAATTTAACCTTAAAATTATGGATGCATCACCATAGAGAAATTATTCAGAATAATCCATGATGATTAAAAAAATAACCCAAAACAAAACCCACAAAAATGTTTTAAGATAAATTAGTTTAGTTTTAGTTTTTTTAGAGCAGTTGGTTTTATAAGGAGCTATGTGCTAAATGCCCCTCATATAGATTATAGACATTGTTTCCTCAGGCCTACTGTGACCTGCCTTTAATGGCATTCAATTATTTTCACCAGATGGAGAAGGTAAATGAATAAGTTTAATGAACGAATGAATGAATAAGTTTATTGGCCAAGTATTCACATACAAGGAATTTGCCTTGGTGCTCCACCCGCAAGTAATAACATGACATACAGTGACAGTTAAGAATGATACATAAATCATTAAACAATAATAATAAAACATTATTGATTAAACATGTGAATTAAATAAAATACCAGAGCAAAAGGAGGCTACAGATTTTTAGTTATTGAGTAAAGCTACTACTCATGGACAAAAGCTATTTTTATGTCTGGCTGTGGCAGCTTTGACAATCCAGAGTCGCCTTCCAGAATGAAGTGATTCAAAGAGTTTGTAGTCAGGGTGAGAGGGGTCAGAGATGATCTTACCCGCTCGCTTCCTAGCCCTTGCAGTGTACAGTTCGTCAATGGAGGGAAGGTTGCAGCCAATAAACTTCTCTGCTAATCAGACGATTCGCTGCAGCCTCTGGGTGTCATGCTTGGTGGCTGAGCTAAACCAGACCATGATGGAGAAGGTGAGGACAAACTCTACGATGGCCCTATAGAATAGGACCACCATTGCCAGTGGTAGATTGTGCTTCCTCAGCTACCGCAGGAATACATCCTCTGTTGTGTCTTTTTGACTGTGGAGTTGATGGTGGTCTCCCACTTAAGATCCTTGGAGATGATGGTTCCCAGGAACTTAAAAGACTCCACAGATGTGACAGTGGTGTTGTTGATGGTGAGTGGGGTGAGGGGCGGGGGAGCTTTCCTAAAGTCTACAATCAATTCCACCATCTTAAGTGTATTGAGCTCCAGGTTGTTGTGATGGCACCAGGACGACAGCTGTGACACTTCCTGTCTGTCGGCAGATTCCTCCCCATCCTGGATCAGTCCAATCAGGGTTGTGTCATCCGCAAACTTGAGAAACTTGACAGAGGAGTCAGTGGAGGTGCAGTCATTGGTGTGGAGAGAGTAGAGGAGAGGGGAGACTACGCAGCCTTGCGGTGCTCCTATGCTGAGAGTCTGCGGGTCTGAGATGTGCTTTCCCAGCCTCTCATGCTGCTTCCTGTCTGTCAGGAAGTTGGTGATTCACCGACAGAGGGGTTCAGGCACAGTCAACTCGGAAAGTTTGGAATGTAGTAGCTCTGGCACAATGGTGTTGAATGCAGAGCTAAAATCAATAAGCAATATCCTCACATAGGTCCCCTGGTGGTCTAGGTGCTGGAGGATGAAGTTCAGGCCCAGGTTGACTGTCATCCACAGATCTATTGGCCCGATATGCAAACTGCAGAGGGTTCAGCAGGGGGTTCGTGATATTTTTCAGCTTGGCCAGCACAAGCCTTTCAAGGGTCTTCATGACTACAGAGGTCAGTGCGACAGGCCTGTAGTCATTAAGACCAGTACTCCTTGCCTTTTTGGCTATAGGGACAATAGTGGAGACTTTGAAGCAGGCAGGGACAGTACAGGTTTGCAGGGACTGGTTGAAAAAACTTGTGAAGACCGGTGCCTGTTGTTCGGCACAGAGCTTGAGAGTGGAGGGGGAAACATTGTCCTGTGAATAATGAATAACAATTAATAAACATTGATAAATATGCAAAAGGTTGTATTGGCCCCTGAAGGTAATCAAATGAAAATATTACAACAGCAATCTTACACAACAATCTATGTCATTCAGCCATGACCGGTTGTGTTCACAGATTATATTCTTAAAAACATTACATTAATCATAGTAGGATTGAATATTTAACCTGCTGTTGAACATTTAGTTGATCGCTACTTATCCTAATCTATAGAACCAAAAGCTTCCAAACTGTAATTTTCAAACAACTTCTGAAACGAAGTTAGACAAAAATGCTGGAGAAACTCAGCGGGTGAGGCAGCATCTATGGAGCGAAGGAAATAGGCAACGTTTCGGGTCGAGACCCTTCTTCAGACTGATGTGGGGGGGGCGGGAAGAAGAAAGGAAGAGGCGGAGACAGTGGGCTGAGGGAGAGCTGAGAAGGGGAGGAGAAAGCAGGGACTACCTGAAATTATAGAAGTCAATGTTCATACCGCTGGGGTGTAAACTGCCCAAGCGAAATATGAGGTGCTGCTCCTCCAATTTATGGTGGTCCTCTCACTCTGGCCATGGAGGAGGCCCAGGACAGAAAGATCGGATTTGGAATGGGAGGGGTAGTTGAAGTGCAGAGCCACCGGGAGATCAGGTAGGTTAATGCGAACCGAGGGAGGTGTTGGGCGAAGCGATCGCCAAGCCTGCGCTTGGTCTCACCGATGCAGAGCAGCTGATACCTAGAGCAGCGGATGCAATAGATGAGGTTGGAGGAGGTGCAGGTGAACCTCTGTCACACCTGGAAAGACTGCTTGGGTCCTTGAATGGAGTCAAGGGGGGAGGTAAAGCGCCAAGTGTAGCATTTCCTGCGGTTGCAAGGGAAAGTACCAGGAGAGGGGGTGGTTTGGGTGGGAAGGAACGATTTTGACCAGGGATTTACGGAGGGAGCGGTCTCTGCGGAAAGCAGACATGGGGGGAGATAGGAAGATGTGGCTGGTGGTGGTATCCCGTTGGAGGTGGCGAAAATGTCGGAGGATTATTTGTTGTATGTGACAGCTGGTATGGTGGAAGGTGAGGACAAGGGGGACTCTGCCCTTGTTACGAGTGGGGGGATGGGGAGTGAAAGCAGAGTGATGGGGCATAGAAGAGACCCTGGTGAGAGCCTCATCTATAGTAGAAGAGGGGAACCCCCGTTCCCTGAAGAATGAGGACATCTCCGATGCCCTGGTGTGGAACACCTCATCCTGGGTGCAGATGCGGTGTAGATGGAGGAATTGGGAGTAGGGGATGGAGTCCTTACAGGAAGCAGGGTGGGAAGAAGTGTAGCCCAGATAGCCATGGGAGTCAGTGGGTTTATAATGGAACTCGGTCAGTAGTCTATGAAGTTAATCAGCAATGCATCAACTACTTTGAGGACATCAGTATCTTCTCATTGAAGATTTTTTGAAATTACCTTTCAAATCTAAATAGTTACCTCCATTCACAATATTACAACTTGGATCACATTCTTTGTAAATCCTGACCTGGATTTTTATTGAGAAACATTTTCATTCTCCCCCAACTTCCAATAGAAAGAAGTTAAACAATCCATTCAGATGTAATCAATTTACTGATGGATTTCACCATTGAAATTTAATTTATTTTAATGAAAATTAAGGTTAATCACTCATATGTCTATATTCAGGAAACTGAGGTTAATAATCAAAGACATTCAGTAGCAGTGGAAACTTAATATTTTTGATAGCTGACTAAACTAGGATGCATAGTTCAGAAGAATGTCAAATATTTTCTACACTTTCTACACTTTTGTTGACTGGGCCAATTTTAGCCCTACCATTGATGGATTTTCCATCAAGAAGCTCATGTACTTGTTGGTCCTAGCTGATGAGGTCGGGATCAGCTACTCCAAGCAATTATTAGTGAGGGTTCAGCACAAGGTGACTGCAGGATTACTAAACTAGCGAATGACAAGCTCAGCCAAATTGCCATTGCCAGCAAATTCAAGGTTATTTATCCCGTGAAAAGAAGCTACATTGTCATTCTTTATACCTTAAAACTCAAGTTCTCGGAGCTATTCTCTTTGTTTCACTTTTTGTAGTTCTCTTAAATGCACCATCATCCTTTGAAGTTAGAACAACTCATTGAATGATATGTTGATACAAGGAACTGCATATGCAGGTTTGCAGAAAATGACACAAAGTGCCAGAGTAATTCAGGAGGTTACACAGCATCTTTGGAGAACATGGACATGTGATATTTTGGGTCTGCACCCTTATTCAAACTGATTGGTAGGGGGGAACAAAGCTGGAAGAGAATAATGCCTGGTAAGTAATAGGTGAATACAATGAGGAAGTGGGGGAGGGGCTTGGGGAGGAAATGGAAAGACAGAATGTGTGAGATAAAGGGATTGAAGAGTTTCAAATTGTGAAGCTAGAGGAAGGAATGTCAGTGGAAGGACACCACATGGAGAAAGTGGATAAATGACTTAAATTTAAAAATGACTGGCTGTTGAGTGTAACAAACAATCTCCTGGAGGAGTGTTCAAGAAGGAACTGCAGATGCTGGAAGATCGAAGGTACACAAAATTGCTCGAGAAACTCAGCGGGTGCAGCAGCATCTATGGAGCGAAGGAAATAGGCGACGTTTCGGGCCAAAACCCTTCTTCAGACTGATGGGGGGTGGGAGGGAGAAGGAAGGAAAAAGGGGAGGAGGAGGAGCCCGAGGGCGGGCGGATGGGAGGGTGGGAGGAGACAGCTAGAGGGTTAAGGAAGGGGAGGAGACAGTAAGGACTAGCAGAATTGGGAGAATTCAATGTTAATGCCATCCGGACACAAGGTCCCCAGGCGGAATATGAGGTGCTGTTCCTCCAATTTCCGCTGTTGCTCACTCTGGCAATGGAGGAGACCCAGGACAGAGAGGTCGGATTGGGAATGGGAGGGGGAGTTGAAGTGCTGAGCCACCGGGAGGTCAGGTTGGTTATTGCGGACTGAGCGGAGGTGTTCGGCGAAATGATCGCCCAACCTCTGCTTAGTCTCCCCGATGTAAATCAGCTGACATCTAGAGCAGCGGATGCAGTAGAGGAGGAATTCAGTGTCTTTGTAGTAGCATAGAATAATTATACTTTAGTATAATACCTATTATGGGCCTGTCCCACTTAGGCGATTTTTCAGATGACTGCCAGCGACTGTCAAGTTGCCGGCAGTCACCTGAAAAACTGGCAACTGGAACGGTGACTGTCAGAGTGGAACACACACACACACATCGCACCATTTACCAGCCCGTTATGCAGGCGGGGGACAGGGCAAGCGGGTGGAGAGCTGTCTGAGTGAAATTCAAACGTCGCAAAGCCAAGGTGATACAGACACACACCGCGATGAACAGGAAGGTTGGCGCTGTAATTAAGACGGCTAAAGCACAGTGTATGGTAAGTCCTTTAAAAGAGAGGAAGAGAGAGAGGGGAGAAGGATACACAACCGTTTATCTTACGAAGCAAGAGATACACGGCTGTGAAGCTCGGCGGACATTTAACATTACCGGTTGGTTATCCTTGGTTCTGAAAACTACTGCTTAAGTATTTTTTTCCAATTAGCCAATGAAATTCACCGGTCAGCACATGCTACAACCTACGAGAACCTACGAGCTCCTGGCAGCCCATTAGGTCTTCCTGGCGACCCACCTACGGCACGAGAATTCTCGCTACTCTCCCTGGCAGCTTCATTCTGGTCGCCGAAAACACTCGCCGACCATAATGAGGCCGCGACTAGTTCCCAGAATGCGGGAACTCCCCACGACCATGAAGGTGACTCCCCGGCAACCACCCACAAACATCTGGCGACCATGTGGCGACTGCATAGTCTCCTGCAGTCCCCTAAAAAGTCGCCTAAGTGAGACAGGCCCTATGCTCCTCCGAATAAGCATAATATGGACTACAAAGTACAGAAATTGATTGAGAATATTATACCGGAAATGTATAGATGTATAGGCATGGAGCAGTGAGGAGTGAAGCAGGCCCACCATAGCTCATGGCATGAGGAACCAGCCATTTTAACTCCAGCAACTCTTGCCCAAACTTTAGAGGTAACAGGACCAAGTGCAGACCCGTTGGGTCTGCTCCCCCAACGCAAGATTTCACCACTCACCCGTTCCCCCAATGCAAGCCAATCCCGCAACGCAATATTGCACCACTCATGCATAGCCCCCAACTGTGCAGGCGCGGCTCATTTCCCATCATCTCCGATCACTCCCTCCTCCTCCTCTTCACCCTCCGTCCAATCCCTAAGGAGGGAGAGGGGGGGGGGGGAGAGAGGGGGGAGAGAGGGGGAGAGAGGGGGAGGGAGGGGGAGAGAGGGGGAGAGAGGGGGAGAGGAGGGGGAGAGAGGGGGAGAGAGAGGGAGAGAGAGAGAGAGAGAGAGAGGAGAGAGAGAGAGGAGAGAGAGAGAGAGAGAGAGAGAGAGCATCTCCCTCCTCCACCCCCCATCTCCCTCCTCCACATCCCCCATCTCCCTCTACCAACCCACTTCCCACCCCATTTGCCTCCTCCCCATTTCCCTCATCCTCCTCCCCTCACTGCCATTCCCTGCCCCAGGACCTACCACGGTCGTAGAGCAGTGGCAAGGCCTGGAACTCGGCCTGGTTCTCGTACTGTGAATTTTCGGGCTATTTTTAAAACTTTATACGATTAAGAACTTCAGAAATATAGGTGGGAGTGCGACGGAAAGACGTTTATCGCCTCAATGGGAAAATTGTAAGTAGAATGTGTGAAAATGGGAAGGCTGTGGCCTAGCGTTTGGAAGTAAATAGGAATTAACCAGATACACACACAAACACACCCACAACACCCTCCCCCCCCCCCCCCCCACACCCACAAACAAGAATGTTAGTATTTTAGAGATTGCATAGATACAAGCCAGTGGGAAGGTGGAAAGAAAACAATACCCCAAATAGAAATGGAAGTATGTCAGTTCATGCAAATACGGTGTATCAATGAAAAATTGACAGAAACAGTGGGACGCAATTACTTTAAATGTCAATGCTAGTGATACCACCATTCAAGCAAAAAAATTATGTTGCTTTCACCCAGGCCTCAAGGGGTTCTTGGGAACAGTTATCAGTTTAAGGACTCCCAGAAACAAACAAAAGGGCATGTGACAAAGTGTATGGAAGGTTTTTAATTCTAGAGATATAGTGCCGAAACAGGCCTTTCGGCCCACTGAGTCTGCACTGTCTACCAATCACGCATTCACTAGTTCTATCCTACGCTCTAGGGACAATTTACCAAAGCCAATTTACAAACTTGCATGTCTTTGGAATGTGGGAGGAAACCAGAACACCCGGAGAAAACCCACACGGTCACAGGGAGAACATGCAAACTCCGTACAGCCAGACCCCGTAGTCAGGATCGAACCCTGACCCCGGCACTGTAAGGCAGCAACTCGACCATTGCATCACCTTCTTCTTGCATATGGCGTGCACAGCCTAAAGTTGTAGGACAACTTGTTCTCTTTGATCTTATTTGTTTGTGCACGCCAGGTTGGTTGCGTTCGTTAAAACAGGGCGGACCACGTGAAGGTTGCAATCTCCCGCCACATTGCATCATAGTGATGTCAAAAGCTTTCTTGTAGAATTCAAAATACCATCCGGACTTAGTTGCACAAAGATTTGGAAGAAATAAAGTGAATTGATTGTCCTGGCATTCTTCTGGGCTTGTTTCTGTAAGACACATGGTTTCCCTGACAGTCTGCAGAAGATATGATTATGCATTAAAGTTTCACTGGGTTTTGCATAAAAACATTAAAGGTTATACATTAAAGGTTCTGAACTGCATAATCAGACCTGATTTTAGCATTCTTATTATGCTCTTGACTACCCAGAGTGAAACTCTAATCGCCGCCTGTTAAATGAAACCACGCGTAAGTGATATATGTGCAAGAGTGTCCACTGCCAATATTTTATATCTGGCATTGATGCAAGATTAAAAGCATCCACATATGCTCTTCTGTTTTGCCAAAGCCACAGGCATGAACACCTAATCTGTAGGTTAATGAAAGTCAATTCTACATCCTAAAATAGGTGTGTTTGTGGTCAAAGGAATTGTAGAACATCAGAAAGACGAGAATTAAAATAAATTAGATTCATATTATGTGAACGGAAACGGATGACAGATGAAAGTGTAAATGAAAGAGGGGAAAAAAAGGAATTAGTGTGGAGATAAGACCTGATAAATGTGAACGAGTTGAATGTTGTGTAATTTTAACCCCTCCAGTTGGCAGGCATGTCATTGTTGGTAGCATTGAATGTTTTATTAAACATGCAATTGAAGACAAATTCTTGATGCTGTGAATGGGTGGTTAGAATCAAGGTGATTGTACAGTAACAACACAAGTTATTTCCTGCACTTTTACAATAGTGTTGAATCATTATCTATTTGTTCATCCATTTTGTTTGAAAGTATGGTTCATAGTAATATTTGCCATTAATGCATTGAATGTCTGAAAAACGTAAATGAATCTGCTGTTTATCTGCATTTTCCAGAAATACATAATTGATTCTGGCACAGTGGCATTGCAGGTAGAGTAGCTATTTCATTGCTCCAGTAACCTAGTTTTGATTCTGAATTCCTGTACTGTTTGCATGGAGTTTGCACTTTCTCCCAATGACGGTGAGATTCCCTCAGGTGCTCGTTTCTCCTCGTGTCCTAAAGATGTGCTAATTGTTTGGTTAATTAGCTACTGTTAAATTACCTGCAGTGTAAATGGCTTGTGGGGTTGAGATTGATGGGTATGTTCTGGAACTTGACAATGACTTGATGGGCCAAATGGTCTCTGCCAATATTAAATGACAATAATGTAATACATGAAAATTTGGCGAGACAAGCAGGTTGAGTAAAGCAAATTTTTATTTGGAAACAACAAACAAAATGGAGTACTCGAAAACCGCGTGCTGGGCCAGCCAAATATATAACAGCTCCTGCTACACGGGAGGTGCGCTGTCGACTGAGGAGAAAAGTCCACAAAAACACACCCGCGATCACGTGATGGCACCAGCCAATAGCGAGGGTTCTCATTTCCCCAAGCCACCACGAGGTGCCGCTACACGACCCCCCCCAGAACCTGAGGTAAGAAACCGAGTGGGAGGCCGAATTATGCGACCGGACCGAGTGGAAACGAGAGGAACAGGCACAACCGGCGGTACAGATGAAGCTGGCAGAACAGAGCAAGCAATCGGCAAAGTCACAGGGGAAACAGGCACAACTGGTGCAACCGGAACGGCCAGTGGATGACCTCTACGCCGGGGTTGAGCCACCACCACCGGGCTATCGATATACAGGTGGGCGGGCCTGAGGCGACCCACCGAAACGATTTCCTCCCGACCACCGACATCCAAGAGAAAAGTTGCGACGCCAGGGCGCAACACCCGGAAAGGATCTTCATAAGTCCGCTGCAGCGGAGGCCGGTGTGAGTCCCTGCGGAGAAACACAAATAAACAGTCTTTAAGCTCCGGCGGCACAAAAACCGGAGCAACCCCATGCTGAGAGGTCGGGGTGGGAGCCAGGCCATCCACTTTCTCCCGGAGGTTCACCAACACAGACAAAGTGGGCTTCTGCAGCCCTAGAGCCACAGGAAGGAAATCCCCAGGCACCCGCAGCGGGGAGCCGTACACAAGCTCAGCGGACCACGTGTCCAAATTTGCCTTCAGGGCCGTGCGGATACCCAGTAACACCCAAGGCAACTGGTCGACCCAGTACGGGCCCGTAAGCCGCGCCTTCAGCGCCGACTTCAAATGACAATGGAAGCGCTCCACCAACCCGTTGGTCTGTGGGTGATAGGTGGTGGTGTGATGCAGCTGCACCCCATATAGCTGTGCCAAAGCCGACCACAAAGCCGAAGTAAACTGAGCCCCACGGTCAGTGGAGATGTCTGCAGGTACACCAAAACGAGCAATCCAGTGGGCCACGAGAGCCCGAGCACAAGATGCGGCGGAGGTGTCAGCAAGTGGAACTGCCTCTGGCCACCTCGTGAAGCGATCCATGGCAGTCAGCAGGTGGGTGGCACCGAGACACGTCGGCAGCGGACCCACCAAATCGACATGGATGTACTGGAAAGGGCAGGGGGGAACCACGAAATCCTGCAGCGGCACCCGCACATGCCGCTGGATTTTCGATGTCTGACAGGGAATCCAGTCCCTGACCCAGGCTGCAACCTGTTTATGGAGGCCCAGCCAGACAAACTTGTCTCCCGGATGGGCCAGACCATGGACAAGCGTCGAAAACACGCCACTGCCAACCCACGGGGACGATAGGGCGTGGTCTCCTGGTGGACATGTCGCAGAGGACCGACACACATGCTGGACCAAATGGGACCAGCCAATGTTAACCCCGAGGCAGCCGTCCGGTAAGCATCCATTTCGCCACCCTCACGTTGCACGGCCGCCAGCCCCGAACAATCCATGCCGGGGTCCTCAGATGCTACGGCCGGGACCACAGGGCGAGACAAAGCGGCCGCGACCAGGTTCAGCTTGTCGGCCACATGCTGAGCGTCGGTGGTGAACTCTGACACGAACGGCAGATGCCGTTGTTGCCGTGCTGACCAGGGGTCGGACACTTTGGTAAAGGCGAACGTCCGGAGCTTGTGGTCCGTGAATGCCGTGAAAGGCCTGCCCTCGAGAGTAACGAAAATGGCGGACAGCCAAATAAAGGGCCAGGAGATCCCGGTCGAAGGCGCTGTAGCTCCGCTCCGGTGGTCGCAGTTGACGGCTGAAGAATGCAAGCGGCTGCCAGCGGCTATCGATGAACTGCTCTATAACCCCTCCGACAGCCGTAACCAAGAGTCCATGGTGAGAGCAGTGGGGGCAGCAGTCCGCGGGTGCACCAGCATGGTGGCATTGGCCAGCGTCTCCTTCGCACCGTCGAAATCAGCCACGGTCTCAGCGTCCCACACTAAGTCATGTGGCTTACCGGCGAGGCACTGAAACAAAATCTGCATGATACGGGATGCCACCAGCACGAAGCAATGGTAAAAATTGACCAATGCCGACGATCTCCAGCAGCTCCTTGATGGTGAGCGGCTGAGGGGCCTCCACTTTAGTGGGCAGAGGGGCCGCGCCCTGCGAGGTGACGTGGTGCCCCAGGAAGGAAATCGAGCGAAGGCCAAACTGACACTTGGCAGGGTTGATCACAAGCCCGTGGTCCTGAAGCCGCTGGAACAACATCCATAGGTGCGCGCAGTGTTCCTGGTGGGAGTGGCTGGCGACCAGAATGTCGTCCAGATACACAAAGACGAAGTCCAACCCCGACCCAGCAAATCCATTAGCCGCTGGAAAGCCTGCGCAGCGTTCTTCAACCCGAACGGCATCGGCAGCCACTCAAATAGGCCGAATGGGGTGATGATGGCGGTCTTGGGCTCATCATCGGGGTGGACAAGAATCTGGTGGTAGCCGCGCACCAAGTGCACCTTAGAACAAACGGTAGCATCATCCAGGTGGGCCGTGAAGTCTTGAATGTGCGGGACAGGGTAGCGGTCCGCGGTCGTGACACCGTTCAGGCATCGGTAATTCCCACATGGTCTCCATCCCCCAGATGATTTAGGGACCTTGTGTAACGGGGATGCCCACGGGCTGTCAGAGCACCGCTTAATCCCCATGTCCTCCATCTGGCGAAACTCCTCCTTCGCGATCCACAGCTTGTCGGGTGGGAGCTTGCGCGCCCTTGCATGCAATGGGGGACCGGCAGTAGGGATGTGATGGACCACACCGTGCTTAAGAGTGGCTGCGTGAAAACGGTGGGTCAGAAGCTCCGGGAATTCGGCGAGGATAGAGGTACATGGCCCGCCCCCATCCGTAACGGATCCCAGGTGCGGGCTGGAAGGGTCCGCGGGCTGAGGCATGAGGCGCCGGCCCGCACGTCCACCTTTAACGAATAGACCCGCAGGAAATCGATGGCCAGCAACGGCTGGGAAATGTCCGCAATAGTGAAAACCCACGAGTACGGACGGGATTCAAGGACGAGGTATAGGGTCCGCGTGCCGTAAGTGCGGATGGGGCTACCGTTGCCAGAGGTCAGGGCGGGACCATGCTTACCGGTACGGGTGTAAAGTCCAGACGGAGGGAGGATGCTCAGCACGGCCCCGGAGTCAACCAGGAAGCGAAGCCCGGAATGGCGATGCCAGACGTAGTGGCGATGGTTCTGGTCGACCGTGATAATCTCCACTTGCGATCGGCCGAGGCATTTCCCGGAAACGAGCCGGAGGCGCGGCATCGGCGGGCGTCTGCTCCCCAGCGTTGGTGATAGTAGCACCACTGGCGCTTACTGCAGTCTCCGGCAGGCGGCTGCGGTGTGGCGATGGCAGCGGAGGGCTGGACGTCCCTGTGAGGCTGCTTGGCGAGCCACAGCTTGTCGGCCCGTTCAGTGAGCTGCAGGGGGTCGGCAAAATCCGATCCAGCGAGAAGCAGGCAGATGTCATCGGGCATCTGCTCGAGGAAAGCCTGGTCAAACAGCAGGCAGGGCTGATGGCCATCCATCAGTACGAGCATCTCACTCATCAGCGCAGACGGCTTGCGATCGCCGAGGCCGTCCATATGCAGAAGGCGGTTGGCGCGCTCACGGCGACGGAGCCCAAAGGTGCAGACCAGCAGCGCCTTGAGGCCCTCATATTTGCCGAACGCGGGCGGATTCTGCAGGTGCGGCAACAATCGGGTGGCAGTCTCCTGACTGAGCGCCCCAACCACGATCAGACCGGCGGGGTCACCAATTTGACGAGACAGGCAGGCTGAGTAAAACAAATTTTTATTTGGAAACAACAAGCAAAAGGGAGTACTCGAAAACCGCGTGCTGGGTCAGCCAAATATATAACAGCTCCTGCTACTCCGGAGGAGCGCTGTCAACTGAGGAGAAAAGCCCTTGACTTTTGACAGAGCTCCTCTGGCTGCTCATTTGCATATACCCACTATCCTTTGTGTGAATAAGTATCCCCTCTCACCTTAAACCTATGTCCTCTGGTTCTTGATTTCCCTATTATGAGTAAAATATTGTGAATACACCCTATCAACCCCCCTTCATTATTTCATACACATCACAATAGATGTCATACACATATCACTATCTACATTGAAATGCTTCCACCATACGGTATTTATTTTTATTTATTAGTTTATGGAATGTGGATGGTGCTGGCAAGTGCAGCAGTTCACCACCTATTCCTAATTGCCCAGCAACTTAAAAGGATAGTTAAGAGTTAACCATGTTAGTCGGTCTGGAATCATAGGCAAGAAGAAGAATAAACTAATCTGAATTAATTTAGTTTAGAGATGCAGTATTGAATCAGGCCCTTTGGACCAACAAGTCCACGCTGACCATCGATTATCCATTCAGACCATTTTCATGTCATCCCACTTTCTTAGACCGTCCCTTCACATTTGGCGTAATCTTACAGAGGCCAATCAACCTACAAATCCAAATCTAAAGGCAACAGTTGATGTAAGTACTGCTTCCTCCAACCTCATCTATTGCATCCAGTGTTCCCAATGTGGCCTCCTGTATATCAGCAAGATCAAGTGTAGACTCAGCAATCATTTCACTGAGCATTTGCACTCAACCTGCCAAAGTTTACCAATCTCCCAATATGGTTGTTAACCTTTTTAACTCCCTTTCATATTCCTACACTAACCTTTCTATCCTTGGCCTCATTCATTGCCAGAGTGAGGTCATACCCAAACTGGAGGAACAGCAGCTCACATTCTACTTGGATAGCTTACAATCCAACAGTATGAACATTGAATTCTCCAATTTTAGGAATTATCTAAACTAAAATTCCCTTCCCCACCCCCCTCACATTCCTTCCTCTAACTTTACAATTTGCAACTCTCCAGTACTTTTGTCTCACCCCTGTTTTTATCTCTGTCCTTTGTCCAACTATCTGCCATCAACCTACCCCCCCCCCCCCTCGCCTGTGTTACTGATTGCCTGCCACACTTTCTCCTGCTCTTCCTAGCTTCATTCCCCACCCCCCTCCCACAATCAATCTGAAGAAGCGTCCTGACACAAAACATCACCTCTCCATCTTCTCCAGTGATGCTACCTGACCTGTTGAATTACTGTAGTGCTTTGTGTCTATATACGACGACAGATGGCGCAACGTGCTAAGTGTTCGGCTGGCAACCGGAAGATAGCCGGTTCGAATTCCGCTTGGAGTGCATACTGTCGTTGTGTCCTTGGGCAAGACACTTCACCCACCTTTGCCTGTGTGTGAATGTGTGTGAATGTGTGTGAGTGATTGGTGGTGGTCGGAGGGGCCGTAGGCGCAGATTGGCAGCCACGCTTCCGTCAGTCTGCCCCAGGGCAGCTGTGGCTACAGAAGTAGCTTACCACCACCGAGTGTGACTGAGGAGTGAATGAATAATGCGATGTAAAGCGCCTTGAGTATTAGAAAGGCGCTATATAAATCCCATCCATTATCATTATTATTATTATTTCCTTCCCTCCACAGATGCTGCTGCACCCGCTGAGTTTCTCTAGCACTTTTGTCTACCTTCGATTTTCCAGCATCTGCAGTTCCTTCTTCAAAACGAAATGACTTGTTATACATTTGGCTCGAATAACCCGCCCATGCGCAGTTACATGCCTGTTCTAATCTTCAATTCTAATCGGTAGGTGGGAAAATTGCCAAAGTCCCCTGCAGAAGTCCGAATTGCTGAGCTTTCAACTGTCCATTTGCCAGCACAATGGGTCCCTTGTCACACTGCTGGGAGCTGACTCTCCCCGTCTTTGTATCAAAGGCATCCTCCTCTTCCAAAGATGCAGGCTCTGTCAACATTTCACACCTGCACTGCTGAGTGGTAGAAGCCCTCTGGCTAAAGCAATGTGTGTGGAAAACCTTTGAAGTCCAAAGTAAATACTGCTCCAAGCTTGTTCCAATTTACAATCATTTCAACAGGATGGGTTTGATGCAAAGTGATCTCTCTCCATAGATATTTGCTGTTTTGCTTTTTGTTTTATTAACTGGAGCAGGTTTGCTGTAGTTATGCTTACAACTTGCATTTATTACTGCACTATCTTCAATATGATGTAGAATGAGACTCTTTGGCCCTTTAGTTTTGTCAGTTTTATGTCAGTTTTCAAAGGAGCAATCCCGCAAAATCTGTGGGTCATGATTAAGGTAAGAAAGACCTGCCCCAGTGGTACCATGGATGCCCTCTAATGGACTCGACCAATGCCACTGATGTCTTTGAGTAATAAGAAGGATTATTTTTTCTGCCCCTGCAAATGTTTAATGCATATGTCATGTTAAGTCTCCAGAAATTTTAGTTTATTTTAAAGACTTGCATGCATTATGGAAATCTAAGTTGTCAGCAGAGTTAGATCTTTGGTGGAATGTTTAAAAGTCAGATTAATTTTGTCAAGTTAAAATGGCACCAATATTGAAGTCCACAGTTCAGCAGTTATAACAATTCCTCACTAGAATTTTGAAATATGAATGACTTCCAATTTTCCTATGGTGGACGTTTGTGTTTAAACTGAAAGGTTGAAGAATGGGCTAAACGCTTCAGGTAATCCATGAAGTACATCTGCAAATTGGGTGTCTATTAGATGTTGTTTTCATTTGTCAGAATTAAACTATTCTACTGGAACTGAACCAGATTTTTAAGATTAAATTGGAACAAAATTGTCCTTTGATCAATTATATATAGATGGTTAAAATATATGGTCATGTATTGTTTACTGTTACTGATAGTTCTAGTTTACAAATTGCACACAGCCAATAATAAGTATATGAAGACTTTTTTACACTTAATTTCATTTGTGCCTTTTTTTCTGATGTGCCAGCGGATAAAATTTGATGATTTATGCCAAATCAGTTACCAACAAATATCTGAGGCCTACCTACTTAATCCTTGCATAATATTTAATTAAACTTATTATTTCCTTTCTGCATAAAGAAAAGCCTGTCAGGTTTCAGATGTCCAATATCGTCTGAGATTATGTGAAATGCCAGTTTGCGGGGATTGTGGATTTTACACTGCTATCATCAGCATGTGTGTGGGACAACCACATGACCTCCCACACACCAGTAAGGCCAGATCTCCTCCAGGTTCACTTGAGACTGTCAAGCTCCACAGATTCCACTGAGGATGTGGCACAGCAGGCAAGATTTTGTCAAGCAATTAGCATAATTGTTCTCATGGAACATAGAACAGTACAGCACAAAAAATAGATCCTTTGGCCCACAATGTATATGCCGAACATGATGCCAAGACCATCACTTATCTATTTGCCATAACCCATATTCCTTCATTCCCTGCATACCTATATGCCTCTCCGAAAGTCTTTTAAATGCCACTAATGTATCTGCTTTAACCACCATACCTGGCAGCGTGTTACAGGCACACGCCATCTTCTGTATATTAAAAAAAAGCCCTATTTGAAAAAAATCCAATTTTAATAATATTACTAAATGCCACAGACTTTGAGATGTGCTAGTTTATAACAGGTTCATCAGTGATCCCTGATTGCTATCTATCTATCCATCTATCTATCTATCTATCTATCTATCTATCTATCTATCTATCTATCTATCTATCTATCTATCTATCTATCTATCTATCTATCTATCTATCTATCTATTTGTTATTTTCCGGTTTGCGCAGTTTTTCTATTTGCACAAAAACGGCATGCGACAGCACTACAATTTTTCGCCAGCACACTCACCGTTCTCCTGTGCTGCGAGTGCACTAAATTCTGTTCTGATCGGAGGCATAATGTAAAAGTTAGCGAGGTTTAAAAATCTCAAAAACTGCGCATGCGCAGATCGATCTCCTCTCCTGACAGTCAGCGCCGCGCGGATTAGTCTCTTCTCCAGTTACTCCCTGGAACGGTCCGCCCCTTCTTGCGCCATCGCGTCTTTATTGGAGCAGAGAGATACCCAGGATGGCTGGTGGAGATCTCGAACCAGACACAATTTTTGGAGGGACCGGAAGCGGGCCAGCCCGGCCCGGCCCGGAGTCGGAGATGTCACCAATGCCACCAAACGGAGAGCAGAGACTCTGATCCCAGCGGAGGAGAACAACCAGTGACCAGTGACCAGCGCCCGCTGTGAGTCCCCATCGCACCGACAGCTCCAGCCACTTCCCCTCTGGTCCCCATCGCTGGCTGCTGCGCCCCTCTCCCATGATACCTCCTTCTCCCCCATGGCTCTTCCCCGTCTTTTCTCCAAGCTCTCTCCCCCTCCCCCCAGCCCACACACCCCCGTCCCCCCAAAACCCCCCAACACACACAACCTCCCCCGCACAACCCCCCCCCTGCCCACACCCTGCCTCCGCCCACACACCCCCTGCCCCCATAACCCTCCTCCCACAACCCCTCCCACACAAGCAACCCCCCCCCGACCATACACCCCCCACCCACACACACACCCTGCCTAACACACCCCTCCCACAAACTCCCCCTCCAGCCCCCACCCCACCACACTCCCACTACCCCACCACACCCCCCGCCCCCACAACACCCCTCCCCCTACAATCCCCACTGCCCCCACAATCCCCCCTGCCCCAAATTCCTCCTCCGCTCAAACCCCCCCGCCCCCACCCCCCCCCCCCCCACTTCCCCCCGCCCACACACCCCTCCCCACAACCCCCCCGCCCCACACCCCACCCCCACAATCCCCCCTGCCCCCAAACTGCCCACAAACACCCCCCACCCACACACCCCTCCCCACAACCCCTGTGGGCTTCTGTTCTCAGAAAACCAGAGATCCTGGTGTTTGACAAGGACCTCACAAAACGGTGGCGCATATTTGAAGAGGATTTCTCAATTTACATTGAAGCGGCTCACCCTACTGCTACTCCCGGTGTTCGAGCGTCAATTCTTCTTAATCTAGCAGGCACAGAAGTTGCTCGACGTACCAGAAGATTTCATTATGAACCGGCTAGATTTGACCCGGCTGGTGTCCAGATCGCTCCAGCTGAGTCTATCCGAGACCCTGACTGCCTCCTACGCAAATTCCGACAGTTATGTGAGTTACGTACTAACTTGGTCATGGAAAGGCATTTGTTCTTTTCCCGAAGCCAGAGACAGGGAGAACCTGTGGAGATGTATGTCAGTGCTCCCTCGTACACTCCATGACGCTTCCTTTGTCTTTGAGCAACTCTCAAGGCGTAATGGAGGCACAAGGGACTGCTGATGCTGGTACTTTGAGCAAAACAAAGTGATGGATTTACACAGCGAGTCAGGTAGCATCAGCGGAGGAAATGGTCAGGGGACGGTTTGGACCCTTTTTCATACTGGGCATATGGCACAATAATAGTTTCCAATAAATGTATTTGAGAGAGTAAATAACACTGAAGATGACGAGATTAAAGATTACTCTAAACTTAGGAAGTGAAACTGAATTCAATAGGAATCAGTCCACTGTATATTTTTAGGAACTGTAGTGATTATGGAAAACATGATATTTTGAAAATTTCTATCCCACAATTGGTTATCGGACATGAAAATCACACATACTGTCAAGATATAGCTTGATTGGCCAGAATTAATACTCCTATTGTTGCATTTTGCTTCATTGGGAGTTTCTAAAGTATTATGATCTTGGTAATACATGTTTCTGTTTGAATTAAAACTAATAAAATAAACATTTTGATTCTTTAATCCCAATTATAAAGATTTCTACACTTTACTTTCACCTTAAAAATTAACAATGTCAAGGCAGAAATACGAGAGTTTCCACCAGGAACTGTTCTAGTTATTTAATGCAAATAAATAGTGGCTTAATCTACACAATTGGTATTCAAAAACATGTACAATTAACTTTCAGTTTAAAACACATAATTCCATAGTTTAAACCACATAACATTTTATTTTATTTGTGTAAACTGTCTTTGGATCAGTAAGATAATTCAAGTCTTTCCTTGCAGAATATAAAAGCAGTCCTAAATTTCCAAGGGAAAAATATTTGTTTGGAGTTAGAACCTAGAATATCTCATGAGGACAAACATCTTCACAACACAATAGCACTTTCTCAACTCATGCTATTTTCTTGCTGCGACCATCTGATATAGAATGTTGGTAGTGAAATTAGATTGTCACCCAATGCACATGTCAATGACTCCCTAAGATCACACGTAGAATTACCGCCACCATACGTTTATTAATTTTGGTACCTCATTTTTATCTCTTACTGTGTTACTGCAGTTCATTAGAATGGAATGTACCAGAAAAAGTTGAATTGATATACAACTATTTTACTGACAAGTATTTGTGGTATTATATTTTCTTAGCATTCAGCTTGTACTCTGCACGTTTCCATGGCTGAAGATCTCCATCATGTGCTTTGGAGCTTTTATTTTTAGTGTTCTCCTTTGTTTCATTATCAATGTCATCATCTTATGCGCTGATACCATATAAAATTTGCCATTGCCCAAGTTTTTTGGTAAATTAAACAAAACATAAACGCTGAAAGGAATTGAGGATCTTTTGAGTAAGAAAGTTGAAGGAATACACCCGGTCAAATTGCAAGTTAAATTGGACAGATGCGCTTATTAAACTTGAGACAAGCAAAATCCCAGGGTTATTTCATCAATGTTGCATGCCAGAGATGAGGATTCAGCTGATAATGATACAGTGTTAACCTCTACATTTAATATTTCCCATAAAATATGAGAATCAGAAATCAGAATGGGGGTGCAGCCTTTCAGGAGGTGAAAAGATGTAAATATTGCCCATTCTGGGATAGCATACGATTCAAGCAATGTCTATTAAAAAAATTCTGACGTGAATCTAAATTGAAAAAGGACAGTCACCTTAATTTTGTTATTGGTTGCTATTACTGGCAGAATCTGGATATTGAAATAATGTCTCTCTTCACCATTAAAGAAACCATTAACTCCCCCAAAATATCAACAAATACAGCAATGGGGAGACCTCAGATTGCTTTGCAAGCCAGCGTGCAGCTAGCAAAAAGAAAACTCAGCAGAAATTTGTTCCCCACCAACATCCATTCCCAAGAAGTATAATACATTATTTTACAGTAGAATATACAGATTGCATTCTTATGCTCAAGATGACAAACCAAGGGTGCTTGTCTTGTGCCACTGCCAATATTGAATTGATTCTTGAATTGAATCCTTGTACAGTAAAATGCTGCCACCAAGTATCCAATAATTTCTGGTAACCTTTTGTTTTTTACCCTAATGACCTTGAATTAATTATTATGTGAATGCAGTTCAGATGCATATTGATTAGTGTTTCCAACTCCGTTAGTTGCAAGTCAATTCAATTATTTTCAAAAAATTATGTAAATTCTAATCAATGGAGTGTTTTTCTAATAACTTTCAATGCTTTTTTTCATTTAATTAATACTCAACCATTTGTCACAGGCTCTAAGTAACCTTATTGTGTCCATACTGGAAAGATTGACACTATGATGGCAGGAAATAATGTTAATTCCTCCTGCTTTGAAAAAAAAACCAGCTAATTGTTGGTAAATTTACTATCTGTCCCATGAACAAAGAAAAGGAAAGTAACACATCATAAAGGGCCTGTCCCACTTGGCCGTCATTTGTGCGCCATTTACACGACCTCCAAAAATGTGGTTGTCGTGTTATGACGCACGGGTAGCATGTGGGTAGCGCGGGGCGGGCGCATGGAGAGGCGTGGAGGAGTTTGGAGTTGCGCGCGGTATCGCGCAGCGCTCCAGGATTTTGTGCTGCACGAAATCTTCGCGCGCCACCGGCGTGGCATATCGCTTACGCACGCGGATGTATGCGGTCGCAGGCTGATGCCTTGACCTCAAACCTGTAGTGCGTGGTGACGCATGATTATGTCACCGTGCGTAACCATGCGGCGCTGCCCATACGCAGTCGGCCCGCATTTTACGCGTCATGGATATAAGCGCGCGTGATTTCAGAGTACATTGTGGATAATTATTCTGCAGAAGGGTCTGAAGAAGGGTCTCGACCCGAAACGTCACCCATTGCTTCTCTCCAGAAATGCTGCCGGTCCCGCCGAGTTACTCCTGCATTTTGTGTCTATCTTCAATTGAAACCAGCATCTGCAGTTCCTTCCTACAGATTAATTTGGTCTGCAGCTTGCTACTTTTCATTCACCTCTTTTTTTCAATAGGGGCATGACATCTGCAGTTTTCCAATTGCTAGCACCACTCAAGAAACTGGAAGATTTTAGAAAATCACCATAAATATCATAAACTGGGTAAATATCATAATCTGGGTATTCAAATTATGTCACGCGCTCCAGACGGCTGTGCTGACGTTTGAAGACGCATGATGACACGGCCAACGGTCACTACCGGCCTGTCGCGTAAATGACGGCCAAGTGGGACAGGCCCTTAAGGCACAGAGGTCCACGAATCTGTATAAACAGGTATTATTTGCTGGGTTTTATTGCAGAACACAATTCTCCTGGTATGGATGACCCTTTTCTACAATGGTAATAAATGTGCTTAATTATTAGAAGATCAACATTAATAACCAAATGTTGAGCTTGCAATTCCTTAAGTCAATAATATGCAAATATTTAATTGAAAATGACCTTGGCTGTTACAATTTTAAAGATTTAATTCAATTTACAACTCCTCATGTAATAAATGCAGCATGTCTACATGCAGCAAGTTCTTGACAAGTTATCCGCGTGGACTGATAAATGGAAAGTGACATTTATGCCAAAAAAAATTACCATTTCTAACAAGAGTGTGACTAACTCTCTACCCTTGACAATAAATAGAGCCTCATAAAATCTGGAGCTTAAAGAGCAGGTCAGATGCAAAGTCTCCTGTAGCAAATGATTCACCCGATTCATTACAATTCATCTAGCCAGGCACAAATCAAGACTAAAATGGAATTTGTGAGTTTCAAAGTTGCTCAAGAATCTCAAGGCATCCCATTCACCAGCCTAAAACTCATGCTTATCACAACTGTGGCTGCACTATGTACAATCTGCCATGCACATTGCTACATAATGGAAATTATCCCAGCCAAAATCCCCCAGCTCGCAATGACTACCACCTAAAGGCATGAGGTAGCAGGCACTTTCGACCACTACTACCTGCTAGTGTGGTAATGTGCAACTTCAAATGGCTCATTATCCTTCACCGGAGATGCGTCACCAACTCTTCATTGTTTAGTGATCCTAAATCCTGCCCCCATTCACAGTGCAAATACTTTGACCAAGAAATTGATCTTATAGAGGTGTATAAGATCATGAGAGGAATAGATGGGGTAGATGCACGGAGTCTCTTGCTGAGAGTAGGTGAATCGAGGACCAGGGGACACAGGTTTAAGGTGAAGGGGAAAAGATTTAATAGGAATCTGAGGGAGTAACTTTTTCACACAAAGGGTGGTGGATGTATGTAACAAGCTGCCAGAGGAGGTAGTTAAGGCTGGGACTATCACAACATTTAAGAAACAGTTAGACAGGTCCATGGATAGGACAGCTTTGGAGGGATATGGACCAAATGCGGGCAGGTGGGACTAGTGTAGCTGGGACATGTTGGCCCCTGTGGGCAAGTTGGGCTGAAGGGCCTGTTTCCACACTGTGTCACTCTTTGACTAAATCTAAACTGGTTTATGTAGGTGACTCAGTAACACATTTGAGGGTTGGAATGGGAAATAAATGCTGTCCCTTCCAGTGAAGTGTGCACATCCCACAAATTAAACATGTAAATTACAGTTGTATATTTCATTGCCAGTCGCAAAACCTGGGCCTGCATTTAAAGCTGTGATGCAATAGAGAAATTGACTGAGTGAATTGCCTCATGTGACAAGTAACACAGAACTGAGATGTCACACTGGACATAAGGAACTGCAGGTGCATAAAGTCATTGCACTTTCTACCATATACCTGTAAAAATGTACAATAGAAAGTTGAATTGTGGCCTAGTTCAGCAACTCCAATGCTCAGGAACATTGGAGACTACAGAGAATGGTAGACGCTACCTGGTCCATCACATGTACAGACCTCCTCGCCATCAAAGGGATCTATAGGAGATGCTGTTTCAAAAAGGCAGCCAATATTATCAAAGGCCCTCACTACCCTGACCACACTCTCATTTTGTTACTACCACTAGAAAGAGGGTACTAGAGCCTGAAAACGGTGACCAGCAGGTTCAAGAACAGGAGCCACACAAAAATGCTGGAGATACTCAGCGGGTACAGCAGCATCTATGGAGTGAAGGAGATAGGCAATGTTTCGGGCCGAAACCCCAAGAACAGCTTCTTCCCAGCAACCTTTAGCCTCTCAAATACTACACAACACATATGGTCAATGTCTTTGGATGTGCAATGAACTTTGATTTTGTCTATTTCAGCTATTACTTTATTGTATTTTTGATTATTACATGTTGATCTATGCATTATTGTGTTTACGGGCCTTTTAAGCTGCAGCACAAGAGTTTCATTGTTCTGTTGTTGGTACATATGACAAACATGTTTGAATCTTGACTCTAGGATGGCACTGTGGTGCAGCAGTAGATTGGCTGCCATATATCTGTAAAAATGTACAGTCGAAAGTTGCCAGGGCCCCAGGATCGATTCTGACTATGGGTGCTTGTCTGTACCAAGTTTGTACGTTTCCCCAGTGACCTGCCCAGATTTTCTCCGAGATCTTTGGTTTCCTCCCACACTCCAAAGACGCACAGGTTTGTTGGTAAATTGGCTTGGTATAATTATAAATTGTCCCTAGTACGTGCAGGATAGTGTTAATGTGAGGGGGTCAGTGCAGACTCAGTGGGCCGAAAGGCCTGTTCCCGTGCTGTATCTCTAAAACGAAAAAAACGAAAATCTTGATGATATGGTTTTCCAAAAGGTGTTTGTGAGGTACCTTTTTAGATTGGAGGTCAGCAGTGATGGAAATGGGGGAAGGGGTACGCAGGGGTACGGCATTCCCCTACTTTTCAGTTTCCAGTTTATGTCCAGTTCCTGCACTAGAAGGGAGTCAGAGTTGTTAAATACAGATTTTTTTTTTTTAAACGACCATGGATAATCGTTACAATGAGTCATCCTGCACCGGCCATGGGACGAAAATGATTTGTTAACTCCCACTGTTAGCACTTGTTAACAGCCAGTAGTTAACACGTTATACAATGTGTCATCAATACATCGATCCACATTCCTCAGTAAATTTAATTGTGTATTAATGACACCGCGTTCCTTTGAATAAAATTCACGAGAAGATTTCTTAACTCACTGTCATTGCTCCGGACCTCGAGCTTCTTCTGATGTGCAGGTAAACTCACGTTATTTTATTATTCCACGTTATTTTATTATTCTCTCGCTCTTTCTCCCCCTCTTTCTCCCCCTCTTTCTCCCCCTCTTTCTCCCCCTCTTTTCTCCCCCTCTTTCTCCCCCTCTTTCTCCCCCTCTCTCTCCCCCTCTCTCTCCCCTGTGTCTCTCTGTCTTTTGCCCTCTCCGTCCCTCTCCCTCGCGCACTCTCTCTCACGTCCCCATCTCGTCTCACTCCCTCTCTCATCTTCTCGCCTCGGCATTCCCAGAATCATTTGGCGTTTTGCGGGGATGGCTGCATCTGCGGTTCCTTTCTGTTGGGGGGGAAGGGGGAGCCCTGGCCCGTGGTGGCTCCTGGCCTGCTGAGTTCCTCCAGCACTCTGTGTTTTTTTTTGTTTGAGTCTGAAGTTGAAGGTGGACACAGGGGGCTGTGGTGGCTCAGCGGGACGGACAACGGCTCTGGGGAGTGGGTGGCGTTTCGGGTCGAGACACTACTGCAGACAATCACAAGTACTCTCACCGACGAGAGTTCAGTCCAGTCTGAAGAAGGGTCTTCTCTCCAGAGTTGCTGAGTTACATAGAAACATAGAAACATAGAAATTAGGTGCAGGAGTAGGCCATTCGGCCCTTCGAGCCTGCACCGCCATTCAATATGATCATGGCTGATCATCCAACTCAGTATCCCATACCTGCCTTCTCTCCATACCCTCTGATCCCCTTAGCCACAAGGGCCACATCTAACTCCCTCTTAAATATAGCCAATGAACTGGCCTCGACTACCCTCTGTGGCAGAGAGTTCCAGAGATTCACCACTCTCTGTGTGAAAAAAGTTCTTCTCATCTCGGTTTTAAATGATTTCCCCCTTATCCTTAAGCTGTGACCCCTTGTCCTGGACTTCCCCAACATCGGGAGCAACCTTCCTGCATCTAGCCTGTCCAACCCCTTAAGAATTTTATAAGTTTCTATAAGATCCTCTCTCAATCTCCTAAATTCTAGAGAGTATAAACCAAGTCTATCCAGTCTTTCTTCATAAGACAGTCCTGACATCCCAGGAATCAGTCTGGTGTACCTTCTCTGCACTCCCTCTATGGCAATAATGTCCTTCCTCAGATTTGGAGACCAAAACTGCACGCAATACTCCAGGTGTGGTCTCACCAAGACCCTGTACAACTGCAGTAGAACCTCCCTGCTCCTATACTCAAATCCTTTTGCTATGAAAGCTAACACACCATTCGCTTTCATCACTGCCTGCTGCACCTGCATGCCTACTTTCAATGACTGGTGTACCATGACACCCAGGTCTCGCTGCATCTCCCCTTTTCCTAGTCGGCCACCATTTAGATAATAGTCTGCTTTCCTGTTTTTGCCACCAAAATGGATAACCTCACATTTATCCACATTATACTGCATCTGCCAAACATTTGCCCACTCACCCAGCCTATCCAAGTCACCTTGCAGTCTCCTAGCATCCTCCTCACAGCTAACACTGCCCCCCAGCTTAGTGTCATCCGCAAACTTGGAGATATTGCCTTCAATTCCCTCATCCAGATCATTAATATATATTGTAAATAGCTGGGGTCCCAGCACTGAGCCTTGCGGTACCCCACTAGTCACTGCCTGCCATTGTGAAAAGGACCCGTTTACTCCTACTCTTTGCTTCCTGTTTGCCAGCCAGTTCTCTATCCACATCAATACTGAACCCCCAATGCCGTGTGCTTTAAGTTTGTATACTAATCTCCAGCATTTTGTGTCTATCAGCGCTCAGAAACCGCATGATTTTAAAGTGCTTTGGGAGGTTATAGGCGCTACATAAATCCTGCCCCACAGTCTCCCAGCTAAAGCTCCATACACTCTAGTTCATACCAGACCCCATGATATCGCCGCGCGACCACGGGGCTGAGAGAATTGTCCCATCTCCCCGCTCTGTCACTTTCCCCTTGAGCGGTGATGATGGAAGAGTTTTAATAACTCTTTGACAAAAATTCAGAAAGATGTTCAAGAATTTTCAAGTTGCGAGCAGCTCGCAAGTAAAAGATTTTGACACCCTTGCTTTTGAACAAGGGAGACTGTAATTCCAGCAATTGTATTTTCAAAATATAAGCACCTAGCGAGGATCGAGCCATGAATGAATGGTGTAGCGTGGATGAATTTACACCCAAAGCTGCTCCTTTCAATTGATTTGGAAATGAATAAGAACCGTATTTAAAAGCAACAGAAGCGTGCGTTTAAACCTCCCCGCGCCGTGCTTTGGTATTATACGTTAGATCAGGTCACCTCTCGGCTTGTTTCCACACCAATCCCGCCGGCCACTGGCTACCCTTCTTGGATTAACAGTTAGATTTTGTGGCCATTGATTCAGTCTTTCGTGTGTGAGTCTTCCAATTGTCGACTTCAAATACAAGTAAATATACTGATGTTAAAAGCAAACCAACCTTGTTAATAGTAACCGTGAAATGACAGCAACCTATTTCATGAAAACCCCTCTGGATAGGAAGCCCTCTATTTTTTTTAATCCAATATGTGATGTGAACCCAGATCTCGCAATCTAGTTGATTCTTAATTGTCCTTCGGTTCAAGGGGCAATTAACTGAAGATAGACACAACATACTGGAGTAGCCCAGCGGGACAGGCAGCATCTCTGGAGAGAAGGAATGGGTGATGTTTCGGGTCGAGACCCTTCTTCATAAACAATTTTAAATTTACACTTCTTCTCACTACTCGTGCTCCGAATCTCCGTCGCATCGACCCCTCTGCATCATTTTAACATCATCCTTTCTGATACAGTTGTGTGGTCTGGTACATTTAACAGCTGGTCAGATGTAAACACGGGATTTCCAAAGCTTCCTGTTCTCTTAAACAAAAAACAAAGTGGAATTGTTTTAACAAATAAATTTAACATAATATTACAAGGTATTACGAAAAAATCTTAGTGGAGGATAGATGATTTTTTTTGCTCGTTATAATAAATTTTAATTTGATCTTATTTCCTCGTCATTCTGGACTACATCACTGCATTGTGTTTTACTTTGTTCTAATTTCTGTCCTTTTGTATAATTCTTTAAAAATGCATGTTAACCCACAGAGCTACTCTCAAGGGTAGCTCTATATCCTGAAATTCTCCTGTTAATTCCCTATTTATATGCACCATTTTTCTGTGGCACTTAGCAAACAGAATTAATCAATTCAGTGTCCAGCCTGAAAAAGATAACTCCAGTCTCTGGCTTTCACTTGGGCAGCTTACAACCCAGCAGCATGAATATTAACTTCAAGTAACCCTTGCTTTCCGACTCTCTCCATCCCTCCCCCATCTTACTTCGGCCCGTCTGGCTGTCCTCCTGATTAAAGTTTACATTGTATGCCTCGTTGTCAACTTCCCCTAGCTAACAATGATTTATTCTGCATTTTCCTTGAACTTCGCCCCCTTTGACCTCTCATTTTCACACCTTACCCTTCCATATCTCTTCTTTCCCTCTCCCCTGACTCTCATTTTTAAGAAAGGTCTCAACCCGAAACATCACCCATTCCTTCTCTCCAGCTATGCTGCCTGTCCTGCTGAGTCACTCCAGCATTTTGTGTCTATCTTCGATGTAAACCAGCATCTGCAGTTCCTTCCTACACATTCTGGCTTTCAATATTTGTACAGTTTACATCAAGAGTGGCTACTGCCTGAACACCTATCATACAGAGCGGCTTCTTTTAAAAACAAATCAATGTATTGGTGGTTAACAATGAATCAACAATCTATTATTGGGACACTAAAGGGAATACTTGATGAGGATTTGTGATGCCAGGAATGCTTTCCCTAGAGAACTGGCGAATAGTTACCAATGCACATTTCACCATGTAGGTTTAAACCTCTAATTGTCAAAAGTCTTTAAAATGGATACACAAAGCCGACTATAAATTTTTAATGTGGCGCTAATTCCTACGATGACACATAGTTCTCATCACAACCTCAGGTGTAAGTCTCAGAGGTCTAAATATGTCGCAAAGCGGTCAAAGGTTCCACTTTAGCTTTGGTCACCAGTGGATGAAACAGGCTCAGAGAGAACTTCTCAAAAGCCGTTAGATATGTTCGTCACTGACAGACACGGCTGTGACTGAGACCATTAAAATAGCTCTAAAGATGTCCATTGAATTGGATTTGTTTTAATTATTTTTAATTTCAGAGATATTGCAATATATAACCCTGACACCAGCTCTCCCAAAGAGCTCACATTTGGATCTCTCTCGCTCTCTCACTCCCTCTCTCTCACCCTTTCGCCTCGGCATTCCCGAAATCATTTGGCGTTTTGCGGTGACGGCCTTCCTGTTGGGGGACTGGGGAGTGGCGTAAGTCCTGGCCCGTGGAGGCTCCTGGTCCGTTCCCTCCGCGGGTGCCGCCTGGTCCGCTGAGTTCCTCCACTGTTTTTTGTTTGGCTCTGGAGTTGAAGGTGGACACAGGGGGCTGTGGTGGCTCAGCGGGACAGGCAGCGGCTCTGGGGAGAGGGTTGCGTTTCTGGTCGAGACCCTTCTTCAGACAATCACAAGTACTCTCACCAAGAGTTCAGTTCAGTCTGAAGAAGGGTCTTCTCTCCAGAGTCGCTGCCTGTCCTGCTGAGTTACTCCAGCTTTATGACTATCTTCAATTTCAGAGTTAAACAAAATTTCTCACGGGGGCCTTATAGCGTCTACCGCAACCCCCCCCCCCCCCCCCCCATCCTTCCAAACCTCAGCCTCACGGACCTTAGCGTACCCCTAGTTCCTAAAACCCATTTCCATCACTGGAGGTAGGTATGCATTGGCATTCTCTGAGTTTCAGTTCTAGGATCACAGCTTCTCCTAACATATATTAACAATTGAAAATTAATACTATATCAAACTTATATAGCTGTATGGTGGAAATCATACTGACTAGTTGCATCATGGCCTGGTGAGAAGATTGCAGGTTTCTAGGATGGCACAGTGGCCCAGGTAGAGTTGCTGCCTTACAGCACCAATGACTCGGGTTCGATCCTGACTATGGGCACCATTTGTATTGAGTTTGTATGTTCTCCCTATGACCCCAAGGCTTTTCTCCAGTTGCTTTGGTTTCCTCCCACATTCCAAAGACCGGTTTGTAGGTTAATTAGCTTCTGTAAATTGTTCCTAGTATGTAGGATAAACTAGTGTATGGGTGATTGTTGGTTGGCCAAACTTGGTGGAGCTGTTTCCACGCTGGATCTCTAATCTAAACTAAATTTGGACTCGATGTTTCCAAAATTGCAGATAACATAAAACTTGCTGGGGTACCAAACCAGGTAAGGGGATAGTAATATATTTCAAGAAGATAATGGACTGACTGTTGAAATGGATAGATAGGTGATGAATGAAGTTTAATGTTGACAAATGTGAAGTATAGCATTTTGTTCAGAAGAATGGGATAAAGCAATATAAACTCAAGTGCACAATTCCAAAAGGAATATCGGAATGGAAAGATTTATAGATATATATATATTTATAGGGTGTTGAAAATGGAAAAGCCGGTTGAGAAACTGAAAAAAAAATAAAAATATATATATGCATAATCCTAGGCTTTTCAAGTGGAAAAATGGAACATAATAGCAATAATATGTAGGAAAGAACTGCAGATGCTGGTTTAAATTGAAGGTAGACACAAAATGCTGGAGTAACTCAGCGGGACAGGCAGCATCTCTGGAGAGAAAGAATGGGTGACGTTTCGGGTCGAGACCCTTCTTCAGACTAGCAATAATGCTGCTTTGAACATTCATGAAACACTAGTTTAGTTACAATTGGATGATTGTGTTTAGTTCTGGGTACCATATTTAAGAAAGATGTGAAGGCTTTAGAAATGGTGCAGAAGATATTTGCCAAAGTTATTTCAGGCAGGAGGGATGTAAAGAGCTTGGGTTGTCCTCCTTTGATCAAAAATTATTGTAAATAAATATTTGATAGCTATTTAGAATTTTAAGGGTACAAAAAGAGTAGATAGAGAGGAACTGCTTACATTAGTGGAGGGATCGATAAAGAAAGGACAGAATGATGGTGATTGACAAGAGAACCAGAATTGACATGAGGAGTGTTGTGAGGCAAATGAAACTTTTACACTACTCATAATTTACTTAACTTTATTTAAGCTTTAAGCAACTCATTTCTGTAATACATAAACTCAGAAACATCCGGCAAACATGGCTGATTCCGCAGGCCTTTCCCGCCCAAAATACCCCGCACATGCGCACACTCTGGAAAAGCCCCGCACATGCACCCACTTGAAGCAGAATTTTATTTTTGGAACGTGACTTTGTGATTATGGCTAGAAATAGTAGTGAAGGTAGATAAAATTCTGCCTGTCAAAGGGGACTGGATAAGTATCTGAAAGGAGATGCTCTAAAGGATGGAGATGTGGGCCTTATTGAATTGCTCTGCCATAGAGCTAGTACAAAGTTAACAGACCAAGTATTCTTCTTTCATGGTGCAACTATTAAACAACGCAAAAGTAAATGTATCTGTACACATCCAATGAAAACAATAAAACTATGTGAGGAATCATGAGGAAGGATGGGATGTAAAATAGGTGGTTGACCCAAAAACTGCAAACTTCTGGTCAGCCATGTAAGATTAAAATGCAAAAACAAAGTATTACAACTGTGGAAATTAGAAATAAAACCCAAATTGCTGGAAAACTTAGGTGGTCAGACAATATCTGTGGAAAGAGAAATAAAGTTAATGTCCCTGACTTATAAGCTCCCTTGGTTAAAATACTCTCAAAAACAAAATACTGAAGAAAAACATGGGGTAAAATAGAACTAGTGTGAATGGGTGAATAATGGTTGGCATGGGCTGCAGGACCTGTTTCTATGCTGTATCAATTTAAAAAAAATCAGGGAATAAAATTGAAAACTGCCATGATGCACAGGCAGACTTTCAGTCTGTGAAAACAAGGTTTAATCTCAATGATAGGAATGAACAGTTGAGTGCTTTAAAAAAAAGGAATATCTATATATTCCACGGTGGCAGTGTGACGTTATATCCGTGGATTGACATATGACCCCTAAGCTATAATTTTTGTAATAAGAAATTGAGTTCAAAGTGATAATGTAATGTGCACAGTACAAGACTGTTCAATGAGGAAAATGCCTCACTAAAGATTGACTGAAACTAATGTTGTCATTATAATTCCAGTGTCACACCAAGCTTTCTGGCATGCTGGTGCCAAATGTATAATAACCATTACTGTTCACTCATATCATTCCATTAATACAAATCTCCAGATAGCTATTCAAGCTAGAGATAGAAACATAGAAACATAGAAACATAGAAAGTAGGTGCAGCAGTAGGCCATTCGGCCCATCGAGCCTGCACCGCCGTTCAATATGATCATGGCTGATCATCCAACCCCGTATCCTGTACCTGCCTTCTCTCCATACCCCCTGATCCCTTTAGCCACAAGGGCCACATCTAACTCCTTCTTAAATATAGCCAATGAACTGGCCTCAACGACCTTCTGTGGCAGAGAATTCCACAGATTCATCACTCTCTGGGAGAAAAATGTTTTTCTCATCTCGGTACTAAAAGACTTCCCCCTTATCCTTAAACTGTGACCCCTTGTTCTGGACTTCCCCAACATCGGGAACAATCTTCCTGCATCTAGCCTGTCCAACCCCTTAAGAATTTTGTAAGTTTCTATAAGATCCCCCCTCAATCTTCTAAATTCTAGTGAGTACAACCATATAACCATATAACCATATAACAATTACAGCACGGAAACAGGCCATCTCGGCCCTACAAGTCCGTGCCGAACAACTTTTTCCCCTTAGTCCCACCTGCCTGCACTCATGCCATAACCCTCCATTCCCTTCTCATCCATATGCCTATCCAATTTATTTTTAAATGATACCAACGAACCTGCCGCCACCACTTCCACTGGAAGCTCATTCCACACCGCTACCACTCTCTGAGTAAAGAAGTTCCCCCTCATGTTACCCCTAAACTTCTGTCCCTTAATTCTGAAGTCATGTCCTCTTGTTTGAATCTTCCCTATTCTCAAAGGGAAAAGCTTGATCACATCAACTCTGTCTATCCCTCTCATCATTTTAAAGACCTCTATCAAGTCCCCCCTTAACCTTCTGCGCTCCAGAGAATAAAGACCTAATTTATTCAACCTATCTCTGTAACTTAGTTGTTGAAACCCAGGCAACATTCTAGTAAATCTCCTCTGTACTCTCTCTATTTTGATGACATCCTTCCTATAATTGGGCGACCAAAATTGTACACCATACTCCAGATTTGGTCTCACCAATGCCTTGTACAATTTTAACATTACATCCCAGCTTCTATACTCAATGCTCTGATTTATAAAGGCTAGCATACCAAAAGCTTTCTTTACCACCCTATCTATATGAGATTCCACCTTCAAGGAACTATGCACGGTTATTCCCAGATCCCTCTGTTCAACTGTATTCTTCAATTCCCTACCATTTATCATGTACGTCCTATTTTGATTTGTCCTGCCAAGGTGTAACACCTCACATTTATCAGCATTAAACTCCATCTGCCATCTTTCAGCCCATTTTTCCAAATGGCCTAAATCACTCTGTAGACTTTGGAAATCCTCTTCATTATCCACAACACCCCCTATCTTGGTATCATCTGCATACTTACTAATCCAATTTACCACCCCTTCATCCAGAGCTGAGTCTATCCATTCTTTCTTCATATGAAAGTCCAGCCATCCCAGGAATCGGTCTGGTGAAACGTCTCTGTACTCCCTCTATGGCAAGAATGTCTTTCCTCGGATTATGAGACCTAAACTGTACACAATCCTCCAGGTGTGGTCTCACCAAGGCCCTGTACAACTGCAGTAGAACCTCCCTGCTCCTATACTCAAATCCTTTTGCTATGAATGTTAACATACCATTCGCTTTCTTCACTGCCTGCTGCACCTGCATGTCTACTTTCAATGACTGGTGTACCATGACACCCAGGTCTCATTGCATCTCCCCTTTTCCTAATCGGCCACCATTCAGATAATAGTCTACTTTACTGTTCTTGCCACCAAAGTGGATAACCTCACATTTATCCAAATTATACTGCATCTGCCATGCATTTGCCCACTCACCCAACCTATCCAAGTCACCATGCAGCCTCCTAGCATCCTCCTCACAGCTAACACTGTCATCCGCAAACTTGGAGATGTTGCATTCAATTCCCTCGTCCAAAACATTAATATATATTGTAAATAACTGGGGTCCCAGCACTTAGCCTTGTGGTACCCCACTAGTCACTGCCTGCCATTCTGAAAAGGGCCCATTTACTCCTACTCTTTGCTTCCTGTCTGCCAGCCAGTTCTCTATCCACATCAATACTGAACCCCCAATACCGTGTGCTTTAAGTTTGCATTATAATCTCTTATGTGGGACCTTGTCTGAACCCTTCTGAAAGTCCAGATTTAACACATCCACTGGTTCTCCCTTACCCACTCTACTTGTTACATCCTCGAAAAATTCTATAAGATTCATCAGACATGATTTACCTTTCATAAATCCATGCTGACTTTGTCCAATGATTACACCACTTTCCAAATGTGCTGCTATCCTATCTGGGTGGGCGGCGCGACTCACGTCGCAGCGGCCTCTGTAGTCCGTCTGTCTTTTAAAACATGTTTTGTCTTGTTTAAATGTAGTTATAGTGGGTTTTATTTTTAACTGAGTATGTGTGTGGCGGTGGGGGGGTGGGTGTGGTGGGGGAAAACTTTTAAATCTTTTCCCTGTACGGAGAACCCGACCTTTTCTTTGTCGGGTCTCCGTTGTCGTTGGGGCCTAGCACCGTGGGCGGCCTCCAACCGGAACTACCTGGGGCTCCAGTCGCGGAGCCTGCGGACTTACCCACCATCGTGGAGCTGGCCGAGTTCGGAGCGGGAAGAGCTGTGGTGGCGAGCTGCTGCGGCCCAACCCCGGAGATTCGGAGGCTCCAACCGCAGGTCTGGTGGACAGTGACACCGGGAGCCCACGGGTCCCTGGTGGGAGACCGCTTTTCGGGGCTTCAGCAACGGCGACTTTTCCCGCCCGAGTTGCGGGGTTGAAAAGTACCTGGAGCAGGGCCTGGCGCAGCGTTAACGGTCGCGGGACCCTTACCATCGCCCGCCGGGGGCTTTGACTCTGACATCAGGAGGAGTGCAGGGGAAAGATAAGACTTTGCCTTCCATCACAGTGAGGAGAAGTTTCACTGTGATGGATGTTTGTGTAAATTGTGTTGTTTCTTGGTTCTTTTTCTTGTGTGTATGACTGCAGAAACCAAATTTTGTTTGAACCTCAAGAGGTTCAAATGATAACAAATAAATTGTATTGTATTTAATAACTGACTAGCATTTTCCCCACTACCGATGTTAGACTAACTGGTCTGTAATTCCCCATTTTCTCTCTCCCTCCCTTTTAGAAAAGTGGGGTTACATTAGCCACCCTCCAATCCTCAGGAACTACTCCAGAATCTAAAGAGTTTTGAAAAATTATCACTAATGCATCCACTATTCCTGGGGCTACTTCCTTAAGTACTCTGGGATGCAGCCTATCTGGCCCTGTGGATTTATCGGCCTTTACTCCATTCAATTTACCTAACACAACTTCCCGATTAACCTGGATTTCACTCAGCTCCTCCATCTCATTTGACCCCCGGTCCCCTGCTATTTCCGGCAGATTATTTATGTCTTCCTTAGTGAAGACAGAGCCAAAGTAGTTATTCAATTGGTCTGCCATGTCCTTCTTCCCCATGATTAATTCACCTGTTTCTGACTGCAAGGGACCTACATTTGTTTTAACTAATCTTTTTCTCTTCACTTATCTATTAAAAAAATTGAGTCAGTTTTTATGTTCCCTGCCAGTTTTCTTTCATAATCCATTTTTCCTTTCCTAATCAAGCCCTTTGTCCTCCTCTGCTGGACTCTGAATTTCTCCCAGTCCTCTAGTAGGCTGCTTTTTCTGGCTAATTTGTATGCTTCATCTTTTGTTTTTGATACTATCCCTGATTCCCCTTGTTATCCATGGATGCACTACCTTCCCTGATTTATTCTTTTGCCAAACTGGGATGAACAATTGTTGTAGTTCATCCATGCAGTCTTTAAATGCTTTCCATTGCATATCCACCGTCAACCCTTTAAGAATTAATTGGCAGTCTATCTTGGCCAATTCACGTCTCATACCATCAAAGTTACCTTTCTTTAAGTTCAGAACCCTTGTTTCTGAATTAACAATGTCACTCTTCATCCTAATGAAGAACTCAACCATATTATGGTCACTCTTGCCCAAGGGACCACGTACAACAAGACTGCTAACTAACCCGTCCTCATTACTCAATACTCAGTCTAGAATAGCCTGCTCTCTCGTTGGTTCCTCTACATGTTGGTTTAGAAAATTATCCCGCATACATTCCAAGAAATCCTCTTCCTCAGCACCCCTGCCAATTTGATTCCCCCAATCTATATGTAGATTGAAGTCACCCATTATAACTGTTTTACCTTTGTTGCATGCATTTCTAATTTCCTGTTTGATGCCATCCCCTATTCCATTACTACTGTTAGGTGGCCTGTACACAACTCCCACTAGCATTTTCTGCCCCTTAGTATTTTGCAGCTCTACCCATATCTATTCCACATTCTCCAAGCTAATGTCCTTCCTTTCAATTGCGTTAATCTCCTCTCTAACCAGTAACGCTACCCCATCTCCTTTTCCTTTCTGTCTATCCTTCCTGAATATTGAATATCCCAGGATGTTCAGCTCCCAGCCTTGGTCACCCTGAAGCCATGTCTCCCAACTATATCATAGTCATTAATAGCTATCTGCACATTCAACTCATCCACCTTATTACGAATACTCCTTGCATTGAGACACAAAGCCTTCAGGCTTGTTTTTACAACACTCTTACCCCTTATACAATTATGTTGAAAAGTGGCCCTTTTTGATTTTTGCCCTGGATTTGTCTGCCTGCCACTTTTACTTTTCACTTTGCTACCTATTGCTTCTACCCTCATTTTACACCCCTCTGTCTCTCTGCTCATGCTCCCATCCCCCTGCCACATTAGTTTAAATCCTCCCCGACAGCACTAGCAAACACTCCCCCAAGGACATTGGTAAATTCCAGCCCAGGTGCAGACTGTCCTGTTTGTACTGGTCCCACCTCCCCCAGACCTGGTTCCAATGCCCTAGAAATTTGAATCCCTCCCCCTTGCACCATTTCTCAAGCCACGTATTCATCTGCAATATCCTCCTATTTCTACTCTGACTAGCACGTGGCACTGGTAGTAATCCAGAGATTATTACCTTTGAGGTCCTACCTTTAAGTTTATATCGTAGCTCCTTAAATTCTCCTTGTAGGACCTCATCCCGTTTTTTACCTATATCGTTGGTGCCAATGCGCACCACGACAACTGGCTGTTCACCCTCCCCCTCCAGAATGTTCTGCAGCCGCTCAGTGACATCCCTGACCCTTGCACCAGGGAGGCAACATACCATCCTGGAGTCTCGTTTGCGGCCGCTGAAATGCCTATCTATTCCCCTTACAATTGAATCCCCTATTACTATAGCCCTTCCACTCTTTTTCCTCCCCTCCTGTGCCGCAGATCATAGAACATAAAATGTAAAACGGCACAACACAGTAACAGGCCCTTCGGTCTTCAATGTCTGCGTTAAACATGATGCCAAGACAATCTCTTATCTGTCTCTTAAAAGTCACCATTGTGTCTGCCTCTACCATCACCCCTAGCAGCATGTTACAGGCACCCACCACTCTATATAATAAACATAAAACCTGCATATCGCCTTTAAACTCTCACCTCAAAGCAATGTCCTCTGATATATACATCCTGGGAAAAAGGTTCTGTCTGTCTAGCCTATCCTTGGCTTTCATACTTTTATATACTTTTATCGGGTATCCCCTCAATCTCAAGCTTTCCAGAGAAAATAATCCGACTGTCCAACTTCTCTTGTACCATCTAATCTCGGCAGCATTCAGAAAAGCTATTCTGCAACCTCTCTGAACCCTTCACATCCTTGCTGTATTGTGGCACCAGAACTGATCAAATGCGGGCTAACAACGGTCTTAAAAAGCTGCATCTGACTCTTATGCCTTGACCAATGAATGCAGCACACCGTAAGCCGTCTTTACCACTTTATCTACTTGTGTTGCTATTTTGGACTCCAAGATCTCTCCATACATCAATGCTTTAAGGGTCTTGCCATTAATTGTATATCATTGCCATTAGTGGAAAACTGAAAATAGTGTCACTTGCTTTTGAGGTCCAATCTTTTTAGATAATTATTTTTTAGATATTTTTTCATTCTTTTGGTAAACAACAAAGCGAATGTTGATGCTAATCAGGTTAGCTGTTGGTTGACCTATCACCAATCAAGGTTTCTATTAAACATGAATAGATAACCAAATTAATAACAAATAACAAATAACATTAAAAGCAATCAATAACTGTTGTCATTAGAACAATAGAATTTCAGTTTAACATTTCTCAATTTTGCTAAACATATGTTGAGATATTAATCTGAATTTTATTGCATTGGAGTATATTTTCATATTATATTTTAGTTTTAATATGATTATGTAGGTAAGCAAAGTAACACTGTTAACACTGTATTAGTCTCCCCTATAGTATTGAATGATAATGTATAATTTGTTAGTACTGTGCTGTACAGGACACTGATGTTCAAGGTACAATCACTGCTATTTGTTACTTAGTTTAATTCAGAAGATTAGAATTTAAATAATTACTCCCCACCCCCCCTCCCCCACCCAAAGCAAGAAAGGAAATGTTAGCCATCTTCCCACTTTCTAATGCTCTACAGAGATTCTGAGTTGAGAATGATTCTGAATGAAAACTGAGTTATCAACCGATACCATGACTGATGGAAGTAATAAATTATCTTTAATTACAATGTAATGAAATGAGGACAGGTTGTGATACTCACCAAGTTCTCCATCTAGACTGGGAATGAGTAAATACTGCTTTGTTAGATTGTTGTATTCGTGTTATGAATACTCTATATTTTTGCAAGATAGATTTACACAGAACCAATCAGATACAAACTTACAAATGTTTAAAAAGACAACACGGGATTGTCCTGAAAGAGAGATTTATTAATTATCCCATAAATAAAACATGGAAGCTAAATTTGATGTTCCCTGAGAAGTGTGTAGAGATCAGAATGTGGCATTAAGTTATTCCAAATGTTTCAATGCCACCTTCATGCTTCTAGCTAATTAACTTGATTTGACATTTAGAATTAATTGAGCTGACATGTCTCAGTAGGGAACTCAATATTGTGAATGGCCTGCACTTGTTAAAACTAGCATACATCTCTAGAGGAGGTCCATGGGCAGCAAACAGTGCTTTGTTGGATTGTTGTATTCATGTGGTAAATCATTATTTTTTTCTGATCCTGGTTTCTGTTAGGATGAGTTTACTAAAGAATCAGTTTCTATCATACTCTGTGAGGAAAATTGCTCGCTGAACACCATGGGTTGATATGGCCTTCTGCTCATTGCTCTCTTCCCCTCTTCTCGGCATTCTCCTCTGGCAGCTCATTCAAGATATGGTCTACCCTCCAAGTGGAAAGGTTAGCCCTGAGGTCACTCGTAAATCCCATCCCTCTCAACTTAAGCCTATGCCCTCTACATTTTAAACCCTGTACCCTGGGGGAAATGACTGAGCATTCACCTTATCCATGACCTTCATGATCTTGTACATCTTAATAGCTTCACTTCTCTGCCTCCTGCTTTCCAAAGTGAAATGTCCCAGCCTATCCAACCTCGCCCTATGCCAAGCCTACATGGACAGGTAACATCTGGCTGAATCTCAACCTTTCCAATAATTTTCCTATGATCAGAACTGCACACAGTATTCCAAGTGTGGTCTTCCAACAATTTCAGTTGTATCATGATATCCCAACTGAAGATGTGTGCCAAACTCCGTTTTTAGCACAATATTCATCTGACTCAGCAATTTCAGGGAACCATACACCCAGATCTTTCCGTTCTGCAATACTCTCCAGAGTTTGATCATTTACTGAGCAAGTCCTGTCCTGGTTTGTCATACCAAAGTGCAATACCTCACACTTGTCAGAGTTAAATTCTTTTTGCCATTCCTTTGCCCACTTTCTCAAATGATCTCGATCTTGTTGTAAACATAGGTAACTTGGCTCGGTCAACTATACCTGAAAAAGTATTAGCAAAGTTAATTATATTGTAATGTAATAGTTAATGCATATAATAAATGGCAGCAGACCTAAAGGCATTTCACTAGTAACAGGCCTCCAATTAAAAAATAACCTCCACAATTACCCTTTGACTCCTTCCTCCAAGCCAATTTTAAAGCCAGTTGGCTAGCTCACTTTAGATTTCATGGGATCTAACTTTCTAATCTAGCCTGTCATGCAGAAGGTAGACAAAAGTGCTGGAGAAACTCAGCGGGTGCGGCAGCATCTATGGAGCGCAGGGCCGGATTTAGATGAAGAGAGGCCCTAAGCTATTTCACTTGTGAGGCCCCCCCCCTCCCAATCCCCCACCCCCACGACTAGTCAAGTCAAGTTTATTCGTCACATACGCATACGTGACGTGCAGTGGCAATGCTTGCGGATTGTGCAAAAAAACAAAAACTACAAAACAGAATGGAACAGAATCACATATTCACATATTACATATTTGTGGGAGGAAAAAAGAGAAAAAAACAGCAATTTTAAAAAGACACCATACAACAGTAAATTGGTACAGTAAGTTAGTCCCTGGTGAGATAGGAGTTTACAGTTCTAATGGCCTGTGGGAAGAAGCTCCTTCTCATCTCTCCGTTTTCACAGCATGGCAACGGAGACGTTTGCCTGACCGTAGCAGCTGGAACAGTCTGTTGCTGGGGTGGAAAGGGTCCCCCATGATCTTGTTGGCCCTGGATTTGCACCTTCTGATGTATAGTTCCTGCAGGGGGGCGAGTGAAATTCCCATAAAGCGATCGGCCGAATGCACTACTCTCTGCAGAGCCTTCTTGTCCTGGGCAGAGCAATTCCCAAACCAAATTGTGATGTTTCCGGACAAGACACTTTCCACAGCCACTGAGTAGAAGCACTGGAGGATCCTCAGAGACACTCTGAAATTCCTCAATTGCCTGAGGTGGTAAAGGCGCTGCCTTGCCTTACCACTGCGGCAGCGTGTGATGTCCATGTCAGACCCTCTGAGATGTGGACTCCCAGGTATTTAAAGCAGCTCACCCTATCCACAGCATCCCCATTTATCTTCAATGGTATGTACGTCCTCGGATATTGTGCCCTCCTAAAGTCCACGATCAGCTCCTTAGTTTTTTTGACATTCACGAGGAGGCTGTTGTCTTGACACCAGAGTGGCTGATCAACCATCTCCTCCCAGATCCTGTGATAAGGGTGAGGGAGTTTGATGTAATTTCCTCCCATCTTGATTACCTGGGGCCTAGCGGTGAGAAAGTCCAGGACCCAGGCACACAGGGGGGTGTTGAATCCCAATTCCAGCAGCTTCTCAGCAAGTCTGGTGGGGACTATCATGTTGAAGGCTGAACTGAAGTCTATGAACAGCATCCTCGCATAGCCCCCCCTTCTGGCTGTCAAGGTGAGAGAGAGCGGTGTGCAGAACCTGGGAGACAGCATCGTCCGTGGATCTGTTTGGACGGTATGCAAATTGTAGCGGGTCCATGTTGCCAGGGAGGAAGGCGCAGATGTGTTTCTCTCAAAGCATTTCATGACTACGGAGGTGATGGCCACCGGACGGTAGTCATTCAGACAAGCTGGGGAGGCATTTTTAGGTTCCGGTAAAATGATGGATCTTTTGAAGCAGGCAGGGACCACGGACTTGTCCAGAGAGAGGTTGAATATTCTCGTGAGCACCGGAGCTAGCTGCGTAGCACAAGAGTTAAGTACTCGCTCCGAGATGCCATCTGGGCCTACAGCTTTCCTCGTGTTCAACCATGTCAGGGCCCTCCTCACGTCGTGCTCGGACAACGAGAATGTGTGCTCATCCCCAGCGATGGACCTCCCTTCAGCTTCGTTAGCCAGCACGCTGGCGGTGTTGCCGTTAGCCGACAAACCTGGGGTGATGTTGCCCGACTTGAAACAAGCATAGAAGGAGTTCAGGTCATCAGCTAGCGAGGTGCCAGCACTTCTGGTTGAGGGGAGGCTGCTCCGGAACCTGGTTACAGTCCGTAGCCCCTGCCACAGGCGTCTGGTTTCCTGCTGCTCCATCTGTGACTCCATCTGAGGACCATGACTACCCGACAGTGACAGTGTGACACTTTTAGATCCTACTGTATGTTGTCATTAAACAGGTGGTTTTAACATACATATTGGATTCATCGCGGAGCGGGTAATGCCTTACCTGGATCGCCGTTTGAAGCTCTGGAGTGTTGGGCCTGCTGCATCAACATCATGGAGCTGTGGTTTGCAGAGCTCCCAGCCTCGGGCCGCGCTGATTTCAATATCGCGGAGCCCTGGGATCCCTTTGCCGAGGGCCGCCAGCGTGAAACTCCGCCCAGCTCAGCCTGTGGACTTTGGGAGCCGCGATCTCCGGTAGGAAGTGGCCGATTCGGAAGTCCAAGCCGCTGAGAATGTTCTCCCGTTCCGACGTCGGATGGTGACCCCCAAATTTAATTGTACCAATGGCCATGAGGGGGGTCCAAGAGGAGGGGGTCCGTTGGAGATGGGAAAAGGGATCATCAATGGGGGCGAGGACTCCTTCGCATGCAAGAACGGTGTGAGGCGGAGGCGACGGAAGAAGAACTCCAAATCGCAGCGGAACTCATTGAGGTGGGGACGGAGGGGGAACTCATTGAGGTGGGGACGGAGGGGGACAAAAGTGAGGTCTCTGCTGAGGACAGACCATTCGGTGTCTGAGAGGGGGAGGTCAGGGTAATGGTGAACTCACGGCAGGGATGGGGGTTGAGGCCGGAGGAAGGCAGGTGAGTGGACTGAGGCCGAGACAATGTCTGGTCTGGGGATGGTGGGTTGTCGGGGGTAGGGGGGTATGAGGACTGTAGTGTGGGTGGGGAAGAGCTGGGGTCACATTGTTTGAGGGGAATGGGGAAGACCCAGTGGAACAGCCACTGCGTTTACCAGGGTTAGGGGGACTAGCACTAGGACCCAACGCAGTCAAACTCAGGGGAGGTGGAGTCTGCAGCGTGGAAACTTCAGGCCCGGTGCTGAGTCCAGGCTGCAGGCAAGGCGACGGCTGCGGGCTGCTGGAGGGCGGTGGAGTGGCCAGGGTCAGCGGGCAAAGAGTAGAAGGTCCTCTCCACAACAAATATAAACCTCACCTGCATTTTAATCCCGCCCCCCCCCCCACATCCCCCACACCACCAAAGCCTCCGGAATCGCAAGCACAGCGCCACTGATGGTAGGGTTTGTAACAAAGCCACTATGTCAAAAGTTTTATACACCTTGGTGGAGCGTGCCGAGGCCCTCCTAGATCTCGAGGCCCTAAACTTAAGCTTGTCTAGCTTGTACGTAAATCCAGCCCTGATGTGAGAATTAAGGGACTGAAGTTTAGGGGTAACATGAGGGGGAACTTCTTTACTCAGAGAGTGGTAGCTGTGTGGAATGAGCTTCCAGTGAAGGTGGTGGAGGCAGATTCGTTTTTATCATTTAAAAATAAATTGGATAGTTATATGGATGGGAAAGGAATGGAGGGTTATGGTCTGAGCGCAGGTATATGGGACTAGGGGAGATTATGTGTTCGGCACGGACTAGAAGGGTCGAGATGGCCTGTTTCCGTGCTGTAATTGTTATATGATGGAGCGAAGGAAATGGGCAACGTTTCGGGCCAAAACTCTTCTTACAATACAATACAATTTATTTGTCATTTGAACCCCATTGAGGTTCAAATGAAATGTTGTTTCTGCAGTCATACACACAAGAAAGAACCAAGGCACAACCCAATTTACACAAACATCCATCACAGCGCATCTCCTCCTCGCTGTGATGGAAGGCAAAAACATATCTCACCCCTACACTTCCCATTCCCCTCGCGATGTCAAAGTCAAAGCCCCCGGCGGGCGATGGCAATTGGCCCGCGGCCATTAACGCCGCGCCGGGTGATGCAAGGCCGGGCCGGGGTCTTGTTGTTGGAGCCCCCGGCGGGCGCTAGCAAAGTCCCACAGCCATTCCAAGCCACGCGGGACGATGATGTAAGGCCCCGCTACTCTTCAACCCCGCAACTCGGGCGGGTGAAGTCGCCGTTGCGGAAGCCCCGAAAAGCAGTCTCCCAGCAGGGACCCGCGGGCTCCCGGTGTCACTGTCCACCAGACCCGCGGTAAGTCTTCTTCAGACTCCACTGTCATGCAGAACCTTGTCAAAGCCCTTGTTAAAGTAAAATAGAAAATGGAGAGGCAAGAAACTGCAGAAGATGGAACCTTGAGCAAAACACAGAATGTTGGAGAAACTCAGTGAGTCAGGCAGCATCTAGGAAGAGTTGGGACTCTCAGAATGAGCCTGCAACATTGTCTATCTATTCTCTCCCCAGATGCTGCCTGACCCACTGAGTTCCTCCAGCATTTCGTCTTTAGCTTCATATAGACAATTTCCTTCCCTCAACAGTCCACTTGGTGACCACTTTTAAATAAACACAATCGCATTTGTGAAATACAAACTTACATATGTTCAACTGAACTAACAATTAAATATAATTTTGGATGTCCTGGGATTGAATGTATTAGCTATAAGAAGAGATTGGACAAACTTGATTATTTTTACTGGCTGGGGAATTATGAGAGGCATAGATACATAGAGTACTTTTCCCAGGAAATGTCTAATACTATATGTCAATTACACAATAGTTTTAAGGTGAGAGTGGGAAAGTGTAAGGGGAAGATGTACAAGCAAATGTTTTAGTAACCTGAGTGGTAGGTGCCTGGAATGAGATGGCAATCGAGATGGTAGAAGCTGATACAATAGTAATATTTAAGAGATATTTGGACAGACACACAAACAGAATGGAGTCGAATGATGCAGACTATGTGCAGGCAGATGGGATTAATTCCATTGATGCAGACTTGATTGGCCGAAAGGCCTGTACCTGTCCTGTACTTTTCTATGCTGCTGTGTTTTATGAATATTGCCATGTTGAATAATTAGAGACTGGGGTTGGCTGGGAGCTCATTGGACATTACTTTGCAAACTATTGTGGATTTTTAATATTCTGAGTGGATTTTGGACAATAGATTCATTATATTCCATTAAAAAATGCAAATATCATGGATCTTTTATCATTTATTCAGATTACCAGTGCGACATTGCAAAACACCAAAGGCACTGCAGTTTGAGTTATCTTAAAGTTTATCACCAGTAAAGAAGATAGCTGAAACATAATTTACTTTCCACGCTTTTCAAAAGATTTCAATGAATTGATCGGCCTATCATACTCAATCCTCTATATGCAGAGGGACAGTACACTCCCTCTGCTGGTCTGCCTTTTATATTACACCAAACTAACATGCACTTTGCAAGATGTAATTGGCCACAATGGTAACTTTTCTGAAATAAGTTTCAAGGAAATTATGACTATATGAATTCATATATGCGTAAACATTTCCTAAATCAATTCAAACAACGTTATTCTTGCACCATGAAATGTGTGCAGCTAGGTGTGCCAAGCACCTGGATACTAGAACTGCAGAAGGAGCTCGGTACCCCCATTTTACAAGCACCATGGTACTCTTGCACATTCATTGGATACATTGCTACATATACCATATTAATGAAGGTGTTTGTGTGCTGTAAATTGAGACAGATCTGAACAGAGCTGCTGATTATTACACCATTCGGTACTGCATCTTGGAACTCAACACACTCGGTGAAACGTTTTAATCTAGAGACTGAGCTCTTCTGGCAGCTTGTTTTTATGTTCACATTTTAACCTGGATGCTTGAGCACTTGATCAGCAGTATCATGACTTAGAAGGATCAATACTATTGATGGGTTAGTCATTGATCAATCTCTCTCTCCTGCTGCAGCTATCATTTTTTTTAATTGTCTTTTTTTGTGCAGATGCTTCAAGTTGTAAAAGTCTATAAAGCTTTGCAGGAATATTTGACATCAACATTCCAACCCAAATCTGTTGCTCCCAAATACAGATGCTCTAGTTGATATTAAATACAGTATGACAAACATGCCTGACAGAATCTCAGCAAAGAAGAATATGTAAGATGTTGATACTTCAGCTACAATGTCTACAATGGAATCTGGCACCTGCTGCAGTCTTGCCTGCACCCTCTGAAAAGGGCACAATAACCTTTTTCTGTGCTTCAGTGGGGTCATCCTAATTAAAGCATAAATATAATAACACAAGAATTAATAGATGGGAAAGTATCTCCTGCTCCAACTCTCTGTCCTGACCAAACCCCTCTCCCAATCCTGCCTTGATAAATATTGTGCAACATCCCAAATCCAATTAACTGAGTACCAAATAGCCATGTCTCAGCCATGAATATACTCATCCACTGAGCATTCAGATTCCTTCGAGGAACCAAATTCATTAGATTTATATCCTATAGATCCTATATAGATTGTATAAAGAAATCTATATGCATCTCAGAGTAAATGGCCAATTCCTAATTCATAGCGTGTAGGAAGGAACTGCAGTTGCTGGTTGATACTGAAGATCGACATGAAATGCTCGAGTAACCCAGCAAGTCAGGCAGCATCAGACTCTAATTCATAGCCTTAGATTCTTCTGCTTCCAACACTTACGTGGTGTCTTGTACCTTAAAAAAAGTCAGATGGGCATGTGCGGGACAATATTTGGAGATGTGCGGGACAATATTTTTACACAAAGTGTGGTAGGTGCCTGGAACAACACATTGCCAGGAGTAGTGGTGCAGGCAGATACAATTGCAGAATATAAGAAACTTTTAGGTAGACACATGTATATGCTGGGAATATAGGGATATGAATCACGTTCAAGCAGAAGGAATTAGTTAAAACCTGGCATAATGTTTGGCATGGACATTGTGGGATGAAGAGATTGTCCTATACTATTCTATGTCCTATTTTCTATGTTCTTAATGAAAGATAGCAATATATTTCCATTGGCAAATGCCTAGGTATCAAGCTTAGTTGTCCCTTCCCTATGAACAAATGACTCAATGTAGGCTTAAGCAGGAGGCATTTGCAACATCATATCGTTTTTTTTAATCAATTATTATGGAAAAAGTGGCCTCTGGCAGTTTCTAATAAATGAGAACTAATTATTTCATTCTCTCCTGCTTGAAACCAGTGGTGAGAGACAATTCTCAGCTTTGTCACAAATGTAGGTTTTATGATAATAGAGGGAAGTATTGACTGCACAGGGTTGACTTTAGAGGTTTTGACTATTAAGTCCATCCCATTGGAAAGCAGAAAGAAATTTTGCTCCTTCAACAACCATCTAATAGACAGCCATAATTAATGCATCATAAATGTCAAAATTCATTATCTTGACAGTGGTCATGATCCCTTTATTCTACAATGTCTTCTTGCGCTGGCATATGGTGGAAATTGATGATTATTTACTAAAGACATGAGTCCAATCAACAATCCGAATACATTTGCAGAAAAGATGCAATGAAATCAGTCCACCCTCCCAAAATGTGTTTTAGACAACTGATTATGCAGAAACAATATTTTTGCTGCCTCTGTTAGTCTCACAGAAAGATGAGTATGCACTGAGCAGGTATCAAGATTCATGCTGGTCTGCTTCACGTTGCATTACCTTCTTATATCAAGAGAACACCGTTGCCACCAATTAAATTGTGAGCATTTGTGGGATGGAAGCATACTTCAGAGGAGGAAGTGCATGTTGGTGAGAAATGTGCAAAACAATATGGATGGTCAATTTTAGCCAAGCTTTGTTTTATTTATTTGTTTTCAAACGTTGATGTCATTGGCAAGGCCATCATTTAATGCTTATCCTTATATTTGAGAGGTTGGCATGGATTGTTGTCTTGATCTGATGCAGTCCTCGTGGTGAAGATAATTCTGTTAGATAGGGAGTCACAAGATTTGTATCGAGCAGCACTGTTTCCAAGTTAAGATGACATTTGACATGGAGAGCCACATGCAGGTGGCAGTGTTCCTGTGCTCCTGAAGCTAGCAGAGGTCACCGGCAGAGGACATTGGCGCAGCACAGTTGCACAGCAGTAGAATTGCTGTCTTAAGGGCCTTTCCCACTTTCCCGAGTTATTCACAAATTCTCCCGAGTTTTCCCCTTGATTCAAACTCGCAGAATGTTCGTAACGAGTACGTAGGAGGCCGAAGGAGTCTGTGGATATATTGTAGCGGCTCGTTATGCCAGCTGTAGGTACTCGGGGCTATTTTTCTACTCGTGGACATTTTTGATCAAGCTGGAAAAAACGTCCAGACTTACCTGATGCCCTGAGTACCTACGGCTGGCATAACGAGCCGCTACAATATATCCAGGGACTCCTACGGACTTGTTACAAACATTCTGTGAGTTTGAATCAAGGGGAAAACTCGGGAGAATTTGTGAATAACTCAGGAAAGTGGGACAGGGCCTTTACAGCGCCAGGTTCAAGCCTAACTATGGCTGCTTTCTGTACAGAGTTTGTACATTCTCCCTGTGACCATGTGGGTTTTCTCTGGGTGCTCTGGTTTCCTCCCACACTGCAAAGAAGTACAGGTTTTGCGGATTATTTGGTTTTGGTAAAAGAAATGCAAGTTATCATGTGTGTAGGATAGTGCTAATACATGGGGTAGTCGGAACAGACTCTGTGAGCAGAAGGACCTGTTTCCACGCTGTGTGGAAGGGCTTGTTTCTTCGCTGTATCTCGTTTAAGGGTTCCTAGAATGTAACATGGGTGCACTTTGGAGTCAATGGCACTTGGGATGGCAGCGGAAAAGTGAACAAGTGGTTTAATGCCAGTTAATTAGAAGGCTTTGAACTGCTTGAGTGTTATTGGAGTCACAGACATCTGGGTAAGTGGAGAATATGCCATCACAAGATTTGCTCTTGTAGATAGTGAAAAGGCTTTGGAGTGTCAGGGAAGTTAAAGTAAATGAGAGGAGCTTTTATAAAAGATTAAAATAAAGAAAAGTACTGAGGGAGAAGTGAAACTGTTAGTTCACTGAACTTTAAGCTATTCCTGAGAATATAAAAATATTCCCCAAGCCAGCTCAACACATTTGCTGGAGCTGTACAGAATAAAGAGGTATCAGAATTAAATGTTAGTCTCACTATTCAAGATGAAGTAAATAAATGTTAGCTAAGATACCATGTTACCAGCGGGTTTCGCTTTGAGAGTGTGTCCAGGTGAATAATAAAAGATTATATCCGATTTCCTTTTGATGTCTCATGCTTTCTGTATATCTTATTGGTCTATTATTTATCCACACTGGCTATTAAAAATGAAGAAATATTTATTTACGACAAATTCTACAATTTAATCTATGCCCGTGAGGTTTGAGCCAACATCCTTAGGAGATGAGAGACAGATTGGCATAAATGTTATTTCCATGCATATTATCCATTAATACATCTAGACGGCTGAACAACTATCAATGGAATAGTTGAGTTAATATGTAAAAAAATAATCAGTTGGTAACCCATGAATCGGTGTAAAGTATATTTTAATATCCCTCATTGGGGTATTGAAATCTCCTAATTCTTATTACTTGACATCTAGCCACTTCGTATTCAATATCAAATTGCACTTTTCCATTAAACATGATATTTCGCAGATAAAGCATGGTAGAATGTTATTTCAGCTCTCCTGACGTCCAGATCCTGTTACTGATGACAGTGACGTGCCCTGAAGACTATTGAGAGTGACCTTGTATGGCTTATCATTTATCACAGGACACACTCCAATCATGTTACTATCATCCCTTATTTCAGTTTGGCCAGTTTCATTCAAAAATAAAATGATGTAGTGCGCTGAAAGATACATGTACTGCTGACTTGTTATCCTCTTCAAAACAACATTGATGTCAAGGTTTTATTTCTTGCAAGAAACACTTCTGAAAGGTACACTACAGATGTACAATTTGAGCGGAATTGGGAGTGTGAACATTATTTAGGTTTGTCTGCAAGGTTTTTAATATGATAGTTTCAAGGTTAGGGACTGTGCCTGTAATTTGGGGGGAAAAGTACTCGTAAAGATTTGTAGCATATTGGGATAGTCCAATGTGTTCACATAACTGTAGTTTTGTTCTATTTCCAACAGCACTTCCATTTTGAAGTTGCGAATTTCCACGTATTCTGCGTACCTTAGAGCCCACCATAAAATTAATCTCGTAATTTTCTTGTGTACCATTGAACTAGTTACTTGCCATTAAACTTCGCCAAATGACACTAAAATTAGTACCATAACATGAACAATTCACCTTCTTTGAGATCCCACCGAGCTGAAAATAACAGTTAAATTTACTTACAGAAAAATCAATCCATACCTATCTAGTTTCCTATGAAACTACACAACATTCAGAATGTATTCTTTGTCATGAGATTAAAACAAAAAATAGGGATAAAGATATTCAGCAGATCAGGCAGCTTCTGTGGAGAAAGAAACACAGTTAATGTTTCAAGTTGATAAATAGATCGAGACAGCGCCTCATGTCCTTAGATGGCGGAAAAGTCAGTATCAGTGATGGACCGGAGAGTATTCACTGTAATTTTGTAATCTCCTATGTATTGGGGTGTTCATCAAAACTGGAAATCCATGTAACAAAACTTGAGAGAGGGGGAAGGATGGTGAGAAAAGAGGGAATATTTATGAAAGGGTAAAAATGGAAATATTAAAACATAGAAAATAGATGCAGGAGTAGGCCATTCGGCCCTTCGAGCCAGCATCGCCATTCAATATGATCATGGCTGATCATCCAAAATCAGTACCCCATTCCTGATTTTTCCCCATATCCCTTGATTCCTTTAGCCCGAAGAGCTAATTCTCTCTTGAAAACATCCAGTGAATTCGCCCCCACTGTCTTCTGTGGCAGAGATTTCCACAGATTCACAACTCTCTGGGTGTAAAAAGTTTTTCCTCATCATCAAACTGTGTCCCCTGGTTCTGGACTCCACCAATATTGGGAAACGTTTTCCTGCATCTAACCTGTCCAATCTTTTAAGATTTTATATGTTTCCATTAGAATCCCTCTCATCCTTCTAAATTCCAGTGAATACAAGCCCAGTCGACACATTCTTTCATCATATGTCAGTCCTGCCATCACAGGAATTAACCTGGTGAACCTACACTGCACTCCCTCAATAGCAATAATGTCCTTCCTCAAATTATACCAAAATTGCAAACAATACTCCAGGTGCAGTCTCATGAGGGCCCTGTACAACTGCAGTTGGACCTCCTTGCTCCTAAACTCAAATCGTCTCGCAATGAAGACCAACATACCATTAGCTTTCTTCACTTACTTGCTTACTTCACAGCATGCTTACTTTCAGTGACTGGTGTACAAGGACACCCAGGTCTCGTTGCACTTCCTCTTTTCCTAATCTGTCACCATTCAGATAATAATCTGCCTTACTGTTCTTGCGACCAAAGTGGTTAACCTCACATTTATCCACATTCTACTGCATCTGTCATGTATCTGCCCACTCAACCAACCTATCCAAGTCACCCTGCAAACATCAAGAATGTCAAGGTGATACAAATGATATTGGCGTCATCTGCCGAATGCTCATTAATGAACGTCAATTATAATAATTGATCTGCCTGGGGGAGAGGTAGAGAGAAGAAGATTAATTAGATCAAGTGAAGTCGTTGTATTTATTGTCATATGCACAAGTACAGTGAAGTACAGGTACAATGAAAATCTTGCTTACATCAGTACCACAGGCACAGATATTCAAACATACAAACACATAAATTATACATTAAAATTCTGCAAAACTGTTAAAAGAAAAAATGTTTGTGCAAAAATAACAAGACATTAGTACAGAGTACAATTTGAAAATAAAACTAGTCCATGATGGTGTAAAAGATGGACTTTGTATTGTTCCATTGTTGAGGTAAGATTAGGATTGTGCGGGTTGGTTCAAGAACCTTTCTGTTGGAAAGTAACTGATTTTGAACGATGTTTTGCAGCTTCAGTCTTCTGTATCTACTGCCCAATGGCAGGAGCGAAACGAGGGCATGGCCCGGATAGTGGGAATCCTTGATGATAAATGCTGCCTTCTTGAGGCACTGTCTCATGTAGATGCATAGCCAGTGCAGATGGCTGTTTGAACTGGACTGAGTACACAGATGTACTGTAGATAGTATCCTGACTGGTTGCATCATGGGCTGGTACAGCAGTTCTAATGCACAGGAATGCAAGAGGCTGCAGAGATGCAGCCAGTTAGGATACTTTTTACAGTACATCTGTAGAATTTTGTTGGAGTAATCACAAAGAGAGTTGTCACATGCCAAATCTCTTTAAGCTTCGAGGAAATTGTAGGTGCTCGTGTGCCTCTAGCCTCATCTGTGGACAAAGAACATAAGCAACACTGCAATAGTGAATGCAGTAAACAACAATTGCTAAAAATATAAAATAAAAGACAATGCTGGAAATAATTAGCAAATCATTTTCGCATCCCTTTCACCATCAACTGCTTGAGTGCATTTGATTTATGCAGATCTGAAGATAACAAAGTCCGTCAGCGCATTCCAAAGCTTGTTCTAAAATGTTGCTATATTTAAGAGGGAGTTAGATGTGGCCCTTGTTGCTAAAGGGATCAGGGGGTATGGAGAGAAGGCAGGTACAGGATACTGAGTTGGATGATCAGCCATGATCATATTGAATGGCGTTGCAGGCTCGAAGGGCCGAATGGCCTACTCCTGCACCTATTTTCTATGTTTCTATGTTTCTATAACAAAGGTGAAAAACGGTCATTGATTGCAACTTTATGCTCCCAAACAGAATCAAATTTGCGCCATATGTCAACACAAAATTAAACCAGTGCCATCATTTTAGTATCCAAATATCATCTTTAATATTCAAATAATGGCACACCCTGTAACATTTCAAGCAATATCTGTATTGTTTCATAAGGAAGGCACAATAAATTGAAGATGCTGGAATCTGGAGGAACTCAATAGGTCAGGCAACATCTGTGGAAGGAATTCCGACCTCTGGCTTTACATTTGACTCCTCCTTTGTCTTTTTAACCTCGTCTTTTTCACTTACGCCCCCATCTGCCAATCGACCACTAACCCCCCCCCCCCCCCCCCACCCCCTCACCGATATCCACCTAACATTTGTCAGGCTTTAACCCACCCCATTTCTTTCTGCCAGTTTTCTCCCCCCTACTCCAACCCAAAACGCCACCTGCCATTCCCTTCACAGGTGTTGCTTGACCCATTGAGTTGCCACAGTCTTTTTTTCTTTCCTTCTTATTCGAAACTGCCCCAGCAACCACCTCAAGTGTACCATTAAGATTTGCATTGCTGATCAATTTTTCTGCTGCAAGGTTTTTTAATAAAACCCTATTTCATGGACTGCACTGTTGAATGGTTCAATGGTTCTTTATTGCCATGAATGCACAGTAAAATGTTTTTGCACAACCCACAAATGCACAGTTGGCACCGTTTACAAAGATCCAGGTGAGCCCAGGCTGCTGCAGGACCATGACCTGACATCTTTTTACTCTCCCAACCACCTCTGTTTCCCAGGGGATGCCTCCTGCAGTCGACCTTAAAGGTGCTGGAGGCAATACCCCGGTCCCCCTCCTGCCAGCCCACTCTACACATTCATCATCACTAGTGGCTCCCTCCTGTCTTCGGGATTTCCAAGCTTCCCCTTTAGGCAATAACCCGCTGGGTCTTTATTCTCAGTAGCCGCCTGTTTAGATGTACAAAATGCAGATGCCATGGTAATTAAGAGCAAGAATTATATGCCCTAATCATGGGGCCTGTTCGGTATTCAGTATTGTTTGGACCTGATATAACCATTGGAATGTGATTTTGTTTTTAGATTTGGGTTAGGTGCACGTTCTGAACTGTTTTGCATGATCTTAACAGCTTCTGTAAATCCTATACCACACATGCTGTGAAATAGCAGCAGCCTGAAACTGATTCCTTTATTGTTCTGGAGGACTAATATATGGCCTAGTGCTTTGAAGTACTATATAGTCTGCTTCATTAATATCTCCTGCAGCACCATTTCAACCTCCATAAATATCAAAGAAGATATAGGACACTCAGTTGCACTATCATTCATCTGAAGATTAATACTTTTACCTGGAGGTCTATTTATCTTCATCCTGGCTTGCCACTTCAGAAAGCCCTGACCATTCAACCTTGGAAAAGGGTAACAATGCATTAAAATGCATTCTATTTTTCCAGGATGATTATTTTATTTTTTTAATTTACTTGATATTGTCCATGTTTGCATGCAAAGTTATGGACAACTAAGCAAATAGGTAAAATTGAGTGCAATATAAATTTGTGGTACTGTTTTATTTGCAAACAGTCATGATCAAATGAAGCTTGGCTTAACTGCAGCAGTTAAAATAGAGATGGATTTATTCCATGTATAGCATTCAGGTGATTTGGGTACCTTTGAGATGTACTGCCAGGTGTGTTAAAATGAGTTATTTAGGACTTCTTTAAGTTCTGAGCAATGTATTTGCTTTTTAAACAGATAATGGTAACAATACATGAGCAATGGTTTTGATAGTAATTAATGCCAGTTCTTTTTGTAAATTTACGATTTTCTGAAAAGATAAATGGATTTGTTTTCTTTATTATTTATTCTACTAATTACGGTTTTCAGTTCAGTTTAGTTTATTGTCATGTGTACCGCGGTACAGTAAAAAGCTTTTGAAGTTGTTGAATTTATTGTTGTGCTGTCATAACCACACAAATTTTTATCTCGTTACGGATAAGGATAGGACTTGACAGTGGGTTACGGTATTTAATCAGTTTCTAGATGACACATAGATTGCTGGATCTATGGATGGTGAGAAAGGTTGTCAAAGGCGTGTGCGGACGTGGCGCCGACGGACGAGAGGCCGAAGCAAAGAAGTCTAAGCCAAAGAACCGAATGGAAACGAGGCCGAAACGCCAATAAACCGAAAGAGTCCGAAGACGAAACGCCTACGAATCGAAAGGGTGAGACGCCTAAATGTGAAGGCATGAACATTGTCCCAAACCTCCGCTCCACCCAACCCGCAGCCTGCAGAGGGTGGCCGTGGGAGAGTGGCGGCTGTCCCGAGCAATGCACACCTTTGGCCGCTTTCAACTTGGTGCTTGGGTTCAGATTGCCCAGTCACCTATGGCTTGTGTGGGAAAATGAACCCCACTCTCCCGTCTCCCCCTTCTCTCTCCCCTCTTTTCTCTCTCTCCCCCTCTCTCTCTCCCTTCTCTCTCTCCCTTCTCTCTCCTTCTCTCTCTCCCCTCTTCTCTCTCCTCCTCTCTCTCCCCCGCTGCGGGTCGGGTGGAGTGGAGGTTTGGGAGAATGTTCATGCCTTCACAGTGATATAATGGACGCGGGGGTCTGGACAAATCACTGACAAGTCCCGCCCCCCAGCAACGGGACTTTTCTGTTGAGCGGCAGTCGGTCCTTTGGAATGTAGGCGACACCGCCTTTCGGGTAGTTGGCATTTCGACAGAGCGGCCATTCGGTAAGTTTGGTTTTAGGCGACGCAGCTTTTTGGTTCGTTGGCATTTAGGCGTCCCGCCCGTTCTGTTAGTTTGCATTTAGTCGTCCCATCCTTTCGGCTAGTAGTCGTTTCGTCTTCGGACTCTTTCGGTTTATTGGCGTTTCGGCTTAGTTTCCATTCAGTTCTTTGGCTTCGACTTCTTTGCTTCGGCTTCTTGCCTGTCGGCGCCACGTCCGGGTACCATCAAAGGATACCGCAGGATATGGGCCAACTGGAAAAATGGTCAGAGAAATGCCAGAAGGAAATTCATTTAGACTAGTGTGAGATGTTGCACTCTGAGATGTCAAAGGTAAGAGTGAAGTATATAGTAAATGACTGGACTCTCAGGAGCACTGATGTGCAGAGGGGTCTTGGGTGCAGGTCCCTAGCTCCTGAAATTGGCAACACAAGTAGATAGGACGTTAAAGAAGGCATGCAGCATGCTGGCCCTCATCGGTCTGGATGTTGAGTATGGGACCTGAAAATTATTTTACAGCTATATAAAGTTTTGGTCAGGCTACATTTGGAGTATTTTATGCAGTTCTGGTTGTCACATTACTAGAAAGATATCAAATTGGAGAGGGTGTGGAAGAAATTCACTATGAAATTGCCTGATTTAGAGAGTATTACACCTAAGGAGAGCTTGAGCAAAGCAGGATTGTTTTGGCTGGAGATCCTGATGATGAAGTGTCTTTTTCCCAGGGTTGAAATGTTAAATACCGGAGGGTATAGGTTTAACATGAGAGAGAGAAAGTTTTAAGATTTGAGAGGTTTTTTTTACACATAGTAGGAGGTGCCTGGAATATACCACTGGAGAAGTAGTGGAAGCAGATACAAAGGCAACGTTTAAGAGGCATTAGATAGATTTATGACTAGGCAAGTCTTCTTCTTCTTCGAGTCCTTTGCAATCTCAGATGTCGTTCTGCCAGTGTCTGGCGCAGGTCACAGCTGGTCGGGTCGGTTCAGCCAGGTCCTGCGGGCTGCACTGGGGGGCGTCGTCACACTCCAGTAGGTGGGACATTGTCTGTACTGCTCCACAGCTGCATGTGTCTTCTGCCTGGTAGTTCCATGCTTTCATAAGTGCTTTGCACCTCCCCTGCTCCACTCGTAATCTGTTGAGGGTCTTCCAGGTTGGCCATGGGAGGTCGTGCCCGCTGGCGAGGCATTCAGTCGGAGTGATACCTCTCTCCATCCAGTCGTGGGCTCGTGTGTTGAGCTGGTTCCATTCATCTTTCCAGATGTTGGTCCTTGCTGTTTCTTTGATTGTCTGGAGAGGTGGGACTGTCTGCAAGAAACTGGCTCTGGATTTCAGTCGGGGTGGAGGTGCTGTGTGTCCGTGCAGGGGGTGCCTGGTATCGATCTCCTGTGCTCTCCGCTCGTCTTGGGCGACGATGGATCGTCTGATATGGGGGGGGGGGCAATACCAGCTAGGGCGTAGAGGCACGGGACTGGCGTTGTCTTTATGCATCCCGTGATAATGCGGCAGGTGTCGTTGAGGGCTGTGTCAACCAGTTTGGTGTGGTGGGAGCGGCTCCAGCTTGAGCACGCGTATTCAGCTGTGGAGAAGCACAGGGCTAGGGCAGTTGCACGGATGGTTGGTGGATCAGCGCCCCACTTTGAGTTTACCAGTTTGCGCAGGATGTTGTTGCGAGTGTTGACCTTGGCTTTGGTGTTCTGAAGGTGGGTTTTGAAAGAGAGTGTCCTGTCGAGAGTGACTCCGAGGTACACGGGGTGGAAGTGGTTGGAGAGTTTGTGGCCATCCCATGAGACGCTCAGTTGTTTTCCTGCATCTCGATTTTTAAGATGGAAGCTGCATAGTTGGGTTTTTGATGGGTTGGGTTTCAGGTGGTTGTTATTGTAGTAGGTTGTCATCTCTTGGAGGGCGCTTTCCAGGACAGACTCGATCTTCTGGAAGTTCTCCAAGGCAAGTAATTGAGGCTTACTGACCACATGCAGGTTGTTGTGGAGTTTAAAATGGCATGATTTGTTGGCACAGACAATGTGGGTGGAAGGGCCTGTTTCTGTTCTACACTTTTCTATGTATTCTATCTGAACACCTTGTCATAACTACCATGGAGCTGCTAGTTCCCTTGAATATTATTAAACGATGGTTTATCTTCCCAGTAAGATGCAAGATTTATGCTCTTTTACTCATAACCTCTCTGCCCTTGTATGTTCAAAATAAATGAACATACTTGGTGATCTTCAGTTATGATATCAGCACAAGTTTACCGAAGGATATTTTCGCATTAAATATTTACCAAAATCTTTACAATTTTGGTCACAGTTCTGCTTAAGCAATTGGAATATTTGAACTGGGTACGCTTGCTCATGGAGATGGATGTAACTGATTAAAGCAGCTTTTTTTGAGAATTAATATTTAATGAAAGTAATATTTAATGAGTATCCCCTGTGTCTAGTCTAATATAATTTTCCACTGAGTTTTTTGTCTTTCTTGCACAGGTGAGACAATAAGTAAAACTATCTTTGAATGAATTAATACTATATAAATATGCTGTTTCTAACATCTAGCTAGCTACTACCTATCAATTGCACTGATAGAAGACCATACATGATAGAAGATGAATTAACAATTTAATGTAATAGATGAGGTCTCTTCATGTTGGAATGCGATTTGTATTGTGTTTCTTAAAACATTACTTTTCATCAGGGTCATTGAAGAGTTAAAAGTAACAGTAACAGTAATGGGGCTTTTTCACGGGGCGAGTTGACGCAAGATGTCACCAGAGTGAAGTGGTCGTGGTCCAGCACGAGTCTCGCACGATATAACGGGGGGTAGATAAAGAGTTCCCACGGTACTCGGCATTTCTGTTATTTGTGCGAGTGACTTGTCCGTCTCCCGAGCTTTCCCGTTAATCTTGAATGAACATCGTGAACTGTAGTGTTGTTAATCACGTGGCACAAATGATGTTACTTTGTTTTCACACACTATATTGGGTTTTTTCACACACTATATTCCTCCCTTGGTTGAATTGGCTCATTTGGAGACATGCCTATACTAAGTATTTTCGAGTACAGGATGGTGGTTATTTTCATTGACGCGCTGTATGCAGCAGCCCACTATGTGCATCGAGAACGCTTGCGTGAAGGCAGAAGGGTGAGATTAATTAAAAAGAGAATTAAGAGGAAGTCTCACTGGGTGAAGCCCATCTTTCAACGGAGACCTCAATTTGGACAATATGATCAGCTGCTTAATGTGCTGTGCGAAGAGGATAAAAGTGCATTCACAAACTTTGTCAGAATTTCACCCGAGCTCTTTAATGAGCTGAAGAATAATCTGGGTTTTTTTTAGACAAATGTTGTTTGGTGTGATGCACCTTCTCTCAATATGTGCAAGAAGTCGTCTTTTTATTTTGTCAAATAGGAATAAAGACTTTGTCTCACATTGACCGTGATGGTTGTCTTATTTTATTATCTACTGAGAGGTGAAACTTTCAAACGTTTAACCAGTCAGTAGACAGACAATAAATAGTAACAATCGAGCCATAAATGGTGTATACATGGTGAAGGGAACAACGCTGTGTGCAAGATAATGTTTAAAATCATGCGAGGAATCGATCGGGTAGATGCACAGTCTCTTGCCCAGAGTAGGCGAATCGAGGACCAGATTACATAGGTTTAAGGTGAAGGGGAAATGATTTAATATGGATCTGATTAAATACTGTCAGTAGTAAACCCGATCAAAAACAACATCAGGACGTCTATTAAACACCAGAGATCCCAGTAAACACCCAGCCGAGACTTATTACAGGTCTAGTGGAAAGACACAAAGCGCTGGAGCAACTCAGCGGGTCAGGCAGCATCGCTAGACAACATGGATAGATGATGTTTCGGGTCGGGACTCTTCTTCAGCGCTGAGTTACTCCTGCATATTGTGGCTTTCCAATGCAGATTAGCGTCTGCGATTCTTTGCTCCTGCATTACGGGGTCTATCTCGATTCCCGATAAAGTCTAAAACCCATCCTCCAGAGTTCTCAGCCCAGGGCGCCCATAAACAAGCCCTTAACTCCACACTGGGGACAGAGGCTGAGAGGTGTACAAAACCATGAGACGAACAGGCAGGGAAATAGACAGAGTCCAGGGTAATATATGTCCTTTGCCCACAGAGGGGATTCGAGGACCAGAGGGCATAGGTTCAAGGTGAGGGGGGAAGATCTAATAGGAATCTGAGTGAGGGGTAACATTTTCGCACCAAGGGTGGTGGGTGTATGGAACAAGCTGCCAGAGGAGGTAGTTGAGGCTGGGTCCATCCCTACATTTAAGAAACATTTAGACAGGTACATGGATAAGACAGGTTGGGAGGGATATGGACCAGACGCAGGCAGATGGGACTAGTTTCGATGGGACATTTTGGCCGGTATGGGCAAGTTGAGCCGAAGGGCCGGTTTCCACACTGTAACTCGATAAAGCCAGTGAGTATACGATCTAAGATAGTCTCAGGGTCTCGAATGAGGTAGGTAGTAGTTCAGGAATGCTCTGTGGTTGGTGTTAGGATGGTTCAGTTACATAAGTGCTCAAATGTAGGCACCGTTTTCGCAGTGGAAGCTCCGAGACTGTGCAGCGGGCGATTGTCGTGTTGGCTGGGACTCCTGTTATCCATGCAGGGGATTGACCTCAGTCTGAAGAAGGCTCTCGACCCGAAACGCCACCCGTTCCTTCTCTCCAGAGTTGCTGCCTGTCCGGCTGAGTTGCTCCAAGCAACTGGTGTCTATCTTCAAAGGACTGACCACCGGGCTGGATGTCGGGGCTGGCGTGTTGCGTTTCACAGACCGAACTGTCCAATTAATGGTAACAGATGGGCACTGAGGGAAGTCCCCCCCCCCTCTCTGTTTATCTGCCCTTTCTTTAACGTTTGTGCCTCTATGCAAGTATCTCGCGAGCCATCCCAGACTGCCCATTTCTGCTTCCCCTCGTCTTTAATAACTACATTTCCCTAACAATTACTATCTTTGTTAGTTATAGCAGCAAAATTAGGCCATTCGGTCCATTAAGTCCACTCCGCCATTCAATCGCGGCTGATCTATCTCTCCCTCTCAACCACATTCTCTTGCCTTCTCCCCATAACCTCCTGACAGCCGCACTAATCAGGAATGTATCTATCTCTGCCCCTATTCTTCACCCTTTTGACAGTAGTTTTGTTTTATTGGAGACGCGGGAGACAGCGGATGCTGGAATACTGAGCAAAACATGAAATGCTGGAGGAACTCGGTGCATTTGTGTTTAAGAAGGAACTGCAGATGCTAGAAAATCGAAGGTACACAATAATGCTGGAGAAACTCAGCGGGTGCAGCAGCATCTATGGAGCGAAGGAAGTAGGCAACGTTTCAGGCCGAAACGTTGCCTATTTCCTTCGTTCCATAGATGCTGCTGCACCCACTGAGTTTCTCCAGCATTTGTGTGTGTGGGTGGGAGTTGGGGGGAGGGGAGGGGGGGGGGGGGGAGAGAGATAAGGCAGCCTGAAGAAAGGGTCGCATGTCCATTTCCCTCCGTAGATGCTGCCTGGCCCGCGGAGTTCCTACAGTCTTAGAAACTGCTTTAGACAAAAAGAGACACAAACTGCTGGAGTAAACTGCTCAGCAAGTGAGGTACCTGAACACTCAAAAATGAAAAAGAATGAAAATGTGATTATTTCACCTCCCTTCAACTATTTTGTGTTTCAGCATGAGAGGGATTATAACATTAGAGACATTCATCTTGTAGTGATGTGTTAATGAATAATTGCAGACATCAATCTGATAGTAAAAAATATATTTATTTAACAATGAGGTAAAACAAGCACTGACAATCAAACTGCTCAGTTACTCACCGTTCGCAGGAGTTCCCACGGTACCCGCAAGAGTTATTACGGATATCGCATGGATATCGCACTGGCCACTATGTTCATACAATGTTGCAATGCTTACCCACAAGTGTACGTCACTCTTGGAGAAATTCAAACTTTCTTGAATTTTCTCCCGAGTGACCAAGTTACACGACTACCTGCCGTTAGCGCCACGGTGGTCCACGGTGGTCCACGAATGCCGTACTGTTATCGCACGAGGTTCCCACGATGTTAAACTCTGGTTCACTCTTGCGTCAAGTCGCCACTTAAAAGTAACAGTTTTATCTGCTGAAATGTGAAATTCATGTAATCTATTTTATGAAACTAATGAATATTAATAGACAACAATAACAATGAAATATACTGTATAACAATATTAACAGCAAATACGTTTGACTGTGATGGGCAATGTACTTTTCAATTGCAAAAATATATTGAAGCATCAATGGCAACCCCATTTCCACTTTGCACAAACCATAAATCAAGCAGAGAATCCTGGATTAAATGGCTTCCTATAAAGCCATTTGATTAACTGCAGCATCAAGGCACCTGACACCATGTATCGTATAAAAATAACATTTTTCATCAATATTAATTGTTAGTATACATAGGTTTCACAATAAACAAAGGTGTTTGTCATTTAATATGGAAGGTTTATTTATGGAGATTTCTATCATATTTATAGTTTAAGATATATCCTGGTAGCTTTTTAACTTCATAAAGTGTCAATAACAATATTTATAGAAAGCTAGGTAAAAGGAACTCCAAATGCTGATTTACAAAAAAAGATACAAAGTGCTGTAGTAACTCAGCAGGTCTGGCAGTATCACTGGGGAAGATAGACACTAGACACAACAAGCTGGAGCAACTCAGTGGGACAGGCAGCATCTCTGGAGAGAAGGAATGGGTGATGTATTGGGTCAAGACCCTTCTTCAGAAATTCAGCTTCTCTGGTGAACTTCAATGAACATGATCTGTCCAGGGGATTGCTTACTCATTTTGTTATATACTTGGCTTTGTGTACAAATATTGATTGGGTAGAAATATATCACAGAGTGAGCAATTTAAAGCAAGGAAAAATATTGGGAGCCAGAGTATCACCAGCCAGAAAATTTTAAAAGAAATTACCTGCATTCCAGTGAACTATTGGGATTGAGAAGAACTTTCAAGAGTTTCGCCTTCAGGAAGGGAAATATTTATTTGCATATGCAATTTAAATCACACCATATGTGAGGTCCAGTATTGCAGTAAACCCTTGTTTTAGCAGACACCTGTTTCACAGATTTTGGTTATAGCGGACGGACCTACCGACGGCTGCTTGTGCTCCCCCGACTCGCGACGCCTCCCCGGTTGCTCGCAGCGCCAGCAGCCCGTGCTGCCCTCGGCTCATGCTGCCTCCCCTGCCACTTGCACTGCTGGCCCTAACTCGACTCTCCCTCACCCCCGACCGCTCACAGCGCCGATAACCTGCGCCATCCCTAGCTCGCGACGCTTCAAGGCTGGACCTTCTGCCACCATCACCTACACACACGGTTTAAACGGCCGCTTCCAGGCCGTATCTGCTGCCACTACCACTGACCCTTAGCTGCACTCCATCCCGCCGGCTGCAACCATTGAGAGCGCCAATCCCTCCCTCTTACCTGGCCGCCAGCAGGCTGGGACGGTCACCTCACCTGGATTCTAGGCTCAGTTTCGGACCGAGAATCTGAAGAAGAGTCTAGTCCCGAAACCTCACCTATCCATGTGTTCCAGAGATGCTGACTGAATTGCTGAGTTATTCCAGCACTTTGTGTCCTTTAGTATATCAACCAACAACTGCATTTGTTTGTTACTACTAATTATACAATTATAATACCTTACTCAGTTATAGAGGTCAATTTGGCAATAACAGACACAACCCCCCCCCCCCCCCCCATCTGTGGTCTGTTATAATGAGGGTTGACTGTATGCAAAATATTCGTCAAGAAGTCCAAATTAAGAACACCATTGGTAAATCATTAACATTTATAACTAACCTTTAATGAGTGAAATCTAATTTTGTGTTCAGAGGTAGAAATATTTTCTTTATTCATTCGTTTGAATCACTTGATAATTTAAAACCCCCTTGTAATATCTTCCAACTGCCTTATATTTAGAGATATGAGCTTCACTCTTTCTTGGTAGAATTTTTTTTTTTTTTTCTTTTTCCTTTGCTTGTGCTTTATTTTGAATTGTGCTTTCTATTTTGTGCTTTCTGGGTGACTGTAACATCTGGGTAAATCATATTCTATTTGTTTTGAGAATTAGAAATACCAAGCAATTGGAAGGTCTGAAGTTAAAATTGTCACCAACAGTAATGTTTAATTTTCCTGATCACGAATGACTGTTGAACAATTGATTAAGATCAATCTTAAGTGTGACACTGTTTAATTTCAATGTCTATACCTTTAAATTAGCGGTGGTAATATTTTCCCGAAGTTACATTATTCTATGGTTGTTGCTGCAATAAGTCTTGGTTTCCAAAGCTATTTTCCCTCCTTTTCGTCCGAGGTCTCCGTATGTATTATTTCAAAACACGTTTAGCGAAGAGATCTCCAGCGGCTAATATTAGCCATCAGAGAAAACTATATGACTGAGTGTAACATCAATTCCACTCCAGACTACTATTACATTTCGTTGGTTTAAATGAAAAATAAAATCAGCATTGTACCTTTCTTAATGTCAAAATGTCAGACCTCCCTGCACCAATTTATTATTTACTATTGGGTGCGTTGCCTTCCTTTCTCTACCCCAATGGCTATGGAAGCTTAGTCATTGATTTCATTTCAAACTGCACTTGATATATTTTTAGAATAGTAGAGGAATCAAGGGATAAAGCAACAAGGCAGTAAATGGTGTTGAGTTGAAAGCCAGACATCATTTAATGGCAGAGTAGGCTTGCATCTGGTTCTTCTTTTTCTTATATTACCTCATGAAAATAACTCTCAATTCTCTGTTGAAAAAGTTGGATTGAAAGCTTGAATGTGAAAACCTTGATATTTCCGATTCTACAAGTCAATGGAACTCCAAAATTCTATTCTGATATATCAGGTAAACAATTATCCATGAAGTTATTATCCATCTCGAGATGGAGAGGGTTGTGGTAGAGAGAGGTGGGGTGGCGTTTAGAATGTGTAGTTAAAACCTTAGTAACTCATATAGCCATTAGAATTTGAATTGTCCACCTTCTAAGAAACAAATCCAATTTAGTTTAGCTAATACCTTTTACCACGTGACAATAATTTTATGTTCCATCGAAGATATGTACTAAATAAAAACTGCAACCAGTCTGGCAATCGAGTACAAAACAAAATGGTTCTCAATATTACCTATATGGAATCATTTTGAAATGTTATTAAATGCGACAGATAAAAAATATGAGAATTTGTCAGTGTGCATAATAGATTTTGTGAAAGTGCAACCAGCTTAAAAGAAATGAAAAATTCATTAGTGTGAGTGTTATCTGATTGCTTTATGCCATTAAGTATTTGAGCATGTAAATTACAAAACTATCAGATGAAAAATAGAAATATCTGTCATTTATTAGACAATAATTTCCTTCATTAAATGAGATGTGCAGTCATTATACCACCGTTGAACAGACATTTAAGTGTATTTCACAGGCTTGGAATAACTAGTTTTGAGAGAATATATAATAAATCATTTTAATCTCTCGTTATTGAGAATATTGTACCAAGTAGCCTATCTTTGTTTCTGTGATTCCAGTTTTTTACAACAAATTGACAACAAAAGTCGCAGTGGAATAAGGTGAAATTCTGAACTTCATGACGTGAATAAATCACTTCATCTCCTCTCCACTTTCACATATTATGCCTACATAGGCAACAATATTTTTGCTTTATAGTTGGTCGGTGGGGACGCTGCGAGTAGGCTGCCCTGCCAGCAATGTGTTTGTTATTTCAACTTTTTGGGGGTTTTTTGGTGTGTCCAAATGTTTGTTTTAGTGTCTCTCGGTATGTCTTGTGTGGGGGGTGGTGAGATGGGGAGGAAAGGGGGGAACTGCTTTCGGTCGCCTCCTCAACGGAGAGGCGAGTTTTTCCATGTCGCCTCCCTCGCGGCTTAACAGCTTGGATTGGAGCAGTCTTTCCTGGAGTCAGGCTGAGAGCTTCAGCAGCGTGGACTTTTCCATCACGGACCTGGCGAACCCTTGCCAGGGGTCGCATAGAGGAGTGCTCCAATCACTGGCCTGGTAACTTTGGCATCATGGGGCTGTGGTCTGTGGAGCTTCTAGCCGCAGGCGTGGCATGGACTTTCCATTCGTAGTCTGGGATCCCTTGCCGGGGATCGCCTGAGAAGAGCTCTGACCACCGGCCTGCGGCCTATAACATCCTGAAGCAGCGGTCTCCTGTAAGAAAGTGCCGATTCGGGCACTCCAAGCCACGGAGTGTGTTTGAGCGTCCCGACGTCAGAGTTTGGATCATCCCGATGAGAGGGCCTGTTCATCGGGCCATCTGTAGCGACAACTACGGAGGGTTCATGGCCCCGACCACGGGTGATCAAAGGACTGGCTGAACTTTGTTGACTTCCACCTCAGTGAAGAATGCTGTGGTGGATGTTTGTGTTAAATCTTATTGTGTATTGTGTGTTCTTTTTCAGTGTTTCGCTGCTGGCAAATTCATTTCACTGCACCTTCGGGAGCATGTGACAAATAAAGTTGACTTTGACTTTGGCTTATATTTACATAATTCTCCACACTGAACCTTCTAATTAAAATCAACATTATACCAAGTATAGGAAGGAACTGTAAATGCTGGTTTAAAGATGGACACAAAAAGCTGGAGGAACTCAGCGGGACAGGCAGCATCTCTGGAAAGAAGGAACGGCACATTTCAGACTCTTTATACCTGTGTCTTTTTTTTGGAATATTCAAGGAATGTTGCCAAAAAGAACATTCATCTTACATTTGACGTTCAACATTCATTGTTTATCACATTTTGCGTTTAAACTGACTCTAATGCTGACCAATTTAGGATATACATTGATCTTAGTCTGGCCTCATTTATTTTCCCCATTCGATTTCTTTTCTTAAAGGCTTTGGTGAATCAGATGCGTTTTGCAACATTTCAATGGTAACCATTAGTGACACTGGCTATCCATTTCAGAAACTTTAATTCCTTCAATTTATGTGTCGTGACTTCAGAGGTCAGGTCTCCAACACTAGTCTAGTAATATAAACAAACCATTTATTTTATTTTAACAGTTTATGGGAATTAAGTGGTCAGACACAACATTGACATTTCTACTGGTTTCCAACGGACAGTCAGAGCCACATATTTAGCTTATTTGCTTGAAATTGTAAGATCATTCTTTACAAATCAAAATGACAAAATGTTTTGTGAACTGCCACTGAAAAATAAGTAATTTATTTCCCATTTCAAATTGATTGATTATCCTGACTAGCTCTTGTGCTCATCAGGGGAGTTTTTAATTCATGCAATCTGGGGAAAAAATATCTCATTTTGCTGCTGGAACCTTCTCAGTAACATTGTACAATGAAATGCAGAGTGTATTGCGGTACTGTGGACATTGTTGATTAATTCAGTGCAGCAAACAAGAGAATGGACTTGGCATTAAATATCAGCAAAACAACGATCCTCTCCTGTTTAAGAAGGAACTGCAGATGCTGGAAAATCGAAGGTAGACAAAAGTGCTGGAGAAACTCAGCGGGTGCAGCAGCATCTATGGAACGAAGGAAATAGGCAATGTTTCGGGCCGAAACCCTTCTTCAGACTGATGTAGGGTTGGCGGGGGGGAGAAGAAAGGAGAAGTAACAAGGGCAGACTCCTCACCTTTCACCCCACGAGCCGTCACATACAACAAATAGTCCTCCGTCATTTTCGCCACCTCCAACGTGACCCCACCACACGCCACATCTTCTCATCTCCCCCCATGTCTGCTTTCCACAAAGACCGTTCCCTCCATAACTCCCTGGTCAATTCTTCCCTTCCCTCCCGCACCACCCCCTCCCTGGGCACTTTCCCTTGCAACTGCAAGAACTATTATCTGAATGGTGACCAATTAGGAAAAGGGGAGATGCAACGAGACCTGGGTGTCATGGTACACCAGTCATTGAAAGTAGGCATGCACGTGCAGCAGGCAGTGAAGAAAGCGAATGGTATGTTAGCATTCATAGCAAAGGATTTGAGTATAGGAGCAGGGAGCTTCTACTGCAGTTGTACAGGGTCTTGGTGAGACCACACCTGGAGTATTGCGTACAGTTTTGGTCTCCTAATCTGAGTAAGGACATTCTGGCCAAAGAGGGAGTACAGAGAAGGTTCACCAGACTGATTCCTGGGATGTTAGGACTTTCAGATGAAGAAAGACTGGATAGACTTGGCTTGTACTCACTAGAATTTAGAAGATTGAGGGGGGATCTTATAGAAACTTGCAACATTCTTAAGGGGTTGGACAGGCTAGATGCAGGAAGATTGTTCCCGATGTTGGGGAAGTCCTGAACAAAGGGTCACAGTTTAAGGATAAAGGGGAAATCTTTTAGGACTGAGATGAGAAAAACATTTTTTACACAGAGAGTGGTGAATCCCTGGAATTCTCTGCCACAGAATGTAGTTGAGGCCAGTTCATTGGCTATATTTAAGAGGGAGTTAAATGTGGCCTGTGTGGCTAAAGGGATCAGGGGGTATAGAGAGAAAGCAGGTACAGGATACTGAGTTGGATGATCAACCATGATCATATTCAATGGCGGTGCAGGTTCGAAGGGCCGAATGGCCTACTCCTGCACCTATTTTCTATGTTTCTATGTTTCTAAGAGATGCTGCACTTGTCGCTTTACATCCCCCCTCGACTCCATTCAAGTACCCAAGCAGTCATTCCAGGTACGACAGAGGTTCACCTGCATCTCCTCCAACCTCATTTATTGCATCCACTGTTCTAGATGTCAGCTGATCTACATCGGTGAGACCAAGCGTAGGCTTGGCGATCGTTTCGCCGAACACCTCCGCTCGGTCCGCTTTAACCTACCTGATCTCCCGGTTGCTCAGCACTTTAACTCCCCCTCCCATTCTGAATCTGACCTTTCTGTCCTGGGCCTCCTCCATGGCCAGAGTGAGCACCAGCGGAAATTGGAGGAGCAGCACCTCATATTCCGCTTGGGCAATTTGCACCCTAGCGGCATAAACATTGACTTCTCCAATTTACGGTAGCCCTTGCTGTCTCCTCCCCTTCTCAGCTCTCTCTCAGCCCTCAGGCTCCTCCTCTTCCTTTCTCCTTTCTTCTCCCCACCCCACCCTACATCAGTCTGAAGAAGGGTTTCGGCCCGACACGTTGCTTATTTCCTTCGCTCCATAGATGCTGCTGCACCCGTTGAGTTTCTCCAGCACTTATGTCTACCAACGATCCTCTCCTAACTCGCCAACCTTGCACAAGTCCCTCATCTGACCATAAAGGCTCATAATGAGAACACAGAACATTTGGATAATTTTCTATATTGAGAGAACAATCTTTCAACAAATGCAAATATCAATGTCAATGATGGCATGTACGTTTGGCCATCTTAGAAAAAAAGGTGTTTGAAGACCAAAACCTCAAATACAATTTTAAAAAAAAGTCAGTTTATCACACAGCCATGATCCCAGCCCATCTACATGCTCTGTGGGCATGGACTGCCCAGGCAGAGTAAATGCCATCAAAGTACTGGAGAAGAGCCACCAATAATGTCTCTGCAAAATCTTCCAAATCCACTGTAGAAAAGCAAAACAATATCAGAGTCTGCATTGATTTTTTTAAATTAAAATAGATCAATCAGTTTAACATCAAAAATAATTAAGATAATGGCATCCCATGAGCTTTACCACTTGTCTTATCATGACCAACAGTACACCAAATGAACTTACAAAATATGAGAAAGATATTATGCAAAGGGTGGACAATCAGAATCTTTTGCCCCTGGTGTGGAAATGTCAAAGACTAGAGGGCATAGCTTTAAGGTGAGAGGGGCAAAGTTTAAAGGAGATGCACAGGGTAAGTGTTTTACACAGAGAGAGGTGGATGCCTGGAACATGCTGCTAGTTGTGGCATTGAAGAGACTTGTGGATAAGCACACGGGATATTCAGGGAATGAAGGAAAATGGAAAGAGGAGATTAGTTTAACCTAACATTTTGCAAACATGGACAATATGGGCTAAAGGGTCCGTTCCTGTGCTATACTGTTCTACATTCTATATTCTAAACTGAATTGTGTGTTTGTGAGACAACTTCCATTGATACCACCCATTGATGTGTGCTAAATAATGTGGATTGTTACAATTGATGATGCCTTGGATTGCACTGGTAGTCATGGAAGAATTTAATTATATCATAAGATTTATCAGCAGTTATTTACCTTTAAGAAATTAATTTATCTGGATAGTTTGCACAATAGAATTTGTGTATTGTCCAACAGATGACAAGGTGTTAATACATAAAATCCTTCATCACAAAATTTGCAGTAACAACTCATAGTCGTAAAATTAATTAATCTTAATTTGAAAGTAAAAACCGGAAATACTGCAGATATTGTTGATATAGCTGGTGTGTTAAAGAGAAAAGCTGAGATTCAGCTTCAGGCATAAATCATTTGTCAGATTGATGAAGGGTCTTTGACCAGTTAAAGCATCTATCAGATGCTAATAGATTGAAGAGATTGCAGAGTTTAATTTCATTTTTTAAGTCTGAAGATGATGCGCCGCTTCAAGTAGTAATTAAAACGTGTGGCGAGAACAAAATATCTAAATTGCTTCACTTTCTTCTGACAGATGCTGAGCTGGTGTACCGGGCCAGAGATGGCCATGTGATCGAACTGAATATAGTAACAAATGAAACAACAGTGTTGTTGGAAAACAGCACCTTTGTAAGTAAATTAATTAATGTTTTTTTGTATTTTCATTTCAAAATGCTATTTTCATGATGCCACTGTATGTTCCTGCTTCTGTCAACTCACAGTGAACAGAACAAGTCATAAAGTAGCCAGTTCCAATTCTATATAAGGCCAGGGATGTTTTCAGCTAATATTCTGTACAATTTTGAAAGAGATTTTGAATTAGATAGCAAAGTCAAATCAAAATTATTGTCAGGTGCACAAGTACAGTGTGGAACAGATATATTGTATTCGTGTTACCTATTTAGCTTTAAATTTCTTGTAATTGACGTTGGACATTGTGCTCTTAAGATGGTTCTGGCTTGATGCATTGTTTCATCAAACATCTGGGAATTAGATTTTAGCCTAAATTGGATCAGCAAGAGGAGAACCAAACAGGGCTGCAGCTCATCTGTAAACCAATACAAGGTAATGACTTGCCAAATGTTTTTCTTAACTAAATTCATTGCAGAGCACGTTAGAGAATTACTTTAAATTGCATGTGATATATAGCAATAAAACACACCTGTCAGCACATTTAGTTTATATTGACATTTGTGCTCCATTCAAATCTCTTTCCATGCTGTTCCATATAACTATCAGCATGACCGTTTAATCCTTTCTTCCTCACACACACATCTAGTCTCTCAGTAAATCCATTTGTGCAATCCTCCTTAATAATTCCTTCCTCTAGCAAATTCTGTTCCCACCATTCTGTTTCTGAATATCCTATTTGATTTCTATTATTGAAATCCATTAGTTTTTGTTTCTTGGAGATGAGGATAAATATTCTGTATGAACCAAATCTATCAGAAGCATTCAGAAAATTTAAATGCCTTGTCGGAACCCCCCTCCACCTTTACATTTCAAGGGAGAAGAAACTTTGTATTTCTCTGTTTGACCTTTCCAAACAGATTTAACATCACATTTGTGGCTTAATGCTTAGGTCCAGCTAAATCTTTTCTGTAAACTAAGGTAATGTGATTTGTGTGGTCTGAAGAAGATTTGATACAATATGACATAGCTAATTTTCTTTAAAATTCTATCTCTGTAGAAATTATTTCACCTGGATTGTATTTAACCTGGCCTTGTTCACTTGTGGCTTAGACCAGTTAAACTAAGTAAATTGGTTTATTTCTGTGCTTGTTATTGCAACACCCTATAATACTGATGGAAATACAAAACAGGGAAAGAATGAAGATCTGGCCGTGGAGGTTACAGAGAACCGTAACATGTTAACGTCTGTATAGCACATTGCTCTGTGCACGTATTCGCTCCTCAAAAATATCAGGGAAGATGCTCAACTACCCCGTTGTGTTGAATTCAAAAGTGAGGAAGGAAAAGAGATTTATGCCACTTCGCTCAGTCCGCCTGAACCTACTAATCTCCCATTTGCTAAACACTTTAATTCTCTTTCCCATTCCCACACAGACCTTTCTGTCCTAGGTCTCCTCCATTGTCAGAGTGAGGCTAAATGCAAATTGGAGGAACGGCATCTCATATTTTGCTTGGGCAGCTTACAGCCCAGTGGTGTAGCGGCAGATTTTCATATCTTTCAAGTAATTAGCACCATAGCCGCTAAATGGATGAGAATGATTGAAGGGGGTGTCTTCGAAACGCATGCGAGCTCACTCACAGAGACCTTCAGAGCTTCTTCTCAGATATGGCTTCAAAACACCGTCTTTTGATGAATAAATGCTTTATTGTTGATGGAAAACAGTAAGATACATCCAAATGTCTTACGGCTCGTTACTACAATCTTCATTGAACTCCAGCTTATTACTTTAGACATTAGAAAACTCCTCGTGTCTCCGTAACACTGCATGATCTGGCACGTGGCCCGCATGGCCTGGCACGTGGCCCGCATGGTCTGGCACGTGGCCCGCATGATCTAGCACGTGGCCCGCATGGTCTGGCACGTGGCCCGCATGATCTGGCACGTGGCCCGCATGGTCTGGCACGTGGCCCGCATGGTCTGGCACGTGGCCCGCATGATCTGGCACGTGGCCCGCATGATCTGGCACTTGGCCCGCATGATCTGGCACATGGCCCGCATGATCTGGCACGTGGCCCGCATGATCAAAGGATTAAACTTCCCCATCGTCTCTCCAAACTAATCTAAAAACTAAACTTCTGCGCAAGCATCTAAGCTCCAAACACGCCCAAAAACACGTCATAAATCCCACCCTCAATATAACGGGCCGTCTAAAATTTAAAGGCACATGCCATCATCAATTACATGCAAAACAGGCGAAATAGCCACTACAAGTGGTATGATCTTGATTTCTCTAACTTCAAGTAACCGTGGCATTCCCTCTATCTCTATGCGGCTCTGAACCGGCCCTAATGAGTGCCCCCCCACCCACCCCCTTTGGACAGTCTCCCTCAGATGGTCACGTCAATCAATTCAGCTTGTTTATTTATGTATTGTATTTATTTACCTTTCTTGTACATCAGTGGAGCTGCACACTAAATCTCGTTGCACTGACGTGCAATGACAATAAAAGATATATTATTATTATTATTATTATTATTATTATTATTATCCCTCCCCCATCCAAGCCACACTAGCTTTTCGTTTTCACCCAACAAACTAACAAGCTAACAATGGCCTGTTTCCTTTATCATCGATACTTTTTTGCATATCGTTCATTCATTGTTCTTTATCTCTCTACATCATCGTCTATATGTCTCGTTTCCCTTATCCCTAACCAGTCTGAAGAAGGGTCTCGACCTGAAACATCACCCATTCCTTCTCTCCAGAGAGGATGCCTGTCCCGCTGAGTTACTCCAACTTTTTGTGTCTGTCTTTGGTTTAAACCAGCATCTGCAGTCCCTTCCTACTGATTTATAGCAGGCTGGCCTGAGGGAATGAGGGGCATAAAGGAGATTATTCATTTGACTCTTCTGGCCTAGTTACCACTTTTATCTCTTTGCAGCAACCAGTTCCAGATTAAAATGGTGCCATTCTCTGTCACATATTTTTGATAATCTGCTTTGTTACTCAGCAGGGAATGAAACAACTTCCTTCTGTTCGTGCAGTCTATGATCTATTATCAACAAACACAGTTTGTACATACTTAGCACAATTAATTTTGTTAGACATCCCAAGGCGTTTCATATGGGCAATAATCAGACAAAATTTATCATTAAGGCATCCTTTGTAGAAATGGAGACACCCTGAATAATGACCAAAAGCTTGATTCCATGTGCTTTTTAGTGGAGAAAAGGGAAGTAGAATAGTTTAGGGATCGACTTCCATGTTTCAGTTTAGGCAGCCAAACACCAATGGTGAAATGAACAAAATTAGGGATGTGCAGAAGGTGAGAATTGGGGAAGAGCAGAGATTGTTACCTTTCCCAATATTGACTGGGACTGTGATAGTGCCAAGGGCTTATCCAGGGTGGAATTTGTCAAATGTGTTCAGGAAAGTTTCCTCAGGTAATACGTAAAGGGCCCAATAAGGGTAAGGGCAAAGAGAGACTTGAACTACTCTTAGGAAATTGGGAAGTTTAATGTGACTAAAGTGTCTGTGGCAAACCTTTTGGGACCAGAAACCATTAACTATAGAAACATAGAAACATAGAAAGTAGGTGCGAGAGTAGACCACCAGGTCCATCAAGCCCGCACCGCCATTCGCTCATGGCTGAACACTAAACAGACACACTTACCCACAAACAGTAGACACAAGACACAGAACACAATACACTACCCTCCCCTTTATACCGCTATCACCCCTCTCCACCCCAAGAACCTCGTGATCTCCTGGGGGAGGCAAAAAAACGGATAAAAACCCAGGTCCAATTCGGGAAAAAAATCCGGGAAATTCCTCTCCGACCCCAATCCAGGCGATCGACACTTGTCCAGGAGATCACTCAGGTCTTACTATACTAACCATACCTAGGTCCATATCCCTGCCCTCTCCCCGTAGCCCCTTATCCCCTTGGCAGCTAAAAAACCATCTATTTTAGACTTAAATATATTTAACGTTTCTGCTTCCACTGCTCCCTGGGGCAGTGAATTCCATAAATTAACCACCCTCTGGGTGAAGAAGTTCTTCCTCATCTCAGTTTTAAAAGAGCCCCCCCTTATTCTGCAACTATGTCCCCTAGTTCTAGTTTCCCCGATCATTGGGAACATCCTCGGTGCATCCACCCGATCAAGGCCCCTCACGATCTTATATGTTTCAATGAGATCGCCTCTCATTCTTCTAAACTCCAAAGAGTAGAGTTCCAGCCTACTTAACCTTTCCTCATATGTCAATCCCCTCATTGCAGGAATTAATCTTGTAAACCTTCGCTGCACTGCCTCCAGGGCTAGTACATCCTTTCTTAAGTATGGACTATAACTATATTTGGAGGACCTCCAATTTATATTTATATAACTATAAACTGGTTGTGGATAGGGTGGGCCCACAACTTAAAATTCTGAGTCGGCAACTTTGATTGTATTAGACAGAAACTTGCTAAAGTTGTTTGGAGTATGTTGTTTGTGGGCAAAGCAACATCCAGAAAGTGGGATGCTTTTAAGAGTATGATAACAAGAGTTCAGAGCATGCATGCAGTTGAGCAAGGTGACCGTAAGAATGGTTATTGTTGTTTAATGCAGATAAGTCTGAGATGTTGCATTTTGGGAAGTCAAACAAGGGCAAGACCAACACAGTGAATGGCAGGGCACTGGGGAGTGGTTTAGAACTGAGGGATATAGGAATATATAGTTCCTTGAAAGTGGCATCACAGGTAGATAGGATGGTCAAAAGTGATTTTGGTACATTGGCCTTCAACAGTCAGTGTACTAAGTATAGAAGTTGGGATGTTATATTGCAGTTGTACAAGACATTAGTGAGGGCTCACCAGGAGTAATGTGTTAGTTTTGGTCACCTTGCTATAGGTAGGATGTTGTTAAACTGGAAAGAGTGCAATGAAGATTTCTGAGAATTTTGCCAGGACTTCAGGGCCTGAGCTACAGGGAGAGGTTGGGCAAGGTAGGACTTTATTCCTTGGGTTGGAGGAGGATGAGAGATGATCTTACAGAGGCATAAAAGATCATGAGGGAAATAGATAGTGTGAAACGATTCCTAGTCGTTTACCGATATAGGAATCAAGAACCAGAGGACATGGTTTTAAGGAGAGATGGAAATGATTAAAAAGGAACCTGAGGGGCACTATTTTTGCAGAGAGAGTGGTGGGTATGTGGAATGAGCTGCTATAGAGGTGTTTGAGGCAAGTATCGTAACAACATTTTAAAACACATTTGGATAGGCACATGAATAGGAGAGGTTTAGAGTGATATAGGCAGGTGTAGTTTGGGCGGCAGGGCAAGTTGGGCCCAAGGGCCTGTTTCTGTACTGCATGATTCCATCAGGAGGTTGCAAGGTTGGTTATGCAAATAGAGAGACCCGAGGACCTCCAATTGCAGAAACAACTTCATCCCAACATCCATCAGGCTAGTGAACACCACAAACCCCAACTAAACTTCAAACTCTGAACTATCTTCTTTGCAATAGGAATAGTCTTGTTTTGCACTCTTGTTTTTTTTTAATGAACCTTTTTTCGTTTATTATCATGTGATAGGAGCAGAATTAGGCCATTTGGCCCATCAAGTCAACTCAGCCATTCAATCATGGCTGATCTATCTCTCCCTCTAAACTCCATTCGCCTCCTTCTCCCCCTAAACCTCTGACACCTGTACTAATCAAGAATCTGTCTATCTCTGCCTTAAATATATCCACTGACTTGGCCACCATAGCCTTCTGTGGCAAAGAATTTCACAGATTCACCGCCTTCTGGCGAAATAAATTCCTCCTCATCTCTTTCCTAAAAGAACGTCTAATTCTGAGGCGATTACCTCTAGTCTGGACTCTCTCACTAGTGGAAGCATCCTCTCTGCATCCACTCTAAGCCTTTCACAATTCTGAAATTTCAATGAGATACCAATCTCCTTCTTCTAAACTCCAGCGAGTGCAGGCCCAGTGCCGACAAATGCTCATCATATGTTAACCTACTGGTTTCTGGGATCATTCTTGTAAACCTCCTCTGGATCCTCTTCAGAGCCAGCACATCCTTCCTCAGATATGGTGCCCAAAATTGCACACTGACCAGCTCCTTATAGAGCCTCAGCATTACATCCCTACTCAGTTATGTTATCTATTGAGTACTATTTACAAACTTGTTGTGCTACTGCAAGTAAGAATATCATTGTTCCGTTTTGTACATATGACTATTAAACACTTGATGCTTGACATAGAGAGAGTGTCAACTGGTTTGAGAATAATACAATTATAGTTACCTCTCTACTATAGACAGAGAGGAAAAGGGCTTGTCCCACTTGGTGATTTTTTCAGCGACTGCCGGCATCATTGACTGACGTAGCAGCTCACGAAAAAAGTTGCGGCGTGATGGGGCGTGACAACGTATTGATGTGTTTTTTCTTGTGTAGCAACATTTTTTTTGTCACCGCTGGATTTTGAAATGTTCAAAATCTTTTGGCGACCCTGATATGACGCTGGCAGTCGCCGAAAAAAATCGCCAAATGGGACAGGCCCTTAACTGGTAGATGGGGCATGGATTGAGAGCCAGAGGCTTTTGCTACAGTAGGGAAATGAATAAATGATGGGGGCCAGTGGGTTGTTTGTATGGGAAGAGATGTACAGTGTTTATGCAGAAGGATGTGGAGATGGAATACCAAATCATGGCCACTAGGGACCTAGCTGAGGTACTACATAAGTATATTTCACAGTCCAAATCCATGAAGATGATACCACTGGAGTTTTAACAAAGGAAGATATACTGAAAACCAGAATGCACATAAAATTAATAGAGGTACCCGAAAGGCTAGCTGCACTTACAATTAATAAATCGCTAAGGGCCTGTCCCACTTCCGTGTCCTTGGCACGCAAATTATGCGACCTCGTGGTTGCGTTGAGGCACACGGGCATCGTATGGCCGCGCGGGGCCGGTCCCACTTAGAAGAGTGGAGGGGTATGCAGTTGTGCGCAACATCGCGCGGGGCTCCGAAATTTTTGTAGTGAACGAAATCTTTGCGCGTCAAAGGCCTGTCGTGGAACTGACGGCCAAAGTGGGACAGGCCCAAGACCCTGGCGCGACGCAACATCTCACCTTCAACAGCAGCAGAAGCAGGCAAACGATCGCCGAGCTCGGCCTGGGGCTCACGGCCGTTGCGGTCCAGATCTGCCCCCACTTCTACTGCCAGAGCGGGGCCAAGAAAATTGAAGATAGACACAAATTGCTGGAGTAACTCAGCGGGACCGGCAGCATCTCTGGATAGAAGCAATGGGTGACGTTTCGGGTCAAGACCCTTCTTTTCAGACTGAAGAAGAGTCTTGACACAAAACGTTACCCATTCCTTCTCTCCATAGATGCTGCCGTTCCAACTGAGTTACTCCTGCATTTTGTGTCCATCTTCAAATTATGTCATGCGCTCCAGACAGCTGTGTGTACGCATGTAATCGTGCCCGACCTTCGCGGGACCATCGCTGCTCAACGCGACCACGAGGTCTCGTAATCTGCGTGCCAATGACACGTAAGTGGGACAGGCCCTTTAGTCCAGATGGGTGGCATGCAAAATTACTGAAAAAAGTAAGGAAATAAATTGCAGAAACTCTGGCCATGGTGTAGACACTCAGAATAAACACTTCTTAACATTCATGAAATTGTGCCCAGATCACTGACTTTAATCAAAGAAAATACTCTAGCCCACTATGATTTGTTATAGATGGACAAATGCATTACTACATATGAGAGGAATGTCATAACTCAGGAATCAAGAAATATTTAGTCATGGCTCATTTTATTTGATTTTTTTTAGACAAATCTTTTTAAACTCATTTTAATTTGTTAAAATACCTTTGGGATACATTTTACACTCTTCTGCATTTTAAATGTTGGTCCTTCAATTATTGCAACATATCTCTGACCTAAATTTAAATTAAATGTGTCAGCAATTTCTCAGTGAACGAGATTGACTATTACAGATCTACTTACTGGAATGGCTGTAAACTAGACAATCAGGACATGACTGTAACTATGCTCTTTTCACGGCTGTCAATCAGCTAAATTGCCAGTTAACCGGTGTTAATGGCATATATTTGTTCATCTGACTGTAAATTGCACAAAGCTTTTCAATAATGGCAGCAGAAAGATTTCATCAGCACACTAAATTTAATGGGACCATCAAGGCCTTATTGACAGTATATTTGAAAAAGCTGCAGCACAAGCCATGAACTACACAAATTCATATCAAATTCATACAATAGATGGCATTAGTATGAAAGAACTTCCACTTGCTAAACAAAGTAAACATGATCACTATATCGCAAACTAATTTACATCCAAATAATATTTTTAATGTGTCATTCTTGCAATACAAAGAAACAACAGACAATTATGTGCAAGCAATGAAAAATTGTTAGGATTTAAAATGATCCTATATTATATATATGTGATATAGGATATATGATATCCAAGGATATATGATATATGCTGTAGTAGGAAATAACTTTCCTGTAATTTTTAATTCCACAATGAGACAGAAAGGTGATTTAATAACTCTCCCAAATACTAGCTTCAAATCTAATTTTAAAATACATCGGTGAGTCTATTAGTTAACACAGGTTCATATTTTTTCACACAACAATTTTTTATCGTTTTTAAATTTTATTCGGCTCCTATGCAATATCTAAAATTCACCCGCAACATCAATTTCCTATTTCTGTGGCAGGATCTCTGAGTAAACCCAAGGATTTATTTTTGATTCCCTCTTATTTTCCTCAATCTCATAATGCCCCTTGAAGAATCAGTCTGTAAATAAATTGTCCTCCTCATATGGATGATGCTTAACCATGACTTTGTTTATTATATCTCCATATTTTTTAACTGTCACGCTGTTTGCCCATGTAAGACCATTTTCTATTATTTCACTGAAGACTTGGAATTATGAAATAGAGAAAGTTAGTCCAATATTTCAATTATTAACACATAAAACATAGTTTATCTGTACAAGGATGATTGAATTTGGGTATGTTTATACAAAATAAGCATTTCAGCTAGAGGACCATTCGGCCTGTCGAGTCTATACCTTTTCTGTGTAAAAGCAATCCAGTCACTTTGAGCAAATTTTGCCTTTTCACATTCTCATTCTTCTCATTTTTGATTGCTACAAAGGATTTTTCCTTCTCTGCAGTGGAGCAAATGCCTGCCACGGCTTATTGGATCTCCCGGTTGTTATCCATTTTAACTCCCCTTCCCATTACAATACTGACGTTTCTGTCTTAGGCCTCCATTGCCAGAAGGAGGTAATATGCAAAGTGGAGGAACAGCACTTTATATTTCACCTGGGTAACTTACAGCTCAATGGTATAAATATTGAATTTTCCAAGTTCAAGGTTAAGTCCTACAACCCACTCCTTCCTCTTTCTTCCCCACCTACCATCCTCCCCCACCTTTCTTTCCCCCCTACACTGTAACCCATCTGGACTCTCACCTATTCCTCCCTCCACTGGCATTTCTTCCTCAATTCGCAACTCTTCAATCCTTTTGTCTCACACTTTTGATGTAAATCTTTGGCCTTTGTTCCAACCATCTATCAAAAGTCTACCGATCAACTGAGTCCGGACTGACCAGCGATCCCCGCACATTAATACTATCCTACACACACTAGGGACAATTTACACATACCAAATATACAATCCCAAGCCAATTAACCTACAAACCTGTACGTCTTTAGATTGTGGGAGGTAACCAAAGGTCTCGGAGAAAACCTACACGGTCAGGTGGAGAACGTAAAAACTCCGTACAGACAGCACCCGTAGTCAGGATCGAACCTGGATCTCTGGCGCTGCAAGCACTGTAGGCAGCAACTCTACCGATGCGACACCGTGCCACCCGTGCCTTCTCTACCACCTGGCAGTGCAATTCAGTGGCACAGCTGGTAGAGTTACTGCCTTACAGCGCTAGAGACTCGTATATGATCCTGCCCCTTGGGTGTTGTGTGTGTGGAGTTTTTCCTGTGACCGCATGGATTTTGTCTAGGTGCTTTGGTTTCCTCCGGGTTTTCCAGTTTCCTCCCATATCTCAAAGACGTGCGGGTTTGTAGGTTAATTGACCTCTGTAAATTGCCCCAAATATTCAGGGAGTGGATGTGAAAATGGGTCTAGTGTGAACAGGTGATCAATGGACAGTGTGGACTCATTAGGCCAAAAGGCCTGTTTCCTTGCTGTATCTCTAAATTCAACATTCTCTTTGTGAAATGTTTTTCTTCATGTCACTTTCCGTCCTTTTGCTTATCACCTTCATTCTGTGTCTCTGGCACTGTAAGGCAGCAACTCTTCCGCTGCACCACTGTGCTGCCCTAAATTCACTCGGTCACAGGGAGAACCCCACACAAACAATTACGTCAACACTTTGTGTCTTTTTTTTTTGATTATTGTTATGCAAAGGGGTGAAAATTGCAGGAATGTGGAGTTGAGATTACAATCAGATCAACAATGATCATATTAAATAGCAGACTGGGCTCAATACATTTTCATAGCTTGTTAATATTTCTGAACATTTCATACATCTTTTAATGCAGGTTTGCAGTGTGTAAAATATCTTGCTCTGCCTTCATTTCAAACTTTCTTTGTGAGTTAGGCCACTAAAGATACATCTGACCCATCCACCAATCACTATACATGCCCTTTTTTAGCTTCTCAAAAGCTTTTCAACTGTGTGGCACATGTTGATCATGAGACACAATTAAAAAATATTTGATTATCTAGCACAGTCATTCAGAAGTGGGCAGTAGGGCATTATATTTCCAGCGCAGATTTTTTATTTTGCTCCCTCCAAGTGTTTCTACTCTATGGGGATATGTTCTCTTCTTCCGTTTCTGTAATGGATCTCTCAGTACATGTCAGTTGGAGAGGCATTAAACCTTCACTCTGCAGTTAATTCCACAACCCAACAACCTTTCCTGCCATGTATTCTGATAACGAGGCACCTGAGATGTAAAAACTGTTCTCTCAGCAAGGGTTATTATTCCACTACTGATTTTTACATTTCCGGTATATTTTGTGTTGAATATATTGTTAAACCTTTCAGTAATGATACTGCTTTTGGGACTAACTGAACATGTTGATACCCTCATTGTACACATGCACTGACTAGATATTTAAAGTTGTTTACTTTTAGCATAGAATGAACATAGCATTGATTAATCTACATCACTACAGTTGCCAGAGGTAAATACATATGTGATTAAAATGTAGAATTCCCATATGCCAAAACAATATGTGAATATGTTGAATTCCTCACTCAGAGAAGCCGTCCATTTGCAATAATATTCAATAATTCATCAAATATTACAAATTATTCATGTTTTCATTGTTCTGTTAAATTATTCAACGTACATTACCATCTTCATTACCATTTTCACAATTTGATATTTGGAGAGAGATCAGACCTTAAGTGTAAACCAGTGTAAGTGTTTCTTTAAGGACCATGTCCTATGACCAAACGTGGTACTAGACAAAGTGTTCAATTCAAGTGGTCTGAAGAAGGGTTTCGGCCCGAAACGTCGCCTATTTCCTTCGCTCCATAGATGCTGCTGCACCCGCTGAGTTTCCCCAGCAATTTTGTGTACCTGTGGTACTAGACAATACTGTTTTAGTTTGAACTTGCTGCCTTCAGAAAATAATGATCTGTTGCTAGCTATACCTGTGTTTATTTTCTTATGCAAGCATACGCTGATTTAGTGACAAGAGATTGAATGTTGTTGCTTGAGGGTGTGATAAAATAATTATCGATTGCCAAGAAAATAAGTAGAGAGCATGATAATGGCAGGCAGTGGTTGTTTCCAATAAGTCAGGAGCTCAGGAGATACATCCATAGTTTACCATATGCCCTCTATGTGGAATAAGTATCAGTATTCAGGGTGAATGGTCTTGATAACGTCCCAGAAAAACATGGATTCTTGAGAAGAGGAAAGAAGTGCCCAGACTGGAGGCTTATGAGATAGAGGTGAGATCACATACGAGGACATAATGAAAATTTTGAAGTACCATATTAATCCAGCACCACCAGACACGGTCCAGTTCGATCTTGGTATGTACAACCAAAGGATTTTGAAACATGGTCAGACAAAAGACACTGGCAAAAAAAAAAAATCTCCAGACATTTTTCGATTGGGTGTTTCAGAATCACATTGTGTATGGACAAGTGAACAATATAATTCAAGCAAATCTATTTAATGTAGTGGGAATTGTTCAGTGTTGTTTGCAGACTAGCCAGCAATATTTAAAACCATGAAGCAGTTTTGAACAGGGCACGATTCCATGTAGTAAGGAAGAAATTGTTATTTCCTTTACACCAGATAATGTGGATACTCCAAGAGGGTTTGATAGGAAACGAGCAATTTGCATCAGTGCAAAAGGCAGGAAAGGTTCCGTCACATGGATGTAAAAATACAGAAAATATTGTCATGGAAGTTATGGTTGATGTTGCGTATTATAGAGGGGTTATAATATTATGTGGAAGTAACAGCCAGTAATTCAAAATCAGAATTAATGTAGTACAATGTAGATAAATGTGAGGTTATCCACTTTGGCAGCAAGAACAAGGAGGCAGATTATTATCTCAATGGTGTCATTAGGAAAAAGGGAAGTGCAATGAGACCTGAATGTCCTTGTGCACCAGTCACTGAAAGTAAACATGCAGGTATAGCAGGCAGTGAAGAACGCTAATAGCATGTTGGCCTTCATAACAAAAAGATTTGAGTAAAGGAGTAAAGAGGTCCTTCTGCAGTTGTACACTGGCCTGGTGTGGCCACATCTGGAGTATTGTGTGCAGTTTTGGTCTCCTAATTTGAGGAAGGACATCCTTGCTATTGAGGGAGTGCAACATAGGTTCACGAGGATAATCCCCGGGATGGCGCTATTGTCATATGAGGAAAGATTGGAAAGACTGGGCTTGTAGTCACTGAAATTTAGAAGGATGAGAGGATATCATTTGATTTGATTTGATTTGATTCAATTTATTACCATTGCACTTTTCAGTGCAACTAAATGGTTTAGCCTGCAGTCATAACATAGAATAAATAACAAACACTCAACACAGTTTAAAGTCCCAAATTCATTGTCTCTTCCCTCCTTGCTCTCCCTCTGTGCTGAGGCAATCCAAGCCTCCGATGTTGTGACCCCGCAGGATGATGGTAAGTAAGTCCCGCGGCTGAATCCGTGCTCCGCAAACGGGCCGGTTCAAACTCCGCGGCCCGGGGCGGTCGAAGCTGCCAAAACTGCCGTCCTCCAGTCCAGCGGATGCAGCTGTGGTTGCGGGAGCTCCGGAAACAGAACTCGAGCTCCCGATGATGTCGTCCACTGGTCCGCGGCCGAGCCTCCGAGGCTCCAAAGTCGGGTCGGAAGTTGGGTCGCACCGCAACCACAGCCCCGAAGTCGGCCAGCCTCGCATTGGTAAGTCCTGGCTCTGCCTCCTCAGCCTCGAGCTCGGTCGCAGTTGGAGGCCGCCAGCTCCGAGATAGGCCTCAGCGCAGACGGACACGGAGACGGGGGATACGGCAGGAAAGGTTGCATCCCCCCCGAAGGAAGAGTAAAAAAACATGTTACACCCACCCCCCACACATACACAACTAAATAAACCGAAATAAACTATAAAAACGGGACAAGAGAAAACAAAAAACAGGAAAGACAAACGGACTACAGGCGAGCCGCAGCTGCAAGGCAGCGCCGCCACTTCCGGTAGAAACATATAAAATTATAAAAGGACTGGACAAGCTAGATGCAGGAAAAATGTTCTCAATGTTGGGAGAGTCCAGAACCAGGGGCCACAGTCTAAGAATAAAGGGGAGGCCATTTAAAACTGAGATGAGAAACAAACTTTTTCACCCAGAGTTGTGAATTTGTTGAATTCTCTGCCACAGAAGACAGTGGAGGCCAATTCACTGGATGAATTTAAAAAATAGTTAGATAGAGCTCTTGGGGCTAGCGGAAGCAAGGGGTATGGGGAGAAGGCAGGCACAGGTTACTGATTGTGGATGATCAGCCATGATCACAATGAATGGAGGTGCTGGCTCGAAGGGGTGAATGGCCTCCTCCTGCACCTATTTTCTATGTTTCTAGAATCACTCTCTTTACACTGACAGTGGTGGGGGCTTGAAATGTTCTGCCTGGTGTGATGGTGGAGGCAGATGCATTAGTGGCTTTAGTTTAGTTTGGAGATACTGCGTGGAAACAGATCCTTCGGCCCATCGAGTTCATGCCAGCCAGCGATCACCTGTACACTAGTTCTATCCTACAAACTAGTGATAATTTACAGATGCTAATTAACCTACAAGCCTGCAAGTCTTTGGAAAGTGGGAGGAAACCAGAGTAAACAGGGAGAACATACAAACTCCGAACCGACAGCACCCATAATCAGGATAAAACCGGTCTCTGGCACTGTAAGGCAACAACTCTTCCGCTGACCCACTGTGCCGTGGTGCTGTGGTGTTTTAGTGGGTTTTGGATAGACACATGGAAGTGATGGAATAGAGGGATATGGATCATGTGCAAGCAGATGAGATCAGCTTAATTTGGCATCATATTAAGCACAAACATTGTTGGCTGAAGGGCCTTTCCTGTGCTGTACTGTTTGTTCTATGTTGTTCATAATATCTGTTCTAATGTAATTAGTTTGAAATTGGGGCAACTTGGCAAAACAGAGGCCATCCCATTGATTGACCAAGAGTTTGTTAATTGGCCTATATCAAACCAGTAATCTTCATTTTAAGTTATTTTACAACATTGTGATAGAGATGAAGGAAGCTTCCAGACCAGACATATTTTGTCACTTGTCACATGAAACATGGCCATAGGCAAATTTGTCTGTCTATCAACAAATGGGATATTTGTGTGCTCAAGGAAGTCAGCAACAAACATAACACTAATTTAGGGTGTCTTGATTCTCTGCCCTCAGAAATTTTTATAAATGAAAATATGAATTATATATGAATCACTTTTCCCCCAGCTAAACCCCCTGTCCCACTGTATGAGGTAATTCACGAGTTCTCCCGAGTATTCCCCTAATTCGAACTTGGAGAATGTCCGTAGCGGGTCTGTAGGGGTTCGTGGCAGTCTCGTAGCGGCTCGTAATGCTAACGGTAGGTACTCGGGAAAACCAGTAAACTCGTGACGTTTTTTCATCCCTGTAAAAAATGTCCAGGAGTAAAAAAATACTCGTGATGAAAAAAATTGTTACTTTTTACTTGTACGAGCCGCTACGAGACATCCACGAACTCCTACGGACCCGCTACGGACATTCTCGGAGTTCGAATCAAAACTCGGGAGAACTCGTGAATTACCTCATACAGTGGGACAGGGGCTTAAGGTGTTAGAATATTCAGCAGTGTTTTGCAACTACAATATGCTTTCTTTGTAAATATGTAATGGGCCTGTCCCACCAGCATGCGATTGCATGCGTCTAGCGCGACCAAACGTGGTCGCTTGAGGCGTACAGCCTTGCGGGGCCGGTCCCACTTCGATCGGCAGTGGCGTATGGAGTTGAGCGGGGCTGGTCCCGACATCGCATGGGGCTCCGAAAATCTTGCACTGTCCGAAAATTCCGCGCGTCAACGGCCTGTCGGCCCGCAGGCGCATTGAGGGCGTACGCAGTGTCTCGACGGACGTAAGCAGTGTCTCGAAGGCTTACGCAGCGTCTTGACGTCGCACGCAGCGTCTTGACGGCATACGCCTAGCGAGTGGCGTTGCGCGATGACGTCACCACCCGGCATGCCGTTGCGTGATGATGTCACCGCCCGACGTCCAAATTCAGTCGGCCCGCCTCCTGCCCAGCTGATTGGTGAGTTTGACGTAAATTACGTCACACACAAACTTTGCGCGTACATACCGCATACATACCGCGTACTTAGCGCGAACTCCGCTTCCGTTTAGTCGCGCTAGACGCATGCTATCGCATGCTGGTGGGACAGGCCCTTAACTCTGCAAAGTTACTTGTCTACATTCAGTGTTATTTCTTAGACTTTAATTGTAGCCATTAAAACTGCAGTTAGTCTTTTATTATTGTCTTTACGTTTAAAACTTTTCTAAACCTGATGTACTGAGTACTACCAAGAGGGTTTCCAAGAGAAGGTCTGTTTCTCTTGATGAATATAGAGACTTTAATATCAACCAGCCTCAGCCTCTGAGGGAGTCCGTTCAAGAGGACACAATGATTGACATTAACAAAGGGTACACCTACAGAAACCTAAAGCGCACACCAAAGGCATTCTTCCATAAATCTGTCAATAAAGAGAAGGTATTTGTTTATTTCACTGTGGGTCAACTAGTGAAGTAACGATTGTACTGTGATGTTGGTGAGAAACTACAATGAAAGTATCAATTGCAGGTACACCTCTAGAGGCAACTTTGACATTGGGACTTTTCACAGACTGCAATGGCAGAAAGTTCAAAAGTTGTCTGTAATCTTTTGAAAAGAATGAGAAAACCACCTCACAGATGCTTCAGTGATGGCTCAGTCATTACAAAAGTCTATTAGCAAGGTAAGAAGCAACTGGCTCAGCACAGCATGCTGTGCTGAGGAGATATTATTTGGAATATAGCAGAACTGCCAGAGAAGTTGAAAATGGGTTACCAATTGCAGAGCCCTGTAATGCGAAGCCTTTGCTTTTTATGCCATTGGTGAATGGCCTGAATCAACAGCAGATGGACCTGCATATTGTGTAGGAGGACTGGCAGATGCAGTTTAATGTGGATAAATGTGAGGTTATCCACTTTGGTAGCAAAAACAGGAAGGCAGATTATTATCTAAATGGTGTCAAGTTGGGAAAAGTGGAAGTACAAGGGATCTGGGGGTCCTTGTTCATCAGTCAATGAAAGTAAGCATGCAGGTACAGCAGGCAGTGAAGAAAGTGAATGGCATGTTGGCCTTCATAACGGGAGTTCAGTATAGGAGCCAAAAGGTCCTTTTGCAGTTGTATAGGGCCCTAGTGTGACCACACCTGGAGTATTGTGTGCAGTTTTGGTCCTCTAATTTGAGGAAGGACATTCTTGCTATTGAGGGAGTGCAGTGTAGGTTTACAAGGTTAATTCCCGGGATGGTGGGACTGTCATGGAACAGAATGGAACGGCTGGGCTTGTATACTCTGGAGTTTAGAAGGATGAGAGGGTATCTTATTGTACAATATTATTAAGGGTTTGGACACGCTAGAAGCAGGAAACATGTTCCTGATGTTGGCGGAGTCCAGAACCAGGGGCTACAGTTTAAGAATAAGGGGTAGGACATTTAGAACAGAGACGAGGAAACACTTTTTCACACAGAGAGTTGTGAGTCTGTTGAATTCTCTGCCTCAGAGAGTGGTGGAGGCCGGTTCTCTGGATACTTTCAAGAGAGAGCTAGATACGGCTCTTAAAGATAGCAGTGTCGGGATATGTAGAGAAGGCAGGGACGGGGTATTGATTGAGGATGATCAGCCATGATCACATTGAATGGCGGTGCTAGCTCGAAGGGCCAAATGGCCTACTCCTGCACCTATTGTCTATTGCTTATTGTATTGCAATGTGGACACAGCTTCAATAGTTCTCCAAATGTTCTAATTATCTTATTATTCCGACATCTATTAAATTCAGTCTTTGATCTAAATCTATAATACGCTCAGTCACTGAATATCTACAACCAAACAAGTACAAACCTCCTCATCTCAATTTCAAGTGGTCAACCTCTCATTCTGGCCGTATGCATTCCAGTTTAAGACTCGCCAACTAAAGAAACAACTGCTCATCATTGTCAAAGCATTCAACCTCTGAAGTACCTGGCTAATTTCTTAAAACATACATTAACCAACCAGATAGATATTTTGCAGACAACTTCAACCTCTCACTACCATGGTCTATGGTCCCCATCTGCTTTAAACAGGAATCCATAATACCAGTGCCAAAACAAGACCAAGAAGACACATGTTACTGTGATGGTATTAACATTCATGGTGATGAAGTGCTTTGAGAAGTTGGTTATGGCGCATATCAACTTATGCCTTAGTACAGACCTGAACCTAATTCAATTCACCTACCATCACAGCAGATCAAAAGGGCAACATGATCTCGCTGGATTCCCGCTCTGCACTTGACTACCAGAACAATAAGAACAAGTATGTCAGACTGAAGATAGACACAAAATGCTGAAGTAACTCAATAGGTCAAAGAGCATCTCTGGAGAAAAGGAATAGGTGGCATTTCGGGTCGAGACCATTCTTCTGACCTGAGGTCTGAAGAAGGGTCTCGTCCTGAAATGTCACCTTGTGGTGGCAGTGCATCCGGTCTCGAGAGCTACCAGCGATGGTATGTGGAGCTCCGACCTGCCTACAACCACATGGCCGCCGCGGTCGCCAAAATGGCTGCCACAGCCAGCCGGATGCGATGTTCCTACTTCTGGGTACGGAGGTCAACATTTTAACCCGTCGGAGGGGGACGCCGCTCGACCTGCTCTGACTGCTGTCCACAGCGCCATCTCAGGTCGGATGGTATCTCTGCAGTCTGACCACAGCAAAAGAGCCACTTCAGGTCGGAAAGTGTCACTGCATCCTCCAGTTTTCTATCTTCCAGCACAGCTTCTCATCGGACATTGGATTCCCGAGCCATCCTGCATCTTTCACACCATAGACAATGGACAATTCGAACTTTGGTTTCATGTACAACCCTGCATGATTCAAACCATTGAACTTTTAGCTTCCTACCACTTTGGTCTTTACAGTATGTTTGCTCGCTGTCGTTTTATTTTATTTTTTACTGTAATGACCTCGCCAGGTTTAGCTATTAGTTTATCGTTATTTCTTTGTTGTGTTTTCTTTGGTTTGCACTGTTGCCGACGTTTCCGAGCCGTTGCTGGGCGCCATATTTGTCAGGACACTGATCCCCTGCTGGTCGATGAAATGTGACTGTGTCTCATCCGTCCTGCGTTTTTTTGCATCGTTCGCCTGGCCCCCACAATCCACGTCCGACCAGGCCCACACGATGCGTTGACTGCGCCCGCAGGCCCCGTGGTCCCGACCCGTGGCCAGGGACCCATGACCGTTGATGGAGCCGCCCTCGATCATGCTTGCGCACCTTCCGGTAGAAGGTGAGCGCGCTCTGTCCTTTATCGCCTGTGGATTTATGAGCTTTGGCTGCCGCGTTTCATCAGCCTGCTCGTTCTCCTGGTTCTTGGGGGTGGGGATCCTGTGGCATCACCTGGTGGTCAGACCACTTACTGTCGAACACTCGTCTGTAATTACGAGGACTATCACGTGACAGGCTTTGGTGGGAACGTGACGCCATGGGTTAAGGGGAATGTCCAGCTACATCAGGAGATCTTACCTTGAGATCATCAGTCAGCATATGGCTGAGCACAAGTCAACACCCTCGTTCAGCAGCAGCAGCAGCAATGACTCTTTGGTTAGAGAGTCTCAAACACACATGTATATTAAACTTACCTTGCTAATAAAGTAACCGTTTGATCACAAAGTTTGGACTCACTACAACCTATTTGTTTTCTCCAGTGATGCTGTCTGACCTACTGACTTACTCCAGCATTTTGTATCTATCTTCTATATGGACCAGCATCTGCGGTTCCTTCCTACATGTATATCAGACTGTTGTTCATCAACTCCAGCTCAGTGTTCAACACCATCATCTCCTCCAAACTTATCTTTAAACTCAGACAACTGAATTGCTGCTCGTCCCTGTGCAATTGGGCCCTCTATTTCCTCATCAGCAGGTCACAGTTAGACCATCAGTAATCAACACAGGCAATCTTACTCAATCTCAAATCATAGGATGATACCCTCATCCCAGAATTAATCCAGTGAATCTACACTAACCTGAAGGCAAGTTTATTCTTCTTTACATATGGAGACCGTAGCAAGTCAGAATACTTAATATACCTGGCCCTGTAGATGGAATGGTAACACTGCCTTCATAAAGCCTGAGGCAATGACCAAAGGCCCAGAATACAAACGTCCCAGATCTTCTGGCTGGCAAACAGGAGAACTGGCTGGCAAACAGGAAGCAAAGAGTAGGAGTAAACGGGTCCTTTTCACAATGGCAGGCAGTGACTAGTGGGGTACCGCAAGGCTCAGTGCTGGGACCCCAGCTATTTACAATATATATTAATGATCTGGATGAGGGAATTGAAGGCAATATCTCCAAGTTTGCAGATGACACTAAGCTGGGGGGCAGTGTTAGCTGTGAGGAGGATGCTAGGAGACTGCAAGGTGACTTGGATAGGCTGGGTGAGTGGGCAAATGTTTGGCAGATGCAGTATAATGTGGATAAATGTGAGGTTATCAATTTTGGTGGCAAAAACAGGAAAGCAGACTATTATCTAAATGGTGGCCGACTAGGAAAAGGGGAGATGCAGCGAGACCTGGGTGTCATGGTACACCAGTCATTGAAAGTGGGCATGCAGGTGCAGCAGGCAGTGAAGAAAGCGAATGGTATGTTAGCTTTCATAGCAAAAGGATTTGAGTATAGGAGCAGGGAGATTCTACTGCAGTTGTACAGGGACTTGGTGAGACCACACCTGGAGTATTGCGTACAGTTTTGGTCTCCAAATCTGAGGAAGGACATTATTGCCATAGAGGGAGTGCAGAGAAGGTTCACCAGACTGATTCCTGGGATGTCAGGACTGTCTTATGAAGAAAGACTGGATAGGCTTGGTTTATACTCTCTAGAATTTAGGAGATTGAGAGGGGATCTTATAGAAACTTACAAAATTCTTAAGGGGTTGGACAGGCTAGATGCAGGAAGATTGCTCCCGATGTTGGGGAAGTTCAGGACAAGGGGTCACAGCTTAAGGATAAGGGGGAAATCCTTTAAAACCGAGATGAGAAGAACTTTTTTCACACAGAGAGTGGTGAATCTCTGGAACTCCCTGCCACAGAGGGTAGTCGAGGCCAGTTCATTGGCTATATTTAAAAGGGAGTTAGATGTGGCCCTTGTGGCTAAGGGGATCAGAGGGTATGGAGAGAAGGCAGGTATGGGATACTGACTTGGATGATCAGCCATGATCATATTGAATCGCGGTGCAGGCTCGAAGGGCCGAATGGCCTACTCCTGCACCTAATTTCTATGTTTCTATGTTTCTATGTTTCTATGTTTCTATATCATCTTCAGTACACTAATAAAAAATGTAAATAACAGAAACAAGGAAAACTGAGGAGGGATATACTGTAGTTGTGGAGCAGAAAGTCGCTCACAGGGATGCATCCTCTAATCAAAGAGAAGTGTTTATTATGCCAACAACAGGAGAGTGAAAAGTATTCATTAACCTCTGCAGTGTAATCCATGCACTATTCCGAACTGTACAGAAACCTCAATTTTTATGAAACATTGAGACAAGATGATGCAGCTTAATCGATGTATGACAGTTTGGTTATCACTGAACTAACCAGGGATTAGAAAATGCATATTCAATCGTGTATAGAATATAGAACATACAGCATAACGTACAGCATAAAAATGGGTCCTTCAACCCACAATGTTTGTACCGAACATGATAAGGTCAAACTGATCTCATCTGCCTGTCCATGATATACATCCCTCTATTCCCTGCTCTTCCATGTGGCTATCCAAAGGCCTCTTAAATGCCCTAATTGTATTTTCTTCCACAGCCACATCCAGCAGAGCTTTCCAGGTCTCCACTAGTCTTTGTGTGGAAAAATAACTTTGCCCGCCAATCTCCATTAAACTTTCCCCCTCTCGCCTATTGTTACCCCCTCTAGTGTTGGACATTTCCACCCTGGGAAACAGGTTCTGATTGTCTACCCTATCTATGCCTCACAATTTTATATACTTCTTTCAAGCCTCACCTCAACCTCTGACATTCGAGAGAAAACAATCCAAGTCTATCCAACCTCTAATCCAGGCAACTTTTAGTTTAGTTTGTTTAGAAATACCACTTGGAAACAGGCCCTTCAATCCACCAAGTCCACACGGACCATCAATCGACATACACTAACTCTATCCTACACACTAGGGACAATTTACATAAGCCAATTAACCTACAAACCTGCATGTCTTTGGACTGTGGGAGGAAACCAGAGGACTTGGAGAAAACCCACACGGTCACAGGAAGAACATACAAACTCTGTACAGACAGCACCTGTAGTCTGGATTGAACCCAGGCCTCTGGTGTTGTAAGATAGTAATTCTATCACTGTGCCACCATAAACATGCTGGTAAACAGATACTGTGACTCCATCCCCGTTGAATCAGCAGCTTAAGTGAAGATCCTCTTATTCTGGCGGGTCTGCTGGTGTCATGACGGCGTCATCACCAAGGTACGTCTTTGTTCTAACCCAAGCCCCTGATTACCAAGAAAACAACACCGCTGACTATCGCCAAGCTCTCTCAATTACCATCGAGGTGACCCTGGAACTAGTTCCTTTATCTCCAGATAAAAACATTTCTGAGATCCAGTGGCCTTTCGTGAAGGCACTAGTGAGCTTGTTCCTATTCCTTACTGCTGAGCCTGCAATCTCAGCTGCACTAATCATGTCCTGCTTTGTTGAGGCAATTGTACACTTCTGCATTATGATAAGCATGCTAACCCGCCATGCTACTTGCCATGCCCATAATGTCCATCTTAATACTAAATGTCTTTCCTGCAGATATATATTTACATTGTCAAATTATTCACTGATTTCAATCCAATCTTCCAAAATGTGTTTGTCTTTTGCTTTTTTGAGCTTTGGGGAAAATAGAAACGTAAGAAATGGCACGCAGCCTTAATCGTGCTCTGTCTTTCAGTGAGATCTTTGTTAATCGACTTTAACTCCAAATATCTGGCTAATCTCTATAACCTTGGCTAGAAAAGATCAATTGACCTCAGATTTAAAATTATTAATGGAGTGTTGAAAGACAGAATTCTTAACAGGTCATCTTAATCACCTATTATCTCCTTAATCTGGTCTCTCCTGCAAATCATTAAGAGTGCAATGTGAGCAAAGATATTTGATGAATGAGTTCAACCAATTGATTGTCACTTCCTTTGATGTAAATTTTATCCTGTGTGGCCCCTTCCCATTGCTCCCAACCTGGGACATGTGAAGCAAACAGATTTCCTAGTGAAGCTAAAAGACATTGGTACTCCGACCAATATCAGAGTGCAGTTAGCAAATTGAATGCCTCTCAGGAATTTTGGGATTTTCACACATTCATGAATTCATACATTTTAGGAGCAGAATTAGGCCATTTAGCCCATCGTGTCTACTCTACCATTCAATCACGGTTGATTTATCTTTAGCTCTCAACCCCCTTCTCCCCATAAACCCCTGATACCCTTATTAATCAAGTTTCTGTCAATCTCTGCCTTAAAAATATCCATTGACTTGACCTCCACAGCTATCTGTGGCAATGAATTCCACAGATTCACCACCCTCTGGCTAAAGGAATTCCTCCTCATCTCCTTTCTAATGGTACATCATTTTATACTTAGGCTGTGTCTTGTCCTAGACACTCCCACTAGTGGAAACATCCTCTCCACAGTCACTCTATCCAGGTCTTTCACTGTTCGATAGGATTCATGTGTGCAGATGGAGAATTACCACCATATGGCATTACGAGAATATTTATGAGGATGTTGCCAGGACTTGAGGGGCTGAACCTAAACTTGAGGGGAAGACATTAGGCAGGCTAGGACTTTATTCCTTGGAGCTCAGGAGGCTGAAGGGTGATCTTAGAGGTCTTTAAATTATTTAAGAGAAAGTCTTTTACCCAGAGTAGAAGGATCAAATACAAAAGGACATATATTTGAGGCGAGAGGGACAAGATTACATACAAACCTGAGGGACAATGCTTTCACTCAGATGGTGGTGGATATATGGAATGAGCTGCCAAAGGTGATAGTTGATGCAAATGCTATAACAGCATTTAAAAGTCACTTGGACAGATACATGGATAGGACAGGTTTAGAGGGATATGGGCCAAATGCTGGCAAATGAGACAAACTTAAATGAGGCATCTTGGTAGACATGAACGGGTTAGGGCGAAGTGTCTATTTCCATGCTGTGTGATTCTATAACTCTGAGAAAATGCAGGCAGTTTTCCCTATTAGTTGCTTAACATTTCCATTTTCGTTGGTTCCAGCAAATTCAGTGGTTTCCTTTTGAAAACAATACAAAAGCTTCAATAAGGCAATGGCAGAGGCCCAGGACCGAAAGATCGGATTCGGAATGGGAGGGTTGAATTGTTGAGCCACCGGGAGATTGCGAACAGAGCGGAGGTGTTGGGCTGAGTGATCGCCAAGCCTGCGCTTGGTCTCACTGATGTAGAGTATTGCAAGGTTGGATACCAGATCGACAACTTGTTTTCTGAACAGAATTTCTGAAAACCACCTTTATTATCAAAGCCTGTTAGATGAACTATTGCAGCGTAGGCCTCCGTTGATGTTCTCACTACAAATCCCTGCCGTAATAGACATTTGCACTTTGCACTCAGTTTTGATATCATGGGGTTGTAATTCAATTGGCAAAAGTTGAGTCTTGAAAGAAATTGCAATTATCTTTTTCTGTCAAATCATGCCAAGGTTTGACAATGCAAGTTGATGTGGAATAAGATCTACTGGTTTGCCAGAGAAAACAAAAAATGGTCATATCAATTTCACAGAAAATGTTAGAAGCATTTAGCAGGAGAGGCAACAATGGTACTGAGCGAAACAGTTAATGTTTGTGGTCTGAGACTCCACATTATGTCTCTCAGTAAAGGAGATTTCACTTACTGCAGTTAAAAGCAATTTCAGAAAAAATGATTGCTTAGTTCACTTATCATGAATGCTTCTCCTTTATTGATCTCTGAAGATCCAGCACTATTGGAAGTAGATGAAAATTAGATATTTGAAAAAAAGCAATTCTGCCTGGGCAAACTCTGCTTACAAATTACCTTGCAGACGGGGAATCGTTCTACACATATATTTTTCTCTTCTATCCACTTTCCCAATGACCTATTCAATCTAATATCAAATGTTTATATTGCCTCTGCCCCAAGTTCTTTCTCTGGTAATGAATTACACCATTTCCCAATTCTGGGCAAAGAGAGAAAGGCCTTGTTTGGTCTTGGGCAGTAGCCTTGGAAAACATTTCTTAATGTGAATGGAAGTGACTGTCAGTATCATTCTCTTACCTCTAAGTTCTCCTCACTTCCACAAATAGTTCAATGATATGATCTGGGAGAAAAGTAACACACCACTCTTCATGTTTGTAAAATAGGAGGCATAGCTTTAGGTCAATTGGCAGAAAGATTAGAGGGAAGTCGAGGAAAAAACTTTATTTGACATAATTCGAATAGAATTCCATTTATTGTCATTGAAACAGATTGGTTTGAACAAAATTGCATTTTCTACAGTCTTACATTACAAAAAAAAAACAAGACCCACACTCAACACAGTTTACACAAACATCCATTACAGTGAATCTCCAACACCTCCTCAGTGTGATGGAATGCAAAAGTCTTATCTCTTCCCTTTGTTCTTCTCCCGCGGTCCAGCAGTCCAACTGCAGCGTCGAGGCGAACTGGGGCTCCCGATGTTAAAGACCCCGGCTGACGATGGCCGTGGCCATTTAAGCCGTGGCGGGCGATGTTAGGCCCCGCTCCGAGTCATTTAAACCTCTCTCCAAAGCTCCAAAGTCGGGTCGCAGCCGCGCACCACCACAGCTCCTCTCGCTCCGAAGATGGCCAGCTCCGCGATAGCAGGTCCACAGGCTCCGCGACTGGAACCCTCAGGTTGGTCCCGGCCGGAGGCTTCCGCCGGCTCCACGATGTTAGGCCCAACGACATGGGAGACCCGACAGAGAAAAAGTTGTGTCCCCGAACGAAGAGACTAACGGTTTCCCCCACCCCCCACATATACACAGCTAAAGAAAAATAATAAAAACTAGACTCAAGACATACATTTAACAAGACAAAAATAAAAAATAAAAGAACTGTAGTCTAGCCGCTGCTGACAGACTACAGTTCGTTTTTTTTTAATTTTTGTCTTGTTAAATGTCACCAACTAGTGCCTGAATTTTGCAGTTTAGAAGAGTGGTGTAGGTGGGAACATGCACAAGTTTTTTTTTAAAGTTTGTCCATGAACAGGGCTGTAAAACAACTCTATAATACTGAGATGCTTCATATATCATTGGGCTCCACAAGAAGTGGCTGATGCACTGCATGATAGCAAGACACAGAGGTGAAATGTATGGTGCTATGGTGGAACCAGCACTCATCATGCAAGACGGATCCACTGGAGCAAGAGGTTCTGGTGTGAACGCAGACAGTCTGTCTGAAAATGTGCTTGGGTTCAGTGGAAACAAGATATGAATAAAAAGGTCTCGGTGACAACTATGCACAGTAGGTGAGATAGATTATCAAAAATAATGACTTCAGTGTCTTAAAATTCATCAAGACCAGCTGCCATGAAATAAGTAAATGATGAACATACAATAGTTCAGCCACGATTTATAAAATGAAAAGTCAGATATTTTGGGCGTGCATCCTATTAACATATATGAATATTAAGACGAACATATTAAGTTTAGTAAATATGTAAAATAAATGTGTGTGGAAGAAAACTCAACAAACCTGCCATTCGTGCATTGAAAATAAACCTAACCAGACCAACTACAATACATTCAGTCCCTGGAATGATCAGAACAGTGATGGAAGAAGTCATTAATTGTGGCATTAAGTGACACCTACTCTCTAATAATCAGCTTATCAACAATCCAATTAGATTCCACCTGTCACATGTGAGACTTTTATGTGCCAGAAATTAACACTGGAGAAAAGATGAGAGTGGTTACGCTTAACATCAATTTAATATTTGAAACCGAGTTACATTAGTAAACAGAAGATAAATGTGTTCAAAGGGAGAAGCCTCCAGTGGACAAAAAATCAGTTCATTGTTTTATTGAGAGTAATAATTAATTACAAACCAGCATTTTCTATCTTACTTCAACTGTCCTTTCCATGACAGCCAATTCAGTTTAGAGATGAATGACCTTTAAATTCTAGGGAAAGGGGGAAGGGCAGTAACAAAAAAGGAAAGTCTGTGATAAGCTTAAGAGAGAAGTGATTGAATGACAACTTGGCTAATGAAAGAGGCAAGATAAAAGGAGAAGTACCCAGGAAGAGATACATACATATAACAGAATAGTATAGCACGGGAACAGGATCTTTGGTCCACAATGTTTGGACTGAACATTCAAGATTCAAGATTCAAGAGAGTTTATTGTCATGTGTCCCTGATAGGACAATGAAATTCTTGCTTTGCTTCAGCACAACAGAACATAGTAGGCATGACTACAGAACAGATCAGTGTGTCCATATGCCATTATATAAATATATACACACGTGAATAAATAAACTGATAAAGTGCAAATAAAAGATAATAGGATATTAATGTTCAGAGTTTTGTCCGAGCCAAGTTTAATAACCTGATGGCTGTGAGGGAGTAGCTATTCCTGAACCTGGTTGTTGCAGTCTTCAGGCTCCTGTACCTTCTACCTGAAGGTAGCGGGGAGATGTGTGTGGCCAGGATGGTGTGGGTCCTTGATGATGCTGATAGTCTTTTTGAGGCAGCGACTGCGATAGATCCTCTCGATGGAAGGGAGGTCAGAGACAATGATGGACTGGGCAGTATTTACTACTTTTTGTAGTCTTTTCCTCTCCAGGGCGCTCAAGTTGCCATGATTTAACTGGTCAGCATGCTCTCTACTGTGCGCCTGTAGAAGTTAGAGAGAGTCCTCCTTGACAAACCGACGCTCTGTAATTTTCTCAGGAAGTAGAGGTGCTGATGAGCTTTCTTAATATTAGCATTCTCGGACCAGGAAAGATCTTCAAAGACGTGCACACCCAGGAATTTGAAGCTCTTGACTCTTTCAACCATCGACCCGTTGATATAAATGGGACTGTGGGTCCCCATCCTACTCCTTCCAAAGTCCACAATCAGTTCCTTGCTTTTGCTGGTGTTGAGGGCCAGGTTATTGTGCTGGCAACCATATGGGCAGTCGCTCGATCTCTCTTCTATACTCTGATTCATCCCCATCAGTGATACGTCCCACAACAGTGGTGTCGTCAGCGAACTTGATGAAGGAGTTTGCACTATGACCGGCTATGCAGTCATGAGTATAGAGTGAGTACAGCAGGGGACTGAGCACACAGCCTTGAGGTGCTCCCGTGCTGATTGTTATCGAGGCTGACACATTTCCACCAATACGAACTGACTGTGGTCTGTGAATGAGGAAGTCGAGGATCCAATTGCAGAGGGATGCGCAGAGACCCAGTTCTGCAAGTTTGGTAACCAGCTTGGAGGGGATGATTGTGTTAAATGCCGAGCTGTAATCAATGAATAACAGCCTGACATATGAGTTTTTGTTGTCCAAGTGGTCCAGAGCAGAGTGGAGGGCCAGCGAGATCTCATCCACCGTTGATCTGTTGTGGCGGTAAGCGAACTGCAGTGGGTCCAGGTTTTAGTCGAGGTAGGAGTTGATTTGCGCCATGATCAACATCTCAACGCACTTCATCACCACAGGCGTTAGTGCCACTGGTTGATCATTGAGGCACGTCACCTTACTCTTCTTGGGCATTGGTATAATTGATGCCCTTTTAAAGCAGGTGGGGACCTCAGACCTCAGAAGTGAGAGGTTGAAAATGTCCGCAAAAACTCCAGCCAGTTGGTCCGCACAGGTTTTTAGAACACGACCGGGTATACCATCAGGTTCAGGCGCTTTTTGAGGGTTCACCCCTCTGAAGAATTTCCTGACGTCGGCCTCTGTGACTGAGACTGAAATACCATCACAGCGAATGGGGGCTCGAGAAGGCACATCAGTGTTATCCCTATCAAAGCGTGCGTAAAATGCATTGAGCTCGACAGGGAGTGATGTTTTGCCGACATTCGAGCTGCCTCCTAGTTTCGCCTTGTAGGAGGTGATTGCATTCAGGCCCCACCACAGCTGCCGAACATCTGTCTCATCCTCCAGTTTGGAGCAGAAGTCCCTTTTGGCCTTTTTGATGACCTTACCAAGGTCGTATCTGGACTTCTTGTAGACCACTCTATCATCAGACATGAATGCCCGGTGTCTGGTCTTCAGAAGAGTGCGGATCTCAAAGTTCATCCAAGGTTTCTGATTGGGAAACACTCAGATGGTTTTTGTAGGGATGCAGTCCTCCACACATTTCTTTATGAAGTCTGTAACGACTGTGGCGTATTTGTTCAAGTCTGTTGCCGAGTCCTTGAACATTGTCCAGTCTACAGACTCCTGGAGTTGTTCCTCTGCCCCCGCCCAGACCACCTATGTACTGTCCCCACCTCTGGGGGTGCACTCTTCAATTGCTGCCTGTAGGCAGGATTTACTGAAGTGAGGGCGAGGGATAGAGCGATAGGCATTCTTGATGGTGGTATAGCAGTGGTCGAGGGTCCTCTGGTGCAGCAGGAGACATATTGGTGGAAGTTAGGGAGTGATTTCTTGAGGTTTGCCTTATTGAAGTTCCCAGCAATTATGGTAAATGCCTCGGGGTAAGAAGTCTGTTTTTTGTTGGCCACGACGTGCAGCTCCTCCACTGCCAGACTGACGTCTGCCTGGGGTGGAATGTAGATCGCGGTCAGGATGATGGAGGTGAATTCCCTTGGGAGGTAGAAGGGACGGCACTTCGCCGCCAGATGCTCCAGGTGTGGAGAGCAGGAGTTGGATATGACTTCATAGTTTTCATAGTTTAGTTTCCAATTGATATGCATTTTAGAACACGACACGAGACTTTGAAGCAGGTAGGAACAGTACATGTTTGCAGGGACTGATTAAAAATGTCTGTATAGACCGGTGCCATCTGTTTGGCACAGAGCTTAAGAATAGAGGAGGTAGATTGTCCAAAGAGCCCCCCGCTCTTTGGACAATCGTCAGCTGACCAACGACCTGAGTGAGCTTTACTGCGGGTTTGAAAATCAGAAACGTAATCCTGGTACCCCCTCTCCCCCTCCCTAACCAACGCAGCCAGACCCCAGTCTACAAATAATGGACCCTGCAACCTCTCCTTCCCATTCACCACTTCATACCTACTTAAGGCAAGACTCCAGTATGAAAAGACTGGACCATTTCACACCCCAATCAACACTTCACACCCACTCACAGCCTGACCTCAGTCTGCAGAGACTAGGCTTTTCTACACCCACCCCCCTCCAATCACCACTTCACACCCAATCACCCACACCCTCTGTGCTGAACAACATAACTTATCCAATATCAATAATAAAAATAGAGGAGGTGGAGAGGCTTTTCAGAGGACAAAAGAGCCGTAAATCTCCAGGATTTGACAATGTTTCCCCCGCTACTCTTAAGCTCTGTGCCAAACAGCTGGCACCGGTCTATACAGACATTTTTAACCAGTCCCTACAAACATGTACTGTCCCTGCCTGATTCAAAGTCTCCACTATTGTCCCTATACCCAAAAAGACAAGGATTACTTGTCTACAGACTACAGGCCTGTCGCACTGACCTCTGTAGTCATGAAGACACTTGAAAGGCTTGTGCTGGCCCCGCTGACAAATATCACAAACTCCCTGCTTGACCCTCTGCAGTTTGCATATTGGGCTAATAGATCTGTGGATGAGGCAGTCAACCTGGGCCTGCACTTCATCCTACAGCACCTAGACCACCAGCGGACCTATGCGAGGATCCTGTTTGTTGATTTTAGCTCTGCATTCAACACCATTGTGCCAGAGCTACTACACTCCAAACTTTCCGAGTTGACTGTGCCTGAACCCCTCTGTCAGTGGATCACCAACTTCCTGACAGACAGGAAGCAGCATGTGAGGCTGGGAAAGCACATCTCGGACCCGCAAACGCTCAGCATAGGAGCACCGCAAGGCTGCGTATTCTCTCCTCTCCTCTACTCTCTATACACCAATGACTGCACCTCCACAGATACCTCTGTCAAGCTTCTCAAGTTTGCGGATGACACAACCCTGATTGGACTTATCCAGGATGGGGAGGAATCTGCCTACAGACAGGCAGTGTTACAGCTGGCGTCCTGGTGCCATAGCAACAATCTAGAGCTCAATGCTCTTAAGACAGTGGAATTGATTGTAGACTTTAGGAGTGCTCCCCCTCCACTCACCCCACTCACCATCAACAACACCACAGTCACATCTGTGGAGTCTTTTAAGTTCCTGGGAGCCATCATCTCCAAGGACCTTAAGTGGGGGGGGCTACCATCGACTCCACAGTCAAAAAGGCACAACAGAGGATGTACTTCCTGCGGCAGCTGAAAGGGCACAATCTGCCACAGGCAATGATGGTCCAATTCTACACGGCCATCGTAGAGTCTGTTCTCACCTTCTCCATCATGGTCTGGTTTGGCTCAGCCACCAAGCACGACACTTGGAGGCTGCAGCGAATCGTCCGATCAGCAGAGAAGGTTATTGGCTGCAACCTTCCCTCCATTGATGAACTGTACACTGCAAGGGCCAGGAAGCGAGAGGGCAAGATCATCTCTGACCCTCTCACCCTGGCCACAAACTCTTTGAATCACTTCCCTCTGGAAGGCGACTCCGGATTGTAAAAGCAGCCACAGCCAGACATAAAAACAGTTTTTATCCACGAGTAGTTGCTCTACTCAACAGCCAAAAATCTGTAGCCTCCCTTTGATCTGGTATTTTGTTGGTTCACATGATTGATCAATGGTGTTTTATCATTAATGTTTTATTATTATTAATGTTTAGTGTTTTCTGAGTCATTTGTAACAGTCACTGTATGTCATGTTGTTACTTGTGGGTGGAGCACCAAGGCAAATTCCTTGTATGTGAATACTTGGCCAATAAACTTACTTACTTACTTACTTACTTACTTACTTACTTACTTACTTACTTACTTACTTACTTACTTACTTACTTACTTACTTACTTACTTACTTACATTGTTGCAGATGCCTGAAAAAAACCTCATATAAATGGACTCATTCTCAGACATATTGGATGAACTATATATAGTACCTGACAGCTGCGACATTCATTACTTATAAATAACCTCATACATTTCTATGTCATTCACCATTGTGGGAGAAGACATAATGCAAATAATAAAGCAAAGTAGAATGGTGATAGAGAGCTCGGGACAGTAAAAAAATTATTATCTACACAACGATTCCCCAGGTGTTTAATCTTACTGTGGTGGCAAGATGTTTTAGACATGCAGTACTTGCTTTGGTAGTGGAATATACTGTGTTACAAAGATTATGCTGTCCGAGATATTTATGAAATGTGTCTCTCTCCATGTGGCCTATTTGACATCAACAACCCAAAACCAAAAGTGTTAAAATGATATATGGGAAGATTCTGAATTATTTTCTTGCAATGATTGCATGTAGTAAGGTCGGGGGTAGGGGTGGGGGAGTTAATGTAAAATATTTTGCCAATTCATATGATCCAAACGGCTGAAACTCTCGAAGATACACTGTTTTATGACCTATTTTAAGATAAAACTCTGCAGTTCTTAATAATGTGCAAATAATGTAAGTCATGGGTTACACTCCAGCTTGCTGCAGAAATATAAAATACCTGCAAAACTCTATCAAGTGAAAGAATGATATTTATTTTCCAAAGTGAAAACAAAAATCATTTATTTTTTGATATAACTTCATTTCTATGTTAATATTCTGCAGCATTTTACCTGATTTGTGCATTTCATTTTGTAGGTAACTTTTAAAGCAACAAAATACTCCGTCTCCCCAGATCTTAGATTTGTTCTTCTTGCATATGATGTCAAACAGGTAAGACCAAATTAATTTCATAAAAATAGAAACTTTTAAATAGTTACCTCTATAGGGCTTATTTACAGATGTCACAAGTATATTTTATAAACTAAAGATGTCAGAATATAATTAAAAATGCAATATTATGTAGCTTGATTATTTTAGTTGTTATCATGAAAATCAATATATAAATAATTGCTGGGCATTCAGATTTTCTCCAATGTAAGTTTATTCTGTTCTTTCCTGCGTCAGGAAATGTAGATTTGGTCAACTCAAAATCCACTTGTCTTATTTTCTGAATCTCCGTGTAACTCCTAACAGATGATCAAATGAAAATGGTTACAATTCAGAGAAAGATATTAACCAATATAAAATTTTACACTTCAGTAGAAACAATGGTATTTGTGATGGTGAATCATCTTTCCTTCTGAGATGTAGAAGGAATTTGAAGAATCTCTCTGAAATTTGTTTTTTACATTTATCTGTTTTGATCTTTTAGTATTGCGTAGTGCTACTATTTGGGACATTTTGCCAACAGTCTAATGTAAATTATTCAATATCCTGGAATTGCAATAACAATGTAGTCACTTGCAGTAAACCTGGCCAGATCAAAACTTGTGAATATTTGACAAAGGAAGAGTGTGTTGCTATTTGTCACTTGTTCTCGAGGAAGACCCTGGTATCTCGTTTATAGTTGTGATGTGTACGGAGGTGGCTGATTCGACCAATCTGCAATTGAAGTTTCCTTTCACACAGTGACAGAGTTGTAAGAAAGTTGTAGCATTAGTGATCCTTGTTTTTCGAGATTCTCTTTTCTTCTTTGTTTCCTCCATTCTAGTTTACTCATATGAATGAGCAGCACTTTTTATGTGGGTGCACCAAACAGGATGATCCAATGCTTGTTGCTCCCAGTGGTATGTGTCAATTGTGAAACACTTCAAGGATGTTCTCAGAGTCTTTGAATATCTATTTCTGTCCACAATGTGGTTGTTGCCCTCCCCTCCCCTCCCTCCCTTCCTCCCTCCCCCCCCCCTTCCCCCTCAGACATCTCTCCATGAAGTAGCTCGTTTGGTATTCTGTCAGCAGATAGTTTTCTGACATGTTTTGCTTATTTGATCTATGATCTTTTCAACAATGTGTAGATACCGGGAAGGTTTGTCTGGAACAGAATCCATGTGTATGGAATTTTGTCTTCTTACTTAATGTGGTATTCTTCTAAAACAGGTCCTATGGAAGTGGTTAAATTGTCTGGCATGTCTGCTGTACACTGTCTAATTCTTACAAGTAAGGGTGGGTATGGCAACAGCATGATATATCGACAGCTTGAGTTTTAGGCTGATTTATCTTTGTTCATAGACTTTACTTCCCAGTCTTCTAAAAACAGAGCTGGTTGTTGCTATCCCGTTGCGTCTTTGTCACCAATGTTTACTGATCTTGAGAGAGTGAAACCAAAGTGTGTGAACTTGTTCACTACTGAGAGCCTCTGATCATTCAGAAAGATGTATGGTTCTGTGTATGATGTGTTGCAGGTTTGTGCATAATTTCTGTTTTATTTTGCTAATTATGTTGCCGCAGGTATTGGAAAATATGTCCAAGCTTTCCTGCTGGACAAATGGCCAATTAGATCCCAGTGCTTGGGGCGTGAATGAATCCGAGGTTTTGTCATTATGTTGTCGTCAAGAGATAGTATTGGTCATGATGAGGTCATGCATTTTGCACAATCTAAGGAGCAACAGGCCATTACTGTTGGACTTTCCCCTCCAATTTTGCTAATATTTCATTTCCAGGCTCAGCAGACTGTTCAAACTTTTGCACTGACATCTCCAAGAAATATAAGTTTCTCTGACCTAGTTGCAGCTGAAATAAACTTTGTCGAGATCTTCATCAAACTTATTTTTGGTTTCGTCATCAGTAACTAATGCAGAGTTCCCACCTACAAAATACCTGTAATACCTGGAATGTAGTAAGATTGTGATGCATTTGTCCACAGGCTGCTGCCTACATACATGTCTAAGTAAATGAAAAAGTATGGACGTAACTTTTTGAGGATTTCTGCCAATTTCCTGAAGGTTGTGCCAACCATAAATTGCAAGGCCCAGTGTAATGGTAGTGCATGGATGGGGCAGAATGGCCCTGACTATAAGATGGCAGAAAAATATGTAATTGCTGGAAAAATGCTGGACTTTAAATGCTTGCAAGTATCCTTGACATTTGGGGCCATTCGTACACCATTAATAAAATAAAACAAATCAGTAGAATTCAAATTATTCAAGTTTTAAAACAATGTTTAAAAAACTATTCAGCATTTTTTTTAAATCATAGAAAATTTTCACCAATTCCTAAAATAGTAATTTATCCTAGATAAATCATGTTCCATCATAACGTTTGATGTCCTTTTAAATAATTGGTTTTGTTGTTCCTTTGCCTGTTCTACAGTTAAGGAAATCAGCATGTTCTGTATTGAATATGTGATTAAGTACGTTAAAAAAGCAATTAGGAGGGCATGGAGCATCAACAAAATATCACCAGGAAACAAGTTTAAGGAAAATTCCATGTTATTTTAAATAAAAAATTCAAAGACACAAAGAACTACAAATGCTGGTTTACAAAAAAAAGATACAAACAGCTGGAGCAACTCAATGGGTTCGGCAGCAGCTCTGGAGAACATGGTTAGATGATGTTCGGGTCATGACCTTGTATGGAGATAATATCAAGTTCAAATTTGCGTTTATTGTCACTTAACCAATTAAGATACAGTGAAATTTGAGTTACCAGACAGCCATACTAGTGAAAAGCAACAATACACACAGCCACATAAAATAAAATTGAACATAAACATCCACCACAGTGGAATCCACATTCCTCACTGTGATGGAAGCCAATAAAGTTCAGTCATCTTCCTCCTTTGTTCACCCGTGGTCGGGGTCTTTGTACCCTCCGCAGTTCGCTGCTACCAACGGTCCGATGTCCAAGCCCTCACATCGGGATGATCAAAACTCCAGCGTCGGGACGGATCTCCCGAGTCGGCCTCTTCTTACCGGAGACCGAGGCTTCACAGTGTTAAAGTCCACAGGCCCCGCGGTCGGAGACCTTTCACCGGTGTTCCTCGGCAAAGGATCGCAGGCTCCGCGATGGTAAGTCCGCGACGCGCCGTGCCCGTGGCTTGATGCTCCGGGCCGGTCTCCAGGAAAGGCCGCACCACTCCACGATGTAGGCTGCAGGGGGAATGGAGACGCGGCATGGAAAAAAATTGCATCTCTGTCGAGGTTAGTGGCTGGAAAAAGGTTCCCCTAATCCCCACCCCCCACATAAAACATACTAAGAAATATTGAAACATACATTAAACCTACGGCCCCATAACCCGAAATCATCCGGCCCGCCGAGCGCCCCCCTCTCCCTCGAGCGCTTCACCAAGCGCTTCCCCGAGCGTGGCAAATCGCTTCCTTGAGCGTGGCCAAACGCTCCCCCAGTACACCTGTGCACCTTCTGTGAACACGTTTAAGAAAGAACTGCAGATGCTGGGAAAATCAAAGGTAGACAATAATGTTGGAGAAACTCAGCGGGTGAGACATGCAAGGATTGCATGAGGCTGCCTCACCCGCTGAGTTTCTCCAGCATTTTTGTCCGGAATGGTACCATTTGGCGCCGCCGTTTCGGCACCTCCGTTTTTGATGTGTGGAGTATAAGGATAGGCACTGTTTTAGATCAGGACCCTTCCTCAGAATCTGAACCTGGTTGGGCACAAACCAGGAGGCCTGGAAATTGAGCTGGAAGCCATCTAGCACAAAATGACGGCTCAGGCTGGTGCTGAGAAAGCACACCTGGTTGTAGTTGTTAGCCCAGGTCTGACCCAAAACATCACCTATTCATTTTCTCCAGAGATGCTGCTTGATCCAAATGCTGCTTATGCCAGCATTTTGTGTCTTTCTTCGGTATAAACCAGCATCTGAGATTCCTCCCCAAATTCGAACAAAATTACGAGAGAGCAAAATTCCGTGTCGATCAGCAAGTTGAATTTGCCCCCTGCACCCGGGGCCGAAACGGCGGCGCCGAAATAGCGGTGCCGAAACAGCGGCGCCGGAACGGCAGCGCCGAAATGTACCCGACCCTTTTTGTCTACCTTCTGTGAACACGTGATTTGATGCTTTCCAGGGAGGGTTGAGGGTGGGATCCATGTGCACACGTGATAGATGTGGTCCGCCATCTGCTCACAGACATGCGTCCCGTCTCCTATGCGGAACAAGGGTGCCGACGCCTAATTTAAGACATACTTAAAATAATAAAAACAGAGAAGGAACAAGACAGATTGTTGGCGATGTGGCCATTATGGGTACCACCTGGTGGTGATATATGTAAAAGGTTTGGGGAAAGGATTGGGTAATGAGACTAATTTGCAACTGTTTCAAAGTAAAATGACTGGCAAAATGGCCCATGGTATTGTACACTCCCACATCCCCAGTATACATTGATGGCGCTGAAGTACAAATGGTCAAAAGCCTCAAATTCTTAGGAATAAATATCATCAGCAATTTGTCGTGGACCATCCACATCAAGGCAATGGCCAAGAAAGCACGCCAAGACCTCTACTTCCATAGTTTAGCATGTTCCCAAATACTCTCGTCAACTTCTATAGATATGCCATGGAAAGCATTTTATCAGGATGTATCACTGCGTAGTTTGGGAACAACTCCATCCAAGAGTGCAAGAAATTGCAGAGAGTTGTGGATGTAGTCCAGACCATCACACAAACCAACTTCCTTTCCATGGAATCCATCTACATTTCCTGCTGTCTTGGCAGGGTCACCAGCATAATCAAGGTCCAATCACACCTCGTCACTCCCTCTTACCCCTCCTCCTATCAGGCAAGAAGTCCAGACTGTTTCTTCCAAGCTGTTATTAGGCAACTGAACTGCTCTCTAGCCAAATAGAGTGTGATCCTGGCCACCCATCTACCTCATTGAAAACCTTTGGACTTTTTTTAATTGGTCTTTATCAGTCTTTATCTTTTATAATTTTTTTTAAATAATTTTATATGTTTCTATAAAATACCCCCTCATCCTTCTAAACTCCAGTGAATACAAGCCTAGTCTTTTCAATCTTTCCTCATATGACAGGAATCTTTCCTCATCTTACACTAAACAATGTACCATTTATCCTATATATATATATGTACACTGTGGTAGGCTTGAATGTCATCAAGTATAGTCTTTGACTGGATAGCACATAGGAAATTTTTTTTTTACTGTAGCTCGTTGCACGTGACAATATTATAGTCATAGAGTGATACAGTGTGGAAACAGGCCCTTCAGCCCAACACCGGCCAACATGTCCCAGCTACATTAGTCCCACCTGCCTGTATTTGGTCCATATCCCTCCAAACTTGTCCTATCCATGTACCTGTCCAACTGTTTCATAAACATTGGGATAGTCCCAGCCTCAACTACCTCCTCTGGCAGCTTATTTCATACACCCACCACTCTTTGTGTGAAAAAGTTACCCCTCAGATTCCTATTAAATCTTTTCCCCTTCACCTTGAACCTACGTCCTCTGGCCCTCGATTCCCCTACTCTGGGCAAGAGATTCTGTGCATCTAGCCAATTTATTCCTCTCATGATTTTATACACCATTATAAGACCATCCCTCATCCTCCTACTCTCCAAGGAATAGAGACCCAGCCTACTAAACCTCTCCTAATACTGTAGCTCAGATCCTCTAGTCCTGGCAAAATCCTCATAAATCTTCTCTGAACCCTTTCAAGATTTACTTAAATGAAATTAAACTAAATTTATATAATTTAATAGCCAAGACATAATATTACTTAAAGCCTTTGTTTTGAATTGAATAGTCTTCGCAGTCCTATGCATTGATTTTTCATACAGAGATATCGAATGCCTTGTGACGTTTTGTGAACATTTAAATACAATTCACAATCTTTCCCCTAGCCTGTTCTTTGTAACCATCCTATAAATGAATAGGTATGATCAGATTTTTGAATCAGTCTATAACAAATAAATAAAATAAATAAAACAACATTACATTGCCTTATTCATCAAGATAACTGCACACCCTCATAGGTTGTTGCTAATTCACAAACATGTTTTAGATTACTTATTTATTTATTTATTTATTTAAGAACAATTCTGTTTTGAGAAACTCCTCAGTCACCAACAAGCCATTTCTAAATGCAGATCTTTTGCAAGGTTTAAAGCTGGTTGATACAACATTTCTGTGCTATTTTAAGACAAGGCTCTTGTGAGACAATTCAAAAACGCACAGTGAATACTTAGAGGCTAAATTAAGTGATTGAGCAACGTCACAGGAGATTCATTGTACTTGGGACATCTACTTCATGACTCTTCCATGAGGCAGGGCATGCCACAAGTGGCAGCTAGGCCTGCTGTAGTGGAACCTGAGATCAAGCCTGCAGCATTACCCTATGGACCTTTGCAGCTGCCAAAGAGTATTATTATATTTAAATAGTCTCTGAAATTTAGAAATATTTTTGAAGTGCATATGGATTTAACTAATTAAAATATCTTTCAAATATTTCAAAATAAGAAATAAATGTAATTAAACATATTAGTGTAAATTAATTATGAGCAGACATACAAATTGAACTAGAGAAAAAGAATAACTTAATCAGAACATGCTAATTTCAAAGATTGGTGACCCCGTTCAAATATTTGTTTCCTGCTTTAGCAACTATGTCACAGTTGGCATAAACCTAAGGGGCCGGATGTGAAGAGCATCCAATCGATAATTAAGTTTACTTTTACTCCAAAGACAAAGTTGCTTTGTGGGAAATTAATGGTGCCGTGGAAAAGATATAGGCTCCCTTCGAAACCCTTGCTTTTAATCATGAATGGCACTTTCGCTGTCTTTGTACATATTGATGATTTGGAAGATCTAGATTATTACAGATCTTGTACACCTGTATGAGTAAAGATTACTGATGAGTCAATTTGATTGATTTGTCATGCACTCTGCTCCCAGAGCCTTCATTTGTTGATGTTCAAGTTCCTCAATTTTAAGTTGAAGTCGGGCTTCCTCAATTCAAAATCCAACCTATGAAGGCAAGCGTACCATATGACTTGGGCATTGTGGCAAGTTATTACCACTTGCTGCTAGATGGCATGGCACCCCATAGACGCCCGCACAGAAATCCTGCCCAGATGCCCATTCATTTCTTATTTTTGCAATGGATTTTCAACAAGTTTGACTAGCCACAAATTGTTGTAGGTGAGAGGGATCTAGGACTGCAGGTGCATAGTTCCTTCAAGGTGGAGTTTCAGGTAGGTAGGGTCAAAAGGGCTTTTGGCACTTTGGCTTCCATCAGTCAGAGTACTGAATGTAGAAGTTGGGAGGACATGTTGCAGTTGTACAAGATATTGGTGAGGCTGCATTTAGAGTATTGTGTTCATCTCTAGACACCATCTTATAGGAGAGTGGTTGTCAAGCTGGAATTGAATTGAATTGATTGAATCCTTTATTTGTCATTCAGACCTTTCGGTCTGAACGAAATGCTGTTGTCTGCAGCCATACATGTAATAAAAACAACACACAATAAACACAAATTAACATCCACCACAGTGAGTTCACCAAACACCTCCTCACTGTGATGGAGGCAAAAAGTCTTAGAGTTACTGTCTCTTCCCTCCTCTTCTCCCTCTGCGCCGAGGCGATACCCCACCGGGCGATGGTAAGTCAGTCCCGCGGTTCAAGCTCCGCGGCCTGGTGGTGGTCGAAGCTGCCGCCCTCCAGTCCAGCGGACGCAGCTGTTGCAACGGGTGCTCCGGAAAACAGGCATCAACCTGTGACCTGCGAGCTCCCGACATTGTCATCCACTGGCCCGCGGCCGAGCCCCGGATCCAGGTCGCCGCCGCCAGAACGCCGCCTCAGCCGCCGGAGCACCGTCTCCGACCCGCACCGGGCCGCCCACATGGCAGCGTCTCAGCCCCGCACCGGGCTGCACCCACGGGAGCACCTTCCAGCCGGGAGCCGGTCCGCCCTCACCGGAGCACCTTCCAGCCGGTAGCCAGGCCACCCACACGGCAGCGTCTCAGCCCCGCACCGGGCTGCTCACACGGGAGCGCCTTCCAGCCGGTAGCCGTGCCGCCCGCACGGGAGTGTCTCAGCCCCGCGCCGTCCGCCCTCACCGGAGCGCCGAGTCGTGCCGCTGACCGGACGTCGCCGCAGCCCGAAGACGGCCAGCCTCGCGTTGGTGAATCCTGGCTGGCTCTACCTCCGGACCCTCGAGGTCGGTCGCAGGTTGGAGGCCGCCAGCTCCGCCATTAGGCCTCAGCGCAGACGGGGGAAGAGAAGGGGGATACGACAAGAAAGTCGCATTCCCCCGAAGGAAGAGACAGAAAGCCCTGTTTCACCCTCCCCCCACACACATAACACCACCTAATAACCAAATAATTTACTAAACTAGACAAAAAAAACAACACAAAAAAGTAAAAACAGACAGACTGCAGGCGAGCCGCAGCCGTATCACAGCGCCGCCACTTACGGAAAGGGTACAAAGAACATTTACAAGGATGTTGCCAGCACTAGAGGGTCTAAACTATAGGGAGGGGTTGAGTGGGCTGGGACTATTCCTTGGAGCGCAGGAGGATGAGGAATAGATTGGGTAGATGCACAGTCTCTTGCCCAGAGTAGGTGAATTGAGGACCAGAGGACATAGGTTTAAGGTGAAGGGGAAAGTATTTAATAGAAATCTGAGGGGTAATTTTTTCACACAAAGGGTGGTGGGTGTATGGAACAAGCTGCAGAGGAGGTAGTTGAGGCAGGAACTATCCCAATGTTTTAGAAACAGTTAGACAGGTACATGGATAGGAGAGGTTTGGAGGGATATGGGCCAATTGCAGGCAGGTGGGACTAGTGTAGCTAGTGCATGTTGGCTGGTGTGGGCCAGTTGGGTCATAGAAATGTACGCTGTACAATTCTATGACTCCACAAGATGCTGAGATTCTCTTTTTAGATAATAATGTATGTCGGTTTATTATCTGCTACTCGTAAGCCTTATTCTTTTATTTTTTTTAATTTACAGGAGGAGTAACTTCTGCTTTATATTCTCAGACCATGTCTGTTGAAAGTAAAATTATGGAAGGTGCAAAACAGGCATCAGAATTTGACCCAATCTCTTACCCGGAAGATTAGTTTGAATATGCTATTTTTTAAATTTTCATTAATACTCTAGAGGATGATAATTTTATTGAAGATGCAGAGCAATTCAGATTATTTGTGATGGATATTGCCAGAATGATATGCTGACTAATCCTTGATTAAATATTATATTGAGCATGGATCAAAACCATGGCATTTCTTGAAATAGCAAGAGACATAATCATGTTATTTAGCCCACTTACTGGGTTTCTGAGTTCTGTTGTTGTGTAATACTGTGTTCCCCCCCCCCCCCCCCCCCCCCCCCCATTTTACTCATCAGGTTATCATTATGATCTGCAACCCCTGAGCATAAATGCACTCAATGTTAGGCAATCTAATGATCTAAGCAAGGTTTAAATAATGATGAATGCACCTTCAGCAAGGTCTTATTACTTTATAGATTTTACTTGTATTTGGAACAAACAGTCATAGGCTGTTGTTAAATTTTTATTAGATTTATGAATGTTTTTTCAAAGAAGGCAGGCACCTTGAACTGTTGGAGTGAAAGGTTGAAGATGTCCACAAAAACTCCATCCAATTGGTCCACGTGGGTTTTAAGAATGCAGCCAGGTACACCATCAGGGCTGAGCACTTTCTGGGGGTTCATCATTATCAAGGATCTATTGACGTTGGCCTCAGAGACTGACATCACAGGATCCTTGGGTGCTTGTAAAAACACATGTATTTTCAAATCAAAAACAATTGGCAAAAAAAAGTTACCAACAATATATATTTGACAGAAAACTATGCCCGGTAATTTGAACATATTTGCACCAATTATAATAATTAATTTTTTTAATACAGAAAGCAGGAATATTTCTGCTGTTTTAGGCAATCTAATGATCTAAGCAGGGTCTAAATAATGAATGCACCTTCAGCAAGGTCTTGTTACCCTATAGATTTTACATGTATTTGGAACTAGCAGTCATAGGCTGTTATTAAATCTTTTTCAGGATATCTTGGAATTATGCAGAAAACCTTGGATACAGTACTGAGCTTTATCACATCTGTTTCCTGAGCCCATAGCCATGTAAACAGGAATGATGCTGATGGGAAGTATGTTTGTTGTCCTACATGTAAAGGAGTTTATATGTATGCCTAATGTCCACTGGCAAGCAGCCGTGCGGGCAGATCACACTGTCAGGCTGTGTGGGTCCCAGGAAGATTTCAGTTCTTGAATATCATAATTTAAAAAAAGACACAAAGTTGGAAGGTGTTGAATGGAAAGGAAAAGGATAGGATTGTGTGTTTTTTAAGTCAGTAAAGATTGAATGACAATGAAAAGATTGAGTGAGAGAATGAGCATTAGGAGTTCAGACATGTTCTTCAATTTCTTTGGCCCTACTGGTTACCATGGGCTCAGAACTGGCACCACCATAACCGCCACTTCTGTTTCTTAATGGTTGCAGGTGTTAAAACATGCATGGTTTCCTTCTCTTCATCCACCATCCCTATTAATTTTAGATCTTTCCCGTTTATGTGCCTTTCATTTAGTTTTAAGAGTTTTTGTTTTAGCTTTAGACATACAGAATGGAAATGCGCACCTCGGCCCATCAAGTCCACGTGACCATTGACCACCTAGCTCTATGTTATCCCAGCTCTGTTATTTCCACTTTTCTATGTACTCCAAACGTACTCTGTTCAATTTTACTGAGGCCAATTAATCTACAAACCCGCAGGTATTTGGGATATGGGAAGAAGCAGGAGCACACATAGGAAAACAGGGAGAATGTGCAAACTTCACAAGGTCATCACTCGAGGTCAGGATAGAACTCTGTTTCGAATGCTTTGTGACTGCAGCTCTACCATCTGCATCACTGTGCCAAACTTGTGCATTTCCTGAAATATGTTTTGGTGATGCACCGTCACAATTGAATGAATTATAAGTAGATTTGAAGCTTGGATCAATGCTTATATTCGCTGGATGAGATAAAATTTCCTTACGCAGTGGTCAAGAATGATATGTGTTGGTTTTGAATGGTGGCATGTTGTTAATTGAACAATGGATAAGATTAGCGAAAAATGCTGGAAATACTCCAGGGCTAGAATTAATTGTATAGATCAGTGAGATTTCATCAAAATAGGTCAATTGAACTAAGTAAGATATTGTGTGTGACTGTGCAGAGACTGACCATGAACGCACGCTTAACTTCTTCCTGCAGTTCATCATGTCCTGGGGCTACTCTCTTATCTTTTATCAACACTACTATTATTTTCCTTTACCTTCTGAATATATATCTGGAAACCTCGGCCGCTGAGGATACAAACCATCTTTCGATTTCTTATACCAAGAAAAAATGTTTTGAAAGAATGATTTTCTTTTAGACCAAGAACATTTTTCAGCTCTATCAAAGTGGTCAAGGTTTGCCAATGTATGTGAATGCTTTTGATGTCAGAAACATTCAAACACAAGATAGACACAAGGTGCTGGAGTAACTCAACGGGTCAGGCAGCATCTCTGGAGAAAAAGAATGGGTGGCGTTTCAGGTGAAGACCCTTCTTCAGTCTACCTTCAGTCTGAGGAAGAGTCTTGACCAAAAAAGTCACCTATCCTTTTTCTGCCTGACCTGGTGAGTTATGGGCCTGTGCCACTTAGGCAATTTATTCAGCGACTGCTACGACTGTCATAGTCGTAGTCACGTCACCAAAAAAATGGCAACTGAACACCCATACAACAATGTCTACGACAACCTACCATCTAGTCAATGTCAAGCTACGGCAAGCTACCAATAACCGGCAACCCATAGGACGTCCACCTACGACCACACCTACGACAACCTCCGTCCACCCGCGACAAGGTAAGACAATTCAGTCGCCGGTACCTGTCACCGGTTGATGTAGGTTGACGTAGGTAGTCACCAATGGGATTCACTGAAGTCAGCACCGGCGACAACCTACGTCATCCTGGCAACAACCTACGACAGGTTTCCAAAACTCTGCGTATTTTTAACTTTCATGTTCATTTTAAACTTATTTCTAAGTTCCAAGTCCCTAGCACCAAGAAAGTATGACAGGGAAACTTTCTTAAATCTAAACACTAGCGTAAACGGAGACTTTTTAAACGCTGTACTCACCGATCCAGCAGAGATCACCATAGAGCGTCAGCAGAGATCACCAGAGAGCGCCGCGGCAACAACAATGGGAGCGCGGCTCCAAGGGAAACCCGGAGAAAACATCGGTGTAAACGGGGTTGGGGGGGGCAGGATTCAGAATAGGCTGAGAGCCCAAGCCTTAGGTCCTCCTCTGCCCAGCATTCTTCTGGCAAACGTCCAGTCCCTGGAAAAGCAGGGTAACCTCAGGGCGAGGGTCAGATTCCAGCGGGACATAAGGGACTGCAACATCCTCTGCCTGACTGAAACATGGCTGACCTCACTGATTCCAGATCAGGTAATCTGCCCAACCGAGTCCTCCACTGTCCACCGTGCTGACAGAACAGAAGAATCTGGGAAATCCATGGGTGGAGGAGTCTGCTTCATGACCAATAACAACTGGTGCAACCCTGGAAATATCAAGATGCTTTACCGTTCCTGCTCGCCGGACCTGGAGCATCTGACGATCTCATGCCGCCCATTCTACCTTCCCTGGGAGTTCAGCTCAGTGATCGTCACAGCCGTCTACATTCCACCGCATGCAGACACCGACGGGCACTATCGGCCCTACATGATGTGCTATGTCGACATCAAAACAAGAACCCGGATGCGGCTATGGTGGTGGCTGGAGATTTAAATAAATCAAATCTCAAGAAGGTCATGCCGAACTTCTACCAACACATCACGTGTGCCACCAGGGGGGAGAGAACATTGGACCACTGCTATACGCCATTCCGGAAGGGCTACAAGGCCGTTTCACTCCCTCCCTTAGGAAAATCTGACCACACTGCCATTTTCCTGCTGAAGTATAAACAGAGGATAGTTCGAGAAGCGGCAGTGACGAGGGACGTAAAGTGGTCCGACCAGTCAGAGGCCATGCTGCAAGATGCACTGACAGATGTCGACTGGAATATCTTCCAAGCAAGTTCCAGTGACGTCAGTGAGTTAGCGGAAACAATCTCGGACTTCATCGCAACAATAGCCGACAACATTGGCCCCTCGATAAGGGTTAGCACCTTTCCGAATCAAAAACCCTGGGTGGACAGGTCTGTTCATGTTGCATTGACTGCTCACACCGCTGCCTACAACTCGGGCCTGGCATCCGGAAATATGGACGTCTACAAGGTAGAGTCCTATCGACTGCAAAAGGCGGTGAAGGACGCAAAAAGGAGGTACAGGGACAAGATGGAGTCACAGATGGAGCAGCAGGACACCAGACGCCTGTGGCAGGGGCTACGGACTTTAACCAACTACCGAAGCAGCCCCCCCTCAACCGGAAGTGCCGGCACCTCCCTAGCTGATGACCTGAACTACTTCTACGCTCGTTTCGAGACGGGCAACATCACCCCAGGTCTGCCGGCTAACAACAACACCGCCAGCGCGCTGGCTACCGAGGCTGGAGGGAGGTCCATTGCTGGGGATATGCACACATTCTCGTTGTCCAAGCACGACGTGAGGAGGGCTCTGACACGGGTGAACACAAGGAAAGCTGTAGGCCCAGATGGCATCTCGGGTCGAATACTTAAGTCTTGTGTTACGCAGCTATACATCAGAAGATGCAACTCCAGAGCCAACAAGATCATGGGAGACCCCTTCCATCCCAGCAACGGACTGTTCCAGCTGCTACGGTCAGGCAAACACCTCCGTTGCCATGCTGTGAAAACGGAGAGGATGAGAATGCACGGACCCCACGTTCGAACTATTTACCCTACCATGGACACAATCCTCCCTTTCCCTTAATATTCTCTGCTTCCCCAGTCCACTCCACTCACCACTGAACCCCTCTCCATGAACCCCAAATGATCCACAGCCCAATGACTTCCTGTATTGACTCTGGAATGGCAGAGACACGAAAGCATTTATAGGCATTAGAAGGCAAAAGCTTTTATTTGTTTGATCTATGCAATATCTGTTCCAGCACACATGGCTTTTGATGTCATGGGTGCTGATATTTTGCTGCCATAATTTCTTCCACAAGGGTTTTCCACATTCTGTTTATGGAATAACCTCAACATGTCTTTTTGGATGCTGCAAAATTCTAGTCCATCTATTGAAGAAGCATTTTACAATCATCTAGATTCATCACTTAGTTCAATAGTTTCAAATTGTGATCATTTGATGAGCTGTAAATGTCGACTCTGAATTTGCCTCTGCCATTTACATCTCATTCAGGTTCCGCTTTTACTTTTTATTTCAACAATTACCATTTTGCTTGCATCATCATCCTCTTTGCCATTTTAATTTATGCTGCCTTACACGCCAGCACACATCTTCCCTTCTTATCTTTCTTCCTCTGTGTTAGTTCATACTGCTTCCCTGTGTTAGTTCATACTGCTTCTCCGACTAAATATTTCCAATATTATTATTTTTGATATTTCAGGGTTTCATCATCCAGGGTAGTTTTGTTTTACTGCATAAAACAAAGCAGTCAGTCTTGGCAATATTAGCTCTATTTAATAAGTCTGGATTATTTTTTTCCTCCTTTGAGTCTTTTAAGCCTACCAGTTTCTTAAAAGCTACTGATCATCTCAATGAAATCCAATTTTGATGAAGCTTTTGAAACCTTTCACTTTTCCAAATCAATTTATCCATGAACCTACTTAAGCTTGTTTGGTGTTTTTTGGCAGAAATGTCAAAATAGCATATTTTCAGCTGACTCACTGATATTACACTAAACTAAATTTTCCAAATTAAATTCGGCTCTGCAATTTTGAACAGTATTAACTGAATTAATTATTTAATCATGGACTCACTGCTTGCCAGAAAATAAAGGTTTGGCTGCTGATCTTTGAAGCAACGCTGAGAAACCAGAAGATCAGAAAGAAAATTTGCAAGAGAAATTATAATGGCTTTCACAGAGTAATCTATATCACCATTCAACACCTTAGCGTTAAATTAGTTGTAGACTGCACATTATTTTCGATGGGCAGAAAAAAAGTCACTGACATCTGTCATTAGTTAAATCCTGATCTTTTGCAGTCTGCTTTGATAGACAAAAATTGCCGACAGTGTGAATTAACAGCAACCGTGAATATCTATGCCACAAGTACTTCCTGTCACGAGGGAGTAATTATTCAGGTGTCTCAGTCTATCATGGCATGGGGTCATGAGTGCATTGAGCATGATGGTTTCCAGATCATTACCTATTTGCAAATCTGATAGGCAACAAGTAGCAACCATGATTTTGTAATTGCAGCTTTCCGTGATGAACCGTGGTTATATTCAGATCTTTGTCTATCACACAATGTATTATATTTTTGTTGAATAATCCACCTCTCAACCCCAATCTCCTACATTCTCCCTATACTCCCTGACACCCGTACTTCACCTTAAAAATATCCATTGACTTTGCCTCTACAGCCGTTTGTGGCAATGAATTTCACAGATTCACCCCCATCAGACTAAATACATTTCTCCCCATCTCTTTTCTAAAGGTACATCTTTTTATTCTGAGGCTATGGCCTCTAGTCCTCGTCTCTCCCCCAGTGGAAACATCCTCTCCACATCCACTCTATCTAAGGCCTTCACTAAGTTTCAATGAAGTCTTCCTCATCCTTCTAAACTCCAGCGAGAACAGGCCCAGTGCTGTCAAACGCTCATCATATGTAAATATTGATGTAGAAATTGGTGAATCCTGTTCTTAAACTTAGTGCATGTTTTCATTCTTTGTCTAAAATAACCCTCTAAAATCTATTTAGCATCAGATAGAAGTTAGAATTTTAATTGCAACTGTTTAATTGGCACCATAGTAATTCCCACTGTTAAACTCTATTGAGGTTAATGGCACCAAATATTGTACATTATTCATCAAAGATAATAGAGCACATTGTGCGCTGGCTACCAAAAACAAATTATAACCGCTTAAGTTTTAATTAAGACCTATGTTATGAAATAATTACAATATATCACTGCAGATGATAAAGTCAGGCATTAGCCCAGCAGTAAAGATGTGGAAGGGAAAGAATTATGCACAGTTACTGAATTATGGAATGAAGAAATTATGTGAAAGGTGTAACATTAAACAAGAAATTATTATTCCCTAAATTAATGAATGAACGTGTAATCTGCTATTTGCCAATTTTCCACCACAGAAATCCATTAGAAATAAATAGATGCATGCCAGCTTTTGAACATAGAGGACAGGAAAATATTATTTTACAAACCATTCAATTACTAAAATTGCTGATATAAATACGTGAGGGGGAGAAAATTCAGAAGGGAAAACTTCTCTAATTGAATATTCCCAGCAAGGGCAAATTGTTCAGGAAACAGCAGCCCTTGACTTTCCCCTTTTCAAATTTATGTACAGAAAATATGGCCCTCCCGGCAATGATGTCCTGAACAGCACTCTCATGAGAATCCTGGTTCTTGCTGTGTGCATTAGAAACCTTGTGTATATATAGCATATAAACAGCCATAAGAAAATCTGACCTAAATAGTTTTTAACAAAACACCCAGAGGCATGAGTAGACCTTGGGAGTGGTGTGCAGTTGGTCAGGAGCGTCACTCTGTCCCAAGGTGAAATTAACAGTGCATGGGTCAATATACCAGGCAAACTTTGGAATGGGATCATTGCCCCCAGACGAAGACAAAATGCACAATTGGACTGTGAAGAATTGCATCCTCTCTGGGACGTCTGCACCCAATGAGATATATGTACCCATTGGAGAGGGCAATCCATTCCCTCTGATTACCTACTATACTTTTGTCCTTTTTTGGGCTTCATTTGTTCTCATAACAGTTCCCACCTAGCATTACTTCCTACGGGTAAGTAATGAGCAAACATTTTGCAGTACCTTAAGGATCCTGAGCATGTTCCTTTTCAACATAGTATGGGTTCAGAAGACATAACTTTAGACCCCCCACCCCCACCTTTATCACAAATAGTGAAATCTCAGCTGAATTTACTTCCATTTTAGGGTCCCTTGTGGAACATTCTCCTGCAGCTTAACCCAATTTAGAATTTAACTCAGAACATAGGATCAATAACTTTTTCCATGGAACATTTTCTGTGCTAAATTTGTCCCATTATTCTTCAGGCTTCACCTTTCTTGTTCAAACATTTTTTGACACTAATAGAGAATGGATGATTTTTTAAATAAAGATAAATGTTATCTTTATCCATTCCAACATCACGCAGTCATAGTACTAACTTAAATATTTTGTTGAATTACTAAAATGACCCTTGTTCAGGTGATTTAGATTGTATTACTACGTTAATGTTTTATGATTGAAATGTGCAACATTCGGCCCAGCGAGGCCATGCCGACCATTGATAACACACTCACACTAGTCCTACGCTATCCGACTTTCGCTTCTACTCCCCACACATAAGGGACAATATATTGAGGGAAATTAATCTACAAACCTGCACATCTATGGGATGTGGGAGGATACTGGTTCACCCAGAGGTAACCCACTCGGTCACAGGTAAGATGGCAATCCCCATACAGACAGCAACCAAGGTAAGGAGGCATTATGTCGACCAGCTGTGCCACTGTGATGCCCTGTCTGTCTGATAGCTGTTGTCCCCTTCTCCTCCACTTCTTTTCAACCTCGTTGTAACATTAAGGAAACATTTCAAATCCTTCCCTTCGATCAGAAATATGAGCCTGGAATTTGCAATGAGTATAATAGTGGAACTATCAGCGTTCTCTATTGTAATGGAGGAAATCTGACACAAATCATAAGAATTAGTACACTTTCGGCTCCATGCCAATGTCCATGTTACTCTCAATGATTCACTGCTCTCCCATCGGGTGGACTGCTGTTGTCTTTGACAAGGTTATCAGTGCAAAATTTGTGAATTGACATGATTGACAAGTTTTTAAACTGCTCTCACATCGGATGAAAGCAGAGGGAAATGTGTCCCGTTGAGTGAAGTGCAACTGGACATCAACAGAAAAATCATCTCTCCAGCCTGGGAAACTAGATTCATATATTTGGGAGGACAGGAAGGGGCTGTGGTGAAGAAATCTGTTTTTGGATATCCCTCCAGATCCATACATTGGTATTATCCAACAGTTGCATTCACCCCCTTTGTACAGCTTTACAGATTTCAATGGATCTGAATGTGTGGTTTTGGTGGCAAAATGACACTTGTAATTGGATGGCAATGAAAGGCATGTCAGTCCCAAGGAATATGATTCCATCAACATTTATTTGAAAGCTCCATTAGTTTAAATTGAGTAAAATTATTTTTGAAAAGTATGATTAAATCTTGTTAATGAAATTTCACCTTATACTTCTATATTATTTGACTGTATTTCAAATTTTGCAAAATGCTTAAAATGTTATAAGAATGCTTTGCTTAGAAACATAGAAACATAGAAAATAGGTGCAGGAGTAGACCATTCGACCCTTTGAGCCTGCACCGCCATTCAATATGATCATGGCTGATCATCCAACTCAGTATCCTGTACCTGCCTTCTCTCCATACCCCCTGATTCCTTTAGCCACAAGGGCCACATCTAACTCCCTCTTAAATATAGCCAATTAACTGGCCTCAACTACCTTCTGCGGGAGACAATTCCAGAGATTCACCACTCTGTCTGAAAAAGGTTTTCCTCATCTCGGTCCTAAAAGATTTCCCCCTTATCCTTAAACTGTGACCCCTTGTTCTGGATTTCCCCAACATCGGGAACAATCTTCCTGCATCTAGCCTGTCCAACCCCTTAAGAATTTTGTAAGTTTCTATAAGATCCCCCCTCAATCTTCCAAATTCTAGCGAGTACAAACCGAGTCTATCCAGTCTTTCTTCATATGAAAGTCCTGACATCCCAGGAATCAGTCTGGTGAACCTTCTCTGTACTCCCTCTATGGCAAGAATGTCTTTCCTCAGATTAGGAGACCAAAACTGTACGCAATACTCCAGGTGTGGTCTCACCAAGACCCTGTACAACTGCAGTAGAACCTCCCTGCTTCTATACTCAAATCCTTTTGCTATGAATGCTAACATACCATTCGCCTTCTTCACTGCCTGCTGCACCTGCATGCCTACTTTTAATGACTGGTGTACCATGACACCCAGGTCTCGTTGCATCTCCCCCTTTCCTAATTGGCCACCATTCAGATAATAATCTACTTTCCTGTTTTTGCCACCAAAGTGGATAACCTCACATTTATCCACATTATACTGCATCTGCCATGTATTTGCCCACTCACCCAGCCTATCCAAGTCACCTTGCAGCCTCCTAGCATCCTCCTCACAGCTAACACTGCCCCCCAGCTTTGTGTCATCCGCAAACTTGGAAATGTTGCATTCAATTCACTCGTCCAAATCATTAATATATATCATAAATAGCTGGGGTCCCAGAACTGAGCCTTGCGGTACCCCACTAGTCACTGTCTGCCATTGTGAAAAGGACCCGTTTACTCCTACTCTTTGCTTCCTGTCTGCCAGCCAGTTCTCTATCCACATCAATACTGAACCCCCAATACCGTGTGCTTTAAGTTTGTATACTAATCTCTTATGTGGGACCTTGTCGAAAGCCTTCTGAAAGTCCAGATATAACACATCCACTGGTTCTCCCTTATCCACTCTACTAGTTACATCCTCGAAAAATTCTATAAGATTCGTCAGACATGATTTACCCTTCATAAATCCATGCTGACTTTGTCCAATGATTTCACCACTTTCCAAATGTGCTGCTATCCCATCTTTAATAACTGATTCTAGCAGTTTCCCCACTACCGACGTTAGACTAACAGGTCTGTAATTCCCCATTTTCTCTCTCCCTCCCTTTTTAAAAAGTGGTGTTACATTAGCTACCCTCCAATCCTCAGGAACTACTCCAGAATCTAAAGAGTTTTGAAAAATTATCACTAATGCATCCACTATTTCTGGGGCTACTTCCTTAAGTACTCTGGGATGCAGCCCATCTGGCCCTGGGGATTTATCGGCCTTTAATCCATTCAATTTACCTAACACCACTTCCCGGCTAACCTGGATTTCACTCAGTTCCTCCATCTCATTTGACCCCCGGTCCCCTGCTATTTCCGGCAGATTATTGATGTCTTCCTTAGTGAAGACAGAACCAAAGTAGTTATTCAATTGGTCTGCCATGTCAATTCACGCAATAGAAATGATCAATTCACCCGTTTCTGACTGCAAGGGACCTACATTTCTTTTAACTAATCTTTTTCTCTTCACATATCTATAAAAGCTTTTCCAGTCAGTTTTTATGTTCCCTGCCAGTTTTCTTTCATAATCTATTTTCCCTTTCCTAATTAAGCCCTTTGTCCTCCTCTGCTGGTCTCTGAATTTCTCCCAGTCCTCTGGTAGGCTGCTTTTTCTGGCTAATTTGTACGCTTCATCTTTTGTTTTGATACTATCCCTGATTTCCCTTGTTATCCACGGATGCACTACCTTCCCTGATTTATTTTTTTGCCAAACTGGGATGAACAATTGTTGTAGTTCATCCATGCAGTCTTTAAATGCCTTCCATTGCATATCCACCGTCAACCCATTAAGAATCAATCGCCAGTCTATCTTGGCCAATTCACGTCTCATACCCTCAAAGTTACCTTTCTTTAAGTTCAGGACCCTTGTTTCTGAATTAACGATGTCACTCTCCATCCTAATGAAGAACTCAACCATATTATGGTCACTCTTGCCCAAGGGGCCACGCACAACAAGACTGCTAACTAACCCTTCCTCATTACTCAATACCCAGTCTAGAATAGCCTGCTCTCTCGTTGGTTCCTCTACATGTTGGTTTAGAAAACTATCCCGCATACATTCCAAGAAATCCTCTTCCTCAGCACCCTTGCCAATTTGATTCACCCAATCTATATGTAGATTGAAGTCACCCATTATAACTGTTTTACCTTTGTTGCACGTATTTCTAATTTCCTGTTTGATGCCATCCCCAACTCCACTACTACTGTTAGGTGGCCTGTACACAACTCCCACTAGCGTTTTCTGCCCCTTAGTGTTTCGCAGCTCTACCCATATCGATTCCACATCCTCAAAGCTAATGTCCTTCCTTTCTATTGCGTTAATCTGCTCTCTAACCAGCAACGCTACCCCACCTCCTTTCTCTTTCTGGCTATCCCTCCTGAATATTGAATATCCCTGGATGTTCAGCTCCCAGCCTTGGTCACCCTGGAGCCATGTCTCCGTGATCCCAACTATATCATAGTCATTAATAGCTATCTGCACATTCAACTCATCCACCTTATTATGAATGCTCCTTGCATTGAGACACAAAGCCTTCAGGCTTGTTTTTACAACACTCTTACCCCTTATACTATTATGCTGAAAAGTGGCCTTTTTTGATTTTTGCCCTGGATTTGCCGGGCCTCCCACTTTTACTTTTCACCTTGCTACCTATCGCTTCTACCCTCATTTTACACCCCTCTGTCTCTACGCTCACACATTTAAGAAACCCTTTCCCTTTAACTCCATCCTCCACTATCCCATTCGACACCCCACCCCCCTTATTCAGTTTAAAACCATCCGTGTAGCAGTGGCAAACCTGCCTGCCAGAATGCTGGTCCCACACCTGTTAAGATGCAATCCGACCCTTTTGGACAGTTCCCCCTTACCCCAAAACAGATCTCAGTGATCTAAGAATCTAAATCCCTGCCCCGTGCACCAGTTCCTCAGCCACACGTTCAGGTCCCGTATCTCCCTGTTCCTACTCTCGCCAGCACGAGGAACTGGAAGCAAACCGGAGATAACAACCCTGGAGGTCCTGCTTTTCAGCATTTTTCCGAGCTCTCTAAAGTCACGCTGCAGAATATTCATCCCCTTCTTTCCGACATCGTTTGTGCCGACATGCACTACCACTTCCGGATGTTCACCTTCGTCCTTGAGGATTTTCTGCACTCTGTCCGTGACATCCTGGATCCTGGCACCAGGAAGGCAGCACACCATCCTCGCATCCCATCTGTTGCCGCAGAAACCCCTGTTCGTACCTCTCACAATGGAGTCTCCCACTACAATGGCGTTGCCTGCCTTAGGCCTTTTTGGTTTTGGCTCAACAGCCCTATTTGCATCGCAAGCCAGTCCACCGCTCAGTGTAAACACGTCTTCTGTCCCGACAGCTTCCAAGTGGGTGAACATGTTCACAAGAGGTACAACACCCGTGGACGTTGGCATTCCATGCTTCCCTCCCTTTCTCACTGTCTCCCACCTTCTCTCTTCCAGTACCTTAGGTGTAACAATCTTACTGTAGGACTTGTCGAGGAACAACTCCGTTTCTCGGACGAACCGGAGGTCATCCACTTGCTTCTCCAGTTCCCCAACACCGTCCTTCAGGAGCTCTACCTGGATGCACTTCTCGCATTTGTAGCAGCCAGAGGCACCAGCGGTGTCCTTGACCTCCCACATACTGCAAGCATCGCACTGAATCAGCTTGCCTGACATCTCCTTCTTTCGTCTCTACCTCTCAAGCGTATTGCGTGGTCTCCTCTCCACAGCCTCCTCGCCGAAGACTCACACTTTTCTCACAGGGCACTTCGCTCACTCACTGCCGCTCCCTAAGAGCCGTCTTGCTTAAATTGACTGATAAATTGCCTGATTTACCAATTTACAAACCAAATTCCTCAGTTTTCAACTGTTTTCCCAGCACTGACTCACTTCTCTACTCCCACTCGGGCTAGAGCCAATCAGTCTTATCTCTTGCTAAACTCCTCCTGCTGTTGCTCCCAAAGCTACAGCAGTTCTGTAGCAAGTTCTACACCAGTTGCTTCTTGGTTTACTGTCTGGCAGAATTCTTCAAATTAATTTGCTGTTCAGTCAGCGTGATGGTATCACTGTTGCCGAATGCTTCCAATTCCTCCATACAAGGTGACTTTTGGCAGTTAACTTCAGAAGAGAGGCTGTTCCCCATCTGTGCTGTATCTCTCTACATCATCGTCTATACAGTATCTCTAGTTTCCCTTTCCCGTGACTTTCAGTCTGAAGAAGGGTTTCGACTCAAAACGTCACTCATTCCTCTCCAGATATGCTGCCTGTCTCGCAGAGTTACTCCAGCTTTTTGTGTCTATCTTTGGTTTAAACCAACATCTGCAGTTCCTTCCTACTCAGAAGAGAGCCTGTTTGGTGGAAGATTTGAAGCTTGATGAGCAGTTATCTACAAGGGTACTACTATCCTTTTGCCGCTGACTGGAAAATTCAGGCCAATAACTCTTCCTTTGCTTAAAAAGTTGAAATTAGTATTGCAAAATGAGTTTCTTTGTTCATTATATCTGCTGGTAAATGTAGATGGTGGTTACGAGAGAGTGAGGAAAGAAATTCTGGCATTTCTTCGGTTATTCCCAATGGCCATAAATGTACTGACTGCTAATATGAAATATTGATGCCATGGGAAAGGTATATTTCCAAAATGGATTGGACGTGAGCATTATTTAATAATGGCCACTGCTGCATCTCTTCAATAAATCAGCAGTACTATAAAAGCAGCGAAACCACTTTAATTCCAACATATTGTTAATAGTAGATTAGAGTATCTTTCAAAAAATATAATGAGTTCCTAAAAGGACCATATTTTTGAACACTTATTATTGAAAATCCTCTCCTCGGGCCAAAAGATGTCCTTCAGTCCCTTTGAACATTAAGGAAATTCCTTAAACGCCTGGATTACTAAACCAATAGGTAGTGCAATCTTTAAGTTAATTATAGGTCCCTACTGTTCTGTTTAGTAGCTTCACCTTAATTCAAGGGCACTTCTAAATCCTCACAGCATTGGCTCCTTGATTAATCAAGATCACATTTCTGTATCTTCTGCATGGCATTGAAAGGTTATCTTGTTACCATGACGACATAACTAGATCAGATGTGTGTCCTTTCCAACCTTTTGTGTCAGGATATAGCTGGTCATTCCGAATGGAACAGTACATAATTTTACAAGGCATGTTATGTAAATATTAAAAAACACAATTTGTTAACATTATACATCAGTATAAATATGACACATAAGTTATTTGCAGCAATGATGTCAAATATGACCCATTTAAACTTACTTAAATCTCCCATAGCTTTGTTTAACAAATTTACAAAAAATTGTGAGATTTACTTTCAATAAGCATATCAATTTGTATCCTCAACCACTAAATTTATATTGGACTAGACTAAGTGGGACCCGTTGGGTCCCAGCATCACACGGGAGGGCTGGTCACCAACGCAATATTCCACCTCGCCACCAATTCCAATATTGCTCGCCAGTTGCGGGGGGGGGGGGGGGGGGGGGGGCTTTCTGTTGTGCTAGTATGGGTGTTGTGGGCCAAAGGTACTGGTTTCTAGAGGGCTAGTATAGACATTGTGGGCCGAATGGATTCTGGGGCTGGCAGCCAACTGTTGCAACAATTTTAAAAGCCAAGCCAAGGCAAACAATTGGGCAGCAGCCACCCGACAACCAAAATTTATTTTGTGAACACAAACTTGTTAAAAAGGCGAGGCAAACAATTGGGCAGCAGTCACCCGACAACCAAAATTCATGTTGTGAACACAAACTTGTTAAAAAGGCAAGGCAAACAATTGGGCAGCAGCCACACGACAACCAAAATTCATTTTGTGAACACAAACTTGTTAAAAAGGCGAGGCAAACAATTGGGCAGCAGCCACCTTACAGCCGCATCGAGGGGACTCACCATGGAGTAGACGTGCATTCAGTATTATTCGCAGCTAAGAGAGTCGTGACCCTCTCGCTTCCTGGGTCTGGCAGAGTGAGTGATGGGCTACACTTCCGGGATTTATAGTCCCTCCCCCCTGCCGCCAGCGGGGGCAGCAGAGAGAATGGGGATTTTTTTTAAAACATTAATATCTCTCTGATTTTTCATCGATGGGAAAAATCCTCCAGTCCTGGAAGGCGGAGGGGGGCTCTGAGCGAGGTGGCCAAAAATGACGGCCGTAGGTGGCGGCGTTCTCTCGGAAATCACGCCACAGCGAGCCAAAAGCGGTCAAGATCAGACTTTTAGTAATATAGACTACTGAAACTTAAGATCAAGGTATTCAAATAGGTAAATTTTTTGTCTCCTTTAATAAAAATCAAAAATTGGTTGGATACAATATATAACTTTTATATTCTATGTCAACTCTAAATCATTGGACAATAACATATAACCATATAACAATTACAGCACGGAAACAGGCCATCTCGGCCCTACAAGTCCGGGCCGAACAATTATTTTCCTTTGTCCCACCTGCCTACACTCATACCATAACCCTCCATTCCCTTCTCATCCATATGCCTATCCAATTTATTTTCAAATGATACCAACGAACCTGCCTCCACCACTTCCACTGGAAGCTCATTCCACACCGCTACCACTCTCTGAGTAAAGAAATTCCCCCTCATGTTACCCCTAAACTTCTGTCCCTTAATTCTGAAGTCATGTCCTCTTGTTTGAATCTTCCCTATTCTCAAAGGGAAAAGCTTGTCCACATCAACTCTGTCTATCCCTCTCATCATTTTAAAGACCTCTATCAAGTCCCCCCTTAACCTTCTGCGCTCCAGAGAATAAAGACCTAACTTATTCAACCTTTCTCTGTAACTTAGTTGTTGAAACCCAGGCAACATTCTAGTAAATCTCCTCTGTACTCTCTCTATTTTGTTGACATCCTTCCTATAATTGGGCGACCAAAATTGTACACCATACTCCAGATTTGGTCTCACCAATGCCTTGTACAATTTTAACATTACATCCCAGCTTCTATACTCAATGCTCTGATTTATAAAGGCTAGCATACCAAAAGCTTTCTTTACCACCCTATCTATATGAGATTCCACCTTCAAGGAACTATGCACGGTTATTCCCAGATCCCTCTGTTCAACTGTATTCTTCAATTCCCTACCATTTACCATGTACGTCCTATTTTGATTTGTCCTGCCAAGGTGTAGCACCTCACATTTATCAGCATTAAACTCCATCTGCCATCTTTCAGCCCATTCTTCCAAATGGCCTAAATCACTCTGTAGACTTTGGAAATCCTCTTCATTATCCACAACACCCCCTATCTTGGTATCATCTGCATACTTACTAATCCAATTTACCACACCTTCATCCAGATAATTGATGTACATGACAAACAACAAAGGACCCAACACAGATCCATGAGGCACCCCACTAGTCACCTGTCTCCAAGCCGACAAACAGCCATCCACCATTACCCTCTGGCGTCTCCCATTCAGTCACTGTTGAATCCATTTTGCTACTCCTGCATTTATACCCAACAGTTGAACCTTCTTAACCAACCTTCCATGAGGAACCTTGTCAAAGGCCTTACTAAAGTCCATATAGACAACATCCACTGCTTTACCCTCGTCAATTTCCCTAGTAACCTCTTCAAAAAATTCAAGAAGATTAGTCAAACATGACCTTCCAGGCACAAATCCATGTTGACTGTTCCTAATCAGACCCTGTTTATCCAGATGCTTATATATATATTATCTCTAAGTATCTTTTCCATTAATTTGCCCACCACTGAAGTCAAACTAACAGGTCTATAATTGCTAGGTTTACTCTTAGAACCCTTTTTAAACAATGGAACAACATGCGCAGTACGCCAATCCTCGGGGACTATTCCCGTTTCTAATGACATTTGAAATATTTCTGTCATAGCCCCGGCTATTTCTACACTAACTTCCCTCAATGTCCTAGGGAATATCCTGTCAGGACCTGGAGACTTATCCACTTTTATATTTTTCAAAGGTGTCAGTACTTCTTTTACTTTGAAACTCATAGTATCCATAGCTACTCTACTAGTTTCCCTTACCTCACATAATTCAATATCCTTCTCCTTGGTGAATACCGAAGAAAAGAAATTGTTCAATATCTCCCCCATCTCTTTTGGCTCTGCAGGTAGCTGTCCACTCTGTCTCTCCAATGGACCAATTTTATCCCTTGTTATCCTTTTGCTATTAATATAGCTGTAGAAACCCTTTGGATTTACTTTCACCTTACTTGCCAAAGCAACCTCATATCTCCTTTTAGCTTTTCTAATTTATTTCTTAAGATTCTTTTTACATTCCTTATACTCCTCAAGCACCTCATTTACTTCATGCTGCCTATAATTATTGTAGATCTCCCTCTTTTTCCGAACAAGATGTCCAATTTCCCTTGAAAACCAGGGCTCTTTCCAATTTTTACTTTCCTTTCAACCGAACAGGAACACAAAGATTCTGTACTCTTAAAATGTCCCCTTTAAATGTCCTCCATTTCTCTTCTACATCCTTCCCATAAAACAAAATGTCCCAGTTCACTCCTTTTAAATCATTTCGCATCTCATCAAAGTTAGCCTTTCTCCAATCGAAAATCTCAACCCTAGGTCCAGTTCTGACCCTCTCCATAATTATATTGAAACTATTGAAATTGGACAATGGATCATTTAGCTTAGCAGCATTTTTGCCTCTAAATTTAGATTCTTGCTGGATTCACAAAAATCTAGGCTGATGTTTTAGGCGATACCGACGGTGGAAGTAAGCATCATTTATTGTGCTGGAGATGAAGAAACTGCAGATGCATGAACCTTGAGCAAAACACAAAGTGCTGAAGAAACTCAGCAGACCAGGCAGCATCTCTGGCGGGAAAAGGATAGACGATGTTTCGGGTTTGGACACTTCTTCAGTCTGAAGACAGGTCCTGATCCAAAACATTATCTGTCTGCATCAGAGAAACATAGAAATATAGACAATAGGTGCAGGAGTAGGCCATTCGGCTCTTTGAGCCAGCACCGCCTTTCAATGTGATCATGGCTGATCATCCACAATCATTAAGAGCCCTATCTAGCTCTCTCTTGAAAGTATCCAGAGAAGAGGCCTCCGCCACCCTCTGAGGCAGAGAATTCCAGACTCACAACTCTCTGTGTGAAAACGTGTTTGCTCATCTCCGTTCTAAATAGCTTACCCCTTATTCTTAAATCATTGGAGGTGCTGTTAGCTAAGCCCTTAAACCAAGGTATTTTGTACCTTCTCATGTAATTTGAAAGACTCCAGAGCACCCTTTGGAAGAAGAGTAGGGAAGTTATACTTGGTACTCACCAATATTTATCATTTAATCAGCATTTCTGGAAATATTATTTGTACATTATCATACAGCCATTAGTGGAAGTATATTTGCACTAATTGATAGATGCTTCTTATATAGCAGCCAATTAATCTGTCTAGTTTTAACAATTTTACCTATACACGACTTAACCCAGAGCAGTTATTTTGCAGGTACACAAAATTGCTGGGGAAACTCAGCGGGTGCAGCAGCATCTATGGAGCGAAGGAAATAGGCGACGTTTCGGGCCGAAACCCTTCTTCAGACGAAGGGTTTCGGCCCGAAACGTCGCCTATTTCCTTCGCTCCATAGATGCTGCTGCACCCGCTGAGTTTTCCCAGCAATTTTGTGTACCTTCGATATTCCAGCATCTGCAGTTCCTTTTTGAGCAGTTATTTTGCATGTTGACTAAACTGGAGAAGTCAATGAGTGGGAAAATACCAAAGGAAATGTAACCAAATTGGAAACATCAGCCTGGCAGTGGGGTTGTGGAGAGCTAAATGATAGTAGCCACATAAAGAAGCGACCAAAAAAACTACTTCACTTTGATTTTCAAGTTGGGGTTGGAAGTGTTTTGCTGTCCAGGATTTTTCATTTCCTTAATTACCTGTATGGAGTTTGTACATTCTCCTTGTGACCGCCTGGGTTTTCTCCAGGTGCTCCAGTTTCCTCCAACTTTCCAAAGACGTGCATGTTTGTAGGTTAATTGGCTTCTGCAAATTGTCTCTAAAAAGATAGAACTAATATATGGGTAATCGTGGTTGGCATGGACTCATTGGGCCGAAGGGCCTGTTTCCATGCTGTATCTCTAAACAAAACAAAACTATCCAACCTCTCCCTATTACTCAACTGTTCACTTTTGCTAAAAATACCAAACATGGGAACGTGTGATCAACCAGGTTTTGAAAATTATGAGCCCTTCAACAATATGCTCCCCCTGCAGACCATAATTTATTTATTGTTCAATGTTTCAAAAAGTACTTGCGGTGTTTGAATTAACTGTTAATAGTGGTACGGTTGGAAATCCAACTGAAATTTTTCTGTTTCAATTCCACCATGTCTGATATTACTTATTTGATGATGCAATTTCATAATTAGGGCTAGGGATATCAATATTAAAAGATGAACGACTCCCTTCTTTCCATTGTTGTGTATGAAAGATTCAAATTTAAGAATAATATAATGTAGAAAGAGGATAAATCTATTTCTACTTCACCTCCACAGAAGTTTAACCCAATCTCAATGATTTTGACAATTTGTTTTCAAGTTACCTAAGCCTTCTTTGAACTGAAATTCATCCAAAATTTGATTGAGAGTGTCCAATGCCAGTTCACTTCGAAAGAGTGCAGAAGAGATGAGATATATGGTGGTTATAGCCCAATTGAATGCCAATTCTCAGAGGGTCTGTAACAAATAAGCTGGTCAGTAACCAAGACAACAAAAAGATGCCAAACACTGTATACTGCACACTGATAATGCAATTTGTATCCTGGTAAAGTATGCAATAACATTTATTTTCAACTAATTTATTTTGTTCAATATTAAAAGCTCTTGGGAATTAGGTATCTATCTGGAATGAAGTATTTTAAATACTTGCTCCTGCTCCTGCCCTGCTCCAACCAAAAAAAAATATTATAGAAAAGGAAGCATTCAGCACACTCCCTGTCCTGATGGAGACAAGCAGCAACAATAAAAGTAGGTTTTTATCATTCTTCCTATTTCTGAATGCTGATATTGATATTTGAACAAATACTGAAAAGTAGTGTTACAACTTCAGGTGTAATAATGTTGGTCATAGTGGTATTTGTCATCAAGAGGCAGATGTTTAGTATTGTGTGAGAAGGAACTGCAGATGCTGGTTTACACTGAAGATAGACACAAAATGCTGGAGTAATTCAGTGTATCAGGCAGCATCGCTGGAGAAAAGGAACAGGTGACGTTTGATCGGACCCTGATCAGACCCATCAGGATTGATGAAGCATCTCGACCCGAAACGTCACCTATTCCTCTTCTCCAGAGATGCTGCCTGACCCACTGAGTACTCCAGCATCTTGTGTCTATATTTGGTAGAGATTAGTAACCAGCTTTTCAATTTAAAAATGGCATGGATAGGATCCCTCAGGTTTCTGGTGATGACCTATTTGAGGTTAATGAATGGTCATTCATTATGGACTTGAAACAGCAACTGTCTCTCCACAGATGCAAGCTGATCTGCTGACTATTTCCATCATGTTTAACTTTTATTTTATATTTCTAACATATGTAGTATTTTTCTTTTGAAGTAATTCAATGGTCCTTGAGCAGTGTGTGATTGAGAAGAATCAACAGATATGTTATTCTTTATGAAGCCAGCATCTATTACTTAGTCATACAGGATTTAATTATTCCTCACACTGCTAGTTTTGTTTATGTTACCTGAAATCTTTGAGAGCATAGATCAATCATTTCAATGTTTCACTCTGCTGGCTAGTTCTACAAGAATTAAAAACACCATTTGGCACCCAAGTAACTGCTAATGGGGAAAGGTAAAAACATTCCTGAAATCTTATTATATAATGCCATACTATATCATTTTAGCATACATTCTGGTAAGAATTACTGAGGAGATTACATTATACATCTATTCTTTAAAGAGATATTCCAAAATAAACAAGACATTCTGGGCATTCCATAACAATAATATTGCCCTAGACTTAGTCTTTAATAAATGATATTCATTACAAAAGACCACATTGGAAATCCAATATCCTCCTGCAAATTTAGTTTTCAAGTATCAGATTTGAATCCAGTGAATATATTGGAACCAAGATTCAGAAGGGGAGTACATTACCTTTAGGTCCTATAACAAAATCAGTAGAACTTGCAATCACTGACTAAAACCTTTCCTTATAAAAAATATTGTAATAGTTATTCCAAAATGTAAAACAATATCCAACCATTTAGTGGAATTGTTTATCAATGCAGCTCATATTTGCAATCACTTTGAAAGCATAGGATCATGTTCCAGGAGCAGAATTAGGCCAATCTGCCTATCAAGTCTACTCCACCATTCAATTATGGCTGATCTATTTTTCGCTCTCAACTCCATTCTCCTGCCTTTGCCCCATAACCACTGACACCCCTACTAATCAAGACATTGTACAACATTGTTTTTCTAAAACCTATTCCATTGTAGTTGTTGCATTTACATTCCTGCTGAAGCTCGGGAGCAATGCTAATAACCTAATCAACCCTGTGAAAGAATGTTTGCTCCTTCATATCAAGTAATCAAACCTAACATCGTGGATAAATTTGGCCTTTTCTTGATATTCATCAGCTATGGGTATACTTTTGCCTCTTGGACAACTTATCATCATGAGGATCACATATTTAATTGAATTCATCAATTTATTCATAGAAGCCAGCTGTATTGTTTTTGCTGGGAGGTTCAAAATTCTGGAGCCTTAATAATACTCATTTGTAATGAAAGATGTCAAATTACGCTGCAGATTTTGTTTGATGTCTGTATTATTTCACAAAATAATGGAATTCTGAATTGAATTAATTATCCTTATCTTATTAAAGTGGCATAGCTCATAGATTTGGGAGGCACAAGAGACTGCAGATACTGGAAGAAACAAAGTGCTAGTGGAACTCAGTGGGTCAGGCAGCTTCTGTGGAGGAAATGAACAGGCGATATATTGGATCGAAACATTGAGTTCAGCACTTGTTTTTTTTTTGCTTCAGCCTGTGCTGTCTATGTGGAGCTCAAATTATATCCCTATAACCATGTGAGATTACTCCAGGTTTTCTGGTTTCTTTCCACATCCCGAAGAAATGCTGGTCAGAAGGCTAATTAACCATGTAATTTTACCCTAGTGCATTGGTAAGTGATGGAATCTGGCAGGAATTGATTTGAATTTGGAGAGAATGAAATGAGAGTAATGAAGGATGAGTGTAAGTAGATGCCTGATGGTTGACATGGGCTAAGTGAGCCAAAGAGCCTGGATCCATGCTGTATGATTCTGTGACAAAATTGCATCCAGTTAAAACAAGGTTTAAATGACTAAAGCTGTAAAGATTAATTGAACATTAGCTCACTTTGATGATATAACAATTTTCTTTAGAATTTGCATTCAATTTATAATCACAAAATATTATCTCTATTATCAAACCTTTCAACCATATAATCATCTTTCATTTGGTATTCAGAATATATTAAAAAATCAGCCAATGTATTAAGACATGAACCATTGAATAATTATTATTTTCTTCACTACTTCACTTATAGAATCATGGGTGTTATTTTTTTGCGGCGGAAACAATTAATCAAATCTGTATCTTCTCTTGTGAAAAAATGCAAACATTTGACATTATTGAACTTATTGCTTCAGATACATGAATTATTTGCCAAAATGAGAATAATGTCTTGTACTTCTATGTGTTAAAGGCTTTAGCCCTGTGGACATCTAATTTTAATGTTAATATTTGTTTCCAACATAATTCACAACAATGCTCGTAATAAAGCAAATAACTAACAATGCAACTTTAATGCATCAACATCATAGCAATTTAATGCTCTAGGCAACTTAAATTATCAGGAATAACCAATGTTACTGTATTTTTGGATGGATACCTAGACCTTGATAATAATTGTGATAAAGATGTCTATGTCTAATGATAAGTCTGAAGAATGGAGGAGGGTCGTGATCCGAAAAAAAACTCTGTCCATTTCCCGCCAAAGTTGTTGCCTGATCTGCTGAGTTCCCCTAGTAATTGTTTTTTGTTGCTTTGTTCTTACCTTTCATTCCCATAGCCCTACAAACACCATTAATAAGGAATATGCTTATAGATGCTGAGATGGACCTAACCTGATACGGGATCCAAGAGCAAAATTTCCAGTGTGAATTTTGTAAATTCCCACAATCTACTGCTCCATGTTGCATTTTATGTGGAATTCAGTGGCAGAGTGTATCTAGGAAACACTGATGGATCGCAGCATTCAGGATTTCACATTAGCACAGAATAGAATAGAATAGAATGCCATTTATTGTCAATTAAACATACAAGGTTCAAACAAAACTTTGTTCCTGCAGTCATAACAGCAAAAAACCAAAGCACACAATTAACACAATTCCACACAAACATCCATCACAGTGAATCTCCAAACACCTCCTCACTGTGATGGAAGGCAAAAGTCTTATCTCTTCCCTGTTCTCTGTTCTTTATTCTTCTTCTCCCGCAGTCAAGCAGTCAAACTGTTGCATCGAGGTGATCGAGGCTTTTGATGTTAGAGCCCCCAGCGGGCGATGGTAAATCCCGCGGCCGTTTAAGCCGCACCGGGCGATGTAAGGCCCTGCTCCAGGTCAATTTAAACCCCTCGATTCGGGCGGGAGAAGTTGCCGTTGAAGTTGCCGAAAAGTGGTCTCCCACCAGCAACCCGCCAGCTCCGCAATGGTGAGTCCGCAGGCTCTGCGACTGGAGCCGCAGATCGATTCCGGTTGGAGGCCACCAGCTCCACGATGTTAGGCACCAACGACAACGGAGACTCGACAGGGAAAAGGTTGAGTCCCACCACCACCACATATGCACAGCTAAAAATAAAATTAAAATAAAAACAAAAACATACACCTAACAGGACAAAAAAAAGAAAAGGCAGACGGACAACAGTAGAGCCACTGCCACACGGTGGCACCGCCAAGAGACTCATACATGGCATCACTAACTGCGTAACACTCAGTACATTTGGCCTAGTATTCCTTTGCACCTGCTCATGAAGATGCTCAAATTGAGATGATTTTAAGAAAACCATAATTCAGTTGATCATCCAACTCAGTATCCCGTACCTGCCTTCTCTCCATACCCCCTGATCCCTTTAGCCACAAGGGCCACATCTAACTCCCTCTTAAATATAGCTTACTTCATGACTCATGACTTGCTTCATAAGTGATACACCCCTCACTTACCTTATCTTCCATGCTGCAACCTGTGCCCTGATTCAACAATCAGGGCATGATGTCACCAAAGCAATTCCCTGAAAATGTCACAAAAGACATTAACTTCTTCAGAAGGGTCTTGACCCCCTCACCCACCCCTCTCTCCCCCCCTGTACTACCACCCCCCTCCCCCTACCACCCCCCCCTTCCCCCTACCACCCCCCCTTCCCCCTACCACCCCCCCTTCCCCTTCACCCTCCCCGCTCTCCTCCCCTCCCCCCATCCTCATCCCCCTGCCTCTCCCTTGCCCCCCACCCCCTTCCATCCCTTCTCCTCCCTCTCCTCCCCTCCCGTTAAAGGAGCCAATAAATAATATTAATATAAAATCAAGGGGGGTGGTTAGTGTGAGTGTGTGTGTTGGGGGGGTGGGGTTAGTGTGTTTGTTGGGGGTGGTGGTTAGTGTGTGTATTGGGGGATGGTTAGTGTGTGTGTAGGGAGGGGGGTGGTGGTTAGTGTGTGTGCGACTAACCACCCCCCCTCTCAACCCCCCCCTCTACCCCCTCCCCCCCCCCCCGTGTGTGGAGGGTGTGAAGCCGCAGCCCCCCCCCCCCCCCCCACCCCCACGAGCATTGGGGGAACAGTCCCAGCGGGTCTGCACTCGGTCTGGTAATCAATAAATCTGCCTACACAGAACATAGAACAATGCACCACAGGAACAGACCCTTCATCCCATAATACATGTCTTTGTGCTGAACATGATGCCAAGTTAAACTGATCTCATCTGCCAATACATATCAATCTATTCCCTACACTTCCATGAGCCTATCTAAAAGCATCTGAAAAGCCTCTACCACTACCTAGCAATGTTACAAAATGTTGAGATTTTAAAAATCAAGTCTGCAATTTATAGAAACATAGATAGAAACATAGAAATTAGGTGCAGGAGTAGGCCATTCGGCCCTTCGAGCCTGCACCGCCATTCAATATGATCATGGCTGATCATCCAACTCAGTATCCCGTACCTGCCTTCTCTCCATACCCTCTGATCCCCTTAGCCACAAGGGCCACATCTAACTCCCTCTTAAATCTAGCCAATGAACTGGCCTCGACTACCCTCTGTGGCAGAGAGTTCCAGAGATTTACCACTCTCTGTGTGAAAAAAATTCTTCTCATCTCGGTTTTAAAGGATTTCCCCCTTATCCTTAAGCTGTGACCCCTTGTCCTGGACTTCCCCAACATCGGGAGCAATCTTCCTGCATCTAGCCTGTCCAACCCCTTAAGAATTTTGTACGTTTCTATAAGATCCCCTCTCAATCTCCTAAATTCTAGAGAGTATAAACCAAGTCTATCCAGTCTTTCTTCATAAGACAGTCCTGACATCCCAGGAATCAGTCTGGTGAACCTTCTCTGTACTCCCTCTATGGCAAGAATGTCCTTCCTCAGATTTGGAGACCAAAACTGTACGCAATACTCCAAATGTGGTCTCACCAAGACCCTGTACAACTGCAGTAGAACCTCCCTGCTCCTATACTCAAATCCTTTTGCTATGAAAGCTAACATACCATTCGCTTTCTTCACTGCCTGCTGCACCTGCATGCCTACTTTCAATGACTGGTGTACCATGACACCCAGGTCTCGCTGCATCTCCCCTTTTCCTAGTCGGACACCATTTAGATAATAGTCTGCTTTCCTGTTTTTGCCACCAAAATGGATAACCTCACATTTATCCACATTATACTGCATCTGCCAAACATTTGCCCACTCACCCAGCCTATCCAAGTCACCTTGCAGTCTCCTAGCATCCTCCTCACAGCTAACACTGCCCCCCAGCTTAGTGTCATCCGCAAACTTGGAGATATTGCCTTCAATTCCCTCATCCAGATCATTAATATATATTGTAAATAGCTGGGGTCCCAGCACTGAGCCTTGCGGTACCCCACTAGTCACAACATGCCATTGTGAAAAGGACCCGTTTACTCCTACTCTTTGCTTCCTGTTTGCCAGCCAGTTCTCTATCCACATCAATACTGAACCCCCAATGCCGTGTGCTTTAAGTTTGTATACTAATCTCTTATGTGGAACCTTGTCGAAAACCTTCTGGAAGCCCAGATACACCACATCCACTGGTTCTCCCCTATCCACGCTACTAGTTACATCCTCGAAAAATTCTATAAGATTCGTCAGACATGATTTACCTTTTGTAAATCCATGCTGACTTTGTCCAATGATTTCACCACTTTCCAAATGTGCTGCTATCCCATCTTTAATAACCGACTCTAGAGTTTCCCCACTACCGATGTTAGACTAACTGGCCTGTAATTCCCTGTTTTCTCTCTCCCTCCCTTCTTAAAAAGTGGGGTTACGTTTGCTACCCGCCAATCCTCAGGAACTACTCCAGAATCTAAAGAGTTTTGAAAGATTATTACTAATGCATCCACTATTTCTGGAGCTACTTCCTTAAGTACTCTGGGATGCAGCCTATCTGGCCCTGGGGATTTATCGGCCTTTAATCCATTCGATTTACCCTACACCACTTCCCGGCTAACCTGGATTTCACTCAATTTCTCCAACTCCTTTGACCCACGGTCCCCTGCTATTTCCGGCAGATTATTTATGTCTTCCTTAGTGAAGACGGAACCAAAGTAGTTATTCAATTGGTCCGCCATATCCTTGTTCCCCATGATCAACTCACCTGTTTCTGACTGCAAGGGACCTACATTTGTTTTAACTAATCTCTTTCTTTTCATCAGATAAAGTATAAAAAGAAGTTTAATTTGACACCTAATTCACTTTCATACCTTCAGTATTAAAAATGTTATGGCCATTTTCATGCTCGGAAATTAGCATCTTGTTCCCTATTGCTTTTCCATTGACTTAACACAAAAACTGTGATCAAGGACAGTCAAAAGCCCATAACTTTCTTAAAAAATAAGAGAACTGAAAGACATTTTCAGTTATTATAGATTGAAGCATTCTGAAAAGAAGGGTTTCGGCCCGAAACATTGCCTATTTCCTTCGCTCCATAGATACTGCTGCATCCGCTGAATTTCTCCAGCATTTTTGTGTACCATTAAACAACCTTACTTGGATGACCTGAAATTAAAACATATAATTAGTTAGTTACCCAATTGTAGCAAATTACAAAATTCAATTACTAGATCTAAACATCTATCCATTTCTTAAGAAAAGATTAACATTTTTAAATAGCCTAAGTGGCCAAATAACATTCACACAAGAATTCACAATGTAACATGATTTTTAAATCTCATTGTTATTAATTTATAGGCCAAATAGAAGGAATTTAGTGTTTAATTCCTGTAAATTAATGGCCATTTAAATAATCTTTCGAGTGGGATTTTGTGGAACGCGATGGTTTGGAATGTTGCGGTTGCGGTGAATTTGAACCCCATGTCGGCAGGAAAAATACTGCCGGTTCGGATGGGCCCCAAGTCACCTTCTCGCAACTTAAAATTTTGATTAAAGGCATCTTAAGAAGCACTTTTTAATGTAAAAATAAACGGCATACCTTGCCTTGTCCCCTACGTGAGATACGTCCCGTTGTCGGTGTTCACGGCTTTAGAAGATGATTTTTAATTTACTCTAACAATTAAATTATCCAGCGATGTTTAAAAATAACTGCAGAGAACGAATGTCGGAGCGATTTTTCTTTAGCAACTAAAGAGGCTGACCAACATCGATTTGAACAGCCTGGAGAAAACAGCATTTTAAACCTGCCCCCCTCTCAAAGGCGCCAAAGTCGCGCACACGGGCAGTGACAGAACTGCAGCGCCGCTGAAGGTAAGTTTTGTAACAGACCTACACCACCACCCATAGCGATGCATTCCAGGCCCACCACTCTCAGTGTAAAAAAACATGCCCCGCATATCTCCATTAAATTTACCCCTCTCCGCCTTCTGGCGTTAGATATTTCCAAAAGACTGTGCATGTATCAGACTTGAGTTCAATAGGGCATTGGGAAAACTCAGACCGTAACTCCTTTGGCAGAGCTCAGAAATACTGATTCTGTAAGCTCAGGAACATAGAAACATAGAAACATAGAAAATAGGTGCAGGAGTAGGCCATTCGGCCCTCGAGCCTGCACCACCATTCAATATGATCATGGCTGATCATCCAACTCAGTATCCTGTACCTGCCTTCTCTCCATACCCCCTGATCCTTTTAGCCACAAGGGCCACATCTAACTCCCTCTTAAATATAGCCAATGAACTGGCCTCAACTACGTTCTGTGGCAGAGAGTTCCAGAGATTCACCACTTTCTGTTGAGATGGAAGAGGCCAAATCATTTTTTTGTTAAAATACTTTTTTTTATTGTATGACCTAGTTCCAGCAAATGAATTGAAGAAAAGTGAAAAACTGCCACATGGAATTGTATTTGATGTATCAACTTGAAAGCAGTTAGGGAAATTTATCTCTGCCTGTATGATCTACCCTGACTGACAATAATTTGGAAACAAAATATGTAAAATATTTTTAATACAAATCCTGTGGGCTAAATGATCGTTCACTCCAGATGTTCAGATATCTTAAGCTTGAAGAAGTTACATCTTGTCTTACTTTAAATCCACAGTATCCTAGCTTTATGTAGAAATTGCCTTGCCTTTTTTTCTGGTTCCATCTGAAGTACTTTCCTCCCTATCTTATCAATTCCAAACATGACATTCATTCAAATGAAATCCCTTCTTCAATCTGTTTTGATTAATTGAGTTGAGCTCTATAAGTCTTCCCTCACGACTCAACGAAAGAAAAGCTGGCATCATCCTGATTACCCTTTTGACTATCTTCAATATTCTCCTATATTTTCACACATACCTGCCCAGAATTGAATGTAATAATTTAAAATTGCATTCTATTGCTTTATTGAAGGACTGCATCAAAACTTAAGGTTTGCACTACAAAAACTTAATTTGAAGTTTGTAATTAAACTTTGAGTCATTAATTCATCAATTTCTGGCCATAGCTCTGACAATATTATTTCAAATTTATCTCTCTCTCACTTACATTCTCACTCTGGCACGCACTCCTTCACACTCACTTACACACTCACTCTCAATCACGTCCTTCTCTCTCCACTTTGTTGCAGCCATTGAGAAATAACTCCAGTTAACCAAAGTTTTCAAGGAGAATGTATTTCCCCCAGTAAATTATACATATAATGGTGACTCCTGTTAAAGCCCCTGTCCCACTTTCCCGAGTTACTCATGAACTCCCGAGTTTTCCCCTTGATTCGAACTCGGGGAATGTCGGGGAATGTCGGTAGCGGGTCCGTGGAAGTCCGTAGATGTTTCGTAGCGGCTCGTAATGCCAGCCGTAGGAACTCGGGGCATCAGGTAAGTTGGGACGTTTTTTCAACATGTTGAAAAATGTCCACAAGTTAAAAAAATAGCCCCGAGTACCTACGAACGGCTATTACCGTAATTCTCCGAGTTCGAATCAAGGGGAAAACACAGGAGAGTTCTTGAGTAACTCAGGAAAGTGGGACAGGGCCTTAACTTATAAAGGAAATGACCGGTTTTAAATTTTGAAACTAAAGTTTAGAACCCTGCAATTCTCTGGATTATGATTATACTAACTCTGCTGGAACTGTATTCAGCGGTGTACTACACTTGTCACCTCATCAAGGTTTGTCAGATATAGACAATAGACAATAAACAATAGACAATAGGTGCTGGAGTTGACTATTCGGCCCTTCGAGCCAGCACCGCCATTCAATGTGATCATGGCTGATCATCCCCAATCAGTACCCGGTTCCTGCCTTCTCCCCATATCCCATGACTCCGCTATCTTTAAGATCCCAATCTAGCTATCTCTTGAAAGTATCCAGAAAACCGGCCTCCACCGCCCTCTGAGGCAGAGAATTCCACAGACTCACAAATCTCTGTGAAAAAAAGTGTTCCCTCATCTCCATTCTAAATAGTTTACCCCTTATTCTCCATTCTAAATAGCTTACCCCTTATTCTTAAACAGTGGCCCCTGGTTCTCCCCCAACATCGAAAACATGTTTCCTGCCTCTAGCGTGTCCAAACCTTTAATAATCCTATATGTTTCAATAAGATGCCCTCTCATCCTTCTAAACTCCAGAGTATACAAGCCCAGCCGTTCCATTCTCTCAGCAATTAACCTTGTAAACCTTCGCTGCACTCCCTCATAGCAAGAATGTCCTTCCTCAAATTAGCGGACCAAAACTGTACACAATACTCCAGGTGTGGTCTCACTAGGGCCCTATACAACTGCAGAAGGACCTCTGCTCCTATACTCAACTTCTCTTGTTATGAAGACCAACATGCCATTCGCTTTCTTCACTGCCTGCTGTACCTGCATGCTTTCTTTCATTGACTGATGAACAAGGACCTCCAGATCCCGTTGTACTTCCACTTTTCCCAACTTGACACCATTTAGATAATAATCTGCCTTCCTCTTTTTGCTACCAAAGTGGATAACCTAACATTTATTTACATTAAACTGCATCTGCCATGCATCTGCCCATTCACCCAACCTGTCCAAGTCACCCTGCATTCTCATAGCATCCTCCTCACAGTTCACAATGCCACCCAGCTTTGTGTCATCTGCAAATTTGCGAAAGTTACTTTGAATCCCTTCATCTAAGTCATTGATGTATATTGTAAATAGCTGCGGTCCCAGCACCGAGCCTTGCGGTACCCCACGAGTCGCTGCCTGCTATTTTGAAAGGGATCCGTTAATTCCTACTCTTTGTTTTCTGTCTGCCAACCAATTTTCTATCCATGTCAGCACTCTACCCCCAATACCATGTGCCCTAATTTTTCCCACTAATCTCCTATGTGGGACCTTATCAAATGCTTTCAGAAAGTCCAGGTACACTACATCCACTGGCTCTCCCTTGTCCATTTTCCTAGTTACATCCTTAGAAAATTCCAGAAGATTAGTCAAGCATGATTTCCCCTTCGTAAATCCATGCTGACTCGGACTGTTCCTGTTACTGCTATCCAAATGTGCCACAATTTCATCTTTTATGATTGACTCCAGCACCTTCCCCACCACCGATGTCAGGAAAACTGGTCTATAATTCTCTGTTTTCTCTGTCCCACATTTCTTAAAAAGTGGGATAACATTAGCTACCCTCCAATCCACAGGAACTGATCCTCAATCTATAGAACATTGGAAAATTATCACTAATGCGTCCACGATTCCGAGAGCCACTTCCTTAAGTACCCTGGGATGCAGACCATTGGCCATGGAGATTTATCTGCCTTCAGTCCCATCAGTCTACCCAACGCCATTTCCTGCCTAATGTGGATTTCCTTCAGATCTTCCGTCACCCCAGATCCTCTGGCCATCGGGAAGATTGTTTGTGTCCTCCTTAGTGAAGACGGTCCAATGTACCTGTCCAACTTTGGTCTTAACTATTTTTTTCCTCTTCACATACCTAAAGAAGCTTTTAAAATCCTCCTTTATATTCTTGGCTAGCTTACCTTCGTAACTCATTTTTCTCCCGTATTGCCTTTTTAGTTATCTTCTGTTGCTCATTAAACGTTACCCAATCCGCTTGCTTCCCACTCACCTTTACTACATTGTACTTCCCTGACGTCCCTTGTCAGCCACGGTCCCCCCTTACTCCCCTTGGAATCTTTCTTCCTCTTTGGAATGAACTGATCCTGCACCTTCTGTATTATTCCCAGAAATACTTGCCATTGTTGTTCCACTGTCATCCCTGCTAGGGTATCTTTCCAGTCAGCTTTGTCCAGCTCCTCCCTCACGGCTCCATAGTTCCCTTTATTCAACTGTAACATTGACACCTCCGATTTACCCTTCTCCCTCTCCAATTGTAGATTAAACCTGACCATATTTTGGTCACTACCTCCGAATGGCTCCTTAACCTCAGGTTCCTTTATCAAATCCAGTTCATTACATAACACAAAATCCAGAATTGCCTTCTCCCTGTTAGGCTCCAATACAAGCTGCTCTAAGAATCCATCACAGAGGCACTCCAGAAACTCCCTTTCTTGGGGTCCAGTACCAACCTGATTTTCCCAGTCTATCTGCATGAAGAAATCTCCCATAACAACTGTAGCATTACCTTTACTACATGCCAATTTTAACTCATGATTCAACGCACCCTATATCTAGGCTTCTGTTTGGGGGCCTGTAGATAAGTCCCATTAGGGTCGTTTTACCCTTTCAATTCCTTAGTTCTATCCAAACTGACTCCACATCTCCTGTTTCAATTTCACCCCTTGCAAGGGACTGAATTTCATTCCTCACCAACAGAGATACCCCACCCCCTCTGCCCGCCTATCTGTCTTTTCGATAGGAGGTATACCCTTGTATATTCAGTTCCCAGCTCTGGCCCTCTTGCACCCATGTCTCTGTAATTCCCACAACATCAATCTTACCAATTTCTAACTAAGCCTCAAGCTCGTCCACTTTATTTGTTATACTTCGCGCATTCATATAAAACACTTTGACCTCGATATTCACCTCCGCTCTCGCAACGCTCGCAATTGGCCCTGACCTTACTCTCTTATCCCTTCTCGTACTTTCTTTCCCGTTAATTCGGGAGTCTTTTGTAACTTTTCCTGTATTCATTTCCCCTTCAACTACATGTTTATACTCCCAATTTGTAAATCCCTCCCCCCCCCATTATGAAACACCTTATTTACAATCTGGTTTCAGATGCTATTTTAGGTTCATTTGCAGTGTCTGCTGTACATTATGCCTGAGAACATTTCGGCCATGCAGGTAGATTACCTTGTGACTTTTATAGGCCGATTTAACAATATTTGAATAATGTTGTCTTCTGTAGACTGCAGACATAAAATTGTTATCTTAAATATTTGACCATCTGGCTTTCCTTCTCGATGTCTAGAGCTGGGCTGCCTTTGCTTGTTGCTAATATTGTCTCGAGCTCACTTTAAATCGTTGTCATGGACTCGGCAGGCAGAAGGACCTGTTTCCACGCTGTATCTCTGAACCAAACTAAAACTAATCTAAACGTATAATGTGCATGGAAGACACTCCGGCAGGTTCACAGTGGTGTAATAGCAGAACGAATAAGTATTATTTTAATGCACAAAAACGTAGAAACAAATAACTGCTGGTTTATATCAGAGATATAGACGAAGTGCTGGAGTGTCTCAGCAGGTCATGTAGTATCACTGGAGAAAAATAATAGGTGACGTTTCAGTTCAGGATCCTGAAAGTAGGAGATGGGGGGTGGGAGATGAATTGGAGGCAAGAAAAGACCAGTCTCCAGACCAGACCCAAAACGTCACTTATCCTTTTTCTCCAGAGATGTAGCCTGACCCATTGAATTCCTTCAGTACCTTGTGTCTATTATTTTAATGCCTTTTTGGCAATGGCCAGGAAAATCCAACCTTTTAAATATACGGGAGTTATTTTTAATACTTATTAGGGCTTCCCAATATTAAGTGATTAGCTATAATATGCTTTTTGGCTACCTTCCAAAGCAATATATTACACGGTGGATGAATTGTGTTTTGGAGATAATGCAGACTAATTCTGAATTATTCACAAATATCTTAAATATTCATGTGTTTACTGCCTGTTAGCTGTGGCAATCATTCTTGAAGTATAAAATGTCAGAATCTGATCTACACTGAGCTGTTTAGTGTAAATAGGCGCTGAAATCCCAGTTCCCTGGAGATATTAATGAGTTTCTACCATTTAGCACAATAGTAAGACCACACAATACAAATAAGAGCTTTCTGTGTGTGAAGATAAGACTTCACACAGACTCGGAAGTGGTATATATTAATGTTGTTCTGGGCAAAAGCATCTGTCACAGGCAAATTGATGAGGAAGTGACCAAGTAGAGACATAAGGAACCGCAGTTGCTGGAATCTTGAGAAAAACATAAAGTACTGGAGGAACTCAGTGGGTCAGGCATCATCTTTGGAGGAAACGGACAGGTGATATTTTAGGTTGAGACCCGTCTTCAGACTGATCTTTAGTCGCACATCCATTCACCTCCATAGATGCTGCCTGACCCACTGAGTTATAGTAATAGAGTCATCAAGTCATACAGCACGGAACCGGCCCTTCAGCCCGACTTGTCTATGCCGCCCAATATGCCCCATCTATTCTATTCCCATCTGCCCATGTTCTGCCCATATCACTCTAAACCTTTCCTATGCATGTCCTTGTTCTAATGTATTTAAAATCTTGTTAGAATACCTGCCTCAACTACCTCCTCTGGCGGCACATTCCATATACCCACTACCCTCTATGAGGGTGTGAATATGTTTCTTATCAGTTTCCTAATAAATCGTTCCCTTCTAACCTTAAACCCTTTGCCTCTAGTTCTTGACTCCCCTACTCTGGGTGAATTTACCCTATCAATTCTCTCATGACCTTATATGCATCTATCAGATTATACCTCAACCTCCAGCGCTCCAAGGAATAACATCCTAGCCTTCCCAACTTCATCCTATAATTGAGGCACTCAGGTTATGGCAACATCCTTGTAAATCATCTCTGTATTCTTTCCAGCTTAGTGGCTTCCTTCTTACAGCAGGGTTTCCAAAACTAAACACAAATACAGGCATCTTGCGTTCTATGCTTGCTTCATATATCCTTTTTTAGAATAACATGCTTGTCTAATTACTACCAAAGTTTAGTTTACGTACTCCTATTTTCAGAATAATGTGCTAAACTTTATGCCTGGCAGCGTAGTCATGTGCAGTGTCTGGCATATGTTCGACTTACACGCTTTTTGATTTCTGCACTGCTTTCCAAGCATGTAACCCTGCATGTAAAATGTGAGGTGTCCCAACTTCTATATTCAATACCCCAACTGATGAATGGCCAATGTACCAAAAGCCTTCTTAACCACCCTATCTACCCGTGTGTCACCTTAACTGAACTATGTACCTGTACTACTAAATCCCTCCGCTCTTTAACAACCCCAGAACCCTGTCATTCACAGTGAGTCCAGCTCTGGTTTGATTTCCCAAAATGCAGCACCTCACACTTCACTGCAATGGATTCCATTAACCATTCCTCAGTCAAGATACTACTGCCGTTTTAGACAACCATATAACCATATAACAATTACAGCATGGAAACAGGCCATCTCGACCCTTCTAGTCCGTGCCGAACACGTATTCTCCCCTAGTCCCATATACCTGCGCTCAGACCATAACCCTCCATTCCTTTCCCATCCATATAACTATCCAATTTATTTTTAAATGATAAAAACGAACCTGCCTCCACCACCTTCACTGGAAGCTCATTCCACACAGCTACCACTCTCTGAGTAAAGAAGTTCCCCCTCATGTTACCCCTAAACTTCAGTCCCTTAATTCTCAAGTCATGTCCCCTTGTTTGAATCTTCCCTACTCTCAGTGGGAAAAGCTTTTCCATGTCAACTCTGTCTATCCCTCTCATCATTTTAAAAACCTCTATCAAGTTCCCTCTTAACCTTCTGCGCTCCAAAGAATAAAGCCCTAACTTGTTCAACCTTTCTCTGTAACTTAGTTGCTGAAACCCAGGCAACATTCTAGCAACCATTTTCACTATCTATGACACCGCCCATTTTGGTTCCTCCAGTGCTTTGTATTTTGCATGAGACCAAGTAGGTTTATCTCTTGCTTGTCACTTACCTCACAGAGGAGAACAGCTTCATCTTTCACGGTTTGACCAGCTTGGTCAAAATGCTGCCACCTTGGATGGGCATTAAACCCTCTCCACCACCTCACTCTCCTCCCCATTCCCCACCCAGGGGAAAATGTTCTTGCCCATATTTTCCCTGCTAATGTCAAATGATTTATCGGGTCTGGATTGCACTTTGAAGACTATCAGGCCTGCAGCTTGCCACTTGCATACATACTGCTTGGCGATTTCTCCACCACTGGACAGGATGCTCCCAGAGCTCATAATGGAGGTACTGACATATTATCTTAATGATGCAATTCCATGAGGACAACTATATCAAAAATAGGTTAAAGTTGATGATCATGGCATTGGTAAACGATTTTAACCAAACGTCACCACTGGATGAAGCTAAAATTGCTGTTCATATCTCTGTACATCGGCATTCAAAAATACAGAATAATGTTAGACTCTGTATTTTGTATACACTGCCCTTAAAAACTGGATGGTCAATGAAGGACCAAAATAATCACCTGGTCTTAATGCTTAAAACAATGAGCAATTTATCTCTTTTCAAACATAAAAAATTAAACTGCTGCAAATATAGGTAATTGAACTTTCACATTAGGTTCTGGTATTTTCTTGGTAATTTTCAAAGAACTTTCTATCCGTTTGTATAAAATGAGGCAAACTTTATAACTATCAGTGACTCAACAAAGCTCAATGTGATTTATGGAAACAACATTTTTTTTTCACAAATCGATAATACATTTTGAAAAATCATTATTTCATGAATATCGCTTTTGTCTGCCTGTTGCTGTAGCTATTGTTTGATAACATGAATGTTATTTTACTCCAGAATTTCCAAAAGAACACACGTAATTCAGATTAATTTGCGTTACTTTTTTATTTAACGATGTGCTTTGATTAGAAATGACAGCAATAGCAACAAATACCTGGAAAATCATGTGAGATGATAGATTTTTATTTCTCTCTTAATAGATACAATAATGTTCTTACCATGCTGTAGCTTTAGATTCTTTAAAATCCATTAATATTCATGGAAACTTCACTAACATCGATTGTGCTCTTTGATCTAATTTTCTGACTGTTACATTTCATGTTTCACCAAAACATGAATCATTCTGTTCCCAAAACTTATCTCCTCCAGTATCCATCCTGCAAATTACACACCAATATTTAAACTAAAATCATTTTGATTTTAAAAAAAAATCAAATCTTTCTATTTTCCCTTTTTCACAATTCTTGTAAATTTGCTATCAACACCAATTCACTTTCATTGATCAGTCTGGTCCAATGTTTCCTGAATGATATGGAATGTTTGATGTCAATGAGGAACTCAAACCGCTGAATTAATGCACTTTGCTCACTTTAGTAATTTAGTTTATCTCCTTCAGTATACTTCCTCAACTTTAATATCAACTGTCTTCTAGAACTATCTCATATATGTCTCTTGGGAAATTCCTGCTATTAATCACATTTTATAAATAGTCCTGCCTTGGTAAAAGAGCAAATTTATTGCTCCTTTAATCCCATGAGCCTGTAAAACTTTGCTGGTCAGATATATCTGTTGCTGAGCAACTCCTCCCAAACTCATACAATTGCCACATAAATCACACAAATTGAATGAATTTGTGTTGTTATTTATCATTGATTTTGTGTGTTTGCTTTATTCTAACCCTTCAATTGATGCTAAATACATTATTTGTATTATATGCTCTCAAATAATTAATATTTTCCTCGGCAATCAGATTGATTATTAACTTTTGGTTCAATTCTGTCATTTTTTATCTTCTGCAAATCTTAAAGCCCCTGTCCCAGTTATATGTCCTTGGCACGCTAATTACGCGACCTCGTGGTCGCGTTGAGGCGTGACAGTCCCGCGAAGGTCGTGTGCGATTCCATGCGTGCGCACAGCCGTCTGGAGCGCGTGACTTCATTTGAAGATGGACACAAACTGCTGGAGTAACTGGAGAGAAGCAATGGGTGACGTTTCGTGTCGAGACTCTTTTTCAGTCTGAAAGACTGGTCTTGACCCGAAACGTCACCCATTGCTTCTCTCCAAAGATGCTGCCAGTCCCGCTGAGTTACTCCTGCATTTTGTGTCTATCTTCAATTTTCTTGGCCCCGCTCTGGGAGTAGAGGTGGGGGCGGATCCGGACCGCAACGGCCGTGAGCCCCAGGCCGAGTTCGGCGATTGTCTGCCTGCTTCTGCTGCTGTTGGAGGTAAGACGTTGCGTCGCGCCAGGGTCTTGGGCCTGTCCCACTTGGCCGTCAGTTACACGACAGGCCGTTGGCGTGTGAAGATTTAGTTTGCTAGACAAAAACCGGAGACCCGGGCGATGTCGCGCCCAACTACATACCCCTCCGCGCTTCTCAGTGAGACCAGCCCCGTGCGGCCATACGATGCGACAAGGTCGCATAATTTGCGTGCCAAGGACATGTAAGTGGGACAGGCCCTTAACTGTTGAACTTAGCCACTTGATCAACCCAAAACACCCTAAGCATTTAATCTCTTGCAATGATTGAAAAACTGTTGATACAAAATGCAACTTGATTGAAAAGAAAAACCATCTACTCCCTTTTCCATTGCCATAAATTCAATAGCCAATTTGCTGCCTGTTGGTAATCCAGCTATCTGCAACCAAAGCAATATCCTAAATGCTGTGCAATTAATCCTATTTATCCCCAAATTATCAAATGTTATGCTATGTTCTGAAAGAATACTTTCTTATTATTTTCTCTCCTTCAATTCTAAAGTGTAATAATTTTGATTGACCAAATACATAATTATCCTATTTAATTTCATATTTGTTATTGCATGGTATCATATATAATGTATTTAAAATATGAAGCTGCACAATAGCATAGCTAGTAGATCCATCACCTCATGGCTCACAGGGACCCAAGTGTAATCCTGTCTGCAGGTGTTGTCTGTGTGGAGTTTGCATATTCTCCTTATGACTGCATGGGTTTGCCAAAGATGTGTGGATTGGTAGGTTAATTGGCCAGTATAATTGGTTGTGTGCAGGTATGTTGTAGAAACTGGGGGAGCTGATGAACATGTGAGGAGAATAAAAAAAGGAATTGATATGGATTCATGTAAATTGGCTGGTGAGAATCAACACTAGGTTGTCTGAACTTCAAGGCCTGTTTCCGTACTGTATCTCCCTATGACCCCATGACATCAAATCATGTCTTAATCCTATTTCCAAGTACCATTGATTGTAAGTTCCAATCTAATGTGTATCGTCAGGCTAGAGGCTCCTCAGAGTAGAGAAGACTTGACCTATGGAAATCAGACCACATAAATTCCCATCTTAAATTTTTAACGAATTTTTCAAGATGGTAATAATAATAATAATAATAATAATTATTATTATTATAATTATAATAATAATAATAATAATAATAATAATGTGTTTCATGGTATTTAATAACAACTGGATTCTATATATCAATAGTACAAGTAGGTAGTGAGACCACATTTGGAGTACTGTGCACCGTTCTGGTTGCCCAGCTGCAGGAAGAATGTTAAGATGAAGAAAGTGCAGAAAAGATTTACAAGGATGTTTCTTGGACTGGGGGGGGGGGGGGGGGGGGGGGCGGCTTCAGTTATCAGAGGCTGGATTGATGCATATATATTATGGAAATCCATCATTTGCACAAGTGTGACACACATCAGTGAAATGCCCAGCAGAATTTCCATCGTAATGTCATTCAATCCAGAAGGTATCATTGACATACTTTACTCTGTGCTAAGCCAGTTTTCAATCATATGGTGCTGATTTATACAAGGTAACTCAATCTAATTTCTAGGCAATATTTATTTAGCACGTAGACAAAAAATGCTGGAGAAATTCAGCGGGTGAGGCAGTATCTAAGGAGAAAAGGAGTATGCGACGTTTAGGGTCGAGACCCTTCTTCAGACTGATGTCGGGTGGGGGAGGAGGGACGAGAAAAAGAAAGGGAGAGGCAAATACAATAGGCTATGTGGGAGAGATGGGAAGGGGAGGGGAAGGAGGGAAAAAGCAAGGACTACCTGAAATTAGAGAAGTCAATGTTCATACCGCTGGGATATTTAGCACGGTTCAGTTATGGATTTCTTTCCACGATTAATCCTTTTCCTGGAAAGCAATAGATTTATAAAGGTACACAAAATTGCTGGGGAAACTCAGCGGGTGCAGCAGCATCTATGGAGCGAAGGAAATGGGCGACGTTTCAGGCCGAAACCCTTCTTCAGACTGATGGGGGGTGGGGGGGGGGAGAAAGAAGGAAAAGGGGAGGAGGAGGAGGAGCCCGAGGGCGGGCGGATGGGAGGGTGGGAGGAGACAGCTAGAGGGTTAAGGAAGGGGAGGAGACAGCAAGGGCTAGCAAAATTGGGAGAATTCAATGTTAATGCCATACGGACGCAAGGTCCCCAGACGGAATATGAGGTGCTGTTCCTCCAATTTCCGCTGTTGCTCACTCTGGCAATGGAGGAGACCCAGGACAGAGAGGTCGGATTGGGAATGGGAGGGGGAGTTGAAGTGCTGGGCCACCGGGAGTTCAGGTAGGTTATTGCGGACTGAGCGGAGGTGTTCGGCGAAACGATCGCCCAACCTACGCTTGGTCTCCCCGATGTAAAGCAACTGACATCTAGAGCAGCGGATGCAGTAGATGAGGTTGGAGGAGATACAGGTGAACCTTTGCCGCACCTGGAACGACTGCTTGGGTCCTTGAATGGAGTCGAGGGGGGAGGTGAAGGGACAGGTGTTGCATTTCTTGCGGTTGCAACGGAAAGTGCCCGGGGAGGGGGTGGTGCGGGAGGGAAGGGAAGAATTGACGAGGGAGTTGCGGAGGGAGCGGTCTTTGCGGAAGGCAGACATGGGGGGAGATGGGAAGATGTGGCGAGTGGTGGGGTCACGTTGGAGGTGGCGGAAATGGCGGAGGATTATGTGTTGTATTTGCACACCCACAGATTTATAAAGGTGTAGGTTGCCAAACTTAGATTCAAAATGGTGACACTAGTCTGTGTGCATATTTAGAACTAAGATGCAATGGATGGCATATTGTTCAGCATATCAACACGTGCGCTTGCTCTTCCATCGGGCAAATCAGGAGGCCAATCAGCATGGCATGCTGTTTTGAATCAGAATAAACATCTGGAGCTCACAGTGAATACACTCTCTTACTTATTTGTAATGATACAAAAGTAGTCTATTTGGCTCATCAGGTCCAGACCAGACTCCTGATCGAATAATCCTGCCAGACCCATTACCCTTTTTTATTTATTTATACTCCTGCAATTTTCCTCTGTTCACCAAATCCCCTTTTGATTCTTTTGTCACTTAGCTACATTAAGAAGTGTGTTATAATTTCCAAATAACTTAATAGTTTGAGTGAGTGGATGGCTTAGTGATAATTTTAGCTGGTACATGATGCCATAGGCTGCATGCTTTGCTATAGGTGTACATGTGAGAAAGGGAAAGGACTCCATTTGTAAATATTCTGCCAATGTGTGACACATGCAGGAAGGTCCATCATTTCCAAGCTTCTATTATGATGCCTCCATCCTTAGTCAAAGGATAACTATGTAACAATATCATGGTTAATGAACTACAAGGCAAATCATTCAACCACTTGAAGTAAAATGAAGGTGAACTGATCATGGGTTAAAACAATAGATACTGTTGCCTGGTCATTTGAAAAGATCCCTGCAGCTGTTCTGGGCTGAAAAACTGCTTTCTGCAACATTATTTTAATCTGTAGTGGCAATTTAGACTATGTGGCTGACAGACAATTGTAAAGGGTGCTGGAAGAGTGGCATTGATGACATCATAAACTATAACTGAAATGAACAAATTCATGACCCACAGACCCAATGCACCACATCCAGGACAGTACCTGATGGGCCTGTCCCACTTCAGCGACTTTTTAGGCGACTGCAGGAAACTCTGCGGTCACCATATGCTCGTGGGTGGTTGTCGGGCAGTCGCCTTCATGGTCGTGAGGATTCCCGCATTCTGGGAACTAGTCGCGGCCTCATTATGGTCGCCACATATTTTTCAACATGTTATGGCAGACTTCCTTATTCAGATGTATTAGTTGCCTCTGTAGCCTAGCATGTGTGCAGCAGAACTTGTGGGCAATGTAAAGCTGGTACCTATGCTATTGTACCCTCTGCAGTCTACCATCCCAATGGATCCCCATGTGAAGATTCTACCTTCTAATTTTACTTTGGAGTCACGTGAGTGATTCCGTGAAGAAGCCCCGTCAGTCCGCATGTGTGTCAGCCTCAAACTATGTTTAAGAAAATGAAGGTGATACCAATTAGATTTATTCATTATTGGGATTTACTTTTAACTATTAATTAGCCTGTGACTCCGCCCTGGGGTAAGAGATTGGAATTAATAGGAGCCTCGAAGGATCTTGTTGTGATAAAACAGCCTTCTATTCATTAAGTATAATTGACAATATGGTGGCTGTAATTTAGCTGTGCAAAGTAGTAATCTCAAATGCCATGTAGGTCTTGTGACAGACCTTATGCTATTACCAGCTGAAGCCACCAAGGTCATTATGGTAGACAACAGTATTCAGCGTTGTTCCAGTAATCTGGTCAGTAAAATTTCAGTTATATTATAAACTGTTGGGGCTCTAAGGTGGAAAATTATGAATGCCATCTAGTTCAGAGGCGGAGGAGATTTGCATCAATTAACAATTATTCAGTTCTTGGTGTGAACTACTTATAGACACTAGGTGCATTCTATAGGTTAAAGGGGTATTGAGTGAATGTGCATAATCTGCACGATCTAATGTTAAGTTGATCACTATGGTGGTGGAATATGTTAGTCACATGGGTGCGATCAAGGCAGAATATCCTGTAATAATTTACCTAATCTCAATTTACGTTCGAATATCATCACATATAATCAATGACAACACAAAATGGGTGTTGGATCACAAAGCATTTAATGAAATTATGGCTCAATGGAATATCAAATTGATATGTTTGTTTCCAAGCTCATTTACCGGTTGCAAAAATATGTGGCATAACAGTGACAAAAAATACACTCTCGCTACAAGGAGAAAGAAGTTATGTTTGTCTCCCTTCATTTTGCCTTATTAGTTGGGTCTTGCAATAAGTCAGCAAGATCCTACTCTAGATTGTCATTCTGTCTGACTGGGCTATGCAGCCATGCTTTCAGCTTTATCGAGAATAATAATACAACCATTATGGTTATTCTAAACATAAAACTTGCTGGTTCAGCCTGTGGCTTGGGAAACCAGCCTCTGCATGATAAATCAATTGACTTATAGATTCAGAGTAGACCGCTCCTGCGGCTCGGATTGTCAGACCGATCCATGTATGTGCTCGCTGCAAATGCAGGGATAGCACCAAGAAAGGAAAGCATAACATTACCTCTTCAGGAGATGGGAAGTGTTTGTTTAAATATTTAAGTTACATCTAATATGGTACAGATAACTGGCGGCTTGGAGTTAGTTTCAAATGGGTCTTTGACAAAAAAAAACTTATAGGACCATTAACTGTGCCCAACGTGCTCTCCCATCTCATTTGCCGCAGCAAAAGGGACCCACTCTGGTGGGTTTCACCCTCTGATATCGAGTTATAAAGGATATCTTTCACACAAGTTCTCCCAGGACAAGCACAGGGCAGTATGGGATATTGATGTGGTATTAACACTATTTCACCAGGGGGCTCCAGCTACATCCTTAGCTTGGCTCGGCTCTCATAAGGTAGTTATCCTCATGGCGCTGGTCTCCGCCCAATGGGTTCAGTCACTACATATTGTGACTGGATAGGATGGTTACATCTGCAAATAATATTATGTTTTAATGTTTGATTAAGCAGAGCAGACATGTAGCCTCAAATTAGTTTCATGGCATACCCCATGAACCTTTGGTTATGGTCACACATATACAACAATATGTCAAGGTCACGAAGAGCTTAGAGGCTCTGAACTGGCAATGTTTGTTAATTACAAAAAACTTTATAAAAGGGTATTAGTGGTTGAAACAGGGTTTGGCTCATACAGGAGTAGATACCGATATATTTTTCAAGTCTCACTCCAACAGGGCTGCTACAACATCAGCAGCAAGGGTTATGTACGTTCCGCTGGACCACATCCTGGCGACTGCAGGATGGGCGAACGAACTTCTGAATATTTCATAATAACCTATGGCCAGACCAGGGGTATTTGCCAACTCTATTTAGGTTCAGTGGTTAGTTACTCCTGAATGAGAGGAATAACTATTATTTATTCATTATGAATGTTTCCCTCATCTGTCAATGAAGCAGCTGTGGTTGTGGAGACTCGTTTCTCACGGCATGAAATCACAGAGCTTTGAAATCTTCACGGAATCACTCACGTGACTCCGAAGTAAGATAGTAAGATTAAACAAGAACTTACCAGTTTGAAGTTTGATCTTTATTTTATGAGGAGTTACGGTGAGCGATTACGTGCCCACCGCTCCCTGCCCTCTCTTATAAAGATCACTCGGTAGTTCTAGTCTTCTCTAAGTCTTACTATGTTACTTCGACTGCTGATATCTGTGATTTCACACCGCTGCTTTGAAGATTGACACGCATGCGGACTGGTGGGGCTTCTTCACATAATCGCTCACCGTAACTCCTCATAAAATAAAGATCAAACTTCAAACTGGTAAGTTCTCGTCTTACTATTAAATTATACATGACCTCTGTACCTAAACTGGTGGGTGCATATGTAAAATCAGGTGATAATGTGCCTTCATTTTAGCTCTACTCCTACTTTTCTATCACTACCTGGCCAAATTTTTAGTAACTTATACCCACAGCCCCTTTCTTTCCCTCCCCATTCTTCTCTGTGCCCTACCTGGACTATCATCTATTATTCCCCTTCCCTTCCCCTTCCAGCCATATTCCTTCCTCTAGCTTCACAATTAGCAACTTTTCACTCCTCTTGTCTCACATCTCTGTTTTTTTTTAAATATCTGGCCTTTGTCCAACCATCTGCCCATTAAGCCAACCCTCTCACCTGTTTCCACCTGTTAACCCCCAGGTGTGATCCTGCCCCTTGTTTCTTCCAGTTTTCTTCCCTTCTTCCCCCCCCCCCCTGCAATCTGTTTGAAAAAGGGTCCCAACCCAAAACGTCACCTATCCATGTTCTCCAGAGACGCTGCCTGACCCACTGTTATTCCAGCATGTTTTGTCTTTCTTTGTAAACCAGCATCTGCAGCCCCTTGTCTTTACAAGTAAATGAGATTGTCGTGAGAGAAAGGGACTAAAAGATTGATGTTTATACTACTGTTGAGGACATTATAGAATGAGGAAAATAGCATAGAGTGTAAGCTGGGAAATTGGCCTTTTAGCCCGATTTGTCCATACCAAGCAAGATGCCCCTCTAAGTTAATCCCTTTTGCCAACATTTGTCCCATAAACCTTTCCCATCCATGTAGCTGCCCAAATCCCATTAAAAGTTGTTATTGTAGTAAGATAATTAATTTAAATGTATTATTGTATTGTATTGAATATGAAATAGAATGATGAGCAAATAAGATAGTCTGGCTCCTTAAACTTTCAAATTATTGTAACATTTTACTCTTCTGCTTGCTTTAATTTGCAGTTATATATACTTTAGATTTAAAGTTTGAATTTATATACCTGCTTTTACCCTAACCTCAGATGATAATATTAACCATTTTATTGTATAAAGAAATGTTAACTCTGAAGAATGTGGTTGAGACATGAAATGCAAAATATAACAGACAATGAAGACATTGTCCATAAATTGTAATGAAGTGGTGGTGAAGTTTAAATTAAAGCCGATTAGTGCATTAGAAGTAGAACATTGCTATGTAATTTATTCTGCACCATACTTAAGCACTGTCATGTACAGAATCTATTAATTTTGAGTTATAATTATTCATGACTCTTTCATACAGGTTTTGTCCTTAATACAGAGTAGTATTCTCTAAATTTCATTATGTGGGATTTCATTGAATCATTTCTTATTCATTATATCTGATAACTGTCATCATGTAATTGTGTGCAACGCATAATGTATTAATACATTGCCCAGCAAGGTCAACGAATTGGATCTCTACCAGAAGGAAGAGCTTGTGGTGCTTTGGAATAAGTACTCTTGAATTATAAATGAAGCAAAAATTAGGGGGATGGAAGGTAGTGGAAATTTAACAACTTCCTTCCTCCCCCTTTTTGCTGGAGCAATATGGCAGAACATTGATGTGAATTTACCAAATTACCTCTTGTGCCAGTTTTGATTACCATAATTTTATATTGCACATATAAAAACGTTTGCCTAATGCCGAAGAGGTAGTGGGTGTTCTTTGTTTAATCAAGCCTGAATGCTGCCATTTAGATCTGCACTGGGAAGCAAGTAAAGGAACGGGGGCTAGAAAAGGAACAGGAGTTAGATAAGGCCAAGCCTGCAGGTGCATGCTAATTTTTCACTACTGCTTATTTACCATTACATCATGTGTTATATAACCAAGCAGAAAGACAGAGAGGACAGTGAGATTGGTGTGGAGAATACTCTTATGATTAGATTAGATTAGATTAGATTAGATTAGATTAGATTAGATTAGATCCTTTGCAAGAGCATGTTAGAAATCAAAGGAAATAGTATTGGTGAATTTGAAGAGCATTTGGTGTATAGATCCCCAGGGCCTGTTTGGATCTCTCCAAGCTTATTAAGAGAGGAGATTATCAAGAGCGGAGATTATAGGAGCCTTGGCACAGATCTTTGCATCTTCTCTCACCACAGGCGAGGTCCCAGATGACTGGAGAGTGGCCAATGTTGTTCCTCTGTTTAAGAAGGGAAGTAGAGAGAATCCAGGGAATTATAGGGTGAAGAATATAAGATTTAGGACACCATGATGCAGCTTTATACGGTTAGGTTGCATTTGGATTATGTGTGCAGTTCTCTTTGGCCCATTAAAGTGAGGATGCAGAGGATTTGGAGAGTGTGCAGAAACATTTGCCTAAAGCTGCTTAATGCTCCCTGGATTAGAGGGTATTAGCTATAAGGAGAGGCTGGACAGACGGATTATTTTCCATGGAAAGAGGATGGTTGACAGGAGACCTGATAGACGTATATACAATTATGAGAGACATAGATAAGGTATACAATCGGAACCCTTTTCCCAGGATGGAAATGTCAAAGACCTAGAGGTCATAGCTTTATGGTGAGAGGGGGAAAGTTTAAAAGAGATGTGCAGGGCAAGTTTTTTTACAATGCCCAGAATGGACTGCCAGGGATGGTGGTAATGGACATGCTGGGAATGAAGGGGTATGCATCGTGTGCAGGCAATTTAGATCAGTTTAGCCTGGCATCATGTCCAGCGCAGACATTGTGGGCTGAAGTGCATATTGCTGTGCTGTACTTTTCTGTGTTCTTTGTTCTATGTACAACATTCAATCTTTCAGCCTTTTTGTATCGAGGTTTCATTTCAATGTTAATGTGTAATTTAATTATTGAATAAAGAAAAAAATCAAATTATTTTCAAGTGATTAAACCAGTGAAAATCCTGTCACTGTCAATGAATTGGATTTTACTGTCTCATGTCAGTAGCCCTAAACAGAATGCTGAGTATCAATTCACTTCAAAAGCAAAATGCAGCAGATGTGAGAAATTAAAATTAAAAATAGAAAATGCTGGAGATATACAGCAGGTCAGGCAGCATCAGTGGGGAGCTCCAATGACCTGAAATTACATCTCATTTTGCACAGATGCTTCCTGATCCACACATTTCCAGCTTTCCTGTCACTTCCCTCTACTGCTGAACTTCACAATCTCTTCCAGACATTCCCCACCATTCATGCTTAGAAATCTTCCCTCTGCAATGGGGATTGAGGTGCTGTGGATTAGGAAGTAAAGGGGAAGGCAAATTGGTTTACAAAAGAAGTATATTTCTTGCATTTTTTCTTGCTTTTAGTTAACTTTCTTTATTGGATTTATATGGCAATATTCATGCAGACCTGATTTTTTTTATGACATCTTTAAAAGTTTTTTACATCGCTGACATCTCAAAGCTGTTGAGCTTTGCTCAGCTTTCACTCTTGGCAATCTGGGCCAGACCTTTGACCTTCATTGTGTAAGATACCGTTCTGCTGCTGTGGCCGGAACCTTGAAGCCTGGCATACTCCAGGCTAACAAGATTGACTTTGCAAAGGCTAGTCCAGCCTTATGGTCACAGGCAAGACAATTCCAACAGGAAGATTAGATCTGGCCTGTTGCTGGACCCAGACTCGTTGTCTGTGGGCAGTGAAGAGAAGCTGGCAGTCTCGGCCCTGGTCTGGCAGCTCAGTCTTGCGTCAAGAGGAGATGCTGGCAGCCTCAGGCATGTCTCGCTGACTCAATCTTGCTCTCCATGTAAGGGTACAATACCTCATCATCTGTGGGCTTGTCCTGGCAGCTCAGTCTCGTTTCAAGTATGCAAAGGGAAGCATTGCTGGTAGGGAGGCAGGTGAGGAACTGTCATGGTTTTAAGGAGTAGGGTTGAAGAGGTGCAGGTGAGTTAATCCAGTCCCCACTAATTGGAAGTAGCTGTTGCTCCTCTGGCTGTGGCCGAGCGCGAGCCAGTGTGCCACAGTTTTCCAGCAGGCAGGCGATGTCCATGGTGTTGGTGTGCAGCTCCTCCTGCCCCGTCTGCTGTTAAAGAGGTTCAGGGCGGCATTTAGGGAGGATCCCATTCCCCCCCTCCTCCCCTTAGTGTTGATCCCGGGACTAGTAATATACCCGGCCAGATGGAACCAGTAGAAGCCATCCGTATTCCGTGTGATGGCTTCCCATGAGCATTTCTAAAACTAAAAGCATCTTGTTGAAGAGATTGAAGAAGGGTTTCGGCCCGAAACGTCGCCTATTTCCTTCGCTCCATAGATGCTGCTGCACCCGCTGAGTTCCTCCAGCAATTTTGTGTACCTTTGTTGAAGAGATTGTTCCATCCACTTATTGACTTTTCAGAGATAACAATTCTTGCCATTAGTTTTCCATTCTCTCATTAAATTATCCACTTGCTCTTGTGAAGCAACTGCTTCAGCTTACTTGAAGATATTAACTTTCGATTCTTCTCTTGAAAATTACTTGCAATTTGCTTCAGTTCTCTAGGCTCTTCAACCTCAGGCTGCAGTTTGTTGATCAACTCTAAAAGCGAACCTTGCTCATTAAACCTCTCCGTGTTTCTGTTGCAGTTCTTGAATTGTTGCTGTTTCATAACCTCAAACTCACAGCTAATCTTTGAAGCAGATTCTGCAAATTTGGTCTGTAGCATTTCCATGGTTTTGCACATGTTCTCATAGTGGCACTGCATCAAACTCTACTGTGATCCTAATTTTTTTCCATACATTTCTCAAGATATTTAAACTGCGCACTGGAGTCCAAGACCATTCTTTTGGAAACTTTTGTTGTAAGTGTTGAAGCTTTTTTTGCTCTTCTCTCATTTTATGTCCCTGTCCATGTGCGTGTCAGCAGATTCAGACTGTTGCTTCAACAGTGCCAACTCTTTCTCAAGTCTTCTGAAGGTTCTTCAGTTCACTTTCCTGCTCCAAGACAACGTTCCTATGAATTCCTTCTTCTGCTCTTTGGTAATTGTTTCCAGCTGCTGTTTCAACTGAAAAATCTGATCCTCAGAAGATTTTCTTTCATTTAAAAATCGTCTTCCAGAGATTCCAAGAAATAATACTCCAAAGGCAGATACTAAAGACTGGAGTAACTCAGAAGGTCAGGCAGTCTCTAGAATAACCTAATGGGTTATGTTTTGGGTCGAGAGCTTTCTTCAGACCTATTCCTTTTCTCCAGAGATGCTACCTGATCCGATGTGTCACTTCAGCCTTTTCAACCTTGTCACTATCTTTGGTTTAAAATAGCATCAGCAGTTCATCCCTACACAAAGAATACTCCAAATCCTTCTTAACAGATTTGACAACTTTCTTCAAAGGGGATGACGTGGGAAGGCATCTGTAGGACTTCCCTTTAAAAGTTAACAACTCTTCAAGCTGCTTCATACTTTGTGTGAGCAGCCTGTGTGATCATGTGCACATTGTCTACTAGTGTGGCGTGTGGACAATGATTACGCTCATACACTCCTGAGAGGGTGAACTCATGTGAAACTGTTTATTTACAGTAAAGGAGGGTGGTGAGGAAGTCTCTGTGGGGGCACGGTCCCTCATCATTTGTGCCTGAATGAGTAGAATTTGGCAGTCTTGGTTTTGTCCTGGAGGCTAAGTCTTGCTCCAAGAGGAGGTGCTGGCAGTCTCGGGCTTTCCCTGGCTCCTGGGTCTTGCTCTCCATGTGGGATACAGTCCCCTATCATCTGTGGGAAGGTAAGGAGGCATTGGCGGTGTCAGGCTTGTCCCAGAAGCTCAGTCTTTCTTCAAGTCTGCAAAGGGAAGAACAACTAGTTGGGAGACTCCCCACTTTCTTTGGGCAAGTAAGGAACTGCTTTGGTTTCAAGGTTGATGACATCAAGGTGAAGTAGTCCAATGCTGACTAATTGGGCGCAGCTGTTGCTCCTTGGACTGTGGCCTCTGCTCTGTCCAGAATGCTGGTGTTTTCTGGCAGGCAAGTGCTGTCCATGGTGCTGGTCTTCATCTCCTCCTGGCCTGTCTGCCATTAACGGGGATCGGAACAGCATTTAGGGAGGAGGTGTTGTCACACATCTAAGATATTATGTCAGGGGGTGGTAACTTCCAATCCACAAACTCATACTCTGAATATATTCTTCCCTTTTCTATCAGTATTTTAATCTTAAACATTCTAGTTTTCATTTTTTTTCTGTTTACTTCTCTGCTATTCCATATTTTTATTTTTAATTAGCAAGGTCAATTCAAATTATTGGAATGCTTATGAAAATTCTGAGATATTCAAATCCTAGATTACTTAATATTTATTAATATAATAATTGCCAGTAGGGGATTATGTTTGTTATAGAACATCAAATCGAGATGAATGTAAAAGGAGGTATGTAAATATATTTCACAAATCAAAGCTGTTGAATATATTAGCCATTTGTTGGTATCCCCACCGCATCACCCCATTTCAATTTAAATCAGGCCTGTCTGTACACTTCAAATGTGTGTGAAACGGCCACGCATTTCATTCGTATATTTATTTAAAATCTCAACATTACTATAATATGAACAAGATCAATTCTGATTTGTTAATATGCAATGATGATCCCAAAGATAATTATCATATCGCCGAAACGTTAATTAGATAGTTCAAGTATCTAGGTCTACAGCAATCTCTGTTATATTAGTGTTATATTAGTTTGTCAATCTCATAATATTGTAGACAATGCATAACTTAAATATTCTATTGGAGGTTCTTACATGTTCTACTAATCCAGACAATAGTTCAGAACCAGAAATATAAAAATTAAAGGAACAAGAAAGGGTGATGTACTAGAGCAATTCTACCTCTTCGATGTACTCTGAAATGGACTATAACCCAGCTGTTTAATAGTAAGATTAAACGAGAACTTACCAGTTTGAAGTTTGATCTGTATTTTATGAGGAGTTACGATGAGGGATTACGTGAAGAACCCCGCCACGACGCATGCGTGTCATTCTTCAAAGCAGCGGTGTGAAATCACAGATAACTGTAATGACTAAACATAGTAAGATTAGAGAAGCGATACCAGTTAAGTATATGATCAAGGGTGGGAGCGGAGGGCACGTAATCCCTCATCGTAACTCCTCATAAAATACAGATCAAACTTCAAACTGGTAAGTTCTCATTTAATCTTACTATTTTACTTCGGAGTCACGTGAGTGACTACGTGAAGATTTTAAAGCTCTGTGATTTCATGCCGTGGAAACGAGTCCATGCACCACGTCTGCCTTGATGACTGTAGGAGGAATTGTGTTAACATAATTTGGACATAAATTCGACATTGAAATCATAACATTTATTAACACAAATTTATAATCCCTTTTTATGGGTTTAAATTAATTTACAGAACTTAAATTTGTTTCTGCAAACGTTCCAGGTTTCATTACTGGTTTATTGTAAAATAATTGGAATGTTTTTTCCCCCAGACCATCCTGCTGCCTTGAGGATTTGGTCCATTGGTACATCCAACTGTATCGCTGCCGATGTAGCTGCAGCCCTGGTGGAATGAGATTTAAATATTAGTATCCACCCCAGCCTGTGTTAGCACCTATTTCAGCCATCTTGAGATGGTCTGGACCGTCACTCTTTTGTGTGGTTGCTAGTGGCTGACCAAAAAGTGCCTTCTCATTGCCTTAGGATTTTTGTTTTCTCCATGTATAATGACAGATGTCTTATTATACACAGACGGTCATCTGTTTGGGTATGACCTAAATTGTATATTGAGGCCTGCTGATCCCTGTCTGTTCTGCTTACTAACTCATAGATATGAAACGTAATATTTTCTGTTGAGGAAATCATGTTGTCCAGTCTTAGTTTATGCAGTCACTGTACCCTCTGTGCCGTGACCAATGCCATTAGCATGTGGAGGAGGAGCCATCTTGGTGAACGGCTGCTAGCCAGCAGCCGTCCGTTTTAATTCGTTTTTTTTATAGTTTTTAGTGAGTCCTGTTTTTCGTTTGTAGGGGATATGGACTTTTTAATGTGGGGGGTAGGTCTCAACTTTATTTCTAGGTCCCTACCTGGTCGGTGTGGCAGCTTTTTCTCCGGGCTGCCCGCTGACCCGTCCTCGTGGCCTACCAGCGGGCTTGGAGCGCCGTTTCCTGGCGGGCACCGCCCAGCAGCTTGACCTCGGTGGCGGCACAGTGTTGGAGTGCTATCGCGGAGCGGAGTGGAGCGGGCGATGCCTTGCCTGGGTCGCCGCGCTGGAGCGACGCGCTGGAGCTCTGGTGAGCTGGACCGGCGAGAGCAACATCCCCGGGCTGCGGGGCTGCGGAGCGGAGAGGGCGGCGCCGGCTTTAACATCGGGAGCCTAGGAGCTCCAACTCGGTGCGTCCTTGTCGGCTCCGAAAGCTGCGGTCTCCAGCTAGGAAGCGGCCGTTCCAGGTGGCCCAGCCGCCGAGAGGACTCTCCCGACGCCGGGGCAAGACCACCCGGTGAGAACGGCCAGGAAAATCGGGCCTCCGTAGAGGCAATTGCGGTGGCCTCAATAGGCCTGACTTTGGGGTGAACTGGGGATGGGGACTGGACGTTGTGCCTTCCTCCACAGTGCTATCCATTGTGGGGGGATGATTTTTTTTTGTCTAATGTAATCCTGTAAGTCTGTGTCCAAGATGGCTGCCGTGAAGAGAGAGTGGACGCTGGCACGAATTGGTTGCCGCTGCTCTCTCTTCACACTGTGTTTTTGATTTTCTGTTTTTGGAATGAATTCTGTTTTTAATTTGTGTCTCTGTGATGTCTTTATTACTTATTTTATTCTGATTATATGTTTTACTATGTAAGGTGTCCTTGAGATTTTGTATGAAAGGCGCCCATTAAATATAAAATTTATTATTATTATTATTATTAGCATGACTGTTTTTAATGTCAGTCTGTGTAGGGACAGAGCTGTTGCTGGAGACCAATTCCTGAGCATCTTCAGGATAATACTTACATCCCATATTTGGAAGTACCTGGTTCTTGGGGATTAGTATTAAAAATTCCTCTCATAAGTTTTGTTACTAGTGGGTGAGTCCCAACAGAGTAACGCTCTGTCCCCTGCCATAGGTACGTCGATAGGGCACTTCTGGCGCAGTTGATGGCACTGTAACTGAGCCCCTCATCATAGTGGAGGCCTGCCAGATATTCCAGAACAGACGGGATGTTCGTGTCTCTGTAGGTGATGTTGTTTTTATGGCAGTGCATCGCCCACTTCCTGATATAGACCAGATACTGTTTTTTGGTTGACTGTCTTTGGGCTGCCGAGATCATGTTCACTGTTCGGTCCGTCAGTCCCAGTTGTAGTAGAGGTGTTTTTAAAACTCTACAAATTAATAAGTTCAAATGTTTATGGCATGGGTGGCTATCCCTTGTTACGGGATGTAGCAATAAATCTGGTCTATGTGGGATGGTGATACATGGTTCTAATACCATGTTTAATACCACAGGGAACCATGGTTGAGTAGGCCAATCGGGTACTACCAATACCAGACGCAGAGTCTTGTTGTATTTTCCTTAATACCCGACTGATGAGGCAGGAAGGAGGGAATGCGTAAATAAACAATTTCCCCCCCAATGCAGCGAAAATGCATCTGTCGCCGCTGCCCCAGGGTCTAGTTCCCATGAAACATAATTTGATAACTGGTGGTTAAGTCTGGATGCGAACAGATCGATATCTGGTGTTCCATATTTTGCTGTAATATCAGCAAATACTTTTTTATTCAACATCCATTCGGTGTTTTCATTAAATTTGCGTGACCTGGTGTCTGCCACTAAATTTAGTCTTCCTGGTAGGTAAGTGGCTGATATCCAAATATCTCTCTGGATACACCATTGCCAAATTGTATTAGCCAGATTGTCACATGATGTCGATTTGTTTCCACCCATGTGGTTAATGTATGCTACCACGGTGGTATTGTCTATCTGTAGTCTAACATGCTAGTGATATGATCCAGTACAATATGACTTTAGGCCATGGACTGCACCCAACATTTCCAGGTAGTTTATGCCCAGTGTGAGTAATAATGATGCCTCCTGAGCAGTCCATCTACCTCCACAGCTGGTGATGGTATTGGTGGCTCCCCACCCAAGTGCACTGGCATCAGTTTGTAGTACCATGGAAAGGTTACTGACAATGATTGGATTGGAACAAAGCCAGATATTATCTATCCACCATTTTATTCCATTTTAGCTTGATTGGTAGTTTCATAGGTCTGTCAAAGTGACCTGCATTAATTTAGAGTGCTTATATTTTTGCTCTCTGTAAGTTTTGGTAATGTAGAGGTCTAAATTGTGTGGCTGGAAAGGCAGCCACCATTTGCCAATTACCTTTGCTACCAATCTGATGGATGTTTGCTGATGTCAATGAGGTTATGCAAGCCTCTATTAAATCTCTAGCCTTTCCCTTAGGCAGAGTCACCGACATGTGAACTGAGTCAATGGTGAAACCCCCAAATAGTCGATAGTAGTGAAAGGCGTTAGTTTAGATTTAACTGGATGGATAATAAATCCCAGTTTTTCAAATAACTGTTTTGTGGCTGTTACAGTTTGTTTGGCCAATTCCAAAGTTTTGGTCACAATGAGTATGTCATCTAAATATGCCATGACCATGTGTTTACGTTTTCCGTAGAAACGCTAGGGCTGGTTTCAAAATTTTTGTGAACAGCCTGGGGCTGATGACCCATTTGGCAGTGCTTTATACTGCCAGAGTTGCCCATCCAGTTGAATTTTAAGTAACATCTATGGTCACCTCGTATAGGCACTGAATAGTAAGCATCTTTTAAATCGATGCTGGCCATGAAGTAACCCTTGGAAATTAATTGTTTAGCAGTAACAAAGGTATCCATTTTGTCAGATCTATGGTGATGCGACAACCACCATCTTTTTTGTTTTTGATAAATATATTGGACACGAATTCTAATGGTTCATGTTGAGTTTTCTCAATTACACCTTTTATGTAAAGCCGCTCCAGTTCAGCTTGCGCTTTTGATTTTTCTTTATCAGAAGGCACGAACATTCGGTTCGGTATATGTTGAACTGGAGGGCTGTACTTGTGTATAAACTCTATTGTATATCCCTGGATACTGCTTAAGATGTAAGTATCGGTTGTTAACATGCTCCTGCATTCAGAAAAGAGTGTAGTCTCCCCCCAACCTCCATGCTCCCTGTATTTTGTAGGGAACCAGACCCACCTACCTCCATAATTACCAGTGGCAGGTTTACTTCTTTTTGTAGGTTCTTCGCTGCTGTTGTTGCGCTGGTGTCTGGATTTTCGGTTTGGTTGGCGTTGGAGGTTCCCGCATCTTCCAAGAAGGCCGGCCTGGGCCATGGCCTAAAAAGACTCATGTTTTGAATACCGGGCCTTCGAGCTTTCACCAGTTCTGCTGGTGGGTGCGTAGGGGTGCTGTCTGTGGCTGTAGTGTTTGTTGGAGTCCATTTTATTAGTCCAGTAGGTTCTCTTGTTCCTGCACCCCTTGCACACTTGTCTTTCCTTCTGCGGACCCCTCTTTCAGGTCAGCCCAGAACTGACCCGCAGTGCTCCCCTCTGATGAGGTAGAAGCACTGTGCAGCCCTTCAAGAGGTACTGCTGTGGGTTTATCATAGGGCCCACAGTGACCCGACTCCATCTCCCGGAGTCTGTCACATTGGAGCAAATGCTCCACACACCGCTCCATCCGGCTCCAGTGCTCTCGGTCGCTGGCCGCCCGCGGTTGTTCAAAGTCGGACTCCTCTGAGTCCACGACCTTGTTTGTTTTTGTGTCTAGCCTTTCCGCCCAGCTGCGTGGATCTGGCCGGTGCGGAGGCGACATCGGGCACAGCTGATCCCACTATCGGTGATCCGAGTGCCGCTGGCTGCTGCTGGCTGCCCGCTGCTCCGCGGTCCTCCCTCACCAGCTTTGTCCTTACTGCTGTGGAGTGGACCTGGCCGGTACGGAGGCGACATCGGGCACAGCTGATCCCATCTAGCCCACCAGCTTTGTCGCAGCCCGTTGGTTTCTCCACCTGTAATTAGCATGGTAAAAACACAAAAAGACCGCAGCTCTTACCTGCAGGTCCTGGTTTAAATTGTCGCTACGGGGGAACGTCGTTCCACCCCGTCTCCTGCCGTTTTCGACTTGTCCAAAAAGTCGACGGCCCCATTTGAATAGTCTCCCGCCCGGCCGTGGTGTTTCGGCCGGCGCGGGACCAAATGTCGGCACAGCTGATCCCTTACGGGGCTTGTGCCTTCAGCTGCTGCTGGCTCCCGCAACTTTGCGGTCCTTCCCAGCCAGCTTTACTCGCAGCACTTGTGGACACTATTTTGTCCAGCTTCCCCCCCTGTGTAAAAACAGCGCGGGGACAAAAACTACCGCAGAGTAAATCACTTACCTGCAGGTCGCGGTTTCAAACTTAACGCTGCGGGGGACACTCCACCCCGCCTGTCGTTTCGCAAGCGTGAAAGCGATATGACACGCATGCGTCGTGGCGGGGTTCTTCACGTAGTCACTCACGTGACTCCGAAGTAAAATCAAGTGTCAGCCTGACTCTGTTATCAGCACTCATCCCCACCATCACTTGGCACATGAGAATTTTAAATCTCAATCTGGACTTCCTACACTTAACTTGTGCTGATGCTTCTTTTGCAATCCTCAAAGGACGTTGCAATGTCAGAGGGTGTTTGTTAAATGTAAATTTTTATTGGCTCCTTGGCTGCCTATTGTTCTGAAACCGGAAAAAAAAATCTGATGTGCTGTTGGAGCCCTTGCTATACAATAATTTAACCTACACCGAGAAAATCACTATAGATTAACTGATTTGTGAAGATCTGATAGCATGAATAATGACTGATATATTTGCTTCAGAGTAGCGGTGACAGCATTGAAAAAATAAGCATTTAGTTCATGTGTAACATAGGACGCATGAAATGTGGTACGAACCAAATAAAAGCTTGTGCTTTCTTATTAGTAATGTTCACAATTTTTAATCGCATTAAATATAATTGAAGCATATTCATCTGTGGAAGAAATAAATTAGTGCGAAATTAATGGAAAGTGAAAAGCAGAGACTTCGCAGATTTGCTTTGAGATTTTATTGCATGATATCATGGAGAGATGGTTGCAGTACACTGCTCACCAGTTCTCTGACTTCACAGCAGAATTAGCCGACAGTTATACCAGTGCAGTAAACAACTTTTGTTTACTTTTGTTAGATACTACTCTGCGAAAATATTCTATCAGCTACATGGGTACCAATTATTTCATTAGTCATAACATACCTTTCGCTTATGTTAATCTTATTCAACAACAGATGGTAATACAAGTCAAACACAATACACGGGAATCTTGACATTATTCTAGCTCACCTTTCAGGTGGCCCATGCCACCCTCCCTTCTCTGAGCCAATCATAAGCCTCCTATTTACAGTAACATTTCTATGCTACAAGCGGTAGGGGGCACTGGTTTAAACCAAAGATAGACCCGCTGAGTAGGGTGATCTACTGTAACTCCTCACAGAAAGTTAAACAAGCTTCGTTATCTCCTCTACTATTTCATGTTTACATTTACCATCCACCCTTCAACACATTCCCAGACAAGAGGTAATACGTCTAATCTAACTTTGCCGATACCCACAAACTTCTTCTGCACCTGGTCAAGGGAGAGATTCCAATTGTCACATCCAAAACACCCTTTCGTTCCCTTGTTGAATTCCAATCAAAATTAAGGAAGGAAGGATTTTATTTATTTTTTCCATATCATCTGTCCTTATTCTCCACTGTTCAGCCGCGGCTGTCCTCCAGATTCATTCATTTATTCCCTTCATTCTTCTGTGTACTTTTGACATTGGCTTTAATCCTGTGAAAGCTGCATAAAAATTGTGCTCAATGAAGCATAGACAATGTCAAAAACATTTATTCATGGTCTCTCCAAAAAGATTTCATAAAGACAAATAATAACTAAAGGTTTAGTCACTAGTTAGAAATTGCTGAAGAGAACATTTCAGGGGGATTTATATTTTCCTCAGTTAATGGCACTTAGACTCTTTGATTTAGTAAAAAGCAGATAATTTCTGTCCTGGGCTTTCCACTTTTTCTCACAGACATAACATCTGAGCTCAGTTTCATATTCTGGAATTCTTGTAGCTGCACATAAAAACACTGCTTCACCTCGAAAAGAAATCCCCAAAAGTTGTATGTAATGCTTTTTTAAATATTCCTGAAACTGATGCAAATCTTCACAATTTACAATCTATTAGAAACATAGAAAATAGGTGCAGGAGTAGGCCGTTCGGCCCTTTGAGCCTGCACCGCCATTCGATATGATCATGGCTGATCATCCAACTCAGTATCCCATCCCTGCCTTCTCTCCATACCCTCTGATCCCTTTAGCCACAAGGGCCACATCTAACTCCCTCTTAAATATAGCTAATGAACTGGCCTCAACTACCTTCTGTGGCAGAAATTCCACAGATTCACCACTCTCTGTGTAAAAAATGATTTTCTCATCTCGGTCCTAAAAGACTTCCCTCTTATCCTTAAACTGTGACCCCTAGTTCTGGACTTCCCCAACATCGGGAATAATCTTCCTACGTCTAGCCTGTCCAACCCCTTAAGAATTTTGTAAGTTTCTATAAGATCCCCCCTCAATCTTCTGAATTCTAGCGTGAATTAATTTAGTGAATTTGTTTAATTTCCCTTTATCATCATCTTTAACATTATGGGCTGAAGAAAGCTCATCTAACAGTAGTATTGTTTTTTTAATAATCTGAATATGCCGTCTTTTGGTTTGATATTGAAGACCAAGTTTTCAATTAGAGAATTGTATTCTGTCAGGAAAGTTGGGCTGTGGGGCAGTTGTGGTGAATTTCCATTCATGAGACGGAGTAATGGGAAAAGATGCAATCTTTGAGGAACTAGCATTGAGTGAATAACATTGGTTATGTGACTGCAACCTTGGACATTTATCCTGAGAATTTTGTTTTCCAGATGCCTGATATCCTCCTTGGAATCAGGAACATAATACAAGATAATATTAGTGTTTCAAATCAGTTTTCTCTGCCTTTTCAAGAGTAAGATAATTAAAAGTTCTAATCCAAGTACTGAATTTACTTTTACAATAAGTTTGCCCAGAATCTGAGAAACTTTGAGCAATTTGTTTAGCTAAATAAATGAAATGTTAAACACATTCATAAAGGCCTGCCCACCAACACAAATTAAACCTTGAATTGATTCTCTCTTTGAAAATGAACATTCAATAGCATACACTTTGAACACAAAAAGCTGGAGTGACTCAGCGGGTCTACCTTTGGGTTAAGCCGGCATCTGCAGTTCCTTCTTATGCATAAAGTTTAAAGACCGGATTGTCCTTTAGTTAAAATGCAGCATCAGTTTTTATCCGTCTTTGGTTATTTTTTACAAATACTCCTACAATGAAATTCATTAATTTCCTGTGTATTACAGTGCAACATAAGGAAGTTAACTTTTGTAGCATTATTATCTTTGATTAATGTGGACTACAGACAGACAGCAAGTTCTATTTGGAAGAATTATAGATCCTTTGTTTCATCAAAATCACTTTTAAGTTCTGATAGTTTTTGGATATTTGAAAATGAAGACTGATGTAATGGGCAGGCTGCCAGCTGAAATCTTCCTCATTATTAACAGATAATTTAATCTGTTTACAATAAACTGGTTAATGGTACTACAAAAATAGCAGAGAAATCTCAGCTTAATTAATTAAACATTCTTTCAGTTGTATCCCATGGCATCATTGTAGGATTTTAACGTATTTATTGCTAGAGTAACATATAAGAAAATACTGCATTTGGGACTAACTGGAAATGGCTCTTTTAATTATGTATTGCCAATGAGTTATGTGCAAATCAAATACCATGCATTATTAGATTACTTTAAGACGTTCTGAATTCTCAAGCATCTTTATCCAATGAAGGTATATACTAATTATTTTGTAGTTTCATATATGAAACATATTTTTCCATTTTACCAGCTGCATTAAACTAAAATGTTATCAATTTTCAAATGGATATAAGCCAATTTCACTTCAGTTTACACTATGACACTAAAGGCAGATGAACCCATTCCATCTCAAGACTCTTGTTATTCCCTAATTAGACCTCAAATTATTTCTCATTGTGCAAAATGGATCTTCACTGCACAAAATTGGAAACTTACTATTTATCATCTTGAGTATTCTCCTTCTGAAAATATATTCCCCTTTGATCAATGTCATGATTGCCCTTGAGTAATTTATTCTAATAGATTTTGAAGTTCTTAACCTCTTTTAAAAGTCATGATTACCAGGATATATCATGCTTTACAATTATGACATTTAAAACGCAATTGAACAAATACATGGATGGGAAAGTACTGGACAGGTATGGCCTGGGTGAGGGTAAATGAGACAAGCACAGTTAAGCATCTGGGCAGGTTGGGCCAAAGGGCCTGTTTCTGCACAGTATAGCTCCGTGACTTTGTTTTATGTTCTGAGATGTGATTTGTTATCTGCTCCACATTATCAACTGAATCATCTGGCATTTCCATAAATGTCAACAGAAATGTTAGACAATAACCAAATATAATATCATAAAAAGTATCAAAATATATGAAAGAATGATAGACACAAAAAGCTGGACTAAATCAGCGGGACAGGCAGCATCTCCGTAGAGAAGGAATGGGTGACGTTTCGGGTCAAGATCCTTCTTCAGACCCCGGTTTTTCTTCTTTTAACCAGGTTACCCCGATTTTTCTCTGCAAGGTATGAAAGAATCATAATTATTTCTCAAAATATAAGATGAAGAAAAAGCACAGATTATGGCATTGCCACACCAATCATAGTAGGTCTTACATTTCCCCAAGCCTGCAGACTGGTTTCTGGAGGCAGAGTTGAAATATCATTAATCAAACTTTTGATATATTTTAAAATGTAAACTTTTAAGTTTTGTCATAGCCATGAACAAATACAAGAATGGTCATGAAATTAAGGTTTTGAATTAGGCGATGGCCGATTTCAACATCATAAAACAAGATCAGGCAAAAAGCAGATTGGGAGCAACTACTCAAAAGTAGATCTGTACCCGACAAGTGGGAAATTGAAATAATGAGACATCAGGGCCAATGTGTTTCTATAAGGCTGAAAGATAAAGACTGCAAGTCCAAGTAACCCTGGATGTCAATGGATATTGCGGGCTAGATAAAGATCAATAAAGAAATTATTTGACAGGCATGGAGAACTGAAAACAGGAGGTCCTTCAGGAGTATAGAAAATGTATGGAGAGTTTCAAAAATGATTAGAAATGCAGATATCAATTATAAGATAAAGGAAAATCCCAAAGCATTTTGTGTGCATGTGAAGAGCAAGATAATAACCAGGGAAAGATAATTGTCTTGTGTGCATCAAATTCAAGTTTGTTCATGGAGCAAGATGATGGAAGTCAGGATTTAAATAAATACTGTATTCACTGAGGAGAAAGACATTTGAGATGGAGAATTCAGGGAGAGCGACAGTGAAAATCCAGAGCATTACCATTAGAAATGAGGATGTATAGATATCTTATCATGGTAAAAGGTGGATCAATCTCTAGGCTCCTGATGAGATATATCTCTGGCCCCTATGGGAGGTAAGGGAGGAGATTGCTAGGGCTCTGATGATTTTAAATCTTCACTAGCGATAGATGAGGTGCTGGTTGACTGGAGACAGCGATTGTGTTGCTTTTATTCTAGAATGGCAGCAGGGGTAAACCATATCATTACAAGCCTGTGATTCTAACATCACTGGTAGGGAAGTCATGGGAAAAATTTGGAGCAGGAGGATTTATCTACAATCAGAAAGGCAAGGATAAATCAAAGATTGTCAGTATTGCATTATATGCAAAAAATCCTGTCTGACCAGTATAATTTATTTTTTTAATAGATAACAAAATGTATTGAATAAGGTTGATGTACTCTACATGGACATCAGGAAGATGGTCCAAAAGGTTAGAACCCATGGGATCCAGGACAAAATGGCACACTGAAAACAAAGTTGGCTTAGTCATAGGAAGTTATTTCATATGATAGGCAGATTAATGTTGAAAGGGTCTTAATTCTGGTTGGTGCAATGTGATACACTTTGGAAGGAATAATATGGGTAGTACATGTGCAACAAATGGTAAGGACTTGGCGATTATTGAGGAACATAGCTATCTTGGTGTACAAGGGTCCCTAAAGGTGGCAGCACAAGTAGACAAGGTAGTGAAGAGGGCATGTGGAATACATGCCTGCATTAGCCAGGAGATAGAATATAAGAACAGTGAAGCTCATGTACAACTTTATAAAACATTAATTAGGCCACAGCTGGAGTACTGTATATAGTTCTGGTCACCACACAATCGAAAGATGTGGTTATACCAGAGACAGAAATATGGAACAAGTAAATAGATTAAAAATATCTATATAAATATTATTTTTAATTGAAAAAGTTAAAAACCACATCGATACTAAAAACTAATTAAAATGTTGAAACTAACTAAGATAAATAATAAAATCTCTCCTTTCTCAGAGGAGCAGTCATCTCCAAATTCATTTGCATGGGGTCTGCTTTGCTTGAAGCGGGTTAAGCAGGTCCAAGCTCAATGGGAAGCTTTCCAAAACTGACAGCAGGGGGGCCTATTGAGAAGCACACTAACCCGTTGGATTCGGCAAGCAGCACAGAAGTGACTGCAGCACAAGGGCCGAGCAGAAGATGTTGTAGCCAATATAGTGCAATGCCAGTATTGGAGATAGAAGCTTACATGGGGATACCTAGGAAAGTTCAAGCATTAGGGCTGGCATAACATGGAAGACCTGCCTGAATTTATTCACTGCTTCGCTAATGTTGCCAAGTTCAATTTACATAACACTGCTGCTGTCATACCATGCTAAACTCAAATGTATCCTTTAAAGATACATCTTCAAAAATGTGTGACACTCTCTCACAACTCTTTCTCTGGGATTTATGCTACTCTCCTGTACTACAACTTTATGGAAGGGTCACGACCCAAAGCATTCCCTATCCATGCTCTCCAGAGATGCTGCCTGATCATTAAGTTACTCCAGCACTTTGTATCTTTTGTGTAAACCTGCAACTGCTGTTCGTTATTTCTACAATGTACATTATTACTTGCTCTTCCGGAAATATGTATTCAGTACCTGCTACAACATCAGATTATTCATCTTTTACTCATGGCTTTATATGAACTTGACACAAGCAACTGATGGTTTTGCTACATTTAATCATAGCAGTTTCATTGCACAAAGGTACATAGAGTAGGTATAAATATTTCACCATACAGTGCAGAAATACCTCGGCTGTCTCACATTCCCAGAGTATTGCCATTTCATCACGTTCTCATCATATTGCCAGTCTAGTTAACTATTATTATGAGTCTATCTGACGACAATAAATCTTGTAACAATAGGAGATATATTTACTCACTTCTCTGAAGTTCTCACTTCCTTTAAATCCCCACTTGCCTTCCGCAATGCTTCTATTCATTATTACTGTCACCATGACCTAAATTTGAAGGGCAGACTGCCTTCCTCTATCTTCTTCAAACATTTTTTTTCTTACTGCACCATTCTAAATCTTTATCTGCCATCCAAAATACCACATGATGTTACTCATCTCACAAATTAGCTCTCAAAAATAACTTTTATCTGTTGGCATCTACAGAACCATTATGGTCACCGCTTTCTAGGAATTATCTGTTCATAATTTCAGGTTTCATCCCATAATTTATTAAGTCCTTTTATCCATTCACAAGCTGAATTGCACAACGTGTCTTTCAGAATATTGCAGTATGCTGACATTAAATTTCCAGCCTAAGGTATAGATTTGACAAACAAATATGCTAACAGCAGTGTCTGATGATTAAACTTAACACATTAAATTTGGAATGTAGTAATAATGCAAATTAAGAAAAATGCTTCTCTTTTGTGAATTTATGTGGAGCAATTTTATAATAATTTGCATAGAAATATATGAGCAAGTTTGTAGGAAATTCGTAGTAACTTGAAGACTGGAAGGATTGTTATAACTTTTGAGTCCACACTCACCTAGCCTTTGTTGCATTATTTGCTGTAAGTATGTAAAATATGCTGTCAAGCACCATCGGGATCTGCGTACCTTCTTGAAGGCAGCAGCCCCGTTGGAAAAAGTGCGTCGCCAGCACGTGCCACCTGGGAGGACACCCTGAATACAGGTATCTCTCTGCAGGGTCCTGAGGCAGAGAGCCATCAACTTGGAGGTGAGGGAAGAGAAGAGGGAGGGTGAAGAGGAGAGGGAGGGAGTGTTGGGGGATATGGGGAAATGAGTCGCGCCTGCATAGTTGGGGGCTAGGCTTGATTGGTGGAATATTGCGTTGGGCGAATGGGTTACGTTGGAGGAACGGGTGATGGGGCTGATTGGATCCGAGGGGGTGCCTGTCCCCGGGGTGAGCGCCGACGCCGTGTTTTGGACAAGCTGTGCAAAGGGGAGAGGGTAGGGCTGAAGATGTCCTGGTTGGATTGCTCCTGGGCCTGCCCAAGCAGGCCATCCGCGAGTCATATGTGACTCGTGTGCGAGCCCTCCTGTGTGAATCTGCGCCCCCCCCCTGCGTTGGGGGACGGGGCACAACTGGTCCCACTTTTGGTCTAGTATTTACATAAAAATCTATCAGAAATTAAAATTGGAGCCTTCATTTTTTGTTCTGTTTTATTTCACATTTTTGATACTTTTCTATCATGATTGTAGCTCTGTTACATGTGCTTTATAATATACACTAACACTTCTGTACATGTATTGCATTAGCAGAAAGCCTAAATTCTTATATTCCAATGGTTAAGAGACATTACAGGTTCATATGTGCCATATGTGCCATTTACTTTTATTGTGTCTCGGGTTTTATTTAATTTCATGGCATCTCACATTGTGTTTCAATTTGCAAATTGCAAATTGCAAATAAGGAGTAAGCCATTTAGAACGGAGACGAGGAAACACTTTTTCTCACAGAGAGTGGTGTGTCTGTGGAATTCTCTGCCTCAGAGGGCAGTGGAGGAGGGTTCTCTGGATGCTTTCAAGAGAGCTAGATAGGGCTCTTAAAAATAGCGGAGTCAGGGGATATGGGGAGAAGGCAGGAACGGAGTACTGATTGGGGATGATCAGCCATGATCACATTGAATGGCGGTGCTGGCTCGAAGGGCCGAATGGCCTACTCCTGCGCCTATTGTCTATTGTCTATAATGGGACTGCCTTAAGGAAAGCCATTTACTATTCAATTGTAGCTGTGTTTAAGTTAGTCTTTCATTTTGACATCATTAAATTTGAGTGTATGAGAAAAAAAACTTGGGATGCAAATTTTCTGACCCTCGCCAGCTCACTTTTCAACTGACATGAGACAGAGAATTGTTTGGAGCCACATTTAACTTCCACTGCTGTGTACGTTTGCTTGTGATCAGATTAGGCAGCACATACGCAATGCACCGAGCTAAGTGGAAAAAAAGGATGCTTTAGATCTATATAAATGATTGAAAACTGAAGAATTTCCTGACATTCTGCATCAATTGATCACCAAATGCAAGGGCTGTGAGTTATGTCCCAGGTTTGCAAATTTGTGAGATGCTACATAAACCTTGAATCGTTGAAAAATAAATCTTTGAGATATGACTTAAGCAAAAGGTGCAAGGTTCATATTAGCAGTGCCATGAAATTGCACATAAAGGGCAAGACAACATATCAACCATGGATGACGTGGGATTAGTGAGTAGGATAATAATTGGACCAGAATGTTTAGGATAAGCAGAAAGCTTAAACTGAAGTATTCCAGTATTTAAGGAATGCTGCATATATAGGCCACTTCCTTTTATTCTGTCTGTTTTTATTTAGTTTCAAAGAGTCATACATTTATCTCAGTTCACAAATTGACTGTTAGAATCTTTTTTTGTCATATCATTGCAAATACATTAGGGTTTCTTTGTATAAATCTGTCCATTGAAAAGAAAATAATTATTGTATTTACATAATAGCCAAAAAATGTGAGATAATGTGTTTTAGGAAATGCAACAAAAGTAAAGCATACACCAAGAATGGTAGGACCTTACGGTGGATGGACAAACAGAAGGACCTCAGTGTACAATTCTTTAGATTGTTACAGGTAACATGATAGGTGGATAAAATGGTGAAGAAAGCATATGAGATGCTAACCTTCATTAGCCAATGATAGAATGTACAGATAAGGAGACCATAATTTTTTAGTTTGACCACAGCTAGAGTATTGTGTGCAGTTTTGCTCACCCCACTATAGCATGGATAAAGTGGCACTGGAGAGGGTGTTGTGGCAGGTTCACCACACATACCACAATGATGAGTTATTTACCTTGAACAAAATTGGTTACTAAATAAAGCATTTGTTTGGCATTATGATCAATAATACATCCTTCCCTGCTATTCTGCCACCTTGATTCCTCGTCTCATCATTTTAATGACATTCAAAATCAATATTCAGAGTAGATTTGGAGAGGTGACCATACTCTAATGACTGAATATGAATTTGCTTTCATAATCCTTTCTACTGTTTAATGACTACTTCCTTGCCAAGAAGTCTTTATTCTCCAAACAGAATAACAAATGCCATAGGTTGAATTTCTGAAACAAAACTTCAGTGCCAATGCATCTGAGATTTTACTTCAATGAAAAAGTACACATTCTTCATAACGAGTATTGAAATGTCTTTTTATTTACATCTGACATTGAAAATTTCAAATGTTCCCTGATGCTAACATCTTAATCTCCTCTATTTTAACTGTTACATGAGGGACCTGAATCTATTTAGAATTGTGCAATTATCATTAAGAAATGCTTGTGAATATTCAGCTTTTGAGGATGAATTATTCTGCAAGGTGTAGATTAGAAGGAGGAAATACAGCACCAATTTGCTGCTCAATAGTGCAATAGAACAGGAAGTCTACTTGAAAGTATCCTCACATCACACAAAGGAAAAAGGGGTGTCCTCCAAGGATGCTGATCCAATTTTCCACAGGTTACACCAATTTGCCATCCTGACCTGTCGCGACAGAATTGCAGCTGCCCATGGAGATTTTTTTTCATGAGGACATACCATGATCGGGCATATATTATAAGAAATTTGAATCCTTTGGTTGGGCAAGGGATCATCTGTAACTCAAAATGTAACTACAGGAGTAGTTCAAGAATATCCCCGCTAAGTTTTGAATGCTACCAGAATATTATTTGCAGCGGACAAATTCATTTGCTATCCAAATGAGTTAGACACACTCATCCTTGGATGTGACTGATATGGGATGTGACTCCCATCAGAACTCAGCAGAACTTACTTTTTCTTCTTACTCCCGATCTAAGAATATTGCTGTGACGTTCCATTCTATTTTCAAAAAACAATTTATTCTACACTAAATAATGGTATTTTCCTGTATACTCGAACTATGTATTCATCCTTTTATTTTCATGAGGCTGCTCTATCTTGAGGTGGGTGTATGGAACCAGCTGCCAGAGGAGATAGTTGAGGCTGGGACTATCCCAATGTTTAAGAAACAATTAGACAGGCACATGGACAGGATAGGTCTAGAGGGATATGGACAAAACACAGGCAGCTGGGGTTAGTGTAGTTGGGACATGTTGGCCTGTGTGGGCAAGTTGGGCCGAAGTGCCTGTTTCCACACTGTATCACTCTTTGACTATCAGGAAATATATATTATTATTGAAGAAAGGTATTTCAACTGAACCCCTGCGGAAATTTAAGATCAGTTGCATAATTTGGTTCCCAAAGTTAATCTGCATATTAATTGTATTTTTTTCCATGTTTACTATGTTATCTCGCTTCTGCAGAAAGAAACATCGATTGGATGATCACTTCCTGCAAGTGTGCTCTTTGCTTTCTGATTGCTTATCATTTTAATTATGTGCCCTGCTATCACTCTGAATGTGCTCTACTCAACCTCATATCCAGTTCAAATGAAACTCACCAAGTTTGAGAACTAGCACATTTGGTTGCTTTACAAATGTATTCCAGAAGATCAGTGCGATTTTGAGGAGAACTACAATTTTTCAAAATTAATTCTCTTATTTCCATTTCTAGTCCTTCAAAGGGACAGTTTCTCTGTTGTACCATTGAGGTCCTTGTTTCTCCTTAATCCACTTTTCAATTAATCATTCCAGCCCTCCACCCTATCACGTAGTTTTGTCTTTGCACTTGCTGTACCTTATGCTATAACTTCAAATCATCCTTATTCCTTTGCCTCTGTGCATGCTTATGTACTGCTGCACCCTTGCTTTCATCCATCTATATAACAAAAGCATGACTAAGGACTGGCAACAAATCTATTCACGTGTATTTTTTTTAACATTAATTTTAGTAAGTCTTGGGGATTTCTAAATTTCTTAGGAAAGAAGGTAACCACAGCTAAGCCCAGGAGCTGAGCACCTGTTCACAACTGCTTGTTGGCCATTTTCTCCAGTCCAACAAGCTACCTATTTTGCCCCTGCCCTAACCACTTATAATCAGCCAACCTTCCTTCCAAATCCATAACTACAATCAGACTTTCACTCAAACACGGTATGTAGTCCTCAACTACCAACTCTATTCCCAAGCCACAATTTGTATTCCCCATAAATAATAATAACTCAGCAACCACCCCTCCCATTCCATATTTCCCAGCAGCATCCATACTTGTTTCCTGCAACTGCACCTCCCAACCAAAATGTTTTCTCCCTATAACATCTAACATCTGTATTCAGCAGCATCTGTTCGCCCAACTGTAAAAAGTACTCCAAGCCAACATATGCACCCCCGAACCAACAATTATATTACCCACCAGCATCTGAACCCCCAAACCTCCATTTCCTATCCCCTAACAACCAACTTAACTTCCTACCAACATTTGAAATCCATGATCACCATCTGCTTTGCGCACCTCCATCTGCCTCTTTACAACCATCAATAAGTTAATTCTGAATATCATCTATGTTAGTTTCACTCATTATCACCTTGTCCAGAGCTAACAATGGACCATTGTGGGCTCCACATTTCCTTGATCATCATTGCTGGCTTTGATTTGTCCTTTTGCATAGCGTTCATTCATTTGTTCTTTGTACTTCTTTATACCTCTAGTTTACCTCTCCCTTGACTCTCAGTCTGAGGAAGGGCTTCACCCCAAAATGTATCTTATTCCTTTTCTCCAGAGATGCTGCCTGACCCGCTGAGTTACTCCAGTATTTTGTGTCTCTCTTCGGTGTTAACCAGCATCTGCGGTTCCTTCCTACACAACAACATCTGCTCACTCTGACCCATAATTTGCATCCACATCAGTACCCCAGTCCCCCAAGCATAATTTGCTCCCCTTTCCTAGAGTGGGCAAACCTTCCCATAATGAAGATCACTTCCACTCCACCTATATCCTTTTACAGCTACAGCTGTATGAAGCAGATGATATCACCAGGTCACACAAAAAAGTAAACAGCTCAGCTTTCCCTCTGATGCGACCCGTGGTATAATGCAGGCGGCAGTCAGAATATCCCTCATGCCATGCCATACTATAACCACGTTACTGTTCAAAACATCCAGTTGGGCGGCAGAGCAGTTATGTGAAACAATATCTGATTTGCTGTGTTGAACGTAAAAAAGATGCGAGTACATGGAGTATTTGAGGAGTACATTTGGCATTTGAGACTGGAAGTCTGATTATAGTTAGGCATTTGGAAGAAGCTGACTGATTATAAGGGGTTATAGCCTGATGGTTTGAAGAAAACACCCCTTGTCCATCTGGCCAATACACAACTGTAAAAAAAATGCTGCGTCATGTGGGGATTGACTACAGCATCAGATCAACCAGGTCACACACGGTTCCAACAAAGTTCTAACAAAATGGAAGTGGGTGACTGAGTCACCTATTACTTTTCTCCAGAGACGCTGCCTGACAAGTTGAGTTACTCCAGCAATTTGTGTCTATCTTTGATATACAGTAAACCAGAATCCACAGTTCTTTTTGAATAAAAACAATGCCATTTTTGAACCTGTCATGTCGCTGTGTTTTCTTCCACTATTATTTACATTAATAGAAAAATGAAAAATAGGGGCGGCAGGGTGGCGCAGCAGTAGAGTTCCGCCTTATAGCGCCAGAAACCCGGGTTCGATCCTGACTACGTGTGTTTGTGCGAAGTTTTTTACGTTCTCACTGTGACCTGTGTGGGTTTTCTCTGAGATCTTCGGTTTATTCCCACGCTCCAAAGACGTACAGGTTTGGAGGTTAATTGGCTTGGTAAAATTGTAAATTGCAAATTGCCCCTAGTGTGTGTAGGATAAGTTAATAAGTGGGGATTACTGGTCGGCCAGGACTCAGTGGGCCGAAGGATCTGTTTCCGCGCTGCATCTCTAAACTAAAAACAAACATTTTATGCTGCTGTACGACTTTCATCCAGCTGTTCTATGTAGCAAATGCACTTATTTTATATTTTACTAAACTTGATTCTTCTGCTAAGGCTTAAATAATGCAGATGTTGTAAATAGCTTGTTCTAAGCTTCCCCCCAGTCTAGTTTCAGTCAATAAAATACTGAGTCCTTTCAACTTTATTTTGGAAAAACACAATAACAGTTCTCACTGCTATACCTAACCATCGCGGATTCGATCCTTGTATCTGCCTGGCCAAGCCCTCCTAGCCTTGTGCAAACAGAGACACTCCAGAAGGTCACGCAGTCCTGAGCGTTCTCCCAGAAGATCGACACAGGACCTTGTGGGAGCGGCCTTTTATAGGTCCCCGAACCGTGAGGGGCCGAACCACATGGGGATGGTCTTTATACAGTCCAATAACAGATATCGATTAACACAGTACATGCTAGACATTTCCCTAACCCAATAATACACTGACAATGTAACTGACGAAGTTTCCAGATATAACTTAACAGAGATGAATTATGCAACATGTGCCTGGATATTCAAGAAACCCTGACAAGGCTCAACACTTAACCCAATCAACATCTAGCAAAGTAAAGCTTTGCAACAATATTTACAATGTCTGGTTTGCATTCACCCAATCCGTTCCATGCAATTTACACCTAATTGTCAGAATCTGCAGATGTTCCATTCTCTTCCTGCAACTCTTATCTAGGCTCTAGACAAGCTAGCTTCATTCTGCAGCTTGTCCCATTTCTGCAGAAGGTATATTTAAATTGACCAAATGGCCTAGCAGCCCAGAAGCCTTTACTCAATTTTAGTGTCCTGGCATCTCCAATTTGGCCAGAATTAACAATGTGATCAAAATCATGAACCAATCTCAAGGGGGGTGAAGAATGGCCCTGTTTTTTTTTTTTTACCTTTTCCTCTTTTACTTTTTTAATTTTCATTTCTATTTTAAGCACTTTCCAAAGAATGCAGAACATTTTTCACTATTTTTTAATGGATTTCCTTCACAATGTTTGTTTCCTATTTGGATTTGGGTGAGTTTGACAGTTGTTCATTTCCTTCATAAAGAACAGAAGAATGAACTTTAAAAATTGATCCTGCTCCAGCTGCAAACATGACAGCACTTCTCAGGAGATATAAATTCACTCATAAGTAAAGACGTCTGGACAAAGGAAAGGATTTGCACATATGATGAATTTTATGACATCAAAACATGCCAATGATTTTTGTTGCTGAAGAAGTTCTATTTGAAATGTTAACGGCATTGTAATAAGGAAAACACAGCAGCCAGATTCCATATTAAATGTCTCAAACAGAAAAGGGATTTATGTACAGATAATCTATTTTAACAGTGAGAAATAAATATTAGACAGGCAAATAGCATCTGTCTCCTGTTTGTAGCTTTAATTTAGTTTAATTTAGAGATACAGAGTGGAAACAGGCCCCACGAGCCAGTGCTGACCAGCGATCACCCAATATACTAACACTATCCTACACATTAGGGCCTTTTTCCCATTTTTACTGAAGCCAATTAACCTACAATACTGTGCATCTTTGGAGTGTGGTAGGAAACAGGAGCACCTGGGGAGAATGTACAAACACCATACAGACAGAGTCCATAGTCAAGGTCAAACCTGGGTTTCTGGAATGGCCACTGTGCCGCCCTTAGAATAGTTCAATTCTGGAGCAGGAGAATCACTCGCAGTCCAGTCTTGTATCAAATAGAAATGTATTCATTTGGTTAATCTTTCACCTTGGGGAAGGAGACAGAGGCCTATTCATTGACCAGTATGGTATGCATACTCAAAACGACACAAAGTAACTCAGCAGGCCAGGTAACATTTCTGGAGAGCTAGGAGAGGTGAATTTTCGGGGGAAGTGGGGGGGTGTTAGGGTGGGAGGAGAGGAGAAATAGACGAGAGTCGAGGTGGGCGATTGGAAAGGGAAATGGGGTTAATGAGAGGCTCCTCCAGTTCAAAAACTCATATTCCACTTGATTAGCTTGAACATTGCATTCTCCAATTCTAGGTAATCTCTCAATAACCCCTCCCTTTCTCCCTCACATTTGGATGGGATCCATTATTCACATGCCTAATGGGCCTGTCCTACTTAGGCGACTTTTTAGGCGACTGAAGGAGACTATGCAGTCGCCACATGGTCGTCACATGTTCACGGGTAGTTGCTGGGGAGTCACCTTCATGGTCATGAGGAGTTCCCGCATTCTGGGAACTAGTCAGGGCCTCATAATGGTCGCCACAAATTTTTCAACAAGTTGAAAAATTAGCGGCGACTCGAATGAATGGAGAATAGCGAGAATTCTCGTGCCGTAAGTGGGTCGCCAGGAGGTCCTAGTGGGTTGCCGGGAGGTCGAAGGTTCTCGGAGGTTCTTGTAGATTGTAGCCGGTGGTGACCAGTGAATTTCATTGGCTCATTGGGGAAAAAAAAGATAAGCAGTTGTTTTCAGAACCAAGGATAACCGACCGGTAATGTTAAATGTCCGCCGACCTTCACAGCCGTGTATCTCTGGCTTATTAAACCCCCTTCTCCCCCCCCTTCTCCTCCCCCCCCCCTCTTCTCCACCTCCCCCCTTCACCCCCCCCCTTCTCCTCCCCCCCCCTTCTCCTCCCCCCCCCCCTTCCCCCCCCCCCTTCCCCCCCCCCCTCCACCTCCCCCCCCCCCCTCTTTTAAAGGGCTTACCATACACTATGCTAGTTGTCTTAATTACAGCGCCAACCTTCCTGTTCAGGTGTGTGTCTATATCACCTTGGCTTTGCACTGTGTGAATTATTTATAGTGCTCCCCCCTCTTGCCCGGTCACCCGCCTGCATAACGGGCTGGTGAAGGAAGCGATGCATTTGTGTTCCACTGTTGACAGTCGCCGGCAGTCCGCTGAAAAATCACCTAAGTGGGACAGAGCCATAAAACATTCATTTATTCAGTAAAGCCCGGTTACCATAATGATGCTATCAAAGGGAGCTCACTTTCTCCAATTACCACATTCCTTACAGGGACCTTTGGTATCTCTTATCCCATGCTCTGTTGCATAAACTAGGTCTGAACTTTGTGGGTTCGAAATAAACTTTTGTTTGACAGTAATTTGGTATTCAAGTTAATCCTACAGGCTAGGTTTGATACCTTCAGAGCCGTGAGATTTTTAAGCCTGCCTCAGTTCTGAAAAACTGTACTCTTTCAGGGCTGCATTGATGTCTGAGCCATGATTAAATGCTCTGAAAAGGGTTTGAAACTATAACCTTGGTACCCAGAGGGAACAGTGCCTTTGATGAAACAAGATCAAGACTCTACAGAAGCATGTCAAGATAAATCTATGAACAAATAGTTGTAAGAACTTCTGATCTATCCCCCACCCCCCAGCATGGCACATATCTTTATTTCCTATTCCCCTCGCCCCTGTCACCAAAAGAATTTCTCATCAGTTTCCACCAATTGCAAGCTTCTTTCCACATATCCTCCAGCTTTGGTTATTATCTCCACCCTTCTCTCCCCCACCTGACACATCTGCAAAACACCCCCTGGATCCACCTATCCTGTGTCAATAAACTAAACAAAACTAAGCTAAACTAAACAAAACTAAACTAAAGCACGTTGCACGTACCCACCACTCTCTCTGTAAAAATTTACATCTCCTTTAAACTTTGCACTTCTGACCGTAAAGCTATGCCATCTTGTCTTTGAGATTTCCACCCCGGGCTGACTGTCTTATTCCTCTCACAATTTTCTATACTTCGATCAGATCTCCCCTCAGCCTCTAACACTGCAGAGGAAACTAAGTTTGTCTAACCTCTTCTTATTCCGAAACAACTTCTAATTCAGGCAGCATTCTGGTAAACTTCTTCTGCGCCTCCACATGATTCCTGTGAAGGGGCAACCAGAACTACACACAATACTCCAAAGTCCTTTAAAGCTGCAGCATGACTTCCTGACTCAATGTCCAGACCCACAAGGGCAAGCATACCATTCACCTTCTTTACCATTCAACTACTTGTGTCACCAATTTCAGGGACCTGTGAAGTTAGACACCAAGATCCCTCTACATCAATGCTGTTAAGTTTAGTTTATTGTCACATGTACCAAGGTACAGTGAATAGCTTTTTGAAAAGCTATTAACTGTATTCTTTCCCCTTTTATTCGACCACCAAAAGTGCAACACCTAACACTTGCCCGGATTAAAAACAATACTTTGCCATTTCTCTGTCCATTTCAGGAAATCCCCTGAAAATACAATGAAACAATTATATTAACTTTTTTACTGGTAGTTTTCCCGCTATCCTTCAAGAGAGATCTAAGTTTGGGATATCAAGAGATCTTGCTTCTGGACTGGACTTATACATTGTCAACATGTTACCAGAGCTGGAAAGTTGAATTTGAAAAGAGACCCATCATGCCTATTGATAGATGTCAGGTCAGGCAGGCATCTGGCGTTCCATTATTCAATTCCTTTGTTCGGAAAACTAACGTGAAAGGCATAATTTGATGGTCAGGTGAGTCCCAGGCCTCGGTGCTGTTGTCTGGTCAACCAGTACTTTAAGAGTATTGTGACTGTCAAGTTTGAATAATCTATATATCTATAATTAAAACTGTGATTGTGTGTGTGTGTGTGTGTGTGTGTGTGTGTGTGTGTGTGTGTGTGTGTGTGTGTGTGTGTGTGTGTGTGTGTGTGTGTGTGTGTGTGTTCCATCTTCGTGAAAAAATGGCGCGGTAATCCACTCTCGCCGTCTCTGCTCTCTCTCTCTCAGTCTCTGCCCTCTCTCTCTGTCTCCGTGCTCTCTCTCCATCGCTCTGCCCTCTCCCTGCCCCCTATCTCCGTCTCTGCCCTTTTTCTGTCACTGCCACTCTCTGTCTCTGCCCTCTCTCTCTCTGCCCTCCCCCACCCCCCTCCCCCACATCCCCCCTCCCCCACACACTCCCCTCCCCCACACCCCTCCCCCTCACACCCCCTCCCCCATCACACCGGCCCTCCCCCACACACTGCCGTTCCCCACACCCCTCCTCCCCCACACACCCCCCCCCCACCCCCTCCCCTCCACACACACCCCCCCTCCCCCCACACACTCCCCTCCCCCACACACCCCTCCCCACACCCCCCTCCCCCACAGCCCCCCCCTCCCCACAGCCCCTCTCCCACGCCCTCCTCCCCTGGCTGCAGGATGAAACTGTCCCCATCCCCCGGCTACAGAATGCTCCCGCTGTTGCGTTGGGGGAACAGGTGTGTGGTGGAATATTATTTTGGGGAATGGGTTGCGTTGGGGGACCCCTCCCAATGGGTCCCACTTAGTCTAGTATAGTACTAAATCTGTCATCTTGTTTGTTTGTATGTGTGCATGTGGGTGTGTCCCCGAAACTATGCCAAAACGGTACACGATAGCGCTACAATCTTTGGCCGACCTTACTCACCTTTGTCCTGTAGCAAGTTTCGTTCAGATTGATGGTATATTTTACAAGTTATTCACATTTTAAACTTTACAAAAAACACTTTTACAAAAATCAGTAACTCAGCGGGACAGGCGGTATCCCTGGAGAGAAGGAATGGGTGATGTTTCGGGTGGTTAGTGATAAGGGAAGCGATATGCAAAAAAGGTAATGATGATATAGGAAACAGGCAGTTTCTGTTTGTTGGGTGAAAACAAGAAGCTGGTTCGACTTGGGTGGGGGAGGTATAGAGAGAGAGAGAATGCTGTGGTTACTTGAAGTTAGAAAAATCAATAGTCATGCCACTGGGCTGTAAGCTGCCCAAGTGAAATGTGAGATGCTGTTCCTCCAATTTGCATTTAGCATCACTCTGACAATGGAGGCGACAGGACAGAAAGGTCAGTGTGGGAATGGGAAGGAGAATTAAAGTGTTTAGCAACCGGGAGATCAGGTAAATCTATCCAACTTCACCTTAAGCCTATGTCCTCTGGATCTCAGTTCCCCTGCTCTGAGCAAGGGACTTTGTGCACTTACCCAATCTATTTCTCTCATGATTTTGTACACCTTTATAAGATCACCCCTCATCCTTCTGCACTCCAAGGAATAGAATCCTTAAGGTCCTGCCCCACTATGGCGACCTAATTTGCGAGTTTAGAACAGTTTGCGCTCGCCACAAACTCGCAGCATGATCGACACGTGGTCCTAGGAGGTCACTGTAATTCTCCTTCATGCTCGAGAGAAGTTCCCACTTACTCGTGGCCTCAGTTTGGTTGAGGAAAAATTTTCAATATGCTGGAATCCTGGAAATATACAAATGCAAAGACATTGTAAGTTAAATAGAATTCATTGGTTTAATGAAGATACAGGTTTTTAGGTAAAGCAGTACAATGAAACACACAATTTCTGTTGCATTTTGAGCTTGTTGATAGATTACGTGGTTGTTTTTTAAAAGGGCAATAAAATTAAATGTTGTGATTTCATGTACTTGTATTCAAGATTTGCAGTTCTTGACATTATTAAGTTATTCAACAATGGCCAAGTAGTTTCAGTGTGTGGTTTTCCATTGGCATTAGTTGCTTCACCTACTAGATCAGATCAATGTATTCAATTGAAATTACATCACCTTTATGTACAGTATTTGTATTCAATAAACTGCATCTTTCTGGCCCCCTTCTATTGCTGATTGTGGACCATCTAAATTAGATTCAGAACTAGTTTAATCGTCATCCAAAGTGTCTTCCACTCTGTCACTGGCAATCCCAACGTGATCAGATGTTAGGATTGCATTCCCAGAGAACAATCTGTATCGTGATTTTCCGGAGCATGAAGCCATGTTATTTGCGCAGATTAGGAAACACCACTTGGGGAAAAAGAGGAAATTTTGCTCTTTTTTTTTGCATACTTCAGTGAGAGCAAATTCTACTGCCTATATCTAACTTTTGGATCGTGATTTGTGATTCTGTAAGGAATTATGATACCCAAGTGGTCATATTGCTTTACTTTAGACAGTTTATGAATAGCACCTGATTACATGTATATATCTAGTTACTAATAGTTGTATATTTAGTTTAGCTTAGTTTAGAGTAACAGCGTGGAAACAGGCCCTTCGGCCCACGGGGCCCATGCTAACCATCAATCACCTGTACACCAGTCCTTTCCTACAAACTAGGGACAATTTACAGCAGCCAATTAACATGCAAACCTGCACATTTTTGGATGGGGGAGGAAACTGGAGCACCCAGAGAAAACAGGGAGAATGTACAAGCTCCATATAGATAGCACCCATAGTCTTATTTATTTATTTATTTATTTATTTGTTTATTTGTTCCGAACAAGTAAAGACATAAATGACAAATAAATGTATTGTATTGTATTGTATAAATAGGAATAAATAATAACAACAAAATCGAAATAGTCAAACAATTGGACATTCCAGGCAATATTTGCAAAGCAATGAAAAGCATAAAGCAAAATTTAAATGTCCAACACTTTTTCTTTACAAGCTCGAAAAGGAGTGAGAAGAAGAATAACTGGATCAAACCCGGGTCTCAGGTGTCTACTACTGCTCCATTGCCTTATAGTTACAACGTAGTTTTGCAATGATTTACAGTAATAACCAGGATTTAGAGATGGGGATGGAATAGGTGGATGGGGTGGATAATATTGAGGTCACAGATTCTGCCTGCGCCACAGTAAAACATTGGCAACAGGTAAATATTTTACGAAAGTCTGCGAAACTTTATCTCATCAAGAGATGATGAAATAGAATCGGAAAATGCAGGAAATGCAGCACATCTGTTAGGTATGTTACAAAACTTACCTTCAGCGGCGCTGCAATTCTGCCACTGGCCATGTGCGCGATTTTGGCGCGTTTGAGGGGGGGGGCGGGGTTAAAACGGGATTTTTTTCCCGACCTGGTCCTGAATTATATTTGTTGGAGTGCAAGATGTTGCTAAGGAACCGTTCCTACAGCCGTTCTGTGTGTTTTTTAAAAAAAATTCACCCGACAAGTTAATCGCTGGAATGATTTTAAAATCAGCTTCTGAAGCCGTCAATGCCGACAACAGGGACGGATTTTATGGAGGACCAGGTAAAAGAAAGTAGTTTATTTTTATGTATAAAAGTGTTTCTTAAGATGTATTTAATTCACATTTTAAGTTGCGAAACGGTGATTTTTTCCCCCGAAGAACCGGCAGTGTATTTGCTGCCGATATGGGGACTAAATTCTCCACAACCTGAACGTTCCAAATGGTTCAGTTCCAGAAAATCCCACTCGCAAGGTGATTTAAATGGCAATTAATTTACAGGTATTAAACATTAAATTCCTTCCATTTGGCCTATAAACTCATGACAATGAGATTTTAAAACTATGTTATATTCTGAATTCTTGTGTGAATGGTATTTGGACACTTAGGCTATTTAAAAATCTATTCTTAAGAAATGGATAGATGTTTAGATCTAGTAATTGAATTTTGTAATTAGCTACAATTAGGTAACTAACTAATTATATGCTTTAATTTCAAGTCATCTAAGTAAGATTGTTTCATATTTGTTTCAGAATGCTTCAATCTATAATAACTGAAAATTTAGTTTAGTTATCTTAATTTTAAGAAAGTTATGGCCATTTGACTGTCCTCGATCACAGTTTTTGTGTTAAGTCAATGGAAAAGCAATAGGGAACAAGATGCTAATTTCCTTTTTTTTAATTTATTTTTATTTTTATTAGAAGTACGGTAAGTTACAATAATACACAACACATATGTCTTAATACATTTTTTTGTACCGCTTCATTTTTTAAGCTTTAAGAAAAAGATAGAAGTAAAGAAAGTAAGGAAAGTGCGCAAGAGTCGTGAAGGTGCAAGAGAGTGTTGAGAAAAGAAAGCTCCTTAGAAAAGAAGTTAGAGAAGGAAGTAAAGAAAGAAAGAAAGTAGACCCTAGAAAAGAAGGAAAAAGAGAGGAGAAACAATCGCTCTATTATAACATTAAACTCCGCAGAAAGGGAACTCCCAACCAAGTCTGTTTTTGTTGTTGTTTTTGTTGCCAGATCCTGGTACCATTTATTTATTTATTTATTTGTTTATTTTTTAAATTACTATTGCACCTCATGCTTGTAATAGTTCCAAAAACGTACACCACGTCTTTTGGAATTGGTCTGCTTTGCCTGCTAAGAGGAATCTCATCTCTTCCAGATGTAGTGTTTCAAACATATCTGATAGCCACATTTTTATTGTTGGTGTGGGCGCATTTTTCCAGAATTTAAGTATATGCTTTTTTCCCATTATTAGCCCATAATTGAGTAAATTCTTCTGAAACACGTTTAGTTCAGGGTTACCTTCCGATATTCCAAAAATAATCCATTCTGGTTTTGGTACCAGTTTTATTTTAATTAATTTTGTAAAGATGTCAAATATTTCATTCCAGAATTTTTGTATTTTTGTACAAAAAACGAAAGAATGCGCTATGGTAGCTTCTTGACAATTTCCGAGTATGAAAATGGCCATAACCTTTTTAATACTGAAGATATGAAAGTGAATTAGGTGTCAAATTAAACTTCTTTTTATGCTTTATCTGATGGGATAAATTAAAGACTTGATTTTTAAAATCTCAAAATGTTGTAACATTGCTACATCTGTTGTTGAAAGAGGTGACAATTAATATTTCCACTCTCCACAACCTTAAACCTAATCTAATCTGAACCCTAAACTGGGATGTATAGATCCTGGGAGCCTTTATTTTCTAAACATTTTAATCAGATTTATAATTAGCTCTTTATAATAATATTGCAAAATTAACTTCTAATAAAAAAGTGATGCTCTAGAAAGTGTTTTATTTCCTCAGTAATTTGAATCATTAACAGTCAAGAGTTTGAAGGGTCTCGACCCGTAACACCACCCATTCCTTTTCTCCAGAGATGCTGTCTGACCCGCTGAGTTACTCCAGCTTTTTGTGTCTGTCTCAAGAGTTTGTATGATGTTTCCCAAATTGTATGATGGTTCAATCTAAAGTAAAAATAGGAAATGCTGGAAACAGCCGACCAGGCTGCATTTGAGGATAGACAAAGCAGAGTCAACAGCATCGGAATTGGGGAAAAGTGAAAACAACTTACTTGTAGATAGCAGAGAGCAGGAGATAGATGGGACAAAGGGAGTATCATTGATAAGTAGGGTCCAGATTTAACTTGAAGATAATGTTGACAAAGCCATCTCGTTACATCTCATGGCAGTAGGAAGGAACTGCAGATGCTGGTTTAAACTGAATATAGACACAAAATGCTGGAGTACTTTACTTTTCCCAGCAACTACAGGAGATGCAACACCTGTCACTATACCTCCTCCCTTGACTCCATCCAAGGACTCCGACAGTCTTTTCAGGTGAGGCAGAGGTTCACTTGCACCTCCTCCAACATCATCTACTGTATCTGCTGTTCCAGGTATGGACTCCTATATATCGGTGAGACCAAGTGCAGGCTCGGCGATGGTTTCGCTGAACACCTCCACTCAGTCTTCCTAAACCTGCACTGATCTCCCGGATGCTAAACACCTCCTTTTCCCACACTGACCTTTTTGTCCTGGGCCTCCTCCATTGTCAGAGTGAGGCCCAGGAACAGCACCTCATATTTTGCTTGGGCAGCTTACACCCCAGCGGTATGAATATTGGCTTCTCTAACTTCAAGTAACCCTTGCTTTCAATCTATCTCCATCCCTCCCCTTCCCAGTTTTCCGACCAGTCTGACAGTCTCTGATTACACTCTGTTTGTTTTGTTCCCTTCTCCTCGCTAACAACGATCTATGCTACATTTTCCTTGATCTCCATCCCCTTTGATCTCATTCTCACCTTACACTTCCTCTTTTCAGTATCTTTCCCTCCCCCGACTCTCAGTCTGAAGAAGGGTCTCGACCCGAAACATCTCGCATTCCTTCTCTGCATAGATGCTGCCTGTCCCGCTGAGTTACTCCAGCAATATGTGTCTATCATAAACAGATTAATCATGGCAGTTAGAAAGAGATAAACCAAGGAACATGTAAATTGTGTGAAAATCAGGAAATTTGGTTCAGCATGTAAATTGAAAGATATTATAATCAATATTACAGATGAATAACCCACAGTGGAATAGGCCAATTTTAACACAAAGAGAACAAGTTACCCAAAAATGTTGTATTTGACAAAAGGAACTGCATAACTTGAATAAAACACAAGGGTCTGGAGCAACTCAATGGGTCAGGTAACATCTGTGGAGGGAATGGACAGATAACATTTCAGGTCAGGACCCTCCTTCAGACTGACTGTAATAGGGGGAGAAAACTGAAAAAAGACCTGTGGGGGTGGAGTCCACCACCTCAAAAGCTACACATCCACACATCTCATCAGACACTTCCTAGTCCATCTATAGAAGGGACTGGGGTTCTCACATCTGCCACATCAACCATTTCAGAACCTCCAGAAGCGTAATGAAAGCAAGATATCCTTGGTATAGGACTGCATAAGAAGATTGCCAGGATTACTGCCACGACAACCTTAAGGAGGTTTAATGTTTGATTTAAATGTTTTTTGACAATAGGTTATCCGAGTCTGGGACCACTGGAAAGATGAGGACTGTCGTAGAAAATCCTAGGGCATCATGGGCATATGTTCATAAGTTATAGGAGCAGAGTTAGGCCATTCAGATCATCAAGTCTACTCCGCCATTCATTCACGGCTGATCTATCTTTTCCTCTCAATCCAATTCTCCTGTCTTCTCCCCATAACCTCTGACACCTGTGCTAATTAAGAATCTAGCAATCTCCATCTTAAAAATATCCAATGACTTGGCCTCCTGTGGCAATTAATTCCACAGATTCACTGCCCTCTGACTAAAGAAATTCATCCTCATCTCCTTTTTAAAGGTAGGTCTTTTTATTCTGAGGCTACGGCCTCTGGTCCTAGACTCTGCCACTAGTGGATACATCCTCTCCACATCCACTCCCTCCAGGCCTTTTACTATTCAGTAAGTTTCAATTAGCTCCCTCCTCATCCTTCTATACTCCAGCGAGTACGGTATTTTGTCATGACTGATGGTGACATCTCTCAGTAGACGACAGTGAAGACAGGTAGGCATGAAACTTAGTTGCTCATTAACAGTTCTTTCTCCTTTGTCACTATCAGCATGCAAAGCTCAGCATCCATCAGTTTCAACCCTTTCAGAAATACACTTCCTGCAGCTTTTAACAATCTAGCCTCATCTTCTTTCCTCCACAATGTCCCGAAGATTTGCTCCCATTCAATGCCCTCCTTTCCTCCAGCATCGAAGGCCAGATGAGTCACGAACAATCAAGATTATTATTTGAAAATTAATATGGCAATTATAATACAATCATTGAACTTGGATGAAGTGCATATTGAAATCCCTAATAATATATTGTCCAGTTTATTTTTCCCCAAATACACCTGGTATGAATCGGTTTTTCAACCTGGCTCTTGCTTTATTGCAAAACACAAAGTGCTGGAGGAACTCGGTGGGTCAGGCAGCATCTTTGGAGGGACTCGACAGATGACATTTCCTGTCAGGACCCTTCTCCAACTGAAAATCAGTTTCTGGCTTTTGCTCAAGATTCCAGTATCTGCAGTTTCTTGTATCCCTCTTATATTATTGCCATTAACTAACTGTCTCTGCCCCATGTGCTAAACACAAGCTCCTCTAATACTGAGGCATCCAGTCCAATGTTCCTTCCTTTCTTCCCAGGTTCAGGTCTTTGCCCAGTATTGATGCAGATAGTTGAATAGCTTGTAGAAGAGGATTAGATCATTTGAAGGCAACATATAAAATGTACTAGACTAAGTGGGACCCGTTGAGTCCCTGTCACACTGGAGGCTTGGTCCCCCAATGCAATATTCCATCCATAGCCCCTCAACACTTTCAGGGAGTTAGGGACTTGGACTCCAAGATTCCCCTGTACATTAATGATATTAAGGGTCTTGCCAGTAATTATATTTTTCCTTTACTTTTGACCTTCCAAAGTGCAACACCTCCCACTTGCTCAGATTAACCCCCATCTACCATTACTCTGCCCATTTCTGTAGCTGATCTATATACCGCCTTTGTCACAATCTGCAGCACCAACAATCTTGGTGTCATCTGCAAACCAACCAACCTATTTATGTTCACGCCAAGTCATTTATATCGTGTGCGCACATGGCGTCGAAGGACGACAAGCCGAAGCAAAGAAGTGGAAGCCAAATAACCGAATGGAAACGAAGCCGAAACGCCAAATAACTGAGAGCGTATGAAGCCGAAATGCCAACCAACCCGAAAGCATGGGACGCCTAAAAGCAAACTAACCGAAAGGGCGGGACGCCTAAAAGGAAACTCACCGAAAGAGTGGGACGCCTAAAAGGAAACTCACCGAAAAGCCGCTCTGCCGAAACGCCAATTCACTGAAAGGCTGCGTTGCCTACAAGCCAACACCAAATGGCCGCTCTGCCGAAAAGTTAAATAACGGACATGACGTCGCCGGGGGGGCAAGAATTGTCAGCGATTGGTCCAGACCCCCACGTCCATCACATCACTGGCCGATGGAGTCGGGAGGATGGGGGCCATTTTCCCATACAAGCCATAGGTGACTGGGCACTCTGAACCCGAGCACCAAGTTGTAAGCGGCCGAAGGAGCACATCCCTCGGGACAACCCCCACTCTGCCACGGCCGCCCTCCGCCTCGTCTCCCCCATGCGGCTGCACTGTGATGGGCTGTGTGTTGGCAGCGCCGGGTGGAGCAGAAGTGTGGGACAGGCTGGTCCCTCCGCCCACCCAATGTCACTGACCGCGATGTACTGCCATTGGACCCCAACCCCCAAACCATGTTGATTTACGTCCTCGACCCCCATATCTCTTGATTCCCTTAGCCCTAAGAGCTAAATCTAACTGTCTCTTGATATTAAAATATTCAGAGCAGTACTATATTTCCATTTAAATTGTTTCATCATTTATATTTTATAGCAACCAACTCACAACACCATGATGAAGTTTTATTATAATCTTTCCTTGAGTACATTGAAGCAGCATAATGGTGCAGTGGTAGAGTTGCTGCCTTACGGTGCCAGAAACCTGGATTCGCTCCTGATTGCAGGTGCTGTCTGTACAGAGTCTGTACATTCTCATGTGACCGCGTGGGTTTTCTCCGGGTACTCCAGTTTCCTCGTGCTTTCCAAAGACATGCAGGTTTGTTGCCATTCTGTCATTGTCCCTTGTGTGTAGGATAGAACTACCATTCTGTCATTGTCCCTTGTGTGTAGGATAGAACTACTCGCTGGTCGGCATGGACTCAGTGGGCCAAAAGGCCTGTTTCAACGCTATATCTCTAAACTAAACCAATCTAAAAATTTGATCTTGAAAAATGCAAATATAATAAAGTGTAAAAACCAACAATATTTTTCATGAGATATTTAAAACGCCTCACATTTTGTAAATTTCTGACACCTTTAAAAGAGGAATAAAGAAGATAACTTACTAACCTTTACTATTAATTGGTAAACCGTGTTATAGGAAAGATGTCAAGCCGGAAAGGATGCAGAGAAGATTTACGAGGATGTTGCCAGGATTCAAGGACCTGAGCTATTGGGTGAGGTCAATCAGGATAAAGGGGCTGTCCAACTGTGGCGACCTAATCTGCGAGTTTAGAAGAGTTTGCCCTCGACTAAAACTCGCAACATGGTCGACATGGGGTCCAAGGAGGTCCTATGAGGTCACTGGAACTCTCCTTCATGCTCGAAGGAAGTTCCCGAATACTCATGGCCTCAGCTAGGTCACGGAAAAAATTTCAGCACGTTCAAAATTTTTCCACGAGTAAAATTTGGTCGGCATGGTTCTTTTTAACTCGTAGTGCAGTGGAGTGGGGTCGCTATTTAGTTACAGGCAATCGCGGGCAGCCGTAGGCAATCTCCTTTGCTGACCGGGCATTTTGATTGGCTCATTGGAGTTTTCAGGTCCAAAGAAATGCCCGCTATACTTTATTATACTTCTTAAAAGTGTCTCCACTCCTTTTCCCCCCCTTCTTCCCCCCTTCTTCTTCCCCCCTTCTTCTTCCCCCCTTCTTCTTCCCCCCTTCTTCTTCCCCCCTTCTTCTTCCCCCCTTCTTCTTCCCCCCGCGCTCTCTAAAGGACTTACCATACACTGTGGCAGCCGTTTACCTTCCTCTTCATCGTGGGTGTGAATTTCAGACAGCGCTACCCCGCTTTCCCTGGCCCCCACCTTTGCGGTGTGTGTGTGTGTGTGTGTGTGTGTGTGTGTGTGTGTGTGTGTGTGTGTGTGTGTGTGTGTGTGTGTGTGTGTGTGTGTGTGTGTGTGTGTGTGTGTGTGTGTGTGTGTGTGTGTGGTCGATCCAGATCGAGGTATTCCAGGCGAATGCCCTCGAGCTTGAAGGTCGAAGGCACTCGTCTTAACTCGCGGAATAGGTCGCCGCAGTGGGGCAGCCCCTTAAGACTATTTCTTGGAGCACAGGAGGATGAGGTTTGATCTTATGGAGGTGTACAAAATCATGAGAGAAATAGATTGGGTAGACGCACAGAGTCTCTTGCCGAGAATAGGAGAATTGAGAACCAGAGGGCATAGATTTAAGGTGAGGGTGGAAAGATTTAATAGGAACTTGAGAGGTAACATTCTCACATAAAAGGTGGTGATGCATGGAACGAGCTGCCGGAGGAGGTAGAGGAAAGTATTATCACACCGTTTAAGAAACATTTAGACAGGTACATGGGTGGGACAGGTTTAGAGGGATATGGGCCAAATGCAGGCAGGTGGGACTAGTGTACATGATACATGGGTAGGTTGGGCCATGGGGCCCGTTTCCACGCTGCAACTCTATGACTCTATGTCCATTAACGCCCTCTCTAGAGTTGATCTTAAAATCACATTGCTCCTTTCTGACTTAACTGCACCCCTGACCCTCCCCACCTGCATCTCAGTCATATCTATAGGAAATGTGGCAGTTTGAGTCAGATAATTGGTTTATATTGCACTTGATTTTAAAAGCGTTTTCCAACTATATACACCGTGAGCTTTCAAGGTCAAGCTGATGCTCAATTTTTATGCATCAGGCTTCCTCCAGACTAACACTGGAAACCTCCATGGTGTCAGTCAGCTTTATGCCCAGGGATTTTTCAGAGAGATCACAGATATATTATTCAGTAGGCCAACGATTTCATCACCAGCCAGAAGCAACAAGAAAGAAAATCCAACACAATTCGACAACACTGATGGTTTTCTTTGGTCCCATCCCACCCGTAGTCATGATTCAAGTTTTTCTGCATAATGTTATGTCCTATGGCAACTGAAAGGAGTTACAAAAATCTCAATATAGACACAGCATTCACCTGCCAGATCAAAATGATTAACAGAATCGTGCTCACTGTTTGCTTTTCCAGAAGATCTCATAATGTGGAATAAAAACTAAAATGCTGGAAAAACTCGTAGGCCAAGTGAAAAGGCAAAGAGTTTGGGTCAATAACACTTTTTAGAACAAATTTCATTATTCTTCCAGAATTTGTAATCTGCTTTTCCCTCAGTGGAGATATCAGCTCCATCCATTGCAGAGGTGCCTTCCATGGGATCAGGAGGGATAGGTTAAGGCGAGTTGTCAGGGTAGAATAAACTAGCCCTGCCTACTAACAGCTGAGCAAACCTCCTTGGAATCAAAGCTGTCAAAACTGTAGAATGTCTCAGAGTATTCCTAATAATGGAAGCTTTCAAAACGTTTCCATTATTAGGAATACATCAAATACCTATATATCGAAACAAACTCAAACCCTTTAAAGAAAATGTAAATTAATTCCTGGATACCCATCTCCCTCAATGCCTCCCAATACTGCTGCCCACCTACTCTCCCCTGGTGCTTCTGGCAAGCTCAGTCCTAGGTCTCCTTGTCCACCATCACCCCAACCAGGGTGGCATGGTGGTGCAGCGGTAGAGTTGCTGGCTTACAGCACCAGAGACCCAGGTATGATCCTGACTACGGGTGCTGTCTGTACGGAGTTCGCACGTTCTCCCCGTGACCTGCGTGGGTTTTCCCTGGGAGCTCCGGTTTCCTCCCAAACTCCAAAAACATACAGGTTTGTAGATTAATTGGCTTGGTAAAATTGTAAATTGTCGCTAGTGCATGTAGGATAGTGTTAATGTGTGGGGATCACAGGTCAGTGTGAACTCAGTGGGCTGTACGACCTGTTTCTGCACTGTATCTCTAAACTAAACCAATGACCCCCCTGAGCTTATGGCCAAACTTTCACGTCCATCTGTGGCAGATCAGTACCAGGCAACGCATTTACATGCACATAAGTGTGCAACGCTTCAGTCATCTGTTGTCCCTTGCGCCCATGACCAAAATACTTGCTGCTTCATTAATGTCAAACCAGGGTATTCTTCAGGGTCTCCTTGAAATTCTGAGCATTAACTCCCCCTTTAGCAATGTTTACAGTTATATCATGCAAATTCATTGAAGTCTTCTCAAAGGCAATAATTTTCAATACAAGAGTGCATGTTTAGTTTGGCTGCTCCCACATGGCCCTTGTTTATGGCTCAATGATTGACAAAAGCCTGGGGCAAGGAGGAAAGGTCAGTCGCTTAAGTACATTATCTATTACATTATGAAACTGACAACCTCTGCCAAATGAAGAGACATTTAATATTTTTCTTAAAAACAAGGGAAAGGAGAGATTTAGCCTCATTTTCTTGAGTCGCTATTAATATATCAAGGTTCACAGTAGAATGCTTTTAAGAGCAATGCTAATCAATTTAAGGATGTGTTTCCATAGATCTTGATAGTGAGGTGAATGCAATAAGATGTTATAAATGTCTTGTATGTCATTCTTCTCAAATATGATTTGCACATTTTCAAACATTTAAATTATGCTTTTAAAATTCGATATGTGATTTTTTTTGTTTGTATAAGCAGTGAGATTTCTAACTTGTGCGATAACCATTGTGGATAAACCTAACACAAATAACCTGGAATAAAACATCTTATTTTGTATCTGAAAACATACCAAATATTATTAATATATTGAGCAGTTGTTTAGAACATGTAATCCAGTAGGTTTTCTCTGTCCTGAACACATACTTTCTTCGTTGCCACTGTGACAAGTAGTTGTAATTAAATTTACCCATGGGTAATAGAATAAACATGGTTTAATTTGAGATCCGTGGGTTAATGTATAATATGTTATTGTAAGATGTTATCAATCTTTCCACTTTCTCCGCCCAAATGATACAAAAGTCAACACAAATAATAAATAGGTAATAAAAATAAGTTGTATTGGAAGACCTCATAGGACAATAAGTGCTGAAGTCACTCAGCAGGTCTAGCAGCATCTCATGAGAACATGGATAGGTGATGTTTCGAGTCGGGACCCTTCTTCTAATGGTCCGAAACATCATCTTTCCATATTCTCCAGAGATGCTACCTGACCTGCTGAGTTACTCCAGCACTTTTGAGTCCTTTTGTGTAAACCAGCATCTGCAGTTCCTTGTTTCTACTGGAAGACCTGATGCCTGGGTTCTATGTCAAATCATTCAGCTTTGTTATTTGACAATTCGGCGCATTGATGAGCCATTCACTTTGTAAAATCATTGTAGTAATAACAGCTTGTCGCTGCTGGGCAGAGTTTCAAATTTATAATTGCTTTGCCCATGGCTACACAAAACAAGAACTACATATTTAATGGAGAGACAAATATGAGGGGGAGGGGGGAGAAAGTAGAGGGGGAGAGAGGGGGGAGAGAGGGTGGAAAGAGGGGGCAGGGAGGTGGGAGAAAGTGGAGGGAGGGGGGGAGAGAGAGTATAGGGGAGAGAGGAGGTGGGGGAGAGAGGAGGGGGGTGAGAGGAGAGGGGTAGAGATGAGTGGGGGCAGAGGAGTGGGGGGGAAAGGGAGGGGAAAGGGGGAGGGGGGCTGGAGGAGGGGGAGAGGGGTAGTGGGAAGGGGGACTAGGGGGAGGGGGGACTAGGGGGAGGGGAGGGGGAGGGGGGACTAGGGGAGGGGAGGGGGGAGAGGGGGGAGGGAGGGGGTGAGAGTGAGTAGAGGGGAAAGAGGGGGAGAGAGGCGTGGAGGAGAGAGGAGGGGGGAGAGAAGAGGGGGAGAGCGGAGGGGGGAGAGAGAGGAGGGGGAAGAGGAGGGGGAGAGGAGGGGGGAGGGTTGAGGGGGAGGGTGAAGGGGTAGAGGAGGGGGAGAGATAGGGGGTAGAGGGGAGGGGGAGAGGGGGAGGGAGGGAGGGGGAGAGAGATTAGAGGGGAGAGAGGGGGAGAGAGAGGAGGGGAGTACAGGGGAGGGGGGTAGAAGAGGAGGGGGGAGAAGAGGAGTGGGGGGTGAAAGAGGTGGAGGGGGAAGAGGTGGAGGGGGGAGAGGAGGAGCGGAGCTGGGCGAGCGAGGGTGCTGCAAAAAGCGGAGAGCGCCTGGGGAGAGAGAGAGAGAGAGGAGAGAGCTCTGGTACAGGGCCCGACTCTAGTAAAAAGTTCTCGGCAGCTCTCAGGAAATCCGAGCTGAGGCTACCGTGCGTCAACCTCGGAAGTGCTCGGAAAGTCTCGGAAGCGCCATCGGAAGCCGTCGGGATCTGCAGAACAGAGCCCACTTGCTCATTCTTTCTGCGTCTTTTGAAGAACCGGGGGGGGGGGGGGGGGGGGGGGGGGGGGAGGGTGGTGACGTCACTCCTGGAAAACAGTGCCCAGCAGGCAGCAAGTTGAAAATTCTGCGCAGCTTGCCGCGAGGAGCAAAAGCATTGTGACGTCATCCAGCACGTTAGATTTTTAAAAGATTTCAGACTGGTGAACAATTTTAGTAAAAAATCTCAGGAAATAATGAATCAAATTTTCAGATGAGGGGATTTTTGAGATCATGAGGTAAATCTCTACCGGAATATGTAAAAAATCTCAACACACACACGCACGCACGCGCACACACACACACATGCACGCACACAATATTTGTTTATATTAGAATAGATAGATGGGAATACACTCAGGTAAAATAAAACACTTCATGAACCTCTAGCATCTGTTTTCCTTCAGTATTTTCTGTTTGGAATTCTGTATAGTTTAATAAACATTTTTATTTCAGAAGTTCAGGGGGAAAGAAAAGGAATCATTCTGATTATTCTTGCCCAGTAGTGTGCTGTAACCTAAATGCTCCAAACCCTCATTAGTACCCAAATAATAACAAAGCCTGGCAATTCTGATTGGCCTTTAAAGTGAATTTATTTTTGGTCTGTTCATTTCTGCAGCTTCACCAGCTTTGTCGTTTTATTTTCAAAAATTCAATGATTTAATCTTGATTGTCCAGTGTATCATTTATGTTCCAATCCCTTACTTCCATGGTGACAACTCTCTTTATTTTAGCAGACAAATCAGGGGGTCTCCTAAGTCGATCTGTCCAATTAGTCTCAAAGAATGGACAGTTTTGTATCCTGGGTTGGTGTCAGCTGGAAGCTGCATACAATCCTTCAGTAAAGGAAACGCTTTTTATCTGATCTGTCTGGACTGAATTCAAATCTAGGTCCCAGAGGTGAAAGGACATTATCTAACCCATTGTACCACCAGTCATAAAATGAGGTATCAGTATGTTATTAGTGGTTCTGTCTAACCTGTCATGGGAGCTGGCCCTCAAGCGTTGCTGTGAAATATCTGACGAGCCTCAAGCTACAAAGGGTGATTGCATGCATCAGTCTTCCGGTTTCTGCTTTTCAAAGTTATTTTCAATTACAAATCACAGTTTTATTTTAAAGTTGATGCTTCGGTAGATAAATTTTGAAACATATATACTGTAGATGTTACATCTATTCATAAAGCGCATCTATATGTCATGCTGAAAATCCACAGTAAGTTGTGCCTCGTGATTTCCTAGATTGAATTGATGAGACTCACAGACTCACAAGCTTCGCAAAGATTATCATCACGAAGCAGTTGTCTGTTTCGCTGTAGATAGGCTTCTGCAAAGTGGCTGTTTTTGAATTCCTTTGCAAGATTGTGGCTTTGAATGACATTAGAAGAAAAATGTTTGGACTCAAATAGTGCAGAAATGTAATTGCTTTTTTTTCCCTTGAAAGGTCAGTCTAACCTAGAAAAATGAAAGTCCTCCTATGAAGATTGCATTCTCCCTCATGGGCGTAACTTGCAAAATCACTTCCACTCTAACAGTCACAAAATCTGGAAAACATTTTTCTCTCCATTTCACAGTCTTGAGGAAATAATGCCAAATGTAGCTCAGCTTATGAATGCATTCGCAACATGAAACTGAACCGTCCAACCCCTGAGGAGTTCTGGGTTCCATCTCAAGTGTATACTGATTAGCTAACCTTAGCTCAGCCAGCAATTGGAACATTACATTTGCCCTTTGGACCTTTGGGTTAAGCAAGTGAATCATATATGGTTCAATGCTTCCCACTGAAAAATTACAGTTGTCCTGGCTTGTCATGTCGCTCTCATAATATAATAGCCTGCGGACCTACAAAGGAGAATTTCTGTAGGGGTTCTTCCGCTTAATAATCTGTGGTACCTTCAACAGAGGAGTAGTAGAAACCCTGGAAAAATGCCATAAACATTGTTCATGTGATTTCCCCAAGGGTTCTGTGGTACCTCTGAGAAGGTTACAGCAGATGATAAGGGGAACCTCTGTAAAATGCTTCACATTCGCTGTCTACACCACTCATAAACACTAAACACTTAGACAAGATATTCTAGGGCAGCCTGAACAGGATCTTCAACATGTACGTCAATCAACCGCATTTTGCACGAGTATTAATTCTCGAAGGGCCTGGCCAGGTGATGTGTTCTTTTTACAGCATTCTGAAGCTAAGAAAACTCATACATGAGCACATTAAAAAATTCTTATCACATCATGACCTCTATTCAATGTCAGGCTTTCATTGATATTTTCCTGTGTCGAGGTAAGTAAAAGAACACTAGATTTACTACAGGTTAAATTATAGGTCGATGTTGAGCTATACCTTCTGTGTAATTACTTATTTCAATATCTAGCAGACCTTTTTGGAGGGGCAAAGGCATTTTCTGTAAATAATTACCATTGACAGACATTGCAGAAAATGAATGCTCAAAGATTGCTTGGGGTATGTGTGATTTTAGAAATAAAACACTCAAGGAATTTGAACAACTATATTCCTACATTCTACATTTAATAACAGCAGCATCAACTCATCCAGGTGTCAAGTCACATCTCTCCATATATAAGTAAGCTTCTCCAAGCATCATTCCCTCTCTGGTGGCCAGTTTATTGACTATACTGTAAGTCCTGAGCGTCTATATTTCATTTTCCTGGATGAATCTCTCCTCCATGTTGTTTCTGACCTTTTAAAAAATTCTGTGATTTTCAAACAGAAACATATATTTTTGGAAATACTTAATAGGTTAGATTACACATGTGGAGAAAGAAAAATGACCTGCTGAATATTTTCAACAGGATAGTTTTTATTTTAGATTTTCAGCAGAGTGCATTTTTTAGTTCGGTTTTATGGCATTTGCTTTTGTGCAGTAATTTGAAATGTATTTTAATTGAACTATTTACGAATGATGGTTCATTAACTTATGATGTTGCAAATATCCTTGGGGTGATGAAAATCCACAAAACGTGCCCTGTACTCATCTCATTCCGATTATTCAAGAAAAAAGTGGGTTTCTACCTATAAAGCTTCAAAAATTATAAATATTTCAAACTCAGTATGAAAAAATGAAAATGCTGGTCAGTAAGGAATTATTAAACACTTTAAATGGGTGACGATAGTTTGAATAATATTTCTCTACACACAAACTTTACATTTTTACATATGATGAATATAAGCCTTGAAAGATAACATGAGCAATATCAGATTTAGAAATAGAAAAAGGGTCAATATAGAACATGTAGATGTCATTGGTCAACATTTATTGCCATTCCCTTACTGCCCTTGAGAAGATGGTATTTGAGTGCTGTTATCTTAAACCAACTGGCGAAGGTATTCCAAATAAGGTTTTTTTTTGGATGCTATGGTTTCCTTCCACATTCCAAAGATATGCAGGTTTGTAGGTTAATTGCCATCTGTAAATTCCCCCTCGTGTGTACGATGCGAAAGTGGGATAACATAGAACTAGTTTACGGGTGATCAATGGTCGGCGTGGACTCGATGGGGCGAAGGCCTGTATCTCTAAACTAAATCTTAAACAATGTTTTTGGATGTAGATTTTTAGAATTTGGACTATTGGATAATGGAGAAACAGCAAAATATTTCCAAGTCACGAAGGTTCCCACATGTATGATGTCTTTCCTGAAGGCCCCATCTTGTCTACAGTCTAGGCAAGTAACTGTAGCACGTTTTGCCAATTATTTATACTGCAGCCACTGTGCCCCATGGATATGGTATGACAGGTGGCGCCGAGACTCGGCAGCCTCGCCAGCAGCTGTTCCTCCTTTCCACTTTTTTAAAATGTGTTTTAGTGTGGGGGGGTGGAGGCGGGAATTGGGGGAAACTGTTTTTTAAGTCACTTACCTAGGTATGTTGCAAAGCCTACCTGAAGCGTCGATGAAAATCTGTCACTGTGGGTGTGCGCGATTTTGGCACCGTTTAGAGGGGGGCGGGTTTAAAACGCGATTTTCTCTAGGCTGTTCCAATCGAGGATGTTCAGCCTAGTTAATTATTAACGAAAAATCGCTGGAAGATTCCGTCGCTTTAGCTATTATTAGTTTTAAAGGCTTTATATAATTGTTATAGTAGTTTAAAAATTAACCTCTAAACCCGCGACCACCGGCAACGGCAGGGTCTCATACAGCAGACAATAGAAGGTAGGCTGTTTATTTTTACATTAAAAAGTGCTTCTTACGATCCCTTTATACAAAGTTTAATGTTGCGAGTAGCTAATTTTGGGCCCATTATATCACGCAGTATTTTTCTGGGCATTTGAGGGTACAAATCTACCGCAATGTGAACGTTCTAAACCAGCGCGTTCACAGGATCCCACTAGAAAGCTGATTTAAATGGACTTTAATTTACAGCAATTAAACACTAAATTCCTTCCATTTGGCCTATAAATTAATGTAAATGAGATTTAAAAATCATGTTTTATTGTGAATTATTTGTGAATATTATTTGGACACTTGGGCTATTTAAAAATGTTAATCATTTATTAAGAAATGGATAGATGTTTAGATCTAGTAATTGAAGTTTGAAATTAGCTACAATTAGGTAACTAACTAATTATATGCTTTAATTTCAGGTCATCCAAGTAAGATTATTTTATATTTGTTTCAGAATGCTTCAATCTATGATAACTGAAAATTTCTTTCAGTTCTCTTATTTTTTAAGAAAGTTATGGGCTTTTGACTGTCCACGATCACAGCTTTTTTGTTATGTCCATAGAAAATCAATAGGGAACAAGATGCTAATTTCCGAGTATGAAAATGGCCATAAGTTTTTAAATACTTGAGATATGAAAGTGAATTAGGTGTCAAATTAAACTTCTTTTTATGCTTTATCTGATGGGATAAATTGCAGACTTGATTTTTTAAATCTCAAAATTTTGTAACATTGCTAACTTACCTCGGTGGAATGCGTCTTTTCTCCTAGTTGCATTTCGCTCTCCCTCGCGGCTTAACAGCTTGGATTGGTGTGGCCTTTACTGGAGTCGGGTCCAGAGCTTCAGTAGCGGGTGCAGCACGGACTTTCCATCATGGAGCCGGGCAATCCCTTGCCGGGGGTCGCCAGAAGAAGTGCTCCAATCGCTGGCCCGCGGACTACGACATCCTGAAGATCGCTGGCCCGCGGACTACGACATCCTGAAGATCGCTGGCCCGCGGACTACGACATCCTGAAGCCGTAGTGTGCGGAACTTCTAGCCGCGGGCGCGGTGTGGACTTTCCATCGTGGAACGGGTGAGCCCTTGCCGAGGGTCGCCAGAAGAAGTGCTCTGACCACCGGCCTGCGACCTTTAACATACTGAAGTCGCGGTCTGCGGAGCTTCTAGCCGCAGGCGCGGTGTGGACTTTAAGAGCTCCGACCGCCAGCCTATAACATCGGAACATCGGGTAGGAAGCGGCCATTTCGTGACCTCCAAGCCGTGGAGTGTCCGTCCGTCCCGACATCAGAGTTTCGAGCATCCCGACGTGCGGACCTGTACAACGGGCCATCCATAGCGGCGACAGCGGAGGGTTCATAGCACCGACCACGGATGAACAAAGGAGGAGGACTGACAAAGTTATTGCCTTCCACCACAGTAAAGAAGTTGATTCCACTGTGGTGGATGTTCATTTTATGTTCTATTGTGTTCTTTTGTTCGTACGGCTGCATGATAAGTCAATTCCAGTAAACCTTAATTGGTGCAGGAGGCAATACACATGAACTTGAACTTGAATATCTGTGGTTGGGGATGGAGAGCCAATTAAGCAGACAGATTTGACATGTATGGCACCAAGGTTATGAGTCATTCTTCAAAGGATACCCAGTCCATGTCCTGCTCCATAGTGTTTGTGTCTGCTTCAGTTACATTTCAGCACAATGGTGACCCTAGGTTGTTTGTGAGGTAGACTCTGGTGAAGGTGCCTTTGAATGTCAAAATTAAATAGAAGTGATTTAACTCTAGTAATTGCTTCAAACTTGTGTTTTGCTAATATTAACATACGAATCAGCCATGTTTGAATGTTATCTTGTTCCCATTAACATTGCAACAGATAAATCTTGTGTCACAGATTAATTCTGTTGCATACTCCTACTTTTGATTCCTAAAGTGAATGGGCAGTGCCTACTGCTGGGTTTTCTCTGAGGTAATTATTGTGGAGTGCCTAATAATCACCACTATTCTTGGTCTAGGAATTCACATCTGGCTCAGATATGTAAATATATAACCCACCCCCACCCCAATAATCAAAACCCTAGTGCTTCATCCAACACTGATCTACATGCTCGCTAACATCTCTTCAATCTCTGTGCCCTTCCTATCTGACCCACGAGGCCTGTGACTGCTGTCCTAAGCCATCTAAGGAAATAGAGGTGTTGGTGTGCTTTAATGGGTGTTGCTTCAATATGGTTGGTCCAGGAGAAATTGTTGGTGTTATTGACTCCTAGGAATGTGAAGTTTTCAAACATGTCTACATCAACACCGTCATTGCAAACTGGGGTATGTGTACCGCTTTAATTCCTGAAGTTGATCACTATCTCCTTTCTCTTGCTGACATTGAGAGAAAGGTTGTTGTCTCGACACCAAGACGCAATGTTCTCGATCTCCTTATCTCCTTATACTATTTGATATTTGCTCTCACCTGACCCATTTCCCTTATAAACCTTTTCTATCCATGTCATAGCCAAGTGGTCATAATAGTAACCATCTCTGCCACTTTCTCCAGCAACCCATTCATGATACCCACCACTCTTGGTGTGGAAAAACTTGCGTGCCTGGCCCTTCAACATTTTTCCACTTTCACCTTAAATTTCTGCCCTTTGGTTTTAGACTACCCTACCCTGGGGAAAAGACAGCAACTATCCACATTAACTATGCCCCTCATGATTTGATAAACCTCTATAAAGCCCCCTACACTCACAGGAAAGTAGTTCAAGAATGTTTAATAAGGCAGATGAGGAAAGATTACATCAATTATTTATTATATTCTGTACAACAAAACTGATTGAATGTCTAAGATTATGAAAGGAATCCATAGGATAAAAAGAGAGAAAGTTTATGTTTGGGGAGGATGATGCTACATAATTTAAAATTGAGTTTGAACAATCAGGAGATGAATTAGGAAACACTTCTTGCAAATTGTATGAGAAAAATAGAATGTTCTCTCTCAGAATGCAATAACACAAGCTCAATCAATAGTTTATTTGTAAGATTCATAGATTTCTGTAAGTAAGTTAAGGACCATAATCACAGAATTATAGAAATCTAAAATACAGAAATTGGCCTTTCAGCTCCCCTTGTTCATGCTGCCTATCTATAACAATCCCAGTATCCCAATGTGCCATTCCTATCCAAGTACCTGTCTAAATGACTTTTAAATATTTTAATTGTATTTCACTCCACCACTGCCTCTGGCCCACTTGTTTCAGATGTTCACCGCCCTCTATATGAAAAATGTACCCCTCAGATCTCCTTTAAAATTCTACCCTCTCACCTTAAATCTGCCCTCTAGTTTAATTCGTGCCAGTAAAGGATTCTGACTATTATCCTAACTATTTCCCAAATAAATCTATAAAGTTCAACAAGGTGACACCTGAACCTCCTACCCACTCAAGCTAATCTCTCCTCATATCCATACCCCTCCATTCCAGGTAAAAATGATGAAAAATAGGGGAAAGATGTCCGGTACAAATTGTTCATAATCTCATTGAATGGTGGAATAGACTTGAGAAGATGAATGACCAAATCCAACACCTGTGAACCATGGAGACACAAGACATTGCAGATGCTGGAATCTTGTGCAAAAGACAAAGTGCTGGAGGAACTCAGTTGGCCATGCAGCATCTTTGGAGAGAAATGGACACCATGAGATTTCGGGTCAGAAGCCTTCTTTCATTTGAGTTCTTCCAGCAATTTGTTTTTTTTCCTGCGATCATGGCTATATTCATGCAAATCTCTAATTAATCTGAAGTATAGTCTTGGCCCCAAATGTAACCTATCATTCCCTCCAGCGAAGCTGAGTTACTCCGTATAGACAGTACCCGTAGTTGGGATCGAACAAGGTCTCCGGCGCTGCAAGCGCTGTAAGGCAACAACTCTACCGCTGCGCCACCGTGCTGCAAGTAAAGGTCTTCCATGGCTCCACTTCACCAGAGAGGTTGTGACAGAGCCATGCACCTACTGCTGCAGCAGCATTTACAATTTAGCACTGAATCAAACATTTAATCACCGATTCCGCTAAGAGTCTGGGAGAGGGTCGCAGCCTCATAATAAAGGCTCGGCTATGCAGGACACGATGAGGTGAAATTCCATCTCTCCTGGGGTAGGGCACCAGTGGTTGGATAATCTGGCCAAGAATAAGCGATCACCAGTAAACTTTGGATCTACATGAGGAACTTGCATTTACCTTCTGGCTCTATACTGTATGTAAACCTGCTAAGCCACATGTGGTCAGTTCTTCTGAGTGCATCTGATACATGCCCAGTGTTTCAAGTCAAAATAAACCCAACAGGCATAAGATATGGGGTCCATTGCCTGGACATTGCACTGCAATATGCAAGCAATATGGTCAGGAAAGGTTGAGAGCAGGGGTGGGTAACCTGTGGCCTTAAGGCCACATGCGGCCTTCTAGGCCATTAAGTGCGGCCTTTTGAATGAATCCAAATTTTGTAATTGGCCAAATAAAAGATGTCACAAAATGGAGAATCTCTGTATTTGCAAATCCTGCTTGGGCTCTTTCTGTGAAAGTTGCAAGCTGTGAGTCACAGCTCGAAGGAGTCTGGACCCAGCTCCAAGGAGATGGAAGTTGAGGATAAGATGAGATGTCCTTTCTTTTGTTAATATGTATGAGATTTTGCAGAAGAGCTGAATTAGGATTGGTCATAGGATGGGGTGTTGAGTATTGTTAATTATGTTGCAGAGTGTTTGAATGAATGAATGAATGAATGAATGAATGAATGAATGAATGAATTAATACGTTTATTGTCATTGCACAATACTGTGCAACGAAATTCCATTACATCTCCTCCGGTTAAAAAAAATACAAACACGACAACCATTAACACATATGTACACTTATTAGTAAATAATAAATAGGTATTTTAAAAGAATTTAAAATAATTTAAAAGAATTTGGCGGCATTTCTTGGAATTACATTTTGCTTCCCCAGCGTTCTCTGTTGGAATTTAGCTCTTTTATTGCACATGGGTAGAAACTATTTTTTAGTCTACCGGTGCGAGCCTTCAGAGTCCTGAATCGCCTCCCAGAGGGTAGCAGAGTAAAAAGGTGGTTGGCAGGGTGGGATGTGTCCTGCTTGATATTTGTGGCCCGGCGCAAGCATCGGGCCCTATATATGTCATCCAAGGAGGGCAGTTGGGCGTTTGTAATGCTCTGCACAGTTTTTATAATTCCCTGCAGCGCCCTCCTCTCAGCCACAGTACAGCTAGCAAACCACACCAGGATTCCATAGGAGAGGATACTTTCCACGGCGCATCGGTAGAAGGACAACAGCAGCTATTATCTTGTGATTGGTTAAAGTGTGAAGCCTTGTTCAAATTGTTTATTTATTTAATAATATTTTTATTAGAAGTAGACATATTATAAAGTATAGTTGCATATTATAGTAAAAAAACTTTTCATATACATCAGTCATACATTATTAAAATTTTTAATTGTCGATTACTTCTGCTTCTAATGTTTTTTTTATATAGAAAAAGAGAAAGAGAGAAAAAAGAGTTACAAATATCATAAAAAACAAAAAAGGTGGAATGGATTACTTATAATACGTAATTGGAGATAGGTTCGTAGATTATAAAGTATGACTTTTCATCTAATCCTGAGTTCAAGTTTCAGTTGGGTTTTCGTGCTGGGCCAATCTATCCCGTCAGATAATTAATGAATGGAGCCCATATTTTATCAAAAAGTTCTTGTTTGTCCATTAAGACAAGTCTAATTCTTTCTAGATATAGGGTCTCCGACATTTCCACAATCCACATTTTAATTGTGGGGGTCGTAGGGCCTTTCCAAAATTTTAATATTAATTTTTACCCGGTTATTATACTGTAGTCGAGGACATTTCTTTGGCTTGTTGTGAGTGTTAAACTTTGCTCTGATATTCCAAGTATTATTAATTTTGAGTTTGGATCCAGTTTTGTATTAATAACTTCTGAAATTATTTCAAAAATATCAGTCCAGAAATGTTTGATTTTTATTCAATTTGCAAACGTATGTGTTAAATTAGCATCTAGATGTAGACATTTATCACAAATAGGAGAGATTTGTGGGAAGATTCTATTTAGTTTTATTTTAGAGTAGTTTAATCTATGTAAGACTTTAAATTGTATTAAAGCATGTCTGGCATTTAACGAACATTGATGTATATGTTGTAAACTTTCGTCCCACAAATCTTTCGTTATAGGATGACCTAATTCATTTTCCCATGTGTGTCTATATGGTTCCGTCGGTGGTACCTCGTTGTTTAGGAGGGTGTTATAAATATAAGCTATTAATTTTTCAGTGTTAGGATGCTTGTTCAAACATTCATCAAGGATTTCTGGTTCCCTAGTCCTATAGACTTGTGTGTAGGATTTAACATAATCTCTAATTTGTAGATATCTGAAGAAATTATTTGAGTGCAGTCCATGATTCTGTTGTAACTCCTGAAATGAAAGAAAAGTGCCTTTCCCATAAAGATGTCCAATCTTTTTAATTCCATAATTTTTCCATTGTGTGAAACCCTTATCCAAAAAGGATGGTTTGAATAAGGGATTATTTACAATGGGAAGGCATAGTGGTATATTATTCAATTTCAAAACTTTTTAAATTGTTTCCAAATTCGTATTCCACTATGTATTATGGGGTTTTCCTTATAGGTTTTTTTGTGCAGTTTTGTGGTAGCAAATATGATCGGTCCAATTTCAAAAGGTAAACAGTCTTCCTTTTCCATCCTTAACCAATCTGGTTGTTGATCCATTTCTTCCAGCCAGAAATTCATGTTTTTAATATGGACTGCCCAAAAATAAAACAAGAAATTTGGCAAAGCCAAACCTCCATTTATCTTTGACTTACATAAATGTTTTTTACTTATTCTATGATTTTTATAATCCCAGATAAAACTTGTAACAATGGAGTCGACTTTTTTGAAAAAAGTTTTTGGGATATATATCGGGATTAATTGAAATAGGTACAGTAGTTGCGGTAAGAAGATAATTTTTATAGCATTAATTCTACCAAGCATTGAAATGGGAAGTGTTTTCCAGTATTGAATATTCTTGTGTAGTTTATTCAGTAAGGGTGGAAAATTTAGTTTAAATAAAGAGGTATATGTCTTAGTTACATAGACTCCTAAGTATTTAAATTTATCTTTAACTATTTTAAAAGGGGATTGTTGTAATGTATGTAGATTGAGTTTTGTTATTGGCATGATTTCACTTTTATTCCAATTAATTCTATATCCTGAGAACTGACCAAATTGAGTTATTCAATTTAATAGATTTGGAATACTAGTTTCTAACTTTGTAATATATATTAGTACATCATCTGCATATAAGGAAATTTTATTCCTTGTTTCTCTAGTGTTATATCCGTATATTCCTGTATGGGTTCTAACGCTTTCTGCTAAGGGTTCGATTGCAAGAGCCAATAATAGTGGGGATAGTGAACATCCTTGTCTACAACCTCTAGAGAGGTTAAATTTAGTTGATAACATTTGGTTTGTTAATATTCTAGCTGTTGGATTAGAGTATAACAATTTAACCCATGTACAGTACTTCTCTCCCAATTGAAATTTTTCCATCACCGAAAATAAATATGGCCATTCTCAAATTGTTTATACTACCTGGGAAAATGTTTCTTTACTTTGGTTAACTGTCTTCCAACTGGATGGAAGTTGAGGATAAGATGAGGTCCAGATGTTCTTCCTTTTGTTAATATGTATGAGGGTTTTGCAGAAGAGCTGAACAGGTTTGCAAATGCATGATTAGAATGAATTAGCCCTCAAAACGTAGTAACAGAACAACTTCACGCAATACTCCAAAAGGAAATATATATTATTCAATCGCTTTGGATGAATCAACTGATACTACTGACTCGGCGCAGGTTTTAAGCTTCATTCGGTCCATAACAGTTTTTCTTTGGTACAAAGAGTTACTCGCTTTGGGCACTCTTACGGGTAGAATACGGGTAGGAATCAAATATAGGAGCAAAGAGGTCCTTCTGCAGTTGTACAGAGCCCTAGTGAGACCACACCTGGAGTATTGTGTGCAGTTTTGGTCCCCTAATTTGAGGAAGGACATTCTTGCTATTGAGGGAGTGCAGCGTAGATTTACAAGGTTAATTCCCGGGATGGCAGGACTGTCGTATGCTGAGAGAATGGGGCAGCTGGGCTTGTACACTCTAGAGTTTAGAAGGATGAGAGGATATCTCTCTCACACCCCCCGCTGCTGAAAGACTCATCCATGACTTCATCTCCTTCCGGCTGGACTACTGTAACTCTCTTCTCTTTGGCATCAATTCCAGCAACATCAACCGACTCCAGCTGGTCCAGAATGCAGCCGCCCGACTCATTACCCACACCAAATCCTGGCACCACATCACCCCAGTCCTCAAAGAACTTCACTGGCTTCCCATTTCCCACCGGATCATCTACAAAATCCTGGTCCTCACCTACAAAACCCTCAACCAATTAGCGAAGGTCATTGTTGAGCAGGAGGATTCATGCGAATCCTTTGAAGAATACGCGGCTGTTATACTTTTAAGCTGTTAGACTTATTAATAAAAGATACAATGAAAAGTTCACTGACGTTGAGAATCATGACATCACACTCAAATTAGCATTTCAACCTCACCTAGTTGATGTTTCCAAGGCTCCTAAAGAACAACAGATGGAATTGATTGAGCTCTCAGAAGATTACATTTTAAAGTCCTTAATTAACACTAAGAAAGATCAGATTGAATTATGGAAAATTGCAGTAGAATACCCACGTCTTCGGCAACATGTATGAAAAATGCTTTCTTGCTTTTCAACCACATTGCTGAGAATCGATATACCTAACCCAAATCAAGACGCCCTTAAGGTCACAAATGACGGATACCCATCTAGAAGATCAGCTGAAACTGCGTACCTCCATATTGCAACCAAATATTCAAATGCTTTCCCACAAAAAGCAGTCACAACAGTCATTAAAAGGTTAATTAACTTTAGAATTAACAAAATGTTTTCATTTTCTTGAATAGTACATAGTAGTTAGATTTTTACAAAATAATGTACATTTTGAAGTATATCTAATTGAAGTTTCGTGGATGAAGCCCTATTAGATTACAGCTAACTTAATGCGGAATTCGATCATGAAAAGGTTCTCCACCCCTGGTTTAAAGCGTTATGGGCCAAACATGGGCAGATGAGACTAGTGTAGATCGGTATGGGCAAGTTGGGCACTAGGCCCTGTGTCTGTTCTGCATGAATGTCATGTACTACAAGCTCATAGTTATTCTGAGCTTCCTGTCTGACTGTCATATTGGAGATCTATGAAGCTGTTTAATACTGGAAACATGAATGCTGCATGGGAAATCGTCTAGACTGGTGTTTCAACGTAAAATCAGCTTTGGAAGCTTTTGTGAAATAGTAATCCATTGTATCCATACAGGTCCTTCTGCTAGATAATGGTACAAACTGACACACCAGACTCTTCATTTCAAACCAATCTAACTGCATATAAATTCCATTAATTCCTAATCAACAGTATGTAATTACCAGCAATGCTTGAGCTATTATCATTTGTGAAAAGCAAAAGATAAAGACATTAATAATCCATTCTGAAGAAATTGTTAATGCCAGTTCTTTGTTCAGATCAAATAAAATTCACCTTGCAACCTAACGACATTCTAATGTAGATGTTGTTTTCCAACACAATTATATTAAATGATGTTCATGGAATCGCACAATACATATGAGAACAAAATGCAGATTAAAAAATATTGTTTATGTTTTATATGCATGATGTATTGCTAGGCATAAGGCAATGATAGCTGTATCAATAGACTGATTAGTAGATGCTGCTTCCCCTGTGTAAATCAAGTATTAAAGCACAATGGAGCAAATAAATGTGGATCAGACTGATTTATATTCATTCCATTTGTTAGCTGTAATGGAGTTTTAGTTAAACTATTGTGCTCTCCAATTAAAGCCCTCTGATATATGTCTCCATAGATCAGAATTGTTTTCTTATCTTAATGAACTTGCCGTGTTTACTCTGTGGCAGCAGTTATATGATTCCTTTGACACTCTTAATCTGCCGTGATTCCAAATTAAGATTGAACAGAGGAGTTGCTTAACTAACTGTTGCATCAATCAACATTGTTCAAATTCAAGAGGCGACACAAATCCACTTTCAGCTTACCTAAACTTGTTGGATCTTTAATATTTCCATATTGGGCCTTTACTTTACTGATCCGGTATTAATGGCACTTGCATTTGAACCCCAAAAAATTAAATTTGATCAAGTTATCATAGTGAATCAGATAAAATACATGTTCTGCTTTGGTTTCCTTCATTTCTTTGTCAAAATTAGGTCACTTTATTTATAATATTCAACTGTAAAAATATATACTTAATTTTGTTAGCAAATAAGATGGGAAACCTATGAAGTTTGAGTGTTCACCAATAACCAATCCTCACTTATTATTTGAGAAGGATGAAATCACACAGAGAAGGAATGAAAATATTTGCTGCTTCATCCTGTGTTAAACTTGCGGGCCTTGTATCTGCTGAGTTTTAGAAAAGCAGGAAATGACTTGATTGATTCATAAAAGGTTGTCGGGTCTTAACAGGATGGATGTGGAGAGAATACATGTGGGAATCAGGAAGAAATAATCATTTTTTAATAACTAAGGACTTTTCCAGCTAGGAGAGAGGGATAAGGGAAAAGAAAGTATGTCTAAAACTTTTTCATGAGCAGGAGATGGAAGCAAAGTCTTAGTATATTTAAGGCAGTTAAGGGCCTGTCGCGACTTTTCAGCTACTGTCTTCAGGGGCGGAAATCCGGTGGGGGGGGGGATGGGTCCCCTCCATGTTTTCAGTGGTGGGGGACGATCCCCCCATATGTTTTGTGAAACATGTATTTTGCAATCTGTTCCCATCTGACCGTGCGCTGCGGAGTTGCGGCCACATGCATGGTCATCTAGCTCAGACTCTGAATAGAATTAGACCACTATGTTCCCACTTACATTTGCCTTCCTTACAATCTTCGTAGACTCCACTTGTTGAATGGCTTCATTCAGTGTTACAACCATTATATGATTCTACGAGTGTGCAGGAAGCAACTGCAGATGCTGGTATATACCAAAGATATACCAAAGATAGACACAGAATGCTGCAGTAACTCAGATGGTCAGGCAGCCTCTCACGAGTTAAAGGATGGGTGACGTTTCGGGTTGGGACACTTGTTCGAACAGGAGGAAACCTACATGGTCAGAGGGAGAATGGGCAAACTCCACGCAGATGGCACCCAAGGTCAGGATTGAACCCGGGTGTCTGGCGCTGTGAGTCAGCAGCTCTAGCGATTGAAGTCTGAAGCAGGGTCCCGACCAGAAACGTCACCCATGATTTTTCTCCGTATGATTCCACAACACTGGTGGCAAACTAACTTTCCAGAAACTGAATGGTATGCATATAATAATGTAGCAATTCACGCTTTATAAAAACTTCTCGATTGTTAGTAATTATATTCAATTTAACAGGTAATTTCTTTCAGCGATCCACAAGACAACAACACACCTGTTCACAACTAAACCAGAGGACTGAAAATTATACCAACAATGATGGTTTCTTCATTGGTTTGTTAGCTTTCTTTTATATGTGCCATTTATAATAATAATAATAATAATAACTTTATTTATAAAGTACTTTAAACAACCGCAGTTGCCACAAAGTGCTGTACATGAGAACTCATGGACAAAAAGTTATTACAAACCATTAAAAACCGTAAAACGAAGGACTAAAAAACAGTAAAAATTAAAAGACATTAAAAGCACTAAGAACAGGAGCAATGTCTCAGCCAGTGTCGAAAGCCAGAGAATAAAAATGAGTTTTTAGGGAGGATTTGAAGATGGACAGTGAGGGGGCCCTGTCTGATGTGCAATGGCAAGGTGTTCCAGAGTGCCGGAGCAGCAACAGAAAAGGCTCTATCCCCTCTGAGCTTCCGCTTAGACCTTGGTACCTCAAGGAGCAGCTGATCAGCTGTATTTATAATACTTGCCATTACGTTTTAACTCTTCAAATAAAATAGCCACCTGGAGTCAATCACGATCAGTTTGCTACATTTCAGAAGGAAATCCACCTTAGGAAAAATCTTCAATGCTTTTATCACAAAGCACCTGCATCTCGACTGATAGGCTGACTCCTGCTCCTGATTTGTATTTCTTGAATATGTTTTCATACTAGCTAGGATTTTGAACAAATAGCAAAATACTATAGCTGCTAAAAAATATATACTAAAATGCTGGAAACACTCATCTGGTTAAGCTGCATCTATACTGAGAAACAATGTAATGATTTTTATGTTATAGACCATTCTTGAAGACTAAAATAGGCTCATTTATAGTCCTGCTCCACACGTCTCACACTTCAATCTCTATATTCAGTTATATGCAAATTGTTGCTCGAACAATGATATATATTTACACGAATAATAGATAAATAACTGTGCTCACTGAATATTATCTTGGGAAATAGTGGCAGAGTAAATTTAATCTTGGATGTAATTTCAGATAACTCATTAAAATTCCTACAGAGGTTTTTGGAGATTAACACACTCCAATCTGTTTGATCAACCAATTATGGTTGCTTTTTCCTCCAAATTGCTAGCTATCTGACAATTGATATTAGAAACTGGTAAAGTAACCCATAGATTATAACCTCCACTCATGGGGTTACCACAATTACTTACTCAATCATTCCCACTTCTCTGGCAATGCAGAGCTGCTATTCTATGCCCTCTTTATTGATCTAATTGATGCAGCTTGTTTTACAGCTGTATGATATAAATAGTTTTTAAACACTGCTGCAGGCTTGGACTAAACTTCATGCACTTGCTAAAAGGGTTCTGATGAATATAGAAGAACAGAGAGAGACCTCTGAATATAAATACATAATTTGTTGACACACGAGTCATATAAAGTGCAGGACCGACACAGTGAATGGTCAGCCTCTGGGGAATGTTGTAGAGCAGAGGGATCTAGGGGTGCAGGTGCATGGTTCTTTGAAATTCGAGTCACAGGTAGATAAGGTGGTGAAAAAGACTTTTGGCCTTCATCAATCAGAGTATAGAAGTTGCTAGGTCATGTTGCAGTTACATAAGATGTTGCTGAGACTGCATTTCGAATATTGTGTTCAGTTCTGGGCACCATGTTATAGGAAAGATATTGTTAAGCTTGAAAGGATTCAGAGAAGATTTATGAGGATGTTGCCAGGACTAGAGGTTGTGAGCTACAGGGGGAGGTTGAGTAGGTGGGTCTCTATTTGTTGGAGCACAGGAGGATGAGGGGTGATCTTATGGAGGTGTACAAAATCATGAGAGGAATAGACAATAGACAATAGATGCCGGAGTAGGCCATTCGGCCCTTCGAGCCAGCACCGCCATTCAATGTGATCATGGCTGATCATCCCCAATCAGTACCCCGTTCCTGCCTTCTCCCCATATCCCCTGACTTCACTATTTTTAAGAGCCCTATCCAGCTCTCTCTTGAAAGCATCCAGAGAACCTGCCTCCACCGCCCTCTGAGGCAGATAATTCCACAGACTCACCACTCTCTGTGAGAAAAAGTGTTTCCTTGTCTCCGTTCTAAATGGCTTACACCTTATTCTTAAACTGTGGCCCCTGGTTCTGGACTCCAACATCGGGAACATGTTTTCCTGCCTCCAGCGTGTCCAAGCCACTGTGCTCTTCAGGACCTGCAATGCTGCAGAAATTGTTTTATACCCTTCCCCAGATCTGTGTCTCGACACAATCCTGTCTCAGAGGTCTATGGCCAATTCCTTCGTCTTCGTGGCTTAGGTTTTGCTCTGACATGCACTGTCAACTGTGGGACCTTATATAGACAGGTGTGTGCCTTTCCAAATCATGTCTAATCAAATTAATTTACCACTGGTGGATTCCAATCAAGTTGTCGAAACATCGCACGGATAATCAATGGAAACAGGATGAACCTAAACTCAATTTTGAGTGTCATAGCAAAGGGTCTGAATACTTGTGTAAATGTGATATTTCAGTTATTTCTTTTTAATTAAATTGCAAACATTTATAAACAACTATTTTTGCTTCTTCATTCTGGGGTATTGTGTGTAGATTGATGATAAAAAAAAAAGAATTTAATCCATTATATAATAAGGCTGTAAAAGGTGAAGGGATCTGAATATTTTCTGAATGCACTGTATATATGTGTGTGTGTGTGTGTGTATGTATATATGTGTGTGTACTTGTGGGTATGTGTGTGTGTGTATTTACACGCTGAACTTTTTTTCTCTCATTTATCATATTTTGTTGGGTGGGCGGCGCGACTCGCGTCGCAGCGGCCTCTGCAGCCTGTCTGTCTTTTTTTTTTGTCTCGTTTGAATGTAGTTTTTATTTTATTTTTTTAAAACTGGGTATGTGTGTGGGGGGCGGGGGGTGGGGAAACTTTTAAAATCTTTTCCCTGCACGGAGAACCCGACCTTTTCTCGGTCGGGTCTCCGTTGTCGTTGGGGCCTAGCACCGTGGAGTGGCCTCCAACCGGAACGACCTGGGGCTCCAGTCGCGGAGCTGCGGACTTACCCACCATCGCGGAGCTGGCCGAGTTCGGAGCGGGAGGAGCTGTGGTGGCGCGCTGCTGCGGCCCGACCCCAGATATTCGGAGGTTCCAGCCGCCGGCCCGGTGGACGGTGACACCGGAAGCCCGCGGGTCCCTGCTGGGAGACCGCTTTTCGGGGCTTCCGCAACGGCGACTTCTCCCGCCCGAGTTACGGGGTTGAGGATGACCTGGAGCAGGGCCTTACATCGCCCCGCGCGGTTTTAAATGGCCGCGGGACTTGTTAGCGCCCGCCGGGGGCTCCAACACCAAGACCCGGAGCAGGGCCTTGCATCGCCCGGCGCGGCTTTAAAGGCTGCGAGACTTATTTACCATCGCCCGCCGTGGGCTTTGACTCTGACATCGGGAGGAGAACGAGGAGTGCAGGGGAGAGATAAGACTTTGCCTTCCATCACAGTGAGGAGGAGATTCACTGTGATGGATGTTTGTGTAAATTGTGTTGTGTCTTGGTTCTTCTTCTTGTGTATATGACTGCAGAAACCAAATTTTGTTTGAACCTCTGGGTTCAAATGACAACAAATAAATTGTATTGTATTGTATTGTATTTACAATGTACTATGTTTACATATTCTGTTGTGCTGCAGCAAGTAAGAATTTCATTGTTCTCTCTGGAACATGACAATAAAACACTCTTGACTCGACTAATTAATGAATAATAAAAAATAAAAAATAAATTTTTATTTTTTTTATTTATTTATTAGAAGTAGACATATTATAAAATGTAGTTACATATTATAGTAAAAAAACTTATATGAAAAAACTTTTCATATACATCAGTCATACATTATTAAAATTTTCCATTATCAATTACTTCTGCTTCTAGTGTTTTTATTTTTTATAGAAAGAGGGAAAAAGAGAGGGTAGAGAGTTACAAATAATGAGGTGGAATGGGTTACCTGTAATACATCAATGGAGATAGGTTCGTAGGTTATAAAGTATAGCTTTTCATCTATTCCTGAGTTCAAGTTTCAGTTGGGTCCTCGTGCTGTGCCAATCTATCCCTTCAGATAGTTAATGAATGGAGCCCAAATTTTATGGAAAAGATCTTGTTTGTCCATTAAGACAAGTCTAATTCTTTCTAAGTATAGGGTTTCCGACATTTCCGTAATCCACATTTTAATTGTGGGGGTTGTAGGGCCTTTCCAAAATTTTAATATTAATTTTTTTCCGGTTATTATACTGTAGTTGAGGAAATTTTTTTGGTTTGTTGTGAGTGTTAAGCTTTGTTCTGATATTCCAAGTATTATTAATTTTGTGTCTGGGTCCAGTTTTGTATTAATAACTTCTGAAGTTATTTCAAAAATATCAGTCCAGAAATGTTTAAGTTTTATACAGTTTGCAAACGTATGTGTTAAATTAGCCTCTAAATGTAGACATTTATCACAAATAGGAGAGATTTGTGGGAAGATTCTATTTAGTTTTATTTTAGAGAAGTGTAGTCTATGTAAGACCTTGAATTGTATTAAAGTATGTCTGGCATTTAATGAACATTGATGTATTTGTTGTAAACTTTCGTCCCACATATCTTTCGTGATAGGATGACCTATTTCATTTTCCCATTTGTATCTATATGGTTCGGTCGGTGGTACCTCGTTGTTTAGTAAGGTGTTATAAATATAAGCTATTAGTTTTTCAGTATTAGGATGCTTGTTCAGACATTCATCAAGAATTTCTGATTCCCTATTCCTGTAGACTTGTGTATTAGATTTAACATAATCTCTAATTTGTAGATATCTGAAGAAATTATTTGAGTGCAGTCCATAATTCAGTTGTAACTCTTGAAATGAAAGAAAAGTACCTTTCCCATAAAGATGTCCTATATTCTTGATTCCATAATTTTTCCATTGTGTGAAACCTTTGTCCATAAAGGATGATTTGAATAAAGGATTATTTACAATGGGAAGGCAGAGTGGTATATTATTCAATTTTAAATCTTTTTTTATTTGTTTCCAAATTCGTATTCCACTATGTATTATGGGGTTTTCTTTATAGGTTTTTTTGTGCAGTTTTGTGGGGGCAAATATGATCGGTCCAATTTCAAAAGGTAGACAGTCTTCCTTTTCCATCATTAGTCAATCTGGTTGTTGATCCATTTCTTCCAGCCAGAAATTCATGTTTTTAATATGGACTGCCCAAAAATAAAATAAGAAATTTGGCAAAGCCAGACCTCCATTTATCTTTGATTTACATAAATGTTTTTTACTTATTCTATGATTCTTATAATCCCAGACAAAACTTGTAACAATGGAATCGACTTTTTTGAAAAAAGTTTTTGGGATATATATCGGAATTAATTGAAGTAGGTACAGCAGTTGTGGTAAAAAAATCATTTTTATAGCATTTATTCTCCCAAGCATAGAAATGGGGAGTGTTTTCCAGTATTGAATATTCTTATGTAGTTTATTCAGTAAAGGTGGGAAATTTAGTTTAAATAAAGAGGTATATGTCTTAGTTACATAGATTCCTAAGTATTTAAATTTATCTTTAACTATTTTAAAAGGGGATTGTTGTATTGTATGTAAATTGAATTTTGTTATTGGCATGATTTCGCTTTTATTCCAATTAATTCTATATCCCAAAAACTGACCAAATTGAGTTATTAGATTTAATAGGTTTGGAATACTAGTTTCTAATTTTGTAATATAAATTAGTATATCATCTGCATATAAGGAGATTTTATTCCTTGTGTCTCTAGTATTGTATCCAAATATTCCTGGATGGTTTCTAACGCTTTCTGCTAGGGGTTCGATTGCAAGAGCAAATAATAGTGGGGATAGTGAGCATCCTTGTCTACAGCCTCTAGAGAGATTAAATTTAGTTGATAACATTCTGTTTGTTAATATTCTAGCTGTTGGATTAGAATATAACAATTTAACCCATGTACAGTACTTCTCTCCTAGTTGAAATTTTTCCAAATTTTAATAAATTTGTGTGAGCAATGATAACTATTTGATTCTATTTGGTGTTAGCATGATTCATCTGAATAACCTATCTATAATACTGTGTCTAAACCTAAACAGAAGTATTGATGGAATTTAAAGTCACAGTATGAATCAAGTAATATTATTTCAACTGCAACAAAGGAATATCAACTTCTTAAAATTATGCGTTTGTAGATTGTATAGGGAAATGGTTATGAATGCACAACAAAGTAGTAGGTGTTTGTAAAGAAAAAAAATCACAAGTTTCATGTTTTGGGAAGTTACGAAACCAGATTTTAAATTGTAAATAAAAATAAATGGTTAATGAGAGAATACTTTGCACAGTAAATAGTGGTGCAGATAGCAAGGTTTCAATTTTCACCATATTTTCAAAAGATGTAATCAAATATTAAACATTTAAATTGCATGTGGCAGAATTTTACTAGGGCTCAGTTCTTTCCTTCTTGTGGCATTTGAATCAATGCTTAGGATGAAACCATATGAGATACTTGCCCTAATTGGCTGAGGGGTTAAATATAAGAATAGAAAATTATGATAGAAATGATGAAAAGAATGTAAAGCTACACAGGTGGAGTAGAGTTCTGGTGGTTACACGACTGATAGAGTACAAGCCATGCTGTCTGGATGAGGAGATGTTGTCTAGATGGGACGACAGATGGCACAATGGGCTAAGTGTTCGGCTGGCAACCGGAAGGTAGCTGGTTCGAATCCCGCTTGTATTGCATACTGTCGTTGTGTCCTTGGGCAAGACACTTCACCCACCTTTGCCTGTGTGTGTCCTTGGGCAAGACACTTCACCCACCTTTGCCTGTGTGTGTGGATGTAATTATGTGAAGCACTTTGGGGTCAATGCAAGTTGACTAAAAATGTGCTATATAAATAAAGAAATTTAATAATTTAATTTAATTTAGATTGGAATTATATATTTTTGGAATAAAGAGGGCCAAGGAAAAATCTATTAATCATTTAAAATCATAAGAGAGTGAAGAAGGGAGTTCAACTTTCTGCGGCAGAAAGATCATTAATGGTCAATGCTTCTTTATTATCACATGTCCAGTGAATTTTTTTTTTTTGCCTACAGATTAGTAAGACTATTGCCATATATAACTGCAATCCCGATTAAGTGGAGAATGTATAGAACAGCCCACTGGGTCCATATGCAAAAGTCGTCAGGTTTTGGTGCCTTTTTCAAAGTCCCCGCTGGCAGCTGCTGATAAAGGTCCATTGCAGCCATCACCTCCATCTGGATTGTCCTGCGGACCATTGTCCCTCTCCTCGAAGATAGACACAAAATGCTGGAGTTACTCTGCAGGACAGGCAGCATCTCTGGAGAGAAGGAATGGTTGAGACGTTTCTGGTCGAGACACTTCTTCAGACTGATGGACAGAGCAGAGTGATTATCCCTCTCCTCGCCCGCCCACCTTCACCCTTTGTGCCCCCGGCAGTGCATCCCGCAGCTGACCATAAGGCTGCGGAAAGTAAAACCCCTGGTTCTTTTAACCGCCCCTTTGTTCTAGCAACTGCTGCCGTCAACGACTCCCTGCACCCTCCTCTCCAGTTTCCGGTTCTTGGGGGTGATCAGGAGCCGGCCTCGGCAGCTTCCCACTCCAGGTGGGTTCCCTGTTCCACGATGGGAGAGCTAGACCTGCTGCTGGGGTTTGGTCTTGGCCTTTCGGGAGCTTCTGCTGCACAACCTATCAGAACTAGGAAATTTAAGGTTATGGTGGAAGTTTTATGGGAAAATAGAGGTTAAAATATTTTGATCCAAAGAGGTGTGTGGGCCTGGAACTCACTGAAAGAAGTGTTGGCAGAAATCCTCAACATGTTTTTAAAGCACCTAAATTATGACCTGAAATCTAGAATGATCCAGGGTTGTGGCATGTGGTATAATCCTGGATAGTTTGTTTATGGCTGACATGGATATGATTCCCCCTTTCTGTAAAATTGGTGTGGATACCATTGTTTCTACCAAAGAAAAAAGTGTCATATTTACACACAGAAAGGTGAGATTATGAGAATGACTAATATAATATTACCATTATTGCATTGTACGCTGGGAACCAAAACTTGCAAAGATTTGAGGCTATAGAAAACATCCATTTGTGCTGTAAACTATTACTTTGTGAAGTACACATGCTTTTTCCTTTGAAGTTTCAGAGTAAAAAGTCATGTATTCATTCCTTTCATTTAAAGGAGGTAGCATGTTGAGTATTTTGTGAACATTTACTTTGAAATTTTTATTGAAATTTGTGTTCTTGTTGGAATCCATATTATATTTCTGTGCGACTTTTGGTGGCCTTATGGTGGCATAATGTCTGATTTTTCTATTCATATATAAGGTTCTGCAGTTACTTAAATGGTAATATTCGTTTTTGTACTATGCTAGAAAAGTGAAATATTTATACGGTGATCTCAAAATGATTCCTAAAGGGTAAAGTTCCCATTGGAGATAACTCTTTGTGCTTAATTACACTGCCTGAGAGAAGGCAGTAATATATTCATTCCTTTTACTCACGAGACTCTCATTATTCAGCGGAAGAGATGATGTCTTGAAATGTAAGATTTAAATACATTTAATGATTTATCAGTGATGTGCCAGCATCGACAGATCTGGGAATAGACTCAATGTGGGCAGGCAACTCGCCCAGTGCAACACATGCCATCATGCTGGATGGAGGCCAAGTCCATGTTGGAGATTGGGTTTCATTACTATCTCTTTAGTAAGCTGAGGATGCCAACTAGATACCTGCTGCGCTTCACCAGCTGCAAGGTGGCCTGGAGGATGTCCTGGCTGGCAGGATGGTAGTTCTGGGTTAGATTTGGGGCAGGGACACATTGGTACGGATTGGCAGATGCTACTGGTAATCACTCCTACTGGTCCCATAAAAATGAGTGTTAACATACACTTTTGGCACTTTGTTTCTTCTACCTTGTCTGGAAAAGCAGGGCAAAACATTGCACAGTCCATCAACAAAATAGCAATCAGTGTCTATCATTCAGAAGAACTTTATTTGCATTCCACAAGCAGAGGTTCATGCTTAAATTTAAATTTGACTATTTCTGAAGTTGAACATTGTTGAAAACCCAAATAGACACAAAGTGCTGGAGTAACTCAATTGGTCAGGCAGCATCTCTGGAGAAAAGGGATGGGTGACGCTTCAGTCTGAAGAAGTGTCCCAACCCAAAATCTCATCCATCCTTTTTCTCCAGTGCTGCCTGACCCTGTTGAGTTACTCCAGCACTTTGTGTCTATCTTTGGTATAAACCAATATTTGCAGTTCTTTATGTCTGCATTTTGTTTACACCCCCATGTTAGATTGTCAGAACCTATTTCTCAGGATGGAAATGTCAAATACGAGAGGGCGTAGCTTTCAGCTGAGAGGGATAAAGTTTAAAAGAATGCAAAGCAAGTTATTTTCACAGACAGCAGTGAGTGCTTAGAACACATTGCCCAAGGGTGGTGGTGGAGGCAGATGGAATTGTAGCGTTTAAGATATTTTTTGGATCTGCCCGTGAATATGCAGGGAATAGAGGGATATAGATCACTTGCAGGCAGGTAGCGGTGAGACCAATCGCAGGCTTGGCAATCGCTTCGCCCAACACCTCCGCACAGTTCGCATTAACCAACCTGATCTCCCGGTGGCTCAGCACATCAACTCCCCCTCCCATTCCAAATCTGACCTTTCTGTCCTGGGCCTCCTCCATGGCCAGAGTGAGTCCCACCACAAATTGGAGGAGCAGCACCTCATATTTCGCTTGGGTAGTTTACACCCCAGCGGAATGAACATTGACTTCTCCAATTTCAGGTAGTCCTTGCTTTCTCCCTCCATCCCCTCCCCTTCCCAGCTCTCTTACAGCCTACTGTCTCCGTCTCTTCTTTTCTTCTACCTGCCCCCCCCCCCCCGCACCCCCACATCAATCTGAAGAAGGATCTAGACCCGAAACGTCACCCATTCCTTCGCTCCATAGATGCTGCCTCCCCCGCTGAGTTTCTCCAGCATTTTTGGCTACTTGCAGGCAGGTAAGTATTGGCATTGGCATCATTTTTAGCACAGACATTGTTGGATGAGGGGCCTGTACCTGCATTGTAATGTTCTATATAATAACATTCGTAATGATCAGTGGACCGACTCTGTGGCCCCCCTCTGCGCACATCACTGCTAGCCATTGCTATATCACATGCTTAGAGAGGTCCATTGAGAGTATCAGCAGCTAAGGCACAAGTGTAAATGGGATGGTGAGACATTTGTAATCCCATTTCTAGCAGGTGCAATGTTAATCTTCTCCTGTGTTTAGAACTGATACAAGGTTATTAGCAGTTGATTTATTATTTTCACTTATTAATATCTAAAATTCCAATTAGGTAAGTATCAATTAAAATATAATTATTTCAAGACATTCTGTAATAACCAATCCGAATTAAAACCAACCTAATGCTTCAGCTAATTGCGATTTTCACAACAATATTATCTTTGAGAATTAATTTAGAAATGTGAGAGTCACTACATTTGATTCATTCTTTTATTGGATAACAAAATTAAAAAGGACAATGTTCATTAAAGTGTAGTTCTGTATAGAATAACCTCAGAAAGGCCCTTTCTTTGTATAACACTTTTTCTTTGTCTTTTGCAGGTCTTTCATCACTCCTATACTGCATCATACGCTATTTATGACATACATACCAGGTCAGTGAAACATCTCTGTGAAGCTATTTTGAAAAGTTTCAGGTTTAACCATATTTTCAAAAGATAAATATTAAACATTTAAATTGCACATGGCAGAAAGAAAAGGATAATAGGTAATGGGAGATTTTTAACTCAAAGACGGTGTTCATAAAATTTCACACAAGGCTTAGTTTTTTCCTTAATGTGGTGTTTAAATCAATGCTTTGGATGGAGCCGTATGAGATACTTGCCATTATTGGCTGAGGGATTAATTATAAGAATAGGAAATTATGATAGAAATGATGGAAATATAAGGCCACACAGGTGGAGTAGAGTTCTAGTGGCTCCATGACTGGAAGAGTACAGACCATGCTTGCTGAATGAGGAATCCTAGATGAGGAGATGTTGTCTTGGCTGGAATAGTATATTTTGGAATAAAGAGCGTTAAGGGAGATTCCATGAGGCATTAGACATTATAAGGGAGTGAAAAAGGGAGATCGAATTTCCTCGGCAGAAAGGAACGTAACTTGGAAACATTCATCTAAGGAAATGGTGAAAGAATCAGGGGAAAATGGAGGTTAAAATATTTTCATCCGAAGAGATGTGTGGTCCTGGAACTTACTGAAAGAAGGGGTGGTGTTGGCATAAATCTTCATTTATATAAAACGCCAAAATTATAACCTGAAATCCAGTGGGATCTGGGGTTGTGGCATGTGGTATTATCCTAAATAGCTTGTTTTTGGCTGACATGGATATTGTTCCCCTTTCAGGGCCATAAATTTCTGTAATTTTCTGATTCCACAATTGACTGGTTTTAAGACTTCCAATCTGACATTTTATGTTCCATTTCTGTTTACCATTTGCCTCTAATTCATTTGCTGTTCATCATAATATTCTCTGCCAGTCGAGAATTCTTAAAGAGGGAGGACAGGAACCTTTAGGTTAGTTTATTACTTTGCAAGAAAAGAATGGTCAGTGGCAATTTATTGATCTTTTCCTGCTTCAAGTCGCTAATAAAGCTTTGTAACGGAAGATTTAATGATTGGGTCATCTTGTTCAGTTTTTCTTTTCTGACGTATACTGTTGTAAATATGTCATGATATGATTTATGTTAAAATGGAAAAAGCCATTAATTCTGTATATTGACTATAAAATATCATATCAGTGGCATTTTGTGGTGGAGACTATTCTTTATTGCACATGAATATGGAAGAATCTCTGAAAGTCATCGCTTGGATATTTATAGATGATTACAACAGAACTAAATTTAAGTTAGATTTAGCCTGACTCAAAACATAATGGGATGTGCTGACTCTTTGCAAGAAAAACACATATGCGTCCACACTAAAAGGATTAAAAAACAATTCTCAATGTGTATGGTTGCCTGAATTTCTTCTTGAACAGAGAAGATACTTACTGATATCACTCATTTTGTATTTGTTGTGCAAAAGTAAATCCTTCTCTTTCCAGAGATATCCTATTTAGAATCAATCAGTTTTGCAAATTAGCCTCACAGTTGTGAATTCTTTATTGAAATTCTGAACTTAATAGTCAAGCAAAAAGCTGCTTTCCAGTGGAGAAATTGCAGAATCTCAGATTCTTGTACTGTCTTTCTAAAATATCTATGCATTTAGATCCACTCTGCTGACCTTGTCTTTGTCAGATTATATTTACTTCTTTCCTTGATGCTATATTTGTCAGTGTTCTTTATATACTTTTCATTGTGGCAGAGTTCTTGTACTCTTTTTATTTGTCATGTTGATAATAATTTTAAAGTTATGACCTGTGAACAGTAGTCAAGAGAAAATAACACGAAGTGGAGGGACTCAGCAATCCAGGGAGCAATTCTAGAGAATATGGACAGGTGATGTTTCAGGTCAAGACTCTTTGTTTACATCATGGAAATCATTATTCAGTTTCCTCACCTCTATTAGATGCAGGCCTTCTATTTTATTAAAGTTTATTGAGAGGTGGCACAGCAGTACCATTGTTAACACAGAGCTAGATTCTGACAAGAAGCAGCTTCGATGTACCTGGGAGTTAACATCTGCTGAGTGTAGATAGTAGAAAACCTTTCATGATTTTAACTGGGACTTTATTTAAAAACCTGCCTTTCTGAGCAGGGGCAAAATTTGAAGCTCTGCAAATGGTCATCAGAAGAGGTTAAGGATTCTCACTGAGCCAAGCAAGAGTTGTGCTATTTGCTCGAAGATGGTCTGCAACCCACTCTGACACATGGTATTCCAACACTCTTGGTTCTTCTTCTTAGTCCCTCCTAGACTACCACTAGGGATATCCAAAGAATTATCAAACTACTGAACAGTCCTCCCATTAACTAGGGTATCATCCTGAGCTTCCAAACTACCTCATTGCAGACCTTGGACTGTTACTCTGTAAAACTACTATAATGCTGTAACACTATATTCTGCACTCTGGTATTTTCCTCTTTGCACTACCTACTGGACATGGTTGTGCTCTTGATTAGTATGATTTACTTTAAAGAGATACAGCATGAAAACAGGCACATTTGGCTCACTTTGTCCATGCCGTCCTTTGGCACTAGTTATACCACCTTCACATCCCTACACACTGGCACAATTCACAGAGGCCAATTACCTTACAATCCAGCACGTCTTGTGAGATTGGGGAGGAAGCCAGAGCAGCCAGAGGAAGCCCATGCGGTCACAGGGAGAACATGCAAACGCACAGACAATCGGGATCAAACCCGCGTCTCTGGTGCTGTGAGGCAGCGACTCTACCAGCTGCACTACAGTGTCTCCCAGCTGCACCACTGTGTTGCCTAGCGCCGCCCGGCTGGAAGCTTTTCACTGTATCTCGGTACATGTGACAATAATAAACCAATACTAAAAATAAGGTCAGAATTATTGAATAGTTGTGTGGTACAGGCTAATACTACTTTGTTCATCGGGACAAATAGTACAGAAGAAGCAGTATGATGACCGAAAATTGCAATCCACTCTTATCACTAGATTACCAAAGATTCAGAGCACTGCGGGTGGTGCCTAAATAATCACTTGTGTTCCATGGAATACTCGTAGTGTTCATTAGCTTCAAGGGCATTCATTCCAATAACATCCACATAGCCAGTAATCAGAAACAAAGCTAAGGATGTACGTCCCCATTTACCAAAAAGCGGAAGTGTGAGGTAATCCAGTTTGAGTAGGTTATTTGAAAAATAAGAGAAATGTTAATGACATTTATCTGGTGTATTAGAACATCTCTTGGCAAAAAGTGAACATAGATTCAGTGACCTTAGGCACCTCATGGAGTCGTAGAGCCTATTATTTGATGACACAGCTACCAGAGTATTCACAGAACAAACTGTTTATTTTTTAAATTAAAATACATATAAACATAGGTGTGTTAGGGGTACTTGCAATATGCACATGCATGTCCGCAGTTTAACATCTAAGAAGCCCAAGTGTGATGAAAGAATCTAAACATGCATGCATAGCATGAAAGAAACATTGTCTTTAACCATTGTTGCAGACAAAACAGCACCTAATTTATTCATCTAAATGACTGATATTAACTTTCATCAAACTTACCTATGTGTGGACTAGCCATAGGGAAAAAGCATCAGCTCCAACATTGCCAATTGCATCATATAAAAATTACAATTATTTCAGCAGGATTTTTCTGTAGCTTCATTGAGCGTAAATAGTTGTTGACATATGGTCATAAGTAATAGGACCAGAATTGGGCCATTCGGCTCATCGTCTACTCCGCCATTCAATCATGGCTGAACTATCTCTCTCCTGACCCCATTCACCTGCCTTCTCCCCATAATCTCTGACACCCATACTAATCAAATCTGATTGATGTACATCAAATTCCTCGTATGTTGTAAAACATACTTGGTTAATAAAGTAAGTAGGAGTATGAGTATAGCAGTGTTTTGTATTGTTTTCTGTTGGTGACATATGTGCATTTCCAAGCCAGTTTTCTAATGTTTAATTTGAATGTATTTATGGACTCGTTCAGCCAAAGGGCATTTTTCCTTGCTGCATCTCACATTGAAATGGCTCTGCCACTAATTTTGTCGTGTTTACTGTTACATGGACTGGGAACGTGTATATTATTGCAACATTTTTTAAATTTGAGACAAACATAGAAACATAGAAACATAGAAAAATAGGTGCAGGAGTAGGCCATTCGGCCCTTCGAGCCTGCACCGCCATTCAATATGATCATGGCTGATCATCCAACTCGGTATCCTGTACCTGCCTTCTCTCCATACCCCCTGATCCCTTTAGCCACAAGGGCCACATCTAACTCCCTCTTAAATATAGCCAATGAACTGGCCTCAACTACATTCTATGGCAGGGAATTCCAGAGATTCAGCACTCTCTGTGTGAAAAATGTTCTTCTCATCTCAGTCCTAAAAGATTTCCCCTTTATCCTTAAACTGTGACCCCTTGTTCTGGAGACAAGGGATAAGATAGGTTTGTTGTGGTCTTAGCTGAGACAACACAGCTACAGCCAACTGATGGAGAAAATGTTACTCACCAGTAAAAGTGAATAAAAATACAAATCCCCTTTAGGTTCCGATTAAGTCTTTCTTCTCTTACCTTAAATCTAAACACTCTAGTTCTTAACTTCCCTACCTTAGGATAAAGACTATGTGCATTCACATTGTGATTTTATACACCTCACCACCAGTGTCCTACACAGCATGAGCCTGCCCGATCTCCTCCTATAGTTCAGGCCATTGAGTTCTGGAAGCATCCTTGTAAATCTTCTCAGTATTTTTTCAACATAGGCATATTTACAGCCTTCCATTCTCTGCTTATTCTTATGTCTGTCTAAATGCTTCTTAAACATTCCTGTCATATCTGCTTCCACCTTTCTCTTGCAGGTGTTCCGGGCTCTCTGAGGCAAAAACCTTTCCTCATAAATCTCCTTTCAAACGTTCACACTCTCACCTTAGAGCTGTGCCCTTTAGTATTTCACATTCCCACCCGGTGTTCATAATTCTACATACTTTAATCATTTCACTCCTCAGTCTCTGACATTCCAGAGAAAATAATCTGAGTTTGTCTAATTGTTGCTCCATTTATCTGTATTTACAACCTCCAGTTATAGCTCTGTAATAGCAACCACATCCTGGTGATCCTTTTCTGCGCCCTTTCCAAAGCCTCCACATCATTCCTGTAATACAGTAAATAGGACTGCATACAACATTCCAAATATTAAATTCTTACTCAAATTTAATTGTATTTTAATTGTATTGGCCTTATATTTTGGCATACTGTAAAGAAATACACTCGTAACATTTGTGCAGCAAATGCGGTTCCTATTGAGATCAACGATGTTTTCTTTCAAACAGTTTAATAATGAAGATGTTTACCACAATTTTAACCAACCCCTTTCTTAAAGCAATGCTAAACTTTCTAATTTTCTTCTTATTAAAGGGAAGTGAGAGAACTCAATCCTCCAGAGGTGGCGAATTCTGTGTTACAGCATGCAGCGTGGGGTAAAACAGGACAACAGCTTGTAAGTGCTACATTTGATTCATTGTGATTTTTTTTTGCTAGTTACTAATATCACTGATATAGCATTCCTATCAATGCATTAACTGCAGTACTGTTGCGATGTGTGGGAATTTGGGAGACTCTTAAATAATAAAGAAAAACATAATGGTGAGACATTCTTCTTCATCTAAAGAATCTGGGCGAATTCAGAACAGAATAAATGATAATGCAGTTTTCACCATTTGTTACAGCAGACTTGATATAATCATTATTCATTAAATGGTACAACATTTGGCCATTGTCAACTACATTGCTGGTTTAATTAATTAAACGCATAAGTAAATTGCAGGAAAAAAGATCTAACACTTCAAGAAGGCACAAGAGACAGAAGCTGCTACAATCAGGAGCTGTGGGAGGGACGTAACAGGTTAAGCAGCATCTGTGGTGGTAACTGCACAGCTAACGTTAAAGTACTATTCTGTACTCAGACCTTTCATTTGGCCTTGGTACAGTAAACACTCGTTCTACCGGATCCCTTTATAATGAATTTCAAGTATAGTAGATGGACCTGCCGACGCCATCCTGGCTTGCACTGACTCCCCAGCCCCAACCTTTGACACCACTGCCAGCTTGCAAGGTGCACCAGCTAGCCCTTCTTCACCCACCACACCGTCCGTTAATGCGGCAGTTGTTGCGGCTAACGTTGCAGTCCCTGGGGACAGCGCTTTCTTCAGGCCGCTGTCACCGACAGAATGCGTTTGGTCACCGTGGGGTTCCCTCCACTCTCCCCAGCTGCTGCTTCTTTCTGTTGGCTATCACTTTGTCCACTCGGCCTATCCTCCCTCCACCGCCGCCTCCTCATCCTCCTTCCCCAGAGTCACCGACATTGGAAGGAGCGGGGAGTGGGCAAAGCGACGGTTGAGAGGGAAGGAAGCTCCACTGTGATCCAGCGATTCCTGGCAGGGGCTACAACATAATTCTCAACAACAGCCACATCAACCGGTGAAGAAGGGCTCGTTGGTGCAGACCAGTGCCATCAACGCCTAGTTATAAGGTGAAATGACAAAAAATGCAGGAGTAACTCAACAGACTGAATAAATCTGAACAAGGATCCCAACATCACTTATCGATTTTCTCCAGAATGCTGCCTGTGTCCTTTTGTGGATTAACCATCATCTGCAGTTCTTTGTTTCAACTGCATACAACGACAATAACTTTCTCAGTTATAGTGGACAATCGGCAATAACAGACATCATTCACCCCCCTCCCCTCATTGTCCATAAATGTGAAATTTAGGTTATTGATTTATGGAAAGTTTGAGAGACTAATGGGCCTGATTTTACAGCGGAACGGACCACACGCACACACACACACACACACACACACACACACACACACACACACACACACACACACACACACACACACACACACACACACACACACACACACACACACACACACACACACACACACACACACACACACACATAAATTGTTAGTTGGCTGAAGGTATCTCTTGTAATGAATGTTACATTTCAGTACATGGTTTTGAAGCTATTCACAAACTTTTTTAGGATCAAAGATGACCGATGAGAGGCACAGTTCATGTGGAAAATAAGTCAATTTTGACAGATGACAATTTTGAAAGTTGACAGAAATACAGTATCAGAGATAAAGGCTACAGGGAGGGAGATGGAGAGAGAGAGAGGGAGAGGGATATATATATATATATATATATATATATATATATATATATATATATATATATATATTGCTCTGCTATTTTTCCAATCGACTGACGTGTTTTTTTTCTTTACTTCTATAGAAGAGAAATGGCAGTGAATTTTATCTGCTCTTTGAAACAAATACATTAATCGCAATTCTTTATTTTATTACTTCAGCAAGTACAAGCTTATTATTTTAATTCGATCCTGTTCAAGTTAATCCTGCGCGACTTATCTTTTTATTAGTTTTACTAGCATATGCTGTTCATATTCAAAAGATTTAGCTGCCATTTATTTAAGTAAAAACTGAAGCTGTTAATTTTGTTCCTGAGAGGATAAAACTATAAGAAATTAAGTGAGGCCGTACAACTAGAGAGCCTGGTGTTTCCATGGAAACCATATTAGATTTTGAAGACGGACTTACAGAGCAGGTTGTGTGCAAGCAACCATTATTGTTTTGGAATCAATAACCTGCAATATTTTCATTTCCACCAACATAACAGTGAGTGTTACTGAACCAAAGCTGAAACTCTATTTGACATCATACTCTTACACAAGGATTACAGGCAAACATTAAGAAGCACAATCATGAAAACTGAATCAAACAATGATTTAATGGCTGAAAACACTACAGTACACACATCAAGGAGATCTTTAAACGTTGAGGCTCTAAAGCTTTAAAATAGTGCTGGAAGTTGCTGATCAATATATCATCCCTGCCTGAGCATATAATACAGTCTTGTCCATGTTCGTACGATCAATCAGACATGATCAATCATGAAATATTGTATCCACTTCAACACACCCCACACTAATGAGTGTCCAGTAGTGGATTACAGGCTTTATACACTACAATAACCAACGTTATGTTGCTCCCACACTAACTGGCCTCCCCAGTGATGGAATCTACACCATATCCCAGGTATTACATATTGCAATAATTGACATCCTGTCAGATTCGGATCACTCTGTTTCCTCCCATGGGTCAAAGACTGCAACTCAGAGAGTCTAAATGTTTTATCACACTCATACCAACAAGTATCTCCAGTTGCAAATTTCTGACTGCAATATAGTTACTCACAGCATTTAAACATTGAGATTTTAAACGCAACACAGGGAATATGAAGCTCAGCATCACTTTAAAGTTTTCTGCATCTCTTAGTTTCAAGCTGATTAACATCTCATTAAGCATTGCACAACTGTTTTAACATATTCCGTGGTCAATATTGTGGTGAATGTTTGCCCTATGGTTTGAATGCACCTCCCCTTCCTCGAGCATGAACCACTAAATTAAATAATGACTGCAAAATCGTCATTAAACGTATTCTGTCAAAAGCCTACATTGGTCTGTCTGTCGTGCTTCAATCACCTCAGAATCTTTAAGTACAAATAGCTGGCCTTTATTTAATCAAAGGAAAATGGAAGGGAGAATCTCTGATGAGAAAATCTCCCTGAGTATCAGATGAGAATCAGTGTATTCTGACAAAGAAATGATACCTTTGAAACCTTTCCTATTTAGCTACCTGTCTAAGTGTCTTTTAAATGTTGTCATTGTACTAGCCTTAACTACTTCCTCAGGTTCCTAATACATTTTTCCGCTGTCACCTTAAACCTATGCCCTCATGTTCTTGATCCCCCTACCCTGTGAAAAATAATCCTTGTCTATTCCCCTCATGATTTTCTACACCTCAAACTCACCCCAAAGAATAGAGTCCTAACTTACCCTATCTCTCCTTAAGGCTCAGGTTCTCGAGTTCTGGCAATATCCTCATATATCTCCTCGACACTCTTTCCAGCTTTATGGCATCTTTCCATTTAAAGGGTGAACAAAGCTGAACACAATGCTCCAAGTGCAGCCTCACCAACTTCTTGGACAATTGTAAGATAATATCTCAACTGCCCTGCACTCAATAACCTTCTTTAAAAAGCTCAATCAATCTCCCATGCACAAAATCATGCTGGCTCTTTCTAAATGACTGCCGTGTTTCCAAATGCATGCATATCTTATCCCTCAAAATCCTCTCCAGTAATTTTCTAACCTCAAATGTTAGGCTCACTAATCTATAGTTGCCAGGTTTTTCTTTGAATGGAGGCACATCATTAACTCCAGTCTTCTGGCTTCTAGTGAAGCTAGCAAAGAATTGCCCTCTTAAAATGTTTATCATGTACTGGATCCTAACTCGTTTAGAGCATACGCTTGCTGTTACAGATGTAAATGGTGCAAGATGACCTACATATCAAAATAAATGCTTTTCCACTTTTGAGTAAAACCAAGTGTTTGCAAATGGCAGCAAGGTATATTTTTTAAATGATTATATATTCCTGAGAGATTATTAAACTAGCTAATGGAATGATTTAGCCAAGAGAGCTGGAAATTAGGTCAGATGTCAATCAACTAGGAAGTTCTTCAATTTTTGTCGTTGATGGGTTGGCTGCCTGATGATCAAACCAAGGGAGGCAGCTTAGCTGTAATGATTGAATATACTGGATGAGGAGAGGGGGTGGGGGGTGGGGGTGTCTTCAGGTTCAGGGTCAGATCAGGAGGGTGATGGTAAGCATGATAAGCATGAAAGCATGACGAGTGATTTCAAATAGTGTTGTAAAGGTAATTACACCATGGATTCTGCTGGGTTTCTCATGGACACCTGGTGGACTGTGGTTAAAAATGCAATCCAATTTGAAGGAAGGCACAGAGCCTTAGAACAATGTTAAATGATAGCATGTTTTCCATCCTGTCCTGAAGAAATCAAAAATAGGTGGGTTTGATAGTGTTGGAATGCTACTGGAGAATTTTAGGTTTATAATAATATTCTGGAGACAATGATTAGGTTTGTCTCCAGAATATTATCTATATTACTAAAAGTCTGATCTTGACCGCTTTTGGCCCACTGTGGTGTGATTTCCGAGAGAACGCCGCCATCTACGACCGTCATTTTTGGCCACCTCGCTCAGAGCCCCCCTCCGCCTTCCTGGACTAGAGGATTTTTCCCTTCGATGAAAAATCAGAGAGATATTAATGTTTTTAAATAATTTGCCATTCTCTCTGCTGCCCCTGCTGGAGGGAGGGGGAGCGACTATAAAACCAGGAAGTGGTGTGCCTCACTCAGTCTATGCAAGATGGAGGAAGCCAGATGATCACATCTCTCTGAGCTCTGAATAACACTGAACACATGTATACTCAACTGTGAGTCCCCTTAATGTGGTTTGAAAATGAAAATATGGGTGGTTTGAAGTAAAAATGCACTGCCTGCAAATGGTTGTTTGGGCGCTTTGGGTTGAAGTAAAAAGGCACTACTGCAAATGGTGGTTTGGGTGCTTTGGGTTGAAGTAAAAAGGCACAACTGCAAATGGTGGTTTGGGTGCTTTGGGTTGAAGTAAAAAGGCACTACTGCAAATGGTGGTTTGGTTGCTTTGGGTTTAAGTTAAAGGCACCACTGCAAATGGTGGTTTGGGTGCTTTGGGTTTAAGTTAAAAGATGCTACTGCAAATGGTGGTTTGGGTGCTTTGGCTTGAAGTTAAAAGACACTACTGCAAATGGTGGTTTGGGTGCTTTGGGTTTAAGTTAAAAGCCACTTCTGCAAATGGTGGTTTGGGTGCTTTGGCTTGAAGTTAAAAGACACTACTGCAAATGGTGGTTTGGGTGTTTTGGGTTGAAGTTAAAAGGCACTACTGCAAATGGTGGTTTGGGTGTTTTGAGTTGAAGTTAAAAGGCACTACTGCAAATAGTGGTTTGGGCGCTTTGGGTAACTTCCTGTTTGCACTGTATATTGATTTTAGATAAAACGCTACCACTTACGGCTGTGATTTTTGGCCATCTTACTCAGTCCCCCTCCGCTCAGCAGGTGCAGAAGCTTCTTCCCATCAATGAAAAATAAAAGTGTTTATAGTGTTTGAAAAATGTTGAGAATCTCTCTCCTGTCAATCACGCAATGAAGGCCACACCTTTTCCGGTGGGAGGGGGAGGGGTATAAAACCCGGAAGTGTGGGTGTGGCTCAGTCTCTGCATGATGGGGGAGGGAGAGGTCATGACTCTGTCTGAGCTGTGAATCAACTGAACACACTGAATGTACTGAACTGTGAGTTTGGTGTTTTGTGTGGTTTTATGGTGGTTTCACCCTGCTTGAAATGGTATGAAACTGCATTTGAATGTGGTGGCGTTGCACCCCGCATGAAATGGTATGAAGCTGCATTTGAATTTGGTGGCCTTGCACCCTGTTTGAAGTGGTATAAAACTGCACTTGAATTTGGTGGCCTTACACACTGCTTGAAGTGGCATGAAACTGCACTTTAATTCGGTGGCCTTGCACCCTGCTTGAAGTGGTCGGAAACTGCACTTGAATTCGGTGGCCTTGCACCCTGCTTGAAGTGGTCGGAAACTGCACTTGAATTCGGTGGCCTTGCACCCTGCTTGAAGTGGTAGGAAACTGCACTTGAATTTGGTGGCCTTGCACCCTGCTCGAAGTGGTAAGAAACTGCACTTGAATTTGGTGGCCTTGCACCCTGCTTGAAATGGTAAGAAAATGGATTTAAATTTGGTGGCCTTGCACCCTGCTTGAAATGGAATTTCAAGGAATAGCCATGAGTCAACTGCCAGCCCACCAGCCATGAGTGAGCTGCCAGCACATCAGGCTTGAGGGACTGAGCTTCCACCCCAAGAACCCATGCCAGCGCAACAGAAAGCCCCCCCACTGGCCACCAATATTGGAATTGGTGGAGAGGTGGAATATTGCGTTGGGGGACCAGCCCTCCCGTGTGAACATGGAACCCAACGGGTCCCACTTAGTCTAGTTATAAACCTAAAATTCTCAGTGGATGAGGACAAATGGTTCAAATTTATTTTGGCATGTATTTTGTACAAACCAATCAAGCAAATCTTGATTGCCACTGAGGGAGGGAGGTATATCTATTGATTGGATTTCCTTTAGCTTGGGTTTAGTGAAAATGATAAACACATCCGTGATCTGCAAAAGGTTAATGTATCTTTATAGATTTGGTGCTGGTTGTTGCAGTATAATTTTGACAGGTCAACATAATCATTACTTCAGATAAATTATTTGCAATTTAATGTGTTTTTATTCCATTCTGTCCATTGGTATCACTGCATTTTAATAAAGTTACAGGAAAGTTTTACTGGTATTTTGGGACCAATCAAAAAATCAGAATAGCTCTTTTTTTTTACTATTTAAATTGATCACAGATTTCATATTGTAATGGTTAGCTGTGTACTCCCTCTTTTATCATTGATTTTTTTGCTGTCCATCAGTTAAATTTAAGGACAGGGAGTTAATGCTTAGCTTTGTTCGCGCGTGTGTCAAACGATGTTCTGCGATCGCTTTGCCACAGCCAAAGCCACATCTGTGCCTCTGCGGAGATCGTCCACAGTGCACGAATCTCCGCCGCAAGTCAGTAGGTGGGCTATTGTCTGTACCTCTCCACAGTTGCACATGTCAGAGTCCAAGATGCCCTACTTCTTCAGGTTGAGTCCGCAATGCTTAGCTGAAGCTCTGCAATCTACCAATCGCAACTCATCCAACATTATGGCAGAAGGTAAATCTCTTTGGTCATCCTTGCAAACTTCCACCTGATTCTTTTCACTCAAAGTAACAATAACATAATTTCTTCCTTCCTGGAATTATGGAGAAAGGGTTGCACCTTCTTCCCCTACCTCTGAGAGTCACTGGAGAATCAATATCAGTTCACAGCTTTCTGAGACATTGTTTTTTTTAATCCACTTCTCATGTTGTTACATGAGACCGCAGCCGAGGTGAAGCAGGTCATACCTGAATTTCCCTGGAGAGGCTAGACTCTACAGACCAATTATTCCAGCTGCTATTGATTGTGTCTCTAACCCAGTTAACTTCTTTTTCTGATGAAAAATATTCCACTTACTAAGAGGAATTTTGCTGAATTAAATTTAAATTGGCTCTTTGCCTATTCTGTGTGTGTGGCTACATTATCAGCTTCATGGAGTCAAAAGGAAGCGCAGATGGTGGAATTTTGAGAAAAATGCAAATGATTGGAGGAACTCAGCAGATTAGGCAGTATCTGTGGAGGGAGTGGACAGGTGACGTTACAGGTTGTTTCTGATCAGAGTCTGACGAAATGTCTCCTGTCATCCCCTCCACAAATGCTGCTTGACCTGCTGAGATTCTTTAGCACTTTGTGTTTTTATCATCTTTATCCCCACTTTGATTTCATCAGCAAATTTCAGCAACCTTTTTCCATTTCAAAACTGAAAATAGTTTAGACATATCGCAAAGAGCAATAGCATCAGCTCACAAGTCAAGGAGAATTCACTATATTGTCAGTTTTTCCTTTCAACCATTGGGTGAAAGGTAGCCACAAAGCATAAAGCAAAACCAATATTACAGAATGCTAGAATTCGAAAATGCAAACAAAAAAAAAGCCAGAAGCACAGCAGGCTTCCAACATCTGTGGAGTGAGAAACAGAGTTCATGCTGTGGATCAATACTCTTTCATCAAAACTAAGTACTGTAAGGGGAGGTAAAGAATCAAAATATGGATTAGAGGAGAAAGCAGTAGAATCATTATCTGAAGTTGATTTTAATCTTGAGCCTTCTCGTCTGTAAATATTTTAGTTTAGTTTTGAGATACAGCGTTGAAACAGGCCATTCAATCCATCAAATCCATGCCGACCAGCGACCCACGTTACACTAGCACACACTACAAACTAGAAGCAATTTACAATTTTTACCTAAACCAATAAACCTACAATAAAGCTCCATAGATGCTGCCTCACCCGCTGAGTTTCTCCAGCATTTTTGTCTACCTACAAACCTTTGGAGTGTGGCAGGAAACTGGAGCACCCAGGGAAAACTCACACAGCCACATACAAACTCCATACAGACAGTACCCATAGTCAGGATCGAACCCGGGTCGCTGGTGCTGTAAGGCAGCAATTCTACTATTGCACCATCGTGCCGCCCGAAGGGAGTTTCCATTCTATTGGAAAGTTGTTAAAGAACATAATGTGTTTGCACAGTACTTCTGCAGGGAAAATCAGCAAAATAGTCTGGCCAGGTGACTAGTATTGCAGTGGAAGAAGAATTTAGGAATAGTGAACACAACTCCATAATTTTTAATATTGTTTTGATTTGGGACAGGTCTGAATGTTGGGGGAAGGTACTTAATTGGGGCAAGGCAGATTTCAATGTCATTAGGCGCGAGCTAAGGAGGGTAGATTGGGATCATTTGTTATTGGGTAAATCCACAGATGACATGTGGGAGTGGTCTAAAGGTCAGCTGATCAAAGTGCAGGATCAACATATTCCAGTAAGGAGAAAGGATAAGGATAGCAAACGAAGGGAACCATGGATGACCAAGGTAGTTGTAAATCAAAGATAGGTACAAAATGCTGGAGTAACTCAGCGGGACAGGCAGCATCTCTGGAGAGAAGGAATGGGCAATGTTTCCTGTCGAGACCCTTCATCAGACTGATGTCAGGGGAGTGGGCGGGACAAAGATAGAATGTAGTCGGAGACAGTAAGACTGGTGGGAGAATTGGGAAGGGGGAGGAGATGGAGAGAGAGGGGAAGCAAAGGCTATTTGAAGTTAGAGAAGTCAATGTTCATATCGATGGGATGTATGCTACCCAAGCGAAATATGGGGTCCTGTTCCTCCAATTTGCACTGGGCCTCACTCTGACAATGGAGGAGACCCAGGACACAAAGGTCAGATTAGGAATGGGAGGGGGACTTGAAGTGCTGAGCAACCGGGAGATCAGGTAGGTTAAGGCGGACTGAGCGGAGGTGTTCAGTGAGGCCCAGCGCAGATTGTAGGAACAGCACATCATATTTCGCTTGGGCAGCTTACACCCCAGCGGTATGAACATTGACTTCTCTAAATTCAAATAGCCCTTGCTTTCCCTCTCTCTCCATACCCTCCCCTTCCCAGTTCTCCCACCTGTCTCCGAATACATTCTATCTTTGTCCCGCCCACTCCCCTGACTTCAGTCTGAAGAAGGGTCTCGACCGGAAATGTCGCCCATTCCTTCTCTCCAGAGATGCTGCCTGTCCCGCTGAGTTACTCCAGCATTTTGTGTCTACCTTCGATTTAAACCAGCATCTGCAGTTCTTTCCTACATATGGTAGTTATACACCTGGTCAATACTAAACAAGTAATTTGTATCTGTATTCACTGAGGAGCAGGACTTGGAGGACAGTGAGATCAATGTGGAGAATGCAAATATACTAAGGTAGTTTGAGATCAAGAAAGAGGTGGTGCTGAGGCTCTTGCAGAACGTTATGGTGGATATCCCCAGGGACTGATGGGATATATCTTAGGTTACCTATATACGTGTGTGTGTGTGTGTGTGTGTGTGTGTGTGTGTGTGTGTGTGTGTGTGTGTGTGTGTGTGTGTGTGTGTGTGTGTGTGTGTGGGTGTGTGTGTGTGTGTGGGCGCACACACACACTTTGGGAGGTTGAATGTAGAAATATAGAAAATAAGTGCAGGAGGAGGCCATTTGGTCCTTCAAGCCAGTACTGCCATTCATTGTGATCATGGCTGATCATCCATAATCAGTAACCCGTGCCTGCCTTCACCCCATACCCCTTGATTCCACTAGCCCCTAAAGCTCCATCCAACTTTCTTTAAAATCCATCCAGTGAATTGGCCTCCACTGCCTTCTGTGGCAGAGAATTCCACAAATTCACAACTCTCTAGGTGAAAATGTTTTTTCTTATCTCAGTTTTAAATGGCCTCCCCTTTATTCTTAGACTGTGGCCCCTGGTTCTGGACTCCCCCAACATTAGGAACATTTTTCCTGCATCTAGCTTGTCCAGTCCTTTTTATAATTTTATATGTTTCTATAAGACCCACTCTCATCGTCCTAAATTCCAGTGAATACAAGCCCAGTCTTTCCAATCTTTCCAGCATTGATGTGCAGAGGGACCTAGGAGTCCAAGTTCATAGCGCACTAAAGGTGGCAGCACAAGTAAATAGGTATATGGTATGCTTCCCTTCATTGCCAGGGTCATTCACTATAAGACTCCGGAGGTCTTGATACAGCTCTCTAGGACTTTGGTTATGCCATATATTGCATAAGGTTCTGGTCACCCCAATACATTTCTGGTCACCCCATTACAGGAAAGATGTGGAAGCTTTGAAGAGGATGCAGAGGAGGTTTACCAGAATGCTGCTTGGAATAGAAGGTTTCAACTACAGGGAGAGGTTTCGATAGACTTGGATTTTATTCTCTGGAACATCAGAGTTTGGAGGGGATAGTTGACGGAAGTATTTAAAATATGAGGGGTATACAGTATAGCAGCCAGAACCCATGGTGGAAACGGCCAACACTAGAGGACATAACTATAATGTGAGAGGGGGAAAGTTTAATGAGGATGCACGGGGAAAGTCGTTTTACATAGAAGGTGGTGGGGCCTTGCCTGGGGTGGTACTGGAGGCAGATTTGATAGTGGCATTTGAGAAACTTTTTGATAGGCACAGGATATGCAGGGAATGGGGGGGGGGGATATGCATCAGATGTAGGCAGATAAGATCAGTTCAGCTAGGCATCATGTTCTGCACAAACATTGTGGGCTGAAGGTCCTGTTCCTGTGCTATAATGTTCTATGTTCTATGCAGTCAGTGAAATTAAAGAAAGCTTTATACTGAGAAGTAATAATCTCTTGCCAGAGATGAAAAGTAGGTTGTACATTGGTATGAATTTAGAAGACAGCAGTTACATGTCCTCCCCAGGTTACAGCAGAGTGGGTTCCTATGAATTGTTTGCAAGTCGAGATGGGTTCCTACCCGGCAGAAGATGCTGCAGCTCCATGTCAGCTGGTAAATGCATCATGCATGTCACCCAAATGCTCATTTGTATGTAGAGGCTGTACATAAATCAGGTGTTTGTAAGCTGGAGTGATCTTATAGTCGTGAAATCATAAAAATCAACTGGGTTAATTGTTGATAAAATAATAGGGCCAGATGCCTTGCTCCATTCACAAAATAAAATTGACAGTGGTGAACTAAAATAAAATCATAGCACATTAAGGGCAAATTTGTTCCAGAATATTGGAGAAGAGCTCATGAGTGAATAGTATTTATTGGCAATCACATTAAATGTAAAACCACTCGTATGTTCAAAAAATATAAAAGTAGTACATCAGTCGACAGATATATGATGGTCTTTCGAACAAATATAATTACTTGAAGATAAAACAATGTGGGTGGAAGGCATTAACCTCAGTATTATAAACCTGACCTTCAGAAGCAAATTGAGCATGTGGCTCCCAGCAGCCAAGTTACTAAAATATAAATGCTGAATATCAAAACTGATAGACAAAATGGACAATAGAATGATTAACTGATAAAAAAGTGCTGTTGAAGATTTTAAAATCAAATTTACCTATTTCTGAATACATCATTAATGTGCAGAATGTCGTATTTCACAGAAAAAATATCAATTATATATTCTAATATATTTAATGTATGGAGATATTAAGATGAATCACAGAAAAATGATGACGTGCAAGAATCAAATATTTGAAAGCATAATTTGTGTGAAGTATGTTTGAAACCTATCAAAAAATTATGAGGATATCCATAAGGATCTCCTTATGATTTTCTCCAGAGATGCTGCCTGACCCGTTGAGTTACTCTTTGTGTCTATCTTCAATGATATGTTGTTTTAGTGTCAGGGGATGTATGATTAGCTTGCAGTAGTCATGGTCAGCAAAATGAAACACATAATTATAAAAAGAGGTTATAGGAGGAGTATGATGCAAATCCTTAAAGTCTAGCAGATAATTGATTAAACTAGTTATGTTATTGCATAAGAAAATAGGTGAACCAGATGGTGTGATTGAGTGTCCACAAACCATAAACTAAAGATAGACACAAAAAGCATTTCTGGAGAGTAGGAATGGGTGACATTTCAGGTCAAGATCCTTCTTCAGACGTCTCAATCTGAAACGTCACCCATTCCTACTCTCCAGAGATGCTGCCTGTTCCATTGAGTTACTCCAGCTTTTTGTGTCTATATTCTGTTTAAACCAGCATCTGCAGTTCCTTCCTAAACATAAACGAAAGTTAGGTAAATAAATATTTTGTTTACATTAAGAGTTTGTCTCATTTGGCAGCAAGTGTAGCATTTGTTTAAATCAATTGAAAAGTTTCAAAATGTTTCATATCATAAGAGTAGATAAACCGTACAATATCATTTTGGTTAACCTGAACTGGGCAGTGAGGAAAATTAGCATATTTTTCTCAAAGATAGATATAAAATTCCTTGAATGGGAAAAAATGCATGCTCTTTTGGTATTTATTGAGATAACAGATACTCACTTGTAATCTTTGCATTATGTAAAGCTTATTCTGTAGGTATATAAAAGAAAAAACATTCATTGCCATGGCAAAAAGAAATGGTGATTGTTTCCTCAGAAATAAAGTTAACACTAACAGAACAAAGTAATCCACTGATGCCTGCTTCAGGTAAAAGAAAAGCAAGTGCAGCACAGCATGATATTGTTGTGTCAATGTGAAAGCCTGACTGCCTTTGAGAAATCCAACACAGCATGTTTGCTTCATTGAAATTTTACTTGAATATAGAGATGGGTGGAATTGCCAAGTCATTTTAAAAATCCCCTGTACAAGGAGTGCCAAACCCGACATCAAGATCGGTTAAACATCTGCAAAAGATGTTCCATTGAATTATTATGAATGACAAATAGAAATGTGATGTTAATGAATTGTCATTTGATAACTTATCTTTTTTTGTAATAGTATGTATTTTGTTTTTTTTAAATGAATAGACATGATTTTGGAGCCAGTACTGAATGTTGTTTGGATGCTGGATAATAATTAGCAAAACTGTTTCCGCACACACAAATAATATTTGTTGGAAATGTGAAAGTAGGCAGTATTTTATTGATGTCCTGAATTGTACCTGTAGATTGTGGGAAACCCTTGGGGTATCGGGGTGAATGACTTGCTGGAGGAAACTCAGTCCCTGAACTGCTATTGTAGACACGTCATCGATTAGCAGCATATCACTTATTTGATGTGTATAATGCTATTTTGGGGATTAGTATGCAGACCATCTAACTACCAATTGTCCATGTGCTATAAGAAGGGCCTCTCCTCACTAGTACCAATTATGGATTATTTATGGTCGATTTATCCTAGATGTTCATGTGATAACAAAACTGTTTGGTGCTATCCAAAATTGTTTCAAAATATCTGCAGAGTAATATGGCAAACATGCTATGTTCAAGTCATCTGTGCAAACTCGTTGTATTCATCCTGAGTGTACATGGTCACAGGGGGAACATACAAACTCCGTTCAGGCGGTACCCATAGTCAGAATCGAACCCGGTATGATGGCAACTCTACTACTGCACCACTGTGCCTCCCTTATGGAGATGCTGTTGAATAAGCCTGGGTATGTTACTGCAGTGCATTTTGTAGATGGTACACACTACAACCATTATATACGATGGCGGAGAAAATTAATATTTAGAGCCAGTGCGAGGGTGCCAATCATCTGAGCTGTTTTGTCCTGTATAGTATCAAGCTTCTTGTTCATGCTGCATTAATCCAGGCAAGTGGCAAGTATTTTAAATCACTTTGTATGTTATTACATTTTCTGAGCTCCTGACCTCTGCCTTGTACTTGGAGGAAAGACTGTGAGATGTCAGGAGAGGAATAATTTGCTGTAGGATATCCAGCCTCTGGCCTGCTCTTGTAGCCACAATATTTTTGAGTTTCTGGTCAATAATAACCTCCAAGATATTGATTGGGGGAGACATAGCAATTGAAATACCACTGAATGAAAATAATAAGTTGACAACTCTCTTGGTAGAGATGGCCACTTTCTAGCACTTTAATTCTCTTCGCATTCCTACACAGACCTTTCTGTTTTCAGTCTCCTCCATTGTCAGAGTGAGGCTAAATGGAAATTGGAGGAACAGCATTTCATATTTTCCTTGGGCAGCTTACAGCCCAGTGGTACGAATATTGATTTATCTCACTTCAGGTAGCCCTGGCATTCCTTCTCTCTCTATCCCTCCCCACCCAAGGCACACTAGCTTCTCATTTTCACCCTACAAACAGCTTGCAGCCCGCTTCCTTTATCATCATTACTTTTTTGCATATCTTTAATTCATTATTTTTTTATCTCTCCACATCACTGTCTATATCTCTCGTTTCCCTTATCCCCAATCAGTCTGAAGAAGGGTCTCGACCCGAAACGTCACCTATTCCTTCTCTCCAAAGATCCTGCCTGTCCCGCTGAGTTACTGCAGCTTTTTGTGTCTATCCTTGGTCCACAATGTCTGTTCTGGTCATGAAGCAAAATTAAATTAATATTATCAGCCTGCAGATGGTCTATATCGCCCAATTCCCTGCTTCCTTATATTTTATTAATTCAGGGAATGTGGGTCTCACAGACTGTCAGCATTTAATTACCCATTCCTAATTGCCCCAGATAATATGGCAATGAGCTGCCTACTTGAACTGCTCCAGTCTTTGAGTTGTGGGTGTACCCAAAATGCTATTAGGTATGGAGTTCCAGGAATTTGAATGTGTAAAAGTGAAGGAATGGTGAATATTTGCAAGTTAGGATGGTGTGTGACTCAGAGGGCCACTTCCAGGTGTTCCCATGCTTTGCTGTCCTTGTCCTTCTCGGTAGTAGATTTATGGCTTAGGAAGGTGCTGTGGAAGGAATTTTGTGTTCACTGCGTATATCTATTTAAAAGCCTCTTTCTGTCGTATCTGCTTCTGCCACCTCCCCCCAACAGCAGTTTAAAGGAGATTTACAAGGCTTTCCTTTAATACAGACCACTCTCTGTATTAAAGAAGCATTCCATAAATCTCCTTTAAACTGATGCCTTCCAGTATTTCATATTTTCTGCCCAAGGCAAAAGACGACACAAAGTGCTGTAGTAACTCAACAGGTCAGGCAGCATCTCCAGATGACATGGATAAGTGACATTTTGGGTTGGGACCCTTCTTCAGTTAGTTCCTTGTTTCCACATTTTACTGGGAAAAAGACTGACTAGCAACCCTGTCTGTGCCTCTCATAATTTTATATACCTCCATAAATCTGCCCCCACAGCCTCCAGAGAAAATAATCCAAATTTGTCCAACATAAATAGAATAAGATGAATGCAAATGGGTGCTTGGTGGGATGCAGGGTAGTTTTTGTGCTGCATGCCTGAAGAATTTATTTTTTGGACCTTTTTAGATTTGGTTTTGTGAGATTGCTTGTTATATAACTAGTGGATAAGAGAGTTTAGGCAAACTTAGTGTTTTAGCATTTGAGGCAGCATGTAGAATGGCCATCAGTTTAGAAATGCTGCTTAAAAACCATGAGGCATTTTTGTGCAGGTTGCGATTCCAAGCTACAAGTAGGAAACCACACCACATAACGGCACAATTATTATCTTCCAGGCTGAGATATATGGACACCATTAGAGGGGTTAACTGAAATCAGTTGGGCATGCTTGTAAAATAACTAGAAGGCCTTCATCAGTATGTGTTTTGAACAACCAGACCTCAAACTGTCAGTACAAGATGACATCTTGCTACATTTATCATAGGACAGGGAATATTGCAAGTTCCTGGAAAAATTAATAGCCATGTAGAAAGTTAAAGGAGCATGTGTCTACTTCACTCGTAATAGCATTGGATAATATGGAGAGGATGTGATGCATTGCATCAATGCAGATGGAATTTGATGACAATCCATCCAATGGCAAGTACGAAGGCTTGGTCTGAATAGAAATCCAAGCAAGTAAACCTGAGACTATTCTGGGAAGAACTGTTCAAGTGGCTGGCAGTAAATGCTGGGTTTGCATAACCTCGCTGATGGTGCACCAGCTGCTGCATCATAACGGCAGTGAAATACAATGAAAGAAGGTATTGATTAAATAGCTACCTGTAGGGACAACCATGAGACTGAGTAACAAACGTAAAAACAAAGTAATCAGCTGGTCTGAAACCAGAGCAGAATGCAAGGGAAAAATATGTTCTGAGTCTGAGTTCTTAAATGGCCAGATCAAAGACAATACTATTTTTCCTGAACTTTCAGGTTACTGCCTTTAAGACCATCCACAGATGTTGAATGGAGTCAGTTAAGAAGGATCTCAATCAGAACAACACGAGAGAACCAATTCATTGAGATTTTCTTTAATAAGAATCTTAATATATTTTTTGTTTCTTCTAATTCTAAATCAATTACATTTGCTTCATGTACTTCTTTATTGTCGATTTTCCAAGTTTACTAAACACATTATTACTTCCTTGTAGAATTCCAGAAGTTTGTTGTGTGCATTTATTATTTTGAACTTGAAGTCTTTGATTTGGCTACATTGTAATTACATCCATAAGTCAAAGTTGAAATATCTCTTGATCACAAATGTCAAGTTATCTGGCCTGTGATTGCTCGTTAAATTTTGTCTCCTTACAAATTCCACGTTGGGCAGTCTTAAATCCACACTCAACAGAGCACGAAAATACTGCTTGTATTATTAACCCACTTTATTTACCACAGAAACCAAGAATGGGAACACCTGTCAAGGAATCAGCCAGTTAGCTAAAAATGTCCTTTTGCTACATGTAAACTTTGTTTCTGCCCATGTCAGGATTAACCTTCTCCCTATTATTCTCCTTCATAGTACATTTCTTATTAAATAATACTAACATTTGTTTAATAGAACAATGACCAATAGGCAAATTTACCTTCTCAAATATCCTTTGTTTTTAATCATTTATTTTAGTGTATTTTGTGAAATGTTGATTGATCTTTTGAGTATTTAGCAAATTGTTTTCCCCTATATTCATTCACTTATCCTGCTTTTAACATTAGCCTCACCCACTGAGTTTTTCCAGCATTTTTATCTACCTGCATCTTTTTATCTACCTCAATGATTTATCTTTTTTCCAGCATCTGCAGTTTCTTCTTAAACTGCTTTTAACATTGTTCATTCTCCTTTAATTTCTACATTATTCACATTTCATGCACAGAATCACCTTTACTGCTCAGCATTTCAATAGAATTGTTTCATGGGAGTTTCCTCAGTTTATAACGGTAACGCATCTTTAGAAATTCATGCTTAAAAATGTAGAACAGCATGAGCTGAAACCACATAATGTCTCAAAAACTAAAATTTCTGGAAATTGATAGTCATTATCAAACTTTATTATTAAAGTATTCTTAACTGAGAGCTGTAATATTCAAAACCGAGTGCAGTCTGCTTCACACAACCAGAGGGTTTCAGAGCCCCACTGATCCCAAGCTCCAAAGGTCCAGCCAGATGCTTAACATATCCTATGAATAAATTCTTAATCTATATGACAAACAGGTAGAGGAGCAGCAGAGCTTGCAAAATGTTATACTCTCTATCATTGCACTATTATAACTGTAATATAATCCAAAGATTTTCATTGTATAACTTTGAGCAACATATGAATTATTGGCCTACAGAGCTTTGGCAGATGGCAGAGGCAAGTACATAATTTTAAATTGATACCAGTTGTTGAATAAAGAAACAAAATTACCATTAAGCTTGCAGAATATGTATTTAATTAATGGTGAAAGTTTGAAATGACCAAATGCAGCTTTGCTCATAATGCATGAGTAGACACAGGTCCTCAGCTCTCGGCAAAACCATTGTCATAATCCATTTTCAAATTAGTTTATTGTCATCGACACCACAGTGTAATTACATTCCTTAGTCACACAATGCTCACAGACTTAACAGTGTTCACTTGGTAATGATAATGAAGCTTCTGGCCTCTTCCTTTACTAAAGGTAAAATGTATATAAAATGTACATAAAATAGATTTCCAGTTGTAAAATTCCTTTCTTGAGGGAGTCTTTTTGGAAAGGATGAAGGTATAATGGAAGAGTTTAGAGACACCTAATTATTTAAATTATATTTTGTTGGGGGAGCATCCTTGACTAATTTGCCAGAGATCGTAAAAGAGAGGCAGAGGTTCAGTTATTCTTGGTCCATCCATGATTTGGGGTTGATGCTTGTTTTGGTCAGTGGAAGTTAGGGAAGTAGGTTGGCTTTGTCTTGACACTATTGCTTCATTATAATGGGATGATAGAGGTGCGTGACCAAGATTGCTGCTTTTTGGGGAAGAAGAATGCAAGTAATTAAGTGTAAGAAGAAACTACAGATGCTGGTTTAAACCGAAGATAGACACAAAAAGCTGGAGTAACTCAGCGGGACAGGCAGCATCTCTGGAGAGAAGGAATGGGTGAGGTTTCAGGTCGAGACCCTGCTTCAGTTAAAGTCTAACTTACGGATGGGGATTTGATAATAGATCCAGCAGCTTTGCTGAAAAGCAAGTTGGTTATCTAAAGAAATTCCATTCCAATATCAGTGAAAAATGGAGATAGAAATGTTGTGCTACTTTGGCCATAAATCAAACCGATATATGCCAGCTACCAGTCAATACTTATCTGTGGCATGTAGGAATGTTATTCTGTGTGCATGACCAAATTGAAGTTTATTCCGTAACGTGTTAAACATTTTACATTAACAATGAAATAAAGATGAATAGCATAAAACCAACTAAATGAGGAAAGAATATCCAATATTAATCTTAATGTTTTGAAATGTTCATGAACATTTGGATTACCAGATTATAATTGCAAAGATACATAATACAAACTGGCAACCATAGAATTTGTGATGAACGATTCAAATGATTACCTGCTGGTTACACACAAATCACCCGTTTTCCTTTATTTCAGTACTATCTGAGTGATCATGTACTTTTTGTCAGCGATGTACTGAAAATTAAGGAAAATATTTCAGCACAATGCCTGACAGAATCATTCCACGCATATTACACGTGCACCAAAGTGAAATTAAATATTGGATACATTTACACAAGATATAGAAATTGATATTACTATAATGTAGAGTTCAGCAGTGATGTATTTATCAATGTCACAGTAATGGAAAATATAACAGGAAAATCTTAGTTTTTAAACTGCATTGAATGTAACATTCAAAAATGACCCAAAACATCACCTATCCAGTTTCTTCAGAGATGCTGCCTGAACTGCTGAGTTACTCCAGCAATTTGTGTCTATCTCTAGTATAAACCAGCATCTGCAGTTCCTTTTTATTATGTAAACAATATGACTATTAATTTTGCGCTAGTGATCTGGGGGAATGCTTGCGGAATAGAAACCTTGCACTGTTGTGAGAAGTGGCAGACTGCTTTTGTTACTGAAATATTTCACCCTATTGTTTAACTACCGAATTGATAAGATCCAAGTGTTGATATTAGAAATGATGGTGCAAAATGTGCAAAAATGGGTTGGAATATACTGTATCTGTACATAATTCTTTTTTAAGGCCTTTACAATTCGTCCACCTGATCTATAAAAATAGATACCAGAACTGTTGGTGCATTTGCTGGCAAATTTTCATCATTTCATTAGGAGTAGCCGGGCATCGGTGTCAGATGAAAGCCATCAAAAAGAAAATTTGTTGTACAGGTGCACCACAATACAGAAAAACATGTACACCCTGGCACTAAGAAGACGCATACCATCTGTCAGGAACACAGCAGTAAAAGGTGTGGTATGTCATCCAAAAGCAAATAGATCCTCTGTCGGTCACAGTCTAAAAATAATATATTATGATATTCTTTCTTCTGAATTTCTTGAAATAATTTTTCAACCTCCACATGGAGCATTATTATCATTTGAAGATTTCAAGAATAGCTAGAGATTAGCGAGAAGTTAAGAAGGAGAGGCTGGGAAACTGCTAACAATGGTCCAGAATTTCCTGCTTAGTAACAATAAATGCACAATTTGGAAGCAACAACAAGTTGTACTCTTCTTTAATAATCAGTTTTCTTGAATTCATGTTTGGAACTAGTTTTCAAAGATTGGGAACCAGTCACTGCTGCTCCAAACCAAGTCCTTTTAGCTCAACCAACCTGAGATGAATTTCAAAGCAATTAGAGACAGACACAAAAAGCTGGAGAAATTCAGCAGGACAGGCAGCATCTCTGGAGAGAAAAAATGGGTGACGTTTCGGGATGAGACCCATCTTCACTGACAAAAGTCAGTCAAAGCAATTATGTCTCTTTAGACTTTAGAGATACAGCGTGGAAACGGGCCGTTTGGCCCACTGAGCCTACGCCGTCCAATGATCGCCCTTTACACTAATACAACCCTACACACGATGGACAATTTTACCGAAGCCAATTAATCTACAAACCTGTACATCTTTGAAATGTGGGAGGAAACTGAAGCACCCGGAGGAAATCAACGCAGTCACGGGGGGAAAGTACAAACTCTGTACAGAGAGTACGTGAGCCTCTGTACAGAGCCTGAGTCTCTGGCACTGCTGCATCACTGTGACATCTCAGACAGGTGACAATACTCTGTGAATTGTATCAGTTATTTGCTCTACTTCCAGATATCTCTGCTGAAATGATTATTTATGTGGGCCCATGCAAAAAAACTGATCGCACAGCTTCTTTATATTTACACCAACTATTTACGCTGGTGAAGGTTTACTCTGAAAAATGTAACCATAATTTGATTAAAAATCCTTTGGATGTTAGTGTTACAAGTTTTTCTTAGGGCAGAGGCTTCTTTATTTGTTGATACAAAATGGGACCATAGTATCTGCTATACAAAATACTTAGATATCAATTTTCAACTCCACTGAAATAAATGCCTTCTGAAGTTTGCCTAAATAAAATCCATAGAAAACCCCATATCAATTTATTTTAAAACCTCTTCAAAAGATCCCACCAAGTTCTTCATATACGATGAACCCTTTATTAGTTTATGCTGGCTCCCTCTGAGCAGCTGAAAATGTTGAGGTGTTCACTCATTCCTATATTAATATCTGGTGCACAATGTATTGGAGGAACTCAGCGGGTCAAACAGCATCTGTGGAATGAACAGATAACGTCTCAGTTTGCGACCTTCTTCAGACTGATAGCAGTAGGGGGGAGAAAACTGGAAAAGAGAGGTTGGGGTTGTACAAAGCCTGGCAAGATAGGTTTTTATTTAAAAAACCTTTGCCTCCACCTCTCTTTTCGAGCTCTACCCCCCCCCTCCCCCACCAAACCCCACTCCTATGAGTCCGAAGAGGGGTCCTGATGTGAAACATAGTCTGTCCATTACCTCTACAGATGCTGCCTGACTCACTGAGTACCTCCAGCACATTGTGTTTTGGTCAAGATTTCAGCATCTGCAGTTTCTTGTGTCTCCAACTTCTCAACAATGATTGTGAATCTAGCTGTTCTACAATTCCTTGGCTTCTCACCTTTCTTAAACAGCTGATGAACATGTGTATAATTTTCCATCCCATAAAATATCGATTTCCAAGAACTTTGCAGATCCCCAAAATTATCTTCCAATGTTCTCAATTACTTCCTCTAAAACCATCCAGCTTTGAAGAGTACACAAAAAAGCTGGCGAAACTCTGCGGGTGCAGCAGTATCTATGGAGCGAAGGAAATAGGCAACGATTCGGGCCGAAACCCTTCTTCAGACTGATGGGGGGTGGGGGGGCGGGGAGAAGAAAGGAAAAAGGAGGAGGAGCCCGAAGGCTGGGGGATGGGAGGAGACAGCAGGAGGGCTGAGGAAGGGGAGGAGACAGCAAGGACTAACAAAATTGGGAGAATTCAATGTTCATAACAACTTTATTTAATTTATTTTTATTAGAAGCAATTGTACACGGATAAATCGCTCGGCATCTACAAATATACAATTATTGTACAGCTTCATTTTTTCAAATTTTATCATAACAAACACACAGTAGACAGAGAACAAAAAACAACAATTAAAGAAACAAAATAAAAAAAAATAAAAAATAAAATAAAAACAAAACAAAACAAAAACAAACAAACAAACCCGAAAACATATCAACAAACAATAAAAACAAACAAACAAACAAACAAACCAAAAAAAAAAAAAAAAAATTCATAACAGCTTTGAAGAGTCATCGTTGGTCTATTATTTTGCTGAAAAATATAGGTCCACGTAAAATGATTGATTGCACTATGAATTCTATGGGTTAGTTTGTTGAATTTAGTGAAGACCACAAAATGATCATTGGTGCTTTAAGGACATCAGAAAGAGGAGAAGAGTGGACTATTTGACATCTGGTTGACCTTTCAAAGTCACTTAATTCAAAAGATCACAATGCCAATGTTTTTTTCTCAACTTCACGTTCTCAACCATCTGTATCTCAAACATTGATCTTTCAATCTTTAAACTAAAATGGAAACTATCTAAGCATTCACTCATAAGGGTACAAATAATGCCAGTCCCCTTACATGACATGTGTAACATTCCTTGTTTCAGTTCCTCTCAGGTCCCCAATGTCATCTCTTTTCTCAGTAGATTGTGATCTATAATGTTGACATTTTTGGTACTCTCACTGAACTAGAAAATGTTCTTCTGAATTGATCTTTGTCTTGAATATAGTCAATGCTGAGCATTCTCAATTATTTTCAATTAGGGAACTGCAAAGAATCAGAATTCTAACTGAAGAAATTGTTCATCCTTTATATCCAAAATGGCTGAATCCTTATTCTGAGGATGTGAATTTTGCTATAGATTCCCAAGTAACTTATTTTCTCAGCATCAGCCTATCAAACGTTTAAAGAACTTTAGAAATATATTACGCCCTATAAATTGACTTGGTTTCTGTAATTGCAAACATTCCTAGGCCAAGCCACATCACTCATTCCTCACCCCAACCCATCCTGTTAGCCATCCAACCTCTCAACTTCAATCTTCAACATACCTATATGCCACTTCATCCTCCTTAACTAAACCCATTACATTTAATAACATTTCATTGAATTTGCTTTGAAATAGACTCAATGTCAAACATTTTCAAGGTTTTTCCAAGTAGAGACTGCAAAGAATCAGAATTCTAAGTGAAGAGAGCAAGGAAGGACGGTAGGATTGAATTTCACTTATTTTAATGAAAGTGGCCTGGCTGGTAAGGTGGATGAACTCAGGACATGGATAAGTACATCCTACTGGGATGATGTAACTATTCCGGAAATATCGTTAAGAGAGGGACAGGACTGTCAGCTTACTGTTCTAGAGTTCAGGAAAGATTGAGGTGAGGGTAAAAGAGGAGAGGATATTGCCTTATTCATTAAGGAGAATGTCTCAGCAATGGTCCGAGATGATATTACTGATGTTCAAGAAGGAACTGCAGATGCTGGAAAATCGAAGGTACACAAAAATGCTGAAGAAACTCAGCGGCAGCAGCACCTATGGAGCGAAGGAAATAGGCAACGTTTCGGACCGAAACCCTTCTTCAGACCAGAGAGCCAGAGAACCAGCACAGCACGATGGACTGAATGCCTCCATCTATGCTGTAACAATTTTATGATTCTAAAATTGAAGTGCACCCTAAAAAATGTGTCATAATTTGCCCAAAGTGTTACAATTTGATAAATTCATGTTGAGGCTGCCCAATTTTACTATGACATTTTGAGTGCCTTTTTTATACATTGTATCCCTTTAAATATACATGAGTGGTGCAACATTGTGGATCATTTACATAAAAGCATAAATTATGTTGGACAATGTAATATCTTGAAGCTTTTGTTGCATTGAAGCATTTATAAGATCCGCTAACAAAATATACAATAATCAATATTAGTTTTACATTTACCAATGAACAGCTATTAATTGCATTCAATGTTATCCCTTGATATTATTTATACTATTCTTGTATTGGCTGTTGTATTCTAAATGAGTAAATATGAAATGTGCAGAAAACATTATGAACTGCACACAATGTAATTTTGGCCTGTGTCTAATAAAATAATTTGGCTATTAAATTGCAGGCACATTATTACTTCATTATGGTCTTGTGTGGCATTAATCTTTATTGAAAGAAACAATAAAATGATATAATTTAGAAAGTACAATTATTACATTTACAATTAGGCATTTTTCATTTCAGCCAAATTCATTTCCCCAAACCATTAATTCTTACAGGAATATATATGAACTGCATACTTCAGCTAACTCAATTGGGTCCAAATACTGGCTCAATTGTAATAATCCAGAGTAGGTCGTATTTCATGAGATTTTATGGTAACAGCTAAATACATCTAATACATTTGTATTCTGTAGAGGTGAACTGATATTCTTGTACCTGTGTTTTAATGTTGAAGCTTTTAAGGTAATAATTGGGGGATACAGCAAAATGGATAATTCCAATCCATGATCAGACCATAAAAGATTCTATTTGGATAATTCAGTTACAAAAGTTCACTTGTGGTAATTGACATTCTTCAAACATAATATAACCATATGAAGTATAAATAATAATGAAATTCATAAGGTAGACAAAAATGCTGGAGGAACTCAGCGGATGAGGCAGCATCTATGGAGAGTAGGAATAGGCGACGTTTCGGGTCGAGACCCTCCTTCAGTCTGAAGAAGGGTCTCGACCCGAAACATCGCCTATTCTTTCTCTCCATAGATGATGCCTCACCCGCTGAGTTCCTCCAGCATTTTTGTCTACCTTCGATTTTTCTAGCATCTTTTCTTAAACATGAAATTCATAAGACTATTTAGTCTGCTTTTCATTAGAACATGACATTATTTCAGTGTGGTAAAATCCCAATGTCTTCCAACTCAGGTTACATTTTCTACTCGATCAGGTGAGCAGTAAAGTGAATAAATAATACATTTACGGATAAATAATGGTCATAAATAGTGACACTTAAAACATCACCACTACTTCTGAGATAATTGGACTTCCTGGCACTCTATACTTTTGCAATTTCAGAAAATGAACACAACTAATACACAATGGAGATATATTCTCTTCATCTGAAATCTGAACTATGTTGTAAACTGTACAATTTGAATTTATTCAATAAGTAACACATTGCCTTGCTTTAAATCCTAGGTATATATTTTTGAAAATAACATCTACTACCAGACTGAAATAAAAAGCAGTGCATTGCGCCTCACTTCATCAGGGAAGGAAGGAATTATCTACAATGGGATTGCAGACTGGTTATATGAAGGTAGGATGCATCAGACTTACTGCAATGAAGTAGTTTGAAGTAAAACACAAAGACCGAATCATTATATTTTTAAGTGGAAGTATTGCATTTGCTCAAGTATGAGCAACAGAAAATGACAATCCTGTATTAAACATAAATTACATTTATAAAATACCGTGTACTATGTGTTGGAGTAATACAGTCACATAGTGACAATAACATTGTTTTTTTCCAGATGCATTAAGCCAGGATTTTGTTTTGCAGCAACTGTATTTTTTAAATTGCAGTATTTTAATAATTTTGTGAAGGTTTAAAATGTCTTACCATCAATTATTTAAAAAATATCTAAAGGAGAGGCATCATTCATCCATCCTTAATGGATTACAAGAAGAATGTTAAAACCAACCTCACAGGCAGGCTCTTATGAGTGATGAACTAACACCTGGATTGGCTTAATTGCCGTTGGGCTGTACCCACAATCCTTCATGCCTCGTCCCATCTGATTGATGCTTGGCATGGACTCAGTGGGCCAAAGGGTCTGTTTCCATGCTGTATCTCTGAACAAAAACTAAAATAAAATCACAGACTATCAAATCTGCCCATTGACATTTATTGTTTTCTATATAGTAATTATATTCTTAATAATCTGAGTATCTTTGACATTCAAATTAAAGGTACTAACAAAAAATAAAATATGTTTTTTAGAAATAAAACACATGAAGAAATTGGAAAACACTTTAAAAACAACTAATAATGAATCAAGTCAATTAAATTAAAGTTATTTGTACTTGGCTACAGCCTCTTAGAAACATAGAAATATAGAAAATAGGTGCAGGAGGAGGCCATTTGTGATCATGGCTGATCGTCCCCAATCAATAACCCGTGCCTGCCTTCTCCCCATATCCCTTGATTCCACTAGCTCCTAGTGCTCTATCTAACTCTTAAATCCATCCAGTGACTTGGCCTCCACTGCCCTCTGTGGCAGGGAATTCCACAAATTCACAACTCTCTGGGTGAAAAAGTATTTTTTTGTTTTTTTTTTGCATTGAAATAAAGAGATGAAGTCTCCAGAAGTCTACATACCCTATTAGATGAGAAGTGTAACATCGTAACACGTGTGTTCTGCGATTATTAAGCAGCTGAGTTAAAAATCAAGCTTTCACTATTTGCTGGGCATTCTGAACTTCCAGCCAGTTAAGTAGGAATGATAGTTCAGGAAAATCTTACAGAGGTGTTTAAGATGATAGGGTTGATACAGTGTGTATTACCCAGAGTACTAATTTGAGTTCTCTGTCTACTAACACCTATTATGCAGTACAAGCTCAGTGCTGAGATGCTTGGAAAGAATTCACAAAACTGCTATTGATTCAGATTGAATGTCCAACAGGATGGTGGACAGGCAATATGCTCAAACTTATCTGTAAAGGCACAGATGAGTCCATGCTTCTATGTTTCTATGCTGTAACTGGGGGGTTGCAGGGTGATCTTGCCATATATCCAGCAGTCAATGGAAGAGCAATTCCAATATTTTTCACCAGATTTTTCACCAATACTATCAGAACTAACCATTTTCATATTTGGGCCTCCTTTAAATGGAAGCAAAAATGTTGTCACTATAATGCACTGATAGTAAGAGAGAAGTGCAGTGGCCCAGTGGACAACTAATGGGACTGTCCCACTTAGGCGACATTTTAGGTGACTGCAGGAGACTATGCAGTCACCACATGTTTGCGGGTGGTTGCCGGGGAGTTACACTTATCCCATCCCCCTGGATATTCCAGATTAATAAATTTAGGTTTTGTCAACTGATTACAAATCAGGCTAATTACAAATCAATAGCATTAGCCAACTCCGAAACACGAAGCGCTGAGCATGGGATCCAGACATCACGGACGACTGGCCTCAGTTCCCCGCTCACATCTGGCAGTGCTCTCTGTCTGAACCAGAGGCCACGGAGCGTTTTTGAAAGTGGGGAGACTGAGCAATCACTGATCACTGGCCTTGGGGGTACCCGGCGAGGGAGTGGAGCAACCTAGAGGGGGAGGGATGTGGGAGGGGGGGACACCCTTGGTTTGAGAATCCCATACTGTGGGAGGGGGACACCCCATCCCACAGTAGGCAAGGCATTCTCAAACCAACTTTTCAATTAGGCAAGGCATTCTCAAACCAACTTTTCAATTAGGCAAGGCATTCTCAAATTAACTTTTCAATTAGGCAAGGCAACTTTAGCATTCTCAAACCAACTTTTCAATTAGGCAAGGCAACTTTTGCATTCTCAAACCAAAAAACACTTTTGCATTTTCAAACCAAAAAACACTTTTGCATTTTCAAGCTACATTTTCAAACCATATTAAGGGCACTGACGATCAGTAAAACCACTCACAGTTTAGTACACATATGTTCAGTGTTATTCACAGCTCAGACTGAGAATTGCAACCACTCGCTCCCCCCATCTTGCAGAGAACTGAGGCACCTCCACACTTCCGGGTTTTATAGTCCCTCCAGAAGTAGCGTGGCCTTCGGGAGAGAGAATCTCAACATTTTTTAAACATTAATAAGTCTTTTATTTTTCATCGATGGGAAAAATCCTCTTGTCTTGACCAATGGAGGGGGACTGAGTAAGGTGACCAAAAGTCACAGCCGTAAGTTTTCTAAAATTAATATACAGTGCAACAGGAAGATGAGACTTTTAGTAATATAGATAGGTGCAGGAATAGGCCATTTGGCCATTCGAGCCAGCACTGACATTCAATATGATCATGGCTGTTCATTTAAATCAGTACCATTTTTCCCCATATCCCTTGATTTCACTAGCCCCAAGAGCTAAATGTAACTTTCTCTTGAAAACATCCAGTGAATTGGCCTCCATTGTCTTCTGTGGCAGAGAATTCCACAGATTCACAACTCTCTGTGTAAATAAAGTTTGTCCTCATCTCAGTCCTAACTGGCCTACCCTTTATTCTTAAACTGTGACCCCTGCTTCTGAACTCCCCAAAATCAGGAACATTTTTCCTGCAGTTACAGTAAGTGAAAATCTAGCAGGCAAGCAGGATGCTTTCTCCAACCACCCCCATTTGCAGGCCACTATCTTCCACCGTTTCTACCCAATGCTTGATACTTACTTCCAGCAGCCACTGGTTGTCCTCCAGGATGCACCGAGCCGCAGCTTGATCCATGCCGGTCACCTGGGCAAATTCGGCGCAGAGACTCTCACGGCAGCGGCGCAATGCTCCCGACGCCTCCGACGGCCCGGTACTCTTGCACTGAGGCTGCTCTATGGCTGGAGCTGCAGCGAACGACTCGCCAGCCTGGCAAACACTTGCCAGCCCGGCAAACACTCGCCAGCCCCTGCTCCCTGTCCACATCTGTCCCTGCCGCTGCTTCTGCTTCCCTCTCCCTCAGCCCCAGCTCTCCAACACCCGCAGCCCATGCAGTTGATATGAGTTTTGACATTTTCGGTGATCACAGAATTTCTCACGACAGAGCGTGAGAAATTTGTGATCAGCGTGAGAGCGTGAGAATTTGGCGAAATGCAGCCCTGAAAATCGCCTAAGTGGGACAGGCCCATTAATTGTCTGTTTATTTAACCAATCAAAGGAGGAGGTATTTCAGTGGGTATAACAATAGTCAGAAGATTAGGATGAATTATTTTGAAAAGTAGTCCTGAGATCATGTCGAAAGGTTTTACAGCAAGGACTAAGGTTTCTCTTTTAAAATCACTGATATTATCCTGAAGTTTGGACCTTTTTTAGTGTATGCCTACATATAATATTGAAACATTTGTGTAGTAGCTCTCTTCTTTTAGGGAAGCATCGCAATTTCACTCCGTACTTGGCATTGCCATTATTCATGGAGGCACAACACTAAGTGTTGCAGTAACTCAGCAGGCCAGGCAGCATCTGGGGAGGTAATGAATAGACAACATTTCAGGTTAGAACCTTTGTCACATTCATGGAATGGGGGGTGGGAGAAATCCTATGTCTGTAGAAGGATCCCAACCTGAAACATTGCCTGTCCATTCCCTTCCCATATGCTGACTGACCTGATGAGTTCCTCCAGCATTTTGTGTTTCACCAATTTTATGTATATTAATTAATAACATAGACATAGGATGCAAGCCACAATTTCAAAATTTGTGGATGACAAACTTTGTATTGGAAACTGACGAGAACAGTGATAGATGTTAGCAGATTATTGAAAATATGAGTATAATGGACAGACACATGGCAGTTGAGATATGACATAGATAAATAAAAGTTGATAAATGGGGATAGGCAATACACAATACACAAGGGCGGCACGGTGGCGTAGCAGTAGAGCTACTCCCTTACAGCGCCAGAGACCCGGGTTCGATCCTGACTACATGTGCTTGTCTGTACGGAGTTTGTTCGTTCTCCCCGTGACTGGCATGGTTTTTTTTCCAAGATCATCGGTTTCCTCCCACACTCCAAAGACATACAGGTTTGTTGGTTAATTGGGCTTGGTGTAAACGTTAAAAATTGCCCCTAGTGTGTGTAGGGTGATGTTAATGTACAGGGATTGCTGTTCGGCAAAGACTCGGTGGGCCGATGGGCCTGTTTCCGCACTGTATCTCTAAACTAAACTAAACAATCAAGGACACTCTTGTAAATTGGGTGCAGAACCAGAGAGATCTAGATGTTGTATGCGCAAATCATGGAAAGTGGTAGGACAAGCTCAAAAAGGAATTAAGAAGGCACACACGTTTCTGGATTTTATCTGCAGAGATACAGGTTATAAAAACAAGAAAGTATTGCTGAACCTTTATAAAACAGTAGCCCAGCCTCAATTGGAATGTACTCAGCTCTGGTTGCCACATTATAGGAAGCATGTCAAGAGGTAGGATAACTGGAGCATACATGGTGGACCAAATTATGTCTTACCTGTAATCTTTCCATGAACAGAAATCTCTATGATTGTAAAATTACCAGATATGTTACCATGACCATTGATAACATCCAGACAATAATGTTGTTTGCAATCAACTGACTCAGCAGATTTTGGGACCAAGGCTGACAAGTTTATTATGGCCCCAGCATAAATGAGTCAACTATTTTGCATCTATTGAATGTTAGAGAATATTAAATAAAATTAAAGAAATAGATAATCATATTCATCCTCATTTGCTCTTCTAACAATAACTGGCCATACATAAATTAAAAACAAGAGTAGGCTTCTCGGTTTTGCAAGCTTACACTGCCACATATTAAGATCATGGTTGATCTGAATGCTATCTCAACTCTAATCCCCTCAGCTCAAACACTCTGCAAACTCACAAAAGGAAATGCAAAATGGTTAATGCTAAGAATGGGGGACAATGTAGGAGATGTATCAGTTCAGTTCAGTTCAGTTTTAATTGTCATATGTAGGTTAACACAGGGTCAACGGTACAATGAAATGTGTTTGACAAGACAACGGGTCACCTCAGCAATGATATTACAAGGATAAAATGAAGGTAAAAAAAAAAAGATAAGATAAAAGTGACATTGGTAGGTAAAAGACAATAATAAATAAAATAATCAACATATATGATGTGTTTATGAGTTCAGAAGCCTGATGACATGATGATAAAATCTGTTCTTAAGTCTGGTAGTACGTGCAGCCATGCTCCTATATTGTCTGCCTGATGGCAACAAGGAGAACAGTCTGCGTGCTGGGTGGCTGTGGTCCTTGATGATGCCGTGTGCCTTCCGCAGGCACCGCCAGTGGGAAATGTCCTGACTGGCCGGGAGACAGTTGCCAGTGATGTGCTGTGCCGCCTTCACCACTCTCTGTAGTGATTTGCGGCTGTGGGCAGAACAGTTCCCGTACCAGACTGTGATGCAGCCCATCAACAGACTCTCAATGGTGCAACTGTAGACGTTTGTGAGGATGCTGGCGTTCATGCCAAACTTCCTCAGTCTTCTTAGGAAAAAGAGCTGCTGGCGGGCTTTCTTAGTTATTGTGTCCGTGTGCAGTGTCCAAGAAAGGTCCTCAGTGATGTGCACACCGAGGAACTTGAAGCTGCTGACCCTTTCAACCTCAGCATCACCGATGTGGATGGGGAGTTGTCCACTCCCCTGCTGTCTCCTGTAGTTCACGATCATCTTTTTCGTTTTGCTGACATTGAGAGAGAGGTTATTTTCCTGGCACCAGCTGTTTAGTGCCTTTACCTCCTCTCTATAGGCCGTCTCATGTCTGTGATGAGACCCAGGATGGTTGTGTCATCAGCAAACTTTAAGATGATGTTGGAGCTGTGCTTAGCAGTACAGTCGTGCGTGAACAGGGAGTCCAGGAGAGGACTAACCACACAGCCCTGTGGTGCGCCTGTGTTGAGGGTCAGTGAGGAAGAGGTGTGGCTGCCTATTCTCACCACCTGGGGCCTGCCCGTCAGGAAGTTGAATATCCAGCCGCAGATGGAGGTCTCCAGTCCAAGATCAAGGAGCTTGGGCACGAGTTTTGATGGAATGATAGTGGTGTATGCTGAGCTGTTGTCAATGAAGAGCATTCTCACATATGTATTCCCTTTGTCCAGGTGGGTGAGAGCAGTGTGAGTTGCCATGGCGATGGCATCGTCCATGGCCCTGTATGGTCTATAAGCAAACTGAGGGAGGTGTCAGGGAGAGAGGAGCAGATGTGAGTTGTGACTAGCCGCTCGAAGCACTTCATGATGACTGATGTCAGTGCGACAGGCCGGTAGTCACTTAAACAGGAGATTAATGGTTTCTTTGGAACAGGAACAATGATGGATGCTTTGAAGTGAGTGGGAACCACAGACTTACTCGGGGAGAGGTTGAAAATGTTGGTGAACACCTCTGCCAGTTGATCAGTGCACGCCCTGAGAGCCCGCCCTGGAATACCCTCCGGCCCTGGAGCTTTGCGGTCATTGACCTTTTTGAAGGACCGCCTCACGTCTGCCGTTTGTAGGATCAGTGAGGTAGTCCCCCTGCACACCTGTACACTCATGGTGGGCGCTATGTTATCTGCATCGAACCGGGCATAAAAGGTGTTAAGCTCGTCCGGGAGCGAGGCGGTAGGCTGGACTGTGCTCCTGTTTTTCCCATTGTAATCTGTGTTGCAACGTAATCCTCTCCACATGCGTCTGGGGTCAGAGCTGTAGTAGTTGGATTCCACTTTGTCCCTGTAGACTCTCTTGGCTTTACTAATGGACTTGCGGAGGTCATACCTAGCTGCTTTGTAGGCGTTGGTGTCCCCTGAGTTGAGTTCGAGTTTGGCACAAATTTCTCCTCCGATCCAGGGTTTCTGATTTGGTTAAGTGCAGATGGTGGCTTTTGGAACAACATCATTGATGCACTTACTTATGTAGCTTAAGACAGAGACTGTGTATTTGTTGATTCTGCCTTCTGCTGCATCCGCAAACATCTGCCAGTCAGTTTTGTCAAAGCAGTCCACAGTCAATCTGAAGAGATTCTGGAAAACAAAACACAAGGAAAATGGTCATGAAATCATCATCATCTTCTAAATCTGGATAACCAACATCACCTTTTCGTCATCCCTCACAGCAACTTTCAAAGACATATGGGAGGATTTCCAGCAATTTTTCCAGCCACAATACATGCCGCCAATAAAACCTGTAAGAAGACTTTATTGAGTACCATCTAACTTGAACTGAACTGTGCTATTGTGCACCAAACTAAAAAAATATCATTGGCTGGTCATAACGATGAAAGGCAAGACAAATTGTATTCCCAACCCGGCATTTGGTCAAATAGTATAATTTTAGTTCATATCATGATCACAATACTGCCTAATTTTGCTCCCTTTAATTCTACAATAGGATGATAACAGAAAGCAGATATTAGACTGCAGAAGCACAACTTTGTATGAATTATCATTTCAGTAGCATAAATTAGCACAGGGTGCTCAATAAAAATGCATTTATATGTCCAGTGCACATCACATTCAAGCTGTTTCTGCCATAATGGTGCCTAGCAATTTTCTTCTTGGCAACTTACAAAATGATTACATTTCTTCCGAGAATAAATTACATTTGTAGCTCAGCATGAAGAAACGAAATCAGTAATTTAAAATACATTAGCCAAGTGCATCAGAGCAGTGTCATAAGTCATGCAGCTCAGCAACAGGCCCAATAACTTACCTGGTGATCAAGAACCCATTTACACAAATCCCATTTCACTCCCAGCTCATTCCCATCAACTTCCCCGGGATTCTACCATTCACATACATGTGCGGGACAATCTACAGTGGCCAATTACTCTACCAATCTGCACAGCTATGGGATGTGTGTGAAACAGAGGTCACGGCTGAAATATTAGCTAACTCTGCACCAAATGTCAGGATTGAACCCAGGTCACGGGGACTGTAAGGCAACAGATCTACCAGCTGCATCACTGAGCTGCCCAGAAAGTGTCTGGAGAAAAGTGGATTCCGCACCTGATTATCATAAGAATCTGCTTGAATCTCGGGAATTGGCATTCACCCCATTTGCAGTCATTGAGTCGGTCAGCACGGAAACACGCCCATTGGCTCAACCCACCCATGATGACCAAGATGCCACATCTAAATTAGTCAAGTCAAGTCACATTTATTTATATAGCACATTTTAAAAAACAACTCTCGATGGCCAAAGTGCTTTACATTTGTTATAAGAATAGTATAAACAAACAAACTACATACATATATACAGATAGCCCTCGCTCAGTGGACGTCAGGAATGTCTTGAGAGTATAGTTACGATTTTAGTCTTGACTTAAAGGAGTCGATGGAGGGGGCAGTTCTGATGGGAAGGGGATGCTGTTCCACAGTCTAGGAGCTGCAACCGCAAAGGTGCGGTCACCCCTAAGCTTATGCCTAGACCGCGGGATATTCAGCAGCCCCAAGTTGGCCGATCTGAGGGACCTGGAGGTGGTGTGGTGGGTGAGAAGACTTTTAATGTAGGGGGCAAGCCCATTGAGGGCTTTGTAGACATAGAGGAGGGTCTTGAAATGTATACGGAACCGCACAGGGAGCCAGTGGAGAGAGGCCATGATCGGGGTGATGTGGTCCCTTTTTCGGGTGCCCGTCAGGAGTCTTGCTGCGGCGTTTTGGACCAGTTGCAGGCGGGACAGGGAAGATTGGCTGATGCCAGTGTAAAGAGAGTTGCAGTAATCTAGGCGGGAGGAGATAAATGTGTGGATGATCTTTTCGAGGTCATCAAAGTGGAGGAATTGTTTTATTTTAGCTATCGTCCGAAGCTGAAAGAAGCTAGCTTTTACCACGGCATTGACTTGTTTGTCAAATTTCAGGGCTGAGTCAAATATCACGCCAAGGTTTTTTGATGTCGTTCCATTTCCCCACATTTGGCCCATATCCAAATCTTTCCTATCCGTGCACCTGTCCAAGTGTCTTTTAAATATTGTTTTTGTACCTACCTCAAATACTTCCTCTAACAAAATTTTACATATACCCATCACCCCATGTGTGAAAAGGTTGTCCCTCAGGGACAATGTAGCTTTGCTAAAACTTCAATGATTATTGTTGTCTGCTGTATGCATCACAACACTTCAGTTGTTCAAGACTGGAATGCCTAGAGAAGGAAATGTGACCAAAGACAAAAGAAGATGAGTTCTACAAGGAGACAGAGAAATTGAATACACAAGAAATTATTCAATCTACCAGTGGGATCAGACTTGGTGTAATCAATCAAATCATTAATTAAATGCTTTGTCCAATTAATACACAACATTAATCTCCAAATCTGTCCTTACTAAGTAAAACATCTTTCCATTGAGATTACCCCAAAAATATAATGCTCAAATATTTAAATATTTCTGCTGAAGGAAATATTGGATATCTTTCAATGGCAACGGAATTTACATTTGTTAAAATTGAATACTTTGTAACTTTGTCAGCACCCTTTATGTGGTGACTTTTTGCATACCTTGGGTATGCAAAACAAAGAATCTCACTGTGACACATCACATGTGATAATAAAGGTTCATTCATTTATTCATTCAATTACAATATTGTCTTTTTTTCCCTCAGTACTTCCATTTGAGTTGAAAAACACAATGTGAATTTTCTACTTCCAAATCATGTGGTATTAACACTCCCCTTCCCCAGCATATCAGTGGTAGGAGAAAGTGAATTGGTTCTATGTATAGGCAGTTGTCATAATTGATAGTCATAGCGTCGTACAGCATGAATACTGACCCTTTGGCCCAACTTGTCCATGCTGACCAAGATGCCCATCTACACGTCCCACTTGCCCATGTTTGGTCCATTTCCCTCTAAACATTTCCTTTCCATGTAGCTGTCCAAATGTCTTTAAACAAGATAAAGAAGGCCCTTTAGTTTACTTATAAACGAGAGTTGAGAATGTATATTTTGGGGAAACAATGCAGTCATTTAAAGAGGCTGGCTAAAGAGTTGGATGAAGCATTGCCTGAGGAGGCATCCCTAGCATGCTTTCAAGTCCCTGAAGTATGACATAACCTTTCCCTGCCACATATCTGTGGGACATGGGCTATTGCACAGTAATGAGCTTAATGAAGTCTCAAGCTGACTCCAGACTGGTGAAGCCATGCACGAATGAGAGTTGTAAATTGGAGCCCTTATCTATGACTTTTCAATCATAGTGCTTGTCACAGTGGCAGCGCCAGTGCTGATAGTCTGTGCTATGTTGCAGCTTGGATAATGGGAAAAGTTTGAAAATGCATTGAAAACCAGTGAACACATCAACATGAATGATCTGTGCTTTATGTTAGACAGTTCTTGTTAAGGTTTAAACTAAAAACCTTTTTCTCCTTGAGTTGCCGATGGACTTCAAATTAATTTGAACAACTGGAACATCAATAAACAGTTTATTTGCATAAACTACATTTGCTGGAGAATCATAACTGGTTATAAAAGTCACTGGAAAAGGAAGTGCAATTGCTGACGCTGTTGTTCCATAACACGTTGAAAATGCTGGAAAGAATGCAGAGGATTTATGAGGATTTTGTCAAGGTTTGAGGGGCTGAGCTGTAGGGAGGTTGGGCAGGCCTCTCCCTATTCCTTGCAGTGCAAAAGGCTGAGGGGTGATTTTATAGAGGAGTATAAAATAATGAGGGGAATAGATGGGGTGAATGCACAGAGTTTATATACACTGGGTAGGGGAATCAAGAACCAAAATACAGGTTTAATGTAAGAGGGGACAGATTTAATGGAAACCTGAAAAGCATTTTTTTCAAACAGAGGTTGATGGATATATGGAATGAGCTGGTAGATGAGGCAAGTACTATAACACCATTTAAAAAAACACTTAGACAGGCATATGGATAGAAAAGGTTTACAGGACTAAACATTGCTGTGATGTATTTTCCTATGTTACATGTTGCCCATAAATCATATTCTTGATTCTGATCTCCCCAGGCAATGAGAACATCTGTCCTGCATTTATTCTGTCCAAACCTATTACAGTTTTGTAGGTTTCTGAGATCCCCTCCCAATCTTCTCAATTCTATGCATATAATCCAAATTGATGCTATATCTCTTCATAAATCAGTCTTCCATCCCAGGAATCAACCTGGTTAATATATTTTTTTAAACAGACAAGCCAAATATATACAGATATCCCTTGTATTAATGGACCAAGTGGGGGGAATCGTGTATTTTATTGACGATTGCCTGCTATAACCCAGTATGTGATTACTGAGTATTAAAGTATAATTAGAGTATCACTGCACAAGTAGCAGAAACAAAGAACTGCAGATGCTGGTTAATACACAAAAGAACACAATATGCTGGAGTAACTCAGCAGGTCAGGCAGCAACTCTGGAGAACGTGGAGAGGTGATGTTTTGGGTCAAGACCCATTTTCAGGCTCGTGATCTGCAATTTTGCCTGGAATCCTGGCGAGTTGATGGCCCTGGCCTGCTGGCGGCCGGGGAGAGGTGAGGATCAGCAGAGTTATTCGCCAAGGTCTGCAGGCGGCCTGAGTGCAGATAACAGTCTGCAGTGGTGGTGTCAGGCGTGGTCAGGAAGCAGCTGAGGAAGCTGTGTGGGCCGGCGGTGGCGGCAGTCAGTCCAGCCTGGAATCAGCTAGTGAGATGGTATGGGCCAGTGTTGGCAACCCGGCCTGGTGGTGAAGGTCAGTAAGACTGGTGTGGAAGTGGCTGGGGTGGTAGTGTGTGCCAGCAGTGACTTCACCGCCTTCGCAGAGAGACTGGGAAGGCGGTAAATGTTGGCGCTGTGGCTCTCAACCCGTTACCACTTGTATGGCGCAATCTCAACTTGCAAAGTCACCTATCTGTGCTCTCTCCAGATCTGTTGCCTGACCTACTGAGTTACTCCAGCACTTTATGTCCTTCATTATTGCACAGATTGAAGCAATTGCTTGTCAATTTCAATGCCCTCCCACAGTGTAATTAAAAGCCTGTGTTCTCAAAGAGACAGTGGTGTCTGATTACCGTGGGGACACTCCGTCGCTTTAATCAAAATCTGTAATAAAGAGGTCTGTAATAATGAGGGTAGACTGGAGTTAGAATTGTAGGAGGGCAACTATTATGAGAAAGTTTATCCATCCAGTTATCCTCATTCACATGTGTAATCTATATTCTGATACTTGATTAAATAGGCCATTGGACGAGTCAAACTCACATTCCATCATTCCATTTTGGTTATATCTGAATGCTGAGAAATATTAAGAGGAAAACAAAAGTTTAGCCCACATTTTGATCATCAGTAGTGCTGAAAAGAAGACTTGAGGTAATAAACCATACTTGCAAAGGCAAAGACTTTCTTGTAATCCAGATGATTGTCTTCAGTGTTCCATGCTTTTTCATTTAATTGCATGGCTCTTTTAATAGGTCACTGAAGCACAAAATTCATAACCACTCTCAGAAATCATCATTCCACTATTTCTACATTTGAAATTGCTTCAGTTCAGTAAACCAAGCTACAGACTAGAGTATTTGTAGAATATCATTTAATTAAATAGGATTTAATGTCATAAAAGGTTAGTCATGTATTTCAACAAAATTTAGCTTTTCTCAAGCAAAATGTTTTTAGATCTGATGGCTTACTGGTAGTTTAAAGGCGTTAACCACCTATTTTGTTTTGCGTGTGTAACAGATTCTGAATTGAAATTATAGCAATGATGAACAAACTTTCATAATATATAGGTATCTGCCGCCTCATAATGATATTTCACAATGTCCACTAGATCCCCAACTCCAGCTAATTTTATTTCATAATATGAATACCACTTCATTCGTACAAATAATTAGCTATATGTGTCCCACAATACACTGTCCCATAATCCACGAGAAAATAAATATTGTTTGCAAAGTGTTGTTTCAGTCATGCTTCAGGATATGGCAAAGGCCATAATTGTTTTGCCCATGAGCAGTGGTAGTCAATTATCCTGTAATCAATATCTTTAGCTCCTGCATCATCATCTCTGATTACTGTAGTAACCAGTAAACTTAGGGCCCTATCGGAACCCTGCTGTAAACCTATTGTTATCAACACCTTTTCATGGAAGAGTGTAGAAAAATAAACATATTTTTTATCGGAGCTTTGCATGTTAAAGCTGCTGAATACTGAATGTTGAATACTGAATGTTGTTTATACTCAATGTTTGAATGCACTGAACAGTATAATTGTGATAATTGCCCTTTCAGCTACGCGCATTGCAGCATAATATTTAAAGCTATAATAACATGGCAGCAATCAATATGTACAGGTATGTCTGTCAGACTGTGACAAGCTGCCAGCTGTGAATCACTGTGGGATGCAATGTGATGTTTCACAATACAACATTGTGGCTCCTTCAGGAAGTCTGCGGGGTTTTAGCCCATAATCAGTTCACTTCAAATGCAGTAAATGTGACTGACATTTCCTACTATTAAAATCATTAAAAAGTAAGCTCATAAGGCATCTCAAAGGTTAAAGAGAAGTACTGTACCTCCATGGTCTGGCTATGAATACTAACTGCTGCTTCACAGCCTTATGGAGGGGGTCTTGCCTTTTTATTTACTGTTTTCAAGAGTTGAGTTGCGTTTTAACTTCATGGCATTGTTTCCAGATTTGAATGCAAGTACAACTCAAAGAATATTCTAAAATTGTGTTTAGAAATGAATAGCATTTACCAAAATGGTAGTATTGAGTTGTCCTGCGAGTTAAACCGCCAGAAAAACAATTGCAGTGCATGTACCGCCATCTAGAGCACGGAGGACAACCAGAAAATCCCCCAAATGATCAGCTGTTTAGCACCAGGATTACTCCCATACATTCAATCAGTGTAGCAGCCAAGTATCTTGACAACATCTAGGAGTAATTTCCACTAATATTCAAAAGTAATTTTCATCATGGTGCTGAATCATATGTAGAGGGATGACCATATGTATTTCTCTTGGCTTTCATAGCCAGTTGCAAATGCATTGTAACACCTTAACAAAGCTCCCCCCCCCCCCCCCCCAAATCTATAACCTCAACCATTCATGATCATGACTGCTGGTGTACTGGTACTAACAACTCCAAAGCCTATTTTAGTGTAGAGATATAGCATGGAAACAGGCCCTTTGGCCCACCGAGTCCGCACTGACCAGCGATCCCCACACATTAACACTATCCTACTCACACTAGGGTGAATATACAATTTTATCTATGCCAATTAACCTACAGACCTGTGGTCTTTAGAATGTGGGAGGAAACAGGGGCACCCAGGGAAAACCCACACAGGTCACTGGGAGAACGTACAAACTTCATACAGATGGCACCCATAGAACCTGGTGCCATCTGTATGAACCCGGGTCTCTTGCGCTGTAAGGCAGCAACTGCACCACTGCACCACCGTGCTGCCCCATTTGTTCCCTCACGTTTTGGGTTAGCTTCTGAACCATTAATGAAAATTATTGCTTTTGTTCAGTGTTGTCCTTTGAGGAAAGAAAAGAAGGAAAGAATCACCTATATCTTGCCATATAATTGCTTTAAAAATGTAGACAAGTGATAGGTTATAAAAACAGAATTAGAAAATACCTGAATTGAAAACCTGTTAGGGACAACTTTAATAGATACAATAGCTTCTTATCATTCTATAATACTTTTAATTCTGGAGCACTATAAAGCTATAAAATATAAGTAGATAAATGTAATTGTGAGTTATAATAAAAATTATTCGCTTCCATAAATAGTGATTCATTATACACGAGGTAAAAATGTGATAGGATTTAGTCTGATTTTAGTATGCACAATTCACTCACAGATGTTACTAAAGTTATATTATCTTGCATTATGTCATTATTTTCCTCAAAAGCAATGGATAAATACATCTAAATGTTAAATATTTCATTTTGTATTTGAACGTACCAATGCTCATAAGCTCCTCTTAGCTGTAAATTGCTCTGGAGACACTACACTTGTTAATTGCTTTTATTGATCATCTTATTTTGATGAAAATGCTTTGATTACAGAGGAGGTGATACATTCCCATGTTACTCACTGGTGGTCCCCAAATGGAGAACGTCTGGCATTTCTGATGATCAATGACTCCTTGGTACCTAATATGATAATCCCACGTTTTACTGGCAATTTGTACCCAAAGGGAAAACAATATCCATATCCTAAGGTAAGAAATATAATCATAAATCTTCTAAAAATATTAATGAGTAATGCATAAAATTGTAATCAGAATCATGGTGTAATCAGTTGTTGCATTGTGCAGTGTAATAGATTCACTCTCATTGGGTCTAATTACATTGATGTTGTCAGCCTAATGAAGAAGAAAATGAGATGTTATTATTTGTGAATTCTGTGGAAAGGTGGGGAAAGAAAGGACATCCATCATCACCTTTAGCAATATTCTGTAAGTACTGCAGTTTTATTAAAACCACAAAAGTAAACTGTGCCTTGCCCTTTGAGTCTGTTTACACAGATTTAAGCTATCTCTGCTGTGCAGAAGTAGTGAATGATTGTGAATTTGACAAGCAGCTGAAGTGAGATGGGTTAGCTGATTTACAAATATACTTTCGCCATGGCTGTCGAAATAAGTAAATATTCCTATCAGGTTTCTGTGAACTGCGCTTTATAGACTGCATTCGGTGACTAATTGTTAATTATATGGGCTGTTCAACGTGCTCTTATAGAGAACCTGTCTTGAATGTTACAGGAATCATTGCAGTGTTCTGTATCATACAGACCTGTGTATGAAAAGCAACAATCTGGTTACTTTGAAGCCAAATGAAAGCTGGATAGTGGCAGATGATCAATTTTCACTTACCTAAATATTTAAAACAACCCACAGCAGCTTTTAAATATATCTTCAGCCATTTTATAGAAGCAGATAATAGTAAATCATCATGTCAAATGTTAGGCACTTAGGTTTTTTGAACAGATGCAAATAACTTTTGCAGTTACAATCTTTAATCTCTAGTAAAGTAACTATCAAATTTGTAGGATTCAGGACAAAAGATGTGCATAAAGAGCATATAGCATTAAGATGCAGAGCATTTTCTGCAAGTAAATCATTATAGATGCCTTCAATAAATTAGAAGAACTATTATATTATAACATTGAAGCTGGTTTATGCCAAACACCTTCAGGTGTCCTTCATTTTACCCGTGCCTGCAGATAAGTGAAGATGGAAGCTCAGTCAGTGCTATTCTTGTAAAGACAGCTGTAACTTTCCAATTACAGTATTTACTTATCACCTGAGTAATTCTATGGCCAGAAAACCAGACCAGGCATTTGTCATTGGTTTTACGATGGTCTGGATTTTTTTGAATATTTCGGCATAAGTGTCTCCAACTTCGGGACTTCAACGTGGATGTGGAAGACCTGAAATTATTGGCATAACTCAGCAATAATTTGAGTTTGTTTATAGCCATATGCACCAGTATGGTGAGGTACAGGTATACTGAACATTTTTACTTGCAACAGCATTACAGGCACATAGACATGGATAAAAACAAATTCTGCATAAATTACACAAAATTCAAAAAGTAAGAAAACTGCAAAAAAAAAAGCAAGATTGTGGAAAAACATAAATAAAAAAACACGTTAATTGTAGTGCAAGTTGTGAACCATAGTGTTCCATTGTCAAAGTAGGATTAAGGATTGTGTAGGATGGTTCAAGACCCTGATAGTTGTAGGAGACTAGCTGTTCAACCACCTGGTGGTGTGAGCCTTTAGGCTTCTATACCTCTGGCTCAATGGCAGAGCCTCATGTAGATGCTCTCAATGGAGGGAGGGCTGTGCCCGTGATGGACCGGGGCTGAGTCCATCACTGCAGCCTATTGCGTTCCTCTGTGTTGGAATTGCCATACCAGGCCATGTTGTAACCAGTCAGAATACTTTCCACTCTATATATGTAAAAGTTTGTTAGAGTATTTGGATACATACTGAATCTCTTTAAACTTCTAAGAATGTAAAACTGCTAATGTACCACCTACATGATTCCATCTATGTGCTGGGCCCATAGCAGGTCATCTGAGCTGTTAATGCCCAGTAATTTGAACTGCTAACTCTCTCCACCACCGACTCACCAATAAAAAAACTGGTAGCTCTTTGTTTCTAATAAAACTGGCGAGTGATCTCCTGACTTCCCCTTTCTGAAGTCAACGATCAAATCCTTGGCCTTATTGACATTGAAGAGGAGGTTGTTGTTGTTGTTGTAGCACCACTCAGCCTGGTGTTCTATCTCTCTGCATGCTGACAGCACCACCAATGATTCAGCCAACTGCAGTGGCGTTACCACTAATTTATACATTGAAGTTGTGCTTAGCCACACAGTCATGGTTGTAAAAGAGAGTATAGTGGGGGATCGGCACACAGTCTTGATGTGCACCTGTGTTGACTGTCATTTATGTGGAGATGTTGTTACTGATCCACACTGATTGAAGTCTACTAAGAAGAACGTCAAGGATCCAGTTGCAAAAGGAAGTGCAGAAGCCCAGGTCTTGGAGGTTGGTAATAAGTTTGGTAGGGATGACAGTAATGAACGGCAACCTATAGTCGATGAACAGCAGCCTGACAAATGTCTTCCTATTATCCATATGGTCAAGAGTAGAGTGGGAGCTAGTGAGATCGCTGTTGACCTGTTATGGTGATAGGTAAATTGAAGCAGATCTAGGATCTTCTGAGGCAAGAGTTGATTCACGCCATAAACAACATCTCGAAGCGATTTGTTATGGCAGATATCAATGCTGTCAGGCAGTAGTTAATAAGGCAGGTCACCATGCTGTTCTTGGGAACCAATACCAAATGATGCCCTTTTGAGTACGTTAGGAACCTCAGACCACAGAAGCAGGAGGTTGAAGATGTCCTTGAGTACTCAAGTAAATTAGTCCAGACAGGTCTTTAGCATTCAGCCACGGTCAGACCCACTGTGTGGATTCACTCTCTTGAAGGATGCTCTGACATCGGGCTCGGAGACTGAGGTCACAGGGTCATCAGGGTGTGTGGGAGAAACTAACTCGCTCACAGAGAACATATGCAAATTCTATACAGACCGTACCTGAGGTAAGGATTTAATTTGGATCACTGGAGTTGTGAGATACTGATCACCACACCTTTGAAAGAATCTATAGGAGGCGCTGCCTCAAAAAGTCAGCCAGTATCATCAAGGACCAACACCACCTTGGTCATATTCTCGATTCACTGCCATCGGGAACAAGATATATGAGTCTGAAAACTGTGACCTCCAGGTTAATGAACAGATTCTACCTAATAACCATCAGGCTATTGAACGCTACAAACACCAACTAAACTGCAAACTATGAACAGTGTTTGTTGCACTAAGGATTTTGGGCTTTCATTTCATATTGTACTAATACTGCTGTATTGGGTTTTTTTAATTGAACTTTTAATCGTTTGTTTATTATGTTATCTATTGAATACTGTGTTTACAGACCTGTTATGCTGCTGCAAGTAAGAATTTAATTGTTATGCTTTGGTACATATGACTGTTCAACACACTTAACTCTGAGGCAGCAACTCTACTGGCTGCACCACTGTACTACCCCAAAAATGGATAGGCTTTCTTGGTTTGGGCATTTTTTAGATACCAATATCTTGTCTCATCTTTAGCTAGAACTCTTTCTGTGATGAAGCTACTACTTTACCACCAATCTCCATGATCTTTACAGCAATCTCTGGGTTACTGTATAAGATGCTCATGATCTATCAAACCATCAGCGACACTGCCTCAAAACGTGTTATAATGTTCATGCTAGTTACATGGCAGTTGTCTCTGAACTACACAGCTGCCTGTGCTTGGCACAAGGGATTAGCTAGGGAGTGAGGGAATAACCTTTGTTTCTGAGGGATTCTAAAATATGTATGCCTTTAGGAAAAAGACATTGTGAATCATTACTAGAGAGAAAGTAATTGACCTTCACGATCTGAGTGCTGATGCTGACAGAGCAGTAGAGCTCTTTATCTGTTAGTATAAACCACTGTACTCAAGTATCTGTATTTATGTAGAGGCTTCAATGTGAAAATGTCAAAAGGCGTTTCATAGATGAACTTATGGAAACCAGGCATGAAGCCAAGAGAAAGAGAAAAAAAATCAGATGAGGTAACGAAAAACTAAGCTGGCAATTTTTTTAAAGGTGAAGTGGATGATGCTGAAATCTTGCTTAGAACACAGTGCTGGAGCAACTCAGTGGGTCAGGCAGCTTCTCTGGAGGATTTAGAACTTGAAGAAATGTCCCAAACTGAAACATCGCCTACCCATGCCAATCTGAAGAAGGGTCCCAACCTGAAACATTGAGACACCTATCTATATCCCCCAAAGGTGCTGCCTCGCTGAGTTACTCCAGAGATTTGTGTTCTGTCCTGTTGGATGAAGGCACTGTCACCTATAATAAGTATGGTGGTACAAAAAGGTTGCAGTGAGAGGAACAGAGCAAAGAGATATTGCTGGTCTACATTTTAAGAGATAATTGGATTGATGGTTTGCAATGCTCTGCTGATATTGCCATGAAGTGGAAAGAAGCTATAAACATTTGCTGTGTTGAACAATGCATTGGTCAATGTAGCTTTTGGGAGCAAGCTAGCTGACATTGTAGATAGTCCCCAAAACCAAACTTGGAAAAGAACTAGCAATGGCTGAACGACTATGGGACCCAGACTGCAAGCAGCAGTGATGCCTGTAATCTAGGCTGACTGGAGCAAATAACGCATCTTGTGCCTGGAAGATCATGTTTGACTAATCTTCTTGAATTTTTTGTTTAGAGTTTACTAGGGAAATGAGGGTAAAGCGGTGGATGTTGTCTATATGGACTTCAGTAAGGCCTTTGACAAGGTTCCACATGGAAGGTTGGTTAAGAAGGTTCAATTGTTGGGTATTAATAGTGGAGTAGCAAGATGGATTCAACAGTGGCTGAATGGGAGATACCAGAGTGTAATGGTGGATAACTGTTTGTCAGGTTGGAGGCCGGTGACTAGTGGGGTGTCTCAGGGATCTGTGTTGGGTCCACTGTTGTTTGTCATATACATCAATGATCTGGATGATGGTGTGGTAAATTGGATTAGTACGTATGCAGATGATACTAAGATAGGTGGTGTTGTGGATAATGAAGTAGATTATCAAAGTCTGCAGAGAGATTTAGACCATTTGGAAGAGTGGGCTGAAAGATGGCAGATGGAGTTTAATGCTGATAAGTGTGAGGTGCTACATCTTGGCAGGACAAATCAAAATAGGACGTACATGGTAAATGGTAGTGAATTGAGGGATGCAGTTGAAAAGAAGGATCTACGAATAACTGTGCATAGTTCCCTGAAGGTGGAATCTCATGTAGATAGGGAGGTAAAGAAAGCTTTTGGTGTGCTGGCCTTTATAAATCAGAGCATTGAGGATAGAAGTTGGGATGTAATGTTAAAATTGTACAAGGCATTGGTGGGGCCAATTCTGGTGTATGGTGTACAATTTTGGTCGCCAAATTATAGGAAAGATGTCAACAAAATAGAGAGTACAGAGGAGATTTACTAGAATGTTGCCTGGGTTTCAGCACCTAAGTTACAGAGAAAAGTTGAACAAGTTAGGTTGGAGCGCAGAAGGTTAAGGGGGGAATTGATGGAGGTCTTTAAAATTATGAGAGGGATAGACAGAGTTGACGTGGATAAGCTTTTTCCATTGAGAGTAGGGAAGATTCAAACAAGAGGACATGATTTGAGAATTTAGGGATAAAAGTTTAGGGGTAACATGAGGGGGAACTTCTTTACTCAGAGAGTGGTAGCTGTGTGGAATGAGCTTCCAGTGGAAGTGGTGGAGGCAGGTTCGATTTTATCATTTAAAAATAAATTGGATAGGTATATGGATGGGAAAGGAATGGAGGGTTATGGTCTGAGTGCAGGTAGATGGGACTAGGTGAGAGTAAGTGTTCGGCACGGACTAGAAGGGCCGAGATGGCCTGTTTCCGTGCTGTAATTGTTATATGGTTATATCTTTCTAGCCATTTCCCTTTCGAGATACAGCACAGAAACAGGCCCATTGAGTGCACTGACCAGTGATCACCCCGTATATTAACACTATCCTACACACAAGGGACAATTTTACCAAAACCAATTAACCTACAAACCTCTATGTCGTTGGAGTGTTGGGGGAAACCAGGGCACCCGGTGAAAACCCAAGGGGTCACAGGGAGAAAGTACAAACTCCAATCAGACAGCACCCGTGCAGCCCAACGTGGCCACCTTCAGCCCACCGAGTCCACAGTGACCATTGAGCACCCATTCATACTATTCCAATATTATCCAATTTTTCCACCAACTCCCCACACACTGGGGACAATTTATTGAGGCCAATTAACCTACAAATCCGCATGTCGTGATGTGGGAGGAAACTGGATCACCCAGAGGAAACCCATGCCATCACAGAGAGAACTTGCAAACTCCACATACAGCACCTGAAGACAGGATTGAATCCAGGTCCCTGGCGCTGTGAGGAAGCAGCTCGACCAGTTGTGTTCCAGTACAGAACTGGGATGCTATTCATTACTCTAGCTTGCACCACTTTGCAGCATTCCAACCTTGAAAATCTGCTTGAGACACTTTAAAACCAAGCACAATCATTATGATTTCCTTTCCCACATGTAAACGTTTAGCTGACCTTTCATGGTCACCCTGAGTTTAACTTTCTCCAGGTTTCAAACCAAAACTTTGAAATCCAGGGCATTATGCATCACTCTTCACCAGTGGGAAGTGCTGACAGGAAAATTGGAGCAGATACCTAGCAATGTAAGTGGAATTATTTTAAGTTTCTGCTTACATCACCAAAGGGAGCTTTCTCCTGTATTTAAATAGACTATCACCCTTTCTTAAGTACAGAATGGCCTATATTTCTGACATTCTAGCTGGTCATTTTTAAAGTGCTTGCTTGGGCAACGATGGCCCCTACATACTGAAGCAGTCAACACCAGGCTTACTTTTTCTCAATGGAGAAAGTGTGACCTCTAATTCTTAGTTAATCCAACATATACCGATTTTCCTTTTTCAATTAATTTTACAGCTGGCTATTAAATAGATGTTAGCTCTCCCACCCATATATGTGGGAGGCTATTTATGAGTAATAAATGTCAAAGTCAGGTAAAATGTACATACATTTAGCCCAACTTTCTGCATTAAGAGCCCTAAATAGCAGCTACCAAAGGGATTGCTGCAGATTTTTCCAAAGAGAAATTGCTAAAATACTTTGTAGGTCAGACAACATCTGTTGAGAAATAAAAATAGAGTCAATGTTGCAGATCGACAATCGTTCTCTTGAATATTACTCAGATTCAACGATCAATTTGAAACATAAACTTAATTTATCAATCTACACCTAGGATTCAGTTTAGTTTATTGTCATGCGTACCGAGGTACAGTGAAAAGCTTTTTGTTGCGTGCTAACCAGTCAGCAGAAAGACAATAAATGATTGTAATCGATCCATTTATAGACATAGAAACATAGAAAAATATAAAGTAGGTGCAGGAGTAGGCCATTAGGCCATTCGAGCCTGCACCGCCATTCAATATGATCATGGCTGATCATCCAACTCAGTATCCTGTAACTGCCTTCTCTCCATACCCCCTGATCCCTTTAGCCACAAGGGCCACATCTAACTCCCTCTTAAATATAGCCAATGAACTGGCCTCAACTACCTTCTGTGGCAGAGAGTTCCAGAGACTCACCGCTCTCTGTGTGAAAAATGTTTTTCTCATCTTGGTCCTAAAAGATTTCCCCCTTATCCTTAAACTGTGACCCCTTGTTCTGGACTTCCCCAACATCGGGAACAATCTTCCTGCATCTAGCCTGTCCAACCCCTTAAGAATTTTGTAAGTTTCTATAAGATCCCCCCTCAATCTAAATTCTAGCGAGTACAAGCCGAGTCTACCAGTCTTTCTTCATATGAAAGTCCTGACATCCCAGGAATCAGTCTGGTGAACCTTCTCTGTACTCCCTCTATGGCAAGAATGTCTTTCCTCAGATTAGGAGACCAAAACTGTACGCAATACTCCAGGTGTGGTCTCACCAAGACCCTGTACAACTGCAGTAGAACCTCCCTGCTCCTATACTCAAATCCTTTTGCTATGAATGCTAACATACCATTCGCTTTCTTCACTGCCTGCTGCACCTGCATGCCTACTTTCAATGACTGGTGTACCATGACACCCAGGTCTCGTTGCATCTCCCCTTTTCCTAATCGGCCACCATTCAGATATAAGTCTACTTTCCTGTTTTTGCCACCAAAGAGGATAACCTCACATTTATCCACATTATACTGCATTTGCCATGCATTTGCCCACTCACCCAGCCTATCCGAGTCACCTTGCAGCCTCCTAGCATCCTCCTCACAGCTAACACTGCCCCCCAGCTTCGTGTCATCCGCAAACTTGGAGATATTACATTCAATTCCCACGTCCAAATCATTAATATATATTGTAAATAGCTGCGGTCCCAGCACTGAGCCTTGCGGTACCCCACTAGTCACTTCCTGCCATTGTGAAAAGGACCCGTTTACTCCTACTTTTGGAGTTGCTCGATCTTCCCTGGCTCGTCTCCAGTTGGTTCAAAATGCTGCTGCTCGCCTTTTAACTGGAACTCGAAAGAGGGAGCACATAACGCCAATTCTGGCCTCCCTCCACTGGCTCCCGGTGTACTTTCGAGTTCATTTTAAGACTCTTTTATTTGTTTTTAAATCTTTAAATGGCCTCGCCCCGCCTTACCTCCCTGAGCTGCTTCATCCTTATGCTCCTGCCCGGTGCCTCAGGTCAGCTGATCAGCTGCTCCTGGAGGTACCGAGGTCTAAGCGGAAGCTCAGAGGGGATAGAGCCTTCTCTGTTGCTGCTCCGGCGTTATGGAACACTCTGCCGTTGCACATCAGACAGGCCCCCTCACTGTCCATCTTCAAAACCAATCTTAAAACCCATTTCTATTCCTTGGCTTTTGACCCTGCATGAGACTTTGCTCCTGTTTTAGTGTTTTTAATGGGTTTTTTTTTGTTTTTACTCTCTCTTTTAATGTTTTTATTGTCGTGTAATAATTTTTTGTCCATGATTAGTCATGTACAGCACTTTGTTGCAACAGTTGTTGTTTTTAAAGTGCTCTATAAATAAAGTTATTATATTATTATTACTCTTTGCTTCCTGTCTGCCAGCCGGTTCTCTATCCACATCAATACTGAACCCCCAATACCGTGTGCTTTAAGTTTGCATACTAATCTCTTATGTGGGACCTTGTCAAAAGCCTTCTGGAAGTCCAGATATAACACATCCACTGGTTCTCCCTTATCCACTCTACTAGTTACATCCTCGAAAAATTCTATAAGATTCGTCAGACATGGTTTACCTTTCATAAATCCATGCCGACTTGGTCCAATAATTTCACCACTTTCCAAATGTGCTGCTATCCCTCTTTAATAACTGACTCTAGCAGTTTCCCCACTACCGATGTTAAACTAACTGGTCTGTAATTCCCCGTTTTCTCTCTCCCTCCCTTTTTTAAAAGTGGGGTTACATTAGCTACCCTCCAATTCTCAGGAACTACTCCAGAATCTAAAGAGTTTTGAAATGTTTTGTAGTGTACAGATACACGAGTTTTGTAGTGTACAGATACATAAAAGAGAATAACGTTTAGTGCAAGGTAAAGCCAGCAAGTCCGATCAAGGATAGTCTGAGGGTCATCAAAGAGGTAGATAGTAGTTCGGCACTGCTCCATGATTGTGGTAGGATGATTCACATCCTGAACAGCCGAATAGATTAATTGAGTCATACAGCACAGAAACATGTCCTTTACCCCATGCCGACCAGCTGGTCCCATTTGCCCGCTGTTGGCCCATATCCCTGTAAACCTTTCCTATCCATGTACCTGTCCAACTGCTGTTATAGTATCTGCCTCAACTACCTCCCCTGGCAGCTCGTTCCATATACCCACTACCCTCTGTGTGGAAAAGTTTCCCTTCAGGTTCCTATTAAATATTTTCCCTCTCACCTTAAACTTCTCACCTATGTCCCCTAGTGTTTAAGTCCCCTACGCTGGGTAAAACACTCTGTGCATTTACCTATCTATTCCCTACATGATTTTATACATGTTTATAAGATCAACCCTCAGCCTCCTGTGCTCTAAGGAATAAAGTCCTAACCTTGCCCAACCTCTCCCTATAGCCCAGGCCCTCAAGTCCTGGCAACATACTTACAGCATTTTGTACTTTTCAGTTTGGATTTCCAGCATCATTAGTATTTTGCTTTGCAAGAATAGTATTCAAGTTTATTTCTGTAAGGATATATAAAATAATATCTTTAATGTAGGCAGTAATTTAGTGATAACTTACTCTTAAATCAGTCTTGACTAATTCTTGATACCTCTGCTGTGGTGTGACCATTAAGCCTCAATGTTTCCTGGAATTTAACTAAGGGAGTCCACTCCTTGCTTCTAATCTCAAGTGTCCCTTAATTCACAATGGCCGAATCCCAAGATGGTCCTGCATCAGGTTATATTTGCTCATTAAATCTAACAAATAAAAGTAAATTGGGATGTGGCTGTAAACGTGTACTTTGATTTTAAAAGACACCGATTAGAATTAGATTACAGTCAGTTAACACTGCAGTCGGCTGGACTGAACTGGCAGATGTAATTTAATTCATTATTTATGAACTACAAGATGCATCTTATAATTAAAATGACATTATTGTGTGCTAGCAACAAGGTCAATGCGATATTAGCATGCAAGATTTTAACTGGAATGATCTTTAGTTGGCAAGAAAACACTTTTGGTGTGCTGTTCATCATTCGCCATCTAGTGGTACAGTTAAATAATTAGATTATAACCGACAACTAAACTAGGTCACTTTTCAGCAACATTATCAACGTAATGAAATTCTGACAGATAAATCCCTTTGAAAATTGTCGTCTGCATCCATATCCTTTTCATGGGGCCACATTTATCAATTTCACCGCAAGTTACATTAATTGACATATTTCCTGTTAATCAGCGACACTATTAAGAATCTAAGGATGTAACAAAGAGAAATGGGTGTGCTCTGTGCTTTAATAAGATCATGACTGATTCTTGATCTCAGCTCCATCTTCCTATCTGATCAACAATATTTCTTGAGCCTTAGATCATTGACTCTATTGACGTCGGCCTTCAATACACACAATGTCACATTAGTTCTATGGGAAAGAAAATTCCAAAGATCCAGTATATATCAAGTTTAGAAATTTCTCTCATCCTAATCTGAAATGGCAATCTCTAATCTGAATTTATGTCACATGGTCACGTCAAGTCACTTTTATTTTTATAGCACATTTAAAAAACAACTCTCGTTGACCAAAGTGCTTTAATTGGTGGAGGTACTAACGTTATACAACATTGGTTCATAGATTAAGTACATACATAAATACATACATACATATAGCACTCCCTCAGAGGACGTCAAGAAAGGTTTCTTTATTTATTTATTTATTTATTTATTTATTCCGAACAAGTAAAGACATTAACAACATTAATATTAACAGAATCGAAATTATCAAACAATTGGACATTACAATCAATATTTACAAAGCAATGAGAAGAACAAAATCAAAGTTCCAATGTCCAACTCTGTGTCTGTACAAGCTCGAAAAGGAGTGAGAAGAAGAATAACTTATTAAATCTCACCCCTTTTCCCCAACACTTCTACCATATTTAAAAATCAATTAATTACTAATAATAATACTACCCTAGGCAATTTCCCATAATACCTACAGACATATATATACATACAACTATTATGTACATACAAACCTCATAGCTGAAGTACCCAAACATAAGTAAACAATAGTAAAGCAATAGATAAACACTAACCCCCACTTGTCAACCATCCCCTCCATCCCTGTACCCCTTGAGAATTATTTTTTTATATATCATTTTAAAATGATTCATGTTTGTGCATTGCTTCAATTCCCCGTTCAATTTATTCCACACTCCTACTCCACAAACCGAAATACAAAAGGTTTTTCTAGTCGTACGGACTTTTTGTTTCTTAAAGTTAAATATTCCTCTTAAATTGTAACCCCCCACACGCTCGTTAAATAATTTTTGAATGTTTCCAGGTAAATTTTTATTTTTGGCCCTAAACATTATCTGAGCTGTTTTGAATGTAACCAAATCTTCTAATTTTAATAATTTTGACTCTAAAAATAATGGATTCGTATGACCCAGATACTTAGCATTATGGATAATACGAATTGCTCTTTTTTGCATCATGGTTAATGAGTGTATCGAATTTTTATAGTTATTACCCCAGACTTCTGCACAATAATTTAAGTAGGGTAAAATCAATGAACAATAAAGAATACGGAGTGATTTGTAATCCAGAGCTTGCTTGGCTTTGAATAATACAGAGATACTTTTTGACAATTTTAATTTTACATGTTTAATATGTGATTTCCAGCTTATTTTATCGTCAATTATAACCCCAAGAAATTTATTTTCATGCACTCTTTCAACTTCCACCCCATTTATCTTTATACTTACTAGTGTATTTATTCTACAATTACCAAATAACATTATTTTAGTTTTACTCAGATTTAATGAAATTTTATTCCTATCAAACCATATTTTCAATTTACCCATTTCTTTTATTATTTTATCCAATAGCTGTTTTAAATTTTCCCCAGAACAAAAAATATTTGTATCATCTGCAAACAAAACCAGCCTCAAGACATTGGACACATTACAAATATCATTTATGTACATGATAAATAATTTTGGGCCCAGCACTGACCCCTGTGGTACACCACACACAATGTCCAAGCATGTATAATTATGACTACCCAGATTTACAAACTGTTGCCTGTTACTTAAGTAGCTTTTAATCTAGTCCAATACTATTCCTCTAATTCCATACCTCTCCAATTTTTTTAATAAAATATCATGATTAATTGTATCAAATGCTTTTTTTATGTCAATAAATATCCCAGCTGCATATAATTTCTTATCAATGGCGTTTGTGATGTCTTCAATTAATTCTAGTATTGCAAGTGATGTTGATCTATTTGTTCTGAATCCATATTGACTTTCTGTGATTAATTTATTCTTTTCTACAAATTTGTCTAATCTATTATTAAACATTTTTTCTAATATTTTGGAAAATTGTGGGAGTAAGTCTATAGTTTGTAAAATGATGCTTGTTCCCAGTTTTGTATATTGGTATTATTTTTGCTATTTTCATTTGAATTGGGAAAGTACCGGTTTGGAAGGATAAATTACAGATGAATGTTAAAGGTTTGGAGATCCCCTCAATGACCATCTTAACTAGCGACATGTCAATGTCGTTGAAATCGGTAGACTTTTTATTTTTACATGTTTTGACAATATCCAACAGTTCTTTTTCTTCTACTGCCGTAAGAAACATAGAGCAGGGATTTCTCTCCACTAAATTCTCAGGAGTTTCTCCAGATGTCCCTGAAGCGGGGATTTGTTTAGCCAGGTCTGGTCCAATATTTACAAAAAAATTATTAAAACTATTAGCTATATCTTCCATATTGTAATTTTCCTTATCCTTATCAATAAAATACTTCGGGTAATTTGTTCTCCCCGAACCATTTCTGATAATGCTATTAAGTATGCTCCATATTCTTTTTATATTGTCTTTATTGTCATCTAATTTCTTCTTATAATAATCTTTCTTGCTTTCTCTTATGATGTAAGTTAATTTATTTTTATACTTTTTATATTTATTTTCTGTATCTTTAGTTCTCTCTCTTATAAAATCTCTGTATAGGGCATTTTTTTTTTTACAAGCATTTTGTAATCCCTTTGTGTTTGAGAGTAAAGATGAGTTTTTAGTCTCGATTTAAAAGAGTCGATGGAGGGGGCAGTTCTGATGGGAAGAGGGATGCAGTTCCACAGTCTAGGAGCTGCAACCGCAAAGGCGCAGTCGCCCTGAGTTTATGCCTAGACTGTGGGATGTTCAGTAACCCCAAGTCGGCCGATCTGAGGGGCCTGGAGGTGGTGTGGTGGGTAAGCAGAATTTTGATGTAGGTGGGGGCAAGCCCGTTAAGGGCTTTGTAAACATAAAGAAGGATCTTGAAATTTATTCGGAACTGCACAGGGAGCCAGTGGAGAGAGGCCAGTATCGGGCTGATTTGGTCCCTTTTTCGGGTGCTCGTCAGGAGTCTCGCTGCGGCGTTTTGGACCAGTTGCAGGTGGGACAGGGAAGATTGGCTGATGCCAGTGTAAAGGGAGTTGCAGTAGTCGAGGCGGGAGGAGATAAATATGTGGATGATCTTTTCGAGGTAATCAAACTGGAGGAATAGTTTAGCTATCGTCCGAAGCTGGAAGAAGCTAGCTTTTACCACAGCATTGATTTTTTTGTCAAATTTCAATGCTGAGTCAAATATCACGCCACGCCATAGCAATGGAAGGAAATGCCGTGCCTTTGAATGACTTGGCCTAAGGAGAGCATATACAGGGAGAAGAGAATGGGGCCAAGGATGGAACCTTGTGGAACCCCGCAGCAGAGGCTAGCTGGGGAGGAGAACGAGTTGCCTAGGTTAGTAGAGAAACTAGAGAAGCAGCCATTTTTAGTTGTCTTGCTGCCAGCATTGAGTTAATGTAATAAAGAGTTCTGTTGTACCTTGAAGACTCTCAAGTTTTATACAGACATAGAATAAGAGCAAGACATTGTCTCTCATTCTTTCAAACTTCATATGGCACTCTAAAGTCAATCTCCCCTCAAAGGCAAGGTTGTTTAATCTCAACAAGAGTTTCAGAAGTAAATATACTCCTCCTCATTCTGCACCTGTTTACCTCCAACAAATCTAATTTGCCCTTAAGATCAGTGTCCTGAAAATTTAACTCTATTTCTCTCTCCACAGATGTTGCTAGTACCTACTCTCTTATGAGACACAGTGGCATTTGCCAAATTAAGGGGGGGGGGATTTCATGAAATACCATAAACTGTTAGTTGGGGGAAAGGATGTCAGCAGGTTTAAATGCCCATTACTGTTTCATTGGCATAATTCCCATGGAATCCAAGAGTTGCAACATTGAAGCTTTGAAACTAGAGGTGTGGCTTTTATAATTGCACTGGAAGGAATACAGGCCAGAAGTACAACTCAAAGTGAGCCGAGTCGAGTTGAGTTTAGAACGATTTTGGGCCACCGATGAGTGATAATGTCCTGGAACTTGAACTTGGTGACTGCTAGGGTGATTCAAGTAGGGGTGAACAATGGATTAAAAAGGAAATTGGATAAGTGCTGAAGGGAACTAAGCTTGAAGAGCAGGACAATGATACTGTTCCAATCACTTAGATGAAATGGATAGCCTTCTCCTATGATATTGTAATTCCATGACTCCATGAGTCTAAGGATAAGCAACGATCAGTCGTATTATCAGGAGTCTAGTTAAGACCATTGAACAATGCAGATGAAATGTGGACATCAAACAATTATAGAATTATATAGCACAGAACAGAAACAATTCATGCCTGAACTGAAAATGAAAAAATAAAAGGAAAGAATTGTAATTAAGGACATCGAACTACCCATAGAAAATGATTGTGTGCCAATCATTGTGGAGTATTGTGTGCAGTTTTGGTCACCTAATTTGAGGAAGGACATTCTTGCTATTGAGAAGTGCAGCGTAGGTTTACAACGTTAATTCCCGGGATGGCGGGACTGTCATATGCTGAGAGATTGGAGCAGCTGGGCTTGTATACTCTGGAGTTTAGAAGGATGAGAGGGGATCTCATTGAAACATATAAGATTGTTAAGGGCTTGGACACACTAGAGGCAGGAAACATGTTCCCGATGTTGGGGGAGTCCAGAACCAGGGGCCACAGTTTAAGAATAAGGAGTAAGCCATTTAGAATGGAGATGAGGAAACACTTTTTCTCACAGAGAGTGGTGAGTCTGTGGTATTCTCTGCCTCAGAGGGCGGTGGAGGCAGGTTCTCTGCATGCTTTCAAGAGAGAGCTAGATAGGGCTCTTAAAAATAGCGGAGTCAGGGGATATGGGGAGAAGGCAGGAACGGAGTACTGATTGGGGATGATCAGCCATGATCACATTGAATGGCGGTGCTGGCTCGAAAGGCCAAATGGCCTACTCCTGCACCTATTGTCTATTGAACACGGCTAAAGAGATAGAATTCTCAAATAGTGTGTTTTCTCAGATTCAATATATAAAAGAAACAGATGACAATACTGTTCAAAAAAATTTGTTGCGAAGAGAAACAGGAGCAGGTTAAAAAAAAAAATGTATGTGGGAGAACATCCAAGGCATTATGATTAAACAATTAGTGTTGAGATAACGATTGAGAAATTGTGGGTTGTTTAAAATCCAAAGTAATAGACTGTAAAAAAACTGTGTGTGAATAAATGGTTAAAGATAACTGACAAAGATGCAAAACAACAGAGGGGCAATACTTAAAGGGAAAATCAATAGAGATTGAGATAAATATATTAGATCACAGTGCAATGGATAAATGATGTGAGGATCAAATTGATTTTTTTTCAAATAAAACATTGCTAAGGACATAATAAAAGTGGGAATTACAAAAAGGAATTTGATGAGCTTGGGACAGAGAGTAAGATGAGGAAAGTTAGATGTAGGAAGCACAGAATGAAAATATAAAGGAATATAGGGGACTAAACTTACCAGTTTAAGTTTTTAGTTTTAGAGATACAGCACGGAAACAGCCCCTTCTTTGAGAAAACCCTTGCGGTCACGGGGAGCATGTACAAACAGCACCCATAGTTGGGATCAAGCCCGTATCTCTGGCAACTCTACCACTGCACCACTGTGCTGCCCAATTGTGATTGTGAGAGAGAGATTAAGAGATATTTTTAAATGACTGGTATACTGAATAAATATTTTACTCCATACTCACTATGACGGTACGAAAGCGATATTGACAATTTTGGCCATGGACTTAAATAGGAAAAAATATTTAAAAGGTGCCTGCTTGGATTTCCAGAAGGAAGAACTTATTAAACCAACATAACCGAGTCAAGAGTCATATGTTGTTTTATTGTCATTTGTCCCGAAACAGAACAATATTCTTATTTGCAGCAGCACCACAGATAGGTAAAGGTATTACTCTGTAAAATCCATACCAACAAAAAAATGTCAGTATATATATTAAAAAAAACAGACAATTAAATAGACAACAGTAATGCAAAATCTACAAATCTATATAGTTCAGAGCCTATTTAGAGGTTGGAGAGTTTAATTGCCTGATGGTTGTAAAAAAGAAGCTGCTCCCGATCCTGGACATTACAGATTTCAGCTCCTATATCTTCTTTCCGATGGCAGGAGTGAAATAAGAGTGTGGCCAGGGTGATGCTGGCTGCCTTTTTGAGGCAGTGACTCCTATAGATCCATTCGATGGTATGATGAGCAGTGTTCACCACGTTTTGCAACCTTCTTCAATCCTGGGCATTCGAGTTGCCAAACCAGGCCGTGATGCAACCTGTCAATATGCTCTCACTCTTGTACATCTTTATACTGTAGGTTCAAGAGAGTATTAGTTGACATACCAAATCGCCTCTAGCATCTGAGGAAGTATAGGTTATTTAAAGAAGCAACAGAAGGCCAATGCAGTTTGCACAGTAGACATAAATATTCAGAAGGCTTTCAATAAAGTGCCACAATGAAAATGATGGGTAGAATTATGGCCACAGACAGTGGTAAATATCAAAAACAATGAAATGTTGCGACTACTATTTTGGATTTAGAAACTAAAGGTTCAATGTTAAATTATATCACTGTTATCAATGTGGAGTTGGGTGAGTTAAGCTAACAACATGAGGGACTGTATCAAACTACTGGATACCAACAGGGCTACTGTGTGAATGGGGAAATAACAATTTACATACATCTCATATATTCTATGGAGGTTCATTATGATAGGAGGAAATGAGGAAGGTACTTGTTTCTTAGATGGTAAGAAACTTAAAGGAGCAATATGATTTAGCATTCAAAATTAATTACCTAAAGTATCAGGATAAAAATACTATAAATAATGCAAATGAATAAACAATAGACAATAGGTGCAGGAGTAGGCCATTCGGCCCTTCGAGCCAGCACCGCCATTCAATGTGATCATGGCTGATCATCCCCAATCAGTACCCCGTTCCTGCCCTCTCCCCATATCCCCTGACTCAGTTTTCTTTAAGAGCCCTATCTAGCTCTCTCTTGAAAGTATGCAGAGAACCGGCCTCCAACACCCTCTTAGGCAGAGAATTCCTCAGACTCACAACTCTCTGAGAAAAAGTGTTTCCTCGTCTCCATTCTAAATGGCTTACCCCTTATTCTTAAACTGTGGCCCCTGGTCTGGACTCCCCCAACATCGGGAACATGTTTCCTGCCTCTAGCGTGTCCTGTTTTCACATAAATCCAAAATGTATGGTCACAACATTAGATGTATATGTAACTGAGGTAACACTGTACTTGAAGTACTGACAGTTCATGTTTCCAAACTACAAAAGAATATTGAATTAAAATAGAAAGTGCAAAATCGACATGGTAACAAGGATGTTACTGGAATTGAGAGCATGTAGCAATCAGTAAAATGTGCAAACAGATGGTGTTCTTTTCACATTTTAAATAAAAGACTACAACAGGAGATCTGATTAAGATCTATAAAAAATATGAAATGAAATCATATAGGTGGATGTGAAGCAATTATTTCTGGTGGTATTGCGTTCAAAGCAAGAGTGCAGATAAACAAGACAGCAATGTAATTAATTTTGGAAGAATTTCTTTCCAGGAAGAATGATAAGAATAATGAACAAGGCCTCCCGGAGTAATGAGATAAAAATAATTAATGTATTTACTGGGAAGATTTAGAGATTCACCTGGAAGAAGTGAATAAAAATAATAATTTTTATTCAGCAAGACAATTTGAATAGCATTCATTCTAATGGGAAGAGAGAGTATAAACACAAGTAACTGCCAGTTGGCTGTATCATTTTCTTCTTTCAAGTTGAGCCGAATCAGTTCCTCTGCTCTTTAGGAAGGAAAACATCAGTTCCTTGAGAAGTGTGTATATATGTGGCTCCATGATGTGAGTGCACAAATTTGCCATGAAAAGTTGAAATGAGCCAAAGATACAATTTAGCTTTATCATTGTCACATGTACTGCAGTACATTGAAAAGCTTTGTTTTGCATGTTTTCCAAACAGATCAGATATACTGTACACAGGTGCAATCGATTCAAACAAAAATAAATAAATAGAAAGAGCAAAGGGGAAGATACAGAGAGCAAACTATAGTATTCAGCATCGTAGAGCATTGTAGCGCATGAGTTCCTTCGACAAGGTCCAATGTCCTCAATGGGGCAGAGGTGAATCGAACAGTACTCTAGCTTATGGAAGAACTATTTAAAAGCCTGATACAGGAGGGGAAGAAGCTTTCCTGAGTCTGGAGGTGCATAAAAGCATAGGAAGAGCTTTTCAATTAGATGATCATGATCGTGACATCTCCACGTAGCAATGGCAAATCTAGCTTATTTCCTCTTTGATTAACTATACCATACTTTTAGCACAAACTGCCCATGGTGAACTTCAAAAGGTCTACACTGTCTATAAATTTTGGTGTGAGATATTATTTAGTAGGACACAGTCACCTTGGAAGTTGCTTCAGCCATCTTTCTTCTAGCTGACATTGCTCCTCTCTCTTCCAGTATAATTGCATTCAATGGGATGCTTATTAGGAATTCTGCATCCGACACCCAGAGCTTCTAAGTGTGTCCTTGGGGAAAAAAATTCCTATTGATCTCAAACTTCCAGATGCACATGCAGCTCCAACCAGGTTCAGCAAAAAGAAAATGGCTTTCAAAGAAAAAAACAGCAATTTCCAATCAAAATTTCCACTTATTGCTAACTCCAGATTCAGACATTTTGCCATTAGCAAAACTTTTACTTTGTTCTGAGTATGATGAGAATGCAGTTCCATTGCCATTTTGACACATATTCTCTTCCAGCTGTTCTATAGGCACCATAGCCCTGTTTAAAGGAAGAACACAGATGTTCTTGTGTGTTCAGGCTAATATTGAGCCCTTAAAATAGTTACCATTAAATGGTTTATCTGGTTATTATCTCATTGCCATTTGAGTCAATTAAATATATATGTCCCTGCAACATTTTCCTGTGTTACAAATGCCTGACATTCAAAAATAATTAATTGGTGATTTAATTCTCTAGAAAATCCAAAGGCCATGAATGGTTCCATGTATTTATATGAAAATGATGTTATTTCATGAAAATGAGCTCCCAACACCATTTTAAATATGTCTGTATATCTCTCATTCACCTCTCTAAGATATCGGGTGATGGTCAAAAATCTAAATGAACAAATGTCAAGGAAGGGGGCGGGACAAAGATAGAATGTAGGTGGAGACAGTAAGACGAGTGGGAGAACTGGGAAGGGAAAGGGGATGGAGAGAGAAAGCAAGGGCTCTCTGAAGTTAGAGAGGTCAATGTTCATACCGCTGAGGTGTAAACTACCCAAACGAAATGTGAGGTGCTGTTCCTCCATTTTATGCTGGGCCTCACTCTGACAATGGAGGAGGCCCAGGCCAGAAAGGTCAGATTGGGAATGGGAGGGGGAGTTGAAGTCCCAAATTGGAGGAGCAGCACCTCATATTTCACTTGGGTAGTTTACACCCCAGCAGTATGAACATTGACTTCTCCAACTTGCTTTCTCTCTCCATCCCCTTCCCAGTTCTCACACTAGTCTTACTGTCTCCGCCTACATTCGATATTTGCCCCGCCCCCTTCCCTGACATCAGTCTGAAGAAGGGTCTCGACCTGAAATGTCACCAATTCCTTCTCTCCAGAGATGCTGCCTCACCCGTTGAGTTAGTCTAGAATTTTGTGTCGATCTTTGATTTAAACCAGCATCTGCAGTTCTTTCTTACACATTTTATCCAAGCAGAGTTAGGTGAGTTTAAAGCAAAGAACATATAGGATTTGTAAGTAAATAGAAAAATTAAATTAATCATATATATTTTCCGATTCAGTCGTATCTTAATAAAATATGTATGCCACACAATTGATGTACACCTTTGCTAATGGGATGTCTAAGTGATAAGCTATAGAGAAAAATAACCTATAATTATGGCAGTCACACACAACGCTCAAGATTTCTTGCAGTCACAGATGTTTGAAGAGAGTAGGATCAATAATTTCAGAGCATTATTGGCAGCATTTTATCTTGAGGGGGTTGTAATGTAATTAGAAAGAGTTAGACTGAAATGTAACCTTATTTGTAGTCGCTAATAGGATGCAATCAGAAGAGTTATTTTCCTTTTTGACTAGAAAGGAACATATCCCCTTTTAAATTATAAATGTACAATCCAAGCAATTTTGGAGTGGGGGGGGGGGGGGGGGGGGGGGGGGTGGGAATACATACACACTTTCAACCATGTGAGTTAATCCATTTAGTGGCACAGTTTCACGGATAATCCTTTTTGTTCTTATTTTGGATGTGATATTAAACAATTTCCATGTTGACCAGTCCAAGTTTATGCGAGTTCCTCTCAGCATTGAATGAGCAATAGAATAACACTAGACGAAGTAGGACCGTTCGGTCCCATGTTTATGCGGGAGGGCTGGTTCCCCAACGCAATATTCCACCTCTCCACCAATTCCAATATTGGTGGCCAGTGGGGGTGGGGGCTTTCTGGAGTGCTAGTATGGGTATTGTGGGCTGAAGGGATTGGTTTCCAGAGGGCTAGTATAGACATTGTGGGCTAAATGGATTCTTGGGGTGGCAGCTCAGTCACTCAAGCCTGATGTGCTGGCAGCTCACTCAAGGCTGGTGGGCTAGCAGTTGACTCACGGCTATTCCTTGAAATTCAAACAGGGTGCAAGGCCACCAAATTCAAATGCAGTTTCCTTCCATTTCAAGCAGGGTGCAAGGCCACCAAATTCAGGTGCAGTTTCCTACCACTTCAAGCAGGGTGCAAGGCCACCAAATTCAAGCGTAGTTTCCGACCACTTCAAGCAGGGTGCAAGGCCACCGAATTCAAGTGCAGTTTCATACCACTTCAAGCCGGGTGCAGTGCCACCAAACTCAAGTGCAGTTTCCTGCCACTTCAAGCTGGGTGCTGTAAAGAGCTTCAATAACACACTGTTGTCTTTACTACATTTATTGGTAATACACAAACATTGCTGCCCTAGCTGTACGTGGTCTGTCACAGGAGCTAGAGAGAGATCAATGGGTGGGGAGGTTACATTTATACTTCTGATATAGGGAGTGGTTAGTAGTGGTGAGGTCACTATGTTAAAGGCACATGCACATGTCATCTACATCCTTCCCCTTGGAAACAAAGCAATACAGTAGTGACGGGGCGACCACGTCTCATGCGCTACGAGCAGGTAGGCAAACAGTTAAACAAACAGAGGAGCACACAGCTAAGCAAATTCACCATAGCGGACGGGCGGCGTAACCAGTCGGCCGGACCGGGTACGCAGCTCGCCATCTCCTCCCTCTGCAGAAAGAGCAGGAGCCGGAGCGGTGGACGGAACCGGGGAACCCGGAGGAGAAAGAGCCCGCGGAGGCAGAGGAGGGGACGTAGGTGCAGCAGCGGGTGGACGGGCAGGCGAGCCAGGGCTGGCAGGTGGCGAGTGAGGCTGAAAGAGCTGAGAAGGCAGGGACCGAGGCACGCGCAGGTCCCTGGAGGCGTGGGTTCGAATCCCACTTCTGACACCATGTAAAGAGTTTCAATAACGCACTGTTGTCTTTACTACATTTATTGGTAATACACAAACATTGCTGCCCTAGCTGTATGTGGCCTGTCACAGGAGCTAGAGAGAGATCAATGGGTGGGGAGGTTACATTTATACTTCTGATATGGGGAGTGGTTAGTAGTGGTGAGGTCACTATGTTAAAGGCACATGCACATGTCATCTACAGGTGCCAGGCCACCAAATTCAAGTGCAGTTTCATGCCACTTCAAGCAAGGTGCAAGGCCACCAAATTCAAGTGCTGTTTCATGCCATTTCAAACAGGGTGCAAGGCCACCAAATTCAAGTGCAGTTTCATACCACTTCAAGCAGGGTGCAAGACAACCAAATTGAAGTGCAGTTTCATGTCATTTCAAGCAGGGTGCAAGGCCACCAAATTTGTGCAGTTTCATACCATTTCATGCAGGGTGCAAGGCCACCACATTCAAAAGCAGTTTCATACCATTTCAAGCAGGGTGAAACCACCATAAAACCACTATAAAACCACACGAAACACCACATAAACACCACACTCACAGTTCAGTAGACATTCAGTGTGTTCAGTTGATTCACAGCTCAGACAGTCGTGACCTCTCCCTCCCACATCTTGCAGAGACTGAGCCACACCCACACCTCTGGGTTTTATAATCCCTCCCCCTCCAACTGGAAGGGGTGTGGCCTTCATGGCGTGATTGACAGGAGAGAGATTCTCAACATTTTTTAGAACACTAATAACACTTTTATTTTTCATTGATGGGAAGAATCCTCTGTACCTGATGAGCGGCGGGGGACTGAGTAAGATGGCCAAAAATCACAGCCGTAAGTGGTAGCATTTTATCTAAAATCAATATACAATGGAAACAGGAAGTTGTCAAGCTCCACCATCAACAACCATTTTTGCAGTGCAGCATTTCAAAGCAGTTTCCACCACCAACAACAACCATTTTTGCAGTGCAGCATTTCAAAGCAGTTACCACCACCAACAACAACCATTTTTGCAATGCAGCATTTCAAACCAGTTACCACCACCAACAACCATTTGCAGTCCAGCATTTCAAAGCAATCACATTTTCATTTTCAAACCACATTAAGGGCACTCACAGTCAGAGAGCCGTGACCCTCTCACTTCATCCATCTTGCAGAGACTGAGTAAGGTACAACACTTCCGGGTTTTATAGTCCCTCCCCCCTCCCACCAGCAGGGGCAGCAAAGAGAATGTCAACATTTTTTAAACATTAATAACTCTTTTATTTTTCATCGTGGGAAAATCCTCTTGTCCTGTGCAGCGGAAGGGGACTGAGTAAGATAGCCAAAAATCACAGAATTAAGTGGCAGCGTTTTTTCAAATATCATGAAACAGAAAAACAGGAAGTGGTCAAGATCTTACTTTTAGTAATATAGATTCAGCGAGTTACTGTCAAACATTCTTCCAAAACGACCAAAAATTAACTAGTCATTCATCTTATTTGTTGTTACTTGACAAGCTGTGTGCAAATATGTTATTAAACTAATACGTATAAGTCTTCAAATGTTGTCCATTTGTCTCTGAGGTTGTAAATGTGCCACAAGTTATCTTCTTTGATTTAGTGGTTCATTATTCCATGATCGATTTCCTCATAAATTCCACTTTAATTATATTTGCAGCTGACCATTTTCCAAACAAAAGGGAATATGAAAAGATTTCAGGCAAAGTCAAACAACAATTAGGAAGGCAAAGAAATCTCCCTTGCGCATTTCAATCCTCTCTAATTTTGCAATCTTCTTACCAGATAATCTCCAACCCAACCCAATTGCTTCCACTAATGCTGCCATTGAACTTACCCAATCCCATTGACCTACCTGACAGGCTGCCTCCACCAGTTTTTTACATTGTAGCACCTTCAGAGTCAAGCACAATGACTTCTAACATGCCCAAAGCTTTGAATGGTGTGCGCATTAAAATTGGTCCCGAGCAACTTTGTAACAAACATCACCACCAGAACTCTTTAACAAATCAAACCTCAACAAGATGCTTCCTTTACAACTTTCCCTCAGGGAATAAATGCCATGTCACAGATGAATGCTTAAATGTAGTCAACTAATCAAAGAGACTGTAGACTGGACAAGAATTAAAAATATACTTATTAGACTGAAGAAATCTACTATCAATTGGAACATTTTAAGCTGAATCTAGAGGCACAAGAAACTGCAGATGATGAGCAAAACTGGATCAACACACAAAGTGCTGGAGTAACTCAGCAGGTTAGGCAGCACCTGTGGAGGAAATTCATAGATGTCCTTTTGGGTCAGGACTATTCAGACTGTTTGTACTGGGGTGAGAGTGATGAAAAAGAGGTTAGCCAGGACAAAACCTAGCAAGTGATAGGTGGATACAGGTGAGGGAGGGGGAGATAATGAAAGAGGAGTGAAATGTAAAACCAAAGGGAGGATGTCCCTATCTCCTATACAAAGCTGGTATGTTTAATTGGTGTTATTTTTCCTGAAAATGTTAAGAATGATGTTTCTGTTACTAAAATAATATTAAAATATTTAACATGTAAAGCTTGGAAATAATTGATAACAATCAAATTTTGATTTGATTATATTCGTTCACATTAAAAGACTTCATGGCTAAGGTAAAAAAAAAAACATTATTTTATACATATAAGAAAATTATACTTGTTAGATACAGAGGGCACCTAATATTATTCCAATATTTGAAAAGAGAACAGAAAAAGTGTGGAGAATTGCAGACCAATGAATTGCAGACCAATTGCAAAAGGAAAGAAAGCATTGCATGAGACTGTCGCAGAATAATGCCTGCAAAACATAGGAAACTATATGAAAATAAAGAAAGGCATTAGACCGCTTGCTTGGCATTACAGTCTACTATGTACCATGCTCAGGTCCATTCTCACTGGCCCTCTACATCCTGAAGCCCAAAGCTGTGACTGATCATTGACAGGATCGCTGGCCATGCACTAAGAAGGCCCTCCCTGAATTGCCACTTATTGTTCAGACTGTTCAAGCTATTCAGATATATAATCTATTCAGTCCTGACATTAAGTGACAGAAATAATTATCATAATGCAACATGAAAGAGCGTGTCCCAGACTAGTGAAGCAACAAAAAATTGATCTGAAGGAAGCAGAATGATTACCTGAAACCATCAAAGAAAAATAACATGAATGCTGCAAACAAAAATTGCTGGAAATGCACATTATCTGAAATGTTTGAAAATGGAAGGCTGTATCAGGATTTTGTCAAAAGGTATGTGCATGTGTGATGCCAATTTGGAATAATGCAGTTCGCCAAGAGCAGGAAGGACAAAGTGAGAAATTACTGTGATAGATACAAAATGCTGAAGTCAATGTGGCATCTTCACGCCCACGTTGGTTTTGCATACAGCCTGTCACCACTGGCGACTCGCCAGCAGCCTCACGAGAAGGTCCAGTCCAGCCACAAGAGTTCAATAACAACAAGGTCAGACGCACTAATTGGCCTCATCTGCATAGGGGTTATGATTGGTGAGAATGTAGGTAAAAGGGGATTCTGGAATAAACGTGACACAAGGTGTCTGGCTCAGCTAAGTGTCGTTTGTTCTTTGTTTTCTGTCGTGGGATTCAGTAGATCCTACATCAATATTGTGGACTGAATGGAGATGTTTGTGAAGTGGCATTGTGAAATGCAATGTAACAACTACTGGAAGATAGGATTAACATGAATGGATGTCCACACTACCATGGATGTCCACACTACCATGGATGTCCACACTACCATGGTGGACTGAATGGCCTATTTCTAAGTTGTTGGACTCTGACTCTCTTATCTTTGGGGACATTTAGCCTACAAAATTCACAAATCCACAAATTTTTGAAATAACTTAATTTGTTGACAGACAAAAATGCTGAAGAAACTCAGCGGGTGAGGCAGCATCTATGGAGCGAAGGAAATAGCGACGTTTCGGGTCGAGACTCTTCTTCGGACTGATGTGGGGGTGAGGGGCGGGAAGAAGAAAGGAAGAGGCAGAGACAGTGGACTGTGGGAGAGCTGGGAAGGGGAGGGGGTCTCCGTCTCTTCCTTTCTTCTTCCCGCCCCCCCACTCCCACATCAGTCTGAAGAACAGTCTCGACCCAAAATGTAGCCTATTTCTTTTGCTCCATAGATGCTGCCTCACCCGCTGAGTTTCTCCAGCATTTTTGTCTACCTTTGATTTTCCAGCATCTGCAGTTCCTTCTTAAACTCTTAATCATTTGTTCACATAGATCTGTTGGGCTCCACAGTAGCAAAAGTTACATTTTAAAGGATTTGAATGATCTGTAAAAGCTAATTACCGGACCTCAATCTAACCAACAATGTTTTTTGAATATATTTGATAAAGATCAATTACAGTAATTTAAAGGTACACAAAAAAGCTGGAGAAACTCAGCGGGTGCAGCAGCAGCTATGGAGCGAAGGAAATAGGCAACGTTTCGGGCCGAAACCCTTCTTCAGACTGATCGGGGGTGGGGGGGGGCGGGGACAAGAAAGGAAAAAGGAAGAGGAGCCCAAATGCTGGGGGATGGGAGGAGACAGTAGGGGGACTGAGGAAGGGGAGGAGATTCCTTGACCTCACTATCTCCATTGCAGGTGAGACTTCTGACCGACATCCACTATAAACCCACTGACTCCCATGGCTATCTGGACTACACTTCTTCCCACCCTGCTTCCTGTAAGGACTCCGTCCCCTACTCCCAATTCCTCCGTCTACGCCGCATCTGCTCCACGGATGAGGCGTTCCACACGAGGACATCTGAAATGTCCTCATTATTCAGGGAACGGGGGTTCCCCTCCTCCACCATAGATGAAGCTCGCACCAGGGTCTCTTCCATACCCCGCAACACTGCTCTCTCTCCCCATCCCCCCACTCGCAACAAGGGCAGAGTCCCCCTAGTCCTCACCTTTCACCCCACCAGCCGTCACATACAAAAAGTAATCCTCCGTCAGTTTCGCCACCTCCAACGTGACCCCACCACTCGCCACATCTTCCCATCTCCCCCCATATCTGCCTTCCGCGAAGACCGCTCCCTCCATAACTCCCTTGTCAATTCTTCCCTTCCCTCTCGTACCACCCCCTCCCCGGGCACTTTCCCTTGCAACTGCAAGAGATGCAACACTTGTCCCTTTACCTCCCCCCTCGACTCCGGTCAAGGACCCAAGTAGTCGTTCCAGGTGCGACAGAGGTTTACCTGCATCTCCTCGAACCTCATCTATTGCATCCGCTGCTCTAGATGTCAGCAGATCTATATCGGTGAGACCAAGCGGAGGTTGGGCGATCGTTTCGCCGAACACCTCCGCTCGGTCCGCAATAACCAAGCTGACCTCCCGGTGGCTCAGCACTTCAACTCCCCCTCCCACTCCATCTCCGACCTCTCTGTCCTGGGTCTCCTCCATGGCCACAGCGAGCAGCACCGGAAATTGGAAGAACAGCACCTCATATTCCGCTTGGGGAGTCTGCATCCTGGGGGCATGAACATCGAATTCTCCCAATTTTGTTAGTCCTTGCTATCTCCTCCCCTTCCTCAGTCCCCCTGCTGTCTCCTCCCATCCCCCAGCCTTCGGGCTCCTCCTCCTTTTTCCTTTCTTGTCCCCGCCCCCCCCCCCCACCCCCGATCAGTCTGAAGAAGGGTTTCGGCCCAAAACGTTGCCTATTTCCTTCGCTCCATAGATGCTGCTGCACCCGCTGAGTTTCTCCAGCTTTTTTGTGTACCTTTGATTTTCCAGCATCTGCAGTTCCTTCTTAAACAGTAATTTAAAACTGGGTTCTGAAAATCTGCTGGATTGAATGTATGATTTTAAATTATTTTTGTTCTTGATAAATCCATTTTTAATCAGACTTTACCACATTTCAGTTTTGAAAATACCAAGGAATAATTTTAAACCAATTGTCTTGTAAATGGTCTGAAGAAGGGTCTCGACCCGAAACGTCACCCATTTCTTCTCTCCAGCGATGTTGCCTCTCTTGCTGAGTTACTCTAGCATTTTCTGTCTTGTAAATGGTGTTATAACATGCATCCTTGGAATGATTGCCAAAACGAATTTTGTGTTTAGGTTAGCGCATTGTTAGCAGAAACTTAGTGTTGGGTTGGGAATCATTGTTCAAATGAAAAGAGTTAGGAATTTTCAAAGAATATGTGATGTACACTGAAATCATCAATGCATCAACACTATAAAATCGCCCTCCATAGGTAAAGCTGATTATGAGTTCTAATTTTGGATATTTTGTTTGGTCTACTGCAGATATCAGTTTATTCTTACTCTTATAAAATCAGATCCAGTTTTTTTTAAATTAACACCTAAAATACTATTTTATGATGTTGAAATGTGTTATTGGATTGCACATTTTACATTCTGCTTTCCCTTTAACATAGAAAAAACATATGTGCAAGAGTAGGCCATTCGACCCTTCAAGCCAGCACCGCCATTCAATATGATCATGGCTGATCATCGAAAATCAGTACCACGTTCCTCCTTATTCCCATATCCCTTGATTCCTTTAGCCCTAAGAGCTAAATCTAACTCTCTCTTGAAAACATCCAGTGAATTGGCCTCCACTGCCTTCTGTGGCAAAGAATTGCTCAGATTCACAACTCTCTGTGTGAAGAAGTTTTTCCTCATCTCAGTCCTAAATGGCCTACCACTTATTCTTAAACTGTGATGCTTGGTTCTGGACTCCCCCAACATCGGGAACATTTTTCCTGCATCTAGCCTGTCCGATCCTTTAAGAATTTTATATGTTTCTATAAGATATCCTCTCATCCTTCTAAATTCCAGTGAATACAATCCAGTCGACCCATTCTTTCATCATATATCAGTCCCGCCTTCCCGGGAATGAAACTGGTGAACCTGCGCTGCACTCGCTCAATAGCAATAATGTTCTTCCTTAAATTAGGAGGCCAAAATTGCATACAATACTCCTGGTGAGGTCCCACCGGGGCTCTGTACAACTGCAATAGGACCTCCTTGCTCCTAAACTCAAATCCTCTCGCAATGAAGGCCAACATGCCATTAGCTTTCTACACTGCCTGCTGTACCTGCATGCTTACTTTCAGCACCTCCCCTTTTCCTAATCTAACACCATTCAGATAATAATCTGCCTTCCTGTTCTTGCCACCAAAGTGGATAATCTCACATTTATCCACATTATACTGCATCTGCCATGCATCTGCCCACTCACCCAACCTATTACTACTTCCGGCTGTTCACCTTCCCTCTCGAGGATGTTCTTAAGTCGGCCTGAGACATCTTGGACCCTGGCACCAGGGAGGCAACACACCTTCCTCGAGTCTCGCCTGTCGCCACAGAATCTCCTGTCCGCTCCTCTGATAGTTGAGTCACCCACCACTATGGTTCTGCCTAACGTCGGTCTCGCCGGTCAAGCCTCAGCGCCAAGATTCGAGTTACAGACCGGTCTGCCGCTCGGACTGGAAGCATCGTCTGCCCCAACAACTCCCAAGAGGGTGTACCTGTTTTCAAGAGGCACTTCCACCGATGTCTCCTGCACTAGTTTCATCCCCTTTCTTTTCGTCTCTAACCGCCGCACCTCTTGTGCTCTTGAATCGCACTTCTTGTACTCTTGGATCAGAAAGTTAAGATATTAACTTTGTTAATGAAAGCAGTGAATAATTTGCAAACTGATCTCAAAGTGCATTTTTAATGAATTACATTAAAAACTCAATTTTCTCCAATTTAATATAATCCTTTGCTCATATCTAAATATACAGTGGCTTGCAAAAGTATTCATACCCCTTGAGCTTTTCCACATTTTGTCACGTTACAACCACAAACGTAAATGTATTTTATGGGGATTTTATGTGATAGACCAACACAAAGTGGCGCATAATTGTGAGGTGGAAGGAAAATGATACATGGTTTTCAAATTTTTTTACAAATAAAAAACTGAAAGGTGTGGCGTGCAAAAGTATTCAGCCCCCTTTATTCTGATACCCCTAAATAAAATCCAGTGCAACCAATTGCCTTCAGAAGTCACCTAATTAGTAAATAGAGTCCACTTGTGTGTAATCTACTCTCTGTATAAATACAGCTGTTCTGTGAAGGCCTCAGAGGTTTGTTAGAGAACATTAGTGAACAAACAGCATCATGAAGCCCAAGGAACACACCAGACAGGTCAGGGATAAAGTTGTGAAGAAGTTTAAAGCAGGGTTAGGTTATAAAAAAATATCCCAAGCTTTGAACATCTCACGGAGCACTGTTCAATCCATCATCCGAAAATGGAAAGAGTATGGCACAACTGCAAACCTACCAAGACATGGCCGTCCACCTAAACTGACAGGCCGGGCAAGGAGAGCATTGATCAGAGAAGCAGCCAAGAGGCCCATGGTAACTCTGGAGGAGCTGCAGAGATCCACAGCACAGGTGGGAGAATCTGTCCACAGGACAACTATTAATCGAGCACTCGTTGAAAAAAAGCCATAAGAAGTCCCGTTTGCAGTTTGCCACAAGCCATGTGGGGGACACAGCAAACATGTGGAGGAAGGTGCTCTGGTCAGATGAGACCAAAATTGAAGTTTTTGGCCTAAATGCAAAACGCTATGTGTGGCGGAAAACTAACACTGCACATCACCCTGAACAGACCATACCCACTGTGAAACATGGTGGTGGCAGCATCATGCTGTGGGGATGCTTTTCTTCAGCAGGGACAGGGAAGCTGGTCAGAGTTGATGAGAAGATGGATGGAGCCAAATACAGGGCAATCTTGGAAGAAAACCTGTTAGAGTCTGCAAAAGACTTGAGACTGGGGCGGAGGTTCACCTTCCAGCAGGACAACGACCCTAAACATACAGCCAGAGCTACAATGGAATGGTTTAGATCAAAGCATATTCATGTGTTAGAATGGCCCAGTCAAAGTCCAGACCTAAATCCATTTGAGAATCTCTGGCAAGACTTGAAAATTGCTGTTCACAGACGCTCTCCATTCAATCTGACTGAGCTTGAGCTATTTTGCAAAGAAGAATGGGCATAAATTTCAGTCTCTAGATGTTCAAAGCTGGTAGAGACATACCCCAAAAGACTTGCAGCTGTAATTGCAGCGAAAGGTGGTTCTACAAAGTATTGACTCAGGGGGGCTGAATACTTTTGCACGCCACACTTTTCAGTTTTTTATTTGTAAAAAAATTTGAAAACCATGTATAATTTTCCTTCCACTTCACAATTATGCACCACTTTGTTTTGGTCTATCACATAAAATCCCAATAAAATACATTTACGTTTGTGGTTGTAACGTGACAAAATGTGGAAAAGTTCAAGGGGTATGAATACTTTTGCAAGCCACTGTATCTTCACCAAGCCAATGATGTTTTAATTCAGAAGATTCATTCATGATTCAAGAAGCCAATGAAGTCAAAATTACATTATATATTATGTGTTTTTCTGAAAATCTTCCATTTGTTAAATATATTTTTTTTTACCAGGCAGGTCAAGTCAATCCAACAGTGAAACTATTTGTAGTAAACCTCTATGGACCAACTCATACTCTTGAATTGATGCCTCCGGAGAGCTTCAAATCCAAGTAAGATTCAGTTCACAATCACCCTCATTGTATAATTTTGAGAAGATTGATATCGAGTGGTCTAGTTACAGAATTTGCAGAGAACATACCACATGAATCTGGATTACAGCTGAATAATTATTTAGGGTTTCAGATTCCAGTATAGAACAATCACGCAATGAACCAACCTTCCATTCTTTTCTCTTAAATTTCCCTTATTTTTTACTGGAGCACATCATCCACTCATTACGTTAGTGAATCGGTTAATATTAATGACATGGGAGGTAGCATTGTACATTGATAATGATACCGTCATGCAAAAGTTCAATCAAATTTGCTTAATCCATTCACTTACTTTCCATTATAGATCCAGCAATAATTGTAACATATCCAATATTTCATCTTGAACACACAGTTAACATCAAGATGATGAGACAAACCTTGAATATGAAACTTTGACAATTGTGAATATTGGCCTCACTGTTGAGGTTGACACATCGTCAGAATATCATAGGAGCCAGCAACCGAGCCATTGCGGTTGATTTAAAGATTCATGCCATTCAGGGATCAAAGTACACTGTAAAGATTAGCTACTGAGATTAACCTGCTTCACAGCTTCAGTTTACTAGGCAGCAGTGTGTGCTGGCTGTTAGGGGATAAAGGGAAAACCATGGTTTCCTTTCCTGAAGTGACTGTGACCTTACTGATTACATTGGTACAAATGCTGCCTCCCGTGAATATACTGCAATATGTCAAACTGAATAGCAAGTATAAAGTTTACTGCTGTGCACTCAGCAACCTATAGTTTTCTAATGATGAGATGCATCAAAATAGGGGCTCAATAGTCAAAAATCACATGATGATTTATTCCTGGTGAAGACTTTTTCACATTATTACTTTAATCGGGGTCTTTTATTATTTGACGTACTAAACTGCTGGATCTATTTCATGCTGTCACATTCAATGATATTAATATGTAAGTTAATGACAGTTTATATCAATTCTGAGATTCCTTTTTTTTTCAAACAGAGAATATTATATCACAATGGTAAAATGGGTCAGCAGCACCAAGACGGTGGTAAACTGGTTGAACAGACCTCAAAATGTCTCCATTCTTACCACGTGTGAAATAACAACTGGGGCTTGTTCTAAGGTAGGACATTCTGCCGGCTCGTAACCTTTTAGTGATCTGAAATGCAGTTGAATGCTAGAACACCTTTGAGGACACTTAGAATCGACATACAAATTTGAGAGTAAATAAAAGCGATCAATTTTATTTTCAACAGTTAAAAGTTTTATCTATCAAACATTGTTGTGGTTTTTTTTTATTTGACAAAGTTGTTGAGAATTAGATTATTACATACGGAGCTTCTGAATAATTTAAAGTTCCAAATTAGTGTAATTCGTTAAACATGGAGGAATACCAGTCTTCTTCTTGTACATATTGTTTAACTTAGCTTTGTATGCTTCCCCAGAATATGAATGTTATCTTTACTGTAATTAAACATGGCATATTCTGCTGACCCTTGCCTTTGGAAAAAAGAATTGTTTTAATGCAAAGTTTTTTTTGCCAGTTGTCTTGCCTCTTACTTCGCGCCAGAATTTCTGAATCTGTCAAAAGGGATTGCTGGGGAGGAAATTGGGTCTGCGTCTGTAGGTGGGTGAGCTTTTCCTCAGTGCAACAATGGTGCATTCTCCTGCTCCCAGCTCAGTCCAGAGGTAGCAGAAGCTGTTAATTAGCCCCAATAGTTTGACAGCATTCAGCGAGGTACCACGATGAGTTGTTGTTCATCACTCGTTCTCAAATTAGACCATGACACCTAGTTTATGCTGTTGCGATGTGTACAGAGGTGGCTTATTAGACCAATATAGGCTTGGCAGTTCCTTCACATAGGTAACAAAGGTGTAAGGTCACTGTGGCATCAGTGGTTTTTAATGTTTGAAATTCTCTTTTCGTGTTTGCTTCCTCCATTCATATCGTGAGTGTCAATTAGAGCTAAAGGCCTAAATCTTGGCAGGCTAAACAAGATCTAAGCATTGGCTGCTTACTTCAAGAACATATTTATAAAAATATCTGATCCCAAGCTACAGTAAGACAATTTATAGTAAAGATACAAACACATGAACATCTTACGACCATTTACAAAGCCGTGACATATTATTAGACATCCTTCCAGAGAGATAATGGATTGTTTTCCCATTCCTCTTTCATTTTATTCCTTTTGTTTTATCAATTTAGAAACACGAAGCAGTCTCTGAAGTCTGGCTTTCTAGACAAGTAAGTAAAACATTTGATTAAGAAATTATAGCAAAAAACTAGTTAATGTGAATGAATTTATCTTTTTTTTTAAAAGATGTCAAATATTAAATAGTAATGTAGTACAAGTAGTTACAAACTTGTGTTCTTATAGGAACAGAGGAAATGCTAGATAAGATCAAGCTCAAATCTAGTTTTCCCTCTCATATCCTACATCGTATTGTTCAATGATAATAGACTTGTTAAAAATCATAATTATCAATGTCTAACAATTAATCTACATGGTGGGAAATCACCATGATGTATAGCTGTGGGGTCAAGTTCACCTGTGTTCTGCTAAGCATGTTTCAAATGACATGTACTGTATAATTATTCATATATACTATTTCTGAAAAGAACACTAAGAAATGGGTTGGCTTGATAGTACAGGGTTGCAAGCTGTGGGAGATTAGGAGCTGGATGGCCCTAAACGCAAAAGGGAAAATAGAATTTCAGCTTTTGTTGAGTAAATCAGGAATCATATGTACAGTATAATAGGGTCTGGTGGGACTTGGTCGGGGACCAGACTGTACATTGGATACAAGGGGAATGGTAGTCAGGGAGTCAAGTGTATATTGGATAGGTCAGGGTCAGCAGAAAGGTAAGGTCAAGAAATAGGTGCAGTGAAACATTTGAGCATCCCGGAATTTTGGGGAAGTATTTTACTGATCTTCAGGCCACATAGATGTCCCTGTAAGACTACAAGTGATGCACGCACCAGGCCAAAGTGCTCCAAGTTCACCCCCATGATATTCCAAATGGAAAGCTGTAATGGAAAAGGCATTTTCCCGCACATCATGTCATAGATGTGCGGGAAAATGTATTTTCCATTACAGCTCTCCAATTTGCCTGATTTTACCTATGTATTCCAAATTAACTTGAAATTCTATTGCATAGTGTTAAGAAAACAAACACTGTAGATTTAATCTGTAGGTCTGCAGCCTACAGTCTATTGAGGGCAAGGTTATTTGCTGGGGGTAAAAGTTTGCAACCAGAAATCAGCTCTCAATTTCACCACTGCTTTTTTCTTGCACTGAATGGAAAGTAAATAGCTGGCTCATTTACTTTTTTTAAATCCAGTAATAACAATTGAAATTAACCCCCATGTATTAGTCTTCCTCTGAGATATACAATTAGCCCAATCTGCAGATTATTCTATTTAACTCTAATACTTTATACATTATTTGAAAACTAATTTTCCAATGCCTTTTCCATGTAGCATTGTACAAAATCTGCTGAATTTGGATTACCATGTATTTTCTGATGTTGGTAGATCAAATATTTCTAGAGCTCCTCTACTGAGACAAATAGAATTGAATACTGGCAGCTAAACCTGTACCCTTTAAAATAAAACAAACAAGTTTAATAATCAGGCCAAATTAGAAGAAGAATTTCACCACCTATGGTTGTCAAGCACCACAGCCAGACTATTTTAATGTTAGTGAAAATTGTATCAACACTGTAAAGTAAAACAGTGATATCATGTTATATACTGTACAGAAAGTTGAACTCTATGGAAAGCTATTAAATGAGCAGTTTATTCAGCGCCTTACAATGAGTTCATCTGTCAAATCACTTCAGAAAATCAAGTGTGAGTGATCCTCCAAATATATTGCTTCCCATTTTGGTTTTTCATTTCATAAGGTTTTGTTGAGATTAATTTGTGGATTAAAACATGCAAAAATAGTGACGTCTAATTAATGGTCCCATCATAGTGAAAATTTATAGAGCCATATATGTAGAAACAGGGAACTGCAGATGCTGGTTTACACAAAAAAAAGACACAAAGCGCTGAAGTAACTCAGTTGGTCAGGCAGCATCTCTGGAGAACATGGATAGGTGACATTTTGGGTCGGGACCTTTCTTCAGAATGTTTGTGGGAGGGGGAGTGGGGGGGGTGGGTGGGAGTTGGAATGGCAGAAAGCCTGGCAGGAGATGCAGTGAGGGGCCTTTTTGATAGGCAGGTGGTTGGGCCAAAGGGCAGAGATGAAAAGGTAGAACGTGTGAGACAAAAGGATTGCAGTTGAAAATAGTGAAGCTAGAGGAAGGAATAACTTTGGAGTAAAAAAAGGTCACTCTTCCATTATAAGACCCAATTGTAGACAAATAAACTAGATAAAATCAAAGGATGATGAATGCCCAGTCATAATTATAGAATGAACTGTGAATTGATTTTGTAGAGCTGTATCTATTTACGAGTGTTCTTGGACAAACTTGCAGATTTATGGAGGACTTCAGCAAACATTCACCAATCTATGGTTAGTCTTAAAGGAAAACGTATTCCCACTCTGAATGTGGGATGCACAATTAAATAAATTTAAATCACAATTCCAGCAGGTAAAAGCATTTGGGGCTCTGAGAAAAGGAAAGATATTCAATCCGCTCTTTCTCCATTTATATTGTTCAGAAGATATTTGAGAAAGGTCCAGGCTTACTAAAGTTGAATAGTAGTTGCATTTCTGGTAAGACTGAAAAATCATGACTAATAAAACGAAGTTCTGTAAAATCTATTAACGTTTCTTTCAAATTTAGGCTAGGTATTCTTGTAGAGATGTTTAAAATTATGAGGGGTACAGAGAGGGGTGAGTAGCATAGTGGGACTGCTGGTAGAGCTGGTGCCTAGCAGCGCCAGAGACTTGGGTTTATTCCTGACCTCCAGTGCTATCTATGTGGAGTTTGCACATGTTCCGTGTGACCGTGTCGGTTTCGTCCGGATTCTCCGGTTTCCTCCCACGTCCCAAAGATGTACGGGTTTGTAGGTTAATTGGCCTTGAAAATTGCCCCTAATGTATCGGGAATTGATGAGAATGAAATATAAAATAAATAGGGTAAATGCACAATAAGTTTTTTACCCAGAGTAAAGGAATCAAGAACCAGAGGATACAGGTTTGAGGGGAGAGGTGAAACAAGCTGCCGGAGGAAGAAGATGAGGTAGGTACTATAATAACATTTAAAAGACATTTGGACTGGTACTTGGATAGGAAAGGTTTTAGAGTGATATGGGTCAAACGTGGGCAGTAGATGAGTCATCTTGGTCAGCATGAACAAGTTGGAACGAAGAGCTTGTTTCCAAGTTGTACAACCCTAGGTATTGATTATCGTTTAACTTTATCTATTTTATTATCTGTCTTTGGGACTTAAATGGAAGCATTCTCTTTTTACCAAGAAATATGGGGCCCAGCTTCAGACTCCAGAGTATAGAATGCTTCTTTTCAAAAACCATACATGATGCTCAAAATGTCTCTTACTGTACTGATCTAGTGACCAGTCATGCATTTCCTTGAGAAATCTAACTCCTTGATCATAATAACCTTGTCTGTGAGAACAAAAAGAACAGTGTCAGACAGGTCAGGAGTATTCAACTGTAGATTAGACGACTTGAATTTTTAAATTCAATTGGTTTTCTAATGATGATGCTGTTGATGTTTTTTTAGAATGAGGAACCAGTATTCTCAGAGGACGGTAGCAAGTTTTTTATGACTGTTCCTGTAAAACAAGGTGGTCGTGGAGAATTCCATCACATAGCAATGTTCACTCTTCAGGTAAGTTAGAGCGAATTGTGCTTTATCAATAAAAACTGTTTTTGTTATTCAGAAGACAGCCCAAAATATGAGTGATAAGATTCCAGATGGTACTACTTTTTGTCTGTCAAATGAACCTCATCTAAATTAATTAACTACAAAAGATGTTACATTCTTGGAATACTAATTGTTTTCACATTTGTTCTTGTAAACATTCCAAGCTTTGATTGATGTTGGTTAGAAGAAGCTAAATTAAAATAATTACTAGTCAACACAGAATAAAATCCTGCAATTGGCCATTTATTTGATTGAAGGAGTATAATGTGTAGGAATGATCTTGTTTCTGCTTGCATCAAACTTGCAGAAAATTTGACGTTATTGTGTGTGATCAGATTTTACAAGCACAGGAAAATAATTCTTCTGAAATCTTGGTGTAATTTTTTTTTCATTTAAAGCAAGGCCAGCATTTATTGCTCATTTCTAATTTCTTTGGACCAAGCGTAGGCTTGGCGATCACTTCTCCCAACACCTCAGCTTGGTTCGCACTAACCAACCTAATCTCCTGGTGGCCCAGCACTTCAACTCCCCCTCCATTCCGAATCCGACCTTTCTGTCCTGGGCCTCCTCCATGGCCAGAGTGAGTCCCACCGCAAATTTGAGGGGCAGCACCTCATATTTCACTTGGGTCGTTTAAACCCCAGCGGTATGAACATTGACTTCTCCAATTTCAGGTAGTCATTTCTTTCTACCTCCTTCCCCTCCCCTTCCCAGCTCTCTCACAGCCGACTGTCTCCGCCTCTTCCTTTCTTCTTCCACCCCCCCCCCCCCCACCTCCACATCAGTCTGAAGAAGGGTCTCGACCCGAAACGTCACCTATTCCTTCGCTCCATAGATGCTGTCTCACCCGCTGAGTTTCTCCAGCATTTCTGTCTACCTAATTTCTATTGAGCTACTTTGAGGTGAGCTACTTTCTTTAACTATGGTCCATATGGTATAGCTGTTGTCACGTTGGTGCTCAGTGGTAGATTTTATACTTTCTTACCAAGAAAAATGAAAGAATTGGAGATGACCGAGTCTGAATAGTATATGATTAGGAGAGGATCTTGGAGGTTATGATGTACCTATATGTCTACAGATGGGACAAGCCTTAGATTTAAGAGGTACTGTTGAAGATGTTTTGGGAAGTTACTAAGAAGTTTCTTATGGAGGGATATATTGCTGTCATAGTATGGTAGGAGAGGAGAGTGTGAACATTTTTAAAGGTAAAGGATGAGAATGTCACTTAATTGTGCTGATTATTTCTGGTTGGTCCTGAGGTTCTTATGTATTTCTGGAACTGCCCTCATCAAAATAGTGAAGAGTATTCCATGACATTCCAAACTTGAATATTGAAATGGTCATAAGGTGTTGGGGTGACAAGGGGTGGGTCGCAGATGATCTCACCTCTGACATTCTGTCAATAAGCATGGTATCCAGTTAGGTTTCTGGTCAATGATGAAATTAGTTGATGACTAATTGTGGGATATGGCAAGGGATACGGGAAAGGGATATGGCAATTGCAATGGCACCAATTGTGTTCAAGATGGTCATGGCCAGGAACATATTTAGTATAAGTGCCACCTGCTACAGGTAACATCACAGTTGTCCAGATGCAGTTTGGTTTTGCATATGCAGTTGTTTCATGAACTTAACACTATCACAATGGTATTGTCAGACATTGCATTAGACATTGGTCTTATTGTGAAGGCAGAACTCGATCTTAAAATGAGCCGCATGGAGGTCATTACTAGCAATATTATTGTGAACATATGCATGTGGCTCTGATGGATAAGTGAGGATATTCAGCTGGCGACCAAAATAATTTAGAATAATATTTCACCATTCGGCGGCTAGGGATACTATGAACAGATGGTGGAACGTATTGTTGATCATCCACAGTTTGATTGAGGGTTACTTAAGAACCCTAGCAGAATCAGATTTATCTGCTTTACTACACGTGTAGTTTTGACGAACACACCAGGTAGTTCACATTTCTTTAACTTCACTTCGGTTTAGGATGCAGTACAAAATTAGGTCGGCCGTAAATTGGTTTGAAGTTCAGTTCAATGCACAGTTGAAGTGCTATGCCTTTTGATATTGCTGTACAAGTCTTACCTTACTGAAATAGATAGTTAGGACTAGACGCTCATGGCTGGAGCCTGCTTGGAAGTATAAAATACGAAAAGAAGAGGAATTATCATTAAGCCTCAAGATCGTGATCTCAAGATCAAGTTCTATCGTATCGCATCTTAGTAAAATTCACATTGCAGAACACCTTAGTTACAGATGCCCACATAGTAATAGATTATTTAGATCTTCACCCACAAGATCTATGTTATTAATTTCTGTTGAATACGTTTGTGGACTCTCAGAAGCAAACAATGTGTGCATGGAGCAATCAGGTTTTAGGTTAAAATATGCTGTGCAGCACATAAAAGTGAGGTGTCACACATAGAATTTATAATCCACTAACTTTAAAATAAGCATTATCTTTAAACACCATAATTTTCATGTAATACCAAAAATATGGGCCAAACTCTCCATTCCCTTCATATCCATGTGTTTGCCTAAAATCCTTTTAAATGCCACCACCATATCTGCCTCCACCACAATCCCTCATAGTATGTTTCAGGCACCCGCCCCACTGTAAAAAACCTTGCCCTGCACATCTTTAAACTTTGCCCCTCTCACCTTGAAACTATGCCCCTCTCACCTTGAAACTATGTCTTTGATGTTTACACCCTCAGAAAAAGACTATCTATCATATCCATGCCTCTCATAATTTTATATACTACTTTCATTTTTGCACTGGTATGAACTAGAATAAATCAAAATTATTCTATTGAAGCTTGACATTACTATTTTTTGTACGTTTACAGACAGGTTGTGGGGGGAGAGAAAGCAGGTTAACGTTTTCTCTCTGAATTGTGCCTAATTGTACCTTGATAAAAAGTAATTCAGGAAGATGCAGTGTACTCTTCTTCACCCTTTTCAACCACAGCGAAACAATCAACTGGACAAGTAACAAAACAGGCACAACTAGACTTTAGTCTTTATAGATACAGTACGGACACAGGCCCTTCAGCTCACCGTGTCTGCGTCAATTTTACCGAACACAATTAACCTATAAACCTGTATGTCTTTGAAATGTGGGAGGAAACCCATGTGGTCACAGAGAGAAAGTACAAACTCCAGACAGACAGCACCCATAGCCAGGATCGAACCCAGGTGTCTGGTGGCAACTCTACTGCAATGCCACTATGCCACCTATATTCAACTAATAGAGCTACTGCCTCAAAGTTCTAGAGACTCTCTGTGGCTACATGGATTTCCTCCAGGTTGTCTAGTTTCCTCACACATCCCAAAGGCATTGGGGTTGTTGTGTTAATTGGCCACTGTGAATTACCCCAAGTATGTAGTGAATAAGGGGTAGTCCATTTAGAACTGAGATGAGGAAAAACTTTTTCATACAGAGAGTTGTGAATTTGTGGAATTTTCTGCCTCAAAAGGCAATGGATGTATTCAAAAGTGTTAGATAGAGCTCTTAGGGCTAGCGGAATCAAGGGGTATGGGGAGAAGGCAGGAAAGGGGTACTGATTGTGGATGATCAGCCATGAATGGCGGTGCTGGCTCGAAGGGCCGAATGGCCTACTCCTGCACCCATTGTCAATATATCTATGTATCTATGAATGGGAGAGTGTAATGGGAGATGTTGAGAATGTGAGGAGAATAAAAACATAGGATCATTGTAAATGAGTGGTTGTGGCTAAGGACTCGGTGAGCCAAAGAACTTGTTTCCATACTATGACTATGTGTTATCCCAAACTGTAGATCATGACACAAAGTTAAATTTATCCATTAATAAACATCAAATTTTCTAATTATCATCATGTTGCAATTTGTGGGAGCTTGCTGTGCTGGCTTCTAGACTCCTGGAAAATGGGAACCATTAAAATGGAATACAGTTTGTGAGCTACTGATCTAGAAGGCTTTGGAAAGCCTTTTACTGCAGAAAATTGATTAATATGTTCAGCAGAACACCCATTTCTCAACACACAGGCAAATGGCTAACAAGTCACGAGAAAGCATATTTCAGAAGCAATATCCACCACAAGCGGCTGATGTACTGGCAGTTTGATTTAGAACATTATTTGGTGTTCTGAACAATCTACCTCTGAGAGGGCATTGCTGTGTGAGAGCTTATTCAGACATAAATGACATTGATGATTCAAGGACTTGAAGCTCACGGGTATGATAAGATTTCTAGAACTGAACATTGCCTTTGGAAAAGCAAAGATTAACAGGTGACATGAGTTCTCAATTGTAACATAACGTACAATAACTGCCCTCGAGGGAAATTTCTATTTTATTTTGTCTCGTGCATTGATCACAAGAAATACATCTTGCTGAAGGCCAACTGTTTTAAATTATTTTTACCTCATTTCTTGTACCGATGTGTATCCTTAAGTTTTTGACATCTTCCTAAGCCATTATTGAACCCTTTCTATGCCACTGTAAACAACTTTCTTCCTATTTCCAAGGAACAAGAAAATAGCTTTCATAAAGATTGGAAGAAAATAGTTACTGTAAATTTGTTGCATTATAGAATTCATTTTCTACCTCTTTTAAGCCTGTTCAGTGGCACCAGTGTTAAAGTATTGCAGAAGCTTGCTTAAAATGCTTAATGTGGCCAAGCTTGCAGATGGCACAAAGATAGGTGGAAGGGCAGGCAGTGTAGAGAAACCAGGGACTCTGCAGAATGACTTGGACAGTTTGAGAGAGTGGGCTGAGAGTGGCAAGTGGAATACAGCGTAGCAAAGCAAGGAGTCATGCATTTTGGTACTGGGCATTAAGAGAGAGAAGACAATTCAGAAATCCACAATACACAATACACCGGCCAACATGTCCCAGCTACACTAGTCCCACCAGCCCACGTTTGGTCCATATCCCTCCAAACCAAACCAAAAGTTGTAAAGGGCCTTGGGAGTGCTGGTGCAGGACTCCCAAAAAGTTAATTTGCAAGTAAAATTGGGAGTAAGGAAGGCAAATACAACGTTACCAGTTATTTCTAGAGGACTAGAATATAAAAACAGGGATGTATTGCTGAGTATTTATAAGGCACTGGTCAGACTGCATCTGGAGTATTGTTAGCAGTTTTGCACCCCATATCTGATGAAGGATGTGCCTGATGGAGAAGATCCAGAGGGGGTTTACGAGAATGATCCCAGGAATGATATGATGAGCACTGGGCCTGTACTGGCTGGAATTTAGAAGGAAGAGGGGGGACCACATTGAAACTGAATAGTGAAAGACCTGGATAGAGTGGATGTAGAGAGGATGTTTCGACTAGTGGAAGAGTTTAGGACTAGTAGCCATGGTCTCGGAATAAAAGGATGTACCTTTAGAATCTATGGAATTCAGTGTGAAGTCAATGGATATTTTTAAGGCAGAGATTGATGGATATTTGATTAGTAAGGGTGTCAGGGGTTATGAGGAGAGGGCAGTAGCATGGGGTTGAGAGGGCAAGATCGATCGGCCATGATTGAATGGCGGAGTAGACTTGATAGGCTAAATGGCCTAATTCTGCTCCTATAACATGAACTTATGAAAGTGAAATAGATATTAGATGTTAATGCACTAGTATAAACTGGTGGATTGCTTATTTAGGGGGAAAAATGAATCCAGGTGATAATAACAGGTTATCCAAACTGTGTATCTATGAGCCATCTGTCTCAATCCAATGTGATCCGATTCTGGATTTTAACTCCAGTGCACTGTTTTGTATGTTGAAGGCAATAGCAACAACATATGTACATAGAACGTTCAATATGATAGAGAAGTGGAAAGGGAATTAAATTTACGTTGAGAGCCAAAGGCAATGTTTTCAGTATCTGCATTATTTAGTGGGAAAAAAATTGCAAACCAAGTACTTACTGTCTGGCAAGCAATCCCATAATTTAGAGATAGCAAGAACTGAAGACAATTAGTGATGACGTATCTATCATCAAACTGCATGCAGAAAATTATGCTGCAAAGGACCATTGCATACATGAGATACAGGAGAGGTGAAAGATCATCCCAGGAAAATTATGCAGCTGCCTGAAGAGAAACTACCATAGGTGACAGATAAGAGTGGAAACAATAGACTGTGGTTTCATGCAATTGGAGAATCATTGGTGGAGGAACCACATAAAAGGCTGCTGATCAGCTGAGAAGAATAAAGATGGTCAGATAATCGTTGTTATGACACATGGCATTCCATTAGTGGCTTTGATAATATATTTTTCAGAACTGTGGCGAGAGCCAGAAGAGATTGGAGAGATTTATCAAAGTGTTCAAGGAAACTCACATTCGCGAGTACAGCACATTCAAGGTCTTTAGAGGGGAAAGCAAATATAGGGTTGGGGCCAGGCTTTGAATGGCATAGTAATCTTTCGAAAGGGAAGCATTCCAGAACCTTAAGAGGAGGAACAATTAACAATATCAACCATCATTAGAGTCCAGAGAGGAAATCTGAGTGGTCAATAGCTAGCGGGAGAAAAATAGAGACAATAGGAGGGACATACCACGGTCAAGATGAGCTTGGGGGTTAAAAATGGAGCTTAAGCACACGTTGGAAGGAACATTAAGGTGGACAGTAACTATATATCTAGCCTGGCTAATTCTGGGACTTGGTCTGTGCTCTTTTTCAATCTCTATTTATCTAAATATTAGTCTTTAAAGTATCTGTAGAGAAAAGACACAATAATTTATTTTATTAATTCTAATGCTGTAGAAAGGCTGGCCTTTTCTTCCCTCTGGATTAGCTTAGCAAGCCATTTAGATCTAAGAGGGACCACTACATGGCAACTTAAGATGGCTATTAAATACTAGCCTTGTCAGTAAGGCCGACACTTCAAATATAAATGTTTTAAAGTTTATAATTGCATCAGCAGATGGGGAATATGTTTTGTAAGATCTATGCTGCCTTCAGCAAGTCCATTTATTTTCTGCTTCTTATCATCTTCCTGCAGGATGACATCCTTTTAAAACTTATAACTGCACCAGATTTCCTCACATTGAATATCCAATTAAACCCCCCTTGTATGGTTTGTCAGAATTGGCTATTACTGAAATAGTCAAATAGCAAAACCTGTTATATATCCAACTTTAGTTTAATTTACAGATACAGCACGGAAACAGGCCCTTCAGGCCACTGAGTCTGCGCCGACCAGCGGTCCATGCACACTAACACTATCCTACACACACTAGAGACAATTTACATTTATAGGAAGCCAATTAATGTACAAACCTGTACGTCTTTAGAGTGTGGGAGCCAACCGAAGATCTCTGAGAATACCCATGCAGGTCAGGGAGAGTATGTACAAACTCCGTCAGTGGCAGGAAAGCTATTGGGTGGGTTTGTCTGGATATTTAATTTACTCAAATTTGGAAGAGAATGGACTAATTAAGGAAAGTGAGTGACAATAGACAATAGACAATAGACAATAGGTGCAGAAGTAGGCCCTTCGGCCCTTCAAGCCAGCACCGCCATTCAATGTGATCATGGCTGATCATCCCCAATCAGTACCCCGTTCCTGCCTTCTCCCCATATCCCCTGACTCCGCTATTTTTAAGAGCCCTATCTAGCTCTCTCTTGAAAGCATCCAGAGAACCTGCCTCCACCGCCCTCTGAGGCAGAGAATTCCACAGACTCACCACTCTCTGTGAGAAATAGTGTTTCCTCATCTCTGTTCTAAATGGCTTACTCCTTATTCTTAAACTGTGGCCCCCTGGTTCTGGACTCCCCCAATATCGGGAACATGTTCCCTGCCTCTAACGTGTCCAAACCCTTATAAATCTTATATGTTTCAATGAGATTTCCTCTCATCCTTCTAAACTCCAGAGTGTACAAGCCCAGCTGCTCCATTCTCTCAGCATATGACCGTCCCGCCATCCACTGAGTGAAATGAAGGGAATTAACCTTGTAAACCTTCGCTGCACTCCCTCAATAGCAAGAATGTCCTTCCTCAAATTAGGGGACCAAAACTGCACACACAGTGTAGCTTTGTGTGGGCAGTTCATCTCTTGAGTTTCATTTAGGAGGATGACGATGGTGATTGACGAGGACAGGGCAGTGAATGTTATCTACAGAGACCTTATTAAGACATTGTGACAAAATCACACATGATAGGCTGAACCTGAAGATTAAAGTGTGTGGAATCTACAGCGACTTTGTTGTTAGGATTCAAAACTCACTTACCCATAGAAGACAAAGGGTATTGGTGGAAGGATGCCATTCTGTGACTAATGGTGTTTTTTTTGCCATAGATAGAAATGACGGATGCAAATGTGGATGGATTGTTTTGTAAATTTTTAGAGGACACAAAAAATGGCTGAGTTGCAGACAGTGAAGTAGACTGTCAAGGGATACACAGGGTATTGCACATTTATACATATGGGTGGAGAAATGAGAGATAGTGTTTAATCAGGCCAGATGTAAGTGTTGCACTTTGGGAAGTCAAATGCTAAGGGAGAAGGGGGGAAGTATACAGTTAACAGCAGGACCTGCAACAGCAATGATTTACAATGGTTCTTGCGGTCTAAGTCCAAAGCTTCTTGAAAGTGGCAACATAATTAAATAGAGTGGTAAAGAAAGTGTAAGGCATGCTTACCTTCATTGGTTGGAGCATTGAATGTAAGAGACGGGAAGACAGGTTGCAGTTTTAGGGCACTTTGGTTGGGCCGCAATTTTAGTATTGGTGTAGTTCTGGTTGCCCCATTTACAGGAAAGATAATAATAATAATAATAATAATAATAATAATAACTTTATTTATAAAGCACTTTAAACAACTACAGTTGCCACAAAGTGCTGTACATGAGAAATCATGAACAAAAAGCTATTACAAACAATTAAAAACCATTAAAAACCGTAAAACGAAGGACTATAAAAAACACACTAAAAATTAAAAGACATTAAAAGCACTAAAAACAGGAGCAATGCCTCAGCCAGTGTCGAACGCCAAAGAATAAAAATATGTTTTTAGGGAGGATTTGAAGATGGACAGTGAGGGGGCCTGTCTGATGTGCAACGGCAAGGTGTTCCAGAGTGCCGGAGCAGCAACAGAAAAGGCTCTATCCCCTCTGAGCTTCCGCTTAGACCTTGGTACCTCAAGGAGCAGCTGATCAGCTGAAAGATGTGGAGGCATTGGGGAGAGTGCAAAAGAAGTTTACCTGGATGCTGCCTGGATTTTAGAGGGTATTCGCTATAAAGAGAGGTTGAACAAACTTGGATTGTTTTGATTGGACAACTTAGGATGAGGGTAGATCTAATAGGAATGTAAAATTAAGACATAATTGATAGGGAAACAGATAATCATAGGGATGCAAAACAGTCAGAACCTTTTTCTGAGGGTGGAAGTGTTAAATAGTTTAAGGTCAGATGGAGAAAGTTTAAAAGAGATGTTTGTGGCAGGTATTTTACACAGAATGCACCTCCAAGGGTCATGGTGAATGCAAATGTGATTTTGGCATTTGATAGGCTTTTAGAAAGGCTATCAAATATGTCAGGATTGGAGGGATATAGATCTTTTGCAAGCAGAAGGGTGTAGTTTAATTTGTCGTTTATTATTCAACATAGATATTGTGGGCCGAGGGGCCCATCCCTGTGCTGAAGTGTTTGATGTTCTATGAGCTGCTAAATTTATTTTTTGGTTTTGAAAATAGCATTCCCTGCTGGAGAACATCCTATGAATAAAACAAAATATGTAGATCAAATGTCCTTTCTGAATTTTAGTGAAATTAGCAGCTAATTAGCAAGGTAGGAATGGTACAATTCAAGGACAACTTCACAATGAAGATAACTATGCGCGGGATTCTGGCACAGTACAATTAGCCCCAGTGACAGGAAGGAACCTCTGGGAGTTTGCAGACAATTTATCTTGCCAGAGACAAATTGATCCTGTATACTTTAATATCCTTTCATTTCCTCTTTTATCATGTGAGGATTAAAGACACACGGCTGCATCAAAGTAAGGAAATTAGTCAAGCTTCATTTCACTCAGTGGATACTGCTAATAATTTGTGAAATGTTTTACATTTTTGTATGTTTTTCTAATGCTGAGGTGAATGCATATTCATATTTTTTTTTATCGTGAATGAATTTTAAAACTGAAACGTATCTCAGAACTAAAATGGTCCATATTTATTATTTTTTGGAGGACAAATCAAAAGCATAAATCTAAAGGATATACTTTAAATTAGATGGGATGAATGTCATTTTTTAATTTTGCCATATCACTTATCTCTAGTTAAAAGATACGCCCTAGTTTTGATATGCATTGCAAGTAGTATCCAAGCAGTTTTTTTTATGTTGATGGTATGTCTCTTTATCTGAATATCAAAGTGAGCTTTCACATGTGTCTATATATCTATCTCTACGTTTGCACCACTGTTTAAGCCATCATTTAAAATGTAAGTAAACTATTGCTTTCTCCCCATCCCTATCAAGTACTAACCATTACATAGACTGTCTAATATCACCTCTGTATAATTACTCAACAGCACCCATGTCTTAATTCATCTGTTGAAAAGGATTTTCAGTTCATATTTACCAGCTCAAACTCTTTCATGATTGACGTCCCATAATCCACATTTCATAATTTCAGCTCAACCTCAGCCTATCCTGTTTGCCAGTCACACCAGCTTTCCCTGACCCATGCAGTTTGCCATTTCCCCTCGGGTAATATTTAAAATTCTCTTTTGTGTGGATCCATTCTATGTTTGACTACTGCATGTTTTTGTAATTTATCCCCTTGACACTGAAGCCACCTCATGACTGTGTTAACACAAATCCTGTATATTTTTCTATTCTTTTCTATTTTTCAATTCTATTTCTTTTTCAAGGCTCTGCTACCTTACACCGACTCGCCTACTAATCCTTTGCTCAAATTCCTAAGATACAGAGACTGAATGGGCTAGAAATTCTATCACACAGCACAATATTTCTACTTGTTAACCAAATACATTTCTTGGAGGTATTCAATAATGAAAATTGTGACTTACTGCGCAGCAGTCTTGAGAACTGCCTTTATGTAAATACAGGACAGCACGGTGGCACAGCGGTAGAGTTGCTGCCTTACAGAACCACAGATCCTGGTTGATCCTGACCATGGGTGTTGTCTGTATGGAGTTTGGACGTTCACCCCGTGTCCTGCATGGGTTTTTTCCGGGAGCTCTGGTTTCCTCCCACACTCCAAAGATGTACGGGTTTGTAGGCTAGTTGGCTTGGTAAAATTGTAAATTGTTGCTGGTGTGTGTGGGATAGTGTTAGTGTGCGGGGATCGTTGGTCGGCGCGGACTTGGTGGGCCGAAGGGCCTCTTTCCACGCTGCATGTCTAACCTAAACAAAAAAGAAACCCATTTTAAGTAGAAAAATCATACCCAGTAAAGGTTCTGCCTCACATCTTGCTGTCACTGTCAGGTTGCCATGGGCCTTGGGCATTGTCAAATTCTGTAGTAGTGGATCCTAAATTAATGCCTACTGTCCCATAGTCATACAACATGGATACAGACCCTTCCACCAACTGATCCCCTGCAACTATCATGCATCCAATCACATTGATCCCATTACCGTTCTCCCCTCATTTTCAATCGCTGCCATGGGAAAACAGGCAACATGATCATAGACTTTCTTCACCCCCATCATTCTCTGTACTCCTCTCTCCCATCGGGCAGAAGATAGAAAGCATGTACCACCAAACTCAGAGACAACTGCTTCCCCGCTGTAATCAGACTATTGAACAGTCATCCTTTAAGTTAGGATGTAATCCTGATCTTCCAACCTATCTCATTCTGGACATTGGACTTTTCATCTGGAACTGTAGTGCTACAATGCTGTAACCCTGTATTCTGCATTTTGGTAATTTTCTCTTTGCACCACGTGTTGTGCTTGTGTGTGGCTTGATTGTACTCATTCATACCGTATATAATAGCATCTGATTTAAATGGATGGTGTACCAACAAAAGTTTTTCACTATACCTCGGTATACATGACAATAAACCAATACCATTGACACCTCCAGATTTTACCAGTCATCTCCACTTTAGGGCCAATTTTCAGCAGCTAATTAACCTATCAACATGTGTCCTTCTGCACACTGCGTGTTTCACATGCCTTACTACTCTGTATAATACGCTAATATTGCCATATCTGAGTTACTGTGTGGAGATATGGGGTAACACCTACAAAACCAACCTACAGCCGTTATGCACATTACAAAAAAGAGCAATAAGAATTATCAATAACGTTGGATATCTTGAACATACCAATTTATTATTCTTAAAGTCACATACACTGAAGTTCGCCAATCTGGTTAAATTTATGGCTGCACAAATCATGTACAAAGCAAGAAATAATTTACTTACAGGAAACTGTTTATGGAAAGACAGGGTGGGTATAATTTGAGAGGGGAACATAATTTAAAAAAACTCAATGTCAGAACAACTCTTAAAAGTATGTGCATAGCAATCTGTGGGGTGAAATTGTGGAATGGTCTGGAACAGGAGATAAAACTTAGAACAAACATAATTCAGTTTAAAAAGATGTACAAAAACACTTTTCTAAAAGGATATTGGGATGAGGATAGGCGATTGTGAGTGGGATATTTGTTATACTGATTGTATTGAGAAGGGTGATTATAGGGTGATGGGTTGTATATATGACTAAGAGATACTGTATAGTATATGAGGGTTTTTTCTTTTTTCTTTTTTCTTTTTTCTTTTTTTCTCTCTTTTTTTGTATGGCTTTGTAAATATTTGATTAGTGTATAAATGTAAATAATTTGGTGTACATATAGCTGCTGGTGTACATATGGTGTACATATAGCTGCTAAAATTGTGTAAGATAATTATAAGCTGTTGAATAAGGGGTGGGAATTAATAAGCTTTGGCTTCTTCCTGCTCCTTTTCGGACACATACGATTTCATTTATTTATAAGTATTGTTTGTGACACTTTATAAATATTCTTGTTTTGTTTTTTTGTTTTTTGTATGCTGTTTCACACTTGCTTTTTATTCTTTTATCCTGTTCGAAATAAAGAATTAAACAAATAAATAAATAAATCATCAAATAATTTCCAAGTCGTGACAGTTTATTGCCTTTGCAAAGCGTCCTGAAATGTCTTTCTGCGTTTACTTGTCACGATTATTAGGTGGCAGCACTCTCTGAAAGGCTTGTGTGGTTTAACATGGATCACTTAGCTTTAGAGATCTACACATGTTATTATTCTGTGATCACGTCTTGCTCTAAGGTAATATAGTACACTTTCAACAGAATTGAAATCTGGAAAATGGTATTGAATTGAACCCGAGGTCTCAGATTAAAACATGTCTTTAAATTTTATTTCACAAAGAGAGAACTGTTTATGGACCTGACACAGCATCTGCTGCTCACATAGAGAATGCTTGTGTATTCAGCAATAATAGTGGTACTGGAATTTCTCCATATAGTTGAGCTCCTTTATTTAAACTTCATGGGTCAGAAAACTAAGAATGAACAAAGAAGAAATAATTTCTCAGCTGAATGGTCTGTGTAATAGAATAAAGCAATGCAAAATGGAATGTGACTCTTGAGAATCGTACTACTGTAGTAAAGTTAAAGTACTTGCTGTCAAAAAAGATCTTCAAAAAATTAGAATAAAATGACCATTAGGATGTGTTCAGTTAAATATCGCTGTAATAATTCATGAATTTTGTCAAAATTCTACACTGAGACTTTTTGCAAGATTGTAATCATTATAGATGCCCCAATTCAATACTACCAGACCTTGATTTGAAATTATAAGATAATAATGCAGATCTTTTGTTTCATTAGCCATGCTTATTATTCAAGAAAAACAATTTGTGCCAGAAATTTTAGTTTAGAGATAAAGCATTGAAACATGCCCTTCGGCCCACCGAGTTCACTGCTCACCTACTCACACTAGCTCTATGTTATCCCACTTTCTCATCCACTCTCTACACACAGAGCAATTTATAGAGGTCAATTAATGCGCAAATACACACTTCTTTTGCATGGAGCACCCAGCCAAAACCCGTGCAGTTACAAGGAGAACATGCAAACTCCGCACAGATAGCACCGGCGGTCAGAATCAACCCCGGGTCTCTAGCACTGTGAGGCATCAGCTCCACCAGCTGTGCCACTGCACCACCTAACACAGTGTTATGTTTCTGGGACCAAATTAATTAAAATATGTCCAACTATTCAAAAGTCTTAGGTATTCTATAGATACCTCTCCTGAGCTATTTGAAGCATTTCTGAAAAACGCAAATGATAATCAATTCAAAAGTGTTTTTTATTTGTTTTTCACATGATTTTACTGGGTTTAAAAATTGCTAAATTGATATTACATAACGTAGTTCAAAAACACTTGTGCTGAAGTATTGAACTTCAAACTCTGAAATTCGGAATGCAAAAAAACTGGAAAAAAATCACCAGGCTCCTGACTATCTAGCCAATTCCAGTGAAGGAAGCTGTTTAATTCTGAACTGAATTTGGTTTCCCCAGAGATGAGCTGCACCAGATCATTTCTGGGAATGAGGTGACTGGTGGTTGTAACAGTGAAGGATAATTTTCCATCTGGTCACATATATGTCTGAGCAGAACAGCTTATTGATGGTGGCTATAAAGATATTTCACACAGTATTGACATAAGGCTAATGGGTTACTTGGGTTTGACTTATTCCCTTTTTAAAACACAGGCGCTACTTTTGCTAGCTTCCGCTCACAAAGAACCTCTTTAGTACACAATGAATCTTTCATTACTCTAGATAATGCGTAACATTTTCTCCCTCGTATTTTGCATCTTGGACGCATGCCCGGTAGCTAGGGGCTACTGTTAAACTTCATCTTTTATCTTCACACTAATTTCAAAAGATTTAATTTTACCAGTAAAATATCACTGAAACATAACTCTTTCCTTTTGTAATTGTAATTAATATTGCTTAAAAAAAAAATCTGAATGTTTCCTTCAAAGCCAGTCTGAACGGATATGTCAATTAACCTCATAATTTAAACTCAAATCACTAAGACAGATGTATTAAACCATTGCCATCCTTCCACCCAACCACTGAATACTAAAAAAGTTCACAGTCAATAATTGCAAGATGAAACTGTATCAAGAATTCAGAAAGATTCATTTCTACGTGTATGCACAAATTAACTGATGGGTACACATACATTTAAAAAATACTAAATAAATGTTGAAAAATAGTTCTACGCTTGGAAGAGGCTAAATGTCAATTTCACATTTTTATGCGTCTCATTTTGCAATGAACCTAACTTTCCAGTCTAAACCCTTATAATATGTGATCTTCCCAAGCACTCGAAATTGTTTGGTGGAGCACTTAACCATTATTGCTTGAAATAATGAAAAAAAAACAAATCATGAAATATGATTCCTGCACGTTATCATCTCAGAATTTATTGCTTCTGGAATTAATATTCAGCATTAGTTCATAGTCATGCATAAAAGATGTATAGCTGAATCCAAGTATAGTTCATCATCTTGTGCCTGGATACATTTTTTAATGTAAAAATAGTCTTGTCTCCCTTTGAGTCATTTACCTAGAAATGCATTCCCAGTAGGTAACAGTAAACTGACAATATGGTAGAGCTAATGCTTTTCAAAGTTAATTGATGGAGCTGAATTTTGGAAGCAGTACAAAGCAATAATGCCACTGGAAACCACATTTACTGTTAACAAACTAGAATGAATCATAATATCGAAGGTTAAAGGGAAATACAGGCAGTGCAGTGATAGAGTTGTTGCCCTACAGAGCCATAGACCCAGGACCGATCCTAACTCCGGGTTCTGTCTGTATGCAGTTCGTACATTCTCAATGTGACCGTGTGGGTTTCCTCAGGGTGCTCCAGTTTCCTCCCATATTCCAATGACGTGTAGGTTAGTTGGCTTCTGTAATTTGGCTTTAGTGTGTAGGATGCAAAACTGGGATAACATGGAACTAGTGCGAACGGGTGATTGTTGGTCGGCGGAGACCGAAGGGCCTGTTTCCATGCTGTATCTCTAAAGAAAATACAGAAAATAGAGCTCAGGCTAAGATCAGATTGTCATCGTTCAAGTTTATAAAAAATAATATTTTTCTCTAAATATATTGGGCACTTTTAAGAAATCCAACAATAGAATTTAATAATTTTGTCAAGGTACAGGTTTGACAGTCCTTAGTGCATTGAGGTTAATTTTAATTTCTAGCTGCAACAACCTGCTACACAGAGAGCACCACAGTGGCGCAGCAGTGGAGCTGCTGTTTTACAGTACCAGAGACCCAGGTTCGATCCTGCCTACAGGTGCTGTCTTTATCTGAGTTTGTACAATCTCCCCATGACAGCGTGGGTTTTCTCCGGGTGCTCCGTTTTCCTCCCACACTCCAAAGACGTACAGGTTTATATGTTAATTTGGCTTAGGTTAAAACAATTGTAAATTTTGCCTAGTGTGTAGGATAGAGCATTGTACAGGGATCACTGGTAAGCACAGATTCGGTGGGCCAAAGGGCCTGTTTCCGTGCTGTATCTCTAAATTAAACTAAACTAAAATAATGAGAGCTCGCTTCAAAAGGTTCTGATGTTGCTGTGATGATGTTGGTGTTCAAGAAAGAGAAGAGAGAGATGTGTTCTATCACAAGATGGAGAGCAGAATGCCTGAGAGAGAAAACATTTTAAAGAGTAGATCAATTAGATAGACATGAGATCATTGTTTGGATTCACGTCCTGAGGACCTATTAGTGCTACCATAATATTATCTAGTCTTCTGTTTGTGGTCAAAGTCAATGCCTGAAACTTCAATTGGTGTATCTGAACAGTTCTTTACTGTCACATGCATCTATTGCTCAATTAACACCACATGAACCATACATGCAAATAATCTTCTGTAAATTGGTTTAGTCACTCACTTTACAGGAGGAAAACATTTAGTTTAGTCAATCAATTTACAGGAGGAAAACATTTGTCCTATGTCTGAAACTAACAAGTAATTGAAATGTTACCACTGTTGATCTACCTGCAAAAAGAATTAAACTTTGTGTTTCCAATTTCAAGAAGAAATACAAATTAGAAAGTGGACAACCAAACTGAAATGTAACAATTAGCATTGAAATTTGATAGAAAATTAATAATCGATCATCCAATTCGGTAATGCATTTCACAATTAAATCTAAATGTGTTTACCTTTTAGTACTGGGGCATCTACATTGGAGATGATTAGCCTGTTGTACTATTGTATCTGAGGCTGTGTGGATTTGTGTTATTAATCTCTCCATTTAAAAATTGCAGCCAAAAAGTGAATTAAGCAGTGTTCGACACCTGACATCAGGAAACTGGGAAGTCACCCAAATTCTTGGATTTGATGAAGTCCTTCAGAAGATGTGAGTCTATTCTGCACTTTACCCTCCTTGAACGATGACGACCATTGCAATAAGGAAACACTTTTTAATCAGTTGCCTCTGATATTTTCACTTTAATAATGAGATGGAAAAAGCCAAACACCTTCTTCTTAAATGATGCACTTTTCCATAACAAACTTTCACCAAAATTTGGGATAGCCTGGAACACCATGGTGTATTGTTCTGGACTATTTCAGAATCAGATTATATTGTCCTGTAAATTGTTTCTTTGAGATCACACATAAGCAGAGAATTATCAAATGACCCTCAGATGGGTTGCGGGAGAGAGCAGCAGAATGCCAGAATTATTTTACAGCTACATGGTCCTGAAGTTTGTTACCTGTTTTGTTTGTAACAGCTAAGTATTCTTAAAAGTTTAAAATGACATTTTGAATTTCCTGCTTTCTCATCTCATTAACACCTTGTTCTCCTTGGGATCAGTTTCCTACTTCGGCAGTTCAATTGGTCCTGATGATACCAATGTGTGACCCATTTATTCGGCTGCAGGCATAGGTACTTGGTGACCCATGAGGTCAGTTTCCTTACTGTATAATTCCATTAGAAATCATCTATCAAGACCTGCCTCTGGTAGTGATGAATCCATGGACACAACATTATCAGCTCTCAAATCAGGGAAAACATTCAAACCAAATTATAGTGCAACCCAAACAATCAAGAGTAAGTGACTTTGCTACCTTTGAAAGGTAGAGATCTTAGGGTCCTATAACCATAGTGATTGCTAGTGCTGTCGGGGAGGATTTAAACTAATGTGGCAGGCGGATGGGTACAAGAGCAGAGAGGCAGGGGGGTGTAAAATGAGGGTAGAAGCAATAGGTAGCAAGGTGAAAAGTAAAAGTGGCAGGCAGACAAAACCAGGGCAAAAATCAAAAAGGGCCACTTTTCAACATAATTGTATAAGGGGCAAGAGCGTTGTAAAAACAAGCCTGAAGGCTTTGTGTCTCAATGCAAGGAGTATTCGTAATAAGGTGGATGAGTTGAACGTGCAGATAGCCATTAATGATTATGATATAGTTGGGATCACGGAGACATGGCTCCAGGGTGACCAAGGCTGGGAGCTGAACATCCAGGGATATTTAATATTCAGGAGGGATAGAGAGAAAGGAAAAGGAGGTGGGGTAGCGTTGCTGGTTAGAGAGGAGATTAACGCAATGGAAAGGAAGGACATTAGTTTGGAGGATGTGGAATCGGTATGGGTAGAGCTGCGAAACACTAAGGGGCAGAAAACGCTGGTGGGTGTTGTGTACAGGCCACCTAACAGTAGTAGTGAAGTTGGAGATGGTATCAAACAGGAAATTAGAAATGCGTGCGACAAAGGCAAAACAGTTATAATGGGTGACTTCAATCTACATATAGATTGGGTGAATCAAATTGGCAGGGGTGCTGAGGAAGAGGATTTCTTGGAATGTATGCAGGATAGTTATCTAAATCAACATGTAGAGGAACCAACGAGAGAGCAGGCTATTTTAGACTGGGTATTGAGTAATGAGGAAGGGTTAGTTAGCAGTCTTGTTGTACGTGTCCCCTTGGGCAAGAGTGACCATAATATGGTTGAGTTCTTCATTAGGATGGAGAGTGACATTGTTAATTCAGAAACAATGGTTCTGAACTTAAAGAAAGGTAACTTTGAGGGTATGAGACGTGAATTGGCCAAGATTGCATGGCAATTAATTCTAAAAGGGTTGACGGTGGATATGCAATGGAAGACATTTAAAGACTGCATGGATGAACTACAAAAATTGTTCATCCCAGTTTGGCAAAAGAATAAATCAGGGAAGGTAGTGCATCCGTGGATAACAAGGGAAATCAGGGATAGTATCAAAGCGAAGGATGATGCGTACAAATTAGCCAGAAAAAGCAGCATACCAGAGGACTGGGAGAAATTCAGAGACCAGCAGAGGAGGACAAAGGGCTTAATTAGGAAAGGAAAAATAGATTATGAAAGAAAACTGGCAGGGATCATAAAAACTGACTGCAAAAGTTTTTATAGATATGTGAAAAGAAAGAGATTAGTTAAAACAAATATAGGTCCCTTGCAGTCAGAAACAGGTGAGTTGATCATGGGAAACAAGGATATGGCGGACCAATTGAATAACTACTTTGGTTCCGTCTTCACTAAGGAAGACATAAATAATCTGCCGGAAATAGCAGGGGACCGCGGGTCAAAGGAGTTGGAGGAATTGAGTGAAATCCAGATTAGCCGGGAAGTGGTGTTGGGTAAATTGAATGGATTAAAGGCCGATAAATCCCCAGGGCCAGATAGGCTGCATCCCAGAGTACTTAAGGAAGTAGCTCCAGAAATAGTGGATGCATTAGTAATAATCTTTCAAAACTCTTTAGATTCTGGAGTAGTTCCTGAGGATTGGCGGGTAGGAAACGTAACCCCACTTTTTAAGAAGGGAGGGAGAGAGAAAACGGGGAATTACAGACCAGTTAGTTTAACATCGGTAGTGGGGAAACTGCTAGAGTCAGTTATTAAAGATGGGATAGCAGCACATTTGGAAAGTGGTGAAATCATTGGACAAAGTCAGCATGGATTTACGAAAGGTAAATCATGTCTGACGAATCTTATAGAATTTTTCGAGGATGTAACTAGTAGCATGGATAGGGGAGAACCAGTAGATGTGGTGTATCTGGACTTCCAGAAGGCTTTCGACAAGGTCCCACTTAAGAGATTAGTATACAAACTTAAAGCACACGGCATTGGGGGTTCAGTATTGATGTGGATAGAGAACTGGCTGGCAAACAGGAAGCAAAGAGTAGGAGTAAACGGGTCCTTTTCACAATGGCGGGCAGTGACTAGTGGGGTACTGCAAGGCTCAGTGCTGGGACCCCAGCTATTTACAATATATATTAATGATCTGGATGAGGGAATTGAAGGCAATATCTCCAAGTTTGCGAATGACACTAAGCTGGGGGGCAGTGTTAGCTGTGAGGAGGATGCTAGGAGACTGCAAGGTGACTTGGATAGGCTGGGTGAGTGAGCAAATGTTTGGCAGATGCAGTATAATGCCGATTAGGAAAAGGGGAGATGCAGCGAGACCTGGGTGTCATGGTACACCAGTCATTGAAAGTAGGCATGCAGGTGCAGCAGGCAGTGAAGAAAACGAATGGTATGTTAGCAAAAGGATTTGAGTATAGGAGCAGGGAGGTTCTACTGCAGTTGTACAGGGTCTTGGTGAGACCACACCTGGAGTATTGCATACAGTTTTGGTCTCCAAATCTGAGGAAGGACATTATTGCCATAGAGGGAGTGCGGAGAATGTTCACCAGACTGATTCCTGGGATGTCAGGACTGTCTTATGAAGAAAGACTGGATAGACTTGGTTTATACTCTCTAGAATTTAGGAGATTGAGAGGGGATCTTATAGAAACTTACAAAATTCTTAAGGGGTTGGACAGGCTAGATGCAGGAAGATTGTTCGCGATGTTGGGGAAGTCCAGGACAAGGGGTCACAGCTTAAGGATAAGGGGGAAATCCTTTAAAACCGAGATGAGAAAAACTTTTTTCACATAGAGAGTGGTGAATCTCTGGAACTCTCTGCCACAGAGGGTAGTTGAGGCCAGTTCATTGGCTATATTTAAGAGGGCGTTAGATGTGGCCCTTGTGGCTAAGGGGATCAGAGGGTATGGAGAGAAGGCAGGTACGGGATACTGAGTTGGATGATCAGCCATGATCATATTGAATGGCGGTGCAGGCTCGAAGGGCCGAATGGCCTACTCCTGCACCTAATTTCTATGTTTCTAATACTGTCATTTAAGTAGACACATGTTTACTGATCATTTGCCTGCTGAGATAGTAAGAAATTCATTGCTTTTAAAAGATTTCATCTTTATATTGTAAACTATCTCCCAAGATGTACAGGTTTGTAGGTTAATTGGCTTGGCATCATTGTAAATTGTCCCTAGTGTGTGTATGATAGCATAAGTGTGCGGAGATCACTGGTCCGTCCTGTTTGATTGGTTTGAGTGTAATTTTTAAGGAGGAAACTAAGTATGTTACTCAGGGTCATTAGTTAATGTAATTTGTATGGACTTATCATAAGGCCTTTGATAAGTTTACCATCAATACCTGATCCAAGAGAATTGGGACAATGTGGCTTGTTGGCTTGCTGAGGATGATGGTCAAATGTTGCTTTTGCAATTAGCCCATCTTCTCATATTTTTCAGGATAAAATGTAATTCACCATTTTTCTGCACATCTTGCAAAATAATCTTGCAAACTAAGACCATCCATTTCACCATCCATACCATCACCAATATTCATGTCATCTGCAAGTTTACTAATGTTTGCTCTTATGTTTGCTACCCAGATTGTTAAAATGTGTAACACACAGCAGGGAATGGTCATGGGCATGGGCATGGGTGTCATTTTAAACTTTGAGCCTTTAGGTCTCGGCCTTCAAAGACTCTTTTCCTGAGTCTGGCAAAGGCTCCACTGGCACAACTCAGGCAATGGTTGACCTCAGAGTCAATGTCAGCTTTTGAGGAAAGAATGCTGCCAAGTTAGGGGAAGTGGTCAATGTTTTCAAGAGTGGTGTCGTCCACTTTTATAGTGGGTAGGGCTGGGTAGATGCTGTTTGGGTGGAGGTTGCTGTAGGACCTGAGTCTTCTTGATATTTAAGGCTAGGCCCATGGCTCTGTATGCCTTGGATAAAGGCATTCAGGATGCCCTGGAGGTCTTCTGAAGAGTGTGCTGCAATGGCGCAGTCGTCCGTGTACTGAAGCTCCATGATGGCGGTGTTGCTGACTTTGCTCTTGGCCTTCAACCTATTAAGGTTGACGAGCCCACCATCAGTTCTGTAGAGGATTGGGAGCCCCTCAATGAGATGAAGTATGGCAGTAATGAAGATGACAAACAGGGTGGGTGCGATGATGCATCCCAGTTTGACCCCCGTTTCCACAGTGAAGGGCTCGGACTCAGAGCCGCAGTTGCCGAGCATGTGACCGACATGCCATCATGTAGAAGCCTCAATATTCTGATGTACTTGTCGTGACAGCCGTACCTTGATAGTATGCTCCAAAGAGCCTGGCGGTCTACAGAGTCAAAAGCTTATGTCAAGTCTATGAAGGCCATGTACAAAGGCTGCCTTTGTTCACGGTATTTTTCCTGGAGTTGGCGTGCTATGAATATCATGTCTGCTGTTCCTCTGGATGTACACACTGTGATTCTGGGAGTACCTCCACAGACAGGGGTAGAAGTCGGTTTGCGAGGACATGAGCAAGGACTTTACCTGTTGTTGCCAGGAGTGAGATGCCCCATGTAGTTTGCACATTCAGCCTTGTCCCCCTTCTTAAAAATTGTGACTATTAGAGCATCCCTGAGTTCTGAGGGACGTTCTTCTTTTTCCCAGACCTTGAGGAGTAGGGCGTGGATGTGGTACAGGAGCTCTGGTCCACCTTCCTTTAAGATCTCAGCCTGGATCCCATCTGGACCGGTGGCCTCGTTGTTCTTAATGCTCTTGATGGCATCTTGAACTTCTATCATAGTGGGAGGTTCTTCCATGTTTTCTCTGATGAGACTCTAGGGGATGAGGCGGGTAATGTCTGGTTCAGTTGTGCTGTCACGGTTGAGGAGTTCCTGGAAGTGCTCTTTCCATTGGGCGTTGTCGTTCAGCAGTTCTTGTCTGCCTTTTGAGCGCAGGGGGTTTAAGCCACTGTAGCTTGGACCATAGGCAGCCTTAGTAGCGCTGAAGAAGCCTCTGGTGTCACCCAAGTCTGCTAGTTTCTGGATTTCCAGAGCCTTATCTGCCCACCAAGAGTTCTTAAGCTCCCTCACCTGGCTCTGGACGTCCGCCTTGGCTCTGGAGTGAACCGCTCTTTTAGCCTTGCAGATTACATCATTTTGCCAGGCACGAAAGGCTTTCCTTTTCTTGCTGTTCTATCTCTATGTCGTTCTCGTCAAACCGGTCCTGGTGTTTTCTGGACTTGCACCCAAGGATGTTTTTAAAGGTATCAAGGATGGTGGATTTGAGCCAGCTCCAGTGCCCTTCAATGTCATCAGGATATTCCTGTTGGAGGCTTCCCCCAAGAGAAGCCTGAAGTCGCTGCTGGGTGGCAGTTTCCTCCAGGCTTTCAAGGTCAGCCTTGGCCAGATCTGCTTCGTTTGAATCCTCCTCTTCCTCTTGAGTTTGATGGCCATCATGGTGCGGATGATGCGATGATCTGTCCAGCAGTCATCTGCATCGATCATGGCCTTTGTAATGTTCACGTCACGGCGGTCCCTGGCTCGTACATAATCAATGAGATGCCACTGTTTGGAGCGTGGGTGTTTCCAAGATGCCTTAAGCTTGTCTTTCTGGCAAAAGAGGGTGATGATGAGGTCATGCTGAGCACATTTGCTCAGAAGCGGAGCTCCATTGGAGTTGATGTTCCCGATGCCTTCTTTTCCTATGGTACCCTTCCAGAGGTGTTGGTCCCGGCTGACCCTGGCCCTGCCCTTTCCCAGAGTGGAGTGAGCAGAGTGGATCCTAAAGAGGACTGCTCAGTCATGGGTGCAGCGGCCAAAGGGCTCTTCTGCCTCGTTCCAAGAGTCCAGCGACTGAATCTAGCACCCACCGCCTGATGTACCAGCTCATGACTAGGGGCTTCCAGATCTCACAATCCTGTCGCCACTTGCTGATCGCCATAGGACTTAATCCAGGGTGTTAGGGTGGATTCCCTATATGGAGGGCGACTGTGCGTAACTTTGTTTAACGTGGAGAGACTGGTGCACGGCCAGCCACCACACGGTTCTTGACAGATCTGGGTCAGGATCCGGTGGCATGGAGTCCAAGACGACCGGAGACCCTTTTCTGCTGCAGCCTTCATCCACTTTCCCAGCCGTTGTGACGCTTCACTAAAGTGTGCCATCATCCTCCGCCTGTTCCACCGTTGAGGTCTTGTTTGGATTACTCTTTGTCAGACACCTCCCCCTCGACTTTTCCACCTTGGGTGGCCCTACCAGGACCATAGCTCCGGACGGCATCGCTCTCAGGAATCACTTCTCATGTGACAATCTCGGCAATCCAGATGTCAGTCACATTTGCACATCTTCTGTGGCAAGTATATCCTTTTTAGACATAAAGGCAAATCTGCACACAATGCATTAGGTGTGGTCTCACCAAGTTCCACTAAAATTGTACCTCGACTGCAAGGGAATTGAATATACAAACAAAGGTATTGTTACTTCTGTACACAAATTATCTTGCAGTGAAGTACGATGCACTACTTATCTTAACTATTCACCAAGTTTACACGTTTGCTTTCAGTGACTAATGCATTCGGACATTCAGATCTTCATCTTCATTTTGCAATCAATCATAATTTTAACCGTGGTGACTGCAGACCTCTCACAGATTCAATATTGACAATTTGAATCCCAGATGAGTCAATAAACTTCTAGAATAACATAAGTATGATGCAGCCCTGCGGAGGACAGTTCAACGTAATATCACTTATCAAACAGTAGCTTGCACTATAATTTTAACATGGACAAATAAAGATGATTCTAAACATCTTTTTGCCAAGAAATATCATTACGTTAGGCAAATCTGCATGTTAAAACTAAATATGATGTTAATATATTAATGTCACCTCATATATTTTGTTTATCCAATCACATCCACTAGATATTTTCTGAGTACAGAAGATTCCCCAAGAGCAAGACATTTATACAGGTAAGCAGAATCTATTCAAACCCCACCAGTTTCAATATAAAATCATTCCTAACTCCATATTGTGATTAAATGAGTTCAAAAGGTAGTCATGTTGAGAACGGAGTAAATTACCTTATGAGCTCTGAATTTGCTAATGTCGTGCCATCTCTGTCTGAGCAGCAGTTTTAAACAAGTACAGCTATCTTTATTTAATTTGCCTAATTTATTTATTTTTTTGCGTACAGATTTTTATTTTTTTGAGTACAGATACAGATACAGACAGTACAGATACTTGCATCAATTTTATGAGTTTATTTCATGCTCGTGTGCAGATTGCATTGATACACAGCCAAATCCATGATCATTCCAAAATGCACAAATACAAGTTAAAATGGTAACTGACAACCAAATGGTCTGCACACCTGTTGTAATTTGCTTTTTCATTACTTTAGTTTCAAGCGAGTTGAGTTAGGTTAGCACCCCTCATTGCTGATCAAGAAAAATATCTCATATGCATTGATTTAATATATGGGACAGTCAGTTTACATGTTAATTGTATGAATTGTATTTAATTGTTAAGTCTCAACATTTCTCTCTCTCTCTCTCTCTCTCTCTCTCTCTCTCTCTCTGGTATTCTGGTGGAACTGTTGATACATTCTCTGGGTCTTGGAATCTCTATCATTTTTTTCTAATGTATCTGGTTTGATACTAACTGCTACACTGGCAGAGATGTCACCTTCTGATAATATATAAAACTAAATTATGAAGTATAAGATTCCACAGCAATATTTTGAAGCCTAGTGATAATATTGATCAACATTTGCTTTTCAGTCAATATTCCCTGAACGAGTTATTTGATCATTATCCCATTGATTGGTGTGTGAACTTGCTAAGTAGAAATTGGTTGCCACATATTTTGCATTACAACAGTGGCAAAACTATTTAAAAATTCTTCTTCGCCTGTAAAGTGCTTTGGATATCCAGATATCTTGAAAGGTGCTAGATATTAATCAAATTTTCTTTTAATATATTGTTATATTACACACGGTATTGGGGGTTCAGTATTGATGTGGATAGAGAACTGGCTGGCAAAAAGGAAGCAAAGAGTAGGAGTAAACGGGTCCTTTTCAGAATGGCAGGCAGTGACTAGTGGGGTACCGCAAGGCTCAGTGCTGGGACCCCAGCTATTTACAATATATATTAATGATTTGGACGAGGGAATTGAATGCAACATCTCCAAGTTTGCGGATGACACGAAGCTGGGGGGCAGTGTTAGCTGTGAGGAGGATGCTAGGAGGCTGCAAGATGACTTGGATAGGCTGGGTGAGTGGGCAAATGCATGGCAGTATAATGTGGATAAATGTGAGGTTATCCACTTTGGTAGCAAAAACAGGAAAGCTGGCTATTATCTAAATGGTGGCCGATTAGGAAAAAGGGAGATGCAACGAGACCTGGGTGTCATGGTACACCAGTCATTGAAAGTAGGCATGCAGGTGCAGCAGGCAATAAAAAAAGCGAATGTTATGTTGGAATTCATAGCAAAAGGATTTGAATATAGGAGCAGGGAGGTTCTGCTGCAGTTGTACAGGGTCTTGGTGAGACCACACCTGGAGTATTGCTTATAGTTTTGGTCTCCAAATCTGAGGAAGGACATTATTGCCATAGAGGGAGTGCAGAGAAGGTTCACCAGACTGATTCCTGGGATGTCAGGACTTTCTTATGAAGAAAGACTGGATAGACACAGATTGTACTCGCTAGAATTTAGGAGATTGAGGGGGGATCTTATAGAAACTTACAAAATTCTTAAGGGATTGGACATGCTAGATGCAGGAAGATTGTTCCCGATGTTGGGGAAGTCCAGGACAAGGGGTCACAGCTTAAGGATAGAGGGGAAATCCTTTAGAACCGAGATGAGAAAACATTTTTCACGCAGAGAGTGGTGAATCTCTGGAACTCTCTGCCACAGAAGGTAGTTGAGGCCAGTTAATTGGCTATATTTAAGAGGGAGTTAGATGTGGCCCTTGTGGCTAGAGGGATCAGGGGGTATGGAGAGAAGGCAGGTACGGGATACTGAGTTGGATGATCAGCCATGATCATATTGAATGGCGGTGCAGGCTCGAAGGGCCGAATAGCCTACTCCTGCACCTATTTTCTATGTTTCTATGTTTCTATGTTATCACAAACTATATCTAACTAGCACCTAATCAGAAGCCATTCTTTTCATATCCCTCTTGTTTTTACTTGGATTTGTTGTTCATCTGTAACTTCTCCTGGTTCCAATAATAAATAGTCAACCTGACACTTCAACCACAACTTTGTTTCTTCACCCAGCTTTCTAAGTGTTTCAAACATTTATTTCAGGTTTCCATCATTGGCTGCATTTTTAATTATGTTTGTTAGTGTAATACATGGTTCAACTTTCAATGCATCCAATATGTATTGGTTTTCAGTAATAACACAAGTAAAATATTTTCTATCCAGTGTTGTAACCTTGTTGTTTTTACTTGTTCTGTTAAACAGTGTTCACACTGCAGGATCATTTCACCGCCAGTGTCTTTCCTGTAATTTCCAGAGGGATAACTGCACCTACTTCAATGCTCAATTCAGCCCCAGTAACGGGCACTTCATTCTGCACTGTGAAGGTAGGCTCTGAGTTAGTTGAAAGATGCAATAAGTGCAATTGATTAGCAATCTTTGCATGCTTAAAATTTCCTGCTGCTAGTGCAAGCAAGGAGAAATCTGCTGTGGACTATTCATGGTCAATCTCCTTGCTGATCAAGGGTAAAATCTCATATGCATTGATTTAATATTTGGGACTTAGTTAGTATACATTCATGGTATGGGCATCATTTACCTTCTTAATTGTCAATGTTTTCAGTGATTCTAAAATTGATGTGTGTAACTTTGGAAGTCCACTTTACAGGGTTGAGATAAACTTACTGTCATTGGATCGCGGGTGGTTTGAGTGAGGGAAATGCTCAAGGAATGTCCATTTAAGGCAACATTTCTTCAGAGAGAAACAGAGTTAACATTTCAGATTCATAATCTTTTAGCCACACGGAATCTTTGGCTTGTGTGGCTAGATCATTTTACAATGGTGGATCAGGAATGTCTTAAGGAGAAGGATTTTATTAACCTGAGGTCTGCTAAATACAGGTCAAGGAAACATAATATTTACAAGATATTTGTGTGACATTATAATCATAATCCAATCCAATGGAACTGTATTTGCCTGGTTCCATTCTTAGCTATACAGCCACAGCTACAAAATCAATGGTTACTCTTCCCATGCCTCTACTTTTACCTCTGCTGAACTCCAGAGCCATATGCTTGGCACTTCTATTCTTACAAATATCATCCGAAAACACAATGTTGTTTTCCACGGGCCTCTGCCAGAACTTCTTTTGGCTTCTCCACAAACTCTAGATGCCTTACTACTTGCCTTTGTTTTGCAGCCTGTGAATCATATGTGTGAAGGATATTTTACTTCATTGAAGACTTTTTATAAATAAAAGTTTAGTTGTTGATGTGAATATGTGAATAATAAGGACAAAAGGGAAAGTTTGATTTCTGCCTACCCCATTGTCCTTGCATGTTCAACTGAGTGGATTTACAATAAATGTATTTTAATATATTGCCAGGTTTACATATCACAAAAAACTAGCAAAATATATATTATCCATCTTTACCTCAGAAATTATTTTTTTCAGTATGCAATAAGGACTTAATGATTATATATATTATTATTATTATTATATTTATAATTTAAGACTGGGAGAGAGTTTTTAAATCACAATATAACAAGAAGAAAACCAATCCTTAAAAATATTATGGAGGGAGCTTAGAAAGTACAATAACATAAATTCTTACTCTTTTGTGGTGGTCACATGGGGAAATGTGCTCAAATCTCACAACTGTGATTAAATTGACCAGGTTATATAATTCATAATATTATTGGTCTTGCAGCCTTTGGTGTACCTTGCACCAATTGTAGTTAGTAATGTTTGGATCCAGGCCTAAATCGTATCGTGAAGAAGAGCTTGATGTCTACCAATGATCAGAGCACGAGTGGGATGGAGAAGTCAAGTGACAGAAGCATAGGGTTATATTAAGGACAAAAGGGATGATCCTTTAAGTAGACAGCTAATCTGCATTTGGTTGAATTGGTGAGCTACAAATATAACATACAAAACTGAAAGATTTAAATTGTTGCATGTAGTACCATTCTATTCAAACTATTAGTCACAGTGATTGTTGCATAAAAATGTGCCCTATCAAATTATGCTTCAATTTGGAGGCATTTTCCTAACCTCTTGAACCTAATCTCTTGAACTTTCTGTATAACAATCACAAAGCTTTTCTGATTTAAAATAATAACAGGCAAAATTATATTACAAAGTGCATAAAGTTAATTCTATTTATCAAAGTCATAGAAAAGGTGAAATGTTGGATGCTACAAGAAGTATTTAATTCTACAGCCATGTAAAGCATGAACAACAATTTATTTTGAAGAACATCAGTGTTCCTGGAGGGAAATGATTTAAATTCTTTGTTTTCCCAGTCATTTATAAATGTTTTGAGTTAATTTAAACTTTTGTTTGAAAATTAAATCTGGTAAAAATTAGATCTTGTAGCCTTTGTAAACATTCATCTTTACTGTATAGTTTTCTGTTTTCTCTGGTCAAGTGGGACACTATGATGGTGAAAAAACTTTATAATTTCAGAACTAATATTGTCAGTGGTCGTGTTGTTAGGCAAGATCAAATTACCTGGATATCATCTTATTCATATTTCATTATAAAGCTGCTGGTTGCACAGAATTAATGATGAGACATAAGTATAATAGGCATTGTTGCGTTGCAGGGTCAGTCTCGTCTGTTGCAGCTCTCAAACTAGTCTGAAATATTATCCTTCCTGATTGCATTGCAAGTATTCTATATGCATACCAACAATCAGAGTAATGAATAACCTAATAGTCAGGGGGAATATTAAAGATAGTTCAGGGAAGAAAATTGCATTTTTTAAAACATGCATAGTATTTTGTAAAGTAGTAGAACAAATCTGTTTTGTAGATTTTCTTTCCCTTCCAGGAATGTCATCTGCTATGTCTTCCGAGTAACTTTTGTAATATCTTACTATATTATAGCAATAATAAATTGACAATACAGTGCCTAAAAATAATAATTTGTTTAATTTGCAACATGATCTTCATTTGTGCCTTAATCCAAATTCTGGTAAGCCAACAATTATTTATGATTGTAAAGATACCCACAGGTTTTGAGAATTTGGATCATTGATGGAAAAAGAACATGTTTAGGATACAAACAACTATGTTTAGTAAAGTAGAGTGAAATGCAGTATACATGATTACAATCAAGCCACCCACAATGCAAGGATACAATATTTAGAACAAGATAAAAAAAAACAACTAACGATAGCTCAAAGGTTTCCAATGAAATAGATGGGAGGTCCGGACTGTATTACTGATAAGAGGACGGTTCAGTTGCCTGATGGGAAGTAACTGCCCCTGAATCTGTAGGGATGCGTTTTCAAACTTCGGTACCTCTTGCCTGATGGGGGCTGGGAGATTGGAGAAGAGAGGGAGTGACTTGGGTGTCCTTGATTATGCTGATGGCCTTGCTTGTGTAGGGAGTGAATGCAACAGTGAGATATCATAGAACAGTGTGAAGAAATGTTTGATGGCCGGCGTGGACAGAAATGAAAACGTTAGCTCTCTAAAAATTCAGCCTTAAAAAATTCATATTTACTCGAATCCAAAGAAATTTACTAAAATCCATAGAAACCCCCACTAAGCGTAAAAATAATGTACTATTATAGCAGTCTGAATGTGACAGAAAACAAAACAATGCAAAGAATGTCAAACTACCCTGAAGCTGGAGGTAACTTAGAAATTACAGACAATCTTTAAGAAGGAGATACAAGAGACTCCAGATGCTCAATTTAAGGCTGCACAATGGTGCAGAGGACGATCTGTTGCCTCAGAGCACCAGAGATTTTAGCACCAAGTTTTATCCTCACCTCGGATGCTGTCTGTGCAGTTTGCACATTCTCCCTTTGACTGTGGGTTTTCTCCCTGCTCTGGTTCTCTCCCACAATCCAAAGACTTGCAGGTTTGTAGGTTAAATGTGTTGGAAGGAACTGCAGTTGCTGGTTTTAACAGAAGATACTCCAGCGAACAAAACGCTGGAGTAACTCAGCGGGACAGGCAGCATCTCTGGAGAGATGCAATGGGTGATATTTCGGGTCAACACCATTTTTCAGTCAGAAGAAGGGTCTCAACCTGAAACATCACCCATTCCTTCTCTCAGGAGATGCTGCATCCCACTGAGTTACTCCAGCATTTTCTGCCTATCATAAGTTTGAGGGTTAATTGGCTTCTGTAAATTTCCCCTGGTGTGCACGATGTGGAGGTGGAATAACATAGACCTCATGCGAAAGGGTGATCGATGGTTGATATATGTGAATAGCTCGTTCTAAGCTACCCCCAATCGAGTTTCAGTCATTAAAATACTGAGTCAAGCACATACGCATCTAAACTTTATTTTGGAAAAACACAATAACAGTTCCCCACTACTATACCTAACCACCGCGGGTTTGATCCTTGTATCTGCTTGGCCAAGCCCTTCTAGCCTCATGCAAGCAGAGACACTCCAAAAGGTCACGCAGTCCCAAGCATTCTTCCAGAAGATCGACACAGGACCTCATGGGGGCTACCTTTTATAGGTCCCTGAACCTTGAGGGGCCGAACCATATGGGGGTGGTCTCTTTACAGTCCAATAACAGATATCGATTAACACAGTACATGATAGACATTTCATTAACCTAATAATAAAAATAGAGGAGGTGGAGAGGCTTTTCAGAGGACAAAAGAGCCGGAAATCTCCAGGACCTGACAATGTTTCCCCCTCTACTCTCAAGCTCTGTGCCAAACAGCTGGCACCGGTCTATACAGACATTTTTAACCAGTCTCTGCAAACATGTACTGTCCCTGCCTGCTTCAAAATCTCCACTATTGTCCCTATACCCAAAAAGGCAAGGATTACTTGTCTTAATGACTACAGGCCTGTCGCACTAACCTCTGTAGTCATGAAGACACTCGAAATGCTTGTGCTGGCCAAGCTGAAAAATATCACAAACTCCCTGCTGGACCCTCTACAGTTTGCATATCGGGCCAATAGATCTGTGGATGATGCAGTCAACCTGGGCCTGCACTTTATCCTACACCACCTAGACCACCAGGGGACCTATGCGAAGATCCTGTTTGTTGATTTTAGCTCTGCATTCAACACCATTGTGCCAGAGCTCTCCAAACTTTCCGAGTTGACTGTGTCTGAACCCTTCTGTCAGTGGATCACCAATTTCCTGACAGACAGGAAGCAGCATGTGAGGCTGGGAAAGCACATCTCGGACCCGCAAACATTCAGCATTGGAGCACCGCAAGGCTGCGTACTCTCTCCTCTCCTCTACTCTCTCTACACCAACGACTGCACCTCCACACACACCTCTGTCAAGCTTCTCAAGTTTGCGGACGACACAACCTTGATTGGACTGATCCAGGATGGGGAGGAATCTGCCTACAGACAGGAAGTGTCACAGCTGGCATCCTGGTGCCATAGCAACAACCTAGAGCTCAATGCTCTTAAGACAGTGGAATTGATTGTAGACTTTAGGAGAGCTCCCCCTCCCCTCACCCCACTCACCATCAACAACACCACAGTTACATCTGTGGAGTTGTTTAAGTTCCTGGGAACTATCATCTCCAAGGACTTTAAGTGGGGGGCTACCATCGACTCCACAGTGAAAAAGGCACAACAGAGGATGTACTTCCTGCGGCAGCTGAGGAAGCACAATCTGCCACAGGCAATGATGGTCCAATTCTACACGGCCATCGTAGAGTCTGTTCTCACCTTCTCCATCATGGTCTGGTTTGGCTCATCCACCAAGCCAGACACCTGAAGGCTGCAGCGAATCGTCCGATCAGCAGAGAAGATTATTGGCTGCAACCTTCCCTCCATTGATGAACAGTACACTGCAAGAGCCAGGAAACGAGCGGGCAAGATCATCTCTGACCCCTCTCACCCTGGCCACAAACTCTTTGAATCACTTCCCTCTGGAAGGCGACTCCGGACTGTCAAAGCTGCCACAGCCAGACATAAAAACAGTAGTTGCTCTACTCAACAGCCAAAAATCTGTAGCCTCCCTTTGATCTGGTATTTTGTTGGTTCACATGCTTGATCAATGGTGTTTTATCATTAATGTTTTATTATTATTAATGTTTAGTGTTTTCTGAGTCATTCGTAACTGTCACTGTATGTCATGGTGTTACGTGTGGGCAGAGCACCAAAGCAAATTCCATGTATGTGAATACTTGGCCAATAAACTTACTTCCTTACAGTAACCAATACATTGTATTCAAACTGAGCTTCTGGAAGGAAGCAAACATAGCAACATTTGCCCAGATATTCAAGAAACCAAGACAAGGCTCAACACTTAACCCAATCAACATCTAGCAAAGTAAAGCTTTGCAACAATATTTACAATGTGTATGTCTGGTTTGCATTCACCCAATCCGTTTCATGCAATTTACACCTAATTGTAAGAATCTGCAGATGTCCCATTCTTTCCCTGCAACTCTTATCTGGGCTCTAGACAAGCTGGCACCATTCTGCACCTTGTCCCATTTCTGCAGAAGGCACATTTAAATTCACCAAATGGCCTAGCAGCACAGAAGCCTTTACTCAATTTTAGTGGCATGGCATCTCCAATTTGACCAGAATTAATAGGCCGAAGGGCCTGCTTCCACATCTCTCAACCAAAGTGCAAAGTATTGAAAATGTTCAGCAGATCTGGCAACATTTATGGAAAGAGAAATAAGGTTAAGGTTTCATGTTGCTGAATGTTCATTATCATTTGAAGTTATTGATTGTTTTGGGAATCTGGTGTAGCATATGAGTGATATGGCCTGCCCTAAGCTGATTGAATGTTCATCAGTGCTTAGCAAGACAGTCAGTAGCTGTGGAGAGAGAAACAGAGTTAACGTTCAGGTCAAGAACCTTTCATCAGTTCTTTTACTGAAAGCATGAACTCCTCTTTCTTTTTCCACGGTTGCTGGCTGACCTGCTGAGTGCTTCTAGCATTTCCAACAGTTCTTTTAGATTTCCTGCATTGAAAGCATAGAGCAGGGCAGAGAGCATTGCCATGTGGTGGACTATAATTTTTATTAGATCGATTCCTAGGGCAGCATGGTGGCACAGTGGTAGATTTTCTGTCTTACAATGCAAAAGACCCGGGTTTGATTCTGCTTACGGGTGCTTGTCTATATGGTGTTTGTACGTTCTCCCCATGATTTTCTCCAAGATCTTCGGTTTCCTCACATACTCCAAAGATGTACAGGTTTGTAGATTGATAGGTATAAATGTATAAAATGTAAAATTGTCCCTAATGTGAGCCAGGTGGTGTTGATGTGCGGGGATCACTGGTCGGTACGGACTCAGTGGGCCGAATGTGCCTCTTTCTGCTCTGTATCTCTAAATTAAACTAAAATCCAAACAAATCTGAGGTCTTGATCTACAATGTATCTTCTCTTTATTCAATCAAAGGCTGTGTACAAATGCTGTGGTGAATTTCATCATCAAAATCTGCCATTGCCAAAAAGGTGGCTTCAAACATATGGGAACCAGTTCATATTTCTAGAGTCTCAACGTGAATCTTCATTATCAAAGAGTATTGTTGCTCAGCAGAACCGGATTGGTAGAGGACCTTTGCTTGTGGAGGCTGAGTCTAAGGCGCACCCTCGAATGTTTCAGTGAAACATTTGACTGTTGTTTGGAGAGCTCAACATCCAAGCATGAACAGCAGATCAACTATTGAGGCTTGGTTAACTCTGATACTAGAGAGGAGTTGCAATAATTTAAACAGTCATAAATAATGGCAGTGCTGCCCCTTACATTTGTCTTAGGTATGTTTTGTGGGCCTCCAGAAAGCCAGAGCTCACATTTAAGTCTGAGCAGACAGGTAAGGATGAACCTGGAGATGGATTTCACTGTGGTGGCCAATGCAGATAACCTTCTGTAGTTACCATAGTCCATATATTAACATCTTTTAAATATGCACATCGATCATTTTCAGATAAAAACACGTTTTTATTTGTTTTACCTTCAACATCAAAGATTATTTTAAGAGAAGAAATGTGACAGCTGGAAACAGTCATGTTGCTGTCTACTTTGCAATGTACAAGAGTGTGCTGTGAGATAATCACGTAATTCATATAAACAAAGATAAAAGTTATTTTCATATGTACCATGCCTGTGGATAGTGTTTGCCTAAAAACAATGCAAACATGACCTCCTAGTGTTGTCGTAATGAAAAATGTAAAAATTGTGAGTATGTAAATAGTCGTTTCAAATCCAGATAATGCTTCATATCACCATATTATAAAATATTTACTAATGCAGGATATTAGAATATTTGTTTATATTCTGTGCTTTTTTTTTCAGGTCCCAATGTACCAATGGTCTCTGTCCATAGCACAAGCAATCCAAACAGTAAGTATTACTCAAGAATAATAAAATTAATTTAGTTGAAACCATGGGCCAGGGTTCAGTCATATACATGTATGTTGAAAATATTGCTGAAAACAAATAATCTCACTAGATCCCAAAACAGCAAGTGAAAGCCTTTTAATTTTGTAAAATGGAGAGCTGAAGTGTTTACTGTTATGGTTACGGTAATTATGGTGCAATGAACAAATGCAATTGACACTTGACACTTCAGTATACCCTCACTGTCATTCCACCTTATTCTGAAGGAGCTCTGTCCTTCAATACAGCCACTGAGATTCTGCATTTTGCTTAGATTTGCATCATTGCCACCTACATTTGTAAACAAATAGGGGGGAAAAAGTCCAATGGTTTTTAATTGAAGTTTTCCCCTTTGAAAATTGTGAATGCAGCAAAGGACATCACATTTCTAAACAAAAAAAGGCGACAAGGGGAGAGAAGAAGTAACCAAGTGAATAATGTTTTTTTAATGATAATTGAGTTTGACCTTCTGTTGCCTTCCACAAAGTGCATTTTAACTTAATTGGCCATTAGGAGTTGAAATGAGGCCCAGTCTGTGTGGTTAGGTGGATGTAAAAAACTCCACATTTTTGTTTAGAAAGACATGTGGGGTTGTAGGTTTATTGGCCTGTAAAATCAATATTCTCCCTAATGTGCAGGGAATGGATGAGAATGTGGAATAAAATAGAATTAGTGTAATTGATGGTCGGCGTGGATCTGTGGGTCAAAGGGCCTGTTTCCATGCTGTATCTCTAGACTAAAGCAGCATGGTTGTTCTGTTGATTTTTTAAGTTAACATCCGCTCCTCACATAAAATAACTAAACTAAATGTTTGAAATGCTTATCCTGTTGCTATTTGTAGAATTGTGCAATGCATAAATTCATATTTTCCCTATGTTGCAACAGGGACTATTTCAAAAGCACAAGTGGTTGCTATGTGCTTTCAAAATGCGGAGGTATTCACAGTATGAATTTTATAAAATGGATAAAGATTAGTATTTAACATCTTTTAAATATATTGGTCAGCTGTAAAACTGCATCGTGATTACTTCTGAATAAAGGATAAACTTGCCTTTGGCTGTCAGGACATTTGCAACATTGCAGGCAGAACCTGATCTCTCCCTTACAATAAAACCCTGTACATCAGAATAGGATTGCCAGCAGGGGTAGAGGAAGGCTTGTGTACACAAAGGATAAAATAAATGTTGACAACTCGCTATGCCACAGCCTGAAGTTTAGCCAGAACTGTGAAAGTTTAATTGTTTCAGACATGTAAAACTACTCCAAAATTATTCCAAACAAATCTTTAAAAATATTTAAATACTTAATAAAACATTTTTATCTTTACCTGAGCTCCCTAAAGGTTACTTTAAAAATAAAATTGAATTACCTGGGCAGATACCCCTCCGTAAATAGTGATGAATTACGGTAATTTCCCATCTCATTCTGATGTCAATGGGAACTCCAGCCTCAGAACACTCAGTACATTATTGCTGTCACTCAGATAAAAGTGACTTAGCATGTTTTGTTCTCACTTTCAAATGATATCTAATGCATTTAATAATTAGAGCAAGATTGGGCCTAAATTAATATTAGTGATATTAAACCGTCCAAATTTTTTTGAAAATAACAAAAGCAAAAGCATACTAGATATTTAACAGCCAGCAAAACCTAGGAGTCTACCTTGCTACTTATCAATGTTTTAGCAGAACTTGGCATGGGTCTATTCTGATCCCTCAATGTGATAGGATTTATTTAAAGAAGGCCCTTATATAGCAAGCAGTCTTGATGCTAAGCTTCATCCAGCAAGTGGGTCCTGGAAAGGATCTACAAAAGCAAGTGCAGCGTTTCAACGTAAGTTAGCATCAAGCATATGAGGTTTCCTAAAAACAACATATTCTAGACCAGTAATAGATTTCAGTGTGATTGTATTCTCATAATTTTACTTGTCGTGTGTTTATATTATGAATGGATCTATTAAATGATCTTCCATTGTGAAATCTTGACACCCATTAAATAAGTGGTAAAATAAAATGTGTGCAATTTGAAAATGTTAAGTAACTTTGTGGATTGATGTAGGAACATGTTTTCTTAGTTTCATTAGTAATCATTAATTTCTTTTTAATCATTTAGGCTCCTACATATTGGAAAATAATACTGTTCTGCATGAAATTATCAAAGGAAAAAGGATCCACAAACCAGAGTACAGGACTGTGCATATTTATGATTATGGTGCGTCAATTATTTTCATTTTTAATTATTTTTATTGCATAGCAATGAGTTATACAATAAAGCTTTGCTCCTTTGTAACAGGTTGTTGGAAGGTATCCAAACGTATTGGAAATTTAAAAAAAAAGAAAACGTACAACATTCCCTATTAACAGGACAATTCCAGACAGAAAACAATATTGTGCAGTAAAGAACAGTAACAAAGCAGATTCTACCTAATATCTCAAACTGTCCCATAATTTCACAAGGTAGTTTGGACAATATTTGGCTAGTTAAAAGTAAAACAAAATGGTGACAATCTCACGTTGCAGGACTATTCCTCAAACATACCTTAAGAGTCATTGTCAGTGATTTATACATTACAGAAACAGGCCCTTCAGCTCGACTGATCTACAGCGACCAAGATGTCCATCTAAGCCTGTGTTTGGCCCATATCCCTCTAAACCTTTTCTATCTAAGAACCTGTTCGAATGTCTTGTACACATGGTAATTGTACCTGCTTTGTACAACTTCATCTGGCACCTTGTTCCATATACCCGCTACCCTCTGTGTGGAAAAGTTGTCTTCCGGGTCTCTTTTAAACCTTATCTCTCACCATAAATCTATGCCCTGTAGTTTTACTTAATTACCCTGGGGGAAAAAAACAGGGTATATAAATACACCTTATCTAAGCCACCATTCATTTTGTAAACCTTTATAAAATCACAGTTCAAAATTCTATGCACCAGGGAAAAAACTCCTAGCCTCCAGCCTCTCCTTCCAAGTTAAGCCTTCCTGTCCCTTTAACGTCTTTGTGAACCTCTTCTTCACCCTTTGCAGCTTCATGACATCTTTCCAATATCTGACAACCAGTACTGCACACATTCTTTACAGTATGGTCTCTCCAGAGACTTGTACAATTGCAACATCACAATCCAACTCCTGTACTCATTGCCTTGACCAAAAAAAGCAAGGATGCTGAAAGCAGTGTTCACCAGCTTGTCAACTGTGTCACAATTTTCAGGGAACTAAGTGCTCGTACCTCTAGGTGTCCCTGTTCTACAACATTTTATAGGGGTCTACCATTTAGTACTGCAAATCCTGCGTTGGTTTAACGTCAAAATGTAACATCTTGCACTTTTCGGAGTTAAATTCCATAATCCATATTCCATATTAAATTTTGTCTGTCTAGGAACCTTCTGAAGAGCAGGAGTACATTTTTTTTAATGAGACTGCAGGAGTCCTCCAGTTGCTCCCAGAACCCACAGATGTGCATATTGATAGGTTAACTGGCACCATAACCTGCCTCTAATATGTAGATGAAGGGTAAATGCTAGGGGAAGTTGATGGGAATATGGCAAGAATAAAATGGAATACATACAAAATTAGTGTAGATATAAGTAATTGATTGCTGGCACACACTCAGTGGGCTGAAGGTCCCTTTTCGACGTTCTGTGACTTCATCTTGTTAGGCAGGATACACCATACGATTCATTGACCTATGAGTTAGGTTTAGCATAATATATTGGGGAGGATCAAGGTGAATTTGAATTGCTTGTTCTCAAAGCATTCCATTAATTTTCACTATATCAATTCTTATTTAGTGTGATCATTGGAGATTGCAATGAATTTCAACAACTCTATTATGATCGTATCATCAGAACAGTATAAATTAATCCATACAATTTTTTGTATTTGGGAATAGATTCATTCCTGTGTCTAATAAGAAAGCAAGAGCAAAAAGTATCCCTTTATCTGAATAGACAAACCGATGATGTGCAGAAGCAGTTGCATAAATACTCCTTTAGCAAAAGATCAACTGACGGCTCAGAAAAACAACAAAAACTGATATTTTGTGTTTACACATGAATTCATGCATGGAGGCCCGTGGGAGGCAAATCAAACCCATTGTCCTCCATGAATAATTCTCCTTGGTACAATATGGACCACTCTCGAGGTGAAAATTTACATACAAATTATCAACATAATTCAGCAATGCCATTACGATTGGCAGCATTTGAAATCACATCTATCGTTATGGTCATCAGTTGGGAATGAGGTATATTGATGGTTTGGAGGGGGATACATCCTTCAGCCAGCCTGCAATAAACATGATCTCAGATGATTTGTGATTACTTGTCTGTTCAATATATTGCTGTAACCTTAACCAAGGCATAATAAAGGTTATACATTTAAAAGTAACAATATGGAAAGTGAGATCACAGAAACATTTTTTCTCCTTTTCCAAGTCAGTCAACAGAAGGTATGAAGTTTATTGGAAGAATAATTACTTCTGTCGATATTATTTTCTACTCTTTCTTGATCACTGCTATTTTCACTATCTTGAAAGGTTTCAATGTTTTTATTTTCTGAATTTTATATCTGCTGGTCATTGGAATAAACGTATTGATTAATTCGTCTACAATCTTTTGATTTAGTAAAAACTTTTTTTTTATAACAGACCTGCTTTGTCTGCACTTAGCATTGTTGTAATTGTTGATCATGATTACTTGGGATGTGGTTTATCTCACATATAAAGCTACTTTTACAAACATACATCTCAGTTTTCTAAAGGACCAACCCAATGAATCCGAAGAAGGTCCGCGACCCAAAACATCACTTATCCATGTTCTGAAATGCCTCTTGACTCACTGAGTTACTCCAGCACTTTGTGTCTTTTTCTTGAAACCAGCATTTGTAGTTCCTTGTTCCTATCCAATATATATATTACTGCATATGCCAAATCAACATTCTAACTTCAGGAAAATAGAAGATGTGGACAATTTTTTGAATCATTCAAAAATCTTTGCACATGACGGAGTGCAAAGCTCAAGATTGTTTCCATCAGCTATTGAAGTTTTTCCAGAACTATTTGGACAACTTGTCTTCTATTAAATTTATAATTTACTATTAGGAACGATGCTGAGACACAGGAGTTATTCATTTGTTTGATACAGCAGTATGGTTTCTTATGCTCCCATCTAAATGTATAGTTATACCATATCTGGCAATGTAAGAAGCTTCCTGTTTGCAAAATATTCCCTTTTATTATTTATCTTTTTGAGGAAAACTGTGGACAAAGGTTATGGAAGAAAGACATGTTAAATGATTCATATTCTAATTGTCCTTTCCTATTACATTGGAAAATCATCTTTCTGCTATTGCACATATTATGAATGTGTGTAGTCATCTTCCCAAAATGATGAACAAAGCTCAGACTGGACATGAATTTGAACAAAATCTGCCATTGCAGTTTACTTTGTAATATTCGATAAGATAAACAGATTTTTGAATGACAGCCATTAAGACAAAAATTGATTATTAGAATTTAATGCAATAGATTTTTTTAAAATCTGATTAACAGAACTAGATATTTTGATTAGCATTTTTCATTTTATTACAAGCAGCATCGTTCACTGGAGAACAGCACTGGACATTTTCTATTCCCTGTGCTCTGCCGTTAAACTGGATTCATTTTTAAACATGTAATGGTACTTGACAAACAATCAATCAGAAATTAATTGAAAGATATTAAATGTAAAGATATGTTTCTGTTATTTCATCCTGTCTGACCACTCATAATATTCGCTCTTTCAATCTTTTACAGAATGTGCCTCTAGAAAATATTTATTAAATTCAGAAACTTGTTTTAATGGGAAAGTTTTGAATCTTTTTGAAATTTTGAAATTTGTTCCAGCAAAAGTCTTCCTTTTATGACTTCCATAACTTTTATCTTTGTAAATTTAGCTTTATTTTGATTCATTGTTTTAGTTAAAAATTACAAGCAACACATTCTCTTCCAATGGAATGAACAAATTCAGAATTCAGAGTTCATTTTCTTTGTGCAGAAATACGGCTTTGTCAGCATTTTTCCTAAAAGTAGGGCAATAAGGCAGAAAAGGGGACAGTTTCATGCTATTCCATGCTATGAAAGATTATCCATTTAGTTGCAGTCTTAAATATATAGAACATTCAGCTGCAAGATATCTGAAATGCTGATTAGCTTTGGCGAGGAAACAAATGTTTCACTTCATTAAAAACTATGATAACCAGTTTCTCTTCAATGCTTTGGACATTACTTTTGCTATTAATACAATCTTGTTTCTTGAGTGAATGCAGATGAGGTTACAATTGTTTTTCAACAAAAACATCAAAATGGATGTTTTTACATATTGATTGGACTTTTCCGCAAGACTTCACTTTAGATCCAGTAAAAATGGAACATCGCTGTAAGGTTTAGTGATCATTTACAAGTCAAATCTCTGATGTTACAGTCCACTCCAAATTATGGCAATGCCCAAGAGGAAAGAAGCCTTCCAAACAGTTTGCAATTGGTGTTTTGTGGAAATAGCAAGAATATCATATCTATTAATAATTAAGCCCCTGTCCCACTTTCACAACCTAATTAGCGACCTCTGCCGAGTTTGCCCTTGACTCATACTCGCAGCATGGTCGCTACGAGGTCATAGGAGGTCTTTGTAACTCTTCCTCATGCTCGTGAGTGGTCTCTGCGTACTCGTGGCCTCAAGTAGGTCGCGGCGTTTTTTCCAGCCTGATAAAAAATTTCCACGAGTAAAAAAAAGGTTGGCATGGAAAAAATTAATACTTTCTACTCATAGGTAGGTCGTAGGTAGGTTGTAGTAGATCGTGATGGTGGTCGTAGGTAGTCGTAGGTCGGTAACTGGCCCGAGAAAAAAAATGCAAACATGACATCATTTTATAATTTCCACTCGTAGCTAGTCGTAGTTGGTCTTGGGTGTGGAAGACTGAGGTTGAGGGGGGTCGTAGGAGGTCGTAGATATAGTCATAGGAGGTCGTGGACATAGTTGTAGGAGGTCATAGGGTTTTTTTTTTACTTCAGCGAGTCAACACGACCTTGACATTTTTTTCAACTCGTCTAGGGTCTTCTAAACTCATGGATTAGGTCGTCCAAGTGGGACAGGCCCTTTAGCATATTTAGCCAAATGGAAGTTATGGCTTTATATTGCAGGCTTGCGGACAGCCCTTGGTTTCTGTTTTGATCTTAAGTTATCTCATCAATTACTGATAGAAATATGTCTGTCAGGTAACAAAATCATAAATCCTATTCCATATACCAAGAAAGCATAAAAAAATACATTTCTCTCACTGCAACTTCAGCTACAGAGAATCAGCTACAATAAGTGTTCACTCATCACAATACCAAGAAAACCCATGCCAGGATAGATATATGAATTATTTTATAATTTACATGGACATTTTAAAATTATATTTAATGACAATTCAAGCAAACACAATTTTCTGAAAATAAATATATAAGAAACAGATAAGATTTTGTGAGTATTAATGAAACCAAAATATGATGTTTGTGTACAATTTAAGATTTACTCTGAACATGTTATGCCTTTATTCTCAGAGCTCACTCTACAGTTATCGTTTCCCGAGGGCTTTGATGAAAACAACCTTTATCCTGTCCTACTGTTTGTGTAAGTAATCCTGTTATACGAGATTAAAACTTGCTGCTGACATGATTCTGAAATCTCTGATTTTTGTCTTCTGGTTTAAGCTACTCGGGTAAAAATTTTGATTCTAATGATAAATCATCTCCTATTTTGTGGTAGCAGGCGCTCACTACTATTAAATATTAGACAGCAACTTCCAGTAAACATGTATATTTTTAGTCAAAACACTAAAAAGATACTGTCAGTTACAGGTATTCTGGTCTTCCCAAAGCTTTGCTGCACAACATCACGCCACATGAATCAGTATTTGCACAGGTTTAATAGAGCTGGAGCATCTTCTACCAGGTATCCAATAAACAAGCTAAAAGTGTTAAGCATGCCCATGTACAGTGCATTCAGAAAGTATTCAGACCCCTTCACTTATTCCACATTTTGTTACTTTACAGCCTTATTATAAAATTGATTAAATTCTTTTTTTTTATCATCAATCTACACACAATACATAATAAAAAAGTGAAAACAGGTGTTTAGAAATTTTTGCAAAGTAATTAAAAAGAAATAAATGAAATATCACATTTACATATTCAGACCCTTTGCTATGACACTCAACATTGGGCTTCGGTGCACCCTGTTTCCATTGATTATCCTTGAGATGTTTCTACAACTTGATTGGAGTCCACAAGTGGTAGAAACATGATTGATTGTACATGATTTACATGATTTGGAAAGGCACACACCTGTCTATATAAGGTCCAGCAGCTGACAGTGCATGTCAGAGCAAAAGCCAAGCCATGAAGACGAAGGAATTGTCCGTAGGCATCCGAGACAGGATTGTGTCGAGACACAGATCTGAGGATGAGTATAAAACCATTTCTGCAGCATTGCAGGTCCCGAAGAGCACTGTGTTAAATGGAATTTAAATTGAAGAACTTTGAAACTTCTTAAATTCTTAAGTGGAAGAACTTTGAAACTACCAGGAGTCTTCATAGGTACACAAAAAAGCTGGAGAAACTCAGTGGGTGCAGCAGCATCTATGGAGCGAAGGAAAAAGGCAACGTTTCGGGCCGAAACCCTTCTTCAGACAGGAGTCTTCATAGAGCTGGCCGCCAAGCCAAACTGAGCAATCGGGGAGAAAGGCCTTGGTCAGGGAGGTGACCAAGAACCCGATGGTCACTCTGACAGAGCTCCAGAGTTCCTCTATGGAGATGGGAGAACCTTCCAGAAGGACAACTATATCTGCAGCACTCCACCAATCTGGCCTTTATGGTAGAGTGGCCAGATGGAAGCCACTCCACAGTAAAAGGCACATGACAGCCTGTTGGACTTTGCCAAAAGGCACCTAAACAAGAATCTCTGGCCTGATGAAACCAAGATTGAACTCTTTGGTCTGATTCATTAAGGGCCTGTCCCACTTGGCGATTTTTTTCGGCGACTGCCGGCATCATATCAGAGTTGCCAAAAGAATTTGAACATTTCAAAATTCAGCGGCGATAAAAAAATGTTGCGACACTTGAAAAACACCGCGCGTCAATACGTCATCACGCCGCGTCACACAACGGTGACCTGATACGTCAGTCAATGATGCCGGCAGTCGCCGATAAAATCGCCAAGTGGGACAGGCCCTTAATGAATGGTGAATGCTGCTCAATCACCATTGATTGCAAATTCAAGGCAAAATATTTAACCTGATCATAATTTTAGAGTAAACTTAAAAGCGTGATCATTAAATGACAGGTTCAGTCTATGATCTGTACTCTAGATTCACGTTGAAAGGTATTAACTCTAGGTGGGACCTGGCTCAATTGAAACATTAAAGCATATCACGACACTGAGCAAATCGTAGTCTGAGTGTTGAAAGCAATTCCATGTGGAAATCTCAGCATTTCCACTACGTTTTGGGTCTTCTGCACAAATGAGGAAAATCCCAAATTACTAGTCCACCTCCATCAGAGATTTACAGCTATTCTCTGTGGTTGGATTCTCATGGAGTCCACTGTTGAGTTTCCCATGTCTAACCTGTCACAGGTATGACAAGACCATTATTTGAATGCCCATCTGGGGCTGCGGAAACAAAAGGAAAAAATAAAGTATAATACCTTAAAACATAAATAGTTAGGAACATCACTTTAAATTATATTTTAAGTATTATTTGATTTTTTTAAATTTAATATATCGGTTATTTATAATTACTAAACAAAATTCATTCATTATTAAGAATTTTCTAATATGCCTGATTATCAAAAACATTCAATAACATTTTGAAAATCGGAAAGTTTTTTCAGACTGCTGTCAAACCCTTCCAGAGCAGTTTCATGGGTGGAGCTTGTTCTGGTCCGCCCAAGTGACCCAGTTACATTAATATAGGTAAGGCTTCCATCAAGGACCTCCTCCCCACACACTTTATGGACTATTTGGAGGTGTGAGATTAGCTTTCAAGTTCCTAAGGAGCCAAATTTGTGGAAATGTAGCCAGATAAGTCCCACTCTGGAAAATCCCTGAGTTCAGACAAAATACACTCCGGATAATCAATGCCCATGTCAAAATTTCCTTATTAAGTAATTGTGACAGTGGGCATTTATTGGAATATTGAAGCGAAGGTAGGGATTGCTATACTGATAACTCAGTTCAAATAGTCCCCCATGTATTAAATGTCTTATAATATAAGACATTTCAGGCATAATGGACACATAATAATAGAAAACCTTATGATGATCTGGAGATTCTAGCTAATCAAGTAGAATATGGAAAAAAAGCGACCATGTGTTTTTATAATGCCTTGGTCAATTTCAGAATCTGCCACAGTGCTTTACAGCTATTACGTACTTTTAACATCGAATAACTCCTATCTTCTTCTTGCGTATGGCGTGCATAGCCTAAAGTTGGAGGACAACTTGTTCTATTTAATCTTATTTGATTGTGCACACCAGGTTGATTGCATTCGTCAAAACAGGGCGGACCACATGAAGGTTGCAATCTAACATAGAAACATACAAAATAGGTGCAGGAGGAGGCCATTCGAGCCAGCACCGCCATTCATTGCGATCATGGCTGATCGTCCCCAATCAATAACCCCTTGCCTGCCTTCTCCCCGTATCCCTTGATTCCACTAGCCCCTAGAGGTCTATCTAACTCTCTCTTAAATCCATCCAGTGATTTGGCCTCCACTGCCCTCTGTGGCAGGGAATTCCACAAATTCACAACTCTTTGGGTGAAAAAGTTTTTTCTCACCTCACTGTTAAATGGCCTCCCCTTTATTCTAAGACTGCGGCCCCTGGTTCTAGACTCGCCCAACAATCTCCCACCACAATCACTCAGGAAAATCATTAAGTCCAATGATGATGAACAAAATTAAGCTATGTGTTTTATTTAAAGCAAATATTGGTACCAGGATAAATGCTGGCCAGAAAACAGGAAGAATTGATTTGCTATTGAAATAGTAAAAAGCTGATTTTTTTGAGAAGTTGATGAGCTTTTGATTACCATTCAGTCTGATAGATGGCCCTTCCAACAGTGTTGTGCTGTAGCATCAGCTTAGATTTTATGGTCTAGTCTATGGAGTGGAACTTGAACTCTGAACTATCTGATTCACAGGCAAACTGAGCCACATCTGACAACCATCCATTTCAAAATTTATTTCCACCCAGTAAAATGTACCAATGATGTCAACATTAATTATCACATTGTCAGTGGGTGTTGGGCTGCATCAAGGGTCAAGTGGTAAGCCACATGCCATTGCGAAGGCTTCAGACTGGCATAATGTTAGATATATGTGCAGTGGGCAACTTTGCTTATAGAAAGGTAATGTGGGTCCAAAATAATATTTAAAGGTATGAGTATCAGAGGAGGGCAAAAAGGTAGGAGGTAAGGGGCAGAATAGCATGGGAGAACCATGGAAAGATAAGGAGAGATCCTCTGGCTTACATGCACTTGTATTCCCATAGTACTCTTGGCCTCCACAGGTTAGAGCAACCCTCACAAAAATATTTTGAATTCACTTTTTCTTCATGGATAGAAATGAAGATAGCTGTTAACCTTATTAGATTATTTTTTGTTTTGGGATGCATTTGTGGTTCAGAACAGTTCAAAGATGCAGACAAGTCAAATTAATGACTGTAACATTAATAGTCCCAGTATTATAGTCAATCTTAACTGTGATCTCAGGTAGAAAATAGAGATTGTTCACACCAAAACACAAATTGAACCATATGCAATTAAGATGCTGTAGAAGTATTATTTGCCTGTCAAAATGTAGCAAGAGCTTTTATGGTCTAAAAATAATTTAATTCTTATTCAATATGAATCTTTCATGCAATCTTTCCATGGTTTTATGTCTCACTGTTTTATGCAAGAAACTAAATGCAGTGAATGATTGTCAATAATAATTACTGTTGTTGTATTGGTATTTGCAGTGATGGAGCCCCAGGGAGCCAGCTGGTTACTGATAAGTTTTGGATTGACTGGGACTCAGTACTTGTCAGCTCTGATAATGTCATCCTTGCTCGCTTTGATGGCCGAGGGAGTGGTTTTCAAGGGCTTAAAATTCTTCAGGACATCCATCGAAGGTTGGGAACGGTGGAAGTCGAAGACCAAATTAGAGCAGTGCAGTATGTATTTAAAAATCTGTTCGATTTTCATTCTCAGGTTGCTTTCTGGCTTTTTTTTCCCAAGGATTGATAATTTAGAACATAATCCAGTAAACCCTTTTCTGTTGAAGAGGGAGATATGGGAAGAGAATCAGTGTCATTTTTCATCCAATGTGTATAAGAAGAATGCTGTGATTAGGTGCAATTCATTGCATTGTCTGCTTTATACGTAATTTGTAAAATAAATTTTACAAACCTTCAAAGTAAATGTCAAGGCTTATATACCTGATAACATAAATGCCAATGGTGAAAAGAAAACATGTACCTAACATTGGAGAATTCAATGTTCATTTTGTTAGGTTGTAAACTGCAAAAACAGTTTTGGAGGTACTGTTCTTCCAGTTTGTGTGTGGCCTCACTCTGGCAATGGTGGAGGCCCAGGACAGAAAGGTCAGTATGGGTATGGGAATGATGGATAAAATGGTTAGCAATGGGGAGATCCAGCTGGCTTTGGGGGAAATGAGTATGAGGTGGTCAGAAATGCTGTCTATTAATACAATGTTTGAAATAGCAGTACTACTTTAGTTTAGAGATACAGCATACAGAGATACAAGCCCTTTCGCCCACTGTGACCGTGCCAACCAGCGATCACCTCATACACTAGCACTATCCTACACACTAGAGGACAATTTACAATTTAAACCAAACCCAATTAACCTAGAAACCTTTACGCCTTTGGAATGTTGAAAGAAATCGGACCTGAAGAAAACCCAAGCAGTCATGGGGAAAACGTACAAACTCCATACAGACAGCACCTACGGTCAGGACGAACCCAGGTCTCTGGTGCTGTCAGGCAGCAACTCTCCTGCTGTGCCACCGTGCTGCCCGTTTAGCAGCTACTTGCTGTGGCAAAGTCAAAATGGTGGCTATGAATATGGTTAGAGAAGGCCATGTGGAGAAGGAGATTGAAGGATTGTGCAGCGTTAGGAAATATAGACAAGATCAAGACCTTAAAATCACTGAAGATGAGCAATCTTTTAGATTAGTCAAAACTCATGTTATTCTTAAATAATCATTATTAGAGCCAGGATGTTTTGGCACTAAAAAACTGAAATAGACAGGCAACGGCATAATAAAATTACAAAAAAGGCACGGAAAAAGGCATTTATTGACAAAAAAAAAAGGCATAAAAAGGCATGTATTTCCACCACCAAAATATGGTTAAAAATAATGTTGGTATACTACATTAAATGACAAAAGTTGCCTAGTTGCACATAATTACTAGCATTTTTTTTTTTCAAATTATCTGGTTAAACTATGCCATCTGTCAGACAGAATATGCTTCAGTTGTGAAAAACTTCTATCTACCTCAGCTGAGGTCACTGGTGCATACCCAAAACAAGTTGCAGACTCTATTGTTGTCAATATCTTGTGCACTACAACTACCTTTGAGAACTTTAGCTTTGTTTTGTATTTCTTCAAGATCTTTGTTAGCTAAAATCGCTCTCTCACGTTTGCCTTGTATGCCTTTACCTACATCACCAGGAACTTTACGAATATCGTCAGTTACTTTGTGGAAAACCTGTAAGTTATTCACTAATGTTTCACCACGTTTCTCAAGGGAAGTGATAGCTTGTGGGAAGTTTGCAAAATTGGAAGCAATAAACACAAGATAGCGGTGGAGGGACTTTGTCTGCATTATTTCACTGACGATCCTGACTGCAGCAGATTCTTCTTCTTCAAAACAGTTGATGATTTATTTTATCTTTTCAAAATTTGCAGCATAGTAGAGTACAGCAGAGAGCCATGTACCCCACCTAGTCAAAACGGGCTGAGGAGGTAGCGGAATCTCGGGTGCCATTACCTTGAACAACTGCACATGTGATGGTACTTTGAGGAAGATTTTCTTGACATTGGAAACTAGGCGATTGACATTTGGAAACAAGCTACGTATGTGCTTGGCAATTCTATGAAGTCCTTGATCTAAGCATGTCAAATGCAACATTTTGGGGAATAAAACTTTAAGAGCAGGAGCAGCTTTTTTCACGTACGGAGCTGCATCAGTCACAAACAGAAGAACATTCTCGTGTTTTATACCTTCTGGCCAAAGTGCAGCAAGTGAAGATGTAAACAACTGAGCAATAGTTGAGCTGTTTGACTTATCCAATACTTCAGATGTCAACAAATACTCCTTTGATGGTTGAGCTTCCTCCAGTGTAGCGATGACCACATTGGCAACATATCTCTCCACAGCATCGGTTGTTTCGTCTATTGAGATCCATATTTTGTTGCATGCATCTTCATCTCTAATTTTCTGCACAACAATGTTGAAGTTGCTGTCAACATAATTTTTCCATAATGATGACTTGCTTGGTATATGTTCCTCAGTGTATTTCTCTAAAAACCCTTCTCAGAGATTTGTTTTCCAATTTCCACAGTGGAATTCCAGCATCAATGAATGCCTTGCACAGATCACTCGAAAACAGAGATTTGCGACTGGAACCAGCAGTAAATGTAGTGAGGAGACAAGCTTGGGTATTTCGCTTGGGTAATCTACACCCCAGCGGTATCAACATTGTCTTCTCTAATTTTAGATAGCCCTTGTCTTCTCCCTCCTCCCCCTCCTCCTTCTCACCTCTCCTTCTGGTCCTACTATCTCCGCATCTTCCTTTCTTTATCCCGTCCCGTCCCCCACATCAGTCAGAAGAAGGGTCTCGATCCGAAACGTTGCATATTCCTTCTCTCCATAGATGCTGCCTCACCCGCTGAGTTTCTCCAGCATTTTTTGTCTACCTTCAATTTATCCAGCATCTGCAGTTCTTTCTTAAATAGATCTTGGAGAAAACTGAACCAGCGGGCAGCGGCACAAATGAAAGAACGACCGACGGTGGCGCCCCCGGTTTTGCCCCGGTGGTGGAAATTTTCTTGTAATTTATACTATGTTAACACGTTAATAATAACTTATTAATATTAACGTGTTAACATAGAAAACGTCATTGTAATCACAGTACAACTAGAGAAAATAGCACAACCTATTAGCAAAACGGCAAAAAAAGCTGATTGAGGCCCTCGATCGTGAAAAAGGCATTATCCTGGTGAAATCATCAAAAAAGGCATGAAAAGGCACATGGCATTCATAACAAAATCCTGGCTCTAATCATTATTCTTAAATATCATTAGATATCTTGCTCATCCATCATTCATGCTCACCCATCCAGCTTCAACAATCTCATATTTCGAGAGCACCAAACACAATGCAATTTATTTATTTAAAACAAAACATCTCCAATCTTATCTCATCCACAGTAGACAGTATTCAAGCTTTTAATAAACAAGGGATTTTCAACTTTATGGGATCGTTGGCAAGCCTTGACAATTTTAAATATGTGGAAAGATTGGCTGGATTATGGCTATTTACCTTAAAACAGAGGAGCTTCACTGAGGATTATTCAAAATACACAAAATATGAGGGGATTTTCCTATAAATCCTATCTATATTGCTTCATAATTAATGTGCACATATTTTTTTAAAACCTTAAAACAGAGGCGTTTCACTGAGGATTATTCAAAATACACAAAATATGAGTTTTTTTTCCTATAAATCCTATTTATATTGCTTCATAACTAATGTGCACACTGTTTGATGGAACTTGCTTATTTAAAAGGACGATAGAGGCAAAAATCCACATTACATTTAAGAAATACCTAGATGAGATATTGATAGTGTAGGGTTTTCAAATCGACAAACCAAGAGCTGAGAAATGGGCAATAAAATAAAAGACTAGAGGAAATCAGTGGGTTACACTGTATCTGTGGAGATAATGGACAGAATGTTTCAGGTGGAGACTTCTTCAAACTGAAGGCGCAGGTGGGAGAAAAGAGAGGTGGAAGTGGGGCAAAGCCTGACAAGCGATAGGTGGATATAGATGAGGGGATGTGATTGGCAGATGGGTGGACAAAATGACAACAGCCTGGGGTGAAAAGGAGGTATAAAAGGGAACATATACAGAAAGAAGACGAAGGATGGGATCCAAAGCCAAAGGGAGAGATATGGGTGGAAGACGACAGGGGGAGGGGAAAGAGAAGGGATAAAAGGGCAATATGAGACTTGGTGATGGGAGATTAACGTATAGAAGAGTGGAAAGGGTCAAGATGACTAAGGTGATGGTGGGAGAAATGGGTGTGCACCAGGGTGGGTAGATAGCAGCAAAGAAGAGAAATGGGTGGGGTGGATCTGGCTTGAAATTGGATAGTTCAATGTTCATACTGTGGGGTTGTTGGACCAAATAACCTTCTCAGAGGGCAAAGAAGCCATTGGCTAAATGGCTTTCTTTTGTGTCATAAGTGTCTATGATTCCGTATCTGTCTCTTTCCTCAATGTTAGCAATGTTAATTTAGTGTATTTAAAATGTTTCAGCATACAAACTTACTTTTCAGTCAGGACAACCTAATGAGGAGAAATGTTCGCATAAATCCTTTATTTATGATTATTTCTTTTTATTTCAGATCATTGAAGAAATTACCCTTCATTGATACAAACAGAATAGCGATTTATGGGAAGGTAATCTTCAAAATCCTTTTAAAGTTGGGGTGAATTTGACCCTTGAAAAGAAAATCAATGGGACTATTCAATATATTTTGTTTTATACATTTTGTGTGTCAGTGCAAATGCTACTTAACATGATAAATGATGATACATTTTTAAGTATTTTGTTATACCCTCCATAGTATTTATTGAGGAACTTGCAAATTAAATTGTTTCTTGCTTCATGTTATATTACAAAACAACAGGTAATCTTCCCTTGAAAACATAGGACCTGTTTATTTAAAACCGTTTTTGAATCACTACCTCATTGTTCAATTTACCATCATCAGTACTTCTTTGTTTCAATTACTTACAATTATAATAATACCTTACTCAGTTATAGTGGACAATCGACAATAACGGACACCACCTCCCATCCCCATGGTCTGTAATAACGATGGTTTAGAGTATATCAATTCTCCTGATGAAGATACTGTTGGTCTGAGAGTTTCAGGATTTAGACCCAATACCAGTGATATGTTTTCAAGTCAAGGTGTTGTGTGATTTGGAGATAAATCTATATGCATTGACAAGCTCATGTTATTAAAAAGAAGAAAATGTTGGAATCATGCGGTAGATCAGGCAACATAACTGAGAAGTGAAAGTGTTTTGGAGTCAATCTGAAATGTTATCTCTATTTCGAGTTCCACTATGCTTCCTGAGCTGTTGAGTGTTGCCAACATTTTTGTATTCTGCATTTATTTCAGATTTCCCACGTCTATGTTTATGTTTTCATTCTCAAGGCAACGGGCATTATGTCTTTCTAGGTTACATAAATTGTAGGTTTGGATGAGTAATGCAGAGATCTGGAATTGTGCATCACAAACAAAACTTTAAATCTCACCATAACAGCCAGGAAAAATTAATTCTATTAATTGAATTATTCTAAACTTTTGATTAAGGTAACTGTCTGGATCACTTGGACTTAGCCCACACTTTACATTCAATGCCGCGGGATGCAAATGGATGCACTTATTATTTTGTGGTTTGGAATCTCCGAATCCTTGAGACCCCATTGCTGTATCTAGTTAGACAAAAGGAGTGGTCAGCAAGCTGCAACTGGGTTGCAGGTAGCAGGAACTAAGACCATCCTTTTAGTCTTTTGACATCATGATAATCTGAAATATTTAGAACCACTTGAAAATGTAAATGACTAAACTGTTAAACAATAACATTTGAGATGGATAATAATTTAAAACTAATTTCAACATGTAACTTATCTAAACTAAAATAAATACCTGTAATTCGCCTTTTAGTGAAGTTTGGTGACCCCATTCAAATGCTTAAGATAGCACTAAATGCCTTAGCATGAAGTTGAGAGACATGAGGTATATCTGGTCTATCGGCTCACCCCATTCGAGGACCACTCCTAGAGATAGTGCAAAATCAAGAGTGTTTTATTGTCATATGTAATGAAATGGAACAATGCAACTCTTACTTGCATCACAACAACAGGTTTATAAACATAGTGCTCAATAGATAATATAATAAACAAATATTTTTTAAAGTTCAATTAATAATAAAAAAATTATTTGTGCAAAAAAGACAAAACTATACCCGAAGTCCCTAATGCAATTAAGGTAGTTGCCTTTCGTACCGTTCTTAGCCTGATGGTAGTTAGGAAGAAGCAGTTCTTGAACCTTACAATTTTCAGGCTCCTGTACCTTCTTCCCAATGGCTGGGTGAAATGAGATTTCAGTCACGGTGGTGTAGGTCCTTGATGATGCTGGCTGCCTTTTTGGGGCAGCTCCTCCTGTAAATCCATTAGATGGTGGGGAGATCAATACCCGTTATGAACTGAGCAGAGTTCACCAATTTTTGTAATTTCCTTCATTAGTTGCCAAACTAAGCAGTGATGCAGCCAATATGTAGTCTACAGTACACCTGTTACTATTAAAGAGAGTGGAATTAGAGATAACTTACAAACCAATCTAACCTCTAACAGATTCCATCCTTCCACACAGCAGTGTGCAGGTTAGAAAGTCTAGAAAAAGCTGATTGTACACTATAGTTAGCCGGAGTTGCTCTATTGGATCAGCAAATAGCTTGGAATTTGTCATGATATCTATGAAGGTACATAAAAGTTATAAAAACATGCCTGGTTCCCTCACGACCCCCAGTCAGGAAATACATTGCCCATATCAATTCTGACCCATTTATAACTTCAACCCAACAAGTTGACTTTTAAGTATTCTCTAATAGAATAAGTCATTCCGGTGTATCAGACCACTATATAATTCTTAACTATGTACTGTTTCACTCGCATGGCAATATCGTCATCAAACCACAATTTCTATTATGATTGTCAGTGTAGATATACAATAATAAGCAAAGTATTTTGGTAAGTACTTGGATGTTTTACAAATGAGATGAACTACATATTAAATTAAAAATAATGCCCACCATATTGTGTGGTTAGGTCAAAGTATGGATTAACATTCATTATGTATATTATTAAGATTATTTGTAACATAAGAAAGGACAGAAAACTGATGATGGTAAATTACCCATCCATAAAGTCACAGGGAAAGATAATTACTAGGGTGTATGAAGGCTGACAATTTGGTTTCACAAAGTGTCAATTTTTCATAATTTGCTGCTATTAGAATCTTAATTGTTCATTAAGCTTTTGGTTATTTTGAGTAGAATCTGTACATTTTTACATCTACAATTTATACTAATGAATGGCAGTTATTAAAATGCACATTGAAATAGGATTATCTGGAAATGTCTATTAAATTGTATTCTCATATGTTATGTGTTCCCATTACATAACTTTATACGTTAAAAATAGAACATTTGATAAAGAGTTGAGATTTTATTTTACTTTGACAGGCATATGGAGGCTATGTCACAGCTATGCTCCTTAGTTCCACAGACCGAATGTTCAAGTGCGGCGTTGCTGTGGCACCAATCACTGACTGGAAATTATATGGTGAGTAAACAAAAAAAATGCAAATCATTTCACATAGGCATTGGCAGCTGTTATTTTCAATGTTGGGAATTGCATATCCTTACAATTTGTGCCAAAGATGAGAACTCTTCAGATGTTTGTATGCTCAATGGAGGGGTGTCCATCATATAACTCATCTGTAATTTTAACCTGCCATAATAATGCCTTTATAACCTGTTTGCTTTCTTGTTACCTTCTCCCAGCTAACAATGATCTATTCTACATTTTCGTTGACCTCCATTTCCTTTGTCGTTTTCACACCTTCACACTTCCTTATCTAACTATCTCCCTCCCCCTGACATCATTCGGATCGAGACTGAAGAAGGGTCTCGATCCGAAACGTCTCACATTCCTTCTCTCTAGAGATGCTGCCTGCCTGCTGAGTTACTCCAGCATTTTGTGCCTAGCTTTTATTCTAACCTGCCAGTTATTCAGTATAATGAGTTTATAACAAGTGGTATTTATAATGCCCAGCAATGAGCAGTCCTATCATGCTACATTTCAATCTCTTTAACAGTTATTCTCAGTTTATTCATTTAGTAGTTTAGTGGCAAAACATCTAATTGAGGCTGCTTGTCAGCCTTGGTTCCTTCTGAGCAAAAGGAATGGTATGGTACATTATTTGCCACATGTATCAAGGTACAGTGAAATTCATTTTAGTATACAGTTCAGTACAAGTATCACTATACATAAGCACTTATTAGATAAGCATCTCAAATACAGTACGTGCATAGTAGTAGTTCACTGAGACAGTATACAATGTCGCCAGTTTGGAGACATTTTCAAGTCCCAGTTGTTGCAAGTGCAGGGATCTTGATCTGAGGTTGAAGGTCTATATGCAAGTCCATATATAATCCCATAATGATCCCATAAAAAGAGCTACCAAAAGGATAAGTCGGTTAAAATATGTAGTTTCATTTGAAGCTGGGAGGACATCCATGAATTCTGCTGCTCCTCTGCATTACTCCGGAAGTAATCACACTCCTTTCTCAACTGCCCTTTTCCCTTTCCCAATTGTGCCTATTCCACTTAATCGATATGTGCATTGGCATCATGATACCCAACCATTGAATACTTTCTGGAGATGATCAAAAGGTACCATAGCTTGTAAGTGTCATTTGTACGAAAACAATTATCAGGGGTGAGTATTAGGAGCACTTGTTCAGGTGCAAAGATCAAGACTTATGGGAAAGCCTCATGCATGCAGTTTTGGGACAAATGCAAGGTTTGTCTTGTGTGCTGATAGTGAGGGGTTAACATCTGAATATCTGCAGACAAAATAATCAACTGGTCTCTCGGCCTGCTATTTTAATGCACTGGTAAAAGTGTTGCAACTGTATCTCCATGCCATATATAATCAACTGCAGCTCAATTTTGTGATAATCTTCTGGCTGATGTCAAGTTGTCCAAAAATATGTTAATGTACAGAAGTTCACTCTTTAAGGCAGTGAATTTCATTTTACTGCTGGCCACCAAGTAGGTCATTCCACTACTTCAAAAAGTTAACACGAAAGGGAATTAATTAAGTTGTAAGGACTTATTATTGTGGAGTTTGAGTATTAATGAGTTCAAGGTTGTTGAGGTAATGAAATATATGTAAATAGATAAAACAGAGAAGTGATGCATGGAGGTCATGCCCACTGATAGTTCCTTGTACCATAGCTACTTCTAGAAAAGACTGAGTGTTCATGGTGCTCAAGAAATGTTGATGCCAGACATTTATCTTCTTCCTCTTTCAGACAGTAATTATTGAGCTGTCATTACAATTGATGATTCATTTAACATTTCCCTCATATTCAGTCAGAGGTTATTTATTGAAATGAAACCTAATTTTTCAGTTAGACACTCATCAGTCTAACCAAGTCATGTTATATCAGCCTCTACTGTTCCCTGCTCCACGACCTCAATACAAACAAAAAGGAAATGAGAAAAAAAGGCAAAGCACATTCTGTGTTAAAAACTTCCTTCCAGAACTGGTTGACATGTTACCTTTGTTCTTATATTTCGTATTTAAATATAGGTCAAAGACATTTGATTTTTAAAGCTCGGATGCAATGATTTTCTTATTTTTGTGATATTTTTGTGGTTAGTATTCATTGTGTATTGAGGAGAGCAACTAAGATCAGGCTTCAGACATCACCTTACCAACAACTACTCTAAATGGTCACAGTGTATGACAGCAGTATAAAATAGATTACACTATTTTACTCTGTTGTAACATATCTAAAGATTTGCACCATTATGTTCAAGATGCACTGATAAACTAGGGGCAAGATAAATGGATAATAATCAGACCTGAAAAATCGTTCAACTGATTTTATCATAACTCATTTGGTATATGGTTATATTGTTATCCACAAATTAATTAAATAGATGTACCTAAAGAGGAGTGGAACATTCATCTGTTATCGAACATCACGAATGAAGGTGTGGGTCAGTCTTTGCTAATTATTCTTTTTGCACTAACTAATACAAAAGACACCCTCCTCAAATGTAAACTTTTTTTTCTCTACACAGCTTCTGCATTCACAGAGCGATACCTTGGATTGCCGTCACGAGATGCAAATATATATCAAGTGAGTTCAGGAAGGGAAATGTCCAAGTACCAATTTTATCATTTAACATTTAAGATAGAACAAAGCTACAATTCTGGCCAAACTAAAAAAGACATAAAAATTAAGCAATAAGCCCTATTAGTTCTTCAGTGCCCCAGCACCTTATCTGGACTTCTTCATGCTAATCCGTTACTATCCATACAAGCAAATTGTCATGGTACAAGAGGCTCAGACAGATTTTTTAAATCCTTCCTCATCCACCCCAGGTATTACTGCCTCCTAAAGCTTCCATTAAAAAAAAAATGTAATTGGTACCACGAAGCAGAAATATAGGGTTAAAATTTCTCAAACAGGAGATGACACATCTACAAATATGTCATCACTTACATCATAGATTCCCTCTTGCTAAAGAGTATGCCATGAAATGGCTCCTACATTTATGTATTAAGGCACAATCTTGAAAATACAACAAAGTTGGGATGGATTCAAATTGAGAAACATAATCCTTGTGTCACTAAAATGCTTACCCGAAAGAAATAATCTTCCCTAATGTATTTTCTGACAGCTAATTCTACTCTTAATCCTCATTTTATGCACTGTGATCATAAATCACAAATAAACAAGTAAGTGGAAATTTATTCTTTATTAGCTGAATAAGCAATGTAAGTTGACCTCCACTTCTGAAATTCATTATCATTGGTTTTGGAATGAAATTTAACAAGGAGAATGCACATTCGATCCACTGTTTTTTGCAACAGTTCTCCCTCCGTGATTCATATTATTACTTCACAAATAGAGTGAAAGGATCTATCACACTGTATTTAAAATAGATATTACTAACTCAGATTATCATTGCTTGCAGGAATCTAGTGTTCTACAAAATTCTATGGAACTGAAAGATGTGAATTTTCTGATTATCCATGGGACAGCCGATGGTAAGACCTATACCACCTATCTCTCATATTTGAGTATATTAATGCTAGTCATCATCAAAATGATTTTAGATGTTTTCAGCTAATCTTTTCAAAATAATGGTTGTATCCAAATTTTTGTTTGTTGAAAACATGGCTAATTGGTGCCACAGCAACGTGTCCCTTTACTGCACATTCCCCAGAAATTTAGAGGCATTACAAAATAAACCAACACACATATGTGCCGCATTACACTATAATATGTTATAATAGAGTCAGGGGGCAGGTGCAGTGGCTAAAACCAGAGAAGATGATTGAAGAGTAGAAAGGTCTGAAGGTGGATGATTCACCTGAACAAAGATGGACTACACACCAGTGTTTTGAAAGAAGTGGCTGTAGAGATTGTGGAGGCATTTGTAGTGATCTTTCAAGAATCACTATAGTCGAGAATGGTACTGGAGGACTGGAAAATTGTAAATGTAACTCCACTGTTTAAGAAGACTAGAAAATCACAAAATGTAACACCACCAAAAGAAAGGAAATTATAGGCCAATTGGTAGCAATGATACAACAATTTGAGAATTTAAAATTCAAGTCTGCAATTTATCCCATCAGATAAAGCATAAAAAGAAGTTTAATTTGACACCTAATTCACTTTCATATCTTCAGTATTAAAAAAGTTATGGCCATTTTCATACTCGGAAATTAGCATCTTGTTCCTATTGCTTTTCCATTGACTTAACACAACAGCTGTGATCGAGGACAGTCAAAAGCCCATAACTTCCTTAAAAATTAAGAGAACTGAATTAAATTTTCAGTTATCATAGATTGAAGCATTCTGAAACAAATTTAAAACATCTTACTTGGATGACCTGAAATTAAAGCATATAATTAGTTAGTTACCTAATTGTAGCTAATTACAAAATTGACCGTTGTGACGGAAATAGTAATAAACACCCAGACTGCCTTGAAAATTCAAAAATGTGATATTCGCGAGATCAGAACTTTAATATTATTGTATTATATGCTGTAAGTCCGTGACAGATAGGTAAATAAATTACAATTTCTAGCATTAGACCAAGTCTTCATGCAGAAGATCAGTTGCTAGCAGGTACATTGGCATATCATAATCAGTAGCATCATCATACTCCTCAGATTGTAACCAATAAGCAACTCTGTACACCTTGTTTTTCCTCAACTTTTCAATTTTGGCATTGTAAACTACAAGTTTTTGCTCTTCAAACCACGCTTGACATGCCTTTCTGCCCACTACTTTTCCATTAAGAATGTCCTGTAGATCATCACATTTGGAGTAGTCAAAATTCGGATGATCTCTGCGAATGCTGTCTAAATCAGTCTCTTTTGCTGGGCATTTGGATTGACAATTTTGCATTTCTTCTTCGGAGAGATCTGATTAAAATGTAAAGGAAAAAAACCACTGAACAGCATTAACAGAAACAAGTTATTATTTGCAGTTTTAGAAAAAAGGTAGAAATGATAAAGTTAAACTCTATAACAATAGCAACAAAAAATCATATTCATCAGTTTCATCAAATCAATTAAATTCATCTAAATTCAATTACTAGATCTAAACATCTATCCATTACTTTAGAAAAGGATATATTTTTTTAATAGCCTAAGTATCCAAATAACAAACTGATCCCATTCACACAAGAATTCACAATATAACATGATTTTAAATCTCACTGTCATGAATTTATATGCCAGATGGAAGGAATTTAATGTTTAATTCCCATAAATTAATCTAGAAACATCCAATCTCAATATAATCAAAATTATGTATTGTGTAAAAAATAATGTGACTAAAACTGTTGTGAATATTTAGAATAAAAATATTGACTATGGATAGACAATTACACAAAATATAGACGATTTAGATGCTCTTATGACATGATTGTCCAGAAAAAAAATGAGGATTTAAATCATCTTGCGAGTGGGTGTTTCTGGAATGTGATCAGTTGGAACGTTGCCGTTGCCGTGAATTTTAAGCCCACATTGGCAGGAAAGACACTGCCGGTTCGTAGGGGCCCAAATAACATTTTCGCGTCGTAAAATTAGATTAAAGCCACCCCAAGAAGCAAGATTATATGTGAAATAAACTGCTTAACTTTTGTTTTGTCCTGATATTATGATCCGTCACGTTGTAGGCGTCGAGGGCATTCGAAGTTGCATTTTACTTTGATCCATCTATTCAATTGTCCAGCGATTTTTTTAAATTAAAAAAAAAAGGGTATGGAAGTCCGATCGATTTTTCTTTATTGACTAGCAGCCGGAGGAAATCCCTCTCCGACAAGCAATACAAACCTTATTTTAATCCCCCCCCCCCTCAAAGGCGCCAAAGCCGCGCACACGGCCAGTGGCAGAACTGCAGCGCCGCTGAAGGTAGGTTTTGTAACATCACTACAATTAGCCTGATTTCAGTGGTTAGTAAGATTTAAGATTCCATTATTAAGAATCTGTTGGAACTCTGAGGAAATAAATAGCAGAATAGACAAGTCAGTGGATGTTATTTACCTGGATTTTTAGAGGTTGGTTGGGTTGGCTGCCAGTGGTGCTCCACAGAAACTGTTACTTTTCACATTATATGTTAATGATGATGGAATTGATTGCTTTGTGGCCAAGTTTGCAGATGATATGAAGATTGGTGGATGGGGCAGTAGTGTAGAGGAAGTCACAAGTTTATAGGAGTAGAATTGGGACATTCCACCAATCGATTCCACTCTGCTATTCAATCATGGCAGATCTCTGCCTCTTAATCCCATTTTCCTGCCTTCTTCCCATAACCCTTGACACCCATTCTAATCAAGAATTTGTCTAACTTCCTCAAATTTTGTACCATGCAGTCATGACAGAAAAAAGCAATGAAACACACAATGAACACAATTTAACACAATTATCCATCACAGTGAATCTCCAGGCACCTCCTCACTGTGATGCAAGGCAAAAAGTATTATCTCTTCCTTGCTTGTTCTCCCGCTGCGTCGAGGCAATCGAGGCTCTCAAGGTTGAAGCCCCCACCAGGTGATGGTAAATCCCACGGCCAATTCCAAGCACCCTGAACGGGCCGACTCAAACTCCGCGATTCAGGTTGGACGAAGCTGCCATCCTCCAGTCCAGCGGACGAAGCTGCCGTTGCGGGAGCCCCCGAAAATCGGTCACCAACCAGGAACCTTTGAGATCCCGATGTTATCGTCCACAGGGCTCGCGGCCGAAGCCTCCAAAGCTCCGAAGTCGTGTCACAGCCACAGCTCCACCACAGCCTCTGAGGTTCACAGGCTCTGCCACCGAGCCCCAAGGTCGATTCCAGTTGGAGGCCGCCAGCTCCATGATACCAGGCCTCAGCGCAGACGGAGACAGAGATACGACAAGGAAAAGGTCGCATCCCCGTTGAAGAAAGAGATCAAAAAAATGATTCCCCCACCTCCCACACATACACAACTAAAAATAGACTAAAACATACACCCAACAAGACGAAAAGAAAACAAAAAAAAGAAAAGACAGACGGACGGCAGGTGAACCGCAGCTGCTTGGGCAATGCCGCCATTTTAACCACTGTGATTTTTTCTATTACAAATCTCAAATTGTGAAGTACAGAGGCAAATTAATAAATGATGGGTCTTTGTCCCAAACATTATGGCGGGCACTGTACGTTTCTCAATTCAGGACAATAAGGCAGAATGAAGTAGGATGATAGCAGACCGCTAATCATATCCCTGACATTCAGAGAGAGAAGACCATATTGTTAACAAGTTTACTGCTGGACATGGCTGAATCAACAGTGATATATCTAATTCCTCTCAAAAAGACAATGGTCTTTTCAAGGCCGGAGTATGGGAAAGTGGCAGTAGGGATAGGCAGGGTGGATATCTTTAACACCCCAAGATTGCCACCGTCATTTTCTGTAATCAGATCCTCACTATATTCTCCAAGTGAAGCTTCCTATGCTTTTAACTTAAAAATACTTAAAACCTAATATTTTTTTTAAATCATGTAAATTAAAACCAATTCTACTTAAGGGAGTTAGCAATTAAATTGTACATTGAACAGATGATTCTGCAGTCCTGGTCATTCATTTGAGAAGCTGTATTAACAGGCAATTTTGTAACATTATCTTTAAATTGAGTGCCCTTTGAGTGAAATTTCCCTTTTGGGAAGAGAAAAAAACATTTAATTATTCCTATACGTAGAAGATTTACAATTTGCCAGCCTCCCATAAGACCAGTAAAATACCTAGTTCTTCTTCTTCTTATCGAGTCCACACACAAGATTAGAAGTTGTTCATCCAGAGCTGAACACACTTCTCGGCATCTGCACAATGGTGTCTGTCTTGCGCTTCTTGTGCTTCTTGCGCGTGGTGGTGGAAAGATTGGTTGAAACAGGGCCGCGACGTGAACGCTCTTTCCTTGGCCCCTAGTGAAACATAAACACACAAAGAATTGTTTTCAGCCTACGGCATAATTTCTTTGATAATCTGCCACCCTTTCATCACAATCACAATCACAATAATACTTTTTAGCCAAGTATGTTTTGCAACATGCGAGGGATTTCATTTGCCAAGTCAGTCATACAAATCAAAAGCAACGGAACACACAAAATACATTTTAACATAAACATCCAACACAGTGACTCCTCCACATTCCTCACTGTGATGGAAGGCGAAAAACAGTTCAAATCTCTGCCCTTCTATGCTTTCCTGCAGTCGGGGGCCTCGAGCAAATTAAAAGAAAACTATGCAACCATTCTTCAATAGTTCAAAAGTGAATTAGCCGGCATTAAATATGTTGAATTGTAATTCCACTGTGAAACCAAATAAACGAACCAACCTTGTTCCAGTTTTGATCCCAAAGTGTAATTACTTGATCCATTTCCATTAGGGTAATACAATGGGCTTCAGAAGCCTCCAGTTTGAGAGAAAAATGTCATCCAGCATGTCTTCCCATTGATTCCTATTAAGATTTCTGTGGACCTGTAGTCAGAACAGAATTGATCTTGGCTATATGTCCAATAATTATATGGTCTACCTCCATTCACGGCCATGTGGCATTGAAAATGAACTGAACAGACTACAGCACATTAATATTTTCAGAGAGATTCCTGGAATATATTTTTCCCAATAAAGGAGTGCCAGATGAAAGCGATAAGAAGCCTGTAATGAATCCTCAGATGTTCAAATCTATATTATACACTATTTATTATCTGTTGTTATAATGTGATAGTCATAAGCATAAAGGCAAAAGTTTTGCGCTCATTTATATTCATAGTGTTAGATGAAAGTAATGCAATTTTACTTTTATATAGACAAGAGTGCTTCTGAATATTTAATAACATTGCAAAAATGTAATGTATTGAATAAAATAGAAATAAAAGTTCCCGAGGCTTTGCCTCCTTTACGCAGTACATGCATTTTAAAAGGATAAACAAGAAAAGCATAGCACATAGCAGCAACATTCATACATGTAAGGTAGAAATCATCTCTTTATAATAAAGAAAGTAATAATATGGAACAAGGGGAAGGAAATGTGTAAACCTGAACTGTATTTGAAAGAGCAATCTATTGAGGAAATATTTCAAGGTAGCAAGGGCCAAAGCAAAATGGAAGAAACAGGGTAGATAATTCATGAGGATAGGGACTGAAGGATGAATAAATTACCACCAATTAATAAGAAAAGGGAGAATATATTGATGTTAGAGATGCAAAGTGTCTGTCGGTACATAAAGATAATATTATTTATGTTCTTTAAGACAATCCTTTAATTGAAACTTTAAATGGCAAAATTGTGAGAGATAGACTGTATGTTTTGTTGAGAGAAGCTGTACGAAATTAGTGTGAGGAAGAATTGATCAAAGTCAGCGTTGAAAGTCTAGCAAATAAATCAATGGTCTTGATTTCATTCCAATGATCCATCCGTTTTATGTTAAGTTTGTGATTTTCTTTAAAAAATAGGATAAAATCCTTTATTATTCTACTGAATTCCAGATGTCTTAGCGAGACCCTAATCTGTCATTTTAATGGATTCAACAATGCACAGACAATTTCCCAACCAATTTTCTCATTTCCCGCCTCTCAACTTAAATAAATAATTAGCGCCATTATGAAATGAAAGGAGAGAATTAACCCGAAGAGGATATTTCAAGTGGCCATTTTGTGTAATTCTTCTGAAAGCTAGCATTATTTCATCTGCGTATTTATTTTATACATAGTATATTTGTTTTAGACTTTACTAAGTGGTATTTAAAGCAAATGTTTGCTCTTGAAACTTGAATTTTTAGATGAAAAGAAACTATGCCTTTATGTTCAAAAGAAAAGAGGAAATTAGTTAAATTGAAGATTTGTAAAGCTGAACATTTTAAAGAAATATTTTAACATTGATATTGGTATATTAATGCCATCAGATACAGTGAAACCCCTTGCATGCTATGCAGTCAAATCATATCATACATGAGTACAATCTGGCCATACGCAAGCACAACAGGTAGTGTAGAACAATCATCATGTACCAGCTACAGAGAAAGTGTGGATAAAAAAAAATAGCACAAGAGCCGCAATGAGGGAGGTTGGGAGATCTCAATTAAAGGTTTCAAAGATTTCAAAGGTCGTTTATTGACACGTGTACCAATTAAGGTACAGTGACATGCGAATTACCGTACAGCCATATGGAAAAAAAGCAACAAGACACACAACTACATAAAAGTTGACAAACATCCACCACAGCAAATTCCCCACAACAAAGTCAATCCCTGCATTCTGAAACCACTTTGCTACTGGATTCCTCTGGATTATGACAAATTACCTTTTCTAACTAAGACAGATAGCTTTTCACACAACTGCATCAAAATCAGTAACCAATATGTTATTGAAGAATGAATCCCTTAGAAAATAAGCAACTCGAGTTATCTCGTTCCACAATTTGCAATTTCCATTCATAAAATCAATGCTACAGTGCATTCAGAAAGTATTCAGACCCCTTCACTTTTCCACATTTTGTTATGTTACAGCCTTATTTTAAAATGGATTAAATTCTTTTTTTTATCATCAATCTACACACAATACCCCAGAATGAAGAAGCAAAAACAGGTGTTTAGAAATGTTTGCAAAGCAATTAAAAAGAAATAACTGAAATATCACATTTACATAAGTATTCAGACCCTTTGCTATGACACTCAAAATTGAGCTTAGGTTCACCCCGTTTCCATTGATTATCCTTGAGATGTTTCTACAATTTGATTGGAATCCACCATTGGAAAATAAAATTGATTGCACATGATTTGGAAAACACACACCTGTCTACATAAGGTCCCACAGTTGACAGTGCATGTCAGAGCAAAAACCAAGCCATGAAGACAAAGGAATTGTCTGTAGACCTCTGAGACAGGATTGTGTTGAGACACAGATCTGGGGAAGGGTATAAAAAAATGTCTGCAGCATTGCAGGTCCCGAAGAGCACGGTGGCTTCCATCATTCTTAAATGGAATAACTTTGGAACCACTAGAACTCATCATAGAGCTGGCCGCCCGGCCAAACTGAGCAAACGGGGCAGAACGGCCTCGGTCAAGGAGATGACCAAGAACCCGGTGGTCACTCTGACAGAGTTCCAGAGTTCCTCTGTGGCGACGGGGGAACTTTCCAGAAGGACAACTATATCTGTAGCATTCCACCGATCAGGCCTTTATGGTAGAGTGGCCAGACAGAAGCCACTCCTCAGTAAAAGGCACATGACAGCCCGCTTGGAGTTTGCCAAAAGGCATCTTAAAGGGCCTGTCCCACTGACGCGACTTTTCAGCAACTGTCTTCGATCTTCAAGGTCGGGGGCACTCGGCTGAAAAACCGCGAGCTGGATCGACCGTCATCGATGAAACCGCGAGCAGGATCAGACACAGACACAGACACAGACACAGACACAGACACAGACACAGACACAGACACACACACACACACAGACACAGACACAGACACACACACACACACACACACACACACACAGAGCAAAGGCGGGGGCCAGGGAAAGTGGGGGAGCGCTGTCTGAAATTCACATGGTGCAAAGCCAAGGTGATACCCGCGATGAACAGGAAGGTAAAAGATGACTAGCACCACTGCGGCAATGTTGCTCCGGCGTCGGGAGAGTCCTCCCAGCGGCCTGGGAACCCTGGAACGGCCGCTTCTGCACTGGAGGCCGCGGCTTCCGAAGCCGACAAGGCCGTGCCGGTTGGAGCTCCACAACTGGCGATCTCGTCGCGAGATCCCAGGCTCCCGGTGTAAAGTTCAGCGCCGCCGCCCGCAGCTGGTCGCTCCACAGACCCGCAGCTCCGCGATGTTTTACCCGGCGATCTCAATTTGTGAGTGTAAAAGAGTCTGCGCTCAACTCAAACTCGCAGTATGGTCGACACGTGGTCCTAGGAGGTCACTGTAACTCTCCTTCATGCTCAACAAAAGTTCCCGTATACTCGCAGCCTCAGTTTGGTCGAGGAAAATTTTTCAACATGCTGAAACATTTTCCGCAAGTAAAAATTGGTCGGCATGGTCCTTTTGAACTCGTAGTGCAGTGGAGTGAGCTAGGTAAACTCGCTAGGCAGTCAAGGTAGCCATAGGCAATCTCCTTTGCTGACCGGGCATTTTAATTGGCTCATTGGAGTTTTCAGAACCAAGGAAAACCAACCGGTAATGTTAAATGCCCGCTAAACTTTATTAAAAGTTGTCTGGCTTCTTAAAAGTGTCTCCACTCCTTCTCTCCCCTTCTCTCCCCCTCTGTGCTCGCTAAAGGACTTACCTTACACTGTGCCAGCCATCTTTTACCTTCCTGTTCATCGCGGGTGTGAATTTCAGACAGCGATTCCACACTTTCTCTGGCCTCCGCCTTTGCGATGTGTTTGCGTGTGTGTGTGTGTGCGTGTTGATGGTCGATCCAGCTCGCGGTTTCATCGCCGACGGTTGATCCAGCTGGAGGTTTTTCAGGCGAGTGCCCTCGAGCTTGAAGGTCGAAGACAGTCGCTGAAAATTTGCGTTAGTGGGACAGGCCCTTGAAGGACTATCAGTTCATGAGAAACAAGATTCTCTGGTCTGATGAAACCAAGATTGAACTCTTTGGCCTGAATGGGCACCTGGCTAATACCATAACTACGGTGAAGCATGGTGGTGGCAGCATCATGCTGTGGGGATGTGTTTCAGTGGCAGGAACTGGGAGAGTAGTCAGGATCGTGGGAAAGATGAACAGGGCAAAGTACAGAGAGATCCTTGATGAAAACCTGCTCCAGAGCGTTCTGGACCTCAGACTGGGGCGGAGGTTCACCTAACAGGACAACGACCCTAAGCACACAGCCAAGACAATGCAGGAGTGGCTTCGTGACAAGTCTGTGAATGTCCTTGAGGAGCCCAGCCAGAGCCCGGAACATTTCTGGAGGGACCTGAAAATAGCTGTGCATCGACGCTCCCCATCCAACATGACAGAGCTTGAGAGGATCTGCAGAGAAGAATGGGAGAAATTACCCAAATACAGGTGTACCAAGCTTGTAGCGTCGTACCCAATAAGACTTGAGGCTGTAATCGCTGCCAAAGGTGCCTTAACAAAGAACTGAGTAAAGGGTCTGAATACTTATGTAAATGTGATATTTCAGTTATTTCTTTTTAATTACTTTGCAAAAATTTCTAAACACCTGTTTTCGCTTTTTTATTATGGGGTATTGTGTGCAGATTGATAATAAAAAAATTAATTTAATCCATTTTATAATAAGTCTGTAATGTAACAAAATGTGGAAAAGTGAAGGGGTCTGAATACTTTCAGAATGCACTGTATATGATACTGCAACTAGCAGTAATCATATGACAGAAATGTTATGAATGCTAGGGTTGATTAGGAAATGGATGCTAATTTAGGCTGCAGGATGTGGCATGTTCTATGTTAGCCAAGTAACTGGCACTACTGTCATGTGCGGATGTGGCGTCGAAGGATGAGAAGCCGAAGCGAAGAAGTGGAAGCCAAATAACCGAACAGAAACGATGCCGAAAAGCCCACTAACAGAACGGACACAACGCCAAATAACGGACATGATGTCACCGGGGGGCAGGACTTGTCAGCGATTGGTCCAGACACCCGCGTTCATCACATCACTGGCCGGGGAGACGGGAGGATGACTGGGCACTCTGAACAGCCCCCACTCTCCCTCCCCCCTCCCCCCGCCCTTTCAGTTATTTGGCTTTTCGGCGTTGTTTCTGTTCTGTTGTTTGGCTTCCACTTCTTCGCTTTGGCTTCTCGTCCTTCGACACCAAGTCCGGGTACCCAATACTGTGCTGTATCGGATCATTTCTTTGCTATTTGTAGGAAGGAACTGCAGATGCTGGTTTAAACCAAATATAGACACAAAATGCTGGAGTAACTCAGTGGGACCTTGCTATCGTTGTAGGTGATCTTTATCTCTTCATGGAAAATTGTTAATGATGGCACTTGCTCTTCCTTTTACTTGCAGATATAGCATAATGTTGAATTTTAATAATAATAATAAATACTTTATTAATCCCCTTATTCAGGGGAAATTCAGATGATGTATGTATGGGAATTTAATTCCTTTGTCTTAATCGTTAATATATATTGTCAATAACTGGGGTCCCAGCACTGAGCCTTGCGGTACCCAACTAGTCACTGCCTGCCATTCTGAAAAGGACCTGTTAATTCCTATTATTTGCTTCCTATCTGCCAACCAGTTCTCTATCCATGTCAATACCGTACCAATACCATGTGCTCTAATTTTGCACACTAATCTCTTGTGTGGGACCATGTCAAAGGCTTTTTGAAAGTCTGGATACACCACATCCACTGGCTCTCCCTTATCCATTTTACTTGTTCCATCCTCAAAAAAATCCAGAAGATTAGTTAAGCATGATTTCCCCTTCATAAATCCATGCTGACTTTGGCCAATCCTGTCACTGCTATTATATCTTTAATAATCAATTCAAGCTTCTTCACCACTACCAATGTAAGGCTAACGTCTATAATTTCCTGTTTTCTCTCTCCCTCCTTTCTTAAAAAGTGGGGTTACACTAGCTACCCTCCAGTCCAAATGAAGCGATCCAGAGTTTATAGAACATTGGAAAATGATCACCATTGCATGCACGATTTCTAGGGCCATCTCCTTGAGTACTTTTGGAATGAAGATAATCAGGCCCTGGAGATTTATCTGCCTTCAGTCCCAATAGTTTGCCTAACAACATTTCCTGACTAATGTGGATTCCCTTCAGTTCCTTCCTCCCACAAGATCCTCGGTCCCCTAGTATTTCTGGGAGAATGTTTGTGTCTTCCTTAATGAAGACAGAACCAAAGTACTTGGTTAACTGGTCAACCATTTCCTTGTTTCCCATTATAAATTCACCGGTTTCTGACTGTAAGGGACCTACATTTGTCTTTACAAATCTTTTGCTCTTCACAAATCTATAGATGCTTTTACAGTCAGTTTTTATATTCCCCGCAAGCTTTCTTTCATTATCTATTCTCCCCACCACCCCTCTTCATTAACCCCTTTATCCTCCTCTGTTGAATTCTAAATTTCTCCCAGTCCTCCGGTTTGCTGCTTCCTCTGGCCAATTTACATGCCTCTTCCTTGGATTTAACACTATCCCTAATTTCCCTCAGTAGCCATAGTTGACCCGCCTTCCACGTTTTATTTTTATGCCAGACAGGGATGAACGATTTTTCAAATTCATCCATAAGATCTTTAAATCTTTAAGATCTTGTTGATGGCAGTGGTCTTGGATGGGTCCGGTCTGAGACCATCACTGGTGAAAACGTGGCTGACATAGTTGACTTCTGTGACACGAAATCTGCATTTTAGGTGGTTGAGCTTGAGGTGGATGTCTTTGGCACGATCTAGTACTTTTTTTAGATTGGCATCATGTTCAGCCATGTCGTGTCCGACAACGAGAATGTCATCGACAATGATGGCACATGGATACCCCGCAAACACTTTTCCATTGTGCACTTCCTCTACTGCGCGCATCGGGTAGTGTGGCCGTTTGATCGCTGTGTTTAGGTCGCTGGGATTGATGCAGATTCGGATTTCTTCCTTGTTGTTCTTTGTTGCAACCACCATGGAGGAAATCCAGTCGGTCAGGTCAGTAACCGTAGCAATGACACCCAGTGACACCATCCGCTGGAGCTAATTGTATACTCTGTCACGCATAGCATGCGGGATACGGTGTGGTGTTCGGACCACAGGTGTAACATTTGGATCAGTGGTGATATTGTACTTGATGGGCAGCTTTCCAAGCTTGTCGTCAAATAGTTCTTTGTATTGTGAGAGTATCTGCTGAGTGGAGACCCCAGTGGGAGAGATTTGATGGACAGCAGGCCCAAAGGCCTAGATCCTAGCATGCGTTGATGCCAAGCAGGGTTGCAGAATCCCCCCGAACAATGAACAACATCAGTTTGTGAGCTTGTGACTCCACATTGCAATTCAGTTCAGTTTATCCAAGTGGGATCAGTACCTCTCCCCCATAGACTTGTAACGTAGCCATAGTATTTTCAATACATTCAGTATTACAAATTCATTTAAATTCAGATAAAGACATGACATTACATTTCACGCCAGAGTCAATCTTTGCAAGTGCAATGTTGTTGTTAACGAGGAGAGAGACTTCAGGGTCAAGTTGCTTGTTAGTGGAAGCAAGCAGGGAGTGAATGTCTGAACTGTTATCTTGGCTCGCAGGGAGGGGAGCTTCCAGCTCTTGGAATTCATTATCAATAGGTTCATGTTTTAACAGGTGGACATTTTGTCATGGGAACGAATGAGCCGTGCTAGAACGACAACATTTCATGAAGTGGTTAAATTTCTTACAGTAGTGGCAAATTGTGCCGTATGCAGCACAGTATTCGCGACGTGGAGCATGGGAGCCGTTACAGTTGGAGCACCGTTCGATAGATCTCTGAGGCTGCCAGGATGGGGTGGGTTGTGGACGCCGGTTACGATAGGAGGTGTCGGTAGCATTAACATTGAACTGGGATCGTGGCCCAGAGCCCAAAGACCTTGTGTGGGAAGTCATGAGTTCAGCGATTCTGCAAGCATGTTCAGCTCGATCCAAAGTCAATTCAGTATCACGAAGCAATTCGTCTCATACCTTGTAACTGAGTAAACCTCCTAACGGATGAGATCTTCACATAAATCTCCGAAACGGCAGCGTGCAGCCATGCGTTTTAAATCACTAAGGAAGTTCTCAATAGGTTTTCTTTGCTGTTGGAAGCGAGCAAGAAACTTAGTATGTTCAATTATGGAGTTGGCTCGAAGGTCGCATAGCTGTCTGAACTTAGTGAGCAGAACTGCAAGGTCATTGATAGTTTCAGCAGGCACCGCAACCTGGTTGTTGTGATCCATAACAGCAGGCGCATAGTTAAAACGCTCTGCCAACTTCATTGCTTTAGGGCCAGCAATATTAAGTAGGATAGAGGCATGCACGTCAGGTGGAGCGTTGCGATGAGCAGCACGAATGTAATGGTTGTAGTCGCGCTCGAAGATGCGCCAACGTTCAGCGATGTCCGAGTCAAAGATTAGAGGATCTGGACGGTGAAGCGAGCTAGCCATGGTAGCGATAGCGAGTAACCAAAAACAAACGAGGTAGACAAAATAAAAACCAATATACTTAAATGCAGAGTGGGTAGGCAAGCACTTCTTGACACCATGTAACTGACCTAGTCATTCGCACAACATGGTAGAACATAGTTTATTAAAGATCACTTACAGTACACTTCAGCATGTTGTTATAGCAAGCGTATCAACTATTCGACTGCCAGCATGAGCTGAGTTCTAATAATATAAACTGCATGGTAGGCGGAGCTTCTACTAATAAAGCACTACAATTGGTTAGTGTGGACATACGTCAAGACGGCACATAGAGAATCACACTACAGATGGCACAGCATGCATGGCCTCAGCAGGGAATTGTCAGTATCTGCATAGTATTCTATGGAGAGCCTTGTAGAGTATAACAAAGCATGGAGGAAGTTGCTAGCTATTATGAATTATTTTTAAAGCTCAGATCTACCTCTGCCAACAGTTTAGAATCATCAACATTTTCTGATATCGCAGTTACACATCTCAAACTCAAAATTAGTAATACATGTTATGAATAACAGTGGTCCTGGCACTGATCCATGTGGAATAGCACTTATCCATTTTGCTCCAATATGAATAATTAATATTGTTAATCTTTGCTTCGGTATGTTTGTTAACAAAAAGCTAGACAACACAATCCGGTTAATTGCACTTCATTGGTCTACTCTTCATCATCAGCAAGCCTTTGTTATCACCAATACTTAATCAATGGGTTTTGCCAAGGCTAATGAAGTCCTGACCATACAATAGTTTTAATCCAAACATGAATAAGAGGTGGTGAATTCAGTATGCAAGATAAAAAGAATTGCTCTTAAAATTAAGGCGGTGGTTGATCAACATAACATCAGGGAACATCAATAAAATTCTGGTATCAAGCCCTCAAAGGAAGGTGGCCCTAGGACAAAGGTGCAGAAACCTAAAACATCACTTATCCATGTTCTTCAGAGATGCTGCCTGACCCACTGAGTTACTCCAGCACTTTGTGTCTTTTTTGTGTAATGGACCGCATCTGCAGTTCCTTGTATCTGCAGAAATTACTTCATCAATAAAAATTGAAATTAAGATGTTCACTGATGATTGCATAATGTTCAAATCCATCATAGTTCCTCAGACAATGAAACAGTATGTGCCTATAATGCAACACGACAATGAGTCGGGCTGATGAGTAGCAGGTAACATTTGCACAGCACAATAGAAAAGAATGGCCATCTGCAATGAATTAAAGTCTAATCACCAACCCTAGACATTCAATAGCATTACCATTGTTAAAGCCCTCATCATTAATGTCTGAGTATTAAGAAGATTTGGATGTTTGCAGGTGAGGCGGAGTGAGGAGAGGTGATCATAAACTCATCTAGGCCAACCGCATAAATGCAACTACTAAAATAGCAAGTCAGACGAAGGGACTATCCTGGCATTAATGATTCCCCAAAAGATTTCCACCATTTGCAAGAGAACCTGGTAACCTTGATTAGCATATTTCCAACAACACTCAAACACTGGATGCTATTATGGACAAAACAACTGCCTTGAATTGTGCTCTATCATCTGCTTCCAACCCCAGGGGCCAATGGTTGTAATATGCACCGCCTACCAACTGAAACTGTGCCCTGAGCACAGCATCTCCCAAATTTGAAATCTCTACTACTAAGAAGGATAATAGTCTCGGGTGCATTGAAATATGATGACCTGCTAGTTCCTTCATTAGTCACACACCATTTTTGGAAACATGTTGCTATGCTAATCGCAGATTCCTTGCCCTTCAGTACCCTGACAAAACTTTTACCAGAAAGACTGCACTGTTGCAAGAAGATGACTTCCTTCCCATCCCTGCCTTTTTTTCTTTGGAATTGACAGGTTGAAATGAATGTTTCTTCAAGTACTTTCTTCTCTCCACAAATAAAGAGAGAAGCGCATGGAGAGATAGTAAACAAGGAAAAATTTCTGCAACTCATGCAATACAAGTGAGCCAGTAGACAATTAGGAGAATCTTGAATTAAAGTACGTTAGAATGCAAAATACAATATTCTAGATTTAACAGACTTTCGATGAGGATGATGATCCATTTATATTTGCGGTAAGATTGGATTTATTAACATAGGAGTAAATTGGATATTGATGAATCTTGGTCACTTTAGCAAAGCCACAGTAAAAATTGAACTCGGGTTTTGTATTTCCAGTTTCAGCTTGAATCAGCTGGGAAATTAAAAGACTTGAAGCTTTTATAACCAGCATTTAACAGATTTATGTCTACCTCAATGACCTTGATAATTTAATAAATTTTAAAATTATATGTATAATTAAATTAGATTCACTTAGAAGCAATTTTATTAGATTTGGTGCAATCTGCTTTGACGAATGATGAATAAAGATCAGATTTACTTTGTTCTCAATGTTTTATTGCTTTTTTTGCAGCAAATGTACATTTTCAGCACACAGCAGAGCTGATACAACACTTGGTTAAAGCTGAAAGAAACTACACTATGCAGGTATTATGTTTATAATACTTGTAAATTTATATTGAGAGTGTAACACCAATAGGTTTAGGTCAATGAACAGTGTATCCTTTTAAACACTGTAATGCAATATCACCTTATTCCTCTTTGAGTCCCTTGGCTTTAATGATATTGTCCCTTCATTTTTGTTTCTGTTTGGAATAACATTAAAACTATGTTTTACAAAGACAAAAGATGTTAAAATTTGGTAACTTACCTCACAAACTGCAAACAGTTTTCCTTCCACCGATGCTGTTTGACCCGCTGAGTTCCTCTAGCATTTTGTGTTTGGCTCAAGATTCCAGATTCTGCAGTCTCTAATAATTGTGCCTATTATAACTTTAACACCCATGCATTGTCTAATTTGAAATAAAAAGTTTACTAATGTATTCAAATACCATTTCATCGTGTCTCACATTATTCCTTTAATTATTATACAGATTTACCCAGATGAAGGCCATTTTATTACAGATGAAAAAAGCAAACTTCATATGTACAGTGCAATCCTCAACTTTTTCAGAGAGTGCCTCAAGCAAGAAACGCATAAATTACAGAAAGTACCAGAGGAGGATGAATAAAATCCAACAGTAAAAAAAAAAGTAAACTCTAAGTATCTTTATAAAGACAAAACTAACAGTCTGGAACACTCAAAACCCAGCATTAAAGACCACTGTTAGTGGAACGTGGAAGTACTTAGGCAGCTACAAGAAATTTACGGGGACAGCACATTAGAGATTAAGAATCCGATAACTGGCAAAAAGGACTTGACATTCATGTGCCAGGTCCAAGAATATTTGCAAAGGAGCAGAAAAACTGTTTTGGGAGTGCATCAACCTGTTAGTACACTTTAAAGAAGCAGAATCCAATTGTGCAAATTTCATCCACACCTTCAGCTTTTATGCATGTGTGTTTTATTTGGCCTCACTGCTGTATATGTTAATAATAGTTGAGGTGTGAACAAACATTCAAAATGCACATTTATTTTCTTTTTAATTTTGTACTATCACTCACACAAAAATGTGGCATAAATTATGATGTGCATCCTTTTGTCAAACATTGTGATTTGCATATTTAAAACTTCCAAATTCCCTTGCATCTCATTTTATCATGATAAATAAAAGAATTTATACAATTCTCTTTAAAGGTAAAATGTTTTTGTAAAAATAGCTGTGGTATTGTCTTTCACTATTTGTAATTTATTACACAGTAATTTACTGACCATTAGAAAAATCTTGATTTTCAAGATATATATTTCAATTATCGCTGACGGTATAATAATATCAATTTAGGAAAGATCACGGCTTCATCATCTGGCAATAAAACGTCAAGTGATAAGATTTTGATTGGCATATTGCCACAACCATAAATGAGATCATAAGGACTTGTGTGATTCCCTTCTCTGCAACTAGGTTATTTACCACATCTGGTTTCATAAAATATACAAAAACGAATAATTGATTTAATAACCTCCATCTATTGGATTTTGCCCAAGAGAAAAACCATCGGATAGATGATATTTCAATGAGTCATCATTAAAATCTCTTCCAGATTCTCTAATTATTGGTGCATCTTCCAGTATTCATTATTCAAGTAGTGATTAGATCTACAACAAGAAACAACATCAATGTAACAAGATGGGAATTAACAGCATAGAAATATGCAATTCAGTAACTGTATCAATAGTCATTATGGCCGTAAACTTTGGCCTTGTCAGAGTGTCCTTCTGTGGAACCAGAATGGAAATTATTCCTGATATTACTTCTAACAATACCTTATTATAGTTTAGTGTGATTAAATAATTTATCAATGTTCAATCCACAAATTTTCATGTTCAATGTTCACGATAGATTGCATCAGCAGCATCTCAATAGCTGCAAGTGTGCCATCATGTGGCTAAAACATTGCAGAACATTGAGACTTTTGATAACTAAACAAGACAGAATTTTGAAAAGTAAACCAGTTCTTCACACCTTTCGTAATGCTAATTTAACATTTGTAAATATGTAGAATATGATTTTTTTTTAAAAAGCTTTTAAGAAAAGGTATTTTATTTTATGTTATTACCAAACCAAATATTATAGTTTAAAAGAAAAAATCAATTGCCAATCTTATATTATTCTCTTCCTTCACCCTTGCAATCAATTATATTTTACTATGATTCAAAAGCTAACAGAGGAAAGAGTTTGAAGCTGACATTTAAGTTATCTGGTACAATATTTTTCAAGAACTAATACTTAAGTAGGTACATCGGACATTATTGAGTAACATAAAAATAAAATACCACTCATGATTTGATGTGTATTCTGTTGATACCTAAAATGTGTTATTTTAAATTGCTGACAGTGCTTTATTTTAGCTGCATCAATAGCAAGAGATACAGTAATTATAGAGAAAGGCATAAATAGAAATAAAATAGCAAATACGGTACTTTCTCTGCTTGTTAAGAGAAGATTCCTGAGACAGTATTCTAGCATACTTCCTTTCACTGTAGATAGCTCTTGTCCAAATCACCCTACACGAACCTGCTATTATTCTACAATAAAGTGCCACAGAGCAAATAGACACTACCAGGCTGACATTAAAATATTTTCCATAATGCATTGAAAATTGTTTATGACGACAGGTCACATTGTAATTGTATCTATAATAGAAAATAATAGCATTGTAAACTATCCTTGTAAGAGCAGAGCAGCTAAATTATATAGTCAACTTGTTAACTCAAAATTTGGTTTAGTTTGAGAATATTATTGTCACATACACCAAGATACAGTGACAAGCTTTTGTTTGCAAGCTATTCAATTAAATCAGATCATACTATATACAGGTGCACAACCTTTTATCCGAAGATCCAAATAACGAAAACCTCCGAATAGCGGACATTTTTTCGGTCCTTGAAGAAAGGTCCTTGAAAACGTTCACCGAGGGCGGCCCGCAGAGGTGACAGCGGAACCTCCGGTCGGTCCTCGAAGAAAGGGGAACTAAATCCCCATTCATAAAAGAGAAGGTGAGGGTATATTGCGCGGGAGGGTTAATAATTGACAATATGCTGCTGCCTGCCCGCTGAGTTAAAAAGTTCCCACGGTAGACTCATGATACACAGTGTATCGTGAGTCTTGCGTGGGAACTTTTTAACTCAGCGGGCAGGCAGCAGCAGATTGTCGCTCCCGGCCATGTGTGTGACCCCTTCCCTCCCCTCTCCAGCTCCCCGCTCATTGCACCGGCGCGGGGGCTTTGCACTGTCTTCACGTCGGCGATACCAGCAGGTCAGTGCCAGTCACCGGAGACGTCAGGACCAACGGGACACCGACCCCCAGGCCCACTGCAAGCACGGAGATCCCAGAGACCCACAGCCAGCAGCAGCCCAGCCCCGTTCCAACTCCAGAGGAAAACTGCAAACTGGCCGGAGACGTCAGGACCACCAGAAGCCGTTCCCCGAGCTGCGCCCCCGCATCGGGACACCGACCCGCAGGCCCACTGCAAGCACGGAGATCCCAGAGACCCACAGCCAAGAGCAGCCCAGCCCAGCCCAGCCCCGCTCCAACTACAGAGGAACCTGGGTTGCGGATGACGGGGCACAGCTCGGAGCATCGTAGGGGCCCATCGGGGAGCGGGTTCCTGTTGGCCCTGACGTCTCCGGCCACCTGCCATCCTCCGGGAACTGTACCGCCCTTGCAGGAGAGTGGGGTTGTTTGCAGTTGCAGAGGGAGGGGGCAAGGGCGGTACAGTTCCCAGTCTCAGCTCCAGTCTAGGGGGGTGGCCGGAGACGTCAGGACCAACGGGACACCGACCCCCAGGCCCACTGCAAGCACGGAGATCCCAGAGACCCACAGTCAGCAGCAACTCCAGCCCAGCCCCGCTCCAACTCCAGAGGAACACGTAGGGGCAGAAGCTGATGGTGTGCAAGGTACGTCTTGTTCTTGGGGTGGCGGATGAGGGGGCGCAGCTCGGGCTGTGGGCATACTGCCACTTGTCGCCGTAGCGGCCCATCGGGGAGCGGATTCCTCTGGAGTTGGAGGGGGAGGGGGGTATTGTGCTGTTTGATCGCCCCCTGCTATCCCAGGGACAGGGAGACACAGCGGCTTTTTAGACTGGTGGGCAATCACTTCCAAAGTTCTGCCTCACACAGTCAGTACACCTCTCCTACACTGCATTTCATACAAACATTTATTCTGCAGGAAAAAACTACATTGAAGACTCAAACTCGCGACCGAGTAACTGCCAGGATCGAGGCGCAAACTCGCGACCTAGCTCGGTGATTCAACAATCACCGAGCTAGGCCGCCTAAGGGCATGTAGCCCCGCTAGGGTGACATGAGTGCAAGAGGTGATTCAATGCTGCGGGCACATTTACAAATTCAGGAATTCATTCAACACACTGCATTTCATACAGACATTTATTCTGCAAGAAAAAACGACATTGAAGACTCAAACTCGCGACCGAGTAACTGCCGGGATCTAGGCGCAAACTCGCGACCTTGCGGATATGAGCCGAGCACTCTACCACTGAGCCAGCCATTAAAATCTACGCTAAAACTTTTCCATTCCGAAGGCCGACAAATTCTGAATTACGAAAAGTGTCTGGTCCCAAGGCTTTCGGATAAAAGGTTGTGCACCTGTACTAACGTCACCTATTTCCTTCGCTCCATAGATGCTGCTGCACCCGCTGAGTTTCTCCAGCATTTTTGTGTACCTTCCATACTATATGAATGTTTAGTTAGGCCATACACAAGTACTTTTGCTTGAAAATATTCAAACGATTAAATTATTTGAATTAACTAATTTAAATAAAACAGCTTGGGGGTTCATTGTGGGGGTTTTATTAGCTTGATTTATCTGAACATAGAACAGTAAATGCAAATGAAATAAACTCCAAATTAACTTGACCATGATGTAAATTTTCCTTTCCATATGATAAAGAGTAACTAACAAATTAAAATAAAAAACTCAAACTGCTCTAAACCTTATCTTGTCTACAAATGCACAAGAACGTTTGGGAATCACCCAGATATAACTAATGATATCCCACATTTAATGACAATGTGTTTTATACCTTTTTATTCACATGCTTGCATCAGAAGCAATGGTTGAAGGCTTCTTCCAAAAGCAACTGTAACTGCATTAACGTCTTCCACCTATATCCATGATCCGCAATCAGGGGATGACACTTGCGGTGATCCATTGCAGATTTCGCTGGTTCTGTATTGTTGATGCCCTCTTCCATTGGGCCTGTGAAGGGTGATTTCAACAAGTCAAGTTAGAATGTCAAATCAAACTAGAATGTTTTTTTCCAGACAACATATCTGGATGCAGAAATTAAGGATTTGCCTTAAAATTCTAATTATTTTACAAAAAGCAAAATATCTGGACAGGCAAATAGGACAAAGGCAAAACCTGAACTGTCATAAACAGATAAGTCAACCAATTTGTAAATGCTATTCTGAGAGGAAAGCAAACAGATTTATTTCAGCTTTGGCTCAGCTGGCAGCAATAATTGATAGAAAGATCTTTATTAAACAGCTCATTCAATTGTTTACCAATTATTTTGGAGTAAATATAATCATGCAATAAATTAACAACAAACAGGCATAGACTACGGCAGCGCATCATGCAATGGAGGAGGATTTCACCGAACACAACTTTCAGATATGTTTTTTAACGAACAAAATAACAACGTCTAAGAAAAAATATACTTTAGTACAAAAAAACTTAAGGAAAGTTTAGCTGTTTGTCCTGAGGAATGCCAACAGATACATTTATCATTGAGCTCAGGACTCGTGTTCAAGTCGGCATGAACATGGAAATCTCTTACTTCTTTACAATAGATCAGCAATGATTTCCCACCCAGAGTGCATTGGAGGACTCCTCATTATAAGGGCAAGAGTGTAAATTCCCTGCAGCTTTGCAGCAGACCCTAAATATGTGATTTAAGTTACAATCTGACAAAAATGAAGACTTGGCGGGAAGGAGAATTCTAAGAATCAGTAGCTTCGCGCTCCCAAGGAATAGTGTTTCCTGCTGAATGATTTCAAATTTCCTTATAATGTCATTGTTTATAAATAACTAGTATAACATTTTAATTAAAAGCATTTAACTTTTAAAATGTTAATGTGACAAATAGTTTTGAGCTAAATATGGGAAAAGCATTAACCATAAAAAACATATTTCCAGACAAATTTGTTCATGTAACATTTCCAACTGTTATTGCTAATAGCATTTTTGGTCTTTAGAAATTGAATAAAATCATTGCAAAGTCCTGCTTTTATATACACCGCTAATAGTCCTGCTATTAAATACACTTTAATATGTTTATGTACACCATGATTTTGAAAGAGCAATAATAAGAAAGATGTTTCTATGATAAATTTCAAGATGTAATATTTCCCAGGATGATTAGCCTGGGTACTGTTGAGCACAATGCACCATATCTTCACTGGAACTGCAAGTATGCTACAAGTAACATGTTCATGTTTGCGCAATAGTGCTGTTCTATAAAGGTGGTATATAACTTCCTGTAAAACTTCTTGGAAAAACATGGAAAAATATTAACATTTATTTGAGAAGCTTGGAAAAATAGATAGGTTTTAAGTTTTTTTAAAAGCTACCTTTCATCCAACTCAAGGCAGAATTGCAAATGTTGGAGAAATTAGGTACAAGAATCATGAAGTGGACAGAAATGGAGATTAAAATTCTCTATCTATCTATATCTATCATATCATATCATATCATATCATCATCATTCAAGAGTTCAAGTGACATTTATTATCACATGCACCAATTGGTACAGTGAGATTTGAATTACCATACAGCCATACGAATAAAATGAACACAATACACGATAGAATTTAACATGAACATCCCCACACAGCAGAATCAACGTTTCCCACTGTGAGGGAAGGCAATAAAGTTCAGTCCTCTTCCACTTTGTTCACCCGTGGTCGGGGCCTTTGAGCTCACCTCAGTCGTCGCTACAAGCGGCCCGACGTTTCAGGCCCCCTCGCCGGGATGATCGGAGCTCCGTCGTCAGAATGGAGGACACTCTCAGTGGCTTGGAGTTTCCGAATCGGCCACTTCCTACCGGAGACCACAACTCCCGAAGTCCACAGGCCGAGCTGGACGGAGTTCTAACATTGGCGATCCTCGGCAAAGATCCCAGACTCCATGATGTTAAAGTCAGAGCCGCCTGCAGGCCCTAAACTCCGGAGGTGATCCCCGGTAAGGCATCGTCTGCTCCGCGATGGAATCCAGTGCTGCGCCTCCACTGTAGCTCTGGCCAGTCTCCGGCAGGAAAGGCCGCGCCAATCCAGACGGTAGGCCACGAGGGAGGGTCGGAGATGCGACTCGGAGAAGACGCATCCCGACCAGGAAGTGATTTAGAAACGGCTTCCCCCTTCCCCTCCCCAACTCCCCCACATAAAAAAGACTAAGAAACCTCCAGGAACATACTTTTATACAGACTAAAAATAACGAAAAGGGTGAAAGGACGAACAGATTGCTGGAGAGGCTGCCGCGTGTGGTGCCACCCGATTCATATTGATATCATCATATATCTCTATACTTATAAAATTCTGATCTTGAATATGTGTGTGTGTGTATAGTCACATCTTCTCGAAAAAATGACGTGGTAACGGTAAAATCTTTCCCCCGGAGTCCGAAATCGCCTTTTCTGAAAGATACATGCTTTATTCTTCCTCTTCCCCCTCCTCCTCTACCATCCTCCTCCTCTCTCTCCCCTCCCCTGGCCTCTCTCCTCTCTCCCCTCCCTCTCCCCCCCATCTCTGCCCTCTCTCTCCGTCTCTGCCCTCTCACTCCATCTCTGCCCTCTCTCTCCGTCTCTGCCCTCTCACTCTCTCTGCCCCCTCCCTCTCTGACCCCCCTCCCTCTCTTCCCCCTCCCTCTCTACCCCCTCCCTCTCTTCCCCCTCCCTCTCTGCCCCCCGCTCACTCTCTGCCCCCCCCTCCCTCTCTGCCCCCTACCTCCCTCTCTTCCCCCTCCCTCTCTAGGGAGTGATGAATATTGGGACATGGGTGAATGATGGAGTATTGCGTTCAGGAACCAGCCCTCTCCGTCTCTGCCCTCTCCCTGTCTCTGCCCTCTCCCTGTCTCTGCCCTCGCACACTCTGCCCTCTCTCTCAGCCCTCTCTCTCTCAGCCCTCTCTCTCTCTGCCCTCTCTCTCTCTGCCCTCTCTCCCTACCCCCTCCCTCTCTAGCCATGTCTGCGAGTTGGGGGCTATGCGTGAGTGGGTAGGGCGGGGGATGGGGTAAAAGGAGTGAATATAATATCAAGAAATGGTGGTTAATGTGTGAATGTGGGGGGTTGTTAGTGTGCGTGTCTGAGGGGTGGTTAGTGCGTGTGTGTGTGTGATGCCGCGTGCCACCAAACCCCCCACCCCCACGGGTCCCACTTGGTCTAGTATATACTAAAACTGATCTTGTATGTGTGTAAGGTACACAAAATTGCTGGGGAAACTCAGCGGGTGCAGCAGCATCTATGGAGCGAAGGAAATAGGCGACGTTTCGGGCCGAAACCCTTCTTCAGACTGTATATGTGTGTGTGTTTACATCTTTGCAAAAAACTATGTGGTAACCATAAAATGTTTACATATTCCGGTTGACATTTTCCCATTGTCCAAAACCACCTTATCTGAACATTTCATGCTTTATTTCTCGACATTACTGAAAATGGTTAAAAATATCAAAAGACTGAATTTAAATGACGAGCTTTCGCTGATGACGTCACAATGGGTCTGCTCGGTGCCGTCTCACACACAGAATCTTCCACGTGCTTCGAGTGACATCAATCTCCCCCCCCCCATTATTGAAAAGACGCCACCGGTGGAAGAAAGGACGAGCCCGGAGATGAAGTTGGACCCTGGATTGGAGACTGTGGGCTCCTTGGGTCGGCGCCCGCCCACCACCTCGTTCGGAGTACGCGGGTCGACGCCCGCCCGCCCGTGGCTTGGTGGAGAGGCTGCTGCCACGGGCCGAGCCCGGATCGACGCCGGTCCGCCCGCTGCCTTGTTCAGGGTCCTCGGGTCGACGCCCGCCCGCGGCCTGCCTCGAGTCCATGTCCGCCCTCATCTTCCCTCGTGTCGACGATCGCCCATCACCTCACACACAGTCCTCAGGTCGACGCCCGCTGGCCGCTTCGCTCAGGGTTGTCGGTTAGACGCCCGCCCACCCGTGGCCTCGCTCGGGTCCGCTGGCCAGCGCCTGGTGGGGAGGCTGCTGCTCTATGACCTGGGTAGGTGTTGCTTCTACCCCCTCCCCCTCCCTCTCTAACTCCTCCCCCTCCCTCTCCATCCCCTCCCCTTCCCTCTCTGCCTTTCCTCCCTCTCCGCCCCCTCCCTCTCTGCCCTCCCTCCCTCTCCACCCCCTCCCTCTCTGCCCCCCCCCCCCTTCCCTCTCTGCCCCCTTCGCTCTCTGTCCCCCTCCCTCTCTACCCCCTCCCTCTCTACCCCCTCCCTCTCTCGGGAGTGGTGAGTATTGGGACCGAATGATGTGGTGGAGTATCTAAACGACAATCTTTCACTGATGACATCACAATGGGAATCTCGGCGCCATCTCACACACAGAATCTTCCACGCGCTTCGAGTGACATCAACCCTGGTTATTGAAAAGACGCTGTCGGTGGAAGAAAGAACGAGTCCGTTGATGAAGTCGGGCCCTGGACTGGAGACTTGGGTTGATGCTCGCCCGCCCGCCCGCCACCTCGCTTGGGTCCACGCCTGCCCGCAGCCTCGCTCGGGTCCACGCCCGCCCGCAGCCTCGCTCGGGTCTGCCGTGGACCGAGCCCGGCTCAACGCCCCATTGAGTCCACGTCCACCCGTAGCCTCCATCAGGCCGACAATCACCCGGGGGCGGCGGTGTTCCGGGGTGAGAGAGAGAGATAGAGAGTGGACAGCAGGGCTGCCAACTCTCACGCATTCAGGGTGAGACTCATGTATTTCGCTTAATTCTCACGCTCTCAAGCTGCTCAAATAATTTCTCATGCTCTGTCGCGTCTGTTGACAAGACGGCAGCATTCTTATTCTCTCTGTTATTCTCACTTGACCGACAACCGTCACACACCTCCAAAGCATGTCGCCATGCAAATTTACATTGAAAGACATGGACCGGGCAGTGAAAGCAATGCTGCGCCCGGCGGCAGTCGCAGTTTAAGGATTTGCGGGAAGCGGCTGACATGAGTGAGGCCAGTGGGTGGCAGGATAGAAGTGTTCAGATGGAATGCACTGCCAGAAGTGAGCGGGGAACTGAGGCCAGATGTCCGTGGTGTCCGGATCCCAATGCTCAGCGCTTCGTGTTTCGGTGTTTCGGAGTTGGCTAATGTTATTGATTTGTAATTAGCCTGATTTGTAATTCGATGACAAAACCTTAATTTATTAATCCGGAATATCCAGGGGGATGGGATAAGTGTAATATTAAAATGACATGCAAGGTGTCAGGTTGTCTGTCACAACATACAGCCCCAATACCCCATTATTTCCTTCAGTTAAATTTTGGGAAGGTAGCACTATTGTCATTTGCCACTCAACTGTTATGTTTGTTTATCTCACTGACTATTTCTAACCCCCCCCCTCACCCCAATTCCTTTGACAGAAATGTCCCCAATCTCGTTGTTTTATTAATTGAACACATAGATGAACGTCCTCAAGGAGTGCAATCAGATGGAAACTGATTAAGATGGGATGTTTAAGAGCTTGTTCAAAGAAGGGGCATATTTTAAAGGAGTGACAGAGATGCTTGCAGGGGAATGTGTGAGAGGTTATTATTTGTCTTTAGTTTTAGCTTGAAGCTGGACATCTGAAGATTCAAAGTTTGATATAGTAATTGTGCTGATACAACTCCACCCAACCACGTAATGGAGGTTTTATTTTTCTGATGTCATTTAAACTTCACTTGGATTTCAATCACTTCAATGTAAAAATAATTGGGAATGGGGAGCATTGTAACAAAAATTTGCCCGCGGTACATATTAATTGTAATATAATAATGCATGCATATTGGTAGGTGCAATCAAAACAAAGATCTTTTTATCATTGTTGTGTTATGAATACCACAGAAAATATTATGTACTCTCAAAATCACATTAAATAGAATATTATTGCTTAAATATGTATTGTTATTGTACTTTGCATTTCGGAAAAGTCCCAGCTGAGAGGAAGACAGCAAAATACTGAAAATATTGCGGGTGAAAATGACTTCAGGACAGTTTGTTAGGAAAATGAAGGAAATGGTAACAGAATACTTATACAGCTGAGTATAATTTTATGGATGAGAAATTGTGTTCAACCAATTGATGACTTATTTGACAAAGTAATTAGCATGTTAGATAACAAGGAACCCAATGTGTTATACAAAATTTGGTCCTTGAAGTGCCCCATAAAAGATTACCGCATTAGATAAGCACCTGTGGATTTGAACTTAATAGGTTAAGTCCAGAAGGTCAGATATGGGGCTTTATGTGTGGGCCAGATATATTGCCAGAGCAGAGGGGCTACTAGGTGTGCAGTCAAAGCTGGGACAATGGGAGGGTTCAACACTGGGAACCTAAGCAGGTAAGCAGCTATGATCAGGGTAGAATAGGGGACCAGATGTAAGGCTGGACTCAGGGTCAGGAATGAGAGAATGTATGCAACTGGAGTCAGGATCACGAATAGTAACAGTTGTTCAGTGAGACCCAGGTTGCTCAACGTGGGCTAATTGCTTGATTATAATCTGATTTCCATACATGAATATACTAAGATCATTCATGTGCTGCTGTTGATCAGAGCCTGGCACTACTGTGGAGTGTAATTAGGAATGTAATTTGGCCTAACCTTTTTCATAGCTAATCCAATTTAAAGTGTAAATTAAAATACCCGCCACAGTATGCACCAGATTGCACAATTTCAACCTGAAAAATGCAAAAGCTCCTTACCATGGAAGGGGGGGACACACCCCTCCCACACCATCCCCCTCCTCGGTCACAACGCTCCCTCGGCCTTGGTCGCGAAGCTCCCTCGGCATTAGTCTCTCACAATTTCTCACTCCCAACTCTCACCCAATGTTGGCAGCCCTGGTGGACAGAGAAAGAGACAGAGACACACAGAGAGACACAGCGAGAGAGCAGGGCTCGAAATTAACAGTTGCCCGGGTGCCAATGGCCACCTAAAGTCAACCCGGAACCTAAAAGCCTGGTCATTTTGCCAGGCTTGACACTGCAGATACTGGTTTATACCGAAGATACACACAATAAACTGGTGTAACTCAGCGGGTCAGGCAGCATCTCTGGAGAAAAGGAATGTGACGTTTCTGGTCGGCGCCGGCGACGGCTGTAGTGTGGGGTGACGGAGGGCGGAGCAGCAGCGGCGGCGACATCGGCTCCACATCCACCTGCACCCCACATCCCGCCCTGATAGCGGCCGCTGCGTGCCACTCCGCCAACAGCGATAATCGCTTTCTAAACAAACCCTCCTGCATGCCGAGGCCGGGAGGAGGAAGTGGGAGGCCCCCTTCCGCCGTCTGAAGCACCTGCACCGCTCGGCCCCACATCTTCCTGTTGGCTGGTGGAGGGGAGGCGGTGGCGAGGAGATCGCAAACTGCCTCCCCCTTCGGCGGAGGCACTTGGCGGTGGACAGGGATGGCCAAGTCAGCGGGGCGATAATGCCGATGTTGTCCGAGGAGCGCTGACCTTCCTTCCTCCCCACCTCCTCTGCCCCTTCCCCTCTCTTTCTTGTACACCCCCCTCCATCCCCCTTATCCTGCGACCCCTCCTCTCCATCCTGCACTGATCCCCCTTCCCGCCTCTATTCAGTCCTCACTGACATCCCGTGCTCCCCTCCCCATGATCTATTCATCATGCACTGATCACCCTATCCACCTCACATTGATTCTCCTGCCACTCCCCATCCATCATACACTGGTCACCCAATTCATCCTGTACTGACCCCCCTTCCCATCCGTCCTGTACTGATCCACCCATTTATCCTGTACTGATCTCCCATTCATCCTGTACTGATCTCCCATTCATCCTGCACTGATCTCCCGATCCATCCTTTACTGACCGCCCCTCCATTTATCCTGCACCGAACCGCCCATTCATCCTGTACTGATCCCCCTCATTCATCCTGCACTGATCCCCCCCCCCATCTATCCTGTAGTGATTCCCCTCCATCCATTCTGTACTGATGCCCCCATTTAAACCGGCCCCCCCCCCCCCCCCCCATCTCGCATAGCAAGGGCGGCCTAACCACTAGGTGCCGCTGCAGTGGAAATAAATAATAGAAATTGCATTCATTGCAACGTGTAAAAAGAGTTGAGATACTGTATTATAATTTTGCTGCATGTCATTGTGGTATATATCATGTTGATTGGTGAATATGTTTAGTTTGTGACTTTATTTGAAGCAGAAATAATATGTGATTGCTTCATTGAGCATAATTCCGACTGGTAACTACGCACTTCGGCCGAGCACATTATCGCACGCATCAGACTATTATCTAAATGGTGGCCGACTAGGAAAAGGGGAGATGCAGCGAGACCTGGGTGTCATGGTACACCAGTCATTGAAAGTGGGCATGCAGGTGCAGCAGGCTGTGAAGAAAGCGAATGGTATGTTAGCTTTCATAGCAAAAGGATTTGAGTATAGGAGCAGGGAGGTTCTACTGCAGTTGTACAGGGTCTTGGTGAGACCACACCTGGAGTATTGCGTACACTTTTGGTATCCACATCTGAGGAAGGACATTATTGCCATAGAGGGAGTGCAGAGAAGGTTCACCAGACTGATTCCTGGGATGTCAGGACTGTCTTATGAAGAAAGACTGGATAGACTTGGTTTATACTCTCTAGAATTTAGGAGATTGAGAGGGGATCTTATAGAAACTTACAAAATTCTTAAGGGGTTGGACAGGCTAGATGCAGGAAGATGTTGGGGAAGTCCAGGACAAGGGGTCACAGCTTAAGGATAAGGGGGAAATCCTTTAAAACCGAGATGAGAAGAACTTTTTTCACACAGAGAGTGGTGAATCTCCGGAACTCCCTGCCACAGAGGGTAGTCGAGGCCAGTTCATTGGCTATATTTAAGAGGGAGTTAGATGTGGCCCTTGTGGCTAAGGGGATCAGAGGATATGGAGAGAAGGCAGGTACGGGATACTGAGTTGGATGATCAGCCATGATCATATTGAATGGCGGTGCAGGCTCGAAGGGCCGAATGGCCTACTCCTGCACCTAATTTCTATGTTTCTATGTTTCTATCATGCAAACCATCTTAAATGACCACCCAAACTGTCATTTGGCATCCTAAAAAGCTGCCTAGGTTGCCCGGCTGACAACAGAGAAAAAAAGTTAAGTGAGAGCCCTGGAGAGACACAGAGAGCGGCACAGAGAGAGGCACAGAAGAGAGACACAGAAGAGAGACACACACACAGAGACACACAGAGACACAGAAAGAGCGAGAGACAGAGAGAGAGAAAGACGGAGAGCGCGAGATGGAGAGCGAGGCAGACAGAGCGAGGCAGACAGAGCGAGGCAGACAGAGCAAGACACAGGGCGACAGAGAGGGAGACAGAGGAAGTGCTGAGGAAGAATGGAGGATACGGTTTGGAAGAGGGATGGCGAGGTAATGGAGGAGGGGGTGGAAAGGGGGGGGGGGTGAGGGGAGGAAGCAGAGGAGGGTTGGTGGAGGGGAGGGGGGAGGATAATGGAGGAGGGGAATAGGAGACTGAAGAGGGAGAGTGAGATGCGTTCACATTGATCATATTTTACGTTATTGCCATTTTACACTTTAAAAACATCAGCCACTCCTGCGCAGTTGGGGGCTATTGGTGAGTGACGGACTATTGCGTTGGGGGAATGGGTTGCGTTGGGGGAACGGGTGAGTGGTGGAATATTGTGTTGGGAATGGGTTGCGTTGGGGGACCAGGCCTCCCGTGGGGACTGTGGGCGAGTGGTCGAATATTGCGTTGGGGGGAATGGTGAGTGGTGGAATATTGTGTTGGGGAACAGGTTGTGTTGGGGAACCAGGCCTCCCGTGGGGGCTATGGGTGAGTGGTGGAATATTGTGTTGGGGGAATGGGTTGCGTTGGGGGACCAGGCCTCTCGTGTGACAGGGACCCAACGTGTCCCACTTGGTCTAGTTATAAAATTCATGTTCCTTGCAATAAAAGGAAAGAGTGATGCAACAGAGGGGTTTGAAAATATGTTTAATACTGATGCATTACTTAATTATGAGAAAATGAGGATCAGCAAACAGAGATAAAAGGTAAAAGAGAATTGATGCAAATAAGTCTACAGGTGACACCGTTTCAGATGACTTCAATTTTACAAAAAATAAATAATAAACACTGGCCTTGGAATGGTCAAGCATAGAGGCAAAAAACATGGATGAAAGATGGGTGTGGGCGGAGGGCTCTAGATATCAGTTCAGTTCAGTTTATTAGCACGTGTACCAAGGTACGGCGAAAAGCCTTTATAGTGAAATTCTTGCTATTGAGGGAGAGCAGCGTAGGTTCACCTGGTTAATTCCCGGGATGGTGGGACAGACATATGAGGAAAGAATGGGTCGACTGGACTTGTATTCACTGGAATTTAGAAGGATGAGAGGCTATCTTATAGAAACATATTAAATTATTAAGGGATTGGACAGGTGAGATGCAGGAAAAATGTTCCTGATGTTAGGGTGGTCCAGAACCAGGGGCCACAGTTTAAGAATAAGGGATAGGCCATTTAGGACTGAGATGAGGAAAACCTTTTTCATCCAGAGTTGTGAATCTGTGGAATTCTCTGCTGCAGAAGGCAGTGGAGGCCAATTAACTGAATGTTTTCAAGAGAGAGTTAGATTTAGCTCTTGGGGCTAATGGAATCAAGGGATATGGGGAATAAGTAGGAACGGGGTACTGATTTTGGATGATCAGCCATGATCATATTGAATGGCAATGCTGGCTTGAAGGGCTGAATGGCCTACTCCTGCACCTATTTTCTACGTCAGCAGAAATACAATATATAGTTGTCTTCATCAGTCAGGGCATTGAATATAAGAAGTAGTCATGTTTCAGATTTATAAAACTTTATTTGGGCTACATTTGGAGCACTGTGTGCAGTTCTGGTCTCCCCATTACAGGAAGGATATGGAGTCTTTGGAAAGGGTGCAGAATGGGTTTACGGGATGGATGAGCCAAAAACAAAGATTAAATCAATCAGGTCCTTTGAGAAGTATAAAGAATATCTTGGTGTTCTCTTTAAGATTTTTTCGGGGCCCTTTCTGGTTCTCCTAATTCCTGATTTAGTTCTATTCCATTTTCTTTATTCGAGTACCATTTCATCCTTGATGCTGAGTTTTGATCTGGGTCCAGACTTCTTATGCGATTGTTTAAATGTTCTTGGTACTTTTTTCTTCCCTTCCCAATATCGCATTTTCATTGCTTTATGCAACACATACTCGCATAGGTTGTCTAAGTCTTCCTTCGAAGAAAGACCTGTCAATCTTCTCACATTTTTGTCATTCTTGATATTGCTACAAGAACGCTTTTTAGCTGCAAAATTCTTCAGTTTTAGTTTCAAATCTTCTACCTTGCCTTCCAACATTTCAACTTTGTCGGTCAGTTTGTTTATGTCCTTCTGTTTTTGGATGCATCCCATGCAATTACAGTACTCTTGACAGCTGCATTTGTATACATAAGCATGATCTACAGCAAAAGCTCGTAAACACTTGTTGTCTGGTCCATTGTCAACATGTTGGTCAACCTTGGTTTGCGTTGCTCTCCCCGACTTTCTCCTTTTATTTGAAGGTTTTCCATCTCTGTAAGGGAGTGCATGTGGGAACTTTGGGGAGTTCGATAACAAATAACCAAGATTCAGGACCGGGTCTGGATTGAGCGTTGTTGGCTCGCCGTCCACAAAGTGCTTAGAGCACACGCGGCTGTTGTCTTTGGGGTCAGGCTGCCAATTCTTGCCTTTCACATCCTTTCGGTTGACCAGTTTGGTCCAACGCAACCGGGCTGCTCCATCCCTCTTCTCTGTCGGAAATGGGTAGAGTTTGAAGGGAGGTGGGCAGAAACAGTTTCCCGTTGAAAATTTACAGTTGTGGCTCTCACACACATTCTGCATCCACCTATTCAGGTGATACGTGCTGTTCCCACAGCCTAAAATTGCACAAATGCGCATGGCTTTGTCCTGTAACATATAAAAATAAATAACAAAGTCAATTATATGTTAATTCAAATAGGGTTCTGTAAGCATGTCCATTAAATATGCAAGTAACAATGCAAAAGAAAATGGTGCTAGTATATTGAACTAATTTATACAATCACAAGATTATAATAGAAAATTAGAATGTCAAATACTGATTAAAATTATCCAATGTAATGGGAATGAGAAGAGACATGATTAGTCAGGAGACTCGTGACTAAGTTTTGTACTACAGAACTTTACTTACACATGTACATGCAGAACTAATTCAGAAGTCAACAAATGTGCATACAGCCCGTGGCCGTGGACTAGTATAGTAAGAGGTGAAAACCCCACAAATACTTTTCATATTATCTATCGATAGTAATAGAAATCATACATTTAATTTCAGTATCCCCCCCCCCAAACAAAAACAATAAAAAATGGTTGTTTTTCACCATCACTCACTCACTGAAGCGGGCCAGCAAGCGACCAAGGAAAAGCCAATGAAACCTCCAAAATCATTGTAGTTTTGTACAAATGAACCATAAATACACCTAGTTAATAGTTTAGAAAGCAGTATTTTCTTACCTTGAAGAAGCAAAACTGGAAAATACGTATGAAATGCAGGTCAAAACAATTATCAATCGCAATGTATAAGCACATTAGCTCAGATATCGTGAATGTTATCCCGAATGACCCATGACCTGGGCAAACACACACATGCGCAGTTGTAATACCGAACTTGATTATACATTAAGAACAACTAAGTTACTAGGCTGAGAGTAGGATCATTCATGGATAAAACAGGGAATTTATGCTTGGAGTTAGAGGCAGTATGTAAAGTACTAAACAAGTACTTTGTATCAGTGTTCACCAAGGAGAAAACATGATGGATAGTGAAATCAGTGTGGAGTATACTAATATGCAAGGGCATTCTGAGATCAAGAAAGAGGTGGGTGTTTGGTTTATTTCAGCTTGGCAGCAATAGGTGAACACAGGCAGGGGGTATTTTGATAGGGAGATTGTTGGACGAAGGTCAAGGATAAAAAGACAGGTGTATGCCCGAAAAGGATAAAATGTTGTGCATTGTTAAGCTAGGGGATAGAACAGTTGGGGGTTTCTTGGAGGAGAAAGGGGAGGCGGAAGAGGGCTACTGTATGTTAAAATTGGAGAATTAAATTATCATACCACTGTGTTGTAAGGTACCCAAACGGAATATGAGTTGCTGTTCCTCCAGTCTGTGTGATCTCACTCCAGCAATGGGAATGGAAAGGGTAGTTAAAGTGGTTAGCAACCAGAAGATCCAGTGGGCCTTAGTGATCGCCGAGTCTACACTTGGTCTTGCCAATGTACAGGGGGCCACATTGGAAACAATGGATGCAGTAGGTGAGGTTAGAGGAGGTACATGTGAACCCGTGTCTCACCTGGAAAGATTTGGGGTCCCTGGATGGAGGCAAGGGAGGAGGTAAAGTGACAGATGTTACATTTCCTGCAGATGTAGGAGAAGGTACCTGGGGTGGGTGTGGATTGGGTGGGAAGGGATGAGTGAACAAGAAGTTGTGAAGTGACCAGTCTCTGCGGAAGGTGCATAGGGGTGAAGATGGGAAGATGTGACACATCCACCGTTTGCAATGACCGCTCCCTTCGCAACTCCTTCTTTCCCCTCTCTTCAACTTTGGCTGACCTTGCACCGACCCGAAATGTTGCCTATCCATGTTCTCCAGGTATGGCCCCTCACCCGCTGAGATACTCCAGCGTTCTGTGTCTTTCTTTGATATAAACCAGTATCTGCAGTTTCTGGGGACGATGAAGATCTTGTATCCTCTCTAGCCACAGCCAAGGTCCCGGTAGACAGGAGAATAGCCAAAGATATTCCCTTGTTTAAGAGTGGAAATAAGGATTTATATTAGTTACTGATTTGGACAGAGAAATGCCAATTGGAGTCCCAGGCAAGTCTGAAGTGTTGCACTTTGGGAGGTCAAATGTAAGGGCAAAGTATACAGTTAATTACAGGATACCTAACATACCTTTATGGTATGCTTGCCTTTTTAGGTAGGGGCATTCATTTTTTGACAAAATTACCTTTATTATTTATGCGAGTTCCAGTCGCGTATATCAATGTAGATGGACATAGAATTGGAAATAAAGCTAAATACTGCATGAAAATTTACCAATCCCATCAAAGTAATGCTAATGACTAGAGGAAAAATAAGATGCAGGAAGTCATGTTGCAGGTTTTTTTTAATCTTTGGTTAGGCCACATATGGAGTATTGTATGCAGTTCAAGTGCAGTTTCCTAACACTTCAAGCAGGGTGCAAGGCCACCAAATTCAAGTGCAGTTTCATGCCACTTCATGCAGGGTGCAAGGCCGCCAAATTCAAGTGCAGTTTCATGCCACCAAGCAGGGTGCAAGGCCACCAAATTCAAGTGCAGTTTCATGCCACGTCCAGCAGGGTGCAAGGCCACCAAATTCAAGTGCAGTTTCATGCCACTTCAAGCAGGGTGAAGGCCACCAAATGCAAGTGCAGTTTCCGACCACTTCAAGCAGGGTGCAAGGCCACCAAATTCAAGTGCAGTTTCGTACCACTTCAAGCAGGGTGCAAGGCCACAATTTCAAGTGCAGTTTCCTACCACTTCAAGCAGGGTGCAGGGCCACCAAACTTAAGTGCAGTTTCCTGCCACTTCAAGCAGGGTGCAAGGCCACCAAGTTCAAGTGCAGTTTCATACCACTTCAAGCAGGGTGCAAGGCCACCAAATTCAAGTGCAGTTTCATACCACTTCAAGCAGGGTTCAAGGCCACTAAATTCAAGTGCAGTTTCATACCATTTCATGCAGGGTGCAAGGCCACCAAATTCCAATGTAGTTTCATACCATTTCAAGCAGGGTGAAACCACCATACAACCACACAAAACACCACACTCACAGTTCAGTACATTCAGAGTGTTAAGTTGATTCACAGCTCAGGCGGAGTCATGACCTCTCCCTCCACCATCTTGCAGAGACTGAGCCACACCCACACTTCTGGGTTTTATAATCCCTCCCCCCTCCCACCAGAAGAGGCATGGCCTTCATGGCGTGATTGACAGGAGAGATATTCTCAACATTTTTCAAACACAAATAACACTTTTATTTTTCATTGATGGGAAGAATCCTCTGCACCTGATGAGCGGAGGGGGACTGAGTAAGGTGGCCAAAAATCACAGCCATAAGTGGTAGCGTTTTTGCTAAAATCAATATATAGTGCAAACAGGAAGTTGTCAAGTTTAGACATTTAATCATTTGCAATTTCGAACCAACCACCATCAACAACCATTTGCTGTGCTTAATTTCGAACCAGCCACCACCAACAACCATTTGGAGGAGGAGCCATCTTGGTGAACGGCTGCTAGCCAGCAGCCGTCCGTTTGAAATTCGTTTTTTTTATAGTTTTTAGTGAGTCCTGTTTTTTTGTTTGTAGGGGATATGTTCTTTTAATGTGGGGGGGTAGGTGTAACTTTATTTCTAGGTCCCTACCTGGTCGGTGTGGCAGCCTTTTCTCCGGGCTGCCCGTCGACCCGTCCTCGTGGCCTACCTGCGGGCTTGGAGCGCCGTTTCCTGGCGGGGACCGCCCAGCACCTCGGCCTCGTCGGCGGCACAGCGTTGGAGCGCTGGAGTGGAGCGGGCGATGCCTTGCCTGGGTCGCCGCGCTGGAGCGACGCGCTGGAGCTCTGGCGAGCTGGACCGCCGAGAGCAACATCTCCGGGTTGCGGGTCTGCGGAGCGGAGAGGCGGCGTGTGGAGAGGTGGCAGTGCGGAGAGGCGGCGCCGACTTTATCATCGGGAGCCTGGAAGCTCCAAACCGGCGCGGCCTTGTCGGCTTCGGTAGCCGCAGGCTCCAACCGGGAAGCGGCCGTTCCAGGTGGCCCAGCCGCCCGGTGAGAACGGCCAGGGACATCGGGCCTCCGTAGAGGCAATTGCGGTGGCCTCAATAGGCCTGACTTTGGGGTGAACATGGGGTGGGGACTGGACATTGTGCCTTCCTCCACAGTGCTATCCACTGTGGGGGGATGATTTTTTTTGTCTAATTGTAGTCCTGTAGGTCTGTGTCCAAGATGGGTGTCGTGAAGAGAGAGTGGACGCTGGCGGCTTTGGCTGCCGCTGCTCTCTCTTCAAACAGTGTTTTTGATTTTCTGTTTTTGGATTGAATTCTGTTTTTAATTTGTGTCTTTGTGATGTCTTTTTTACTTGTTCTATTCCGATTATATGTTTTTATTCCGATTACTATGTAAGGTGTCCTTGAGATGTCTGAAAGGCGCCCATTAAATAAAATGTATTATTATTATTATTTGCTGTGCTTTATTTCGAACCAACCACCACCAACAATCATTTGCTGTGCTTTATTTCAAACCAACCACCACCAACAATCATTTGCTGTGCTTTATTTCAAACCAACCACATTTTCTTTTTCAAACCACATTAAGGGCACCCAAGGTCAGTAAAACCACACTCACAGTTTAGTAGAAATGTGTTCAGTGTTATTCACAGCTCAGACTGAGAGACGTGACCTTCTCGCTTCCCCCATCTTGCAGAGACTGACTGAGGCACTCAACACTTCCGGGTTTTATAGTCCCTCCGGAAGGGGCGTGGCCTTCAGGAGAGAGAATCTCAACATTTTTTAAACACTAATAGCTCTTTTATTTTTCATCGATGGGAAAAATCCTCTTGTCCTGCACAGCGGAGGGGGACTCTGAGTAAGATGGCCAAAAATCACAGCCGTAACTGGCAGCGTTTTTTCTAAAATCAATATACAGAACAGGAAGTGGTCAAGATCAGACTTTTAGTAATATAGATATGATGATATGATTGAGCACATACTTCCTTTTTCAGTATGTTCTCTTCAACTTTTATACAGGTTTTAATGCATAAAAACAAACATTTCACTATATTACAAAAGAAAATCTCCTAAAGTATAAAGAATGTCTGCATTGGCCTTCGAGTTATTTAAAAAAGAATTTCTGCAAAGGCCTTCAAGTTATTTAATAAGGTTAATGATTTAATCTACTGCAAATCACATTTATATGCCATGTTTAGTTAAGTCAAATGATAGATCATGTCTTTGTCTAACAATTATTTTAATGTACAAAGTTCAATGTTATATCTATTAAAATCTAATTATTAGAAGTACAAAGTTCAATGTTATATCTATTATACTCTAATTATCAAATTTATTATTAAATTTGATATGCTGCCTACACGTGGGTCTCAGTACATTATAAATATTCAATTATCTATTCTATTACACCTGCGGAATATTTAATTCTCGCCAGTTTCCAAGATATCAGAACCAAATATCATTCGAGCATCACCTAAAACCTATGTCATAAGCGCATACCAGAAAAATATAACAGACTATACAGTTTGATAATCAGGCTGACACACCATATCTAAGGAGCAACACCCCTCTAATAAAACACCCAAATATAAAATGCGCTCCAAGGTTATATTCTATTTGATATTTATATAAAATATGTTAGGAAGAGGACCGTGTCCCTCGTCCAAACATATACACTGTCTATTACTCTTGAGTACAGGTCATAACATTTTCAAGTTTACTACAAAGTTAACAATAGAATTGGAAATAGGCCAAGCTCTTCCAAGAGTGAACTGGAATTCAGGATGTTTGTCCTGTCCATTGAAAGTTACATAATGATGAGAAAACAGATCAGAAAGAAAGTAAAGATCTTTTCCGGTAGGGAAAAATGTCGGGGGTTTTGGAGCAGAGGCGGGCGTCAGCAGCCGTTGAGGGGGAGAGAGGGAGAGGGAGAGGGAGAGGGAGGGGGAGGGGGAGAGGGAGAGGGAGAGAGGGAGGGGTAGGGGGAGGGGGGGAGAGAGACACACACACACACACACAGAGTTTAAATATTATATTAGACCAAGTGCAGACCCGTTGGGTCTGCTCCCCCAACGCAGCCGTTCCCTACCCGTAGCCCCCACGGGAGACGTGGTCCTCCAACTCAAGCGGCTCAGGAATCAGCAGTGCGGCTGTTTTTAAATGGCGTCTTTGAGGCGAGATGCGGGCTCCAGCAGCCATTATGGTCGTTGGCCAGCAGGAGGCGACAAAAAGAGTGAGTGGGGGGGGGGGGGGGTTGAGAAGGATTTGATTAAAAAAGTGTACATAAACACGAAAACATTTAATGAGTGGATACTTGGAATGAAAAGTGAAATCTCTACCGAAATGGAAAAAATCAGGACGTTTGTGGGTCGGGTGTTGTCGTGGCACGAATCTAAGGCTGGCAGCCAAAAGTCAGGCAGAAACATACACAGCCAGCCGGCAGCCACAGACTTTTATATTATAATAAATAGAAGATAGATAGATGGATAATAAAGTTTAGCGGGCATTTTACCTACCAGTCGGTTTCCCCTGGTCCTGAAAACTCCAGTGAGCCAATCAAAATACCCGGTCAGCGAAGGAGATTGCCTACGGCTGCTCTCGATTGCCTGTAACTAAACAGTGACCCCACTCCATTGCACTACGAGTCAAAAAGAACCATGCCGACCAAATTTTACTCACAGAAAAATTTTCAACATGCTGAAAATTTTTCCGCGACCTAGCTGAGGCCATGAGTATTCGGGAACTTCCATCGAGCATGAAGGAGAGTTCCAGTGACCTCATAGGGACCTCCTAGGACCACGTGTCGACCATGCTGCGAGTTTGAGTCGAGGGCAAACTCATCTAAACTCACAGATTAGGTCGCCGCAGTGGGACAGCCCCTTAATTGTTCATGTACTGACTACGTCATTTCAACCTATGACAGACATTCCCTTTGTATCACACACTGCCATTCCCATCTTCTCAGTAACTTAGACCAAATAGTTTACCATCTCTCTCAATCCTGATGAACGGTCTTTGATCTAAAACATTAACTATTTACCTTTCCACAGATGCTTCTGACTTGCTGAGTTTTTCCAGCATTTTCTGTTTATTAGGATCTTAAATATGTCAATGTACTATCCAAGGCAATGTGATTTGAACTGGTGAAAATATTGCACAATTATTGATGATACCATTGAGTCTGAAGAAGAGTCCCGACCCGAAACGCTATCTGTCCAATCCCCCTACAGATACTGCCTGAACAATGGAGTTCCTCCAGTACTTTGTTTTTTTGCTGATGATACCATTTGTAATTTTACCTGTGAGAGAGCAAATCATAACCGATATCAATCATGCCCTCACAACAATATTATATTTTGAGCAGTTTTCCTGTGGGAGTTTTAATTTATAACCATTGACTGGCTCTTTCACAAAACAGTAGTTAATCACTTGCAGTGACTCAGATTGGACATGTATATGTGTCTTTTTACAATACTGGAGAGATTTTGAGGACCAAGATTATTATTCAGTTTTTTACACCAATACACTGTTCTTAACAAAAATCTACCCATCATGTGAAACCTTATAAATAACAGATATAAATTAGATAACTTCAAGACTGAAAGTCAAAACAAATTTTCATGACAAGCAAATCTTCATCATTTTACCACCAATTTGGACACCAAAAATGTGACATTAAAAACCCTGCCACATTTAGTCATGAATATTTAATTCATAATTAAACTTCATATATATTTTCTGACTTTTTAAAATCAATTAAATACATTTTTTGGACATAAATTGGTCATCAAAACTAAGAAACTGAGCCAATCTTTAATTTGGTAACACACTGCCTCTTGTTCGCCTTTCCTACGGACCAAGTCGCTGACTTTATTCCCTCGTGTCAACTTCGGGAAGCTCCACAACGACCGTTACGGAGACATTTTACTTACAAAAAAATCAGCCCAAATCAAACGATCTGACGAATCGTCGGCCATCAATAGCTCAAATCCATAAAGCAATGTACCGTTTAGATCACATTGGTGAAAATGCTTTGTTCTCGCAAATAATGTAATGTTCGTTTTCTGAGACACCAAATCTTTTAGTGTCCACCGCAACTAACGTTTGTGTGTATGATGGGTAACGCACGTTGCGGTGTCCACTCAGACGGATGCGGTATTCTACTGCATGATCAGGTGAATGAAGTGGAAACGGTGTTTGCAATTTTATTGTTCCATGTGGTATTCATAAAAGCACCCGAAAAGCACCTGGACCTGATGGTATACCCGGTCGTGTTCTAAAAACCTGTGCGGACCAACTGGCTGGAGTTTTTACGGACATTTTCAACCTCTCACTTTTGAGGTCTGAGGTCCCCACCTGCTTTAAAAAGGCATCAATTATACCAGTGCCCAAGACGAGTAAGGTGACGTGCCTCAATGACTATCGACCAGTGGCACTAACGCCGGTGGTGATGAAGTGCTTTGAGAGGTTGATCATGGAGCAAATCAACTCCTACCTCGACAAAAACCTGGACCCACTGCAGTTCGCTTACCGCCACAACAGATCAAGGGTGGATGCGATCTCGCTGGCCCTCCACTCTGGACCACTTGGACAACAAAAACTCATATGCCAGGCTGTTATTCATCGATTACAGCTCGGCATTTAACACAATCATCCCCTCCAAGCTGGTTACCAAACTCGCAGAACTGGGTCTCTGCGCATCCCTCTGCAATTGGATCCTCGATTTCCTCATTCACAGACCAGTCTGTTCGTATTGGTGGAAATGTGTCAGCCTCGATAACAATCAGCACGGGAGCACCTCAAGGCTGCGTGCTCAGCCCCCTGCTGTACTCACACTATACTCATGACTGCGTAGCCAGTCACAGTGCGAACTCCATCATCAAGTTCACTGACGACACCACTGTTGTGGGGCATATCACTGATGGGGATGAGTCAGAGTATAGAAGAGAGATCGAGCAACTGTCCATATGGTGCCAGCGCAATAACCTGGCCCTCAACACCAGCAAAACCAAGGAACTGATTGTGGACTTTGGAAGGAGTAGGAGGGGGACCCACAGCCCCATTTATATCAATGGGTCGATGGTTGAAAGGGTCAAGAGCTTCAAATTCCTGGGCGTGCACATCTCTGAAGATCTTTCCTGGTCCGAGAACACTAATGCAATTATCAAGAAAGCTCATCAGCGCCTCTACTTCCTGAGAAGTTTACGGAGAGTCCGTTTGTCAAGGAAGACTCTCTCTAACTTCTACAGGTGCACAGTAGAGAGCATGCTGACCCGGTGCATCGTGGCTTGGTTCGGCAATTTGAGCGCCCTGGAGAGGAAAAGACTACAAAAAGTAGTAAACACTGCCCAGTCCATCATCGGCTCTGACCTTCCTTCCATCGAGGGGATTTATCGCAGTCGCTGCCTCAAAAAGGCTGGCAGTATCATCAAAGACCCACACCATGCTGGCCACACACTCATCTCCCTGCTACCTTCAGGTAGAAGCTACAGGAGCCTGAAGACTGCAACAACCAGGTTCAGGAATAGCTACTTCCCCACAGCCATCAGGCTATTAAACCTGGCTCGGACAAAACTCTGATTATTAAGAACCCATTTTCTGTTATGTGCACTTTATTAGTTTATTTATTCATGTGTGTATATACTTATATTATGGTATATGGACACACTTATCTGTTTTGTAGTAATATGCCTAGTATGTTCTGTGTGCTGAAGCAAAGCAAGAATGTCATTGTCCTATACAGGGACACATGACAATAAACTCACTTGAACTTGAGTAAGGTTATTGAAATAAGTGCACCTACTGTGCCAACCAGGTCGCTGGTGGACACCACGCGACAACCGTTACACAAAAGAAAGGAACAATCCTTGTTTGAGGCGTACTGTGGCCCTATCCCCGAACTCTACCTCCACTACATCGACGACTGCATTGGTGCTACCTCTGCACCCTTACAAAACTCACTGACTTCATCCATTTCACCAACTTCCAACCGGCACTCAAATACACCTGGACCATTTCCGACAACTCCCTACTGTTTCTAGACCTCACTATCTCCATCGCAGGTGACAGATTACTGACCAACATCTTCTATAAACCCACTGACTCCCATGGCTATCTGCACTACACTTCTTCCCACCCGGCTTCCTGTAAGGACACCATTCCCTACTCCAATTCCTCCGTCTTCGCCGCATCTGCACCCAGGATGAGGTGTTCCAAACCAGGGCATCGGAGATGTCCTCATTCTTTAGGGAACGGGGGTTCACCTCTTCTACTATAGATGAGGCTCTCACCAGGGTCTCTTCTATACCCCATAACTCTGCTCTCACTCCCCATCCCCCACTCGTAACAAGGGCAGAGTCCCCCTTGTCCTCACCTTCCACCCTACCAGCCGTCACATACAACAGATAATCCTCCGACATTTTCGCCACCTCCAACGGGATCCCACCACTGGCCACATCTTCCCATTTCCTCACCTCTCGGCTTTCCGCAGAGACCGCACCCTCCTTAACTCCCTGGTCAATTCGTCCCTTCCCACCCAAACCACCCTTACCTGGTACTTTCCCTTGCAGGAAATGCTACACTTGTCACTTTACCTCCCCCCTTGACTCCATCCAAGGACCTAAGCAGTCTTTCCAGGTACGGCAGAGGTTCACCTGCACCTCCTCCAACCTCATCTATTGCATCCGCTGCTCCAGGTGTCCGCTGCTCTCCATCGGTGAGACCAAGGGTAGGCTTGGCGATCGCTTCGCCCAACACTTCTGCTCGGTTCGCAAAAACCAACCTGATCTCCCGATATCTGAGCACTTTAACTCCCCCTCCCATTCCAAATCCAACTGCAGCACCTCACATTTCGCTTAGGTAGTTTACACCCCAGCGGTATGAACATTGACCTCCAATTTCAGGTAGTCCCCGCTTTCTCCCTCTTTCCCCTCCGCTTCCCAGCTCTCGTACAGCCCACTGTCACCCCCTTTGGCGGTGGCACATGGCAGTGGACAGGGATGACCAAGGCAGCGGGGCGATGATGCCGGTGTTGTCCGAGGAGCGCTGACCTTCCTTCCTCCCCACCTACTCTGCCCCTTCCCCCCTCTCTCTCTCTCTCTCTCTCTCTCTCTCTCTTGTACGCCCCCCCTCCATCCCCCTTATCCTGGGACCCCTCCTCTCCATCCCACACTGATTCCCATTCCCACCTCTATTCAGTCCTCACTGACATCCCCAGTGCTCCCCTCCCCGTTTACCCCCCCCCCCCCCACCAATCTATTCATCCTGCACTGATCACCCTATCAACCTCGGATTGATTCTCCAGCCACTCCCCATCCATCCTGCACTGGTTCCCCAATTAATCCTGTACTGACCCCCCTTCCCATCCATCCTGCACTGCTCCTCCCATTCATACTGTACTGAACCACCCATTCATCCTGTACTGAACCCCACCATCCATCCTGCACTGAACCCCCCCCATCCATCCTGCACTGATCCTCCCCCCATTCATCCTGTAGTGAGCTCCCATTCATCCTGTGGTGATCCCCTCACCTATCCTGTAGTGATCCTCCCATCCATCTGCACTGATTCCTCCCATCCATCATGTACTGAACCCCCCCATCCATCCTGTACTGATCCCCCCCATCCATCCTGTACTGATCCCTCCATTCAATCCCCACTGACATCCCCCGCGCTCTCCTCTCACAATTTTACCTACTCCAACCAACACACACTAATTCCCCTGCCTCAATCAATCCATCCATCCCGCACCGATTGCCTTCTCAACCCCCCCCCCCCCCCACCATCTATCCATCCCGCACTGATTCACCCCCCCCCCCCCCCCCCAACTGCGCTGGAAATGTCTTCAGAGCGAACATTGACTATGTTTGATAACGGAATGCAATCAAATGTGTTTTAATTCCCAATGGTATTATTTGTTTTAATCCATTAAGATGGATTAATTAAATTGTGAACACGTGAAACATTAAAACCGCAGTGTTCGACTGTCACTGCTGCAATTGACACATTATTACATAATTCATTTAAATGGCAAATCAATGCTCTTAATATGGAGTATCAGTACTGTAGTTATTTAATGAGCAACATTCACAACTATTCGTTGGATCTATCCAGGTTTTACTTCAACAGTCGGTCACAAATTTGGTCAGGAGATATTTCAGTTGAAATTTTAACGATAATTCCGAAGTGAGAATGGTGGAAACAGCATTTATCAATAAAATCTGGTGTGTACAAACTGGGTATCTTCATTGCTGTTCACAACACATACATCTAATCTGAATGTCCGGTAATGTGGTGTTTTGACACCTTTAAACATTTGCCAAAAGAACATTTGCTGCAGTTATGTCCTTTGGCCATCTCTTGTCAGTTCGTGTAATGTTTAACCTGTCAGATGGGTACAGTCGGTTTTAACAGCTATTATCATAAACTGCCATTAGAAATTTCCTTGCAACCTGTATATTTTGTTGTAGATAAATTATGTGGTAAGCAAGAGTGTTTATGTACCAATAGCAATAACAACCCATGCTATGGCCATGTCATGATAATTTTCAGTCCTTCACAGAAAACATGCTTGCATCAATCTGTAGTGTGTATGGTTAAGCATATATGTTACCATGGTCCAAGAATTATTGACACAGGTTGATCATACGCTGAATAATCCAACCACATTTTTGTTTGGAAATGAAAGAAATAATAGAAATTGCATTCATTGCAACGTGTAAAAAGAGTTGAGATACTGTATTGTAATTTTGCTGCATGTCATTGTGGTATATATCATGTCTTGAATGGTGAATATGTTCAGTTTGTGACTTTATTGAAGCAGAAATATGTGAATGCTTCATTGAGCATAATTCTGACTGGTAACTATGCACTTCGGCCGAGCACATTATCGCACGCGTCATGCAAGCCATCTTAAAAGAGGCCCGGGAGCCGTTGGAGCAAGAGGAGGAGTTTCCGGGCAGTGAGTTTAAAAATCGAGTGCGGGGCTTGCTTTCACAGAGGCCCGGGAGCCGTTGGAGCAAGAGGAGTAGTTTTCAGGCGGTGAGTTTAAAAATCGAGCGCGGGGCTTGCTTTCACTGAGGCCTGGGAGCTGTTGGAGCAAGAGGAGGAGTACCCAATCTGGTGGAAACTGCTGATTGGTGGAAGCAGACCAGAGGAAGCAGCTGATTGGGAGCAACCCCAGGTTTGCATTTCTGCTTTCTGGTTAAGGGTACAGTGAGTAAGGGTGCAGTGAGTTAAGGGTACAGTGAGTTAAGTGTACAGTGCTTTTTAGTAAAGGTACAGTTTAAAGGATTAAGGATTTTATAGTGTGAGTGAGTTGATTTAATTTGGGGGTAAGCCATGTTAGTTGAGATCGGCCCCATGGTTTGCTCATCCTGCAACATGTGGGAGATCAGGGATATTGTGGGTGTCCCTGGTGACTACGTGTGCAGGAAGTGTGTCCAGCTGCAGCTCCTGGCAGACCGCCTTGAACGATTACAGCTGCGGATGGATTCATACTGCAGCATCCACGATGCTGAGAAAGTCGTGAATAGCACGTACAGTGAGTTGGCCACACCGCAGGTAAAAGTTAAGCGGACAGAAAGGGAACGGGTGGCCATTAGCCAGCGCAGCAGTAGGCAGGTAGTGCAGGAGTCCCCTGCAGTCATCTCCCTCCTAAACAGATATACCATTTTGGATACTGTTGGGGGAGATGGCTCATCAGGGGAAGGCAGCAGCATCCAAGTTCATGGCACCACGGGTGGCTCTGCGGCACAGGAGGGGAGGAAAAAGAGTGGAAGGGCTATAGTAATAGGGGATTCAGTTGTAAGGGGAATAGAAAGGCGTTTCTGCGGCCGCAAACGAGACTCCAGGATGGTATGTTGCCTCCCTGGTGCAAGGGTCAGGGATGTCACTGAACGGCTACAGAACATTCTGCAGGGGGAGGGTGAACAGTCAGTTGTCGTGGTGCACATTGGCTCCAACGATATAGGTAAAAATCGGGTCCTACAAGGTGAATTTAGGGAACTAGGAGATAAACTTAAAAGTAGGACCTCAAAGGTAATAATCTCTGGATTACTACCAGTGCCACGGGCTAGTCAGAGTAGAAATAGGAGGATATTGCAGATGAATACGTGGCTTGAAAAATGGTGCAAGGGGAAGGGATTCAAATTTCTAGGGCATTGGAACCAGTTCTGGGGGAGGTGGGACCAGTACAAACAGAACGGTCTGCACCTGGGCTGGAATGGAACCAATGTCCTTGGGGGAGTGTTTGCTAGTGCTGTCGGGGAGGATTTGAACTAATGTGGCAGGGGGATGGGTGCATGAGCAGAGAGACAGAAGGGTGTAAAATGAGGGTAGAAGCAATAGGTAGCAAGGTGAAAAGTAAAAGTGGCAGGCAGACAAATCCAGGTCAAAAATCAAAAAGGGCCACTTTTCAACATAATTGCAGATATTAATGAATATGATATAGTTGGGATCACGGAGACATGGCTCCAGGGTGACCAAGGCTGGGAGCTGAACATCCACGGATATTCAATATTCAGGAGGGATAGACAGAAAGGAAAAGAAGGTGGGGTAGCGTTGCTGGCTAGAGAGGAGATTAACGCAATAGAAAGGGAGGACATTAGCTTGGAGGATGTGGAATCGATATGGGTAGAGCTGCGAAACACTAAGGGGCAGAAAACGGCAGTGGGAGTTGTGTACAGGCCACCTAACGTTAGTAGTGGAGTTGGGGATGGCATCAAACAGGAAATTAGAAATGCGTGCAACAAAGGTAAAACAGTTATAATGGGCGACTTCAATCTACATATAGATTGGGTGAATCAAATTGGAAGGGGTGCTGAGGAAGAGGATTTCTTGTAATGTATGCGGGATAGATTTCTAAACCAACATGTAGAGGAACCAACGAGAGGGCAGGCTATTCTAGGCTGGGTATTGACTAATGAGGATGGGTTAGTTAGCAGTCTTGTTGTGCGTGGCCCCTTGGGCAAGAGTGACCATAATATGGTTGCGTTCTTCATTAGGATGGAGAGTGACGTTGTTAATTCAGAAACAAGGGTCCTGAACTTAAAGAAAGGTAACTTTGAGGGTATGAGACGTGAACTGGCCAAGATAGACTGGCAATTGATTCTTAAAGGGTTGAGGGTGGATATGCAATGGAAGGCATTTAAAGATTGCATGGATGAACTACAACAATTGTTCATCCCAGTTTGGCAAAGGAATAAATCAGGGAAGGTAGGGCATCCGTGGATAACAAGGGAAATCAGGAATAGTATCAAAACAAACGATGAAGCGTACAAATTAGCCAGAAAAAGCAGCCTACCGGAGGACTGGGAGAAATTCAGAGTCCAGCAGAGGAGGACAAAAGGCTTAATTAGGAAAGGGAAAATAGATTATGAAAGAAAACTGGCAGGGAACATAAAAACTGACTGCAAAAGTTTTTATAGATAGGTGAAGAGAAAAAGATTAGTTAAAACAAATGTAGGTCCCTTGCAGTCAGATACAGGCGAATTGATCATGGGGAATAAGGACATGGCAGACCAATTGAATAACTACTTTGGTGTTGTCTTCACTAAGGAAGACATAAAAAATCTGCCGGAAAAATAGCAGGGGACCGGGGGTCAAATGAGATGGAGGAACTGAGTGAAATCTGGGAAGTGGTGTTAGGTAAAGTGAATGGATTATACGCTGATAACTCCCCAGGGCCAGATAAATTGCATCCCAAAGTACTTAAGGAAGTAGCCCCAGAAATAGTGGATGCATTAGTGATAATTTTTCAAAACTCTTTAGATTCTGGAGTAGTTCCTGAGAATTGGAGGGTATCTAATGTAACCCCAATTTTTAAAAAGGGAGGGAGAGAGAAAGCAGGGAATTACAGACCAGTTAGTCTCACATCGGTAGTGGGGAAAATGCTAGAGTCAGTTATTAAAGATGGGATAGCACCACATTTGGAAAGTGATGAATTCATTGGACAAAGTCAGCATGGATTTATGAAAGGTAAATCATGTCTGACGAATCTTATAGAATTTTTCGAGGATGTAACTAGTAGAGTGGATAAGGGAGACCCAATGGATGTGTTATATCTGGACTTTCAGAAGGCTTTCGACAAGGTCCCACATAAGAGATTAGTATGCAAACTTAAAGCACACGGTATTGGGGGTTCAGTATTGATGTGGATAGAGAACTGGCAGGCAGACAGGAAGCAAAGAGTAGGAGTAAACGGGTCCTTTTCAGAATGGCAGGCATTGACTAGTGGGGTACTGCAAGGCTCAGTGCTGGGACCCCAGGTATTTACAATATATATTAATGATCTGGATGAGGGAATTGAATGCAACATCTCCAAGTTTGCGGATGACACGAAGCTGGGGGGCAGTGTTAGCTGTGAGGAGGATGCTAGGAGGCTGCAAGGTGACTTGGATAGGTTGGGTGCATGGCAGATGCAGTATAATGTGGATAAATGTGAGGTTATCCACTTTGGTGGCAAAAACAGGAAAGTAGACTATTATCTGAATAGTGGCCGATTAGGAAAAGGGGAGATGCAACGAGACCTGGGTGTCATGGTACACCAGTCATTGAAAGTAGGCATGCAGGTGCAGCAGGCAGTGAAGAAAGCAAATGGTATGTTAGCATTCATAGCAAAAGGATTTGAGTACAAGAGCAGGGAGGCTCTACTGCAGTTGTACAGGGTCTTGGTGAGATCACACCTGGAGTATTGCGTACAGTTTTGGTCTCCTAATCTGAGGAAAGACATTCTTGCCATAGAGGGAGTACAGAGAAGGTTCACCAGACTGATTCCTGGGATGGCAGGACTTTCATATGAAGAAAGACTGGATAGACTCGGCTTGTACTCGCTTGAATTTAGAAGATTGAGGGGGGATCTTATAGAAACGTACAAAATTCTTAAGGGGTTGGATAGGCTAGATGCAGGAAGTTTATTCCCGATGTTGGGGAAGTCCAGAACAAGGGGTCACAGTTTAAGGATAAGGGCCGAGATGAGAAAATCATTTTTTACACAGAGAGTGGTGAATCTGTGGAATTCTCTGCCACAGAAAATAGTTGAGGCCAGTTCATTGGCTATATTTAAGAGGGAGTTAGATGTGGCCCTTGTGGCTAAAGGGATCAGGTGGTATGGAGAGAAGGCAGGTACAGGATACTGAGTTGGATGATCAGCCATGATCATATTGAATGGCGGTGCAGGCTCGAAGAGCTGAATGGCCTACTCCTGCACCTATTTTCTATGTTTCCATGTTTCTAAATGACCACCTAAATTATTATTTGGCAACCTAAAAAGCTGCCTAGGTTGCCCGGCTGACAACAGAGAAAAAAAGTTAAGTGAGAGCCCTGTAATGGCTCCATAGATGCTGCTGCACCCGCTGAGTTCCTCCAGCAATTTTGTGTACCTGTAATGGCTAATTAGCTTTCAGCTACAATTACCACAAGCAATTGAAATGCTTCCCCTGCAAGTGCCTGATCCAATATATCAGGAAAATAATAAACAGAACAGCATATCAGGTTACAAAGGCAAATGGAAATTAACGATTCTATTTGCAAGGTGGACCCTATTTTATTTTCACTTCCCTAAATAATTACTACTGTATACATTAATAAGAATGATCACACAATTAGTGAAGAAGGCCAACATCTGAAGAATCCACGTTAATTTAAGATAATTATGCGATATGAACAACAAAACAAATTTATGAGGCCAGTTGCATAACTTTGTTCATACACAAAATAAAACAGAATCCTTTTGTTAATGATGCTGTTTTAGGAGATCACCACATGGTAGGGATACAAAACCAAATAATCATAAGCATTAATTGTAGCAGTTTACAGGTCCAATCTGTCAAACTGTCTTCAAAGAGACCACATGAAGGGAGTAAAGAAGCTCCTAGGGAATTATTTTGCCTGACTTTACAGTTAATCATCTCTGAGGTCTGTTCCCAGAAGGGAATAATCCTGAAGTAACTTCAGAATGAATGATAGAGGAATCAGCATTTGCTGCATGCTTTTCAACAGTTAAGGCAAGATGTTCCTGTGAATACATTAATATAGTCAATGTATTATAGAAAGTTTGCATGAACTTACAAATTGCATATGCAGGGCATTTAGTCACGATGCAAATAGTATCACTTATAGGTAGTGTACCGTCCTTCATCATCTCTTCAATGACAGTGCGAAACTTCAGATAATGCATTGCCTGCAGTCGCATCGGAAATTGTCATGAGAGGAGCGGATGATGGAGATAGACGAGCAGACCACAAAATCATGAAGGAAATGGTCTCTTCAGAATGCTCAAGGGGGGAGATGTGCCTGGTGGTATCATCCTGTTGAAGAAAATTGCTAAGGATGACCTGATGTTTGCAGAGGGTGCTAAGATGGAATGTGAGAACCTGGGTACTGTTATCCTTGATCAGACTGGGAGAAGGGTGAGAGTGGAGATGCAGGAGATATGAGATGTATCAGGTTACATCAATTAAGATAGAAGAGAAGTCACACTTGAGGAAAAGGGAAGACATTTCACAGACACCTATAAACAAAGTCTCATCACCAGAGCAGAGGAAATCAGAAAATGGAACAGTGTTCCTTTGGAAGAATAGAGGCAAGGAAGTATAATCAAGTTAGCTGTGGGGGTATGTGGACTTGTCATGAAATTCGTGCAGAACAACATTATAGCATTTTGACCATAGCCAGTGGTCATTAGAGCATATTAGAGACTGTCCATAGTTTCTTTAGCAAACTGTTGTCATATAACAGACCCCCTTTCTGATCATTTTAGAGCGCAATCCATGACTGATAGATAAAAGGGAACAAGGTGCTGGAGTAATTTGGTGGGTCAGGCAGCATCTCTGGAGAACATAGGTAATAACGATAGACACAACATGCTGGACTAACTCGAGAACGGCCGCATCTCTGACGAGAAGGATCTGAAGAAGGGTCTCGACCCGAAACGTCACCCATTCCTTCTCTCCAGAGATGCTGCCTGTCCCGCTGAGTTACTCCAGCATTTTGTGTCTATCTTTGGAGTGAACCAGCATCTGCAGTTCCTTCCAACACATAGATAGGTCATGTTTTGGATCAGGGCCATTCTTCAGAACGAGCATTTGCAATTTCTTGTTTTTATATGCCCAATAGATAGCCTGGGTTTAGGGAAAAACGCTTGTTGTATCTTTGTTCATGCTACTCTTTGAATGCTTCCTTCACTGTTGTGTTGTATTGCCAGCAGAAAGGTTATTCCAATTATAAAATATTCAAGGATCAAAGTCAAAATGTCCCCTGGAACTGCTGACTATGGTGACATGTAGACAAGGAACTGCAGATGCTAATTTACAAAAAAAAGACAAAGCACTGGAGCACTCAGTGGGTTAGGCAGCATCTATGGAAAACATGGCTAGGCAACATTTCAGGTTGCGACCCTTCTTCAGACTGACTGTAGATTGGGGGCGAGAGGGGGGAGGGGGTCGAAAGCTGCAAGTGAGGTAGGAGCAGGACAAAGCAGAGCAAGTGATGAGTGAGATACAGCTGAGAGATGGGGGGGGGGTGGGGGTGGTGAGAAACAGCGAGAAGAGGTGCAAAACGTGCGGACCAAGGTTGGGTTGTAGGTGGAAGAGGATGGCGGAAAGGGGTAAGTGGCTGTTGGCTAGTTACCTAAAATTAGAGAATTCAATGTCCATACATAGGAGGACAAAGGGCTTAATTAGGAAAGGGAAAATAGATTATGAAAGAAAACTGGCAGGGAACATAAAAACTGCTGCAAAAGCTTTTATAGATATGTGAAGAGAAAAAGATTAGTTAAAACAAATGTAGGTCCCTTGCAGTCAGAAATGGGTGAATTGATCATGGGGAACAAGGACATGGCAGACTAATTGAATAACTACTTTGGTTCTGTCTTCACTAAGGAAGACATAAATAATCTGCCGGAAATAGCAAGGACCGGGGGTCAAATGAGACGGAGGAACTGAGTGAAATCCAGGTTAGCCGGGAAGTGGTGTTTGGTAAATTGAATTGATTAAAGGCCGATAAATCCCCAGGGCCAGATAGGCTGCATCCTAGAGTACTTAAGGAAGTAGGCCCAGAAATAGTGGATGCATTAGTGATAATTTTTTTAAACTCTTTAGATTCTGGAGTAGTTCCTGAGGATTGGAGGGTAGCTAATGTAACACCACTTTTTAAAAAGGGAGGGAGAGAGAAAACGGGGAATTACAGACCAGTTAGTCTAACGTCGGTAGTGGGGAAACTGCTAGAATCAGTTATTAAAGATGGGATAGCAGCACATTTGGAAAGTGGTGAAATCATTGGACAAAGTCAGCATGGATTTATGAAGGGTAAATCATGTCTGACGAATCTTATAGAATTTTTCGAGGATGTAACTAGTAGAGTGGATAAGGGAGAACCAGTGGATGTGTTATATCTGGACTTTCAGAAGGCTTTCGACAAGGTCCCACATAAGAGATTAGTATACAAACTTAAAGCACACGGTCTTGGGGGTTCATTATTGATGTGGATAGAGAACTGGCTGGCACACAGGTCCTTTCACAATGGCAGGCAGTGACTAGTGGGGTACCACAAGGCTCAGTTCTGGGACCCCAGCTATTTACGATATATATTAATAATTTGGACGAGGGAATTGAATGCAACATCTCCAAGTTTGCGGATGACACGAAGCTGGGGGGCAGTGTTAGCTGTGAGGAGGATGCTAGGAGGCTGCAAGGTGACTTGGATAGGCTGGGTGAGTGGGCAAATGCATGACAGATGCAGTATAATGTGGATAAATGTGAGGTTATCCACTTTGGTGGCAAAAACAGGAAAGTAGATTATTATCTGAATGGTGGCCGATTAGGAAAGGGGGAGATGCAACGAGACCTGGGTGTCATGGTACACCAGTCATTAAAAGTAGGCATGCAGGTGCAGCAGGCAGTGAAGAAGGCGAATGGTATGTTAGCATTCATAGCAAAAGGATTTGAGTATAGGAGCAGGGAGGTTCTACTGCAGTTGTGCAGGGTCTTGGTGAGACCACACCTGGAGTATTGTGTACAGTTTTGGTCTCCTAATCTGATGAAAGACATTCTTGCCATAGAGGGAGTACAGAGAAGGTTCACCAGACTGATTCCTGGGATGTCAGGACTTTCATATGAAGAAAGACTGGATAGACTCGGTTTGTACTCGCTAGAATTTAGAAGATTGAGGGGGGATCTTATAGAAACGTACAAAATTCTTAAGGGATTGGACAGGCTAGATGCAGGAAGATTGTTCCCGATGTTGGGGAAGTCCAGAACAAGGGGTCACAGTTTAAGGATAAAGGGGAAATCTTTTAGGACCGAGATGAGGAAAACTTTTTTCACACAGAGAGTGGTGAATCTGTGGAATTCTCTCCCACAGAAGGTAGTTGAGGCCAGTTCGTTGGCTATATTTAAGAGGGAGTTAGATGTGGCCCTTGTGGCTAAAGGGATCAGGGGGTATGGAGAGAAGGCAGGTACAGGATACTGAGTTGGATGATCAGCCATGATCATATTGAATGGCGGTGCAGGCTCGAAGGGCCGAATGGCCTACTCCTGCACCTATTTTCTATGTTTCTATACATAATCTACAGTACGTTGGATTGCAAGCTACCTAAGCAGAATACGAGGTGTTTTTCCTCCAGTTTGCCTGTGCCCTCACTCTGGCAGTGAACATATCTTTCTGAAGAAGGGTTCTGTGAAATGTCACCTATTCCTTTCCGTCAGTGACGCTGTCTGACCCAGTGAGTTAGTCCAGCATTTTGTGTCTATCTTCGGTATAAACCAGCATCTGTAGTTTCTTCCTACACAGTTGACAAATGAAATCTTCATATTTACGTTTAGAACATTATTACATAAAATGACTAAAGTTGAAAACTGATAGGAAGGTTATCATTTGTACCTGTGCCAAGGTATAATCTAATACAGTATCTAGTTAAAACTAATGAACACTATTCAGACTGAAAATCATCCCCCAGTGTTTTGTCACCACTAGGTCCAAATCCTGGAACTCACTACTCACTGTGAGAGTACCTCTAGCTGAAGGTTTGTCCCACGTCCCTCTTAAGTCTTGACAATACCCAAATCACAGAAGAATTGGTTTCTCAAGCAATAATTGCTTGCTTTGCCAGTAACACTTAGACCCTTAAAAATGAATAACTAAAAAAGCTAAACTGGTTATGCAGCTCTTATTCGTTGTTAGACAGTTGGCTAACCCCCCCCCCCCCCAATATTTTGTATTGTACTTAGCATTTTCCCCCAACAATAATTCTGGATCTAGATATAATGTAACCAGCTTTGACATTATGTCAAAGGGACACAATTGAAATTGATTGATTGTGCTTTCAGTAATCAGGTTTCAAGGCCAACTTCTCTGGTAAGTGACATTTAACACAGACTCCTGTAAATTTATGATTAATTGCTCAAGTATTCTGATCTGTGTTGTTTCATTCCAGCCATAACACTTTTAGAATAGTAAACATTTTATTGATTGAAAATTTCAAACTTTTTTATATATCCTTATTGTTTAAAGATGTAACCATACAACAGATGTTGTGGTTACGTTTCACTTTCAGGCCACGACAAAATGCAAATTAAGGTTAATCAATTTGTCAAAGTTTAAATTAGATATATAAAGGAAATTTTGAATTAGCTGTTCAACTGTATTTTAATTACATGAACCGGAACTGGAACAATGAAATGTGCAAAGGTTAGAACCAACAATGAACAGAGGATGTATTAAGGGAATGTTACTCCTTAAGCGTAATTTGACAAAATATTCAGGACATGACTTTATTTGATGAGATGGATGTGATTTTAACTAGACTGAGTGGGACCCGTAGGGTCCTAGTCACACAGGAGGCCTGGTCCCCCAACGCAATCCATTCCCCAACGCAATATTCCACCACTCATCCATAGCTCCTAACTGAGCAGGCGTGGCTCATTTCCCCTCATCCCCCAGCACTCCCTCACCCTCCTCTTCATGTGTGGGCGGGGAGAAGGGGAGGGAAGTGGGGTGTGTGGCAGTGGGGTGGGAGGGGATGGGGGTGTGTGTGGGCAGGGAGGTGTAGGAGGGGGCGAGAAGGTGGTGTGGGGGGAGGGGGGGTGTGGGGTGGGAGGGTTGGTGTATATGTGGGGGGGGAGGGATGTGGGAGAAGGGGAGGAGGGATGTGGGAGGGGGAGGAGGAGATGGGGGGGGGTGCATGGGGGAGGGGGTGTGTGTGGGCGGGGGAAGGGTTCTGTGGGCGGGGGGAGGGGTTTGTGGGAGGTGGGTGTGTGTGGGCGAGGTGGGTGTGTGGGCGGGGGGATGTGGGAGGAGAGGGGTGTGGGAGCGGGGGGTTTGTGGGGGGGAGGGGTTGTGTGGGCGGGGAGGGTGTGTGAGCGGGAGGGATGGGTGTGTGGGCAGGGGGGTTTTGTGGGGGGGAGGGGGTGTGCGGGCGGGGGTTGGGGGTGGGCGCGGTGTGGGCGAGGGGATGTGTGTGGGAAGGGGGGCAGGGGGATATGTGGCGGGGGAATGTGGGGGGATAGGTGTGGGGGGCGGGGGGAGTTGTGGAGGGGGTGGGTGTGTGGGCGGGGGGAGAGGTCTCGGAGAATAGATTGGGGAAGAGCCATGGGGGAGAGGGTAATATCACGGAGGAGGGGGGCAGGAGCCAGCGAAGGGAACCAGAGGGGAAGGGGCTGGAGATGGCAGTGCGATGGGGACTCACAGTGGGCGCCGGTTGTTCTCTTCCGCCGGGATCAGAGACTCCGCTTTTCGTTTGGCGACATCGGCGACATCTCCGTCTCCGCCCCGTTTCAGGTCCCTCCGAAAATTGTGTCCGGATTGGAGACCTCTGCCGGCCACAGGAGAAGAGACTAATCTGCGTGCCGCTGACTGGCAGGTGAGGAAATCGATCTGCGCATGCACGGTTTTAAGATTTTTACACCTCGCCAACTTTTACAATAAGCCACCGATCAGAATGGAATTTGGTGCACTCGCAGCACAGGAGAACGGTGAGTGAGTTGGTTCACAAAAAATCGTGGTTTACAGTTACAACTGGCTAACGATATATAGGTGAGAACAAACAAAATTAGATAAATATTTGAGAAAGAGGATCATAAAGCAATCCTGAGAGGAGACCACCTGAAGTTGCTCTGCAGCACTCGCAGCACAGGAGAACGGTGAGTGAGTTGGTTCACAAAAAATCCTGGTTTACAGTTACAACTGGCTAACGATATATAGGTGAGAACAAACAAAATTAGATAAATATTCATGGATTCAAGACTCATGGATCGACTGGTCTTATATTCGCTGGAATTTAGAAGGATGAGAGGGAATCTTATAGAAACATATAAAAGTATTAAGGGATTGGACATGCGAGATGCAGGAAAAATGGTCCCGATGTTGGGGAGTCCAGAACCACAGGTTACAGTTTAAGAATAAGGGGTAGGCCATTTAGGACTGAGATGCAAATGGTCAATTTTTGTGCTGTAAAAACTTGTGGAAATAGGGGTAACCGTGAGAGACATTTATCATACTTCAGAATTCCAAAAGTGAGGAGAAATGATGGTAGAGAGAAACGAGAGCTGAAGGGACAACAACAGTTAAAGTGGTTGGCGAACATTGGCCGTGCAGATATCAAGATTGAAAATATTGAGAATTATTTAATACTGCTGTGTGGTGTATTTTTTAAATTGCTGTTTTTCCCCCACAAATATGTAATTACTGATTCTGTTCCATTCTGTTTTGTAGTTTTTTGCACAATCCGCAAGCATTGCCACTTTTCATTTCACTGCACATCTCGTATGTGTATGTGACGAATAAACTTGACTTGACTTGAAATGAATGAAATGGTCTCCAGTAAATGCTTGAATTTGTGCTTGCTCTGTCCTTTCTTCCTAAACAATGCCTGTCATTGCTCGGGAATTAAATTTTGTTCTCAAATGGTGCTCAAGTAAATGCCCTTATTATTTCAGATTGGGTTTCATTAGACGGCTTATTAGACATTTGCAATGTGCGTGAATTAGAGATGATAGCTAGTACAATTGTGGCAGCCGGTTGGCTGAAGGTCCTTTTCTTTTTGCAACATTACTGATGAATATTTTATTATAGTTGCAGTGCCTCCTGGAATAGGTTTAAAGTTAAATGCACAAACAATGATTTTAAGTCAGTCTGAAGGTGCTTTTACACTGCAGCGTGAGGATATTTTAGATGCAGTTTGGGTTCCAACCTGACAGCACCGTGGTCACATTGCTTCTGCCTGCTTGGAAGGTTAATCTTGTTAACTTCTGCCTGCCTGGAAAAGTAATAATTTCTTTTGAATCGGGTTTTGCACATGCCTGCCCATACCCATCACTTACCTGAAGTTCACCGCTTGTACTCCAGAAGGCGTTGCGTGGCAACAGTACGGGTTATGTGTCCTGACCTCGCCTGCCGTGCAAGGGCCCTATTCTCTGCCACAGAAGGCAGTGGAGGCCAATTCACTGGAGAGAGTTGGATTTAGCTCTAAGGGCTAATGGAATCAAGGGATATGGGGCGAAAGCAGAAACTGGGTACTGGTTTTGGATGATCAGCCATGATCATATTGAATGGCCGTGCTGGCTTGAAGGCCCTGCTCCTGCACCTATTTTCTAAGTTTCAACGAAACCACTCAGGACTTACTTCAGAATTCAGGTCTTAAAAGCCGCGGTCGCTGGCTTCAGCGCTTAAAAGTCAAGACGCACTACTCTTAAAAAAAATATGACTACAGACCGCTCATATCATTTATCATCGCCAGATTTTCGGCGGAGAACGAGTGCAACGTCTCAGCTTCATACCTGCCGCCGCCAACGCATCTACGGCTGCGCAGGGTACAGCTGTCTGACTAGATCGCCAGAAAATCATCAAATCGCAATAAAAAATAAATAAATAAATTGTCGCGAAGATTTTCTGTTACGACAGACAATAAACTTTTCTGAATCTGAATCTGAAACATAAAGCAGAGACTGAAGTATAACTTGAAAAAACCCCAAACCCATGTTTCCCTGCTGGCGGGCACTCTCGTGACCCCCTCGGGCGCGGGTCCTTGCTCTCTCGCGTGTGGCTGGGCAAGATGGCGGATCTGCACATGAAGCTCATCCGCAAGCGGCTGCAGAGGAAAAGCGAGAAGATTAAACATATAGCCGCCAGCGCAAAGGGTGAGTGTTCTGCGTTAGGGATAGTCTGGTCATGGGCGAGATCGTGATATCACCCGCCTCCTGGCGTGTGCGCTCCAGCTCCGGTGTGGGGCATGGGATCAGATCCTCGAGTCCTTGGTCGAAGACTCTAGTAGCGCCAAGAAGTATTACAAACCAGATTCACCATCTCGAACAAGCTATCTACAAACACAGCCGGTAGAATCTTCAATTGCGATTTTAAAGCGAAACAAAAGGCGCGACGGAAGAGTTGCTGCCTTATAGCGCCAGAGATCCAGGTTCGATCCTGAACACGGGTGATGTCTATACGGAGTTTGTACGTTCTTCCTGTGACCACATGGGTTTTCTCCGGTTTGCTCCCACACATTAAAGACGTGCAGGGTTGTAGGTTAATTGGTTTCTGTAAATTGTCCCTAGTGTGTAGGATATCGTACACACTAGGGACAATATGTAGGTGATCGTTGGTCGCGGAAACAGGTGACGTTTCTGGTCGGGACCTGGTCAAATTAGTCTGCGCCCATCCAATTTTAAACTCACAGACCTATATATTAGATTTTTTGAGATACAGCATGGAAACAGACCCTTTGGCCCATCGAGTCTGCGCCGACCAATGATCACCTGTACGATATCCTGCACACTGGGGACAATTTACAGAAACCAATTCTATTGGATGCTGTGGTTTTGTGTAAACCAACATCTGCAGTTCCTTGTTTCTCCCCTTTGGCCGACTGATGATCTGAACAGTCAGTCAGACAGACTGAAGAAGGGTCTCGACTCAAAATGTCACCCATTCCTTCTCTCTAGAGATGCTGCCTGTCCTGTTGAGTTACTCCAGCTTTTTGTGCCTTTCTTTGTTGGATTGTTGTCATACATTTACACGTAGTTCATTGTTTTTAGGAATTAGGACCATTTAATTAGTTAAACCAAATTGTTTGAACTAATAATAAGTTTGAATTTTGGAATTTAATTTCCACTCGTAATCGAAATTTGCATGAAAGCACAGTAGTGAGTGTCATATACACCAAGACTGGAACAAGTAAATTGCTATTTGATGCAGCGTTACAGAATCTTATTGCAAGTGTCTTTTGGAGAATGGTAATCTTTAAACTGTTGTGTGTATTGCAAGTGAGGGTTTTGTCACCTAAAAGCTTTTGATGCACATGACTGGTTCCTTTCTTTCTAATCTCATACATTTAAATTCATCCAAAATAGGGTTCTCCATGTCTTAATTTGCACCATCCCAAATTACTTTTTCTTCTCCTACTCGATTCCCAGTTAAACATAGGGTAAACGCTCAAAGACTCGATCTACATCTATTCTCATGGAACATAGAACTGTAAGACATAGGAACGGGCCCTTCGTCCCATGATATTTCTGCCGCACATGATGCCAAACTGATTTAATCTGCCAGTGAGTGATCCATATCCTTCTATTCCCTGCACTTCCACGTGCCTATCTAAAAGCCTCTTAAATGTATCTGCCAGCACCACCACTCCTGGCAATGCATTCAAGATCACCACCACTCCTGGCAATGCATTCAAGATCCCCACCACTCTTGTGTAAAAAAAAAACTCCTCCACATTTCCATTAAAGTTTCCCCCTCTCACATTAGAGCTATGCCCTCTAGTGTTTGACATTTTCACCCTCAGGAAAAAAGTTCTGACTGTACATTATTTATACCTCTCATAATTTTATTTGGTTCTATCAAGTCTCCCCGTAACCTCCGACATTCCAGAGAAAGCAATCCAAGTCTATTAAATCTCTCCCTGCAGCTGAAACCCTCTAATCCAAACAGCATTCTGGTAAACCCCCTCTGCACCCTCTACAAAGCTTCCGCATCTTTCCTGTAATGGGATGACCAGAACTGCATGCAATACTCGAAATGTGACCTGACCAAAATCCTACAGGGCTATATCATGACTTATGTTTAGCACAATATGGTTTTCTCGTTCTTCTCCTTTATTGTAATGGTGACAATGTGAACTCCCTGTTGTCATGCTTCCTGACATCACTGGTTTTAAGTAATTAACATATTGTATAGGAAATTTTGGAGACTGTCTGGACAGAAAATGAGTGAAATTAATTTCAAACGGGGCATGGGAGTACCTGGGCCTTTATTTATACCTCAGCCACACACTATCACAGCAGTTCTTGTCCTTGGAGTTGTGATCCAAATATATTTTTAATGGGTTCCCAGCACATTCACCACATCATTCTGAAGCAGCAAACTTTTTTGGTGGTATTTGAGGTCTTGCACATGAACTTCAAGTATGTCTACACTCTGCGTGACAACATTGATTTTTTGTTAACAGTGATCCAGCAAAACGAAGTGGAAAATGAAATGCCACAAGATTCAACCAACAATAAAGAAAAGACTGCAAAAATGTTGACGGCTCAAAGGATTGTGAAAGAAGGGGCTGATCTGAAATCGGAAATGAAAAAGAAAAAGAAAAGGAAAAATGCAAACAACATCCAGGAATTTGGTATGTTGATAAACACAATAAGCAAGAGTAACTCAGCAGGACAGGCAGCATCTCTGGACAGGAATGGGTGTTGTTTCGGTTCGAGACTCTTCTTCAGACTGGTTAGGGATAAGAGAAACAAGAGATATAGATAGTAATGTGGAGAGATGAAGAACAATGAATGAAAGATATGCAAAAAAGTAACGATAATAAATGAAACATTGTAAGCTGTTTGTAGGGTAAAAATTAGATGCTAGTGGGACTTGGTTGCGGGAGGGATAGAGAGCGAGAAGGAATGCCTGGGTTACCTGAAGTGAGAGAAATGAATATTCATACCACTGGTCTGCAAGCTGCCCAAGCGAAATATGAGATGCTGTTCCTCCAATTTGTGTTTAGCCTTACTCTGACAATGGAGGAGACCGAGGACAGAAAGGTCTGTGTTGGAATGGGAAGGAGAATTAAAGTGTCCAGCAACCGGGAGATCAGGTTGCTTCAGGCAGGCTGAGCAAAGGTGTTCCGCGAAACGATCGCCCAGTACCGAGGAGACACGGGTGAGGGCCTCATCAATGTTGATCTTGGTTTGACTATTTCAATATTGCGAATGCAACAAGGAACAATTTTCTCTTGAAATTAATGTCAAAGGTACCAAATTTGTGTCATGATTATAAAACAAACAATGGGAAATTAGTTTGAAGAGAACCATAGCTCAAATTCCAGAATGTGAATGGAAGCAAGCAGATGGGGAACTGATCTCTTATACTACAAACCTTGCAGCACCATCCACCTTTGATGCTGAGGATTCCAAGTGCCCCATGGTCACTTTGAGCCAAAGCCACCAATTTACTACAACATTTCAACATTGGATATTTTCCAAATTGGAATTATCAGATTTACTGCACAGGTCAATGTTCCTGATCGGTAAACTATGTGCTTAATAGTGCAGGGAACCAGAGAGAGGTGTTCAAATCCCTCCAAGGCATCTGTGGGATTTAAATCTAACTAACTAAATAAATCTGAAGAAGGGTCTTGATCCAAAATGTCACTTTTCGATGTCTTCCATAGATGCTGTCTGACCCACTGAGTTGCAACACCTTGTGTCTTTTTTGGTAAACCAGCATCTGCAGTTCCTTCTGTCTCTTAATTAAATATTAATTAATATTAATTATAATATTAATATAATATCACAGGGGGGGGGGGGGGAATTAGTGTGTGTATGTGTGGGGGGTGGTTAGTGTGTGTGTGGTGCTCCCCCCCCCCCCCGCAACTGCGCGTTGAGGGCACTTGGTCTAGTATGTACGTTTATTGGCCAAGTATTCACATACAAGGAATTTGCCTTGGTGCTCTGCGCACAAGTAACAACATGACATACAGTGAGAGTTACGAATCTCAGAAAACACTAAACATTAATAATAATAAAACATTAATGATAAAACACCATTGATCGAGCAGTCAACAGTCAACTCGGAAAGTTTGGAGTGTGGTAGCTCTGCCTCAATGGTGTTGAATGCAGAGCTAAAATCAACAAACAGGATCCTCGCATAGGTCCCCTGGCGGTCGAGGTGCTGTAGGATGAAGTGCAGGCTCAGGTTGACTGCATCAGCCACAGATCTATTGGCCCGATATGCAAACTCCAGAGGGTCCAGCAGGGAATTTGTGATATATTTCAGCTTGGCCAGCACAAGCCTTTCGAGTGTCGTCATGACTACAGAGGTCAGTGCGACAGGCCTGTCGTCATTAAGACAAGTAATCCTTGCCTTTTTGGGTATAGGGACAATAGTGGAGACTTTGAAGCAGGCAGGGACAGTAAATGTTTGCAGGGACTGGTTATATAATTAAAGGCAGGTTGACTATGGTCACTGGTCTTGTGATGTTTAGTGATAACTCAGAAATTTTCCCATGTAAAATGTGTAATTACAGCATGACGTGTTTACATAAGTAATTCCATAGTAAAAATGAACGTATGCATTTAGAAAAGGAAATCTGTATGTAAAAACACAGATGTATTTCTGACCTCTGGTGAAAACAATCTCCAAACCCACACTCAATGTTTAAATGGAGAATATGCCATGTCTTGTCCCCTTGTGTACAAAGCTATAAGAAATAACTAGGCACACTCTTGAAATTTAACAAGTATTGGGAAAACAATGGATATGTGAGCTTCTATCAAATAAGATGATTAGGTTATAGCTTTCCAAATTGTTACTTCAATATATAACTAGTTTGGTCATAACGGGGTCTAATATTGCTGTCTTTTATATTCATCCTGCGCTAAAACAGATAGAATGAAAGGTTCTGGTAATAGTCAGAATGTGAATGGAGATTGATTGATTTGATTAATCTCAACATGTTGACCAATGACATTGGGGTCAAGGAACATTATTTATTTATTTGTACTTGAACCACAAAGATAGTTGATTTGCCATCTTGCTCTGATGTAGCATTAAAGTATTACGTATGGTCAATGGAAGGATTTTGTTTTATATCTAACTTGCAAATTCAGATTCAGATTCAATTTTATTGTCATTGCACTTTTCAGTGCAACAAAATGGTTTAGCCTGCAGTCATAACATAGAACAAACAACAAAACACACACTCAACACAGTTCAACATCCACCACAGTGAGTCCACCAGGCACCTCCTCACTGTGATGGAAGGCAAAAAGTCCGAAAGCCGTTGTCTCTTCCCTCCTTGCTCTCCCTCTGCGCTGAGGCGATCCAGGCCTCCGATGTTTAGGTGTACTTGTTTAGATGTACTTGATGCCTTATGAGGCATTTATCTGCTCCCCCATGAAGTGGCTTATAATATTTAGCATCATTTGGAGAAAGCAGTAACTTGGAATGGAAAAGCACAGTTTTATACCTATTGTTTAATAAACTGTATTTTTCTCTCTGGTAGTAGTTGCAGCAATTCATGCTCTGAAATTAACTGTTTGCATTTATGCACAGCTATAATTTAATTTAGCAAGAAAATGTGGATTCAATTGCTTACGGATTCAATCCTTATAGAAATAATTCAGATTCATTAATATTTAACAAAAAAAACTATTGACCCAGCCAAAGAACGCAAAGCATGCTTTCCTCTGTACTTGTACCAAACAGTTGATTAGTTGATGCAGTGGTTATTTTATTTCGAAAATATGAAGGGTTGATGAAAAAGAAAAAGAAAATGTGAAATAATTTCTGTCAAACTTTCCCAAGGAATGTAAGGTAATCTTTCTGGAAAAATGCAATGAGTAGAAGATGTGGCATATAAATGATGTCCATCAAAATTCCTGCTCATTTACAGCAGTGCAGTCTTTCTGGTCGATTACCCAACCATTCCCAAACTGGCATTTATTTGTGACAATGGGAGGTAACCTAACTGTTGACCAATTTATTTTCAATTTCCAAATTTCAGATATCAAAAAACAAAAGTATGCAAATTGCAATAAGAATGATGAATTGGAAACGAACAAAGATGATACCTTGGCGGTGGAGCAAGATCAGAAGAATGAGCACAATGAAGAGAAATCCGAAGATGAAGGTCCAACATTGCCAATGGGGTTGACAGGTAAACATATTTCCGAGGTTTAAGTATTGAATGCAGTATTCAGAAGCAAGCTGTTACAATGTCATTGAAGAATGTTATTGTTGTATAAATCTTCTTTAATACAAGTATTATTTGATATGTGGAAACGATCAATCTTCTGGGCTGGATGTTGTATAAGTTAGAAGACAAGAAGAATAGACACCGTGTTGGAATAACTCAGCGGGTCAGTCAGCATCACTGGAGAACATGGATAGGTGATGTTTCCGATCAGGACCCTTCTTCAAGTTGCAGTCCGAAGAAGGTCCCCAACCTGAAATGTCACCTATCGATGTTAGTCCGAAATGTTGCCTGACCTGCTGAGTTATTCAAGCACTGCCTTTTTTTGTGAACCATAGAAACATAGAAAATAGGTGCAGGAGTAGGCCATTCGGCCCTTCGAGCCTGCACCGCCATTCGATATGATCATGGCTGATCATCCAACTCAGTATCCCATCCCTGCCTTCTCTCCAAACCCCCTGATCCCTTTAGCCACAAGGGCCACATCTAACTCCCTCTTAAATATAGCTAAATAAACCAGCATCTGCAATGCCATGTTACTACAGACAAGAAGAGTCATTACTTTTCTCAAGAATGGTTGTGGTGGTGAAGTAATGGGATAAGAGAATTTCTGACAAGGCCCTCTCAAAACGCATTTGATCTCTGTGATCTATGAGCCATTTCAGTGGACATGAAAAAATCTGCCACTTTATTAAGAAACTGAAGTTGCACTAGAAAAGGCAGCACATTTCCTTACTTAAAACAATATAGTGAACTGGGTGGGGTTTTACAGCAAAACTGTGATTTCATAATATCTGTACAGATGCCACGGGAAAGGAAAAATAATGTGACTGCTGGAAATTCTGAAATAAAAACAAAGTACTAGAAATGCTCAGCAAATTTTGCTACCTCTTCAGCACTTGGGTGTTATTTTATATTTCAAGGATGCTTGTGCTAGGTTGTGGTGAGATGAACACCCTATGCAGTTTTGTTTGCTGCAATTATTTCAGCAGTCTTTATTCAGCAGGCAGCAGTTGTATATATAATTGTATTAGAGAATAAATTGGTGCATGGGAAATGCTTCATGGTCTGGGTCAACATAAAGTAATTTAATATCAATTTTAAAGAAAAGTTGTTATTTAGAATGTATCTTGCAGTGTAAATGGAAATATTCATTTGCTGTACTGTGGAATATATTTGGTTGGTTAAAGATCAAGGAGTGATGTGAGGATAATCTTTTTCACGCAGCAAGTGCCCATGATTGAATTCACACCTTGAAAGGATGGTGAAAACTGATTTAATGTTTGTTTTGAAAGGGGAATTGGAGAGATACTTGAGAGGAAAGAAAAATATTGGTTATCGAGCAAAGCTGATGAATGGAGCCGATTTGATTGCTCATGCAAAGAACCACTGTGGGTTTATTAGGTCAGGTGGCTGCTTTCCTTGCTGTAAATAAAATAAATAAAATGTGGGATTTTGAAGTGGAACATTTCTGTACAGTTCAGCAAAATAATCTCTGAATGTGAAGGGAAGAAATGCTTTAACTACGGTAATTTTAAGACATTCCTCCATTTTCAATCTATTATGTGATAGTTTTAGGAGCATTTTCAGCAGAATTTGGCTATATTGGAATAGTTTATTTGATTAACTGGTCCTTCAAAGGATGCCTTTTTGAACTAATTTTATATTCACATTTAGGGGCTTTTGAAGCTACTGCCTTTTCTTCCCTGGATGGCCTAGTTAGTGAGAATACTTTAAAAGGAATTGCAGATATGAGCTTTACTCATATGACTGAAATTCAACAGAAAAGCATCCGACCTTTGCTGGAGGGCAGGTAAGTTGAGTTAATCATAAATATAGAACTTGCTCAGCAATATTTGTGTGTTACTTAGGGGACCTATGCGAGGATCCTGTTTGTTGATTTTAGCTCTGCATTCAACACCTTTGTGCCAGAGCTACAACACTCCAAACTTTCCGAGTTGACTGTGCCTGAACCCCTCTGTCAGTGGATCACCAGCTTCCTGACAGACAGGAAGCAGCATGTGAGGCTGGGAAAGCACATCTCGGACCCGCAAACGCTCAGCATAGAAGCACCGCAAGGCTGCGTACTCTCTCCTCTCCTCTACTCTCTCTACACCAACGACTGCACCTCCACAGACACCTCTGTCAAGCTTCTCAAGTTTGCGGACGACACAACCCTGATTGAACTGATCCAGGATGGGGAGGAATCTGCCTACGGACATGAAGTGTCACAGCTCGCGTCCTGGTGCCATAGCAACAACCTAGAGCTCAATGCTCTTAAGACAGTGGAATTGATTGTAAAGCTCCCCCTCCCCTCACCCCACTCACCATCAACAACACCACAGTCACATATGTGGGGTCTTTTAAGTTCCTGGGAACCATCATCTCCAAGGACTTTAAGTGGGGGGCTACCATCGACTCCACAGTCAAAAAGGCACAACAGAGGATGTACTTCCTGCGGCAGCTGAGGAAGCACAATCTGCCACAGGCAATGATGGTCCAATTCTACACGGCCATCGTAGAGTCTGTTCTCACCTTCTCCATCATGGTCTGGTTTGGCTCAGCCACCAAGCACGACACCTGGAGGCTGCAGCGAATCGTCCAATCAGCAAAGATTATTGGTTGCAACCTTCCCTCCATTGATGGCAAGGGCCAGGAAGCGAGCGGGCAAGATCATCTCTGATCCCTCTCACCCTGGCCACAAACTCTTTGAATTACTTCCCTCTGGAAGGTGACTCCGGACTGTCAAAGCTGCCACAGCCAGATATAAAAACAATTTTTATCCACGAGTAGTAGCTCTACTCAACAGCCAAATAACTGTAGCCTTCCTTTGATCTGGTATTTTGTTGGTTCACATGCTTGATCAATGGTGTTTTATCCTTCATGTTTTATTATTATTAATGTTTAGTGTTTTCTGAGTCATTCATAACTGTCACTGTATGTCATGTTGTTACTTGTGGGCGGAGCACCAAGGCAAATTCCTTGTATGTGAATACTTGGCAAATAAACTTACTTACTTTGTCAAGTACACCTTATTTGTACATCTTCCATCTGCTATGCTGTTATGCATCCCTGATGAAAATGAGCTCTGTTGGGATGAATCATCTGATTCAGCTACTACAAGTATGCTAATACCATTTCATCACAGACTCCTCTGCTTTCCTATCAGACTGTCTATCCTGTGTTCACTCTTGTAATTTAATGTGCAACAACAGAAGCAATCACTATAGATTATTGCTGCAATTTCAGTATAACAGCTAGAACATCTACCATGCCGCTGTTATTGTGGGTTTTTTGCAATCATGGCATGCAATGTGACTGAAGAATTTCAAACTACAAATTGTTACTGTTTCATAGACTACCAGCTTCTATTTCCATAGCATTGTCTGTGTGCTCTTCTAATATCTGCACTGGATCCTTCATCTTGCCTTTGTCCCAGTAGATGTAACTATTCCAATGCCTCCCAGACAGCATCCTGTCCTGCATACACTGCAAACTTCAGCTGTGAAAATTCTATCTCCATATCCTATCCCAAAGGACACTGAGGGACATAATAAATGTGGTTATTAATTTTGAGGAGGGAATATTGTTACTTTCAGAATATATTTAAATTATATTCTTCTGTAATTGGTATATTGGTCCACAATATTTGATTCCAATAAATCATCTAATTTAAAAAATAAGTTTATAAGATATGTTTGTCCAGACGCAACATACCTTTTCAACGGATGTAGTAAGAAAAGTTAGGTGGAATTTTTGAGACAAGTCTTTAAAATGCTCATTTAACTTTTTTTAGGGATATTCTGGCTGCTGCAAAGACCGGCAGTGGGAAAACATTGGCATTCCTTATTCCTGGTGTTGAGCTCATCTACAAACTGAGGTTCATGCCAAGAAATGGTAAGCAAGTGGCTCAAATCTTAAGTATTTTAATTGAGTGCAGGTCAAACGCTATTGGGCATATTTATTCTAACTTATAAAAAGATTTTTAGTCAATTAGAATGTCTTCAATTTGGATGGGGGGGTGGGAAAGATATGTTTCTACTTTTAAAATAAGACCAAATAGGTATTGCCGTTTTACAAATCATTGGTATTGCTGTTTTACAAACTAAATTAATTGAAAGATTGACTTTTATGTTGGGAGAAATGACCATAATTTCAAACCTAACAAAAATATGCTGTTTGAATCATTTGTTAAATTGTATAAAAGATTAGACATGCAACTGAATATATATTTGAAGCATGAATAAATTTATTCAGCTGAAGGTTGGTCTATAATAGAAATATATTTTTCCTCAGGGACGGGCGTCCTCATTCTTTCACCAACCCGGGAATTAGCGATGCAGACATATGGTGTTATGAAAGAACTAATGGCGCATCATGTTCATACTTATGGATTGCTCATGGGAGGCAGTAATAGAACTGCAGAAGCACAAAAACTGGCAAATGGAATCAACATGATAATAGCAACTCCAGGCAGACTTCTGGATCATATGCAGGTATTGTGCATTTATCACTTCACCTATGAATAAATATGACTTCACCTATGAAGAGACAGGCTGTGAGCCTGAGGAATAGATGTGCAGGAGGTGCATCCAAGTGCAGCCCCTTAAAGATCTTGGTAGGGAACTGGAACTAGAGCTGCAGCTGGACGACCTTGGGCCTCAGGGAAGTCATTGGAGGTACCGAGAGGATGGCACACCTGTGTAGACAGAGAATAGATGAGTGACCACCAGGAAACGGAGTAGAAAAAGAGTTCAGGGATCCCTTCCGGTCATTCTCCTGAAAAGCAAAGGTTTCAAAGGTCTTTTATTGTCACATGTACCAATTAAGGTACAGTGATATGCGAATTGCCATATAAAAAAAAAGACACATAACTACATAACATAAACACCCACCACAGCGGATTCCCCACATTCTTTACTGTGATGGAAGGCAAAAAGCCCAATCTTCTTTTTCTTTATTCACCCACGGTTGGGGCAGTCGAACCATCCGTCGGGGCGATCGAAGCTCCCACAGCCAGCGGTCGAAGCTCCCGCGTCGGGGCGATCAAAGTTCCCGCGTCGGGGTGATAAAAGCTTCTGCAGCTTCGAGTTCCTAATGTCGGTCACTGACCAGATACCGCGAGCTCCGTGATGTTAAGTCCGCAAGCACCCACAGTTGGAGCTCCGAGATCGATCCCTGGCAAAGGGTTCGCGGGCTCTGCGATGTTAAATCCTGTAAGCTCCCCGCGGTAGAGCTCTCAAAAGTCGGTCTCCAGCCAAGGCCGCCAACTCCACGATGATAGGCCGCAGTGTGGACGGAGATACGACACAGAAACAAATTGCATCTCTGTCAAGGTAAGAGATTGGAAAAAGTTTCCTCCAATTCCCCCACCCCCCACATAAAACAAGCTAAAGAACACTAAAAACATACATTTAACACATACTATTAAAACACAAAGAAAGAAGGGAAAGACAGACTATTGTCGAGGCAGCCATTGCTGGCATCACCCTGGAAAGGCAGTACTCCACTTTGGATTCTGTTAAAGGGGAGTGATCGTTTAGCAGAGAGCAGCAGGGGCCAGGTTCTTGGCACCTGGCACTGAGACACAGTGGGTAGGGTGAAGTTAGGCAGAGCGATAGTAATAGGGGACTTGAATGTTAGGTGTGCAGGCAGGAGATTCTGTGGCAGCAAATGGGACTCCTGGGTGCCCTCTTGCCCCTATGGTGTCAAGGTCCTAGATGTCACTGAGCGGCTGCAGAGCATTCTCAAAGGGGGAGGCTGATCAGCCAGAAGTTGTTGTTGGCACAAATGACATGGATAGGAAAGGGGATGAGGCCCTGCGGACTGTGGATATAGGGGTTTGGCAAAAGGGTAAAATGCAGGACCTCAAGGGCGGTAATCTTTAGTTCACTATCAATGCTCCGTGATGGGGCAGGTAGCAATAGGAGAACAGGACAGATGAATGCGTGGCTGAGAAGTTGATGCAGGGGACTGGGGTTCAGATTTTAGGACCATTAGGAATTTATTTTGATCTGCTGATTGAGATCAGCACACCAATACTTCTACATCTAAATCCTAAGAAGGCTTAGAAAGTTCAGCGTGTCCCATACAACCCTCACCAACCTATTGAAGTACCATAGAAAGCATTGTAACAGGATGCATCAAAGCTTGGTGTGGGAACAGCTCCATCCAAAACCCCAAGAAATTGTAGCGAATTGTGGGCGCAGCCCAGGTCATCACACAAACCAACTTCCTTTTATTTGACTCCATTTATATCTCACGCTGCCTGCAACACAATCAAGGACGAGTCGCACCCTGGCCACTTCCTCTTCTCCCCTCTCCCATCTGGCAAAAGGTATAGAAGTGTGAAAACGCACACCTCCAGATTCAGGGACAATTTCTTCCCAGCTGTTATCCTACCACAACCAGAGAGCAGTGCTGAACTACTATCTACCTCATTGGTGACCCTCGGACTATCCTTGATCAGACTTTGCTGGCTTTACCTTGCACTAAATTATATTCCCTAATCTTGTATCTATACACTGTAAATGGCTCGATTGTAATCATGTATTGTCTTTCTGCTGCCTAAATATCACGCAACAAAAGCTTCTCACTTTATCTTGGTACATGTGACAATAATCTAAACTGATACACTGATCTCTTCTGGGGCAGGGGTGACCTGTACAACAGGGGCAGGTTTTGCTCGTGCTACTCAAGAGGGTTTAAACTGGAATGGCAAGGGGTTTGGAACCAGAATAGCAGGTCTGTGCGGCCACAGTGTCGCAGCGGTAAAGTTGCTGCCTTACAGCGCTTGCCGCGCCGGAGACCCGGGTTCAATCCCGACTGCACGTGCTGTCTGTACGGAGTTTGTACGTTCTCCCCATGACCGCGTGGGTTTTCTCTGAAATCTTCGGTTTCTTCCCACACTCCAAAGACGTACAGCTTAATTGGCATGGTGTATGTGTAAATTGTCCCTAATGTGTGTAGGATAGTGTTAATGTGCGGGGATCGCTGGTCGGTTCGACTCGGTGGGCCAAAGGGCCTGTTTCCACGCTGTATCTCTAAAATAAAAGTCTGCAAATGGAAGGGCTGATGTGAAAATGCAGGTTATGATAAACAAATCTCAAAAAAAGGACAGGCAGGGAGAGGTTCTTGAATATGGGGATATTCAAGGGTTAAAGTGTGTTTTCTTCAATGCATGTATTGTAGGTAAAGCTGATGAACTCACAGTCTGGATCAGTGCTTGGAATTATAATGTGTTAGCCATTACGGAACCTTAATTGCTAGAAGTTCACGACTGGCAGCTTAACGTGCCTGTATTTTGATGTTTCAGATGAGATAGAGGGGGCTAAAACATAGAAACATAGAAACAGACATAGAAAATAGGTGCAGGAGTAGGCCATTCGGCCCTTCGAGCCTGCACCGCCATTCAATATGATCATGGCTGATCATCCAACTCAGTATCCTGTACCTGCCTTCTCTCCATACCCCCTGATCCCTTTAGCTACAAGGGCCACATCTAACTCCCTCTTAAATATAGCCAATGAACTGGCCTCAACTACCTTCTGTGGCAGAGAATTCCAGAGATTCACCACTCTCTGTGTGAAAAATGTTTTCCTCATCTCGGTCCTAAAAGATTTCCCCCTTATCCTTAAACTGTGACCCCTTGTTCTGGACTTCCCCAACATCGTGAACAATCTTCCTGCATCCAGCCTGTCCCCAACCCCTTAAGAATTTTGTAAGTTTCTATAAGATCCCCCCTCAATCTTCTAAATTCTAGCGAGTACAAGCCGCGTCTATCCTGTCTTTCTTCATATGAAAGTCCTGACATCCCAGGAATCAGTCTGGTGAACCTTCTCTACTCCCTCTATGGCAAGAATGTCTTTCCTCAGATTAGGAGACAAAACTGTATGCAATACTCCAGGTGTGGTCTCACCAAGACCCTGTACAACTGCAGTAGAACCTCCCTGCTCCTATACTCAAATCCTTTTGCTATGAATGCTAACATACCATTCGCTTTCTTCACTGCCTGCTGCACCTGCATGCCTACTTTTAATGACTGGTGTACCATGACACCCAGGTCTTGTTGCATTTCCCCTTTTCCTAATCGGCCACCAAAGAAGTGGGGGAGTTTATTTGCTAATCAGGAAGAATGTCACAGAGAGGGCATACTGGAGGGTACCTCTACCGAGGCATTCGGACTTCATAAGCTGCCATAGCTTGCGAGGAATACTTGTCTTGTCCCAATATTTGGTAGACTAAATTACGGAATTATCTGAAACCCTATTTCTTGTACTTGTATTAATCTTCTCTATCCCCAGTGGTTTTGACATGTTGACCTAGACCTTTATTTAAAATCTGGATGTTTTCTAAATTACTTTTCTTTTGAACAGAATGTTTCTTCCCTTCTTTACATTTGTTTTTGTCTGTCCAATTTTTGCATGTGTTTATTGTGTGTATTTTTGACATTCATACTTTGAGAAGAGATAATTGGATGGTGAGGCTGATTTTATTTCCTAATCATATCTTGACAGAACACACCAGGATTTATGTTCAAAAACCTGCAATGCCTTGTGATAGATGAAGCAGATCGTATCCTAGAAGTGGGATTTGAAGAGGAATTGAAACAGATAATCAGACTTTTGCCAAGTGCGTTAATCCAGTGAATTTATTATTCCGGTAGAGGAATGATGTGTGCAATATTTTTTAGTATCCTTAATGAATTTTCACCTTGATAAAGTTTCTCGAAATACATTTCTGAATATTTTCCATTTCAAATTAATTTTCACAGTTTGCCTCAGTGGTTGCTAAATCTTCCTTCCTTCTTAGCATTTTTAACTTTAAGCAGGCTATGTCAGTGTTTGTGGAAGCTGAAATCGTTTGCAAACCTGATTTATGAATCTTGCTCCATTTCATATTCCTTGATCTGTTTTAAGGATATGAATGTTAATTTACTTTGCAGATTTGAATACCCAAAGGATAGTAAGCACAGGAATTTTAAATGTTTGATTATACTGCACAACTAAGCATCTTTTTGGTGTAATCTGGTATTTTTCATTAATACGTAGGTTCCTTAAAAATGACTATAACTTTTTTTATTCTTGACAAACAATTGTCTTGACGTTTCGAAGTGATTTGATTTAATTCCCTTTCATCATATATTTGTCGATATGTCTACAATTTTATTCATTTTATTCCTGCTTTTCTGAACGGACTCACTGCACCAGCATGATTCTGCCAAGATCAATTATCTTTACTCACAATTAATGGATACTGTTAATGTGAGAGCACAGATACTGAATTCCATCCAAGCACCTTCAGTAGATTTTGTATTGTAACATGTACATTTGAACATTTAAAAAAAATCTAGGTAGATTTCCAGCTCCCACAGATTCCGACTTTGTAGCCTAAAAACTTGTACAAAATTAAATTGCACATTAGAATCTACAAAAATTCAGTTGCAAGCTGTTACTGCAGAAAATAAAAGGACGCAGTCATGTATGCAGAAGGTGCAAGACATTTTTTTAAATCCCAACATCCCTTACAAGCAATTATTTCTCAAAAGCTCATCTTTTTGAATCCATAATAGTTTGTTTCAATTTATCCAACTCTGACATTTAAAAGTTTCTCCAATATGAGCATTAGTTTTAACTTAAGCCAAAACTAACGTTTTACTTTGTTAAATGATGGAGGAAAACTCATTTTTACTGAGTTTGCACGTTCTCGCTGTGACCGCGTGGGCTTCCTCTGGGTGCTCCAGATTCCTCCCACATTCCAAAGACGCGCAGGTTTGCAGGTTAATTAGCTTCTGTAAATTGTCCCTAGATTGTAGGATAAACTAGAGTATGGGGTGATAGTTGGTCAACGTGGACGTGGTGGTATCTTTAAACTAAACTAATTGGCAATTGAAGGAAAGCCTGCCCTGCAAAATCAAGTTTTGAGCAAAAGCAAATTAAATTTTTGTTGCAGAACGGCGACAGACAATGCTTTTCTCTGCCACACAAACTCGAAAGGTGGAAGATTTGGCCAGAATCTCATTGAAGAAAGAGCCCTTGTACGTTGGCGTTGATGATGATAAGGAAACTGCAACTGTAGATGGCCTTGAACAAGTGAGCTGAATGTTTTAGTGTTATGTGTGTGTTTGCTGACTTCTATATATTGCATCATTGTACAAACGAAGACAAGCATGACATAATTTATCAGAAATTGTAAGCATTTAACATACTTTTTACAAACATGACTCCAACATTCAAAATATTAGTTCAGTAAACTTACAGAATTTCATTGTTTTAATTCACATCCAATGCATATGACAAACTCTCGACTCTTTATCCCATGATTCATTTGCAGTTAACTTGGCAGTCATTGAAATTATTAAGCGTTGTGTGTTGATAGAAAAAAAAATCCCTGGATAACGATCAACTGAGTCACTGTGCTGTGCTTTTCTGAGAAGAGATTTGTTTGTGGAGTTATTCACACAATCCACATGATCACAAACTTCATTCCTCGGTTTTTATCCTTGATTTTTATCCACATCCTGATCTCCTATGCCACCTTCATAAGTCAGTTGTACCCTTCCTCTTTGGATTTCTTAGAAATGTGTTAATTCGCTGCTTTACTTTCCTTTTAAAATATCTTCTGGATCATTGCTTTTTAGTATATGCTTCACTCGCCATCTTGCATTTTACTTGGATATTACAATTGGTTTAAAATGCAGTTCATTTTTATTTTTGTGCACATTGAACTCATTGACCTGAAACATATTAACATATTTCTTCCACCACAGATAGTGCCTGACATGGGTGTTTTATAGATTTTTAAAATTTTGGTTTTGCAATATCTTCAACACTCTGCTTTTGTTGTGTGTCTTTTGTGTGTTTGTTTATTTCCAATAATATAGACTTTCTAATGCTACAATATATCGGTTGCTTTCAACCTCATTCCAGGGTTTTACAATAGACAATAGGTGCGTGCAGGAGTAGGCCATTCGGCCCTTTGAGCCAGCACCACCATTCAATGTGATCATGGCTGATCATCCCTAATCAGTACCCCGTTCCTGCCTTCTCCCCATATCCCCTGAGAGCTTTAAGAGCTCTATCTAGCTCTCTCTTGAAAGTATCAAGAGAACCGGCCTCCACTGCCTTTGAGGCAGAGAATTCCACAGACTCACAACTCTCTGTGTGAAGAAGTGTTTCCTCGTCTCCGTTCTAAATGGCTTACCCCTCATTCTTAAATTTTTATTTTAGGAGTGAAGATAACATCCTCACTGATACAGTTAAAGCCCATTACTTGGTTGTCTTTAATGAAGATATAACTTTTGGGGCAATGCACCATGGCTAGTAATAATGGGAGGATATTGAGAATTGTGTAGGAATGCGACCTTCCAAAGATCCTTCTAGATGATAGGACTGGCAGTGTAATTTTTTTAAAAATAATGTTATTTGAAGCGCAAAATGTTAGAGCAGGAAATTATTCTGGAATTGCATTACAATACTTGTTAGACCATAGCTTTAATATTGCATATAGTTATGATTGCCGCTTTACAGGGAAGATGTGCTTGCACTGGAGATAATGCAAAGAGGATTTGTAAGGATGTTGCCATAGCTAGAAAATGGTACCAATGAAAATAAATTGGATCGGATCCAATCGTAGAAACCATTTTTAAACTTTTTTTTTACCATGATCTGAATTGAAGGAGTAACTCATCTGCTATAAGTTTCAGTCATCCCATATCAGTGACAATAAAGGAGGCTAAATGTGCAAAAATAAAACTGTTTTTCGAACAATTTTTATGCCAACACATTTCCTATCACTGATTACTTAAGGTTAAAATGTATTTTGCATTTTCAAGGTAGTTGTTTATGTTAAATAATAAACCAGACTATTACATCTTCTATTTCAAGTTCCAATTATCGTTCAAATTCCTTCAAAGATTTGTGAAGATCTGTAAACAATGTAAATTATTTGCTGTTCAAGAAGGAACTGCAGATGTTGGAAGATCGAAGGTACACAAAAACGCTGGAGAAACTCAGCGGGTGCAGCAGCATCCATGGAGCGAAGGAAATAGGTGATGTTTCGGGCCAAAACCCTTCTTCAGGCTCAGACTCAGACTCGGCCCGAAACGTCACCTATTTCCTTCGCTCCATAGATGCTGCTGCACCCGCTGAATTTCTCCAGCATTTTTGTGTAAATTATTTGCTGTTTGCATATATTCAGAATCTTGCAATTTTAGACTTTTTTGGCACAAAAACTACAATGTTGACATTACAGGAAACGTAATAAAACACAATCTTTCAGTACACCACTTGTAAAAGAACGTACAATTCATGTATAATATTTTAATATGTATTCATTTATTTTACTTTACATTTAGGGTTATGTGGTTTGTCCATCGGAGAAGAGATTCCTGTTGCTCTTCACTTTTCTCAAGAAGAATCGTAAGAAGAAGCTCATGGTTTTCTTCTCTTCATGCATGTCTGTGAAGTTTCACTATGAGTTGTTGAACTACATTGATCTACCTGTAATGGCAATTCATGTAAGTAAAAATTGCTACGCTTTCCCTTTGATTCTGACAACCCATTCATCTGACTATAATTAATATGGTATTCAAGACCTGTCGAGTTCCTCCAGCACTTTGTCTTTTTTTGTAAACCAGCATCTGTAGTTCCTTGTTTCTGTATTCCTCCAACAGTTTCTCTTCTGTTCAAGATTCCAGACACTCTCCTAGTGGCAGCATGCTGTAAGGGTTGTAACTTTGTTTGCTCCTTAACTTTTAACTTCTTGCTTATCACTCTTTCAATGTTACTTGTTATTACTTGATTTCAAGACACGGTCTAACCTTTCTTAAAGTGTTGATAACACTTTTATACGCTTCAATCGTGTAAAGGATGGAGACAAGAGGAAAAAGAGCTTCTCCAAGGAAGGAGCGTGGGGAAGGCGCAGCTTCCGACTGGTATCTTAGAAGCAATATCGAAAATGAACAGAGAAATTAAAACAAGATTCTGCAGTTTGGAAGAAATGATGAAAGGAATTTTGAGCAAATTGAAGGAAGTTCAAAAGCTGATTATGTTACAAGATGAATCTCGTGAACAGAAGGAACAAATTGATAACTTGCAAACCTTGGGTCAGGAATGAGATTTGAAGATTGAAATACTGGAAAGGAAAATGAACAAAAATACTTGGGCACTCGAGCAATACAAGACTAAAAATATGGTTCTGGAAAACAGAAGCCGTTGACTGAATCTGCGAATTGTTGGTTTGCCTGAAGGTCAAGAAGGGGATAATGTTATAAAATATGCCTCTAAAATGATAGACTTTCAACATCGAGCATTATGAAAATCTTCCAACTTTGGATAATGCACACAGGATCGGGAAGAAATTTGGTCTCCAAGATAAACCGAGACATTTGATCATTCGGTTTCACTTTCTGCAAATGAAGGAGAATATCCTCCGAGCAGCAAAAAAGTTGGGCATGGTTGAATATGAAGGATGCAAGTTTTGGTTTGTCCCTGATTACAGCCGTGAGCTTATGGGATTGAGAATGCCTTTCCATAATGTAATGTCTGAGTTGTTTAAGAAAAAGCTGCGCCCTGCCTTGCTCTATCCAGCTAGACTGCGTTAACGACTCCTTAATGGTAACAACCGATTTTTTAACAATCCGCAAGAAGCTTCCAGCTTTCTGGAGGCTTATGGGGCTGAAGCCGCGACGGAATTTTTAAGAACTTCTTTGTTAGCTCTACTATTTTTAAAATGTCCATCAAAGGATTTTTTCCCGTCTTTAGACAAACAAAGTGAAGCAGTTCTTGTTTTTCATAGTTTGCACGTATTTTGACCTTGGATAAACAATATGAAGTAGCTCTTGTTTTTCACAGTTAGCATGCACTTTTTAACCATAACATTAATTTGTTTTGGATATTGAGTGGTAAATATGCCTTCTTTTTACGTTGGGGGCTGTCATTAGGAGAGATGGGGGTAGGGGAGGGATTAGGTAGCGTACTGACTGCCTACCAGTCCGTTTCGGGCTTTGCATGGGGGGGGGGGGGACTTTTGCTTTTAGTTTAGTTTTTTCTATCTTGGCGGAATTTGTACTACAAAAATGTCTGAAATGTCGTCACTTCTGGCTCCGCCTTAGATTCTTCTCCTTCCAGTATCATGAACTGCTATGGCCTACGAAATTAACCCTTTACATTCCACATGATTTTTACAAACAATGTGGATAAAGTTATTAACTTCCTTTCATGGAATGTGAATGGTCTGAACCATCCCATTAAGAGAATTTTTTTTTTTTTTAAGTTCTTCGTAGACTAAATGCTCAGATTATTTTTGTTCAGGAAACTCATGTAAGGAAAGATGACAATCAATGACTCTAAGTTTTGGAGAAGACAGCAGTTTCATTAAAATTCACAGGCAAAGATGAAAGGAGTCTCTATTTGTATTGACTCCTCAATTTTATTTGTTCATTATGAAACAATTTTTGATCCAAATGGTAGATTTTTGATGATCACTGGTGTTCTTCATAACCAAAAAGTTGTTATGGTGAATGTTTATGCACCTAATATTGATTACCCTGAGTTTTTTAAACAGTTAATTGCATCCTTTCCTAATTTAAATGAACATCTTTTGATAATTTGGAGATTTTAACTGCTGTTTGAAGCCCTCGATGGACAGATCTGCATCTGATCATGTGCTTCCAAATAAATCAGCTAGTTTTATCAATTATTTTTTACTTGACTCTGGAATGTTAAAAGCCTGGTGATTCCTACACCCAAATGACAAAGAATTTTCTTCTTTCTCATGTATTTCATAGTTACTCTAGGATTGACTACTTTATAATAGATTCTCGGCTAGTTTCATCGGTCACTGCGTGTGAGTATGATGCAATTGCTATTTCTGATCATGCACCATTGAAAGTATCAATTAAACTACCTGATTTCAAGTTTAGTGCTAAACAATGGCGATTTAATACTACACTGCTTCAAGATCTAAATTTTGTTAATTTTATTAAAGATCAGATTGCTTTCTTCTTCTTAACAAACTCTACCGAAGAAATATCCAATGGTGTAGTCTGGGATGGTACATTGACAGTAGACCATGATGAAATTAACAAATCCTTTCAGGAATTTTATACATCCCTATACCAATCAGAATTTCCTACTGATTCCAATATAATGCATGAGTTTTTAAAGAAACTGAACTTGCCAAATTTACCACATAATGAGTGTTATTAGATTAACCCATCACGGAGGAAGAAATACAGAAAGCAATCCTTTCGATGAATTCTGGTAAAGCTCCCGGTTTAGATGGGTTTACAGTGGAATTTTTCAAGTTTATTGTCCCCCTGGCTATGCAAGGTTTTTAAAGAAGCCTTTTTAATGAATATATTACCACAATCCTTTTATGAAGCATCTATTTCTTTAATTCTTAAAAAAGATAAAGACCCTACTGAAGTGACATCATATAGACCTATATCACTGTTAAATGTAGATTCCAAAATTCTTTCAAAAATACTAGCTATGAGATTGGAAAATATTTTATCGCAAATTATTTCTGAAGATCAGACAGGTTTTATTAAAAATCGTTACGCATACTTTAACGTTAGGAGATGAATTAATATTGTATATACAGCGTCAAATAAAACTCCAGAATGTGTAATTTCACTTGATGCTGAGAAGGCATTTGATAGAGTAGGATGGGAATACTTATTCATTACACTTGAAAAATTTAAGATTGGTTCAAAATGTATCTTGGATCAAGCTGATATATCATATACCTCAGGCTTCTGTACTTACCAATAATCAGAGATCCACTTTTTTCAGGCTCTTTCGAGGTACTAGACAGGGCTGTCCTTTAAGTCCTTTACTGTTTGATATTGCTTTGGAACCTTTGACCTCTGCTATTATGGAATCCCCTCATATTTTTGGTATTGTCCGTGAGAATAAGACACATAAGCTATCTCTCTATGCAGATGATCTGTTATTATTTATCTCTAACCCAGAGAAATCTATTCCGGCAATAGTAGCACTACTCAATGAATTTAGTAGTTTTTCTGGTTATAAACTAAATCTTAGTAAGAGTGAGCTTTTTCCATTAAACAATCTAATTTCGAATTATGGACAGTTTCCATTTAGATTGACTACTGACTGTTTTACTTATTTAGGCATTAAGATTACCAAGAAACACATCTTGGTAATTACATTACCAAGATCTATTTAAAGCCAATTATACGCCCCTAATTGACCATATCAGACAACAGTTTACTAAATGGTCACCAATGTCCTTATTTCTAATTGGCCAAATCAATGCTATTAAAATGTTTATCCTACCTAAATTTTTGTATTTATTTCAGACGATAGCAATTTTTATTGCTAAATCTTTATTTTATATTATTGACTCAAATATTTCTTCATATATATGGCAGAATAAAAATCATAGAAACATAGAAAATAGGTGCAGGAGTCTGCACCGCCATTCAATATCATGGCTGATCATCCAACTCAGTATCCTGTACCTGCCTTCTCTCCATCCCTTTAGCCACAAGGGCCACATCTAACTCCCTCTTAAATATAGCCAATGAACTGGCCTCAACTACCTTCTGTGGCAGAGAATTCCACAGATTCACCACTCTCTGTGTAAAAAATGATTTTCTGATCTCGGTCCTAAAAGACTTTCCCTTTATCCTTAAACTGTCACCCCTTGTTCTGGACTTCCCCAACATCGGGAATAATCTTCCTGCATCTAGTCTGTCCAACTACTTAAGAATTTTGTAAGTTTCTATAAGATCCCCCCTCAATCTTCTAAATTCTAGCGAGTACAAGCCGAGTCTATCCAGTCTTTCTTCATATGAAAGTCCTGCCATCCCAGGAATCAGTCTGGTGAACCTTCTCTGTACCCCCTCTATGGCAAAAATGTCTTTCCTCAGATTAGGAGACCAAAACTGTACGCAATACTCCAGGTGTGGTCCCAGACTAAGTAAAAAATACTTGCAGAAATTTAAAATAAGATGGTGGTTTGTCATTGCCGAACCTTAGATTTTACTATTGGGCAGTTAATACTCGCGATTTAACGTTTTGGACAAAAGATTTAGAAGATACCCTATGCCCAGGATGGATAAATCTTGAATGTGATTCTATGCAAGGGCTATCATTGGCTTCTATTCTAGGGGCCTCGTTGCCTTTACAATTATGAGATTGAATAAATATAAGACTAACCCAATAATAAGACACATTCTGAATATGGTTTCAATTTCGTAAGTTTTTTGGATTGAATGATTTTATCTTATCGAGTCCTATCATATCTAATTTTTTCTTCCAACGTTCTAGTACTGATCAAGCCTTTCTGTTATGGAAGAGGAAGGGATTAGCAGCTTTTCGTGATTTGTTTTTGGATGGATGTTTTATGTCTTTTGAACAACTCTCCAATAAATATAATCTACCTAACTCGCATTTCTTTCGATATTTACAAATTAGACATTTTTTGAAGGCTACTCTACCCTCTTTTCCATTACCACATCAACTGAAATCTTGGACATTTTTTTACATTTGAACCCTTATCAGAAATGTTTAATAACGACTATTTATGAGTTGATTTTGAAATTACAAATAATTGATTTGATAAAAAACATTTGATAAAATTAAGAATGACTGGGAAAGAGAACTTCAAATTTCTCTACCTACAGAGAAATGGGAGAGGATTCTTCAATTAGTTAATATTTCCTCAATGTGTGCAAGACACGCTCTGATACAATTCAAGGTGGTTCACAGAGCTCATATATCAAAAGATAAGTTAGCTCGTTTTTATGGTCATATACGTCCTACCTGTGACAGATGTAATTCTGAAGTGCCCTCACTGACTCATATGTTTTGGTCTTGCCCACTTTTGGAAAAATATTGGAAATAAATTTTTGTTGTTTTTCTGTAGTTTTAGGTATTGATTTACAACCTCATCCTATTATTGCAATTTTTGGGTTACCAATGTTAGATTCTACTCATCTGTCCCGTTCCGCCCATCGGCTGATTGCTTTTACTACATTAATTGCGAGAAGATCTATTTGATTTAAATGGAAAGACTCTAATCCTCCGACAACACTCCATTGGTACTCTGAAACGATATCATGTTTAAATTTAGAAAAAATTAGGAGTGACATTGTTGAACCCTTGGTTAAATTTGATAGGACTTAGGGAAGCTTTATTCAACTTTTTCACACAATATAAATTGTCCCCTCTCCAACCGTTATAATAATTATTTTACCTTTATACGGTGGAACGGACTTGACGACAAACAGGGACTTAAATTGTTGAAATTCTTTGCAGCCCAGATTCTGTTTTGCTTTTTTTTCTAGTTTAGGGGGTTTTGTATTTCTCTTTTCTCTCTTTTCTTTTTATCTTTTTGTTTTTATATATATAAGTTCTCTTTTAAACACTTAATTATATTTACATAGAGACCGGGAGGTCTATACTCAATGTGTATTTTGACACTGGACTCATATTTAGGTTATACTTGTTATTAATGTAATAGTGATCCCTATGTATCAATATCATTGTATGTTTATCATTCTTTTATTTTGTATTGTTTTTGTTTTTGGAAAAAAAAACGAATGAAAAGATTTTAAAAGAAAGAAAGAACAAGATTCCAGCATCTGTAGTTTCTTGGGTCTTTGTCTATCCAGATTATAGGTTCTAATTCCATACAATACATTGAAAAAAGTGTTCTGTAATTCATTTTCTATGTTTCCAATATTAAATGCGAAACATGTTTTAATTTCTCAATTTTCTCTAAATATTTTTAGGGTAAGCAAAAGCAAACAAAACGCACATCCACTTTCTTCCAGTTCTGTAATGCAAATGAGGGAATATTGCTGTGCACAGATGTAGCTGCCAGAGGGCTGGATATTCCTGAAGTCGACTGGATTGTACAGTATGACCCTCCTGATGATCCAAAGGTATAACATTTTCGATTTAAAAAAAAAAGTAAACACAAACTATATTACAAGCTTTCTTGTTTGGTTTATTCTTTAGTGAGGAATAAGGTGCTGGAAAGTGTCGGCGAAGCGAGAAAGACAGATTAAATGGGTACGAAGATTTAGGTCGATTGTATTGTGACTAAAATAGCTAAATAAGATGGCGGGGACCGCGCTAGCTCTTACAGTATTGTGAGATTATGCACTTGGGAAGGACTAACAGGAAGAACCAGCTTTTTTTATGGTGGTACGGCATACTGGCGCCTCTTTAAAAAGTTGAACTTCATTGTTTTGTTTTCTAGCTACGTGACACATATGTTTATTAAAGATGCATATTGGCACCTTTTTGTCTCCAAGAAGAGCACTAGAAAGAAAAAAATGCTCAAAATAATGTGCAGCAAAAATAATATATATTGATGTTCAGAAATATCATACGAATCAAATGCAAATTGTAAGCTAAGTAATTAGGGAGGCAAATAGTGACATTTTTAACGGTTGGAGAATAAGTATGTGGTAGTTGGCTGAGATTACGTTGGCAATTTTTCTTTTAGACGCATGTTTGAAGAACTGAGTGTTGTGTCTAATGGAGGATCTACTTGGCTTGGAGTCAGTCCATCATGGATTCATTGGATTGCTTCCTGGGTTTGGGGGATTGATTGCAAGCTGAAGAGAGATAGAAAAAGATAGATCCATATTCACGGGAGGTTAGGAGAAATACAGATGATCCTACAGTGACATGTAAGATTCTGAGGGGGGTTAACAAATATTTAACTGGAGCCTAGAACTAGGTAAACAATTTTTGGGGATTTTTTAAAATCTATTCAAGACATAAGTGTTAAATTTTCAGAGGGTATAAATCTTTGAGATTCTCTACTTCAATTATGGATATTCATTCAGTGAATGTATTCAAGGCTGTATACATTGAATACTTGAGGCTCTATAAGGTGCTGATAAGGCCACATTTGGAATATTGTGAGCAATTTTGGGCAGCATATCTGATGAAGGATTCGCTGGCTCTGGAGAGGGTCCAGAGGAGGTTTACAAAAAGATCCCAGGAATGAGTAGGTTAACCTATCATGAGCGTTTGTCGGCACTGGGCCTGTTCTCGCTGGAGTTTAGAAGAATGAGGGGGGACATAATTGAAACATACAGAATAGTGAAAGGTTTGAATAGAGTGGATGTGGAGAGGATGTTTCCACTGGTGGGAGAGTCTAGGACTAGAGGTCGTAGCCTCAGAATTAAAGGACGTTCTTTTAGGAAGGAGATGAGAAATTTATTTAGTCAGTGGATGGTGAATCTGTGGAATTCTTAGCCACAGATGTAGGTGGATATTTTTAAGGCAGAGATAGATAGACTCTTGATTAGTACAGATGTCAGCGGTTATGGGGAGAAGGCAGGAGAATGGGGTTAGGAGGGAGCGATAGATCAGCCATGATTGAATGGCGGAGTAGACTTGATGGGCCAAATGGCCGAATTCTACTCCTATTTCCTACGACCTGAACCATGTTCTCATTTAACCAATGCCTAATGTAAAAATTCTCATCCAGTTTTCAAATCCTTTGGCCTAACCAGCTTCTATCAATGTAACCATCTCCAGCTCCATAGAAACATAGAACATTGGTGCAGGAGTAGGCCATTCGGCCCTTCGAGCCAACTTCAATATGATCATGTCTGATCATCCAAATTCAGTAGCCCGTTCCTGCCTTTTCCCCATTTCCCTTGATTCCTTTAGCCCTAAGAGCTAACCCTAACTCTCTTTTGAAAACACCCAGTGAAACGGCCTCCACTGCCTTCTGTGGCAGATAATTCCGCAGATTCACAACTCTGGGTGAAAAAGTTTTTCCTCATCTCAGTCCTAAATAGCCTACCCCTTATTCTTACACTGTGACCCCTGGTTCTGGACTCCCCCAACATCGGGAACATTTTTTCTGCATCTATATTTTTCTATAAGACCCCTTCTCATCTACATTCCAGTGAATACAAACCCATTTGACCCATTCCTTCATCATATTGCAGTCCCGCTATCCCGGAAATTAATCTGGTGAACCTACGCTGCACTCCCTCAAGAGCAATAATTTCCTTCCCCAAGGTATGAGACCAAAACTGCACACAATACTCCAGGTACGGTCTCACCAGGTCCCTGTACAACTGCAGTAGGACCTCCTTGCTCCTAAACTCAAATCCTCTCGCAATGAAGGCCAACATGCCATTAGCTTTTTTCACTGCCTGCCATACCTGCATGCTTACTTTCAGCAACCAAAGCCTTGAAATTCAGTAACTAATCTTTGCAACTTTCCAATATGAAACTTTTGCACCTCTTCCTTTTTTATAATTTCATTGTTGCAGAACAAACAGTTTGTAACCTTATTTCTGTAGTTCCTTGCCCAAATTTTCTCACATGCTGTTCTGTCCTAATCTTTCACTTGGTGGATCACACATTTTGTTTGATAATATTCCCCTGAAGCATCTTGCTGTGCTAATTTTGAGGGGCAATATTTAATAGGGAAGATAATGTACTTGCTATGATTCATACATATTATCATTGAGGTCATTGATGTCAACATTTTACATTTCAATACCCATGGCTTTAGACATTTGTTACTGTTATTGCTTTGACATTTTCTTTCTAACTTTGCTGAAATAATTCAACCTATACAATGTTGCCAAGTTGTATCTGAAAATTCTGTAACATGTAAAATTACTCCACCAATAACAGTAACCTATATTACTTAACTAAACACATAGCTTCCATTCAGTATTTCCATTTTCTCTGGTATCATGGACAGTGAAGAGGTTGGCTAAGATCAACTGGGAAAGTGAGTGAGGGAATGGCGAATGGAATTTAACCTGGACGTTCAAAATAATGCATTTTGGGAAGATAACCAGACCTTACAAGGGGCCCAATGGATTGTTAATGATCAGCGAAACCTTGGGGCACAACCACATAGTTCCCTGAAAGTAGCGATAGAAATAGACAGCGGTGAAGAATGCAAACGGTCTGCTTGTCATCATCGGTTGAAGGATTGAACATAGGAGTTGGGTTATTATGCTACAGTTGTTGTTGGTTAGGACACATTTGGAGTATTGTATGCAGTTCTGTTAGCCTGGTTAGAGGAGGGATGTGATTAAGCAGAAAAGATACATTGGAATATTGCTTGGACAGGAGGCCTTGAGTTATAAGGAGAGACTGGATGGCTTGGGACTATTTTCTCTGGAGCGAAGGAGACTTGGGGATGGCCTTTGCAACATTAAAGTGGTATACATAAGGCAGATGGTCTATTTCCCTGGGCAGGTAGGAAATGGTAGAGGCAAGTTTAAAAACACAATGTTTAAAAGATATTTGGACAAGCGTATGGATAGTTTGAAGGGATACATACAAACACAGGATTAGTGTAGAAGGACATCTAGGTCGGCATGGACGTGTTGGGCCAAAGGGTCTGTTTCTGTGATGTATAATTTGGTGAATTTATGAATCTCTTCCCTTTAACTATTCTAACTTTGCCTTTTCACCTCGGTACCTCTATATTTTCCCAGTTTTGTTCTGAAATGTAGTCTACATTTTATAGACCTTTCAAGGTACATTTATATCACATCACTGTTTTGCAGGGTAATACTGCTTAGATATAGGAGCTTATAAATTATATTTGGCATAATGAAAATTGTAACCCCTAACCTCCACCACCAACAAGTAAAAGTGCATTTGGTACATGGGAGCAGCACCACCCGCAAGCTCCACTCCCAAATCTCACTCTGTCCTGACTTGGAACTGTATGTTCAGTTCATAGCTGTGTCTAAATCCTGGAACACTCTACTCAGCACTTCAAGAGTACCTTAACCGGAATGATTGTTGCACTTCAAGAAGGCAACTCAATAGCACCTTCTCAAAGGCAATTAAGGATGAGCAGCAAATTGGCCTTATAGTAACACCCAGATCCTGGGTGAGTTTAAACACTTCTGCATGAAAGTATTACTGCCATGTCATATTTCTGCTAGGAATATATCCACCGTGTCGGAAGGACTGCACGAGGACTTAATGGACGGGGACATGCCTTGCTTATCCTGCAAGCAGAAGAGCTGGGTTTTCTTCGTTATCTCAAACAGGCCAGGGTAAATATCTTTCATTTTAATTCCGATCCTGTTATCTAGTTGGAAATTTTCATACTACTCAAGAAGTTCTTGGCTTTTGCCTCTGTTTATTTGTTTATGCAATATCTTTAAAGACCCATCTTTAAGGGTAGGGAGTATATGGAATGAGCTGCTGGAGTAGTTGAGGCAGAAACTATGACAACATACACCGTCCACGCCGCATCTGCACCCAGGACGAAGTTTTTCATACCAGGGCATTGGAGATGTCCTCATTCTATAGGGAACGGGGTTCCCCTCTTCCATTATAGATGAGGCTCTCACTAGGGTCTCCTCGATATCCCGCAGCTCGGCTCTCACTCCCCCTCCCCCCTCTCGTAAAAAGGACAGAGTCCCCCTTGTCCTCACCTTCCACCCCATCAGCCATCATATGCAGCATATAATCCTCCAACATTTTCGCCACCTCCAAAGGGATCCCACTACTGGCTATATCTTCCCATCTCCACCACAGGAGATGCAACACCTGTTCCTTTACCACCCTCCTCGACTCCATTCAAGGACCCAAGCAGTATTTCCAGGTGAGGCAGAGGCTCACGTGCACCTCCCCCAACCTCATCTACTGCATCCGCTGTTCCAGGTGTTAACTTCTCTACATCGGCGAGACCAAGCGCAGGCTTGGCGATCGTTTCGCTGAACACTGCTGCTCAGTCCGTCTAAACCAAGCTGTTCTCCCAGTGGCCCAGCATTTCAACTCCCCCCCCCCCCCCCATTCCCAATCTGACCTGGGCCTCCTCCGTTGTCAGAGTGAGACCCAGCACAAATTGGAGGAACAGCACCTCATATTTCGCTTGGGTAATTTACACCCCAGCAGTATGAACATTGACTTCTCTAACTTCATGTAGCCCTTGCTCTCTCCCTGCATTCTCTTTCCCCCCCCTTCCCAGTTCTCCCACTAGTCCCACCGTCTTCGCCTACATTCTTTCTTTGTCCTACCCCTTCCCTGACATCAGTCTGAAGAAGGGTCTCGACCCGAAACGTTGCCAATTCCTTCTCTCCATAGATGCTGCCCCACCCGCTGAGTTTCTCCAGCATTTTGTGTCTACCTTCGATTTTACCAGCATCTGCAGTTCTTTCTTAAACATTTAAAAGTAATTTGGTCAGCTACATTGATAGGAAAGATTTAGAGGGGGATATGTGAAAAGCATGGCCAGGTGGGACAGGTGTCGATGGAGCACCTTGGTTGGCACGGGCAAGCTGGGACGGAGGGCCTGTTTCCGTGCTGTATTGCACTATGACTGACCCAGCGTTTCCCTATCTCATGCATTTATTCCCCTTGCAATTCTTTTAAACCTGTGTGTCAATACTTGGACCAGCTACTAACTGGGAATCAAAGACACTTTTGTCCATATAAAGTATAGATTCATCTTTGTTTACTATTCATTGTTTAAATATGACCAGATGAAAATTAAAATTTATTTATGAAAAAAGCTTGAAATTATTTGAGCATTATCTATTATTATAATCAAGAATAGAAAGAATGGAATCTATATCGAGTGATCATTATTGTAAAAGGGAATTTGTATGCATGATAAACATTGACTAGTTAGGTTTTTAAATTACAGTCACAAATATATAGCAATAAATGTATTTAAATAATGTCAAATTTGATTTTCATAGGTACCATTGAATGAGTTTGAATTTTCTTGGAGTAAGATTTCAAACATACAGACACAGGTAAAATTAAACCATATACATATATAATAGTTTTCATCTGTTATAATAATGTTTGAGTTTTTTTAACCAAAATGGTGGATCTGGCTGGAAACTTGAATTATTTAATACCAGTTCAAATCATACAAAAACTAATGTGCAAAGTAATAAAATTAGGCCTTGAGATCTGAAATGAAATCGGTCTGAACATGACTGAATTTAAGAGCGGGATAGTTTCACTGTATAAAGGGCCTGTCCCACTTGGCGATTTTTTTTTTTTAGGCGACTGCCGGCATCATTGACTGACGTATCAGGTCACCGAAAAATTTGCGGCGATGATGCGGCATGATGACGTAAGACGCGCGGTGTTTTTTTCGAGTGTCGCAACATTTATTTTGTCGCCACTGGATTTTGAAATGTTCAAAATCTTTTGGCGACACTGATATGATGCCGGCAGTCGCCGAAAAAATCGCCAAGTGGGACAGGCCCTTAAGTGAACAATCCACCAATGAAACGGTTGTTATCACTCGTACAGATATATTTACACAAAGTAAACCTTTTCTAATTTAAAACTAAATGTATATCAATCCATGCTTTACACATTGAAGTGCTATTTATCGGATTGTTTTAAAGGAAATTTTAACTGAGCAGCAGGTAGACAATTTAGAATACATAACGAAGAACTTAAAGAAAATAGCTTTTAAAGGACATGGACATGGACATTTCCCCTCCCTCTCCCTCCCTCCCTCCTCCTCTCCCTCAATTCCCCCAGTCTCCCTCCTCACCTCCCCCACTGCCCACCTCTCCCTCTATTCCCCACTCCCTACCACCCTCCTCCTCTGCCTCTATTCCCCCTCCTCCCCCACTCTTCTTCCTCGCCTCCCTTCTTTCCCCTCTCCTACCCTTCCCCAATCCCTCAAACTTGGTGCACTTGCAGCACAGGAGAATGGTGAGTAAGGTAGTGAAAAATCATAGCATATCATGTACCGTTTTTGTGCAAATGTAAAAACAACACAAACCGGAAGCTAACAAGATGAGAGTTTTAGTTTTGTATAGATAGACAGACAGACAGACAGACAGACAGACCAAGTGGGACCCGTTGGACCACGTCCCCCAACGCGCGGGGGGGGGGAGGGTCTGGGGGGGTGCAGCCTCACACGGGACGGCTGGTCCCCGAATGTCGGCGTTCACCCCGGATACAAGCGCCCCCCGGAGCCATTTATCCCCATCACTTGGCTCCGGCGTCGGCGTTCACCCCGGATACAAGCGCCCCCCGGAGCCAATTATCCCCATCACTCGTTCCCCCAACGTAACCCGTTTGCCCAACGCAATATTCTGTCACTCACCCATAGCCCCCAACTGCGCAGGTGCGGCTCATTTCCCCTCTTCCACCAACACTCCCTCCCCCTCCTCTTCACCCTCCCTTTTCTCTCCCCTCCGCTCCTCCACTCCCTCCTTCACCTCTCCCTCCCACTCCTTTCCCCTACCCTCAGTCACTCCCTCCCACCTTCCATAACCCCTCTCCGCTCCCTACCCCCCTGACCCGTTGGGCCCTTTTTCCCCAACGCAGTATTCCACCACTCACCCGTTTCTACCACTAACCCATTCCCCCAATGCAACCGGTTCCCCAAAGCAATCAATCCTTCCCACGTGGGGTGGGGGTCGTCGACACTTCCCGGAGCCAATGAATTGACTCGACTTTTGGGTCGGCTCTCCCTGGAGACAATTAATCCTTCCCAGTTGGGGGGGGGGGGGGGGGTGGGACGGGAGTCAGCTCTTCTCGGAGTCAATGAATGGACTCGACTTTTGAGTCAGCGTCGGCTCTCCCTGGAGCCAATCAATCCTTCCCACAGGGGGGGCAAAAATCTAACTTTCTACTTACTCCCCTTGAAGCTGCTGATCCCATGGTTTCTCTCACCTCTCCCTCCGTCTCCTTGTCCCTACCCTCAGTTACTCCCTCCCTCTCCTCTCCCCTTTTGCACTCCCCCGCTAAAGACAATGTTTAAATAACATTTCTTCTCCTTCCATCCCTCACTCCGTCAACTCTCATAGCTTCTGTATTAGCAGCAGAGATCACATTGTGATGTCATTTTCGGTTTTCGGAATCTTCACAGCAACGTGTGTCAATGGGATCCCATTGTGATTGGACGACTGTGAGATGCCATTGTGACATCATCACAGGAAGCTGCTAGATATGTCTCACTCTCACAGGCAATTATTTTCAAAGTTGGGTTTTTTTAAACTTTAAATATCAATAACTTGTGAAGTATAACATCAAATGTGAAGAAACTTGATACTAACGAGCACGGGAAAACGTTGAGTAAGATTCTGCCCAAAAAATTGGCTATTGTGTACCGTTTTGGCGTTATTCCTTGATCTCACAGACAGACAGACAAACAAAACAAGACTTTTAGTATAATATAGATTGATGAGCTTAAGTTCACTGTGGGTGGAAGATGGGAATTCAACCGTGGAATTATGAAGTTCAAAGATGTGATCTAATCCAGGAATATAAAATTGATTTTATTTTTACCATTGCTGCATGAATAAATATAGAAGATAAATATTTACACAGCAGCTTCTGAATTGTATGCTTAATCTCATAGATCAAATTAGAAAATTAGAAAACGTGGGTGTATTATATACACCCTATCACATGAAGTGTTTTTTATGAAAATGTTTTTATTAAAGATTAGTTGATGATTTTAAGAAGGTCGAGGAGAAGGTCACTATTCTACCATACATGGTTGCAATCAACTTTGAACAAGAAATGTGCCTTAGATTCTTTACGTTCATGAATAGAATGTGAGCATGGCTCTCACAGCTTGTATTCATTGCACATCCTTAATTTCCATTCAGAAGGTGCTGGTGGGTTATTGCTTTGAGCACTGACCGTCTTTGTGTAAGTAGCAGCGTGCCTCTTCTAAACTGCTCTTCTGATATTGGAACTTACCATGTCAGTGGCTTCAAGGTAAACTGTACCTATAACTGAGTTATATGGATTTTTTCACTAAATTACTCTCTTTAGCACAATGCTTTGATACTCCTTTTACTCCACTTCTAATGAGCTGACAATTAGAATTTTTTGAATTTCTGGAGGGCACATGAAGCGTAATGAACAAACAAAAATCAATTCATACTCAACTTGATTAGTTTCTCCAGTGATTTCCATTTGTTTTCATCACCTTGAATTTAAACATTATTTGGTTTTTTTTCAGCTTGAAAAACTAATTGAAAAAAATTACTATTTGCACAAATCAGCACAAGAGGCTTACAAGACTTATATCCGAGCCTATGATTCTCATTCTCTCAAGGACATCTACAGTGTCAACAACCTGGATCTGCCCAAAATAGCATTATCATTTGGCTTCACAGTACCACCCCATGTTGATCTCAGTATCCTTTTGTTGTTACATTCTTATGCTATCGTCATAAATTTGAATAGTTCTAAAACAATATTTCCCCGAATACATCAAAAAGCATTCATCGTTATGGCTTCAGATTTTTGTTAGTCCGGAAGTAGGGTCACAACCTTGAAATGCACCTGCTGATGTCTTCCACAGACGCTGCCTGACCTGCTGAGTTACTCCAGCACTTTGTGTTCTAGCAAGATTCCAGCATCTGCAGTTCCTTGTGAAACATTTCAAAGATGATGAAAAACATTTTTTAACATTCTGTCATTGGTCAGAGCTGATATTCAATGGCAGATTGTGTATGCGTGAGTGTAAACAGTAATTTGGGTGTGAGGGTTTTGGGGTAAAAACCTGTCTTTGCACGGAACATCACAAACTACTAAGTCCTTTAAAGTGCATGAACTCTTGTTCTTTGGCGCAGTGTTCATCAGGAATCCCATATATAGTGCATTCAGAAAGTATTCAGACCCCTTCACTTTTCCCCATTTTGTTATGTTACAGCTTTATTATAAAATTGATTACATTCTTTTATTTTTATTATTAATCAACACACAATCCCCATAATAAAAAAGTGAAAACAGGTGTTTAAAAATGTTTGCAAAGTAATTAAAAATAAATAACTGAAATATCACATTTACGTAAGTATTCAGACCCTTTACTCAGTACTTTGTTGAGGCGCCTTTGGCAGCAATAGCAGCCTCAAGTCTTCTTGGATACAACACTACAAGCTTGGCACACCTGTATTTGGGTAATTTGTTCCATTCTCTGCAGATCCTCTCAAGCTCTTTCAGGTTGGATGGGGAGCGTTGATGCACAGCTATTTTATAGACAATAGTCCCTTTCTTGGGGTCCAGTACCAACCTGATTTTCCCAGTCTACCTGCATGTTGAAATCTCCCATAACAACCACAGAATTACTTTTGCTACATGCCAATTTTAACTCCTGATTCAACTTGCATTCTATGTCCAGGCTACTGTTTGGGGGCCTGTAGATAAGTCCCATTAGGGTATTTTTACCCTTACAATTCCTTAGTTCTATCCATACTGACTCCTGTTTCAATGTCACTTCTTGCAAGGGACTGAATTTCATTCCTCACCAACAGAGCAGCCCCACCCACTCTGCCTACCTGTCTGTCTTTTCGATAGGAGGTATACCCTTTAATATTCAGTTCCCAGCCCTGGCCCTCTTGCAGCCATGTCTGTGTAATTCCCACAACATCATACTTGTCAATTTCTAACTGAGCCTCAAGCTCGTCCACTTTATTTCTTATACTTCGCGCATTCATATACAAAACTTTGACCTCGGTATTCACCTCCCCTCTCGCACCGCTCACAATTGGCCCTGACCATACTATCTTATCCCTTCTCGAACTTTCCTTCCCATTAATTCAAGAGTGTTTTGTAATTTTTCCTGTACTCGCTTCCCCTTCAACTCTATCTTTATACTCCCAATTTGTCAATCCCTCCCCCCCACTATTTAGTTTAAAGCCACATTTGTAGCCCTAGCAAACCTGCCTGCCAGAATGTCAGTCCTCCTCCAGTTAAGGTGTAACCCGTCCCTTTTGTACAGGTCACCCCTACCCCAGAAGAGATCTCAATGGTCTATAAATCTAAATCCTTGCTCCCTGCTCCAGCCCCTCAGCCACACATTCAGGCCAAAGAGTTCAATCTTGGTTTCATCAGATCAGATAATCATGTTTCTCATCGTCTGTGAGTCCTTTAGGTGCATCTTGGTAAATTCCAAGCGGGCTGTCATGTGCCTTTTACTGAGGAGTGGCTTCTGTCTGGCCACTCTACCATAAAGGCCTGATTGTTGGAGTGATGCAGATATAGTTGTCCTTTGGAAAGGTTCTCCCATCTCCACAGAGAAACTCTGGAGCTCTTTGTCAGAGTGACCATCGGGTTCTTGGTCACCTCCCTGACCAAGGCCCTTCTCCCCCGATTGCTCAGTTTGGCCGGGTGGCCAGCTCTATGAAGAGTCCTGGTGGCTCCAAAGTTCTTCCATTTAAGAATAACGAAGGCCACTGTGCTCTTCGGGACCTGCAATGCTGCAGAAATTGTTTTATACCCTTCCCCAGGTCTGTGTCTCGACACAATCCTATCTCGGAGGTCTACAGACAATTCCTTCGGCTTCATGGCTTGGTTTTTGCTCTGACCTGCACTGTCAACTGTGGGGCCTTATATAGACAGGTGTGTGCCTTTCCAAATCATGTGCAATCAATTTAATTTACCACTGGTGGACTCCAATCAAATTGTAGAAACATCTCAAGGATAATCAATGGAAACAGGATGAACCTAAGTTAAATGTTGAGTGTCATAGCAAAGGGTCTGAATACTTCTGTAAACGTGATATTTCAGTTTTTTATTTTTAATTACTTTGCAAAAATTTCTAAACTGTTTTCGCTTCTTAATTCTGGGGTATTGTGTGTAGATTGATGATAAAAAAAATGTTTAATCCATTTTAAAATAATGCTGTAACGTAACAAAATGTGGAAAAAGTGAAGGGGTTTAAATACTTTGTGAATGCACTGTACACATCCATTCAGTTCTCCATAGCTATTCTTGTGACCATTCTGAAACTTGCATTGCAGATGCCGCACCAGGCCATGATGCGGCCATCAGGATACATTCTGTAGTGCATCTATAGGTTTGTTCGAGTATTCGGCGACATGCCAAGTCTCTTTAAACTTCTAAGAAGGTAGAAGCACTGGCATGCCTACTGCATGATTACATCTATTTGCTGGTGATCTAATATGTTACCCCCCCCCCCCAGGGGGTAACATGTTAAAAGTTGTTAACTCTCCACAGTCAACTCACCAATGAAAACTGGTGAATAGTCTCCTGATCTTCCCCCCTCTAAAGTCACTGATTAGTTCTTTGGATATTGAGCAAGAGGTTGTTCTTTCCAGATGGTCTATCCCCAGGTAGAACACTTAATCAGATGTTCTATCTCTCCATTGTACACTGATTCATCACCATCCATGATTTGGCTGATCACTGAAGTGTTGGTTAACTGGTTAGCTTGTCGCATTGAAATTGGAGCCAGCACAGTTGAAAATATGGGTGCTGCAATTGTTCTTCCTGTGTAAGATAATTTAAAGAGTCAAGAGTGTCATATTACCTTATGCCCCTAAACGGAACAATGAAATTCTTACATTCAGCGGCATAACAGATATGTAAACCGTAATAAAAGACCATAATAAACAACAAAAAAGTTATATTGTATGTTAGAAAGGTATCGATGAATCTCCCTCCTATCCTCTGACTCATCGTCTTCTGTTATTCGTCCAGCAATGGTGGTGTCTTCAATGAACTTGAAGATGGAGTTTGCACTGTGTCCAGCTACACGGTCGTGCGTATAGTGTGAGTAGAGCGGGGGCTGAGCACGTAGCCTTGAGGTGCTCCCATATTGATGATTATTGAGGAGTGAGTGTTGCTGCCAATATGTACAGATTGTGACCTGTTAATGAGGAAGTCGAGGATCCAGTTGCAGAGGAATGCACAGAGATCCAGTTCTATGAGCTTGATAACCAACTTGGAATAAATGCTGGTGTTGAATACCGAGCTGTAGTCTATGAACAACAACCTGGCATATGTGATTTATTGTCCAAGTGATCCAGTGCAGAGTGGAAAGCCAGTGAGATCACATCCTCCAGTGACCTGTTGTGGCGTTAAGAAAATTGTAATGGTTCAGGTTCTTGTTGAGGTAGGAATTGATATGTGCCTTAACCAACCTCTCAAAGCATTTGTGTAGGAATGAACTGCTGATGCTGGTTTACACCAAAGATAGACACAAAATGCTGGAGTAACTCAGCAGAACAGGCAGCCTCCCTGGATAGAAGGAATGGGTGATGTTTCGGGTCGAGACCCTCTTCAGACTTTGGATAGAAGGAATGGGTGATGTTTCGGGCCGAGACCCTTCTGAGGAATGGTCTCGGCCCGAAACGTCACACATTCCTTCTATCCAGAGATGCTGCCTGTTTTGCTGAGTTACTCCCAACATTTTGTGTCTTGTCTGTCAAAGCATTTCATCACTGGGGTCATTAGTGCCACCATCAGTAGACATTGAGGCACATCGCCTTACTCTTCTTGAGCAAATCGGTATTGTAGATCTTTTAAATCTGTACCTTTCCTTCTGCATAGACTGGTGTGTTAACTTTGGGTTAGGCTCGCTGGTTAAGCAAGTCTGGAGTTCAAGCCGCTAACTTTTCTGGTGAGAAAATCTGAACTGGGACATTATGTTTATTATTCTAATTTACGCAATAGACCAGCTCACATTCTGAAAAGGCTAGGGATAAGAAGGCTCAGTGGTGCAGTGTAGGGCTGCTGTAAATTATTCCTAGTGTTGGTGGTGGAAGGAGAAGCATGATGCAATTGTGAAGATAAATATGGGAGAATGGGACTGATGAGTTCTGACATACACTCTATGGATTGCTGTGATGTAAGAGAACATGAGAAATGCAAATTTAATAGAATTTCCAGACTAGGTCATTTTGATTTGATAGTTTTTCATGCCTTTTGCATTTGTCATCATACATCTTTTCTGATAGACATTTTGTCATTAGTGTAATGGAAACATTCTTCCAAATGAATTCCACCATAAATTGCCATTCTGTGTGCCTGCATATGGTTTTCTTAACTCTGTACTTTAGATATAAATGCCAGCAGAGGAATGAAACTGAAGAAAAGAGGTGGTGGAGGTGGATTTGGATATCAGAAGTCCAAAAATGTCCGTAAAGCAAAAATCTTCAAGCAAATTGGCAGGAATAAGGCAGACAACAGACAGTTTTCCCGTTAGATGACCGTTTCAAAGCTGCCATTCTTTTAAAAAATAAACCATAACAAATATATTTTACCCTTGGTTAACTGCCTTTGGCTAACCAACTTGGGCAACTTTCTTCAGGCCTGAACTGAATCAAGTTAAGTCATGGTTGCAATTCTATTCCTACAAAGTTATATCTTTTTACACAGTGCTCAAGTTTAATTTGAGTATATTGTTAACCTGTAAACTGATAGCTTTACAATATTTTGAATTATAATAAATGGATCACTGATATTTTGTATTCAGACCATCACATTCCCCTTTCTAGGATAATCTTCAATGGAGGTGTTTAATAACCGCATTAACTTTGTGACCTATTGAACAAATAATTTTGATGTATATATAATTGTCTAGTCTTGTGACTGCAATAACTATTCCATACTAGTTGCCACAATCACATAAATTCACTTGGATAGTTTATCATTTAATGGACATATATTCTGCTTGATCAACATCTTTTTTTTAGTTTTGCCAGATTTTTTCCCCCATGTTTAACGATCTCTGCTGTTGCTTTTGTTCTATCCAAAGATTATGCCCAGAAATCTCCCTTGAACTTATATTGTGATCCATTTTATATTCTAGTCTGCTATTGTATTGGGGGGGGGGGGGGGGGGGGGGGGGGGAGGGGGAAGTATGTGTAAGCTTCACATTGAGTGATTTCCACCAAAATTAGAGCCAGTAGAAATCATCATTCCTGTGCCCCATGGTCACAAGATCATCTGTTATACAGTTACTGTTGCTTCTTATGCCAGCTGTCATTGTGCCCACTGCTGTACAGCTTATTTATTCTTCATTGGCCACCCTAAACAATTTTGCATAAGCAGAACTAATAAAGAGAAGATTTTGATCCTATTCGGCTGTGCTCACTTGAAGACTCTTTCATTAATACTTTGGTTTACACTGCACAGCTGATAGGTTTCCTTGGTGAGAAGCCAGAATGGTAAACAATATTCCAATGCCAATATTTAAATCACCTGCATAAAACTTCCATTTAGCAAACCAGGTAGCAAATAACAACTGTGGAGCAATACATGATTCTGACTGCTTCCAACAGTGGTTGATAAGATTTTATTTATTTCTGAGATGGGGTAATAAATTGTATGAAGGAAGATAGATGACTTAGGCTTGTGATGACTTGGACCACAGACATGCAGTGTGTAAGAGGACTGTTAACACTTTAGATTTGTGGTGCACTGTTGAAAAGAACCCTGCGGAATTCGTGCCATAAATTTTATCCGAAACTGCTGCTTACTCTACTTCAAGCTGTCACCAATGGAAAGGAGTTAATCCTATGTTCTTCAGACATTTGGTGAGAACATCTGAATTGGGAGTTCTCAGGTTTAAAGACTCTTCTGGGAAGATGACCTGGAACAGATGCTTTTTATTTTGTATTAGGCAAGTACATTCAATCTTTGGTTTGTGCTACATAAGTAAACTTTTAAGCATAAACATCATACCTCACCAGAATTTAAGGACCTTTAACTCTAGGGTGGCTACATTACAAATCTGGTCTTCATGCAAACATTGAATTATTTTCTAGTGCATTACTATTACGACAGCTCTTTACTTTCAGTATACTGAATCTTCCAAGAGCTGTGAATTTCATTTCAAGTAAATTGTTCACTGATATTACCAGTGTGTGAGTGAATGCTAAAATCTGATGGCGATTTAGGAGAATATAGGGAGATAGTGTAAATGCGTGGTGACACAGACCCAGTGGTCTAGCAAGCCTGTGTCTGTGCTGTTTCTCTATAACAATTCCTCCGCAAACAAAACAGTCCATGCCTGCATAAAGAAATCTCAATAACATTCAGACATGGGTGGAATTAGGCTGCTTGTTCACCTAACCTCAGTATTCCATGGCATGGCCATCAACATCCTGGAGGTCATCATTAACCAGTAAGTCAATTGGATCAGCCAGATAAATGATGGCTACAAGAGCATATCAGAGGCTGTGCATTCTAGTGAGAATTACTCACTTTTTGACAGCATAAAACCTCACTACCTATAAACTACATTGAGGACAGCACAGGAGGAGGCCATTCAGCTTTTCATGTCCACATTGTCTAACGTTTCACCAGATCATTTGCTGTGGTCTTGTAAATTTTACTCACCAATGTATTTTTCCAATTCCCACAGGCTACAATGGAAATAGCTTTAACATGTTTTGCATGCAACACTCCATGTTGTTTCTTCTCACAGAAATACATCACTTCACATTTCTCTACATTATCAATGGATATTTATTGTCACATATGCAATTAAACATTACACAGTGAAATTCATTTTGCATGCAGCTTACTACCAGCTTATTGGTAGCTTTTTGCTTTCTATTGGTAGTATCTTTGCTCTTCACAATAAAACCAAGTTTTCTGTTGTACACAAATTTAGAAATAGTAATTTACAGGAAGTCCAGGTAATTTATACAGATCAAAAGAAGCAATTGGTCTAACACGGAATCTTGGGAATAGCTTTAACCGCCTAACTCCAATCCAAAACACAACAATTCACCATTCCTGGTGGCGGCGCGACTCGTTGCAGCGGCTCCTACAGCCTGTCTGTCTTTTTTTTTATTTTTGTCTAGTTAAATGTAGTGTTTGTGTTTTTTTAAGCTTGGTTTTAAATGTGTATATGTGGGGGGTGGGGGGGAGGGGGAAACCGTTTTAAATCTCTTCCCTGTTCGGGAGACCCGACCTTTTCCCTGTTGGGTCTCCGTTGTCGCTGGGGCCTAGCACCGTGGAGCGGCCTCCAACCTGAACGACCCGGGGGCTCGGGAGACTGCGGATCTGCGGACTACTCACCATCGTGGGGCTGGCCGGCCTCGGTGCGTGGGAAGCGGTGGTGACTCGCTGCTGCGACTCGACTCCTGGGGCTCGGAGGCTCCAGCAACGCAGCCGCAGGTCCGGTGGACTGGGACATCGGGAGCTCACGGGTCCGGGGGGAGAGAGAGACCGCTTCCCGGAGCTCCCGCAACGCAACTTCTCCAGCCCGTGTCGCGGGGTTGGAACGACCCGGACCGGGACCGTACATCACCTGGCGCGGCTTCATGGCCGTGGGACTCACCGTCGCACGCTGGGGCTCCGACCTTGTACTTTCAGACCGGGAGCGGGGCCGTAAATCGCCCCGCGCGGCCTAAAATGGCCGGGGGACTTAGCATCACCCGCCTGGGGCTTGGACATCGGGAGAGAAATTGAGAGCAGGGGAGAGAAAAGACTTTGCCTTCCAACACAGTGGGTTCACTGTGATGGATGTTTGTGTGAACTTAATTGTGTGTATGTCTGTAGGACATTGTTTTTGTTTGTATGGCTGTGGAAACAAAATTTCGTTTGAGTCTCACTGGGGCTCAAATGACAATAAATTTGTATTGTATATTGTATTGACTCTCTGTTGCTTAGCTAACTCGTGGTGTCAATGGCCCTTTTAATATGTGCTTCAGGAAATCCATGTACACCACATCAACTGTGTTGGCCTCAAGTTCTATCATATCGATTGAACATGATGTGCCCTTAAATCAATGCCAGATTGCCGTGATCTGGTGATTTTAAATCCTATCCTAGATCAATGGTTTCAAAAGATCTCCCACCCCCAAGAATAAACCGCAGGATTTATCCTTATTTCCTTTTTTTGAATCCGAGAATAACGTTTTTTTGCGCTCCAATCCTCTGGCACCATCCATGTATCCCAATAACATTGGAAAGATTTCTTCCCATATTTCCATTAAAATCCCAGGAGGTGTCCCAACCAGCCTTGGTGACTTGCCAGTTTTAATTTCAGCCAACATCCTAATGTCTCCAATGCTATTTTTATTGTTTCCAGTATCTCAACTAACCCCTGCATTGAATACTCTGAAATCCCTTGCTTCTCGGTGTAAAAAAGGGATGCACAGTGCTCATTTAACACCTAAATACTGCCCTAATCATTCCCATACAAGTTCCCACTCTTAACTTTAAACAGTTACTTGGAATTTGAAGCCAGTTGATATAAAAGTCCTTTGTTGTCAACAGAAATAGACTGTACATTGGAGATCATCTCAGTAGAATCCCCCAAATCCAGAGGACATCATGTTTATACTCTTAAGATCAAAGATAACAGCAGGTGATTCCGTACAATTTCTTTAGCAAAAATGATCTTGCTTCAATTTGATATTTTGAGTCTGACAAAAGTTTCCACTGCATTACACAATATCAAAATAGCAGAAAGTACACCTCTGAATGTTCAAACACCGTTGCTAGTTTGGATGGGTCAAACGATTATGAGGACAGAGAATCCAGATCCCCAGAATTAGTGTTCTTGCTCTCAAGTACAAAAATACTCCAATTACTGATATAGACAAATATGCCTATGGCCACATTTGATGTTCCAAGTGACAAAGTTACTTCACACCTACCGTAACCTATTTACATTTGAATGATGCAGAGGACAACAGAAAACCTGTCTGTAATGTACATGAGAACAGATATTCTGAAAACTGGTTCTTGTTTTCGGTGAACACTTACGCTTGGTCTGCCAAGGCCTGCTGGATATTCTGATTGCTAACCACTTTAAATCCCCTTCCCATTCTCATACTGATCTTACTGCACTGGGCCTCCACTATTGCCAGAGGGAAGCCACAACACCACTTTGTATTCCGTTTGGGTTGTTTACAACCCAACACTATGAACATTTAATTCTCCAATTTTAGGTAACTACAACGGCACCCTCCGCCTTCTTCCCCCACCACTTTCCCCTTTCTCCCCTCTCCTCGGGTATCCCACCTGAACGCATCTATGTTTCCACCCTTCACCTCTTACACCTAGCTATACAATTCACAACTCTTAATCATTTTGTCTCACATCTGTCTTTTCCTCTCTGGCCTTTGTCTAACTATCTGCCTATCAAAACCCCCTCTCACCTGTATCAACCTGCCAGGCTTTGCCCTGTCCTCTCTGCCAATTTTCCACCCCCCCCCCCCCACCCCACATACAATAAGTCCGAAGGAGGGTCCCACCCCAACCATTGCATATCCATGTTCTCCAGAGATACTGAAACATAGAACTGCAGATACTGGTTTACAAAAGAAGACGCAAAGTGCTGGAGTAACTTAGCGGGTTCCAACAGGAAGTGCCACCTATCCAAGTTCTGAGTTGCTGCTGACACTGAGTTACTCCAGCACTTTGTGTCTTTTTTTTAGACCAGCATCTGCAGTTCCTTGTTTCTACCCGTTTACACTTGTCCTGTTATCCCACTTTCGCGGCCCATTAACCTACAAGCTCGCACGTCGTTGGGATGTGGGAGGAAACTGGCCCACCCGGATGGAAACCCCCGAGGTCAATGGGAGAACATGCAAACTCCGCACAGAAAAAGATGTGGAGATTGCAGAAGGTCTTGAAAGATTACCTCAAACAAGGTGAGTGAAATCGCGGCACAGATTAATTGAACCCTATCCCTCTCGTAACTGTCTCAACACGGATTCATCCTGATCTTGGGACTTATGTTTATCTCTGGGAACAGGTATCGTCAACATGCTAATTGAGTATGTGTTACACGATGAGTCTGAACCGTATTTGCATGGAGTGGCGTATGCGACTTTTTAGGCGGCAAAGGAGGCTATGAGGTCGCCACATGTTTGCCGGAGGTGGCCAGGGTGCCGCCTGCATGGTGGTGAGTAGTTCCCTCATTCTCGTAACCAGTCGTGGCTTCATTCTGGTCGCCGCTAATTTTTCAGCATGTTGAAATATTAGCAGCGACCAGAGTTTTGACACCATGGAGAGTAGCGAGAATTCTCGTTATGTAGGTGCAGTGGTAATGGGTTACCAGGTCGTAGGTTGTCGCTGGTGCTGACACCCATCGATGAAAAATAAGAGGGGGGTGGGACTATAAAACCCAGAAGTGTGGGCGTGGCTCAGTCTCTACAAGATGGAGGAGGGAAAGGTCACGACTCGCTGTCTTTAGTGGCCATGCACCCTGCTTGAAATGGTATGAAACTGCACTTGAATTTGGTGGCCTTGCACCCTACTTGAAGTGGTAAGAAACTGCACTTGAATTTGGTGGCCTTGCACCCTGCTTGAAATGGAATTTTAAGGAATAGCAGTGTCAACTGCCAGCCCACCAGCCATGAGTAAGTGAGCTGACAGCATAACAGGCTTGAGTGACTGAGCAGCCAGCCCAAGAATCCATTTGGCCCACAATGTCCATACTAGCCCTCTGGAAACCAGTCCCTTCAGCCCACAACACCCATATTAGTGCTCCAGAAAGCCCCCCCTCCTCCCCTGGCCACCAATATTGGAATTGGTGGAGAGGTGGAATATTGTGTTGAGGGGCCAGCTCTCCCGTATGATGTTGGGACCCAACGGGTCCCACTTAGTCTAGTATACTATTAAAAGTCTCGTCTTGTTTGTCTGTCTGTCTGTGAGATGAAGGAACTACGCCAAAACGGTACACAATTGCGCAATTTTTTGCAGAATCTTATTCAACTTTTTCCCGTGGTCACTAGTATCCCCTCCCTCTGCACCTAGGAAGGATTCATTGTCTCCAGGGAGCGCCGACGCCGACCCAAAAGTTGAGTCCATTCATTGGCTCCGGGAAGCAGACATATATATGGCCGTGAGCCACGTTCGTCGTCACAATGACCTAACAATGAGATCCCGAATTTCATTTACATTTAAAAAATCGTGATTTTCATTGACATTGACTCCGTTTTAATCAAGTCTTCCATTTTTATTAACAGCTAACATTTTGTTTAAGTTATTTTAAAGAAAACATGCGATTTTCATTGAGAATTTCATTTTAAACAAAATACCATGATTTTCATTGTGGGGTGTGGGATAGGGGAAGAGGTTTCATTTAAAAAATAAACATCGCGATTTATTGTGGGGGGGGAGGTGAGGAGCTGGGGAGCAGGGAGATAGAGGGAGAGGAGGGGGTAGGGAGGGGAAAGTGGGGGAGGTGAGGAGGGAGAGAAGGGGAAATAGAGGAAGAGGTGGGGGGTGAGGAGTGGGGTAGGGACGCGAGAAGGGTTAGGGAGGGAGGGAGTAACAGGGTAGGGGAAAGGAGAGGGAGGTAGGGGTGAGGGAGGGAGTGGGGGAGGAAGGAGAGGGGAGAGAAGAGGGAGGTGAAGGAGGGGAGGGAGTGCTGGGGGATGAGGAGTAGGAAGAGGAATGGCGAGGTAATGGAGGAGGGGAGGGGGAAGAGGGAGGAGGGAGGGGGTGGGGAGAGGGAGGATAATGGAGGGGGTGGGAATAAAGGATTGAAGAGGGAGTGAGATGCGTTCACATTAATCTTAAATTTTACGTTATTGCCATTTTAACACTACAACTTGCCAGCCGCGCCTGTGCAGTTGGGCGAGGGTTGCCGTGACTTGCGTCACAACGGGAACCCATCAGCCGAGCCTGCGCAGTTGGGGGCTTTGGGTGAGTGGTGGAATATTGTGTATAGAGGAACTGTAACCACGTGATTTTTTTCTATTACATTACAAATCTCAAATTTGTCCTGGGGCAAATAAATAAATGATGGGTGTTTGTCTCAAACATTATGGAGGGCACTGTATCTTCAGGCCAGTACACTTTCCATTGTGTGGTGATACTCAAGAAGGGATAAATTCTGAATGCATCTGGCACGTCAAAACTGGGCATTCAAGAAACATTGTAAATCAACAGCTGCACAAATGTATACAAGCAGTGCAGAAAGTGAAAACAGCAGCAACACTATACGTGATTAAAATGAGGTGGTAACCTGAAGCTGTAATGCAGGACAATGTGGATCCTGCGCAGACCTAATGAATCCCACAATCACCAGATTAAATCAAAACTATGTGGTTTTGCCACAACTGGTGGAGGGTGAATTAGATAACAGGAAGCAATAGGTCCAAGAAAAGACCCTTCCTCAAAGTCAGGGACAAGTAAGGGGTACAAAAGGCTGAAGGGTTCACAACCATCTTCAGTGAGTAGTGCCAAGTAGATGATCATCTTTCTAATATTCTTCCTAATATTCCTGTATCAAAGTAGCCAGTCTTCAGTCAATTCAATTCGCTCATCATGGCATCAAGAAGTACTTGAGGTTATTGGGGCCAAAGTCACATCCTAGAACTAGATGCACCTTCAGCCAAATTATTTCAGTACAATTGCAACACTGACATCAACTCGATAAAGTAAACAATTACTTGCGTAGGTCCAGTTTACAAAATCAATACCATTTAACTTCAGACCGCATCACAGCCTTGGTTCAAAGACCAAAAAGCTGAATTCTTCAGAAGAATTCGTAAAGGATAGCAGCAAAGACTCCAGGAAGTGCTAGAATTGGAAAATGATTGCACAAATGTTTACTTTTCAATTAGATTGCAGGAAACAAAAAGGCTCCTGTCACATAACAGAGTATCTTTAAATTCCTAAAGGCAGTAGCATAAATAATTTGTATAACTAAATTCAAATTGATTAACCAAGAAAATCACTCAAATTCAGGTCAATTTGCATTATTTTTATTGCACGACAGATTTCTTTACATCGAAACAATGGCTTGCTCAACTCATAATTGACACTGAAACAAAATCTGACAAAATTACATGATACAAAAACAAGTAAATGAAATGCAAATGGCTCCATGCACCCATTCTTTTGTTTTTAGGTGTTAGAAAGGCCATCATTGGTGAATTCAATCAGGAAATCCCCATTGTCCTCAATTTGTTCAATAACATTTCATTCTTACGGCACTCCTGTAGATTTAAAAAAAATCAAACATTTAGGGTTCAGCTGATAGATGCAATATTCGTCTGCAAGGAAATAAACCATGAAAAATATTCAAATCCAATTTGTTTGTGTTCATCTGCAAAAATGATTGGCAATGCAAGTTCCACAATTGCCAAAATTAATTCCCTTACTTTTGGTCGAACCAACCAATTATATTCATGACAAGTCTCCTTTCTTTGCTCTCCATGCTTGAGCTCCATCTTCAGTCACTCTTAACTTCCTCCATCCACATCAGTACAATGCCGGAGTTTACTCCACATAAATCTGATAGCGCTGACATGCTTTACTCTCAGTGAGAAAAAGTTAAACGAGGAGATGAATGGTGGGGGATGCAGTAAGTATTCTGGTAATGAACAAAAATTATAATGTTGCAAACGAAAGTACAGAAGCAAAAAACAGACAAAAAGGATGGGACATGCGTGGAATACTATTATGTGCTGTGCCAAATTTAACTTCTCATTGATTTTACATTAAAGCATTATGATTTCACATAATAAAAGTTACTCGAATGGTTCTCTAATTATATTGCAAATTTATGCAAATAGAATGTTATTGAAGATTTGATAAAATATGTTTATATTTCCCTTATGTTCTAGTTGCTCTTTAAATACTCAGCCACTCAATAATGAATATTTCAATGCTGCTTCCAGTTGGTACAAGAAAAATTATTTTAACCACAGAACCACCCTAGAAACATGTTTACTAATCTACAACTTGACAAAAATATAGTAAAGTAATAGTTTCTTGAACTATACCACTTAATTAAAATTTGATACGTCGTTCAGATTGATAGTAGGCCCTAAAGATATTCTCTAATCTCCATTCACTCAGGTGCGGAAATCGCTATGAAAACATGGGGGGAGGGGGGACACAATTTCTTGGTGGCCGCGCGCATGCGCGCACACACACACACACACACAGGCGAGACTTCAGCCATGGGCCCTGTGGACGGTAACATCGGGAGCTGACCTGGTTGGTGACCGACTCAGAACTCCAGCTTCGTCCGCCCCGAATCGTGGGGCTTGAAACTGCCCGTTCGCGGGGCCTTTCATCACCTGGCACGGCTTAAAACCGGCCAGCGTGGGTTTCAATATCGGGAGCCTCGATCTCCTCGATGCAGCAATTTGATTTTAAGCCATGCCGGGTGATGAAAGGCCCCGTGAACGGGCCGATTCAGCCCTTAGAAAGCGTCTGATACCCGCTTGAATCTTTCAAAAGCTACAATGTGATAAATAACACTTAAACAAATAAAACTGAAGCAAATAAAGACAAACAGAACCAACCTTGGAGGGCGGAGAGAGAGATGGGAAAAAATACTAAATAACGTGAGTGACCGTGAATGAGGGACTTACCTGCAAGCCAGTCAGGAAACCCTTTCGACCGGAGCCCTTAATGACCTGCCCCGTTTAAATCCGATATCAGTTTAAATCTTTCCCATCCATCAATACATCCAATTAGTTCAAATGGTAATTGTACCCGCATCAGACAGCTTTAAGAAATTCTCAGACAGCTTTAAGAAATTCTCCGTGAATACCTTCAGTAATACTTGGTCAAAACACAACTGGTGACTCATCATGTTAATACGATGTTAATAGAGACAATTAACAAGCACTTAACAGTGACACCCCCACTGTCTCGCGGAAAGTGGAGATTTAAATATTTTTTTTGTCACCGAATTTCAAAATCCGGATTACAAAGCATGGGGGGGGGGGGTAGAATTGTCCGCCACCTCTCAAAACATGGGAGGGACGTGTGTCCCCCATTCCCCCCCCCCCCCCCACGAGATTTCCGCCCAAGCATTCACTCCCCACTACTTAAATTTTCTATAAAATTACAACTTAATTTGATTTATTTTGTATAAGCTAAAATAATATAATACCTCTTTAAATTCTTTGACAGTTTTGAAGTACAATCGTTGTTTCTCCAGCACTTCAAGATACTCATCATTCAGCTGATCACGTCTCATTTTATTTTCTTGCTTTTTCTTCTCCAGCTAGTTTTTGTGGAATTGGAGGAGAGGGGAGGGAGGGGTTGCGTAGGGCGTTGTTGGAAAGGAGGGTCAGAGAGAGAAGGTGGCCAACAAAAAACATTTTTTTATAGCCATGAATATATAGCTAGTTATAAAAAGGACATTACATTTAAAGTACATTTGTTAGCTGCAAAAGTAAGAAAATAAATAAATATCCACTAAGATAGGTGGGGTTGCGGGTAATGAAGTAGAGTTTCAAAGTCTACAGAGAGATTTATGCCAGTTGGAAGAGTGGGCTGAAAGATGGCAGATGGAGTTTAATGCTGATAAGTGTGAGGTGCTACATCTTGGCAGGACAAATCAAAATAGGACGTACATGGTAAATGGTAGGGAATTGAAGAATGTAGGTGAACAGAGGGATCTGGGAATAACTGTGCACAGTTCCCTGAAAGTGGAATCTCATGTAGATAGGGTGGTAAAGAAAGCTTTTGGTGTGCTGGCCTTTATAAATCAGAGCATTGAGTATAGAAGTTGGGATGTAATGTTAAAATTGTACAAGGCATTGGTGAGGCCAATTCTGGAGTATGGTGTACAATTTTGGTCGCCTAATTATAGGAAGGATGTCAACAAAATAGAGAGAGTACAGAGGAGATTTACTAGAATGTTGCCTGGGTTTCAGCAACTAAGTTACAGAGAAAGGTTGAACAAGTTAGGGCTTTATTCTTTGGAGCGCAGAAGGTTAAGGGGGGACTTGATAGAGGTTTTTAAAATGATGAGAGGGATAGACAGAGTTGACGTGGAAAAGCTTTTCCCACTGAGAGTAGGGAAGATTCAAACAAGGGGACATGACTTGAAGAATTAAGGGACTGAAGTTTAGGGGTAACATGAGGGGGAACTTCTTTACTCAGAGAGTGGTAGCTGTGTGGAATGAGCTTCCAGTGAAGGTGGTGGAGGCAGGTTCGTTTTTATCATTTAAAAATAAATTGGATAGTTATATGGATGGGAAAGGAATGGAGGGTTATGGTCTGAGCGCAGGTATATGGGACTAGGGGAGATTATGTGTTCGGCACGGACTAGAAGGGTCGAGATGGCCTGTTTCCGTGCTGTAATTGTTATATGGTTATATGGTTATATTATAAAGCAAATCTTTCATAGCTAATTTACTATGAACAATAAAGGCTATCTAATCTAATCTAATCTAATGAACAATAAATAAATTTAAAGTACAGCCCGCATACACATGTAGAAATGTTATTGGCACATTTAATTCAACATTCTCCTCAAGAGTCAAGAGTGCTTTATCATCATATGTCCCAAAACGGGGCAATATAATTATTACTTGCAGCAACACAACTGGTATGTAAAGATAGTACATGGCGCTTTGTAAACTGAGATATGTAAACTAGTATATCAGCTGTTGCTCTTCCACCAAAATCATAAAAAATGGTTAAATATTCCATTTAAAAAAAGACACACAATGCTAAAGTGACTCTGCGAGTCAGGCACTATCCCTTGAGAACATGGATAGATAACATTTCATGTTGGGAGAAAGCAAGGTGCCAACCCAAAACATCATCTATCCATGTGCAAGTAGGAACTGCAGATGCTGGTTTAAACCGAAGATAGACACAAAAAACTGGAGTAACTCAGCGGGACAGGCTGCATCTCTTGGGAAAGGAATGGGTGATGTTTTGGGTCGAGACCCTTCTTCAGAGACCTGGTCTGAAGAAGGATCTCGACCCAAAACGTCACCCATTCCTTCTCTCCAGAGATGCTGCCTGTCCTGCTGAGATACTCCAGCTTTTTGAGCACATCACCTATCCATGTTCTCTAGAGATGCTGCCTGACCCTCTGAGTTATTCCAGCACTTTGTGTCTTTTTTGTAAACCAGTACCTGCAGTTCTTCGTTTAAACATTCAATTTGTCATCTGTGAAACCTTATGTGCAAATCAGCTGCTTGAGATTAGCAATGACACTTAATTGATGACAGAACTTTGAGCAACTGATATCTTTTATAATTTGTTTCACCACTGTCAACTTGAGTATTCAAAATAGACCCTCAAGTTATAAAACTGGAAAAAAGTGTACTTCATATTAATTTCCATCTTTTTTGGATTAGATGTTAGCTTTAAATGTGAAAGAATGTTTGAAGAAAATATAGATTCCCCCCACTATTCTAAATTAATAACCATTCAACCTCAACCAACTGTATATCAAAAAAATATTTCTAGTTAGCTCCATCCTTTCTTAGAACGTTTCTCAATTAAGTCTCCAATTTACTATCATTACCATTTTCTACCTAGAATTCTTCTTTTACTCTCAAAATGTCATTGATCAGTAGTTAATCACATTGCCAAGTAGAATGTATTTGAAATCAATTGCACTCTTACCTTCATGCGATTCTGCTTAATACCTTCTACAATCTGTTCCATCTGACGCAAAAACTGTTCTCGAGTAGCTGGGGATGCCATTGCCCTGAAATGCAAGTTTAATTAAAAATGTGTACAATGATCAAATGATTAAAATGCTCATATCTACAAATACTTGTAGAAACTCAATGCAATAGATGGTTGATAATTGTTGAGAAAAAATGTAAAATACCCTAATCTACATCACAAATTAAGGGAGATTGTGCTAATTGTCAGTTTAATAATTTAATGCTTCAAAATTAACAGATTCTAATTAAAGGACACTGTGAGCACACCTGCACCAATGAATTTTCATTATACTGATCTTGTGTATTTTGCTTATGCATAATGAGAAAGATAAATGAGGAAAAACTGCAAGATACAGTGCCCTCCATAATGTTTGGGACAAAGACCGATCATTTATTTATTTGCCTATGTACTCGACAATTTGAGACTTGTAATAGAAAAAAATCACTTGTGGTTAAAGTGCACATTGCCAGATTTTATTAAAGGCCATTTTTATACATTTTGGTTTCACCATGTAGAAATTACAGCAGTGTTTATACATATTCCCCCATTTCAGGGCACCATATTATTTGTGACACATGGCTTCACATGTGTTTGTAATTGCTCTGGTGTGTTTCATTGCCTCCTTAATGCAGGTATAAGAGAGTGCCAGTCTTTCCATCATCTTTGGAGACCTTTTGTTGCTGTTTATCAACACGAGGACCAAAGTAGTGCCAATGAAAGTTAAAGAAGCCATTATGAGACTGAGAAACAAGAATAAAACCGTTAGAGACTATTAGAAGAATTCTCTCTATAATAAAGAAAAATCTCTAAACACCTGTCCGACAGATCAGAAACACTCTTCGGGAGTCAGGTGTGGATTTGTCAATGACCACAGAAGACTTCATGAACAGAAATACAGAGGTTACACTGCAAGATGCAAACCACTGGTTAGCCACCAAAACAGGATGGCCAGGTTACAGTTTGCCAAGAAGTACTTAAAAGAGCAACCACAGTTCTGGAAAAACATCTTGTGGACAGATGAGATGAAGATTAACATATCAAGAGTGATGGCAAGAGCAAAGTAGGGAGGAGAGAAGGAACTGCCCAAGATCCAAAGCATTTCACCTCACCTGTGAAACACTATGGTGGGGGTGTTACAGCCTGGGCATGTATGGCTGCTGAAGGTACTGGCTCACTTATCTTCATTGATGATACAACTGCTGATGGTAGTAGCATAATGAATTCTGAAGTGTATAGATACATTCTATCTGCTCAAGTTCAAACAAATGCCTCAAAACTCATTGGCCGGCGGTTCATTCAACAGCAAGACAATGATCCCAAACATACTGCTAAAGCATCAAAGGAGTTTTTCAAAGCTAAAAAATGGTCAATTCTTGAGTGGCCAAGTCAATCACCCGATCTGAACCCAATTGAGCATGCCTTTTATATGCTGAAGAGAAAACTGAAGGGGACGAGCCCCCAAAACAAGCATAAGTTAAAGATGGTTGCAATACAGGCCTGGCAGAGCATCACCAGAGAAGACACCCAGCAACTGGTGATGTCCATGAATCGCAGACTTCAAGCAGTTATTACATGCAAAGGATATGCAACAAAATACTAAACATGACTACTTTCATTTACATAATAATAATAATAATAATAATATATCTTTTATTGTCATTGCACGTCAGTGCAACGAGATTTAGTGTGCAGCTCCACTGATGTACAAGATAGGTAAATAAATACAATACATAAATAAGCAAGCTGAATTGATTGACGTGACCATCTGAGGGAGACTGTCCAAAGGGAGTGGGTGGGGGGACACTCATTAGGGCCGGTTCAGAGCCGCTATAGCTCTTGGGATAAAACTGTTCCTGAGTCTAGAGGTTCGGGCGTAGAAGGCCTTGTAACGTCTGCCGGAGGGAAGTAGTTGAAACAGACCGTGGCAGGGGTGTGATGAGTCCTTATGGATGCTGAGGGTCTTCCTGAGGCACCGCGTGTGGTAGATGCCCTCCAAGGCTGGTAGCTCTGTCCCGATGATCCGCTGCGCTCTGTTGACGACGCGCTGAAGAGCTCTCCTCTCCGCCTCCGTGCAGCTGAGATACCACACAGAGATGCCATACGTTAGTATGCTCTCTGTGGTGCAGCGGTAGAACGTTGTCAGCAGCTGTTGGGGCAGACCAGTCCTTTTTAATGTCCTCAGGAAGAACAGTCGTTGCTGTGCCTTCTTGACCAGCGCGGCGGTGTTTGTGGACCATGTGAGGTCTTCTGAAATGTGAGTGCCCAGAAACTTAAAGCTGGACACTCTCTCCACACTTTCCCCGTAAATGGAGATTGGGGCGTATTCTCCAGAATGGGACCTCCTGAAGTCAATAATCAGCTCCTTGGTCTTGGAGGTGTTTAGTGCCAAGTTGTTATTGGCGCACCAGTCCGCCAGGTTCTGCACCTCCGCTCTGTAGTTTGTTTCATCACCGTTGGTGATCAGCCCAATCACTGTTGTGTCGTCTGCAAACTTCACGATGGTGTTGGTGTCGAATGCAGGGACACAGTCGTGAGTGAAGAGGGAGTAGAGCATGGGGCTTAGTACACAACCCTGTGGTGTGCCGGTGCTCAGGGCGATGGTGGAGGACAGGTGCGGGCCCAGTCTCACTGCCTGCGGTCGTTCCGTGAGAAAGTTCAGGATCCAAGCGCATATCGGTGAGCTGAGGCCTAGCTGGTGGAGTTTGGTGGTGAGCTTGGTGGGGATGACCGTATTGAATGCAGAGCTATAGTCAATGAAGCGCATCCTCATATACGTGCCCTGTCTGTCCAGGTGATTCAGGACAGTGTGAAGGGCCAGAGAGATGGCATCCTCTGTCGATCTATTTGCCCTGTATGCAAATTGATGGGAGACATTGCTGTGTCCCAAACATTATGGTGCCCTAAAATGGGGGGGGGGGGGGGGGGGGGGGGGGGGGGAGACTATGTATAAACACTGCCGTAATTTCTACATGGTGAAAACAAAATGTATTAAAAAAATCTGACAATGTGCACTTTAACCACATGTGATTTTTTCTATTACAAATCTCAAATTGTCGATGTTAGGCGCTTCCCCCCCCCCCCTGGTGAATGCTATGTACTTACCTTTCTCTGTTTCTCTCCCGAGTACAGGCCTCGTGGCTGTGAGTCTGGAATCAAGGGGTTAAAGGCTCCTGTACCCGATTGGCCAAGCTGCATCAGGTGACGGGTGACTCATCTGAAGCTTAAATACCAGAGTTTCCCAGGATTCTCTCTCTTTCTTCGTAGACCCTGACTTGTGAGCAGCCTGCTGGTGTGAGCTGAGGAAGGCCTGGCCACATGGCATAGAACTTTGTGTACTTTCACCATTCCTTGTTAACAAATATTGAATTGGGACGGATAAGGGCTGACCTTAGTGTTTTCGTGTATTTTGTTTCAGGGTTATATCTCTTTAGGCAGGTTTTAGAGTCTCCGGTTCGACGGTCCATTACATGGCTGGCTGGAGCACTGTTTAATTGTTTGTTAGTCCATCCATATCCCTGACTGGGTTGTTTAAATCAGGTTTGGGTTTTGTGTTCCATTGAATAATTAAAAGATTTTTGAACTTGAACCTGGTTTTTGAATTATGTTACGCGGCTCTGAAGTACCTGCATTCGGGAGTCGTAACAGTCGAGTACAGAGGCAAATAAATAAAGGATGGATGTTTTTTCCCCCAAACATTATGGAGGGTACTGTATTCATGAACAATGCAGTTGAGTATTCCTCTCCTGGCATAAATGTAACTGTTCCATGTAACTTGCATGATACTCACTGTTGAAAATTATCATGAATTGAATTCAACAGGTTAACCTAGGAAGTAAGAAAACCGATTGAGTCCTTTTGACATATATTGCTTTAGCATTGTGTCATTTATTACTTTTGAAACATTTAAACCAATCCAAATCTTGCAATCTTAAAATTAGATAATGAACACCATAACATGCAATAAAGACATTATAGCCAAACCTACCAAGACAATGATCAGGAAACCCATATCTTTTTCTTGTACTTATATGAAGTGTGAGGATAATTGTGTCTGAACATTCAGACGTGTCTTGTCATTTAGTGTCCTTACATTGGAAATACATAATTCCATGGAGCCACTTGTCCAACATAAAAGTTAACAGTATTGTAGCTATTAAAATTGTATTGAATCCCCTATTAATTTTGTTATTTTAAGCAAATTCTCCCATAAAGTTTAAAATAATTTGAGAGGGAAGTTACTGAAATGCAAACATCTGCACGCATTATGGAATTGGGGCAGAAGCTAGTTGATTCTAAAGAAAACCAATTTAAAAATGTGTATACATGTAACCTCCTTGCGACTTTAATAACGCACCTGCCAGACCACAGAGGGAGTGCACTTATGGGGCTGTCCCACTTGGGCGACCTGATTTGCGAGTTCTGGTGAGTTTGCCCTCGACTCATACTCGCAGCATGGTCGACACGAGGCCGTAGGAGGTCTTTGTAACTCTCCTTCATGCTCGAGAGTAGTCCCCGTGTACTGGAGGCCTCAGCTAGGTCGCAGCGTATTTTTCAACATGTTGAAAAATGTCCGCGAGCAAAAAAAGGTCGCCATGGAAAAAAAAAAAAATACTTTTTTTACGTGTAGGTTTAATTGTAGTAGGTCCGCATGTTAGTTATAGGTAATCGATGGTAGTCGAGGGTAGTCGTAGATAGTCTTCATCATAGTCGAAGGGAGGCCAAAGGAGGTTGTCTTCACTCTCCACTATTCGGTGTCCAATTTTCCCGAAGTTAGTCGTAGCTAGTCTTCAACATAGTCGAAGGAGGTCTTCTACAAAGGAGGACATTTTTTTCAAACTCTCCTAAACTCGCCAATTAGGTCGCCTAAGTGGGACAGCCCCTTAGCTTTGGAAACTGACAAGGTGTAGAGGTCCACTCGTTGCGTAAACACTCCGTTTAATAATTAACCTATACAGCCCCGTCGCTCATGCGCGCATCAAGTTAATATTTGACTATTACCGTGCCGTCGCTCGTGAGCACACACGAGTTAAACTCCAACCACCAAATCCTTTCTTGTCCAACCCCACGACGGCCCGCCCCCCTGACCGCGTGATTGGTCGGCCCAAATCAAGCCGGGTCCATGAGAGAATTCGAGCCCAACCAACGACGGTTCAATACCAAAATGGCTCAGCCACATGACCCAGAACCGGAGTAATGGAAACGGTTAGGCTCACGAGTGAGGCGGCCTGATCTTGTGTAAGCGTCTCCTGCGTTCGGGATCGCAGCTGGCAGAGTTGAGGGCGGGTGTGGTCAAGATGGTGGACGCCCTCTAAAGCGGGGCAGTGCCACTTGCATTGGTTGATTAATGTCCAAGTGTGCCGGCTTAAGACGGTCCACAGAGACAGTCTCGTGTCTGCCGCCCATGTTGATGACAAAAGTCGTGGTGCCGTGTCCCTCGTAAGGCCTTTGCAGTGGCGTACGGTGGGAATCGCGGCAAAGGAAGGCGTACTGGCAGTCCTGGGGGCGGGTGGGATGTACGTGGTGGTGAGTCCGGGATGTTGGGACTGGCGTGAGTGTGCCCACCTTCTCCCAGAGGCACATCCGCATGGTCGTGGGCAGTTCCTGATGTCCATGTGTCGCCGAGATGAAGTCTCCTGCGACCGTAAGCGGGCGCTGTACACCAGCTCAGCCGAGGAAATTGTCAGGTCCTCTTTTGAGGCAGCGCATATGCCCAGCAGGACCCATGGTAACTCGTCCATCCAGTCTGAGCCCGTGAGCTGTGCGTTTAGGGATGCCTTCAGGTGCCGATGAAAATGCTCCAAGAGGCAGTTTGCTTGCGGATGGTAGGCCGTAGTGTGATTCAGCTGACCGCCAAGCAGCCGGGCCATTGTTGACCACAAATCAGAGGTAAACTGCGCACCTCTGTAGGAGGAGATATCCACCGGCACACCAAAGCAGGCGATCTAGTGGGCAGTGAGGGCACATGCATACGTCACAGTGGAGGTATCCGAGAGCGGGACGGCTTCCGGCTATCTCGTGAATCGGTCCTTGATGGTGAAAAGGTGGGTGACACCTGTGGATGGGGGCAGCAGTCGAACGATGTTGACGTGGATGTGGTCGAAACACCGGTGTGGCAGGGCAAAATTCTGCAGCGGCACTTTGATGTGTCGCTGAATCTTTGAGGTTTGACAAGGGATGCACGCCCTGGTCCAGTTGCCGACCTGTTTGTGCAACATGTGCCACATGAACTTGGCTGCCACCAGTGCCGTTGTTGCCTGGGTGGATGGGAGAGCCAGACCATGAACCATATCGAAAATCCGGCTGCGCCAGGCTGCGGGGATGATGGGTCTTTGCTGTCCGGTAGACACGTCGCAAAGATGTGGTGTCAGCGGGCCCGAATCATACGTCCTCCACGGCCGGGTAGTCGAAACCTGGGACCAAAGCATGGATGGCATTGATGACGGTGCGGGACAACGCATCTGCGACCCAATTACACTTGCCTGCGATGTGCTGGAGGTGTAGGCCAAGTGACGCTGCTGCCGGGATGACCAGGAATCAGACACCTTGGCAAAGGCAAACTTGAGTTGCTTGTCATCCCTGTGAAACCCCTGCCCTCAAGGAAGTAGCGGAAATGCCGGATGGCCAGGTAGAGCGCGAGGAGCTCCAGGCATCCGTAGGAACTCAAAGAGCCTGAACGGGGTGATGAGAGCCGTCTTGGGGATGTCGTCCTGGTGGACTGGAATCTGATGGTAGCCATGTACCAGGTCGATTTAGGAAAAAACCCTTGGCGCCGTCCAGACTGGCCGTGAAGTCCTGGATCCGAGGGACAGGTTACCAGTTGGCCGTTGTGACGTCATTGGGAAGGCAGTAGTCCCCACTGGGTCTTCAGACCCCAGACGCTTTGGGGACCATGTGAAGCGGGATGCCCACGGGCTGTCTGAGCGGCGCACTATGCCCATTTCCTCCATCCTGCGAAATTTGTCTTTGGCCAGTTGGTGCTTCTGGCTTGCCGCAGTAGCGACTATTGGCGGCCGGCCGAGGCGTTTCCTGGATGCGTGCAGGTTGGTCGGCATCGGCGGGCCTCGGAACCCCACCTTTGGTGGTAGTAGCATCACATACATTTGCCGGCGTCGCTCGTGGCCGGCCTCACTGCTGTGCCTTTGGTAGAAGCTGGGACCGGCCGCTTGACCCGACGCCACCTGGCTGATGGTGGCGCCACCCTGCTGTTTCGCCTGCCACAGCACATCAGCACAGGCAGCCAGCTATCGGGTGTTGGTGAAATCGGCATCCGCGAGGAGCAGGCGAATGTCATCAGGCATCTGCTCGAGAAAAACCTGTTTGAACAGGATGCAGGTCTTGTGTCCGTCCATCAAAGCGTGCATTTCATTCATAAGCACGGACGGCTTGCGGTCGCCTAGGCCATCCATGTGCAGGAGTCTGGCTGCCCTGTCGCGGCGGCTGAGACCGAAAGTGCGCAAGAGGAGCATTTTGAGGCCCTCGCACTTGCCGTCGGCTGGTGACTGGCGAAGGTAATCGATTAGGCGCCCGGCGGTGTCCTGGTCCATGGCACTGACCACATAGTAGTATTTGGTGGCATCGGCAGTGATCTGGCAATGTGGAACTAGGCTTCAGCCTGTTCAAACCACAAGCAGGGCTGTGATGTCCAGAAAGTGGGCAGTTTGATCAAAACTGCGTTCTGCTGATCTGGGTTGTCGGCTGCAAACATGATAAAATCCAAAATAGGACATTTTGGATCGTTGGGGTCACCACTGTAGAGGTCCACGTATTGTGTAAACACCATTTAATAATTAACCGCTACAGCCCCGTCGCTCACGAACGTATCAAGTTAATATGTAACTATTCCCGTGCCGTCGCTCGTGAGCACACACGGGTTAAACTACAACCGCCAAATCCTTTGTTCTCTAACCCCACGACGGCCCGCTCCTCTGACCGCGTAATTGGTCGGCCCAGATCATGCCCGGCCCACGCGAGAGTTCTAGCCCGACCAACGACAGTTCAATACCAAAATGGCTCAGCCCGCCACAAAGGCTTCTATTGACATTGCAACATTGTTTATCAATCACTAATATTCATTAATACATGAAGATTTTCAAAACCAGCAATGGGACATTTCGATAACTGCACAGAGGAAGATAATTTTATATTAAAATCGTTAGTTTCTGCTTAACAAGAAACAAAAATAAAGTTTCTGGACAGTTCTCAGGAACGGAAGCCTAATATAACCCCGGGACTACCCATATCCTTTTCTGAAGGACAAACTCAAAATATAAATAACTCTTCAATTAGCAGGTTTGACTGATATTTTGCTCAGTCCATCCTTTGTTTTTATTTCCATGGTTCATCATGTGTATTTATTTATATTTTAATAGTCATAGCTTTGGATGAACGTATTTGCCACAATTGTTTTAACTTATCAGTGACTGAGAATACAATGCAATGGGTTTCTGTTTTCCTTACCTCTTTTTCCAAGTACACCTTTTTATCATCAAGTGTATTATAAAGAGTGAAAAATTGTTTTGTTTCCTTGTGAGTTGCTGCAACTGCAACAAAACATATGGATACCAGAAAGAATTTAAAATCTAATTCGGGCAAATCCTTATCTATGTTTCAAATGTTTCACTGCAAAATATAATACACGTGGAATCCTTCAAAATAATCATTGGATTGTTTCACTAATTTAAATATAGAAAGTAATTTGAAATACTTATTCAGGTATGAATTTGGGTAAAATCCAGTTTAAAAGTAATAAAGCATGCACAAGATTTAGTCACACTGACAACTGTGACCCAATTGGCAGCAATCATGTCTTGGAGTCAGCTGGAGCCATATTCAAATTTTACTCAAGAGATTTGTATACAAAATTCTTAGCCAACACTCCAGTGTATTGGTTGATTGAGAAGCCATAATTTGGCTGAGACATTAAACAAAGATCACATTTCCAGATCGCTGTTAAAAAAAAACCCACAGCACCATCTTGACAAGCAGGGGGGGGGGGGGGGGTGGCCCCAGTGTATTACCCAATGCTTATACTTCAAGTATCAAGAGGCAGATTATCCAATCATTATTATGGTACTGTGGAGTATGCAGTGTTCAAATTTCCAGTGCATCTCTTATATTACACCGGTGAGTGTAGTTTAACTACCATCCCACTGGCTTTTAAATGATTTGGGTGATTCTGAGGGGGGACTCAAATAGCCTCACAAGTACAAGATGACCCAATTCTAAAACATGTAAAAAACTGAAAATTGAAAACACAAGTTGTTTTCAATTTTTATTAGCAAAATTAGGTTATTTTCCCATTTTCCCCTACTCTTAGTTATTGTATTTTATTTCACACACATATTATATTATATATCATATATATTTAATAATGGACCTATAGCTGTTCTGCAGAGCAAATTTTGTGAAGAAAAAAGAAAATTAGATCAAATACATACCTTGATTGTAGAGCTCAACAAATCGTCTCTGATATTGGGTCAATTCTGCCCTGCTTGGTACTTCATCAATTTTTCGTTGCAAAACAGCAATTTCTCTATTTCGTCGAGCCTGTATGCAAATGAACTATGATTTACCTTATTTTCAAACTGTTAATTTAATAGGCTATCCCACATAGCAAAACAGCATTGATGTTATAATGTGATTCTATAATTTGAATCAGTAATTTTAAGTTCAACATTGATAACTGACCACATTTAACCGAGGTAATCCTGGTTCAGTTTAATTTATTAAACCCCAAGAATGCAAATGCAGATTTTTTTTTTCAAATATACATCCATAAACCTAAACCCTTTTTGCAACTCAAACTTCCAGGTATCATACAAGGTTAATATTTTTAATCAGGCAATGTGCATAAGAGCATTCAGGTGTCTCAGGACAAAGCAAATAGCTGGTCCAGATTAACCTATTATATTACCCAACTGAGCAAATCATTTACGTGGATGACACACTGAAGCATCCCACAGTAAACTGCTTAATTTTGGAAATAATATCACAAATCTAGGTCACTGGGGGCAAAAATCAAAAAGCACAGTGGCAGAGTGGTTAAATAATTGAATTAACATCCAGAAGCATGGATTATTTATTCAGAAAAATGTTCAAATCCCACCCTGAGAGCTAGAATGAAATAAAACTTGCAACAGTAACTAACAAACCACTGTACAGTTGTAAACACCCTAGTGGTTCATTGATGAAGACACAAGAAACTGCAGATGCCGGAATCTTGAACATAAAACAAAGTGGTGGATTAACTCAGCTCACTAATGAACTCGTGGGATGAAAGTGTGCTATCCTCACTCTAACTGGCCTGTATGTGACTCTAGATCTGTAGTTCATTCACTCTGCTCAGCAACAACTATGGATGGACATTAAGTATCTGCATTGTTAGTATACCAATGTCCAATGAACAAACCGTGGACAAGAAACATCTTTCTCACCCACAACTACAAGATTTTGCAATAAGGAAATAATAAACACGTGTAAAACTGGGTACTGTATTTGCCCTTGCACTTCAAAGTGATTCGCTAAATATAAAGCAAATTTGTACGAGGCCGCATTAGAGAATATACATAAGAATTATGAAATCTGTTGAGTGTACTCGAGGGAGGGCCAGAGTGGGATTCTTTTATTGATGTTTAAAGAGCATTTCATTGCGAATGCACAAAATTATGAGAGGCCTAGGTAGAGTATTAAGACCAATTCCACTTTTGGCAATATTAGTAATAGACACAAATTTGAGAACATTGGTAAAGTTTGAGTTAAAACTTCAGTGTTTTAAGATAGATGCACCAGAGAAGACTTTTCATTAACATGTGTGTTTGAGAATTAATAATCCAAAATATTCTTACCAACAAGAGTCGTATTTTCTGAAGCTTATCTCGATCTTCTTTATACTGTTGTTCTATTAATTCACCGTGTTCCTAGTGGAAGATAAAAAGTGGAACAATTTAAATAAACAGGCTTTGATAGATCATTCTCTCATACAGTATCCCAAAAACGCCTTAAAATAGTCTTATTATATTCAAACAAGTTACTTCATAATTACATGAAGTAGATCACTAATACACCAATTAAAAAGGCATTCATAAGAACTTGCACTTTTCTAGAACTAGTAGGGAAAGAAATTGAATTATTTAGGATTGCTCCTGTTGAATAACCAGCAGCATGACAGTTTAAATAACAGTTACAAACTGTACATTACTGTAGAAAATGACAATTCTTTTTAATTGGAGGACAAATGTGACAAAGACCATTATTAAAAAAAGGACTGATAAAGTAGCAATACCCTCAAGATCATGGGCCATGTTGATTTCAGTACTTATGTGCAAAAAATGAATGGAAAATTCAAACTGGGCATCTCCATTTTCTCAGGGTATTGCTACTTTATCAGTCCTTTCTCATGTTCATCATTACAAATCTACTTTGATATTAGAATGATTATTTATTGATTTATTAGCATATTTATGATAGTACAATGTACCTTTACTTCAGCTTCCTCATTCCCAGCTACACTCTTGAGGTTTTCAATATTCTGTTGCAATCGGGCCATCTCCTCCTGCAATAAGTAACTCAAAATATAATGTAAACTGTCTCAAATTAAGCTGTAAAATTCTTCAGCCTTTCCTGATTTTATTTTAGATTTCCAGCATCTGTAATTTTTTTATTTCCACAAAAAGAAATACTGGGTCGATATTGAATATGGCACTTGGGACTGGAATGGCAGACATAACCTAATTGGTTGGTCCTACTCGAATTAAACAACCTTAAAAAAAACAAGCTGGTTTATACTACAGAAAGACGAGGATTGTTTGATGTTGCTGGACAGAAAGTAGGAAGGAGTATATAATGATCTGACACGATGAAATTTTATGACTGCATGGATTCAGGAAGAGAAGGTTTATTGTTATCAATACTCAAACTTAAAAATCACACATTTAGAAAATAAGTTATACAGCAGAGGAATAAGCCATTTGGCCCATGGTATTCGTACCATCAAAAGCACCTATATAACTAATCCCATTTTCCTGCATATCCCTATCAGTAACCCAAGGCTCCACCACTGCCAATTCTCCTGCCAACCAACTCTACTCGAAGAAAGTTACACTGGTCAGATAACCTAAGGGTAACTCACACAGTGCAATACAAACAATGCAAATGTCACATACAGCACCAATGATCAAAATCAAATCTGGGTTTCAGAAGCCATGAAGCAGCACTACGAACTGACAATGTAAGAAACCTGTCACCCCATTTAATAATGATATACTGCTAAGCTAATCTTATCATTTTCTGGAAAAGTATACATAGTAATTTAAGTATAGTTAAGTTTAATAAAAATACGTTTCTGCTTTAGACTGCAAGTACCACAAGAACAAGCTACTTAAACTTTACAGAGTAATTGGGGTCAAATAATTCAGGATAAAGCACTCAATCTAGTACTACTTTGACAAAGCCATTAAAGACTTGCAGAATGGGGGCCAAGGGGGGGAGGGGGAGAAGAAGAAGGCATGGCAATGATATAAAATAAAAGGGAATTCTGCTTTTTTAAGGATAGAAATAGTAAGATTTACGCAATTTAGGCATGTTATTTTTGTGTCTTATCATTCTATAATCATACTGAAGTACATTCTTACCCTGCAATGATTCCTAAACTGTTGTTCTTGATCCTTTAGACCTTCATTCATTGTCACCAATTCTCTCAGCTTTTCTAGGATGCTATGTAATACAGGTGCTTGTATTAGAATCAGTGCAGAAATAAAAACTTGCAATAAATACAGAGGTCAGTAAATGTTGAAATAGGTCCTCTCGTTTACTATGAAAATGATGGATCCTACGAACACAACTTGGTATATAACATGCTGGAGTGAAAACTATTTTAACACAATACATTTATATAAAGCTGCGTAAAAAGAATTAAAACAGGGACAACTAAAGGAAAATATGCACAATATTAGAATTGATTAATAATTTGAGTTCATTTTTGATCTTTTTCTTATGATAATATTGTTTAAGATAATGAAACACAAATGCAAGTTGTTCCAAAAAAGTCAGATCACCGGGCAGTGATAATTTTGGAATATATATTTGTATTTATCATTTGTAGCAATGCAATCTTAATATATTAGATCAAATAGGGCCCAGTCAGGTATACTGTGCAGTAATGGATTTAGTACTCTTGAGCATTCTGTTTCTAAACAAAAAAAAAAGTCCCTTTAATAAAAAAGCACAAGTAGACTTAGAAATTTGATTTTTTATAGAATACAGATTGTGGAACAAAAAGGTAAACTTTACATTGTGAAAGGATGAAACAAATTAGACATTTCTCAGAGGGGGCTGCAATTGTTTTGACGGGAAAAACAAAATCAAGGCCCTTTCAACTTAATCTGCTAAATTTAGGATAGAAATTAGAACATTAGGATCAAACATTATATTTTCCCTAATAAACTTATGTATGCAAAATACTGGGACAGAGCATTTCAAGTTTTTTAAATGTTTTTTTTAAATAACAATCTTTAGGATCAAGGCTGATATCCATGAGAAGTAAAAACTACAATAAATGTGGCACCTAATACAAGATCTTACAAAAGGTCATCTTGCTGAAATGTTAATCCCTTCTTTTTTTGCTGTTGGTTGACTAACTTTTTATATTATCTTACTTCAAAATATTTTAGTATTATTGTACATTGTAACGGACAAAGCTGACTACCAGCCTTTGTTAAGCTTTCCCATGAATATAGAATAAAAAGTGAGGAAATGTTTCCTTTGAAGATTAAATGATTTGGTCTGAATGAACAAGTGGAGTGAATGCAAACTGCCATCAGCATTTCAAACTGTCATTGTAATCTAATTCTTAAACTTAGCCAAACTTTGTGTTTGAAGAACTAAAGATCTCACCTAATTGATTATTTCTCAGGTTTGAGCTTGATTCCATACGCTCCTTATACCTTTATTTTCTAGTAAGATAAATTCTGATGCCTGTATGAATTACAATGCTGGAAGGTTTGTTTAATGTTTTGATTTTCTAAGCCTCTCATTGTATTTCCATTTATTTGCAGAAGACATATGCAAGAAACATAACACAAAGCTACCGACAAGGCTTTTTATCTCTTTCAACTAGTTATTTTTCTATCTCTTAATTTTATTTTGACACTTTATTCCATTATTCCAATTTTATCAGACAAATTAATTATCCCAAAGGATACAACATTTTCAATTTAGTAATTTATTAAAGAACTAATATATCTGTTGATATCTTAAGGGTCTCAAATGCTGCCTTTCCAGTATTTGCAAAATCCAGAAGACTGAATTATATATATAGTCCAAATCCTATTTACCTGGAATCAGCTTCAGATTCCACAGCTTCGAGGTTCGCCAGTTCCTTATCCAGTTTCTGCCCATAATTCATAACCTGAAAATACAAAATCAAGCAAGATAATAAGAGCAAAATACTCTGAAAGTTGGAAGTACAGAAAGTCAACATTTCTATGCCCTTCTTGCCAAAGATAACAGAATCACTATGTTCTAGGCATGAAAGTAAACTACAAACTGGAGGCCATCTAATTAGTGTGTAGAAAAATAAATTTGATAGGGATATTAAAAGGTGACATTGTAAGCAAAAGCTAAATACTGCAGAAAGCAATCAGCAACTAGGCCTGCTCTGACATTCAGCAAGATCAAAGGTAATCATCTACCTCGCCACCATTTTCCTGCCCCATCTCCATATCCCAGTTCCTCCATCATCAGGAAACCTATTGCTCTCAATTGAATGCAATCAATGACATACCAGAATTTTCGTATCACTGAACTCACCTTCCCCCCAGTAGCATCATTTGAATTCCTCGCCTTCAAAACCCTTTCCTCCATGACAGTCATCCTCATTTACCGGCCACCTAAACCAAACCCCTCCTTCCTATCTGACTTCACTGAACTCCTCACACTTGCCTCATCCCTCTCCTCACGTCTGCTACTACTTGGTGACTTAAATATTCACATGGACTCCCCCACCTGCAAGCTCGCATCTGAATTCGCCTTTTTACTGGACAACTTCTCTCTCTCTCAGCACGTCACCTTTCCCACCCATGACAAAGGTCACATCCTTGATCTGGTCTGCTCCATAAATCAACCGGTACTCGACCTCCATCCTTGCCTCTTCCCCCTCTCTGATCATAAGCTTATACGGTTCACCATCCCTTCTCCGACACCTCGCCCCCGCTTCCTCCGAGAAATCACCTTCCGGAATCTAAAATCCATTGATCCCCTCCATCTCTCTGACCTGCTCTCCACCACTCTCCCACTGGACTCAACCCCCATCTCACCTGATGATCTCACAAACCATCTCAACTCCACCTTGTCTACCTCCCTCAACACTCTGGCCCCCCTCAAAACAAGAACCGTAACTTTCAACACATCCTCACCCTGGTACACACCTGCACTTCGTAAACTGAAACAGACTGGTCGCCAACTCGAACGACTAATAAAGAAATCATCTCTCACAGTCCACCTTGAAGCTTACAAACTCCACCTCACTGACTACAAAGATGCCCTCATTGCTGCAAAATCTGCCTACCTCTCCTCCATATTCACCGATCCCTGCCTAAACCACAGAACCCTCTTCTCCACAGTGGGCAACCTCCTCAAGCCTCGAGCCAACACTCTCCCTACCTCTACTCCGGATCTCTGCAACTCATTCCTCCACTTTTTCGCTGATAAAATCAGCACCATCTATCAATCTTTATCCCCTGTACCCGACTCCCCAGCATCTACTCCACCACCTACCACGGCCCCTCCTTTCAACATCTCCACTGACCTCCTTACCCCTCCTCCACACTGCTTCCTCTCCCAGTTTGACCTGGTCACCCCTATTGAAATCTCCAAACTCATCAGCTCTTCCAAACCCACCACCTGCTCCCTCGACCCTCTCCCCACTCCCCTGTTGAAGTCCTGCCTCCCCGTACTCTGCCCCTACCTCACTAATCTCTTCAACTCCTCATTGTCCCAAGGAATTGTCCCCTCCGCTTTCAAAACTGCTGCCGTTACACCAATCCTAAAGAAACCTGGTCTTGATCCCTCCTCTCTCATTAACTACCGCCCAATCTCAAACCTCCCCTTCCTTTCAAAAACCCTGGAGCGTATCGTTGCGTCGCAACTTCATTCCCACCTCCTTGCGTATAACCTACTTGAACCCCTCCAATCTGGCTTTCGCCCCCTCCATAGCACAGAAACTGCTCTCCTCAAAGTCCTCAACGACCTCCTCACCTCTGCTGACACTGGTTCCCTCAACATCCTCATCCTCCTCGACCTGAGCGCAGCCTTCGATACAGTGAACCATAACATCCTGCTCACCAGACTCAAGGACCTCGGCATTGAAGGCTCTGCACTCAGCTGGCTCCGTTCCTACCTTTCCAACAGATCCCACTTCATCTCTCTCCACAACCACACCTCTGCTACAGCCGCAGTCACTCAAGGCGTTCCCCAAGGCTCCGTACTCGGCCCCCTCCTCTTCATCATCTACATCCTCCCCCTTGGTCAGATACTCCGCCACTTCAATCTGGACTTCCACTGTTACGCTGATGACACCCAGATTTACCTTGGCACCAAATCCCCCCACAACCCCCCCCTCTCCCATATCAACTCCTGTTTGTCAGCTATAAAAACCTGGATGCAACATAATTTCCTCAAACTCAACAGCGATAAGACAGAATTCCTCCTCATAGGCTCCAAAGCCACACTCAGCAAAATCAATAACCCCACTCTCACCATCGACGGCACCACTGTCTCCCCATCTCCCCAGGCCCGCAACCTTGGCGTGATCTTTGATTCCACCCTCTCCCTTGAGCCTCACATCCGCCATGTCATTAAAACCTCCTTCTTTCATCTCCGCAACATCGCCAAACTCAGACCCTCTCTCACTCCGCCTGCTGCTGAAAGACTCATCCATGCCTTCATCTCCTCCCGACTGGACTATTGCAACTCACTTCTCCTTGGCATCAGCTCCACCTACATCAACCGACTCCAACTGGTCCAGAACGCAGCCGCCCGACTCATCACCCACACCAAATCCTGGCATCACATCACTCCAGTCCTCAAAAAACTTCACTGGCTTCCCATCTCCCACCGGATCACCTACAAAATCCTGGTCCTCACCTACAAAGCCCTCCACCATCTGGCCCCCACATATCTCATTGACCTCCTCTCCCCCTACCAACCCTCACGGTCCCTCAGATCCACATCAGCCGGTCTCCTCTCCATCCACAAGTCCAACCTCCGCAGTTTTGGGGACAGAGCCTTCTCCAGGGCAGCTCCCAGGCTCTGGAACTCCCTCCCCCAACTGATCCGCAATTCCGTGTCCCTCCCCATCTTCCAGTCCCGCCTCAAGACCCATCTCTTCACCTCTGCCTATCCTTAGCCCCACGTCCCCGTCCCTTTTCATCTGTGCATTAATTGCCTCATGCTGTGTTTTGTATTGAATTCTGTCTTTACTTTGTGTACTAGTCATGTCTCTACTATTTATTTCATTCCCCTTACATGTTTTTCCTATACATGCTCAATTTTTGTAAGGTGTCCTTGAGACTCTTGATAGGCGCCCATAAATAAAATGTATTATTATTATTATTATACTTCACAGCCCTCTTGGGTAGAGTCACCTCCCTTTTTTAGTAAAGATTTTTCTCATTTGTCCTGCAGAGCTTGGCTCCTTTTGAAACTGTGACCCTTTCAGGGGAAAACAGTCAGAGACACTCAGTGCTGAAACATGCCTGCGGCCCATCATATTCACACCAACCAGTGTGCACTCTTGCACCAATCCCATCTTCGGCTCTTGGCTTATTTCTTTCTGGGCCTAAGCCTGGACACTAGTTAAATGCTGCCAGTGAACCTGCTTCAACCACTCTCTTGATCATTGCACTGCAGGTACTCGCCACTCTTTGGGAGGAAAAGGACCCCTTCATATACCCTCTGAATCTCTTCTCTCATCATAAAAATAATGTCCTTTGTTTATCTCTGATGTAGGGAAAGGTTTCCTACAGTCGAGCCTATCTATGCTTCTCCTATATACCCCTTTGTATACCTCAGTTGTGTCCCCTCTTAATCACCTCCACTTCAAGGACAACATACCTAGCTTCCCAGTCTCTCTTCATAACTGAAACATTCCATCCCAGACAACATCCTGATGAATCTCTTTTGCACTCATACTATCAATATCACATCTTCCTATAGTGGGTGAGGATATGTCATACATGGGTAAAAGGGACTAGCGTAGATGGATACTCTACGAGTTGCGTTGAAGGGCCTGTTGCAGCACGCTGTATGACTATGAGTAGGAAAGAACTGCAAATGCTGGTTCAAATCGAAGGTGGACACAAAATGCTGGAGTAACTCAGCGGTACAGGCAGCATCTCTGCAATCCTTCTCTACAGAGATGGCTGCCTTTCCCGCTGAGTTACTCCAGCATTTTGTGTCTACCTGTGTATGATTATGACTCTGGTGTGGTGCCCAAAGCTACAAGCAACACTGCAGTTGAGGTATAACCAACGTTTTATAAAGTTGGAGCATAATTCCTCTGCTTTTGTATCCAATCCCACACCTATATGCCATATGCATGTAATCTCCTTGTGCTGCCATCTTCAAGGATCTCTGGACGTACTTCAAGGTCCCTTTGTTCATCAATGTCACCAAGACCCTGCAGCGTATTTCACCACTGATATTATTCTCTAACCACGAATGCTCTCCACAACAACGGCAGTCTTCATGACTTCTGTAAACTTAAACATCTTCCCCATATTAATCCTGTTGAGTAGGCTTCGGCCCATCTGAAATTATTACCACCTTATTTTTAAATATCCATTTTAAGGATTGGTTGCCACTAACAAGGCCAGCATTTATTGCTCATCCCTGGTAGTCCTTGATAATGTAATGGCAAACTGCTTTCTTGACTATCACAAGTAGATGCCAATGTTGTAATAGTACTGGAATAACTTGGCTGGAGATGTAATTAGTTCTGTAGCACATGTCTTCAATAATATGGGCGGGATGCTGGGTGGTCCTGTAGTCTGCTGCATCCAATGCTCTCAGCCTCTTTTCGATATCATGTAGAGTGAATTGATTGGCTGGAGATGGGGCGACCAGAAATGCAAACAATACTCCAAATGTGGCCTAAGCAAAGTTTTATAAAGCTGCAACATGACTGACACTTATCAGTCGGGGCACTGAATATAAAAGTAAGCAGGCCATATACTTTCTTTAGCACTCAATCGACTTGTGATGCTACCTTTAGGGAGCTATGGAATTGGACTTCAAAATCCTTTTCTTACATCAATGCTGTTAAAGGTCCTTTTCTTTTACATTCAACAGTGCATTATCTCACATTTGCTCAGATTAAACTATATCTGCTATTTACAACACACACTCTGTCTTCTATGTGCAAGTTATTTAGCAAATGTCCAGATACTTTGCTTCCATACATACAAAATAAAATCATACCTCCACCAGTTTCTTTTTCTCTTCCTCACATGTAGCCTGGATCTCACTGTATTTAACTTGCAGCTAATAAAAAAGTGGTAAAGGGTATATCAATATAAGTGACCTCTATTTAGTTGTATCTTTATAATGAGTATTCTCAGAGTTTATAGTTCCATTTTAATGTCAGTTGAAATCCAACTTGTTGCACAAGGTTGCATCATGGCCTGGTTCGGCAACTTGAACGCACAGGAGTAAAGACGACTGCAAACAGTGGTCAACACTGTCTAGTCCATCACGGCTACTGACTTCCCCACCCTGATGGCTGTAGGGAAAAAGCCGTTCCTGAGCCTGGATATTAGTTATCAGGCTCCTATATCTTCTTCCCTATGACAGGAGTGTTACAGTGGTGCAAGACATTGGTGAGGCTGTATTTGGAGAAATTTGTTCTATTTTGGTCACCCTGCTATAGGAAGGGTGTTATTAATTTGGAAGGAGTGCAGAGAAGATTTGCAAGGATGTCGCCAGGATTCGAGGGCCTAAGCTTTAGGGAAAGTTTGAGAAGGCTAGGACTTTAAATACTTCAGTTCAGCCTTCAACACGATAGTCCCCACCAGACTGGCCGGGAAGCTACTGGAATTAGGGCTCAACACCCCCCTGTGTGCCTGGGCCCTGGACTTTCTCACCGCCAGGCCCCAGGTAGTCAAGATGGGAGGGAATGCATCGAAGTCCCTCACCCTGAGCACAGGATCGCCCCAGGGTTGCGTCCTCAGCCTATTGTACTCCCTGTACACACATGACTGTGTGGCTAGGTTCAGCTCCAACTCAATAATTAAGTTTGCTGATGACACTGTGGTGGTGGGCCTGATCTCAGACAACGATGAGAAGGCCTACCGAGAGGAGGTGGCTGATCTAGCACTCTGGTGCCAGGACAACAGCCTCCTCTTGAACATCAAAAAAACTAAGGAGCTGATCGTGGACTTTAGGAGGGCACATCATCCGAGGACGTACACACCATTGAGGATAAATGGGGATACTGTGGATAGGGTGAGCTGTTTTAAATATCTGGGAGTCCACATCTCTGAGGATATGACATGGACATCACACGCCACAGCACTCGTGAGTAAGGCAAGGCAGCGCCTTTACCACCTCAGGCAATTGAGGAAATTCAGAGTGTCTACGAGGATCCTCCAGTGCTTCTACTCAGCGGCTGTGGAAAGCATCTTGTCCGGAAATATTACCATCTGGTTTGGGAATTGCTCTGCCCAGGACAAGAAGGCTTTGCAGAGAGTAGTGCGTTCGGCCGAACGCACTATGGGATCTTCACTCGCCCCCCTGCAGGAACTATACATCAGGAGGTGCAACTCCAGAGCCAATAAAATCATGGGAGACCCCTTCCACCCATGCAACGGACTGTTCCAGCTGCTAGGGTCAGGCAAACGCCTCCGTTGCCATGCTGTGAGAACGGAGAGGTTGAGAAGGAGTTTCTTCCCAGAGGTCATTCGGACTGTAAACTCCTATCTCACCAGGGACTAACTTTACTGAACGTTTTTCCTTCCAATATTTAATATGTAAAAGAATATGTGTGTGTTTACGATTGTGTTTATAGTTTGTTTGGTCGTTTGTTTGTTTGTCTTTTTGCACAAAGTCTGCGAGCATTGCCACTTTTCATTTCACTGCACATCTCGTATGTGTATGTGACGAATAAACTTGAGTGCAGAAAACTGAGGTGTGATCTTACTGTGTATAAAATCATGAGGGAGATATAGTGAATGCAGTGACTTTTATCCAGTTTAGGCGAGTCAGTTGTAAATCAAAACATACTAGAAACTACATAAAGGAGAATGTGTTGCAGCATTCTAATTGTTTTTTTTGATTTTGAGTAATTTCCACTTTAGTTTTGATGAAAATACAGAGCTTATTATGAAGAGGAAAAAATCTCTCTCCAAACTGTGAGAAAGTTTCATTTATTTACCTCTTCCAACTGTTTTGATTTTTGCAAGATTTGTTTATTGAGAGACGCAATTTGTCTTCGATACTGTTGAGCAGCTCCAAGCCGCTCAGGACGATCTTCAGCTGAAAGCTCTGATTGCTGCAAGTGTAAATTGTATTTTTAAAAGCAGTAGATCTCTTCATTGTATAACAAGTACAACAAGGTGGGTATAGCAGGCAGGGGGGGCAAAAGAGCAGGCAGTGTTAAATCTATTTTATTTTTGTGATCAAATTGCTGCAGTGAAACTCAAAACCAAAACATTGATCGAGGGGTACATACATGTTCACAACTAAGTCAAGATTGCCACTATGTCTTGAGTCGTAGGTCAAAGCTCCAGGTAAAATGTATAATGATCTCGGGAAGGGAAAATCCTCCACCTTTGCTGACTGTGCAGCTGTGACGTCAGTCAGAAAATAGAAACAAAATTAATTGCAGGAGATTTGGTACTAAATGCCAATATATTTGTTCACTAGATTGATACCTGACTTGGCTGCATTGATATTTGACGAGAGATTGGGCCAGTTCATCTTATATTTACTAGACATAGTAGTAAAGAAGAATGAGGAGTCTTGTAGAAACATGGAAAAAACTAATAGAACAGAAGAGATGCTAGAAAGATGTTCTGAGGAGTCCAGGACCAAGGGATAAGGAATAAGCCAATGAGATGAAGAATATAGATTCAAAAAGTCAGGGATTGTCCTTAGGGCTAGATGGGTTTAAAGGAAAATGGAAAGAAAGTTGAAATGGGGTACTGATTTCGATGATCAGCCACAAATGGCATGGCAGGTTTAAAGGATCAAACAAATCACAATTTAATCTTTCTCCATCCCTCTCTTCCCCGTAGTTCTACAATCCCAACTGACAAAGAAGCCAACCGCGAAGGACTAAAACTACAACTTATCAATCATTTAATCATTTTCAAACTTTTAATGAACTTGTCACTCATCAATTTTGCAATTTATATTACAATGTTCTGTGCAGGTTGACCAAACTTAAATTATAACCCCTTGATAATCAAAGTATTGACTTTGAAGTACATTGGAATGTCAGGCAGATGCAATAACTTCTTACCTTCTCAGCGTATTCTGATGCAATCTGCTTAATTTCTTCTGACTGTAGTCCTACTATATGACCCACTGAACTTGCGGTCAATTTTCCCTGAATCAAAAATATGAAGCAAACATTAAGCAAAGGTTCAAAGTTTAGAATGATGATATCACTTTCCTCACATTCGTCAGTTGATGCTTTCAGATAACGACAACAGAAACGCATAAATGATTACACATGCTGGCTTTAAACATGCAGGTACACTTTCAGTAACATTATATACTGTAGCATCATCAAGATGAGGAAGAGTGCGTTGTTTTTACTAACTAAAATAATGTACCATCCTAAATTGAGCATATCTTTGAGGTAAAGCGAGTGCATAGTCATGCTGTCAAATATTACGGGGCAGGTGTATCCTGATATAAAACTCATTCATGGCATAGTTTCCAATAGCTTCCAGTGATCATGGTCAAGTGTATTTTTAAAATGTTGGGAAGAGAGGAAGGGTTAACTACAGAATGAACAATATGGGCCACTCTTGTTTTGAGATCTGTATGCAGCAACATAATTCCTACCATGTCAGTCCTATGGTAGCAACAATCTGAGGGAATCTTGTTTGATATAAAAGGCAATTATATCCAGGAATATTTGTCAAATTCTTCAGATTAGAAATCATTAACACAATATGACACTATATATGAAATTACAAAGAATCGAACAATAACAGATATTCAATATTGAGAAATAGCACTTCAAATTTGAAAAGGTACATTAAAATGGTTGGTTGAAAGGTAACAAATTAAAAAGGGGTTGAATTTGGGCAGGTAATTCTATGCAAAATGCATTGGAGACCATTATAGCAGCCACATTACAGATCAGGACTGTGGCTCTAAAGTCATCCTGAATTGAGTGGGATTAAAATATATCCATGGCAGATATAGTGAACTTCACAATTATAATATCATTCTTTAAAGTCAAGCACAAAAATCCAAAAGAGTATGCCACTTAAGTGATATCTCATAGAGGTTGTAAAGAAATAAGGGAAGGAATATTCCACTTGTTGTAGTCCATGACAGAACAAATAGTAAAGGAGGGAAAAGGAAATCAAGTCCTGAAAAGAGCAACTTCAATTAGACTCATTGAAAAAATAGAGCTAACGGTACTATCTTCTTTTCAAGGTACACTAGAACCAGTTCCAGGATAGGAAGGAGCTGTAGCAATACGTGTGCTCGCTGACTAACAGGAAGGAACTATCTTATTTGAAAGTTTAAACAGGGTGGCAGCAAAAGTGTTAAATTTGTAAGGAGAAGGATCTACCAGAACCAATTATAAAACAGTCCAATTATAAAAACAGGGCAAGCATGAAAAGCATAAGATTTTGTGGGGATACTGATTAAGCAAAGAGGGTTTATAGATTAAAACTCTTGAAAAATATTAGCCATAAAAAGGGACAATCCTACTAAAAATGAGCTAAATTATCTTCGAGTAATTTAATGTCTGTAATACAATTTGGAAACTGGAGGCAATCATATGTGGCCTGGAATCAAAGCAAAAATCATGAAGACACTGAGGACAGCAAAAAAAGACTAGGAATTAAACATGAACAAAATAGAAAAAATGGACGAAATAGAAAAAAGCAAGGTGGTGTAGTTGTACTTAAAAAGGCAGGCATGAGAGGAAAAAATGAAAAAAAGAGGAAGAGAGATGGGGGTCCAGGTAGGGTTCCGAGGGGCAATGCCCCTGGCGGGAGTAAAAGGGCGTGGCGCCCCTTTTATGCAGACATTTTTTGATAATTGTACCTTGAAATGACACTTTCTTGCCTGTTCACCCTTAATTTATACTGGGTTTTTTTATTGTACCTTAAAATAACACATTTTACTTGCTTGTCACTTCTTTATTTACACAGGAAATTTGTGATAATCATACCTCAAAATGACACTAACTCCTTGCTTGTTTACACTCAAGTCATATTGAAAATATTTTATGTTACCTACGCCTACTTGTAACATATACCTGTCCCTTGCTCGTTTACTCTAATTAGGGAAAAGTAACCTTTATACAGGACATTTTTGATAATGTTTTGTTAATTATACCTTGAAATGACACCATTTCCTTACATGTTCATCCTTAATTTATACTGCAATTTTTTTATTTTTTTATTGCACCTTACAATAACACATTTAACCTGAATGAATCAGGTAAAAAAAAAAAAGAACATTGTAGGTCTGACATACAAACTCTTGAATGCAGTGCGAGCGTTGGGTACATAACTGTGCTCCCCGCCCCAGGGAGAAAAACCGCTACTCTACATGTGCGGAGCTGAGCGCTAGCCATAGAGATGCGCATGCAAAGACTGTCGGCCCGCACCCACGTACAAACTTTCCGCTAAAATAGACTCCGCGGATTTTTTGATTTTTTTTAAAACCGAATTTCAATATCTGCGGAGAACTCTCATGCCTGAAAAGGGTCAAACAGGAAAATGACCAGAGCCAGGCGGAGTTTGCCATCAATTTGACAACTTCAATCTTTTTAGTGTGTCTAAAAGATAGTTTAATTGATAAAAGTAGAATTGTACAAACATTTATAATAACATTAAATTCCAACTAACTATATTTACACATTCCTCATTGGTTTTACTAGACAGTACAGAAGACATGAAAAGTAGGGAGATAATTTAATGCTACAACTACAACAGTGATTCTGAACACTGGAGGATTCTGGATGAAAATATAATAGGGGAAGTATTTTTAAATCTGAGATTATGAGAATGCAAGTCAAATTTAAATAAAGCACCAGCTACACGTTAGCATTGGAGACAAAAAAATGAAAAGGATATAGCATTTTAGTTGGCATTAAAAAAAAACAGATAATCACCATCTTTTGTTAAATTTGTCTCAAGTTTCCATCACTTGGCAACAAATTGGGACAAATATTGAAAATGTTAATGTTGTTAAATGATGGATTGCCTAGTCTTTAAAAGGGTTACCAGTTGCTTAAAAGGGTTACCAGTTGCTTTTCATCACAAAAATTCTAAAAGTGCAAAAAACCTTAAAATAGTCTTCTGCTTGCAACCCGTTCACAAAAATCAGGGTACTTAATTGTATCTGTATCTTGCAAGCAGAATCATGAATGCTTCGCCTAGAGCATTCCTAATCTATACCTCTTCTGTTGCCATTGCTGCCATTCCAGTCATCAATGTCTTAATGCGAAGCTAATTGGAAAAATGGAAATTTTAATATGGTTAAAGATGAAAAGTTTCAGAATAAGCAATAATTTTCTACATTAGGAAGTTCAAAATGTTTATGAATCATCTCAATATTCTAAATGTTACATTTGAATGCAATTCAACTTGCTCATTATGCCAATATTCACAATGATCATTCACCATACATTAGTCTTAAAATACCGTGCATTTGTAAATAAGCTCTTCTAAGCTTCCCCCCCCAGTCTCGTTCAGTCAATAAAACACTGATTCAACCGCTGGAACAACTAATCTTCATTTTTGGAATGCACAACAAATTCCTCTATACAATACCTAAACCACCGCGGGTTCGATCCTTGTATCTGCCTAGCCAAGCCCTTCAGCCTCGTGCAAGCAGAAACACTCCAAAAGGTCACGCAGTCCCAAGCGCTCTTCCAGAAGATCGACAAAGGACCTTGTGGGGGCTGCCTTTTATAGGTCCCCGAACCTTGAGGGGCCGAACTACAGAGGGGTGGTCTATTTACAATCCAATCAAACATATTAATTACAATACATTATTGACAGTTACCCAGACCAATAACAAAATCTCCCTTACATTGTTGCAGGAGAAGCTTCCAGAAGAAGCTAACTTGAATAATGCAACATTTAATGCAACACTGCCTTCCATCACAGTGAGGAGGAGATTCGCTGTGATGGATGTATGTGTGGATTGTGTTGGTGTGTCTTGGTTCTTTTCTGGTTGTATGACTGCAGAACCCAAATTTCGTTTGAACTTCATGTGAGGTTCAAATGACAAATAAACGGTATTGTATTGTATTGTATTGTATTTAGCATCATTCAGAAGCTTGTCTTATTTCTGCAGAGCACATCAGACTTGACCAAAATGGCCTAACAATACACGAGTCCTTTACTAAATTTTGGTGCTATGGCTGCTCTATTTTAGCCAGGATTAACAAATTTTGATAGGTAATAGTCTGGCCAGGGTTGTAATATGATTAAATTCCTATAAACTGTAAAGCAAGCATCACTTCCACACTCAGCTTTCATATATCCATATATTTTCCACACATATCATTATTTATTTCCTCTGCTTCCAAAAGAACTGCAACTATAGCAATAATTAAAAGCAAGCCCCACATCTATAAACATAATTATTTAATTTTTAGCTGCCGTGGCAATGTACAAAGAATTGTGCACATGCAACCAAATAACTGAGTTGGGTAGCTGCAATGCTGTTGCAAACCTAGATTGAATTTGCATTTGTAGTAGTTTGCAGAACAACTTGCTGCAGTAGAATGTTAATATCATACATCAGGAGATACAATGTGAGTGTTTAAGTCAAAGTTCAATTTCTTCCATAATATTATATTTCAAAAGTTATTGTTCTAAGATTCATTCAGGAATTTTCTTCTCATCTTGAGAACATTATGGTTTTAAGCAGCTAGCTATTTTCTTCTTCAATCATTTTGGTCAAAAACAGATGAAAGATTTCAGTTATAATTAATGGTTCTAAAAGAAATTTTATTTTGACACTGCCTACTCATTACAAGCTGTCAATTTACATTGACTATGGGCAATTCTAATTTGCTTATGTCAATATCCTTCTCAAAGGCTAGTCAACAAATTCCAGGATGTACCTCAAGTCCTGATGTACTATATTTTAATTGCACAGTTCAAGGTTTAAAAAGGAAATAATTTCATCCAAATTCTATTCTCTCATAATATTGGCTTTTTAAAGAAATATTCCTAAACTGCTCCCCATTTAAAAAATATTTTAGGATTAGTAACCTGAAATATATGCAAATTGGAAAACCAATGGCCCATACTTTGAACTGGCATCCCACAAGTTGCGGAGCAATATAATATACAAACAGAAAAAGGTAAATATTTCAGGATCTCTCATTATAAAATTGAACGTGTTCTTATCTACCTCTTCAGCAGCCTCCAGATCATCTTCAGAGAGTTTAGTAATTTCAGCTGCCAACCCTGTTGGCAAGATGCCTTTTTTGTCTTCAGTCTGTAATCCCATGTTGAAAAATAAAAAATTATGTAGATTACCACAAATTTCTTCAAAATTACTGTAACAACTGCGAAGCACTAGAATGCCATCCAGGTTTTGGGGTGTTAACACACTTTTACATGTAACACGTTTGAACAAATGTGAACATTTAATACAAAGAGGAAATAGTGAATAATAAGAAACAACATCTCCAAAACTGTTTTATAAAGATATATCACTAACATCATAATTAATTATTGTACCCAATATTCTATGGTAATGAGCATAAATTAACACAGATTTTCAAGAACCTCTGGTTGTAATACTTATTAATTTCAGGTTTAGGTTAATTATTGTTACATGTACTAGGGTACAGTGAAAACTTTGCTTTGCATGCTATTCAAACAGGTCAGATACACCATACATAGATACAATTAGTTCAAACTAAAGTATAATAGATACAGCAATGGGGAAGATACAGAGTGCAGAATATAATTCTCAGCATTGTAGCGCGCGAGTTCTTTAGACTAAGACCAATGTCCTCAATGGGGTAGAGGTGAATCGAACAGTACCCTAGTTTACGGAGGGATCGTTCAGAAATTTGATAACAGAGGGGAAGAAGCGGTTTCAGAGTCTGGCGGTGTGCGCTGTCAAGCTTCTCTAACTTCTCCTGGACAGAAGCAGGGAGAAAGAGGAATGACCGGGGTGGGACACGTCTGCTGCTTTTCCGTGCCAGCAAAATGTAGATTGAGTAAATGTTAGGAAGTCTTGGTCTGTGTAATGGATTGGGCTATATCTTCAACTCCCTGCAATTTCTCTGCAATTTCTTGCAGTCTTGGAAAGAACAGTTCCCAAACCGAGCTGTGATGCAACCCGACAGTATCCTTTCTATGGTGCATCTGTACAAATACGTAAGAGTCACTGGAGATGTGCCAAATTTCCTCAGTCTCCTCAGGAACATAGGCGTGGTGTGCATTCTTGGCTTTCGCACCAATGTGGTTGGTCCACGACAGATTATTGGTAATATTAAAGCCAAGGAACTTGAAGCTCTCCACCATTTCCACATCCGCATCATTTATAAGGATTGGGGCATATACTCCACCATGCTTCCTGAAGTCAATAACTAGCTCATTCGTCTTGTTGACATTGAGGGAGATGTTATTGTCCTGGCACCATGTCACTAAGTTCTCCTTCCTTACTCTGCCGTGTCATTGTTTGCTATTCAGCACACCAAAGTGGTGTCATCTGAAAACTTGTAGATGGAATTAGTGTTGATTTTGGCTGTATAATCATGAGTATATTCATTGATCCAAGACTCAAAACCTTAACCAATAAATCCAAATTAGCAGTTTATACAGAGCAATGCTACACCGAGCAAAGGTGATGGAGTAACCCAGCAGGTCAAACAACACTGGTGGAGGTAAATGGGTAGATGACTTTTGGGACACGACCCTTCTACTTGATCCACCTAAAGAAGGATCCTGACCCAAAATGGTTTATTCCATTGCCCACCACAGAAGATACTACCTGCCCTGCTATGTTATTCCACCACTTTGTACATTGCTCAAGATTATAGCATCTGCAGCCTCTTGTCTCCAAAGATGAAATAAAAACTAGAGTAAATTAGATTTATGCTAAATTCTTACCGTTTCAGTTTTAGATTGCTTGCTGAAACCGTACTTCCTGCAGAAAGAGAGGTTTGGGGATAGTGGAGGAGAAAACAATTAATACTCAAGCATACACATGTTTATCAACTGATCAAAAGCACACTGCAATAATTGTAACATAGAATGAATGTACCACCTCTTCAAAATTAACATCATATTCAAGTGTCAATTTAGCTGTCACCACATTCTGCATCTAACCACATTTGAAACAACTTGTTCGCCAAATTGATGTTGTAATAAGCAGAATAAAGTTCTCAGACTCAGTAGAGATAAGTAACAGCTTATTGTGACAACACTATGAATTGTAGAGCTGGGTGGAGGGGTAGCAGGTGACAAAATTTGCATGAGCCCCAGTGGGCTGTACTACAGTGTGGACATTGGGTAATGAACTGATCCAATGAAGGAGAACCGATGCAAACCACACAAGATATCTAGCTCAATTATACAGGGTTCTCGTGAGACTGTAGTCTATATGTGGGCCATTCCACTTGGCTAAAGATTCAACAACATGGTCACAGAAAACTGTTTAACAGATAGATTGAGCAAAATTGAATGCATTTTGGAACAATTTACTCAGAAAACTGTGGATGCTCAATCATTGAGTGTATTCAGACAAATATCTTTTGAGAGCAAGGGAAACTGGGATAAATTCAAATTTGATCAGGTAGAAAGTCAGTCATAATGGAGCAGATTTGAAGGGTTGAATAGCCTACATTTACTTAACAACTTTCCATGAGCTTTATATTGCTCCATTTGCACCCTTAGTAACCACATTCTTAGTCATCTAGGGCTCCAATTATAAAATTGCCTTTCAGTTCCTTAAATTCTACTATGCATATAAAATAAAAACAATTCCCAGTGTTTACTCTTCTAGCTGGTAACTGAGTATGTTCCCATTACCTATTGTGAATTTTATTCACAACTATCTTAAATTACCAATAATTAAGAAATCAATACTAAATTTGAAAACTAGCAATGAGGTTTAAAAGTGCATCAGCTTTTTAAATATGATAGATTGCTTTGAAATGAAAATTAATACTAAATACTTACATGAGGGAATCAGGGAAGCTAATGAAAATGAAGAATGTCAGAAAACAACAAAAGGAGTGAGAAAATAAAGTTTTAACATAAAACAGGAAGAATAAATTGTAAGTAATTGAAAGATTTGGAAGTCATTAAGATCAGTAATATGGAAATAAAAAGAGAAAGGCAGTGGCAAGGAAAGAAAATATCTAAACATCTGCTGTTAATAAGTTACTATAAAAAATGTTGCGAAGAAACACCTAATGTTAATAATTTTTAATTTACATTAGCTGTGAACCAGGTTTACATGCAGTTTTTGGTTATATCTCTTCCATGAAGCTAATCATGCTGACAATTTTAACACCTTGAAGCAAACAATTAAAACTATACCACAGGCAAAATCCTTTGGGTAAAGGAGATTCAGCCTGTTTACCATTCACTATTTCATTTACATTCGCTCAGAGTGAATTCATGAGTTCAGTACTGAACGAACCCAATTCTAAATAGTTAAAAACATGAATTCCAAACTTTTCAGTTGATCAATTGTGCAACAATTCCATTCAAACCTTTCATCTTGATGAATTAATTCTTCTTGTTTTGTGAACACAAGATCAATTTTCAGAGCTACGTACATAATTGTTCAAAGATCTATAGAAAATCTTGTTCACATGCAACTTAATTTTGATATTTAAAGTGCTAAAATTCAGCAAAATTTAATTACCGAGTTCTTATAATTATAACATTGCCAAGGACTTCAAACGTGAGCACATTTCCGTAGTTGGTCACAATTCTTCATGAATGTACACTATTACTGACTTTGTAATTCTGCAGAATAATTCAGGTAAAATAACTTTGGGCTTTCATGCCACAAATGCAGAATGAACCAGAAATATCCAGCATTCCATGTTAATACCAGTCTTTTAATTGGAGCAATTTTTGTGATCATGTCAAAATGAACACAAAATAAATAACCAACTGTTATATTGTTACAATTGAAACTGGGTTGTAACATGCAAATTAAGTGCATGACATAGTTTAGTCATGTTATTTATATAGTGCGAACAGTTACAGGCTAACTAATAATTTGAAACAATGGCAAAATGAGGCAATAACGCCAATTCTGTTGATAAACCCTATGACACTTGCATAAAGACAGCCCAAAATAATGGGATGTCTTTGCCAAATCCCCACCATAACAATATTCTGAAAGAAAACAAGTTGTGTAAAATTATACAAATTTTGTCATGAGTGGAGGTATTAGCCAGTGCCTTAAATTAAATTTTGAACAATGGTGGAAAGGCAATAAGATAAAGCTTGCTTAAAAGGATACTCAATGACAAAAAAAATATTGTGTTCCCATATTGTCATAGGGCAATTCTTTCTTGGATTGTACAGGTGGTTTACAGTTTCTCTTTTGCTTTCCAACTCAGGATTTAGTTAATTTATCTTCTAGTTTGTCCGTTATTTACCTCCAGCACTTTTAGCATTGGCTAACCTCTCTCAACATCGATGACAGTTCTATATTTCTCTACAACTATTCTCTATAACTAATAGAATTATAGTCACTGGTTCTAAAGGGCTCCCTCTGACAGTTCAGTCATTTGCTCTGCTTCATTTCCAAAAACTTCAAACATACGCTAAGATCTCCTCATATGAAATAGAATACATCTGATAAAGCCTTGGGGTTAAGTTATATTGCAAACAACTTCTTACATTAAAAGGTTTGAAACGTCAGGATTATCATCTGATATAATTCTCAAGTAGCGAGTAATGAAGGCTAAATCTGAGACAACTTCTAAAAAGTTGTAAAAGTTTAAATAAAACTGGATTTAAAATAAAATTGAACAAACTTTAGATAATCCAGAACATTGTAAAACTGGGACTAGCCTTGATGGTCTTACTTTGTGTAGCAAGCTCCATTAATGCAATAATTTAGTTATCTACCAACCATCTGTTAAAGACAAACTTGACAATTGAAGAAAATATTATTTTAGATAAAATATCCGGCACTCCGATTGAGATAGCAGATTATTTCTGCAATCACCTGTGTATTACTGAAAATTAAGGTCTGGAAAGCCAAGTTTTATTTGTGATTTAATTTCATCCATTTAAGTGAATTAAAATTAGTTTCTTGAAGAAAAGGAGCATAATTAGATGTTTATTTATGCGGTATTGGTACTTTAAAAAAAAACAAAAAAACTTTTCACAGAGAGTTGTGTCTGTGGAATTCTCTGCCTCAGAATGCCGGTTCTCTGGATACTTTAAAAAGATAATTAGATAGGGCTCATTAAGATAGCGGAGTCAGGGGATATGGGGAGAAGGCAGGAACGGGGTACTGATTGGGGATGATCAGCCATGACCACATTGAATGGCGGTGCTGGCTCGAAGGGCCGAATGACCTACTCCTGCACCTATTGTCTATTGTCAGCCAATTTTTGGCACTAACAAATACAGAATTCTCCCAGTGTAAGATTATGCTCTTTTGCATCAACCATTACTAATGAGCACATCTAATTGTTTTTGGGATTGATTTCTCAATCAATAATTTGCTCTGAATAAGGAAAGTTTTTCTCCCTTTGGAATGCAGAAGTCTTTGCTGCATTAACTACCACATATAATTACCTGACAACAGCCACTGCAGTTAAAAAAAAAACAAGTATTTATTGGCCAATGACTTATAGTACCCAGTGGAGACAATATTTTGAAAACTTGTTTTACTTTCAAAAACTTTCCACTGCCAAAAAATATGATATTGCCTTATTGATTACAGGCAATAAATCATTTGTTTATTGCTTATAAATTTGCAAATGCTAACAGCAAGACTAAGCACACCAGCAACAGCTATCTAATCCAAAATGAGCGAGTGATGCAAATTTGCAAACCGATCCAGCAAGAGGAAACTATTAAAGAAAAAACATCTAGGGTACCCAAGAAGTCTCTTCATACTCAAGCTGCAACAAAGAGTAACTCCCTCATGTCACTGTGGAAGTTGAATAGTAACATACATTGGATGTATAAAATGTGTTGAAGTTGCATAATAATCAGCTCAAAAGAATGGTCCGTAAAAGTTATTCAGACTGTAAAGTCAATATTAATAAAGCTTAACAGCGTCTTTCAAACTATAGAAAATGACAGAGGAGCTGAAATTAGCAATGGATAATGGTAAACTGGAATTACAACCACTTTATATGCAAAGATCAATTTAACTGCTAATAAATCTAATTAAAACATAGCAAAACAAAGCTATTACTATTTTAAAATAATCAATATCACAAACCATACCGGCCAAATTCCAGAAGGGTAGAATGGACTCTGGATTCTTCATCCACTAACTCGCCAGCACCAGCCAAACGTTTATACTTGCGTTGTGGTTTATAAACGTCCTGTGAATACAGAAGAATTTAACTAATGATCATGTGATCAACACATTTATACAGCATTGCTAATAGTGAAAAGCTGTAGTGTGCTTCACAAAAGATTTATCAAGATTTAACTGTCATAAGGGAAATTAGTACAAATAATTACAAATTTACAAAAAGCAGGTAAGATTTGAGGAGCGTTTTAAATTAAGCAGAGGGGCTTAGGTATGGAATTCCAGACCTTAAGATCATATATTCAGAGCAAGGAAATGGGCCATTTGGCCCAAAAACATCCCAGCTGACCAAAGCGAATATCCAAACCAATCCCATTTGTCATGAGACCCTCAAAGCCTTTTCTATCCATGAACTCATCTGAGCAGCTTTTAAACTTTATAATTGTACCTGTCTCCACTGCTTTCACTGGATGCCCACTTCATACTTGGTGTAAAGGTTAGGGTTATCAGAAATGTAATAATTAAAAGGCTGGGACAAGAAAAGTGCAGATAACATAAGAATGGATGAAATATGGTGAAGGAAAAGATTGAGATAATGGAGAGATTTGGGGGGAAAAGAGAGTAATCTTGAAATCAGCTCAACTGACCAATGATCATTAGGGGGCATGCTAGAGCAGATGTTTTCCACTGATAGGAGAACCTTGAATAAGGGTTGTATTAGCAAGATTAGTGGGAAGTCCTTTAAAACAACAGTGTGTCAGAACTTTGGAATTATCAACCTCCGAGAATTGTGAAGGCTAGATTCTTGGGAGGGAGAAGGAGGGTTAAAAAGGATGAACATACATTTTAATGAAAGGTCAGAGAATTAAAGGCAATGGGGAACTGGCAGTGAAAAGGAGATGAGGCTTGGAGGAAAAAATCTGTCATGATGCTATTGAATGGCAGAGAAGGCTGGAGGAGCCAAGCAGCCTACTCCTGCTAATTCTTATGTGTTGCTTTTACCATCCTATCCATCATCATCCTGCTCTTTTTCTATTATTTACTTGAGTGCCTGGAGTTTTAGTTGTTATTTAAGAATAAAGTGGATGCTATTTATTGGCCATCTGGTGGTTCTACACTAACAACAGCTTTTAACAGAGCAATAGCTTTTATTTAACTTAGTCTGTGTTCAAATTTAAGACCAATAGTTGCGGGATGGCCAAATAGCTTCCAGATGCCCCTAAAGGACGATGCTTCACCAAGGAGGAGGTTTATCCTATACGTTTTTCAATTACTGATAGACTTGTAATGACTTGAAATAACAAGACTTAAGTTTAAAATCAAAACACTGACAAAAAGACAAATGGAACTGACGACGACCCCCCCCCCCCCCCCCCCCCCACACAGATTTGGTAGAATCAAGGTCTCGTCAATTTGGGAAAATAATGGTGTCTATATGCAAGAAGGAACTGCAGATGCTGGTTTAAACCAAAGATCGACTGAAAAAGGGTCTCGACCTGAAACATCACCCATTCCTTCTCCTGTCCCGCTGAGTTACTCTAGCTTTTTGTGTCTATCTTCTATCTAATGGCCTTTATACCTTCTGTGAGGGCAAGAGAAAAGCTGGACAAATAAATATTATCTAATGTCTCCAAGTGGGGGAAAAAAAATAACTTCAAATCAGATCAGACTATTCTTCCATTTCATTTTGGAAAACTGAGAAAACAGCAAATAGTATAACTGGATACAAAATAGTCTTGGCAACAGGAGGCAGTGGTAGTCAGTTGTTTATTCGTGATTGAAACCTTGAAACATGAATATACATGAATGTAGTAGGTGTGATTAGTACGAAGAGATGAAAATCAGTAGTGTTGCAGAGATTGAGGAAGAGACCTCTAGGTCACAAGGTGACTTTGATCGGTTGGTAAGATGGGCAAAGCCAATAGCAGGTGAAATGGCAGGACTAGTAAAAGTAGGATATACACAACGAATGGCAGGACTAGTAAGAGTAGGATATACACAATGAATGGCAGGACTGAGGGCATATTGAGAGACAAAGGGACCTGGCGTACGAGTCCAAGAATCCCTGTAGGTGGTAGTACATGCTGATAAGTAGAGCCAGGATGTTTAGGTGCTAAAAATCTCTGAAATAGGCAGGCAAAAAGGCAAAATAAAATTACAAAAAAGACACAAAAGGCATTTATTGACAACAACAAAAAGGCATAAAAAGGCATGTATTTCCACCACCAAAATATGGGTAAAAATGATAATTATAAAGGTATACTACATTATTGCCTGATTGTATATAACTACTAGCATTTTTTTCAAATTATCTGGTGTTAAACTATGCCGTCTGTCAGACAGAATATGCTTCAGTTGTGAAAAACTTCTTTCTACCCCAGCTGAGGCCACTGGTGCATTCCTGAAACAAGCTACAAACTCAACATTCATGCTGATATCTTGTGCATTGCAACTACCTTTTTCTGCTGTCGACTTGTGTTTAGATGTCTGTACATGCTGGGAGATGAAATATTTCTTCTCATGATTCACTGCTTTCTCACTTGCTTTGCAAAACTGCACACAGTTGTCTGTAGATAATATATCACTCCCGTACACTCTCACCAAATTGTTCAGTTTTTTACAAGGCGTTGACTTGACTTTAGGCATTTTGACGCTTGCAAGGGTAGATCCTACAGGAGCGGGGATGCAGATCTCTACATGCAGGCCAAGTACAAGCTGAGAAGAAGAATCAGAGCTGCCAAGGAAAGGTACTCCGAGATGTTGAGGAGCAAGTTATCAGCAAATGATTCTTCTTCAGTGTGGAAGGGCTTGCAAGAAATCACAAGCTACAAGAGGAAAAACCCCCGCTCCTTGGGCAATCGTCAGCTGACCAATGACCTGAACGAGTTCTACTGCAGGTTCGATAAACAGAAACTTAACCCTGGTACCCCACACCCCATCCCCAACCAACACTTCACACCTACTCACAGCTTGACTCCAATTTGAAAAGACTAGATCCTTCCCCACATACTCCTCCCCAATCACCACTTCACACCGACTTAAAGCATGACTCCAGTCTGCAAAGACTGGACCCTTTCCCACGCACCCCTTTCCAATCACCACTTAACACCCACTTACAGCCGGGTTTCGCCCCGGTGCTGTAAATTTTCTTGTAAATTACATTAAAATGGCAAAAAAAGGCTGATTTAGGCATTCAATCGTGAAAAGTGCATTATCATCCTGAAATCATCAAAAAAGGCATGAAAAGGCACATGGCATTTATGGCAAAATCCTGGCTCTACTGATAAGAAGTGAAGAAAGCACATGGGATACTTTCCTATGTTAACAAGGGAATAAAATACAAGACCAAGGAAAGTAAAGGTGTAACTTTACACTGGATAGGCCATAGCTGGAGTACTGTGTAGTTTTGAAATCCACACGACAGGAAGGATGCAATTACACCATAGTGTACATAAGAGATTCATCCGGAAGTGGCGGCGCTGTGATACAGCTGCGGCTCGCCTGCAGTCTGTCTGTTTTTACTTTTTATGTCGTTTTTTTTTGTCTAGTTTAGTAATTATTTTGGTTATTAGGTGGTGTTATGTGTGTGGGGGGAGGGTGAAACAGAGCTTTCTGTCTCTCCCTTCGGGGGAATGCGACTTTTTGTCGTATCCCCCTTCTCTTCCCCCGTCTGCGCTGAGGCCTAATGGCGGAGCTGGCGGCCTCCAACCTGCGACCGACCTCGAGGGTCCGGAGGTAGAGCCAGCCAGGACTCACCAACGCGAGGCTGGCCGTCTTCGAGCTGTGGCGACGTCCGGGTAGCGGCACGACTCGGCGCTCCGGTGAGGGCGAACGGTGCGGAGCTGAGACACTCCTGTGCGGCCGGCACGGCTACTGGCTGGAAGGCGCTCCCGAGCGAGCGGCCTGGTGCGGAGCTGAGACACTCCTGTGCGGCCGGACCGGCTCCCGGCTGGAAGGTGCTCCCGTGTGAGCAGCCCGGTGCGGGGCTGAGACGCTGCCTTGTGGGCGGCCCGGTGCGGAGCGGAGACGGTGCTACGGCGGCGTTCTGGCGGCGGCGACCTGGATCCTGGGCTCGGCCGCGGGCCGGTGGAGGACAATGTCGGGAGCTCGCAGGTCACTGGCTGGTGCCTGTTTTCCGGAGCACCCGTTGCAACAGCTGCGGGCAGCTTCGACCACCCCCCGGGCCGCCATCGCCCGGTGGGGTATCGCCTCGGCGCAGAGGGAGAAGAGGAGGGAAGAGACAGTAACTCTAAGACTTTTGCCTCCATCACAGTGAGGAGGTGTTTGGTGAACTCACTGTGGTGGATGTTAATTTGTGTTTGTTGTGTTTTGTTATTATTACATGTATGGCTGCAGGCAACAGCATTTCGTTCAGACCGAAAGGTCTGAATGACAAATAAAGGTATTCAATTCAATCAAGATGTTACTTGGGATGGAGCATTTCAGTTGAGAGACTGGATAGACAGAGTTTGTTTTCCGTGCAGTAGAAAAAGCCGAAAGATGTATACTAAATTATGAGGAGAACATATAGGATGAATAATAGGACGTTTTCCCCCATAGCAGAATTATCTAAAGCTAAAGAGCATAGGTTTAGGGAAAGGGCCAAAAGGTTCAGAGGGTAGTGGAAGATGATTTTTTTAATTCTTAGGGTGATGAGAATCTTAAGCCCACAAACACTTGAACTGCACAGAAGGATACAGAGCAACTGCAGGAACAGGTTATAAAGCGATAGTTGTTTAAGTACTTCAGTGTATTTACTTTCTTAGGTAACCGTGAACATTTGGTCTGCTCCCACTGATTCTCTCAAACTTCAACAGATGCACTATAGAAAGTATCCTGTTAAGGTGCATCTTTAATGTAGTTTATTATTGTAACGTGTACCAAGGTACAGTGGAAACGTTTTGTTTTCATGCTATCCAGTCAAAGAAAGGTTTCGGCCCGAAACGTCGCCTATTTCCTTCGCTCCATAGATGCTGCTGCACCCGCTGAGTTCCCCCAGCAATTTTGTGTACCTTTAAAGAAAAGACTATACATGGATACAATCAAGCCGTCCACAGTACTCAGTAAAGGATAACGGGTATGACATTTATTGCCAAGATTTAACATTGTAGTTGATATGGCAACTGTTTGCTCTTGACCTTCTGCATCGAGTGGTGAATACAGTCCATAACTTTTTACCTTCTGATAGAAAATAAATACAGGAGCTTGAAAACCAGAGCTCAAGAACAGTCTGAAGAAGGGTTTCGGCCCGAAATGTCGCCTATTTCCTTCGCTCCATAGATGCTGCTGCACCCGCTGAGTTTCCCCAGCAATTTTGTGTACGCTCAAGAACAGGTTGAGCTTCCCCACTGCTATCAGGCACCTGATTCAATCAACTTGTTCACACCCCCTTCCCAGAGGTGCTGCCATGTACTCCTACTCTTAACTTTATTTATTTCGATTAATTTATTATTGTACTTTAGTATATGCTTTTGAATTACTTCCAAATGCACTCCAATCTTTACACCATTTTGGTGTTTTGCACTCATCGTTGTATTTATTGATGGATTTATTGTTACAACCTATACTGTTTACTCTATAAACTTTATAAGAACAAGGAATTTCATTGCACCCTGGTCAATGTGACAATAAACTAATCTGAATCAGAGTCTGTATGATCTGAATATTGCACTCCGTCATGGCTCAATGTGTTCCTCCACAGAAGAATGGTGAATCTGCAATTTAAAAAGGTGTTGCACACGATTGCTTTTTTTTTGCACGTTTTATGCAAGCATGGTTTGATCACATTCTGTGCATATCCTTACACATACAAATAAATAGAATGCTTAGGATGAAGTCAAATTGATAAACATGTTAAATGTGATGATTCTGATGACATTGTACTTTTCTTCCCAAACAGGGCTTGAAATAAAATGAAGAGTAAACAATGATCTCCATATTCTACTTACAGATACTTCTACGACTGTTTTCATAGCCTTGTCTTTCCGCTGCTTGAAGTCATCATCCTAATACAAAAATATTGAAAGGAAATACAATATTTTAATATTTATATCTTTCATAGCAAAAGGATTTGAGTATAGGAGCTTCATAGCAAAAGGATTTGAGTATAGGAGCAGGGAGGTTCTACTGCAGTTGTACAGGGTCTTGGTCAGACCACACCTGGAGTATTGCGTACAGTTTTGGTCTCCTAATCTGAGGAAGGACATTCTTGCCATAGAGGGAATACAGAGAAGGTTCACCAGACTGATTCCTGGGATGTCAGGACTTTCATATGAAGAAAGACTGGATAGACTCGGCTTGTACTCGCTAGAATTTAGAAGATTGAGGGGGGATCTTATAGAAAACTACAAAATTCTTAAGGGGTTGGACAGGCTAGATGCAGGAAGATTGTTCCCGATGTTGGGGAAGTCCAGAACAAGGGGTCACAGTTTAAGGATAAAGGGGAAATCTTTTAGGACTGAGATGAGAAAAACATTTTTTACACAGAGAGTGGTGAATCTCTGGAATTCTCTGCCACTGAATGTAGTTGAGGCCAGTTCATTGGCTATATTTAAGAGGGAGTTAGATGTGGCCCTTGTGGCTAAAGGGATCAGGGGATATGGAGAGAAAGCAGGTACAGGATACTGAGTTGGATGATCAGCCATGATCATATTGAATGGCGGTGCAGGCTCTAAGGGCCGAATGGCCTACTCCTGCACCTATTTTCTATGTTTCTATGTTAATAAATTATACAATTCACCACATATTTCGCACCGAATCCACTAAAAACATGCAATTCAACATGCACCTATTTTGAGACACAATACAGTTGATGGATCAATTCACTAAGACTGTTGAATCTTACAGCACCATAATTACATTCCAGGGAATGCAGAATTCAGTTTTCACCCTAAAAGAGTAGAAAAAAAGAACAGTGACAGAGAAATTTAAAACCCTCAGAAGAATTAATGACACCCTTTGATTTGGAAAAAACCATAGCCTAGAAAAACAAAGGAAGCCAAACAAATATATCCAAATACTGGAGTATGGCATTGTTGAGCCATTCACCAAAAATATTGGCCATATTAGAAAAGCTCAGTTCGAGAAAAGAGCAAATGCCAGTGTACAGATGGAATTCCAAGGAAGCAGACTACATAGACTGCATTTTTCCTGTCAGGCAGCTCATTTGAAACCACACAACATGATGAAAGACTACACGTGTCTTTTATGAGAGAATTTTCCATTAAAGCAAACATGGTCATTATTGAAAAAATATTAATTAAAGATGGAGAATATGAATGACTTTACAGCTGTGAGAAGGTAATCAAGGATGAGTTTTACAATTGCATCCAGAATTTGGCATTCAAATATTCGTCTGAGTGTAGGGGGGAGTGAGAACAGAACTACAGGACACAGAGGACACGAGGAATCCATCTATGATAACTGGGGGAAACAACATTTACTAAAGAAAGAGGACATCTTTGATATTTCCAGAATGGAAAGCCTTACCTTGGGAGCAGACGTGGCAGAGAGAAAGAAAATGAAAGCAAGGGATAGCATCTTTGCAAGAAGCTGGATGGGAGGAGGTGTAGTACTGATAGTACACAAAAATGCTGGAGAAACTCAGCGGGTGCAGCAGCATCTATGGAGCGAAGGAGATAGGCAACGTTTCGGGTAACAGTACTGATAACTGTGTGAGAGTGTGTTTGTAGTAGACATCAGTCGATAGTGTGTTCTCCATGATGGAGACAGGGAGATCAAGAAAGGGGAGAAGGAAGTCAGAGATAGTCCAAGAGAATTTAAGGGCAGGGTGGAAGTTAGTGGAATCTTTTCCAACTTTCTTCCACCTACCACAATCAGCTGAAGAAGGGTCCCGACCTAAACACACTTATCCATGTTCTCCAGAGATGCTGCCTGACCAGTTGTTCATCAAGCACTTTGTGCATATTTTTGTAAACCAGCATCTGCAGTTCCTTATCTCTACAATATATTTGCTTATCTCAATTGTTTTTTTTATCTTCAGCAAATCATTAAGCCCACAAGGACTGACCTCAGAGTTATTAGAAAATATTTTAACTTTTAGTGTTTGAATTTTGGATGGAGATCCTTTCTTCAAACAATCTAACTGGGTTACGAACTCACACTGCATAATGATAAATATATCATAACTAATTACCATATCCACAGGCCTGTCATGCTGCTGCAAGTAGGAATTTCATTGTTCTGTTGTCAGTACTTTAACTGATGACTCTAAAAGTTTACAGTGTGAATGCGAATGAGAAACTCACCTCAAGCAGACTGTGGGTTTTCTGAAATTGAGATATGGAAAATGCCCGAATATAATCTCCCATCTCTTCTCTGGTTTCAATTGCACGTTTTACCAACCACTTAAAAGTAATAATGACATGTTACTGAGCAATAGTTGACCATTTCTAATCTGCCATGAAATCACAGTCCAATAAACAAATCAAAAGGTACTTTATAGCTATTGGGAACTTCAAAACAATTATTGTGCTGTTGAAACGAAATCTGAAAAATACATAAGAAAATGTAATGTGTTCCCCCCCTCCCCCCACCACACAAAAATGTTGCGGCTTATTTTGAATTTAACTATAGATTTTAATGTTCAGGGTGATTATAGACTGTCTACAACTTTTTTACAATAACCCAGCACTGCAGCACAGCCATAGAGATGCTGCCTTACAGCCCTTGCAGGACTGGAGACCCAAGTTCGATCCCGACTACGGGTGCTGTCTGTATGGAATTTGTGCGTTCTCTTTGTGACCTGTGTGGGTTTTGTTCGAGAACTTTAACTAATCTTTAGATGATGGCTACATACTGGATAACTTGGTAGCTAGCTAGATTGAGCTACATACTTGGATAGCTAGCTAGACTGAGCATCCCATACAGATATCTTTGGTTTCCTCCTGTACAAAGACATACAGATATGTAGGTTAATTGGCTTGGTAAATGTAAAAATTGTCCCTAGTGTGCGTAGGATAGTGTTAATATGCGGGGATCGCTGGTCAGCATGGACCTGGCGGGCCGAAGGGCCTGTTTCCGCACTGTATCTCTAAACTAAACCCAGTAAAGAATAGCTTTCCAATGAAAAAATACACATAAAGTAGAAAATAACTAGTTTATAAAAAGACAACAAATTTTGTGAAATAAATAGAATTTTTTTTTTTTGTAATTCAATGAAGGTTATGACATCATGCCATGTGTTTTAGTTATGAAGATTTATTTAACTTGTGATTAAAGACAACATAGCCATTAATACAAATACTATTCATTGGGAAAAATTACGAAAAGCAGCTCCTACGCTAACTGTTTACTGCTGATTGGCAGTGCATACATTGGCCTTTAATTTATAAGCTATCTATGTTATACCCACCTAAATCAATATTAAAAGGCCATTGTTGCTTTCACTTTCGAAAAACAATTTAATCTTCAAAAGAGCAAGTGACTATTTTATAATTTGCAACTCATTCGTCCAGATCAACTCTAGTCAGATGGCCCTTCAGCCATTCACACCCGAGCCTATGTAGTCCTGATGCAGGGTCACTACCTGAAATGTTGATCACCCCTTTGTGGCCACAGATGCTGCTAGACCCACTGAGTTCCTTTAAGTTTATTTTTGCTCCATGCTAACCTTTTTACTCATCTACAGTAGACCCATTGGTCCTCATTAAATCTATATCCTTCTGTGCTGTGCCTATTTAAGAGTGTTTCAATAAAATAAAATTTCCACCATCTCCACAGTCCAACTCTTCCTCTTTAGAATGCTGCTTAAATTCTCTGATCAGGATCACGGCATCCTTGTGAAATATCTTGGGATGCCTTGCAACATTAAACAAATGCTGTTATTTTATATAAAATTGTTTAGCTCCTGACTGGAATAGTGCTTATGTCAAACATTTTAAGCAGCAAGTAATTTTCATATTCTGAAACATTCTGTTCATTACAAGAATTTTACAACATTCAGAAAAAATCTACCAACGAACAAAAAAATCAATTGGTGTTCGGTAACATTACGCACCTGTACAACAGGGAATATGTGTATGAAATCCAGACCCTGAATTTGATGTGGTTCCAAACGGTGTGGGCACTTCATATTTGGCAAAACAGATACAATTTTCTCTGTCAAGGCTCTATATATGCCAGAAGTAAAATGTCATGAGACACTTTTCATGCAAGTTTAACTATTTTATAGTGCTACTAAATATTAAAATATACAGTAATTTCTGTATCATAAGAATATTTCAAAGTTTGGTGATTCAACAAACTTCACCAGAGAAGGTAAGAGAAAGAAACCCACAGAAACTTTGCAAGTAAGAAATATGATTTAGTTGCTCAGATTAAATTACAAATTACTTATGATTCTTCAAGCTAAAGTATTCACTTATCTTTCTGAAGTACTCTTTCGACATTCGAAAGTAATGTTACTTGCTGCAGCCCTGCAGCACACATCCTTTAGCCCCTTACTCTTACTATTGCAGGCCTTGGTCATTTGCATGTTGATACTTTCTGAAACTGTTCCTAAATTTATCTCCATTTACTGAATTCTGATCTTCCTAAAACATATTAAATTGCTTTTTCTGGTATTGCTTGGTCTGTTTGCATTCATGCCAAGCACTCTCGGGCATTGTGCCTGAAAAGGTGCACAGTACAAGTAATTGCTACATTCCATTAAGCCATAAAAAATGTTCAAAATATTTCAACTTACATCTTTTGACCAATTGTGGAATTTTCTTGAAAAAGTAAATCAACATCAATATCAAAGTTGCACGTCGTAATACACCATGTCATACCACCTACCACCTGTGGAAATAATGAGTCTTTCTTTACAATACTTTTAAATTAGCAATTTTTAAATTAATAATGTTGTTAAAGTGACTTGTTTTGTTTTATATATTCTAAACAGAAAGGACAACAATTTTGAACACCAGTTAAAAATCCCAACCATCCAACTTTTATTGTTGCTCATTCTCGGCCTATACATGCCATCATTTAATCATAATTATTGTTCTACAGTAACTAGTGAGTTGCAAGGAATCAGTACAGGGATCTTAGCTATTTGCAATCTTTATTATGGTATATTATTGGCCTATGTACCGATATACACTCAACAAAAGCTTTTCACTGTATCTCATAGAAACATAGAAAATAGGTGCAGGAGTAGGCCATTCGGCCCTTCGAGCCTGCACCGCCATTCAATATGATCATGGCTGATCTTCCAACTCAGTATCCTGTACCTGCTTTCTCTCCATACCCCCTGAGCCCTTTAGCCACAAGGGCCACATCTAACTCCCTCTTAAATATAGCCAATGAACTGGCCTCAACTACCTTCTGTGGCAAAGAATTCCAGAGATTCGCCACTCTCTGTGTGAAAAATGTATTTCTCATCTCTGTCCTAAAAGATTTCCCCCTATCCTTAAACTGTGACCCCTTGTTCTGGACTTCCCCAACATCGGGAACAATCTTCCTGCATCTAGCCTGTCAAACCCCTTAAGAATTTTGTAAGTTTCTATAAGATCCCCCCTCAATCTTTTAAATTCTAGCGAGTACAAGCCGAGTCTATCCAGTCTTTCTTCACGCATGCGCATGACAATAAATTTAAACGGATGGTCAACTATCCAGTCAAATAATACATATACGAGTACAATTAAGCCGTACACAAGTGCTCCGGGCAGTGCAAAGAGAGAAATAACTAGAGGACAAAATGTAGTGTTGCAGCATTAGTTACAGAGAAAGTGCAGATAAAAAATGCAAGGGCTGCAATGAGGTAGGTTGGTAGATCGGGACTACACTCTCAGCTTATGAGAATACTTATACATGAGAGTTGGAGTATTCAAGCTTTTGTATCTTCTGCCCCACGGGAAGAGGGGAGAAAAGGAAATGATAAGAAAATAATCTTTGATTATGTGGTGATGTTGGCTGCTTTCCTGAGGCAGCGATAAATGTAGATGGAGTCAATCAGGATTGGAGGGAGGGAAGGCTGATTTGTGAACACAATGATTTAGATGACAAGAGTGAGAGTGTTATAAACTCATTTGCTACTGGAACAAAAGTGAGATGGAAAGTAAGTCATGAGGACACAAATAATTGGCCAAAGGTTTTGGACAGGAAAGACATATGGGCAAGAATTTAGTAGGTGGTGTATAATGTGGGTAAACAAGAAGAACAGGAGAGCATAATATTGCTTAAATGAAAAGAATACAAAATAATATGCGGCTTCTTCCCAACAACCATCAGGCTACTGAACACCATGAGCTCCAACTATACTACAAATTATCTTGGTTGCATTAGGGACTTCTGACTGTTTGCTTGTTATGTTATCTATTGAGTACTGTGTTTTACAAACCCATTGGGCCACTATAAGAATTTCATTGTTCTGTTTCAGTACATATGACAATTAAACAGTCTTGACTGCAGAAGAATCTGATGCCCTTGTAAATGAAAAGGTATAGAAACATAGAAACATAGAAATTAGGTGCAGGAGTAGGCCATTCGGCCCTTCGAGCCTGCACCGCCCTTCGGCCATTCAATATGATCATGGCTGATCATCCAACTCAGTATCCCGTACCTGCCTTCTCTCCATACCCTCTGATCCCCTTAGCCACAAGGGCCACATCTAACTCCCTCTTAAATATAGCCAATGAACTGGCCTCGACTACCCTCTGTGGCAGAGAGTTCCAGAGATTCACCACTCTGTGTGAAAAAAGTTCTTCTCATCTCGGTTTTAAAGGATTTCCCCCTTATCCTTAAGTTGTGACCCCTTGTTCTGGACTTCCCCAACATCGGGAGCAATCTTCCTGCATCTAGCCTGTCCAACCCCTTAAGAAATTTGTAAGTTTCTATAAGATCCCCTCTCAATCTCCTAAATTATAGCAAGTAATTAGGAGGATAAATTAAGACTGGTGGCCTAGAGATGGTATGGAAATAGGAAAAGTCATGCAACCATACAGAACATTATTCAAACCACATTTGGTATAACTCATCGTTTGTCTCCACATTTATGTTAGGATACCAGCACTACAGACTGTTTACTTAGTGTACTCATCTCAAGGATGGGTTGTTATTTGAGCAAAGTTTCAGCCAGTTGGACAAAAGTCATTGTAGTTTAGAAGAATGAGTGGTAACTCTGTGGAAGATTAAATTCTGAGTGGCCATGAAAGGATACATTAATCATGTCCTCCACTAACCTGCCCTGACTACACCCTTGCAATGATCAAATTATTAGCCCAGTGGTTAATATGGTATTGTAGCGGCTTCTAGTGGTAGGGCTGGGAAGTCAGAACCCTCGTCATTGGTCGGCACTGTCACGTGACCGCGGGGGTTCGTTCGCGGTCTTTTATATAGTAATTAGCGCTCCTCGCAATGCCAGGAGTTGTATCCGTTAGTTAGACTAGATACGCGGTGTTACGAGCTTTTGTTTGTGTTTTGTCAATAAAAACTATTTTGCTCAACCTGCCTGGTCTCACTACAGTATATGTTGGTATCTGGTTTCAGCCACACCTAAACAAACTAGTTCCTGATTCTACCCATACACTTAATCAGGTACTCGGTCATTCTTATATCTCTTTCATGACTTTATATCATTTTCAACTTGCAAGAAAAGGGTTTTTAAAGTTGAATATAGGACAGATCTTTATCGAATAATTTATAAAAACAAGGTCACAATGTGCACTGATCATGGTATTTTCTTTCAAATCTGTACTTATCCACATAATCTTCCCATACTGAGTTTGATGGGTATAAAAAACATGAGGTGAATAGATAGGGCAAATGCACAGTCTTTTACTCAGGGTAGGGGAATCGAGATCCAGAGTACATAGGCAGGTACTATAGCATTTAAAAGACACTTTGAAAGGCACATTGATAAGAAAGGTTTAGTGGGATATGGGTCAAATTAAGGCAAATGGGATGAGCTTAGATGAGGCAGCTTGGGCGGCATGGATAAGTCCATGATGTCTGACTCAATGACTCTGTGCATTGGTAGTGACATGGTCCCCAAACCTCAACAATAGAGCTGCAGTATGTAGATGGTGTTAGGCTTGTTAATGCTCAGCAGCCAAACTCAAAGCTGCTGTTTGCACTTTCAAAGCAAAGACAAAGCTCCGCTAACCACACCACACTGCCCTCCACCAATAATGGATCACAGCAAGATCTTGGAAGACTAGGATGACTTCCAAAATCATTGTAGCTACCTCAAAATGAGAACAAAAAGTGGTCAATGGAACAGCAGAGATCCCTGCCCCAATGTTTCTGACATCGGGACTACCTTTGTGACGCAGGATTCATTTGTATTTTCTAAATATTTAACATTTTGGGCGGCACAGTGGTAGAGTTCCTGTCTAACAGCGTCAGAGTCCCGGGTTCGATCCTGACTACCGGTGCTGTCTGTACGGAGTTTATAGGTTCTCCCTGTGACCGTGAGGGTTTTCTCTGGGTGCTCTGGTTTCCTCCCACACTCCAAAGACATACAGGTTTGAAGGTTAGTTAGCTTCTGTGAATTGTAAATTGTCCCTAGTGGGTAGAGTAGCGCTAATGTACGAGGTGATCGCTGGTCAGCGTGGACTCGGTGGGCCGAAGTGCCTGTTTCCATGCTGTATCTTTACCGTCTAAAGTCCAAATGTAATCATATTTGATTTTAGAGCTCCAGGGGTGTACAGGACATTAAAATATATACATACATCCACACAAATAAATTAGTTTGGAAATATCAGAAGACGAATTATCCTGAAATGAAGGAGCTTTTGATGGTGTCGATGTAACTAGGAAAATGGACAAGGGAGAGCCAGTGGATGTCGTGTACTTGGACTTTCAGATAGCATTTGATAAGGTCCCACATAAGAGATTAGTGGGAAAAATTAGGGCACATGGTATTGGAGGTAGAGTGCTGACATGGATAGAAAATTGGTTGGCAGACAGGAAACAAAGAGTAGGGATTAACGGGTCCCTTTCAGAATGGCAGGCAGTGACTAGTGGGGTACCGCAAGGCTCGGTGCTGGGACCGCAGCTATTTACAATATACATCAATGATTTAGATGAAGGGATTCAAAGTAACATTAGCAAATTTGCAGATGACACAAAGCTGGGTGGCAGTGCGAACTGTGAGAAGGATGCTATGAGAATGCAGGGTGACTTGGACAGGTTGGGTGAGTAGGCAGATGCATGGCATATGCAGTTTAATGTGGATAAATGTGAGGTTATCCACTTTGGTAGCAAAAACAGGAAGGCAGATTATTATCTAAATGGTCGGGTCAAGTTGGGAAAAGGGGAAGTACAACGGGATCTGGGGTTCCTTGTTCATCAGTCAATGAAAGTACGCATGCAAGTACAGCAGGCAGTGAAGAAAGCGAATGGCATGTTGGCCTTCATAACAAGAGGAGTTGAGTAGTCAAGTCAAGAGAGTTTAGTTAGTATAAATGCAGAACAGTCTATATAGCATAGACCATATATATATACACATAAACAAACAGATAAAGTGCAATAGGCTGTTATAGTTCAGTTTGTTTGATGGCGAGTTTAATAGCCTGATGGCTGTGGGGAAGAAACTGTACATGAACCTGGATGTACCAGATTTCAGGCTCCCGTATCTTCTACCTGATGGCAGCGGAGAGATGAGTGTGTTGCCAGGATGGTGTGGATCACTGATGATGCTGGCAGCCTTTTTGAGGCAGCGACTGCGATTGACCTCCCCACCATCAAAGGGATCCGAGCCGATGATGGACTGGGCAGTGGTCACAACTTTCTGCATTCCTCTCCGCTCCTGGACGCTACTCTCTACTGTGCACCTGTAAAAGTTCGAGAGAGTCCTCTTTGACATACCGACTCTCCGTAATCTTCTCAGGAAGTAGAGGTGCTGATGTGCTTTCTTTATAATTACATAAGTGTGCTGGGACCAGGAAAGATCTTCGGAAATATGCACGCCCAGGAATTTGAAGTTCTTGACCCTTTCCACAATTGATATAAACGGAATTGTGGATCCCTATCCTACCCATTCCGCAATCAGTTCCTTGGTTTTACTGGTGTTGAGAGCCAGTTTATTGTGCTGGCACCATTTGGTCAATCGGTCGATCTCACTTTTATACTCTGACTCGTCACCATCAGTGATTCGTCCCACAACAGCGGTGTCGTCTGCGAACTTGATGATGGAGTTCGCATTATGTCCGGCTACGCAGTCATGAGTATAGAGTGAGTAAAGCAGGGGGCTGAGCACGTCTCCTGAGCAAGGGGCTTGAGGTGCTCCCGTGCTGATTGTTATCGTAGATGACACATTTCCACCAATACGGACAGACTGTGGTCTGTGGATGAGCAAGTCGAGGATCCAATTGCAGAGGGATGCGCAGAGACCCAGATGTGAGAGCTTGGTAACCAGCTTGGAGGGGATGATCGTATTAAACACCGAGCTGTAGTCAATGAATAACAGCCTAACACAATACCAAACACAATACTCCCTCACTTGAGCTCCAGCTCTGCTTCTGCCCAGGACCAGTTACTGGGCTCGGCCTGCGGCAACAACCTCCCCACCCTGCGCCGACCCGGGGTGAGTACAGGGCCCGACTTGCTCGTTCTTTCTGTGTCTTTTGAATAACCGGGGGTTGGGGGGGGGGGGGGGGGGGGGAGCGGTCGGGGGGGGGGGGGGGGGGGGGGGGGGACGTCACTCGCAGCGCGTGGAAGACGGCACGGGGAGCAGACCCATTGTGACGTCATCAGCGAAAGACAGTAGTTTTTAAATTCAAAGTTATATACACACACACAGACATACATACATACACACACACACACAGATGGGTTGAAGCCTGAAAAGTTCTGCCTGGGTTGGTGATGGAAGCAGATATGGTGGGAATTTTTCAGAGGCATTTAAACACGCATATTAACCTGCAAGGGATGGAGGGATGAAGATCTGTATTGGGATACATTTAAACTGGAATTGTAGTTGGCACAAATGTCATGGACTAAAGCATTTGTTCCTGTACTGTACTGTTCTATGTTCTGTGTAGGAGTCTGCTTATTAGCTGCTTAGTCTTATTAGCTACTTCAGAAGCAGAAAGGACTTCTGGTTCAGAAGCAGAATGCCCTTCTGGTTCAGAAGCACAATGGACTTCTGGTTCAGAAGCACAATGGACTTCTGGTTCAGAAGCACAATGGACTTCTGGTTCAGAAGCAGAATGCCCTTCTGGTGCAGAAGCAGAATGGACGCATAACCAGACTGGAGTCAATCATCTTTTATCCCAAGGAACTGCCGAAGATATGAAGGAACTACATTTATTATTCTCACCTTATCAAATGACGATAGTCCCTTAATTCTTGCTCTAAAGTATCCAGCAGCAACCAGCAATTCTAAAATTTCTGTCAACTTGACATTTTGTTCCTCATCCTCACGAGTTTCGACCTAATAGGTCAAAAATTAATACATTTTTACAAGGATTGCATTTTATTCTACTTGCTCAGAAACCATTAGATATGACTAAATTGAATGCATTAAATGTAATAAACAATGGGTTAAATGCATAAACATAGAGTTCCTTGGGAACAGATGAAGCTTTACCACAAGCAATCAAACAGAACTAAGCTATACCAAAGTGCTCCAAAATACAAGATTCTTCAGATGCTCGAAACCCAGAGCAGAATTATTGAAAGGGCATAAACATAGGTAGTAGCCAGTTAGCCTCTCTTGGATGTACTTATCAGAAAACAAGACCTAGTCAACCTCATATCACTTTCTCGTACAGAATCCCTAGCCATGATTTTAATTTCCAAGTCTTATCTGAATGTAATGAAGGAACCTGCCCACTGCCCTGAGAGATAATGAGGTGCACACCCTTATTAACTTCTGGTTGCTTTTGACATCTTTTGCAGAAGAAAATTAATCATACTTTATTTTGGTTCCTCACTTTTGAAGTATCTACAGTTGAGGCAAAAAAAAAAAGTGCTCAGTTTTTGTCATCCTGCGACAAGAAAGAAGTAATTAAGCTGAAAATAATGCAGATAAGATTTGCAAAGATGCAGCTAGAACTGAATAAATTCTGCAAGGAAACAGGCCCTTCGGCCCAACCTGCATATGCCAACCAAGATTGCCGTCTACACTACTCCCACGTCCGGCCCATATCACCTCAAAACCATTCCTATCCAAGTACGTGTCCAGGTCTGTGAGGGCCTGAGCTACAGAGAAATGTTGGACAGGCTCAGACTTTATTCCTTGGAATGGAAGAAACTGATAGGTTTGAAATCATGAAGGCGAGTGCATGGAGTCATTTCCCCCCCCAGAGTAGGCAAAATCAAGAATTAGAGCACGTAGAAGGTTATAAGGGAAAGATTTAATAGGAACCTGAGACTCGGCAACTTTATTAAACAGTGGGTGGCTGAATTAGGAGCTGCCAGTTGAAGTGATTAAAGCAGGTACAATAACATTTTGGACAGGCACATGGATAGGAATATTTTGGATGGATATGGGCCAAATGCTTGCTGCTTTGATGGGTCATCTTGGTCAGCATGGACAAATTCTGCCAAAGGGTCCATTTCTCTGCTGTACAACTATAACTGCTAGAGGAACTCATCAAGTCAGGCAGGATCTATGGATGCCGAAGTATGGCTGCTATCAATACTGAGAATGGATTCTAATGTTCTCATCAATAAAGTTTAGCTAATTGGTTAATTCCCTCATTCCCTTTTAAAGGACAGCATGATATTAACAGACCAAACTACTGGCATTTCACCTGCAAAAAAAAAAAGAGAAAATTGCTGAGCCTTTGCTCCCTTCAACAGCTTGGGCTACATTTCATCTGGCTTTGAATTCGTTTATGGAAATCTAGTGTCCAGACAATTATAAATACCTTAGGATGAGTAGCAATATGTTTAGTACTCCCAATATTTCACACTCAACCAATGTGTAGGTTAAAAGAGTTAAGAAGCTTACTTGGAAAGAATAGTTAAAAGTAGTAAAAATCTATTAAGGAATGTCACCAAACAATAAAGGTAGGAATATAAAAAAGCATTTGCAGTAGATACAGGCTACCATTTGTCCAGAGAGAAAATCATAGCCAAAGAGCAAAAGTCAAACATTAAAATCAACACCAAGAAATGTATAGAAATAAAGATAAAATAAGCATTTTCAAAAAAGAAACAAATATCTGTTTATTAGTTCTCCTGTACAAGAAACAAAACAATGACAACCCCAGAAAACTGGCAAAATGTCCTGAACAAATACAGAAGCACTAGAGATAGAGCTGCTGCCTCACAACATCAGACACCGATGTTCAATCCTGTCCAAGGGTGCTGTCTGAGGAGTTTGCACATTCTCTCTGTAACTGCATGGGGTTCCGCTAGGCACCCCGGTTTCTTCCCCGAAACATGCAAGCTTGTAGGTTTATTGGCCTCTGTAAAAATTGCCATTTACGTGTAGGAGGTTTATGAGAAAGTGGATAGAACCAATGTGGCTGAAGGGCCTGTTTCCTTGTTGTATCTTTAAATTAAATGCAAGCAAACATAATCAAAAAGATCACCAAGTAAAACAGGCAAAGTTTATTTTCACAGTATCCTGCAGTTTCAATGGAAACTCAATAGACAGCAGATACTGTAATCTGGAGCAATGACAACAAACTGCTGGAGGAACCCAGTGACCGAAGCTCCCTCCACCCTTTAACCCTGATGCAGGGTCACCACCCCCCAAGCTTCAACCATCCGTTAAATCCACAGACGCTGCTCGACCCGTTGAGTTCCTCCAGCTTGTTCTCTGCCCCCGATACTAAAGGCGAACATTTACCCCACAGAAGGGGCAACTCGGCTTGCGACCCCCGAGCTGAGTACCTCGATGACATTGCCCTCTTGGTCGTACTGCGGGCCCAGCTTCGAGCCGGTGGAGAGGCGGTTAAAGACCACAGCGGCAGCGACAGCGGCAGCCATCTCGTCCACGTGACCCTCCACGCGCTGCCCCGTGGGACAGCAGGTCACGTGGGCGCCAACCGTCGGCAACCGCACGCGCAGACGCATTGAACGCGCGATGCAGGAAGGAACTGCAGATGCTGGCACAACAAGCTGGAGCAACTCAGCGGGACAGGCAGCATCTCTGGAGAGAAGGAATGGGTGCCGTTTCGGGTCTTGACTCTTGACCCTTCTTCAGACTGAGAGTCAAGAGAGGGAGACAACAGAGATAAAGGAAGTGAAAACGAGACATCAAAGGAGTTGAGGTTCAAGGAAAATGATTGTTACCCAGAAGAGGTTGACAACGAAGCACACAGACAGAGATAACATTTAATCAGGGGGACAGTTAGACTGGTCAGAGAACTAGGAAGGGGGAGGAATGGAGAGAGAAGGAAAGCTAGGGTTTCCTTCATGGTGGCGCAGCGGTAGTTGCTACCTTACAGCAAAATGCAGCACCAGAGACCCGGGTTCGATCCCGACTACGGGCGCTGTCTGCAGAGTTTGTACGTTCTCCCCGTGACCTGCGTGGGGTTTCTCCGAGATCTTCGGTTTCCTCCCGCATTCCAAAGACCCACAGGTTTGTAGGTTAATTGGCTTGATAAATGTAAAACTTGTCCAGTATAAAATTGTCCAACCTCCAGTATAGTCCCTGGTGGACTCTTTGGAAGGTACAACGGTTACCTGAAGCTGGAGAAGTCCCTTGGGGTGTAAGCTGTCCAAGAGAAATACGAGGTGCCGTTCCTCCAATTTGCACTGGTAACCCCGTGTGTAGGAAGGAACTGCAGATTCTTGTATACACCCATTTGTTCCTTTTTAATCAATGAGACACTCGAGATTCAAATTATTGAATCTACGAAGGGATCAATAACATAAAGGCAAAATATAAATGCTGGACAAAAGAGTCTGATGAACATCCAGCAGCCTGAAATGCTAATCCCATTCTTTTCACGAATGCTCCATGAGTATTTCCAGATATTTCTGTGGTTATCATCATAAAATATAATTTCACAATGTTTAAAGACACAATCTTTCTCACAGATGACAGCCATCGAGATAAATATTTTTCTATCACTTGGAAGCATCCAAAGATATTTTGCAACCTTTGCAGTGTTATGGGCCTGACCCACTTAGGTGATTTTTCAGCGGACTGCCGGCGACTGTAAAGTGCAAAGCTTTCTCGTACATCAGTGGAGCTGCACACTAAATCTCGTTGCACTGACGTGCAATGACAATAAAAGATATATTATTATTATTATATTATTAAGGTGATACAGACACACTCCGCGATGAACAGGAAGGTTGGCACTGTAATTAAGACGGCTAGCACAGTGTACGTTAAGTCCTTTAAAAGGGGGGGGAGGGGGGGGGGGGGAAGAAGGAGTGGAGATAACTTTTAAGAAGCCAGAGATACACGGCTGTGAAGCTCGGCGGACATTTAGCATTACCGGTCGGTTCCTTAGTTCTGAAAACTACTGCTTACTTTTTTTATTCCCCAATGAGCCAATGAAATTCACCGGTCGGCACCTGCTCCAACCTATGAGAACCTTGGACATCCTGGCAACCCACTAGGACCTCCTTGCGACCCACTTAAGGCTCGAGAATTCTCGCTACTCTCCATGGCGACTTAATTCTAGTTGCTGCTAATTTTTCAACATGTTGAAAAATTCTCAGCGACCATAATGAGGCCGCGACTAGTTCCCAAATTGTGGGAATTATTCACGACCTTGAAGGCGACTCCACGGCAACCACCCGCGAACATGTGGCAACTGCAAAGTCTCTTGCAGTCGCCTAAAAAGTTGCCAAAGTGGGACAGGCCCTGTTGAGAATTTAGCAGTGACTAGAATGTAGCCGTCCTAGAGAGTAGCGAGAATTCCCAAGCTGTAGGTTGGTTGCAAGGAGGTCCTAATGGGTTGCCAGGTGGTCAAAAGTTATCTTAGGTTCTCGTAAGCTGTGGCCAGTGCTGACTGGTGAATTTCATTGGCTCATTGGGGAAAAAAAACGTAAGCAGTAGTTTTCAGAACCAAGGATAGCCAACTGGTAATGTTAAATGTCTGCCGAACTTCACAGCCGTGTGTCTCTTGCTTCTTAAATGTTGTCGGGCTTCTTAACAGTTGTCTCTACTCCTTCTCCCTCCCTCGTCCCTTCTCCCCCCCCCCCCCGCTTTTAAAGGACTTACCGTACACTGTGCTAGCCGCCTTAATTACAGCGCCAACCTTCCTGTTCATCGCGGTGTGTGCCTGTATCACCTTGGCTTTGCGTGTGAATTTCAGACAGCGCTTGCCCAGGCCCCTGCCTTTGTGATGTGTGTGTGTGTGTGTGCCGGTTTTCCAGGCTACTGCCGGCAACATGACAGTCGCCGGCAGATGCCTGAAAAATCGCCTAAGTGGGACAGGCCCATTACAAAAGAAAGCTTTCTCAACCTTGGAAGACAGTGCTGGAGTAAATCACCGTGCTAGGCAGCATCTCAGGAGGACATGGATAGGTGCATATGTGCCATTCAGGTCCGGACCCTTTGTCAGATTGGGACTGAGTATATGGGTGGGGGTGAAAGTGTAATAAAAGTGAGAGACAGGACAAAACTTGGCTTGTAATAGGACCACACAGATGAGGAGGCTTTTTTTATTAGGCAAATAGATATAGGCCAAAGACAAAAAGACAGAAGGTGTGAGCCAAAAGGATTTAAGAGTTGTGAATTGTGAAGATAGAAGGAATGTAGGTGGAGGGGGAGGGAAATAGATGCAAATCCAAATCCACGGGGAAAGGAAGGGGTGGCGAATGAAGAGGGGAGGTTACATAGGGAAAAAAAAGACAGGGGGTGGGTTATGTAGTTATCTAAAATTGGAGATTTTAATGTTCATACAGGTTGAAAGCTACACAAGCAGAATGTGAGGTGTTGTTCCTCCAGTTTGCTCATGACTTCATCTTGGCAATGGAGAATCTTAGCCATGGATGGAAAGGTCAGTATGGGAATGGGAAGAGGAGTTAAACTGGATGTCAACCGAGATATGCTGCAGGCCATGCTGGACCGATTCTGTGTTCGGGTAAATGGTCACCGGGTCTATGCTTGGTCTTGCCAATGTACAGTAGGTCACATCGAGAACACCGGATGCAGTAGCTAAGGTTAGATGAGGTGAACATGAACTTCTGTAGCACCTGGAAGGACTGCTGAGATCCATGGGTAGAGTTGAAGGAGGAGATATAGGGACAAGTGTTATATCTCTTGCGAATGCAGGGGAACGTATCTGGGGAGGGGTGGCTTGGATGGGTAGGCATGAGTGAATGAAGGAGATCAGTTTCGGCGGAATGGCGTGGGGATGGGAAGATGTGACTGGTGGTGGGATCACTTTGGAGAAGACGGAAATGCTGGATGATGATGTGTTGGACGCGGAAGCTGGTGGGGTGAAAGTTGAGGATCAGGGGAACTCTATCCTTGTTCTATCTGAGGGGGGGGGGGGGAAGCAAGGGTAGAACAACGGACACAGAAGACGCGGGTGACGGATTACAGCAGAGATGTTTATCAAAGTAAAAGGACATCTTCAATGACCTAGAATGTAAAGGCCCATCTTGGAAGCAGATGCGGTGGGGATGGAGAAATTGAGAGTAGGGGATAGCGTCTTTGTAAGAGGCAGGGTGGGATGAAGTGTAGGCCAGATAACCAGAGGAGTTGGTCGATCGGCAGTATATGTCAGTCAATAGTCTGTACCCTGTGATGGAGATAGAGAGATCAGAAAGGTGAGAGAGATGCCAGAGATAGTCCAAATGAATTTGAAGGCAAAATGGAAGTTAGGGGTAAGGTTAATGACATCAAAGAGTTCTGCATGGGTGCAGAAGGCAGCCCTGATATGGTTTTTGATGTAGCAGAGAAAGAGTTTGGGGAGTACTGGTAGAACTCGTCGTCTCCTTCAACAGCCTCAATTATGCATTGCTATCTCATTAGTCACTCATTTTAAGGCCTTAAGAATTCCACCATGGAACAGTGCATTTAATAGGCTTTTGGATGGGCACTTGGGTATGCTGCAAGCGGAGGTGTATGAATCATGTGTGGGCAGATGGGATGAGCTTATCTTAGAAATGCATTTTTGTAAAAGGGTCAGTCACTCGCACAGCATGGTACAACATATTTATTAAAGGTTACTCACTGTACACTTCAGCACATTGTTAAGGCAAGCGTAGCAGCTATTCGACTAACAGTATGAACTGAATTCTGATAATATAAACCACATGGTAGGCGGAGCTTCTACTAATAAAGCACTACAATTGGTTAGTGTAAGTAACCTATCTACATCTTTCCTTGTAGAACTGAAATAAAACACAACTAAAATGCGAGCCAATAAGCAGATACACATTGATACGTGATGACTAAACGCTAATAACGCATACAGGGATGTATACTGTAGATGGTTACACAAAATCTATATCTCCATATCTAAGGGGTGGCCTATAGACCCGTTCAGCGCGGGTGAGGTATAAATCCACGTCTCCTCCTGTCACCGGGGAAGTGACCGGGAAATTAACCGAGGACGATACCGGAGACCCGCAGAGTGGAGGCTGCAAAGCGGGAGAGCACGGCGCAGGGGGCTCGGTCAGTGGTTGTTCTACAGCAACTGGGCGCAAGGGAGCAGTCGGGCCGGCAGTGGGAGGGTACATCAAACGTGCGACCTCTGAATATGGAACCGCAGGACGTGATTCCTTCACAGGAAGGAGATGTTGACGGTTGCGTCTGTAAAGGCATCCGTCCGCGCTTACCAGGTAAGAGCGCGGTTCTTTGGCGGGGCTGTGAATGTGACCCAAAATGCCGTAGCCCTTGTCGGTCTGCAGGCGAACAACTTGTCCACTGGAGAGAGGTGTGAGTGGATTGGTGGACTTGTCGAAAGATCGTTTCTGTACATCGTGTTTCAGCTGGAGTTGTTTCTGGACAACGGGAGGTGAATGGACCTGTGGCTGCAGCAGCTGCTGGGGCATGGGCAGGACAGCACGGGTTTGACGAGACATCAGGCATTGGGCTGGAGATCCCAGTATTGGATCGCGGGCGATGTTCCTTAAGTTGAGCAGGTCCAGGTAAATGTCGGATTTAGCAAGGTGTGAACGCTCCATTAATTGTTTGGCATTCCGGACAGCCTGTGAACATTCAGGGCTGCTGGTGACATGTCGAAAATCCCATAGTTGAGCAAAGTTTTTGAAGCACTGGCTGGTGAACTGACTGCCGTTATCAGATGGGAGACGTGCAGGGGAAATGTGCACGGAGAAGTGGCGTGACAACTTCTGGATGACTGCGTCAGATGTGACGGTTTGGAGTAGGTCAATTTCAAACCAGCCTGAATTTCAAACCAACCAGATAGTGTTTTTCACGGCATTCGAATATGCCGGTAGCGACTGTGTACCACGGCAGAGGAGGAACCGGGTGCGAGAGCAAAGTTTGTTTCTGTTGGTGTGGCGCTAGGCTGTTGCAGATAGCGCAGACTTCGAATTTTTTGTGTATGGACTTGGTCATACCAGGCCAGTAAAACATGCTCTGCGCTTGTTGTAGGGTTGCTTCCACACCGGGATGGCCCCCGTGGACGGCATCAAAGAACTTGTCCCGAAGAACGGCTGGGATGACTGCTTTGTGACCCTTGACTATAACCCCGTCCTGTAGTACCAATTAGTCGCAAACTAGGTAGATCTGGGCGAATCGCAAGTGGGGCACTGTGTTGTTTATCTGGCCAGCCGCGCCGGATGACTGAAGACAGTAATTGTAGAGTCTCTTCAGCAGCCGTGTGCTCTGCCAGGCTGCTTAGGTATTCAGTAGGAACATACGACACCTTCATTACCGAGAACTGGTCCTGTTCTGAGGGCTGTTGTTTGCAGGTTTTGTGTGGGGCTCTTGATAGTGTGTCAGCTATCTGCATGTCCTTGTCCTTTTTGTAGACTGTAGTAAAATCAAAGGGCTGTAGCTGCATCATCATCTGTTGCAGGCTGTGGATGGTCTTGGTCAGGATGGTGACCAGCACAATCACAGATTTTCCAAAAATAAAGTGTTTGGATTTCGTGCAGGCAAAAACCACAGCAAGTAATTATTTTTCGATTTGGGGGTAATCTTATTCAGTTTCAGTCAGGGTGTGGGAGGCGTAGGCAACAGGCCTGTGGTTGCCATCGGTGGAGGTCTGTATGCAAGCAGCGCCAAGTCCATACTGGGACGCATCACATGTGATTGTCCAGCAATGTTACAAAATTTTGAGATTTTAAAAATCAAGTCTGCAATTTATCAGATAAAGCACAAAAATAAGTTTAACTTGACACCGAATTCACTTTCATATCTTCAGTATTAAAAAGGTTATGGCCATTTTCATACTCGGAAATTAGCATCGTGTTCCCTATTGATTTTCCATTGACAACACAAAAGCTGTGATCGAGGACAGTGAAATGGCCATAACTTTATTAAAAATTAAGAGAACTGAAAGAAATTTTCAGTTATTATAGATTGAAGCATTCTGAAACAAATATGAAACAATCTTACTTGGATGACCTGAAATTAAAGCATATAATTAGTTAGTTACCCAATTGTAGCTAATTCCAAACTTCAATTACTAGATCTAAACATCTATCCATTTCTTAAGAAAAGATTAACATTTTTAAATAGCCTAAGTGTCCAAAGAACATTAACAAAGAATTCACAATAAAACATGATTTTTAAATTTTACATTAATTTATATGCCAAATGGAAGGAATTTAGTGTTCAATTGCTGTAAATTAATGGCCATTTAAATCATCTTTCGAGTGGGATCCTGTGGAACGCGCTGGTTTGGAAAGTTCCCATTGCGGTGGATTTGTACCCCATATGCCCAGAAAAATACTGCGGGATTTAATGGGGCCCCAAATTAGCTACTTGCAACATAGAACTTTGTATAAAGGGATCTTAAGAAGCCCTTTTTAATGTAAAAATAAACAACCTACCTTCCGTTGTCCCCTGTATGAGATCCGTTCCGTTGTCGGCGGTCACGGGTTTAGAGGATAATTTTTAACCTACTATAACAATTAAATTAACCAATTAAGTTTAAAAATAGCTGCAGCGAATGAACCTCGCAGCGATTTTTCGTCAGCAACTGAGTAGGCTGAACAACCTCGATTTGAATAGCCTAGGGAAAATCGCGTTTTAAACCCGCCCCCCTCTCAACGGCGCCAAAATCGCGCACACGGGCAGGGACAGATCTGCAGCCCCACTGAAGGTAGGTTTTGCAACATACCTAGATTGTCACTGGCAACTCTAAAGCAAAGTAGGCAAGGGTGGAAGCACTGGCCATCTGCAACTTTAGGATTTTTAAGGCTCTTTGGAGCTGTGAGTACCCAGACAAGGCAGTGTCTTTGTGTGTCAGTTCCCGCAGGGGGGCAGATATCGCTGCGTTTGGGAATGAATTTCCACAGGTAGTTGACCATTCCCAGGAATCTCTGTCAACTCGTAACGTCAGTGGGAACTGGCATCTCATTAATAGCAGTGGTCTTGGATGGGTCCGGTCTGAGGCCATCACTGGTGAAAACATGGCCGACTTAGTTGAATTCTATGACCCGAAATCTGCATTTTAGGTGGTTAATAGGCCCGACTATGGGTGAACTGGGGTTGGGGACTGGACTTTGTGCCTTCCCTCATGGTGGGAGCCATTGTGGGGGGATGTTCTTTGTGTTTAAGACTCTCATTGGTGTTATGTCTGTATTCTTTCTTTGTGTGCTGCAAAATGGCAAAAAGCATTTCACTTCATTACACCTCGGTGTATGTGAATGTGACCAATAAAATACCTTTGATACCTTTGATAAGCTTGAGATGGATGTCTTTAGCACGGTCTAGTACTTTAATTAGATTGGCATCATGTTCAGCCATGTTGTGTCCGGCAACGAGAATGTCATGGACAATAATAGCGCACGGATACCCCCCAAGCAATTGTTCCATCGTGCACTGGAAAACCTCGCTGGCAGAGTTGATGCCAAATGGCATTCTCAGGAATTTGTAGCGGCCAAAGCGGGTGCCGGATGTGGTGAGGTTGGACGAGTCAGAGTCCAGCAGGATCTGCAAAAACAAACTTTTGGCATCCAGAACAAAGAACACAGATGCACTGCCTATCTGAGCAGCAACTTCCTGTACCGTCGTCATCGAGCAGTGTGGGTGTTTGATCGTTGTGTTGAAGTCTCTGGGGTTGATGCAGATGTGGATTTCTTCCTTTTTTTGTTGTTGCAACCACCATGGTGGAAACCCAGTCAGATGGGTCAGTAAACATAGCAATGACACCCAGGGACACCATCCACTGGAGTTCATTGTATACTCTGTTGTGCATGGCATGCGGAATACGGTATGGAGCTTGGACCACAGGAGTGACATTTGGATCAGTGGCGATATTGTACTTGATGGCAGCCTTCCAAGCTTGTCGTCAAACAGTTCTTTGTATTGTGAAAGTATCTGCTGAGTGGAGCCCTCAATGGGAAAGATTTGATGGACAGCAGCCCCAAAGGAGACCAGGAGTAGATCCTGGCATGCGTTGATTGCAAGCAGGGTTGCAGAATCCCCCCGAACAATGAAAAACGTTAGTTTGTGAGCCTGTAACTCCACGTTGCTCCGTGTTTCTCCATGGGGGTGCAATACCTCACCCCCATAGGCTCCTAACATAGCCGTGGTGTTTTCAACATGTTCAGTTTACGTATACATTTAAATTCAGATAAAGACATGACATTACATTTCGCACCAGTGTCAAGCTTTGCAAGTGCAATGTTGCTGTTAATGAGCAGAGAGACTTAAAGGTAAAGTTGCTTGTTAGTGGAAGCGAACAGGAAGTGAATGTCTGAACTGTTATCTTGGCTCACAGGTAGGAGAGTAGGGGATGGCACTTCCAGCTCTCAGAACTGTTATCAGTAGGTTCATGTTTGAACAGGTGTACATTTTGTCTTGGGAATGAACGAGCCGCACGAGAATGGCAAGATTTCATGAAGTGGTTAAATTGTTTACAGTAGTGGCAAATTTTGCCGTAGGCGGCACAGAATTCTCGACCTGGAGCATGGGTGTTGTTACAGTTGGGGCACTGTTCAATAGACCTTTGAGGCTGCCAGGGAGGGGTGGGTTGTGGACGTCGGCTACAGTAGGAGGTGTCGGTAGCATGGACATTAAATTGGGATCGTTGCCCAGAGCCTACAGACCTTGTGTGCGAAGTAGTAAGTTCAGCGATTATGCAAGCATGTTCAACTTGGTTCAAAGTCAATTCTGTGTTCCAATTCGTCTCGCACTTTGTCACTGAATAAACCTGCTACGAGTTTGTCACGGATGAGATCGTCCCATAAATCTCCAAAGCAGTAGCATGCAGCCATGTGTTTTAAATCACTCAAAAAGTTCTCAATCAGTTCACCTTGTTGCTGGAAGCGAGCAAAAAACGTATTGTGTTCAATTATGGAGTTGGCTCTAAGGTCGCAAAGCTGTCTGAACTTAGCAAGTAAAACCGCAGGGTCTTCGATTTTTTTCTGCAGGCGCCACAATCTGGTTGTTGTGGTCCATAACAGCAGGCGCGTATTTAAAACGCTCCGCGCGCTTCATTGCTTCAGGGCCAGCAAGATTTAAGAGTACAGAAGCATGCACATCAGGTGGATTGTTGCAATGAGAAACACGAATGTAATGGGTGTAGTCGCGCTCGAAGAGGCGCCATCATTCAGCGATGTCGGAGTCAAAGATCAGAGGATCTGGACAGCGAAGTGTGTGAGCCATGGTAGTGATAACAAGTACACAAAACAAACTGGATGGACAAAATAGTAACTAATATACTTAAACGCAGGGTGGGTAGGAAGCCACTTCTGACTCCATGTAAAAGAGTCAGTCACTCGCACAACATGGTACAACATATTCATTAAAGGTTACTCTCAGTACACCAGCACATTGTTAAGGCAAGCATAGCAGCTATTCGACTAACAGTATGAACTGAATTCTGATAAAATAAACTGCATGGCAGGCGGAGCTACTACTAATAAACTACTACCATTGGTTAGTGTAAGTAACTAATCTACAATTATGTCCAGCACAGATATTTTGGACGTGATCCTGTGGTGTTCTTTTTTTATGTCCTATGTTCTAATTGTCCAACAACTCCATGAGGTTTGATGGCCAGAATAACGAGATGACAGTCTTCAGATGCATCCCTGGTCATTACTGGTGTGCATCAGATCTGCGTGCTTGCCCCTCCATTGTTTAGTATGATGTTGAAACAAGGAACTGCAGATGCTGGTTTTCAAACGTTGTGCTGGAGTAATTTAGTGGAGTCAGGCAGCATCTCTAGCGAACATGAATTGATGATGTATCAGGTCGGGACCCTTCTTCTCGGCAACGCTGCCTTTTGCCAACCCTGATTAAAAATGGTGGAATCATCCTTAGATACATGAATTATATTGCTCTTTGCAAAACCAAAGTCCAAAAAAACAGTTTAAGGGGCATCTATGATGATGACTGCACTCAAATGCAAGCTCAGAAACTGACGAAGGAAAGCTTGGATAAATTTGGCGGTGCCTGTGGCATCTTTGTCTTCAAAATTAGCACAAAGAAAACAGAAAATCTGCACCAACCGGCTCATACCAAACAGACTATATGCAGAAGCAAATGTCTTTGCGGATGATCATAGGCGTTCAGTAGTGTATGTTCACATAACTTGGTCTAATGAGTCATCTCTATATATCACAACATTGTGGATATTATGGCCTTACTCGAGAATGTGTGTTAGACAACAACAATTCTCCGCTTGTGGTTAAGCTCCAACTATTAGGAGGCAGTGTTTGTATGATATTTAGGGTATTAGAAACACAAAAAAGATTGTGGTTTGCCCAAGACCCCAAAGTCTTAATGTTACATTTTGTGAAGTTCCTATTGAAATGCCCTTCTACTCGGTAGTGAACTGGCATGATTATGCTCCAATAATATTTGCGATTCTTGTGCCACTAGAGACGCAAAACTACACTAGAGGTAAGTCCTTATAAAGAAAAAAACATTGATTAAAATTGCATGTAATGATTACACAGTGTAGTTATTTAATCTCAGTAGTGTTCAATCCTTGCCTACGGTAACTTTTTTAGATGTCTAATGTGAATAATTATGAAGGTTCATGTCTGCTCATTTTGTGCTGTGATTGATGGAAACTTGCAGCTGAATGTGTAGCTGCCTTAGTTAGCATGGGATGTAATACTCCCCACAGCTTCACAGAATATACCCTGAGATTAGACTGAAATGTCAATCAATTTTACCTTTGAAGGAATCTGTGAATGTCACAGTATATTTAAAATAGAAGATGGTGGACCTATGATAGATGTTTATTTCCCAGAGAATGGCAGGTAACACAGTATTTTATTGCCAGTTGATCATGCTTTAAAAGTGGATGGTAGTGATATGGTGGATAAACAGGAAAATCTATAATTTCATCACTGTGCAAACCTGTCAAGATATTGTGATCACATGATTTTTTTTATCGTGTGCCTTTTATATTTCTGATTATTAACATTTATGCCTAGAGTGTCAGAGGGAGAGTTATAATGATTGACAGTTTCCCACTGAGACACAATACTATGAAATTGGCTTTGTTATTTGTCATGAATGTCAGACAGTTTAAAACCCAAGAGAGCAATATTGCTGGAGGGCAGAGTTATGAGATCTTACAGGCTGAGTGATGAGGGATTGAGACTTTATTCAGCTCTTCTTAAAAATTATGCAAATTTGAGACATTGAATGTTAATGCGTATCATGTCACAGTTAACACACTCTATTCTACACGGCAGAAAATGACTGGAAGGGACAAGCCACATGGTGCATCTCCACTCATCTGCCAGGAGTCTGATGGAAGAACCACCAATATGCTTCCAATGCCTTGTGGAGTGTTTACCTAGAGAATCCTCCAAGATTTATCAAAGGATCACACTTGTAAGAGGTGTTCTAAAATTACATATTTGTTTCTATAATGATATTTCAATAACTTGCATGATTTGGGGAAAATATGCAGCAGGTGATTTTGAGAGTGGTGTAAAGAAAGAATTGATCAAAAGCCCACTGTGAGCAATTAGAGTTAGAAACTATCCAGTAAAAAAAATAATTTACATATTTTTCCATACCTTTATTCACAAAATTGGCAGTTTCCAGTTGGGGGCCTTTAGAATTAGAATTAGAATTAGAATTAAAAATAATGAATAAATATTCCAAGCAAATATCATTATCATCAAAAGCAATAAACAATACAGATGACCGAATGCTGAAAAGTGACCATGTTTGAAGTTACTCACCCATGGTAGGCAGTCCAATGTGCATTATCAGGTAGCTTCCAGAACATCTGTTATGCCTAGTGTAATTGACAAAATGGTGGGAGGAAATTATTATGGTCACCACTGAAAATAGGTCTGCCTACACTGTGTGTGTAGAAATTTAGGTTAATACTCTATCATGAGGTAGTGATCAGGCAAATTGTTATTTCGTAAGGAGTATACCCATTATCAACTATAAGGAGCCTACTGCTCATTTTATTACACACATTTAACCTATTATCTTAGATTAACATACATTATTAGCATTGAAAGACAAAGTCCCAGTTCTGATTAATAATGATTTGAATCAACTACTTCTCAAGGGAGATTAAACACTTATGAACCAGGAACATGATTAGAATCCAGAATTAAAACATTTACTGGTCTTCTGGCAGGTCATATTATAATATTACTAATTATCATTGAAAATGAAAAATATGCAGCTGCTGGAAATCTAAAATACAAATAGAAAAACTGTTGCAGCCATTCCCATGAATTTGAATTAACAGGAAACTCCTCTTTGCACTTTCTTGATTATGACACAAAAAGTTTATAAGTTACTAGACCAAGTGTAAACCCGTTGGGTCTGGTCCCCCAAAGTGTGGTTGCGGGGGAGGGTGGCTGGGGGGGTGGCATGCGGCGTCACACACACTAACTACCCCCCGCACACACGCTAACTATTAATTTGCTCCTTTTACCTTATCTTAAGAAAGAAATTAGAAAATTAAAAGAAGATATGAGGTTGCTTGGGCAAGTAAGGTGAAAGTAAATCCAAAGGGTTTCTACAGCTATATTAATAGCAAAAGGATAACGAGGGATAAAATTGTCGTTAGAGAGTCAGAGTGGACAGCTATCTGCAGAGCCAAAAGAGATGGGGGAGATATTGAACAATTTCTTTTCTTCGGTATTCACCAAGGAGAAGGATATTGAATTATGTGAGGTAAGGGAAACAAGTAGAGTAGCTATGGAAACTATGAGGATCAAAGAAGAGGAAGTACTGACACTTTTGAGAAATATAAAAGTGGATAAGTCTCCAGGTCCGGACAGGATATTCCCTAGGACATTGAGGGAAGTTAGTGTAGAAATAGCAGGGGCTATGACAGAAATATTTCAAATGTCATTAAAAACGGGAATAGTGCCGGAGGATTGGCGTACTGCGCATGTTGTTCCATTGTTTAAAAAGGGGTCTAAGAGTAAACCTAGCAATTATAGACCTGTTAGTTTGACGTCAGTGGTGGGCAAATTAATGGAAAGGATACTTAGAGATAATATATATAAGCATCTGGATAAACAGGGTCTGATTAGGAACAGTCAACATGGATTTGTGCCTGGAAGGTCATGTTTGACTAATCTTCTTGAATTTTTTGAAGAGGTTACTCGGGAAATTGATGAGGGTAAAGCAGTGGATGTTGTATATATGGACTTCAGTAAGGCCTTTGACAAGGTTCCTCACGGAAGGTTGGTTAAGAAGGTTCAATGGTTGAGTATTAATGGTGGAGTAGCAAGATGGATTCAACAGTGGCTGAATGGGAGATGCCAGAGAGTAATGGTGGATGGTTGTTTGTCAGGTTGGAGGCCAGTGACTAGTGGGGTGCCACAGGGATCTGTGTTGGGTCCACTGTTGTTTGTCATGTACATCAATGATCTGGATGATGGTGTGGTAAATTGGATTAGTAAGTATGCAGATGATACTAAGATAGGTGGGGTTGTGGATAATGAAGTAGATTTTCAAAGTCTACAGAGAGATTTATGCCAGTTGGAAGAGTGGGCTGAAAGATGACAGATGGAGTTTAATGCTGATAAGTGTGAGGCGCTACATCTTGGCAGGACAAATCAAAATAGGACGTACATGGTAAATGGTAGGGAATTGAAGAATGCAGGTGAACAGAGGGATCTGGGAATAACTGTGCACAGTTCCCTGAAAGTGGAATCTCATGTAGATAGGGTGGTAAAGAAAGCTTTTGGTGTGCTGGCCTTTATAAATCAGAGCATTGAGTATAGAAGTTGGGATGTAATGTTAAAATTGTACAAGGCATTGGTGAGGCCAATTCTGGAGTATGGTGTACAATTTTCATCGCCTAATTATAGGAAGGATGTCAACAAAATAGAGAGAGTACAGAGGAGATTTACTAGAATGTTGCCATGAGTTTCAGCAACTAAGTTACAGAGAAAGGTTGAACAAGTTAGGGCTTTATTCTTTGGAGCGCAGAAGGTTACGGGGGGACTTGATAGAGGTCTTTAAAATGATGAGAGGGATAGACAGAGTTGACGTGGATAAGCTTTTCCCACTGAGAGTAGGGAAGATTCAATCAAGGGGACATGACTTGAGAATTAAGGGACAGAAGTTTAGGGGTAACATGAGGGGGAACTTCTTTACTCAGAGAGTGGTGGCTGTGTGGAATGAGCTTCCAGTGAAGGAGGTGGAGGCAGGTTCATTTTTATCATTTAAAAATAAATTGGATAGTTATATGGACGGGAAAGGAATGGAGGGTTATGGTCTGAACGCAGGTGTATGGGACTGGGGGAGAATACGTGTTCGGCACGGACTAGAAGGGTCGAGATGGCCTGTTTCCGTGCTGTAATTGTTATATGGTTATTATATGGTTACCCTATAACCGCCCTATCCACTGACGCATAGCCCCCAACTCGCAGGCGTGTTGAGAGGGGGTGGGAGGGGGGGGGGGGGGTAGAGAGTGAGGGCAGAGAGAGAATCGGGAGAGACGGAGAGAAAGGGGCAGAGACAGAAGGGCAAGAGACAGAGGGAGAGGGGGAGGAGGAGAGGAGGAGAGGGAGGGTGGGGGAGGGGGGGGAGGGGGGGTGAGGGAGGGTGGGTGAGGGGGGGAGGGGTGAGATAAATGGGATGAAGGAGAGGGGGAAGAGAAGGGGAGGGAAGGGAGGGGGAGAGGAGGGAAGGGAGGGGGAGGATGGGGAAGGGGTGGAGGGGAGGGGGTAGGGGATGGGGTGGAGGGAAGGTGATAGGGGAGGGGTGGAGGGGAGGGGGGAAGGGGGTTTAGGGGAGGGCGTGTGGGGGAGCGCAGGGGCGTGGGGGAGAGGAAGGGGGGAGAGAGAGAGGGGGAGAGAGAGAGGGAGGAGGAGAGAGATGGGGGAGAGACAGAGCGAAATGCAACCGTGCGTCATGCATTCAGAATGTTCTGGAAATGAAGCGTGCACATCTCATGCACGAAAACTGTCGGCAGCTCTATGGAATTCAGGGGAGCAGCCTGCGGCGTCATACACACTAACCACCCCCTCTCCTCCTCCCTCTAACCACTTACCTCCTCCCCTCTCCTTAGTGATGTTAAGTGACAAATAATTAAATTAAATGAAAACCAATGGAATCTACAACCTGGCAGGCCGGGGGGGGGGGGGGGGGGGGCAGCAGACAGGGTGGAGGGGCGGTGCTGGGTGGGGCCACCAGACAGGCTGGGGGGGGCAGGGCCAGTTGGGCCAGGAGCAAAGGCATTGTGAGGTCAGCGGGCTGGGCGGGGGCCACCAGGCAGGCTGTGGGGTGGCAGGGCGGGGCCAGTTGGGCCAGGTGCAAAGGAATTGTGAGGTCAGCGGGCGGGGCAACAGGCATGCTGGGGGGGGCAGGTGCAAAGGCATTGTGAAAGGGAGGGAGGGGGAGAGATCTCCCACCCCTGTCCCATTGTGGTTAGACATCTGAGATGGCACTCATGCAGAAGTTTGATTTTAGTGGGACCATGTGAAGGTTTCAATCTCCCACACCTGTCCCATTGTGATAGCATATGTAAATGAGATCCATTGTAATTGGACATCTGTGAGATGGCACTATGACATGCAGCAGTTTAATTTTTTTTTAATTTGGACTTTTGTGAACAATTTTATTCAAAATCTGGGGAAATAATTGACGAAATCTAGAGAGGAGTGGATTTCTGAACTCATAAGGTAAATCCCTATCGAAATTGTAAAAATCTCCGCGTTTTTGCATCTGGTTTTCGAGGAGATACTTTTCACATGCAAAATCACACACACACACACACACACACACACACACACACACACGCACACACACACACTCACACAGACAGACACACACACACACAAAGAGTTTTAATAGACACTAGACCAAGTGCAGACCCGTTGGGTCTGTTCCCCCAAAGTGTGGTTGCGGGGGGGGGGGGGGCATGAGGCATCACACACACTAACTACCCCCCCCCCCCCGCACACACGCTAACTACCCCCCTTGATATTATATTCATATTATTAATTTGCTCCTTTTACCCCATAACCGCCCTATCCACTGACGCATAGCCCCCAACTCGCAGGCACATCTAGAGAGGGGGGGGGGGTAGAGAGTGAGGGCAGAGAGAGAATGAGGAGAGACAGAGAGAAAGGTGCAGTCAAAAGGGCAAGAGACAGAGGGAGAGGGGGGCGGAGGAGAGGGAGGGTGGGTAAGGGAGGGAGGGTGGGGGAGGAGGGGTGAGTGAGATGGGAGGAGAGAGAGAGGGGAGGAGAGATATAGGCTGAGAGGGGGGGAGGGAAGGGGGAGGGGGAGAGGTGGGGGGGCAGGGAGGGGGAGGGAGAGTGGGAAGGGGATGGGATGGAGGGAAGGGGGGAGGGGTGGAGGGGGTTTAGAGGAGGGAGGGTGGGGGAGAGGAAGGGGAGAGAGAGAGGGGGAAGGGAGAGAGAGAGAGAGGGGGAGAGAGAGAGGGGAGTGAAAGATGGGGAGAGAGAGATGGGGGAGAGACAGGGAGGGCGAAATGCAACCGTGCGTCACGCGTTCAGAATGTTATGGAAATGAAGTGTGCGCGTCTCATGCACGAAAGCTATCGGCAGCTCTTTGGAATTCAGGGGGGCAGCCTGCCACGTCACACACACACACTACCCACCCCCACTCTAACCTGCCCCTTCTCCTCCTCCCCTCCCCTCCCCTCTTCCCCCCTCCCCTTCCACACACACTGCGGGTCCGATCTAAGCTGTCAATGATGACAGCAATTTTTTTTTTTTTAACTGTCTTTGAAATTAAAAGATAATGTTAAGAATTAGTGATGTTAAGTGACAAATAATTAAATTAAATTCAATGAAAATCAATAGAATCTACAACCTGGGAGCTGGGGGGTGGGTCCTGCAGACAGGCTGGGGTGGCGGGGCCGTGCGGGGCCACCAGGCAGGCTGGGGGGGGGGGGCAGGGCCGGGCGGGGCCAGTTGGGCCAGGTGCAATGGCATTGTGAGGTCAGTGGGCGGGGCCACCAGGCAGGCTGGCGGGCGGGGGGGGGGGGGGGGGGCAGTTCGGCCAGGAGCAATGGCATTGTGAAAGGGAGGGAGGGGGAGAGATCTCCCACCCCTGTCCCATTGTGATTAGTCATCTGTGAGATGGCGCCGTGACTCATGCAGCAGTTTGATTTTAGTGGGACCACGTGAAGGTTCCAATCTCCCACGCCTGTTCCATTGTAATGTCATATATGTAAATGAGATCCATTGCGATTGGACATCTGTGAGGTGGCACTGTGATATGCAGCAGTTTGATTTTAGTGGGACCACGTGAAGGTTCCAATCTCCCACACCAGTTCCATTGTGATGTCATATGTGTAAATGAGATCCATTGCGATTGTACATCTGTGAGGTGGCACTGACTCGTGCAGCAGTTTGATTTTAACATTTTTTGATGTTTCGTTAACAATTTTATTCAAAATGTGGGGAAATAATTGACGAAATCTAGAGAGGAGTGGATTTCTGAACTCATAAATGCGTGGCGGCACTGCATTGGAGCGCTGGAGCGCTGGAGCGGAGCGGAGCGGAGCGGGCGATGCCTTGCCTGGGTCGCCGCGCTGGAGCTCTGGCGAGCTGGACCGCCGTGAGCAACATCTCCGGGCTGCGGGTTTGCGGAGCGGAGAGGCGGCGTGCGGAGATACGGCGTGCGTAGAGGCGGCAGTGAGGAGAGCGGGGCGCCGACTTTTTCACCTGGAGCCTGGGAGCTCCAAACCGGCGCGGCCTTGTCGGCTTCGGCAGCCGCGGGCTCCAACCATGAAGCGGCCGTTCCAAGTGGCCCAGCCGCCGAAAGGACTCTCCCGACGCCGGGGCAAGACCACCCGGTGAGAACGGCCAGGGACATCGGGCCTCCGTAGAGGCAATTGCGGTGGCCCCAATAAGCCTGACTTTGGGATGAACAAGGGGTGGGGACTGGACATTGTGCCTTCCTCCACAGTGCTATCCACTGTGGGGGGATGATTTTTTTTTGTCTAACTGTAGTCTTGTAGGTCTGTGTCCAAGATGGCTGACGTGAAGGGAGAGTGGACGCTGGCACGAATTGGTTGCCGCTGCTCCCTCTTCACACTGTGTTTTTGATTTTCTGTTTTTGGATTGAATCCTGTTTTTGATTTGTGTCTCTGTGATGTCCTTATTGTTATATTCCGATTATATGTTTACTATGTAAGGTGTCCTTGAGATTTTGTATGAAAGGCGCCCATTAAATATAAAATTTATTATTATAAATTAAATCCCTACTAAAATTGTAAAAATCTCTGCGTTTTTGCGTCTGGTTTTCGAGGAGATACATTTCACATGCAAAATAACACACACACACACACACACACACACACACACACAGACACACACACACACACACACACACACACACACACACACACACACACACACACACACACAGCTTTAAACCAAGTACTAGACCAAGTGCAGACCAAGACCCGTTGGGTCTGTTCCCCCAAAGTGTGGTTGCGGGGGAGGGGGGGGGGGGGGGGGGGGGGGGAGAGCGGCATGTAGCATCACACACACTAACTGCCCCCCCGCACACATGCTGACTACCCCCCTTGATATTATATTAATATTATTAATTTGCTCCTTTTACCCCATAACCGCCCTATCCACTAACACATAGCCCCCAACTCACAGGCTCATCTAGAGGGGGGGGGGGGGTAGAGAGTGAGGGCAGAGAGAGAATGGGGAGAGACTGAGAGAAAGAGGCAGAGACAGAAGGGCAAGAGACAGAGGGAGAGGGGAGTGGAGGGGAGGAGAGGGAGGAGGGGGGAGGAGGGTGAGAGAGATGGGAGGACAGAGAGGGGAGGGGAGAGAGGGGGGCTGAGAGGGGGGAGGGAAGGGGGAGAGGGAGGGGGAGAGGGGAGGGGATGGGGTGGAGGGAAGGGGGTAGGGGAGGGGTGGAGGGAAGGGGGTAGGGGAGGGGTGGAGGAGAGGGGGGTTTAGGGAGGGAGGGTGGGGGAGGGCAGGGGGTGGGGGAGAGGAAGGGGGGAGAGAGTGAGAGAGATGGGGAGAGAGAGAAGGGGAGAGGGAGAGAGAGTTAAATGCAACCGTGCGTCACGCGTTCAGAATGTTCTGGAAATGAAGCGTACGCGTCTCATGCACGAAAGCTGTCGGCAGCTGTATGGAATTCAGGGGAGCAGCCTGCCGTGTCACACACACACTAACCACCCCCCCCCCCCCCCCCCCCCCCCCCCCCCCCCCGTCCCCTCCTCCCCTCTCCCTCCCTCCCCCTCCACACACACACAGCTTGTCTGATCTAAGCTGTCAATGAATACAGCAAATTTATTTTTTTAAACTGTGAAATTAAACAGTTTGATTTTAGTGGGAACACGTGAAGGTTCCAATCTCCCTCACTGTCCCATTGTGATGTCATATATGTAAATTAGATCCATTGTGATGGGACATCTGTGAGGTGGCACTTTGGCTCATGCAGCAGTTGGATTTTATTTTTTTTTGATGTTTTGTGAACAATTTTATTCAAAATGTGGGGAAATAATTGACAAAATCTAGAGAGGAGTGGAAATCTAGAGAGGACGTTTTTGTGTCTGGTTTTCGAGGAGATACGTATCACATGCAAAATAACACACACACATCCACACACATCCACACACACACACACACACACATCCACACACATCCACACACATCCACACACATCCACACACACCCACACACACACACACACACACACACACACACACACACACACACACTTCCAAGTTTAACTGTAAGAAATCCATTCAGCTTGCAAAAAGACAATTGTAACATCCATAGTTCAAGTTGAAGTTCACATTTATTGTCACATGCACCATTTAAGGTACAGTGATATTTGAGTTACCATACAGCCATACAAGTAAAGAGAACACAATTCACAATAGAATTTAACATAAACATCCACCACAGTGGAATCAGCATTCTTCACGGTGATGGAAGGCAATAAGGTTCAGTCATCTTCCTCCTTTGTTCACCCGTGGTTGTGGCCTTGAACCCTCCGCAGTCCCCACTACAGATGTTCAGACCCTCTCGTCGCGATGATCGATACTTCGATGTCGGGACGGATCGGAACACATTGCGTGGCTTGGAGTTCCCGAATCGGCCGCTTCTTACCAGAGACCGCGACTTCACGATGTTAAAGTCCACAGGCCCCGCGGTTGGAGCTCCAACACTGGCGATCCTCGGCAAAGGATGCCATCTCCCGCTCTGCGATGGTAAGCACGCCATGCCGGCTGCTTGAAGCTCTGGGCCGGTCTCCAGTCTGGAGAGGCTGCACCAATCCAGTTGTTAGGCCGCGAGGGGAGCGAAGATGCGACAAGGAAAACGTTGCATCTCCGTCGAGGTAAGTGACTGGAAACGGGTTCCCCCTATTTCCTCCCCTCACCCCCCACATCAAACCTACCGAAAAACATTAAACACACATTTAGACACACTAAAAATAACAAAAAAGTCTAAAAAAAACACACGAGTTGCTGGCTTTTAGTCTTTATCAATACTAATGTTCAATGGTACTTTATTGTCATATGTACAGTGAAATTCTTTTTTTGTATACAATTCAGTAAAATTTTACTGTACATGAGAACAAGTATACCAAGTGCAAGAATGTAAGAACAGTAGATTATACTGAGAGAGTTTAGAAGAGTCGCTATGTTTCCGGCATCAACTTGAATCCTTTAAGTTTCAAAGTTCTTAAAAATATAGTCTTAACCTAGCCTTAAATGCTCATTGCTCTCCATTCGATCCAAAAGGTTATTCTGTTTTAAATGATACCTAGCCAAAGATTCCTAGAGTGAGGATAGAGATACAAGGGACTGCAGATGCTGGTCCACAAAAAAAAGATACAAAATGCTGGTGTAACCCAGCAGGTCAGGCAGTATCTCTGGAGGAAATGAACAGGCTGAACTAAACAAAAATGCTGCTAGTTTACTTAGACATGGACATAGAACAGTTCAGCACAGGAAGATCAATGCAAAATGTTAGAGTAACTCAGCATCTCTGGAGAGAAGGAATGGGTGATGATTCAGGTCGAGACCCTTCTTCAGACCCGAAACGTCGCCATTCCTTCTTTACAGAGATGCTGCCTATCCCACTGAGTTACTCCAGTATTTTGTGTCTACAGTGTGAATCAGCATCTGCAGTTCCTTCCGACACAGTACAGCACAGGCACTTGCCCTTCAGCCCATGTTGCTGTCAAAGATGATGCCAAATTAAAACTATCCCTTCTGCCTGAATGAGATCCATATTCATGTACTTATGTAGAAACCTCTTAAATACCACTATCACATCTGCTCCAACTACCATCCCTGGCAGAGCATTCCTGGCACCCACCACTGTGTAAAAATAATTTGCCCTGCACTTTCCACATCTAGCCTTAAAGCCTTGCCCTCTAGTATTTGATATTTCCCTCGAGGGAAATAGATTCTGATTGTCTACCCTTTCTATGCCTCTCATAATTTTACAAACTTCTATCAGGTCTTCCCTCAGCCTCCAGTGCTCAAAAAAAAGGTTTGCCTAGCCTTTCCTTATAACTGGTACCCTTTAATTCAGACATCCTAGTAAACTTGAACACTCTCCAAAGCCTGCACATCCAACTTGTAAACTAGAACAGCACACAAGACTTCAAATGTGGCTTAACGAAAGTTTTATAAAGCTGCAACATGACTTCTTGACTCGTATACTCAATGCCCCGACCGATAAAGGCAAGCCTACCACAAGCCTTCTTTACTGCTCTATCCACTTGTTTTGCTACTTTTAGTGAGCTATGGACATGAATCTCAAGATCCCATTGTACATCAATGTAGTTAAGGGTTTTATCATTAACTTTTTCCAACAAAGTCTAATATATTTGATTAAAGAATGAATTGTGTTGAGCACAATTTGCCTTCATAAACATAACCAGACATAAAGTGAATTTTAATGCTACACACTCACAGAGAAATAAAGTATTATGAGCCTGGTTTTACTCTGGTTTTGAGAGGACATGTAAAATCTTTGCATTGTGATTATGAACGAGGTGAATGTTAGATTATTAGGATTAATATTCAGTTAAAAAGCATAATGTAAAAATATGTACAATAAAAAAACATCTGACCAGAATTATAAAGAGTCATGTTCATTTTTGATTGACACGTACTGTACTTTTCCAAGAGAGTGACTGGAATGCAGAGATAATAACTAAAGAACAAATAGGTTAATGTATGGCATGGTGCAATATAGAATACAAATTGTAATGTCATTCTGCAAACCAACAGACTTGAAAGGGAAAGATATAAAATGTACAGGCTAGCTGAAATTTAAAAAAAAAATCATAAGCAGTATTTGCAAATTTCCTCTCATCTATTTGCAGATAAACCCAGATACCTGATCTCAGAAGAAGATTATATGATATTGTCAATTGTAAAAGTTATCAAATCCTGGGATCAACAAAATTACTTAAGATGTTTAATACCATTCCAGAGTTAATTACAAATGATTTTCAATACTTGAAAAAAGTATTTCAATAATCAAAGATAACCTTAGCCTATCTTAATTGATAAACTTTTACCTTGTCAAAGGGATGTCATTGCTGATGCTTCATCTGATAGTACATATGTATTAGTTTCTTTGCAAATGAAGTATGATTTGACAAATAAAGAGATATGGGAAATTGAAGTGGGATGCACAGAAATAGCTGCCAGGAGCTTAACAAAGATATCATAAGATTAGCTGCATCAGTTCTTTCAAAGTGTGCAGCTTGATCACCATTTACATTTTATAAGGTAAATGAAAACAAAGGATACAGCTGCAAGGACACCATGGGCGAATCAAGATAGAATATAGTTACAGCATAAAATAAATGTTACTTTGTTTAGCTTAATGTATGCACAAGATACATACACTGTAATGTAAAGTTATTCATGATAGTGTGGGAGAATTTAGATTTATCTTCATATGATGTATCAATCATTAAAAAAAAAGATTAAATCATATATTATTTAAGTAGCAAATTATACTATATTGTCTGGATCATTTTATGTACACAATTGATAACTATTACAATTAGGAAACAATTAACAACATTAAAGTATATTAGGTAATTAATGTATTGAGACGTATTTATGAATCATATAGTAATATATGATTTTCTATGTTTCTATGTTTCTAATGCCTTTTCTGCATCTCTTAATTCCAGAAATCTGGATGTAACATATTTACTATTTTCATATTTCAACATTGTATTCATTGGTGCAGGTGTAAGACATAAATGACATTAACAGGGAATAAAATTATGGAATGAATATTAAAAACCTGCAAATGCTGGTAATCTGATACAATATAGAATATTGGAAACACTCAGCTAAGCAGCCAGTATTTTATGAAAGTAAAACAGAATTAACATTTCTTTGTTCCCTTCTTTGAATAAACAGGGAGTCAGTGGATCTTTTATGAAATGAGAAAGCTGAAATTATTAACAGGCTGAAATCACAGTGATGACAGGTGGAAATGCCAGTTCTGATATAAAGAGATAGAAAGAGCAAGTTATTTAAAGATGGAGAATTCAACAATGAGGACAGAAGAGGATTGTTGTCCTTCAAGCTTGCATTGTACCTCATTATAACAGTGCAGAGGCCAGATATAGATGGTTCAGAATGGGATGGAGAATTAGTGTGGCAAGAAATTGGAATCAAGGGGCACACTTGGCAAATGAATCTATCTGCAGGAGCTGTCACCAAATCTGTATTTACTTTCTCCAATGTTGTGGAGACTAGATAATGCAGAGGACCCTTTATATCAATGAGATCAAGAATAGAATAGGCAACCATTTCGCAAATACTGCTTTCGGCATTCCTGATGTAGTCTCCTTCACATCAACCAGACCAAGAATATACTAGATGACCATTTTGGCAAACATTTGCGCTCGGTCCACATAGGCCTGCTGGATCTCCCAGATCCAAACTATTTTTACTCCCTTACCCATTCCCATACTGTCTTTTCTGTCTTGGGCCTCCTCCATTGTCAGAGTGAGGCCACATACAAACTGGAGGAACAGCACCTCGCATTCCATTTAGGTCGTTTACAACCTAATGGTAAGAACATTGAATTCTCCAACTTTAGGTAACTAACCTAATAGGGTAAATGCCAGAGTACCAGAGTTTTTTTTTTTACCCAGAGTAGGAGAATCAAGAACCAGAGGACATAGGTTAAGGTGAGAGGGGAAAGATTTAATAGGAACCTGAGGGGCAACATTTTCCACACAAAAGGTTGTGGGCATATGGAACGCGCTGCCAAGGAAGTAGTTCAAGCAGGTACTGTCACAACATTTAAGAAATTTGGACAGGAACATGGATAGGAAATGTTTAGGATATGGGTCAAATGCAAGTAGGTGGGACTAGTGGTGATGGGGATCTTGGCTGGTGTGGGCAAGTTGTGTCGATGGACCTGTTTCTATGCTGAATGACTCTGACTATAACTTACTACCCCCCTCCCTCCCTTCTCTCCCCTTTTTATCCCCCTCTCTTTCCTGTGTCCCAGGTGGATCTGCACCCATTTCTCCCCGCCCTTTCCCCTGTCCCCTTCCACCTATGGTTTCATCTGTCCCCATCCTCTGGCTTCACAATTTGCACCTCTTCTATCTATCTCCTATCTCACACTTTTTGTCTTTTCATCTCTGGCCTTTGTCCAACCATTTGTCCAATGCAGCCAATATCGTTGATCAATTTTGAATAATAACAATATGTTTGTTTTTAACTGAATATTACTATCTTTCAGAGTGATTAACTATTTTCCTCTGACATTTTCGCCTCCTCCAACGGGATCCCACCACTGGCCACATCTTCCCATCTCCTCCCCTTTCCGCTTTCCGCAGAGACCGTTCCCTCCATAATTCCCTGGTCAATTCATCCCTTCCCACCCAAACCACCCCCTGCCCTGATACTATCCCTTGCAACCGCTACACTTGTCGCTTTACCTCCCCCATCGACTCCATCCAAGGACCCAAGCAGTCATTCCAGGTGAGGCAGAGATTCACTTGCACCTCCTCCAACCTCATCTACTGCATCAGCTGATCCAGGCGTCAACTTCTCTACATCGGTGAGACCAAGCGCAGGCTTGGTGATTGCTTCGCCCAACACCTCTGTTCAGTTCGCAATAACCATACTGATCTCCCGGTGGCTCAGCACTTCAACTCCCCCTCCCATTCCAAGTCCTGGGCCTCCGCCATTGCCAGAGTGAGGGCCAGTGCAAATTGGAGGAACAGAGCATATTTCACTTGGGTAGTTTACACCCCAGAGGTATGATCAGTGACTTCTCCAATTTCAGGTAGTCCTTGCTTTCTCCCTCCTTCCCAGCTCCCCCACACGCCTACTGTCTCTGCCTCTTCCTTTTTCCCTACCCCCCCCCCCCCCCCGACATCAGTCTGAAGAAGGGTCTCGACCCGAAACGTCGCCTATTCCTTCTCTCCATAGATGCTGCTTCACCCGCTGAGTTTCTCCGGCATTTTTGTCTACCAACTATTTTACAGAGTGAATTACATTGAAACACACATTACAAATTAAAACCCCTGTCCCACTGTACGAGTTCATTCAAGAGTTCTCCCGAGTTTGCCCTGATTTGAACTCGGCGATTTACGGTAATGGTCGCTCTCGTGGACATTTTTCAACATGTTGAAAAATCTTCACGAGTCTTCCCGAGCTTATTGCATTTCCCGAGTGCCTGCCGTTAGTGTTATGAGCCGCAAAGAGATGTCCCTGAGTTCCGATGTACCCGCTACATTCATTCTATGTGCCTACCACAAGTTTGATTTTTTTTTTAACTCGGGCGAGCTCCTGAATTAACTCGTACAGTGGGACAGGGCTTAATATAAATATAATTTAATTTATATTAAATATAATTTCTTTAAATGCAAGTCTGCTATTCCCAAGAAACCTTGTATACTAGAAAATTGTGTTATAAAGACAGTTGTGTCAATGGGGAAATGGGGTTAGGGGCTAGAGAGTTTCAGGCTCTCAGGATATTAAAAAAAGTATATTTAATTGCAATCATTTTATTTTTGTTACTGCCGGGTGAATACTAAATGTTAAATTGTTTAATAGAATATCATTGTGCAAGTGTTAATAGAAGTGATTGCTTGTCAATTTCAATGACCACATATGGTTAAAGTAGCAGCTGTGTTCTTAAAAGAGACAGTGGTGTCTGATTACTGCAGGAAAGTGACATGGAAACAATTTTCCACTACCTGTACTGTTTAAATCCAAGGCACTTTTTGTTCTCCTTGTTAATTTCCAAAGTATGTTTTAAATGGTTATCTAATTCTTGATCTAAATCACATTATAAGCAATTTGGCAAGCGTAATGCAAATAGTGTTTCATAATTCATTACTCATCTTATATCTTATCACTGTTAAGGAAACACATGGGAACTACTAAGGTTTAAAAAATTGAAAACTGATATGGTTATTCTGCTGAAATTACACTTCAAACATAAATCTTCCTAGCCAGTGAGCTAGTTAGTTGACTCAATTATCAGAAATTAGAAGGTTCCATCGTGTGAAATCTATATATATTTATAAAACTCTGATCTTGGATGTGTGTGTATTTGTGTGAGTGTGTATTTGTTCGTCTGCGTTTCACATCTCCTCAAAATCACGCCGCGCTAATGGTGAAATGTTTACATATTCCGATAGTTTTACGCCATGATGTCAAAAATCGCCTCATCTGGAAATGTGATGCATTATTTCCCAAGTTATTTATGAAAATGTTCACAAATGTGCAGAAACATGGAAAAAATAACTGCTTTTTCCCTGTGCTTAACCCTGTGCTTAGCCCTGCTCGCAATATTATTGCTATCCAAGTACACTGAGTTCTGCTCGCCCTAGCAAGTGCAAATGCATTTTTTTTTTAAGTTTAAAGATGAGGGAGGCTGAATAAGGCGAAATGAGCAGTCCCTGCGCAGTTGTCGGCTATGGGTGAGTGCTGGAATAAGGGGAACGGCTTGTGTTGGGGGACCAGGCCTCCCGTGTGGCAGGGACCCAACGGGTCCCTGTTGGTCTAGTTACACATAAAATCGATTTTGTGTTTGCTTGAACATGTTTGCTTCTACTTTGCTGTATCCCCATGCCCTCGTGATATTTGAGCTGGCAAATTTGGTCATAAAACACAGAAGAATATTAGTTAATTTTGCAGCATTATACATGCATGTGGAAATATTATCAACATATGATGACACTTTTATGCTATAACCGAATGTGGATCTGAAAATAATAATGTATACCTTCATTTTAACTTACAGTCAATTCAAGACTGCAGGTGAAATGTCCCCATCGGGATATCGATACTTTGACCACCAATCCGGTCACAATCACTTGCAATGTGTTTCGTTCTTCACAACCATCATTGATTAAGGCTGCATCATTGGTGAATCATATATCTTAGTAAAAGATGTTTAAGGAGGAACGCAGATGCTGGAAAATCGAAGGTAGATAAAAATGCTGGAGAAACTCAGCAGGTGAGGCAGCATCAATGGAGCGAAGGATGCTGCGCTCCATAGATGCTGCCTCACCAGCTGAGTTTCTCCAGCATTTTTGTCTATCTTAGTAAAAGATGTTGTGTTTACGGATCCTGTCATGACCTTAGAAACATAGAAACATAGAAATTAGGTGCAGGAGTAGGCCATTCGGCCCTTCGAGCCTGCACCGCCATTCAATATGATCATGGCTGATCATCCAACTCAGTATCCCGTACCTGCCTTCTCTCCATACCCTCTGATCCCCTTAGCCCCAAGGGCCACATCTAACTCCCTCTTAAAAATAGCCAATGAACTGGCCTCAACTACCCTCTGTGGCAGAGAGTTCCAGAGATTCACCACTCTCTGTGTGAAAAAAGTTGTTCTCATCTCGGTTTTAAAGGATTTCCCCCTTATCCTTAAGCTGTGACCCCTTGTCCTGGACTTCCCCAACATCGGGAACAGTCTTCCTGCATCTAGCCTGTCCAACCCCTTAAGAATTTTGTAAGTTTCTATAAGATCCCCTCTCAATCTCCTAAATTCTAGAGAGTATAAACCAAGTCTATCCAGTCTTTCTTCATAAGACAGTCCTGACATCCCAGGAATCAGTCTGGTGAACCTTCTCTGCACTCCCTCTATGGCAATAATGTCCTTCCTCAGATTTGGAGACCTCACATTTATCCACATTATACTGCATCTGCCAAACATTTGCCCACTCACCCAGCCTATCCAAGTCACCTTGCAGTCTACTAGCATCCTCCTCACAGCTAACACTGCCCCCCAGCTTAGTGTCATCCGCAAACTTGGAGATATTGCCTTCAATTCCCTCATCCAGATCATTAATATATATTGTAAATAGCTGGGGTCCCAGCACTGAGCCTTGCGGTACCCCACTAGTCACTGCCCGCCATTGTGAAAAGGACCCGTTTACTCCTACTCTTTGCTTCCTGTTTGCCAACCAGTTCTCTATCCACATCAATACTGAACCCCCAATGCCATGTGCTTTAAGTTTGTATATTAATCTCTTATGTGGGACCTTGTCGAAAGCCTTCTGGAAGTCTAGATACACCACATACACTGGTTCTCCCCTATCCACGCTACTAGTTACATCCTCGAAAAATTCTATAAGATTCGTCAGACATGATTTACCTTTCGTAAATCCATGCTGACTTTGTCCAATGATTTCACCACTTTCCAAATGTGCTGCTATCCCATCTTTAATAACTGACTCTAGCAGTTTCCCCACTACTGATAGACTAACTGGTCTGTAATTCCCCATTTTCTCTCTCCCTCCCTTCTTAAAAAGTAGGGTTACGTTTGCTACCCGCCAATCCTCAGGAACTACTCCAGAATCTAAAGAGTTTTGAAAGATTATTACTAATGCATCCACTATTTCTGGAGCTACTTCCTTAAGTACTCTGGGATGCAGCCTATCTGGCCCTGGGGATTTATCGGCCTTTAATCCATTCAATTTACCCAACACCGCTTCCCGACTAACCTGGATTTCACTCAATTCCTCCAACTCCTTTGACCAGCGGTCCCCTGCTATTTCCGGCAGATTATTTATGTCTTCCTTAGTGAAGACGGAACCAAAGTAGTTATTCAATTGGACCGCCATATCCTTGTTCCCAATGATCAACTCACCTGTTTCTGACTGCAAGGGACCTACATTTGTTTTAACTAATCTCTTTCTTTTCACATATCTATAAAAACTTTTGCAGTCAGGTTTTATGTTCCCTGACAGTTTTCTTTCATAATTTATTTTTCCTTTCCTAATTAAGCGCTTTGTCCTCCTCTGCTGGTCTCTGAATTTCTCCCAGTCCTCTGGTATGCTGCTTTTTCTGGCTAATTTGTACGCATCATCCTTCGCTTTGATACTATCCCTGATTTCCCTTGTTATCCACTGGATGCACTACCTTCCCTGATTTATTCTTTTGCCAAACTGGGATGAACAATTTTTGTAGTTCATCCATGCAGTCTTTAAATGTCTTCCATTGCATATCCACCGTCAACCCTTTTAGAATTAATTGCCAGTCAATCTTGACCAATTCACGTCTCATACCTTCAAAGTTACCTTTCTTTAAGTTCAGAACCATTGTTTCTGAATTAACAATGTCACTCTCCATCCTAATGAAGAACTCAACCATATTATGGTCACTCTTGCCCAAGGGGGCACGTACAACAAGACTGCTAACTAACCCTTCCTCATTACTCAATACCCAGTCTAAAATAGCCTGCTCTCTCGTTGGTTCCTCTACATGTTGATTTAGATAACTATCCCGCATACATTCCAAGAAATCCTCTTCCTCAGCACCCCTGCCAATTTGATTCACCCAATCTATATGTAGATTGAAGTCACCCATTATAACTGTTTTGCCTTTGTCGCACGCATTTCTAATTTCCTGTTTGATACCATCTCCAACTTCACTACTACTGTTAGGTGGCCTGTACACAACACCCACCAGCGTTTTCTGCCCCTTAGTGTTTCGCAGCTCTACCCATACCGATTCCACATCCTCCAAACTAATGTCCTTCCTTTCCATTGCGTTAATCTCCTCTCTAAACAGCAACGCTACCCCACCTCCTTTTCCTTTCTCTCTATCCCTCCTGAATATTGAATATCCCTGGATGTTCAGCTCCCAGCCTTGGTCACCCTGGAGCCATGTCTCCGTGATCCCAACTATATCATAATCATTAATGGCTATCTGCACGTTCAACTCATCCACCTTATTACGAATACTCCTTGCATTGAGACACAAAGCCTTCAGGCTTGTTTTTACAATGCTCTTGCCCCTTATACAATTATGTTGAAAAGTGGCCCTTTTTGATTTTTGCCCTGGTTTTGTCTGCCTGCCAATTTTACTTTTTACCTTGCTACCTATTGCTTCTACCCTCATTTTACACCCCCTGCCTCTCTGCTCTTGTACCCATCCCTCTGCCTCATTAGTTTAAATCCTCCCCGACAGCACTAGCAAACACTCCCCCAAGGACATTGGTTCCATTCCAGCCCAGGTGCAGACCGTCCTGTTTGTACTGGTCCCACCTCCCCCAAAACTGGTTCCAATGCCCTAAAAATTTGAATCCCTCCCCCTTGCACCATTTTTCAAGCCACGTATTCATCTGCAATATCCTCCTATTTCTACTCTGACTGGCCCGTGGTACTGGTAGTAATCCAGAGATTATTACCTTTGAGGTCCTACTTTTAAGTTTATCTCCTAGCTCCCTAAATTCATCTTGTAGGACCTCATCCCTTTTTTTACCTATATCGTTGGTGCCAATATGCACCACGACAACTGGCTGTGCACTCTCCCCCTCCAGAATGTTCTGCAGCCGTTCAGTGACATCCCTGACCCTTGCACCAGGGAGGCAACATACCATCCTGGAGACTCGTTTGCGGCCGCAGAAACGCCTATCTATTCCTCTGACAATTGAATCCCCTATTACTATTGCCCTTCCACTCTATTTCCCCCCCTCATGTGCCGCAGAGCCACCCATGGTGCCATGAACTTGGCTGCTGCTGCTGCATTCCCCTGATGAGCCATCTCGCTCAACAGTATCCAAAATGGTATACCTGTTTAGGAGTGAGATGACCGCAGGGGACTCCTGCACTACCTGCCTACTGCTTTGCTGGCTATTGGCCACCCGTTCCCTTTCTGTCCTCTTACCTTTTACCTGCAGTGTGACCAACTCGCTGTACGTGCTATCCACGACTTTCTCAGCATCGTGGATGCTCCAGTATGAATCCAGCCACAGTTCCTTATACCTGACAGTACCTTCGGTCACTTGCCGTTGATGATCAAATCTGAAGGGCACCTGCTCTACAATTGGTAGTGTGATTGAAGTCTGCTGAAGCTCTGAAATCCAGCAGTGAGGAATCTTAATCAAAAATCCACAGCTTCACTATCCATTTCTCAGAAGGCGTGAATATGCCAGAGGACCTCACAGGCATCATAATCATGACTATCTTCAAGAAAAGGGAAGGAAACAGAAGTTTCTTCTTAGGATGCCACAAGGAATTACATCGCCTGGGTGAGTGGCTCACTCACCATCTCCAGAGTTCCTTCACTAATTGCAGCGTGAATTCTGTTCATCTACAGGCACAGAGCACATGTGCATCTGGAGAAATGCAGGAATCAGGTCTACATGTCCTTTCCAACCTTACTAAAACTTTTAATATGTTCTACTAGGAGTGATGGTGGACCTCCTGATCAAATTTGTCTGACTGGCAATTTGTCCCATTCTTTCTTTTGATTCACTATGGCAAGCAAACAATTATGATAACAAACGAGTCCACAATCAAGATAGTCTCAGTGTTCAGATTAGTGTCATGTGAGGCTGTGTTATTGCCGATACATTATTTATCATTCTTCAGTTCTGCATTTTACTTCCAACACACTTCCAGTTGGAGTGATCAACTAATCAACAGGATTAATGGGAAACCATTTGGCCCATTTGATTCTGCTCAGAACCAAGATACATTGTCTTTAGTTCCCTGCAGTATACTCTTGATGTTTGTAGTTGTGTAAGACTGGAGGCTAAGCTTCAAGCTAATTTTAGCTAGTTCACTGAAGTATTTCATAGGATGTCATGTCCTACTAACTTGATTGAGTTTTTAAAAGAGGTGACAAAGGTGATCAATAGAAGAGTGGTGGATGCTGTCTTCATGGATTTTAATAAGGCATTAGATGAAGTGCTCTGTGGTAAACTGATCCAGAAGATTAAGATTGATAGGATTCACAGTGACTTGTTCACTAGAATATAGAACTGGCTTACTCATAGAAGACAAAGGGCTATGTGGGCAATATTCTAGCTGGAGATCTGTGACCAGTGGAGTTCCACAGGATCTGTTCTGGGACCTCTATTGTTTATGATGTATATAAGTGATTTGGACATAAATGTAGGTAGAATGTGTAGGTAGGAACTGTAGATGTTGGTTAAGTCTTAAGAAGAGACTCGACCTGAAACATCACCCATTCCTTCTCTCCAGAGATGCTGCCTGTCCTGCTGAGTTACTCCAGCATTTTGTGTCTATCTTCATTCTATAAATGTAGGTGGGTTAGTTAATAAATTTGCATTCAACACCAATATTGGTAGAATTGTGGACAGTGACAAAAGCTGTCAAAATATACAATGGGATGTAGATCAACTACAGAAATGGGCAGAGACATGGCAGATGGAGTTTAATCCGAGCAAGTGTGAGGTGTTGCACTTTGGAAGGTAGAGTGTAATAGGACTGTGTACAGTTGATGGCAATACCCTTAATAGCATTAATGTTCAGTGGGACCTTAGGGTCCAGGCCCATATGGCCCCGAAAGTATCAAGACAAGCTGATAGAGTGTTAAAAGATGTATGTGGTATGCTTGCCATCATAGCTCAGGGCATGGAGTATAAGAATCAGGAAGTCATTTTGTAGCTTTATAGGACTTTGGTTTGGCCATATTTGGAGTATGTGTGGTTCTGCTCGCCCCATTATGGGGAGGATGTGGATGATTTGGAGGGGTTGCAGGAGAGGTTTACCAGAATGTTATCTGGATGAGAAGGTATTAGTTACAAGGTGTGATTGGACAAACTTGGATTGTCTTTGCTGGAGAAGGGGCTGAGAGGAGATCAGATAGAAGTATATAAAATTATGAGAGGCAAAAATAGGGTCGATGATCTAACTTTTTTCCCCAGGAGGAAATGTCAAAGACTAGAGGGCAAAGCTTTAAGGTGAGAGGAGCAAAGTACAGAATCATGTTTCTTAGTTCATGAAAAGATTGGGCAGTCCTGGGGTTTTCAACCTGGAACCAGGTAAATTACCTTCCATCTCTATCTCATCTTTCATCATTCGTCATAGAATCCTTTATACTGATGAGCTGAGTACTGCCGAAACTGCGATTATATAATTTAATTGAATTAATAATTTATATGCCCATTTGGCTAAATTTTACTGTTTATATCCAAATAGATCAATTCATTTACTCTGTAAACCTATTTGGTTTTGAATATCCAAATATTAATAATTAACATTTTCTATCTTGCTATTTAAATTCTCACCTCACTCATTTCTTATTTGTGTACACCTTTAATCTAAAAGTATGGCCTTTAATCCCCTGTACATCCTTCATTCGTGGGAATGCTGGGAACAGAACAGAACAGAGTTGTTCTTCATTGTTTTACTTTTGGATTTCCACGTTTCTGCCTCCCTGTCCTAATTTAAGATCCTCTGCAAACAAGACAACTCTAAACCCTCAGCCATCCCATGCCGCCAATATTTCTATTTCTCAGCATCTTTTCTGTCTAATTCAACATTAATCATGTTTTTTTGGAATATCATCCTTTACAGGTGTTCCATTAGTGTGTCCTTTTGGAAAGGAGATGAGATAATGGCAAAGAAACATATAGGTTATTAACAAGGTTGATTTGAGCAAAAAAAGCTGCTGGAGGAACTCAGCGGATGCAGCAACATCTGTGAGGGAAATGGAAAGACAACATTTCAGGTCAGACCCTGTCTAAAGAAGGTTCTTGTCCCAAAATGTCAAATGTCCATTTCCCTCCACAAATGTTGCCTGACCCGTTGAGTTCCTCCAGAAGTTTGTTTTTTCCTCACAAATCCAGCAGCTGTGTTTTTACTTTGTAGTAGAAAATATTCCATGCAGAGTGCGTGAAATAAACTTTCAGACAGAGAGATGAAAGTAAGTCACTTCAGAAGCAAGTGTATAATATATGGGTATTTCTCAATAGATAAATTAATATTTATAGGTATGTAAATTATATCCAGGTCACTTTTACTTTAACTTTATATCAAGGTTGTAACATTCTTTGGCCACTAGAGGTCAGTTAATTCCAACATTATTTCTGATTTTCACCAGCAGGTTTGTAGAAGGTTGTAGCAGGTTAGACCGCATATCATTTATTTTTTTATATGTCTCAATTTTCAAAAAGAGAACATTACAACATTACCTCAGCAGAGGAAGGTAGAGGGGCAAAGGGATAAAAGGGTATATATCACCAAAATTCAAAATAAGAACTTGAGAAAGTGAACATAATTTAACGTGGAAATTGAGTTGGAAAACAAAGATAATACTGTATATTTATGCAGACCCTGGCTGTCATAAAATATGACCCAAACCTGCAGAAAACATCTTCACAGAGCTGAGGTCACTCATTCATTGAGTATTTGGAAGGTTAATATGAGACAAGTTATATAATTTAATCTGCAAAAGGAAGCCCTGCCCACAAAATAGCAGAGAAAGCCTGCACAGATAGCATTGTGCATTATTTTGACTTATGCATTGTTTTGCCATTTATTAAAGCTGATAAGTTTTTTTTATTGCTTTTAATCCTAGTTAGTTGAAAGTATTTGAAGCCTTTCAAAGTCAATGTTTTTTTTAAAATCACGTCAAAACACTGAAAAGACATTTTAAACAATCCCAACCATTAAACCAAATGCAATATTTAAAATTGAAGTCCATATTCATATCGTTGGGTTGTAAGCTGCCCAAGCGAAATATGAGGTGCTGCTCCTCCATTTTGCACTGGGCCTCACTCTGATAGTGGAGGAGGCCCAGGACCAGAATACTGTCTGGTGTAGAGGGTATTAGCTATAAGGAGAGATTGACTGTATGCTTCGTTGTCACCTTCCACTCATCTAACAATGATCCATTCAAGATATTTTGTTGAAATAAGTTTTTCCTTTTCTCACTCATAAGTACAGGTGTCAGAGGTTATGGGTAGAAGGCAGGAGAATGGGGTTAGGAGGGAGAGATAGATCAGCCATGATTGAATGGCGGAGTAGAATTGATAGGCCAAATGGCCTAATTCTACTATCCCTTATGACATGACCTTTTAAGAAGCCTGGCCCTTAAAAAAGTTCATCCTACATAATTTGGACTTTCCCTCCAGATCATTTGTCAAACAATCATTTCTCAAAATCTTTAATGCGCTCAACAAATCTAAAAAGGAGGAACAGAATTAACATAGATCTGATGAGTATTTACAGCATTTAGTGTTTTTAATAATAAAATTATTTTAAATAATGTAAATAAAAAATATTTTAGCTGCATCATTAAAAAGTAAATGGTTGGACTGGGAGTAAACATTAATAAGTAGACAGAACAATAGCATATGTAATGATAAGGAAAGAAAAGAAATATTAAATCATTATCTTGTTCCAGTATTTATCAGGGTGGTAGGATGCGTGGAAATTTATCAGATTGATGGGAGAGGTGGTCATGACATTGGACGATGATTAATGAAATAGGTATATTTAAAGTAGAAAAATAAAATATATTATATTAACTAGCCAAATGCACGAAATAATAAATTCCTTCATCCACATAGACCCATACATTTAAAAATAATGTATGGAAGAGAGAGCAGAAAACATTTCAACACACATTAGATAATTTGTTGGGAAATGCTGTGGTGCCAGCATACTAGCGAATGGCTAATGTGATCTGTATATTTAAGAAGAGGAATTGAATATATCCAGGGGCTAATAGACAAGTGGAGACATAACTTCAGGAAGAGTGGAAAAAACAGTACATGTTAATAACGCAGTTGATGGCCCATATACCCTCAAATTCTGATCAAACCATCAGGAATTGGTCTAACTAACAGTATTTTATTAGGAACAAACAGAATGGCATTTACTGTATCTGACATTTTAAAATTATATTAAGGAGCTGACACAGGAACCATACAGAAAAGTTGGAGTATCTAGCCTTTTGATGAATCCCTATTTGCTCAGGTCATGGAGGTAATGCAAAAATTAGTATGACTGTGTAAGATTAAAGAGGGATTTGCAGTTACAATTACCTATGGCTTGCAGGGTTGTGTTATAAATGTGAAATCTCTCCACCATAAGATTATTGCAGTTGGAGAGGTAACCTGATCAGTCACTAGAAATCGTGCATCATTGACCGACTTGCCCCAAGGTAGTCATATTTCCAGGTTGTAGCATAGAAGTTACAGAGAGTGTATCTTTGTCAGCTGTTGCATTAAGATTACTGAAACCTTTCAACCAAGGTATTATGAAGGTATATCAGCACTGAATAAGGAATTATCATTGCTTGATATTCTTGCCTGGTTCAAGTACATGAACAGTTGGTGGCAATTCACTGATTAGCCTGTTGTAAAATAATTAGGGGGAACATCAGTCTTACACCAGTTAACTTACAGTAAGTACAGTGCATTCAGAAAGTATTCAGACCCCGTTTTCCAATTTTTTTAACATTACAGCCTTATTTTCAAATGGATTAAATTATTTTTTTTATCATCAATCTACACACAATACCCCAGAATGAAGAAGCGAAAACAGGTGTTTAGAAATATTTGCAAAGTAATTAAAAAAACTGAAATATCACATTTACATAAGTGATATTTACAGATAAGGAATTTACACTTACACTTTTACACTTTGCTATGACACTCAAAATTGAGCTTAGGTTCATCCTGTCTCCATTGATTATCCTTGAGATGTTTCTACAACTTGATTGGAGTTCACCAATGGTAAATTAAATTGATTGGACATGATTTGGAAAGGCACACACCTGTCTATATAAGGTCCCACAGTTGACAGTGCATGTCAGAGCAAAAACCAAGCCATGAAGATAAAAGAATTGTCCATAGACCTCCGAGACAGGAATGTGTCGAGACACAGATCCGGGGAAGGGTATAAAACAATGTCTGCAGCATTATAGGTCCCGAAGAGCACAGTGGCCTCCGTCATTCTTAAATGGAAGAACTTTGGAACCACCAGGAGTCTTCATAGAGCTGGCCGCCCGGCCAAACTGAGCAATCGGGGGAGAAGGGCCTTGGTCAGTGAGGTAACCAAGAACCCAATGGTCACTCTGACAGAGCTCCAGAGTTCCTCTGTGGAGATGGGAGAACCTTCCAGAAGGACAACTATATCTACAGCACTCCACCAATCAGGTCTTTATGGTAGAGTGGCCAGACGGAAGCCACTCCTCAGTAGAAGGCCATCTCAATAAGTTCCGCGCCCACCATGCTTGGAGTTTGGACAGCCTGCTTGGAGTTTGCCAAAAGGCATAAGAAACAAGATTCTATGGTTTGATGAAACCAAGATTGAACTCTTTGGCATGAATGCAAAGCGTCACGTCTGGAGGAAACCAGGCACCGCTCATCACCTGGCCAATACCATACATAACAAGGGAAATCAGGGATAGTATCAAAGCGAAGGATGATGCGTACAAATTAGCCAGAAAAAGCAGCATACCGGAGGACTGGGAGAAATTCAGAGACCAGCAGAGGAGGACAAAGGGCTTAATTAGTTAGTTAGCAGTCTTGTTGTACGTGCCCCCTTGGGCAAGAGTGACCATAATATGGTTGAGTTCTTCATTAGGATGGAGAGTGACATTGTTAATTCAGAAACAATGGTTCTGAACTTAAAGAAAGGTAACTTTGAAGGTATGAGACGTGAATTGGTCAAGATTGACTGGCAATTAATTCTAAAAGGGTTGACGGTGGATATGCAATGGAAGACATTTAAAGACTGCATGGATGAACTACAAAAATTGTTCATCCCAGTTTGGCAAAAGAATAAATCAGGGAAGGTAGTGCATCCGTGGATAACAAGGGAAATCAGGGATAGTATCAAAGCGAAGGATGATGCGTACAAATTAGCCAGAAAAAGCAGCATACCAGAGGACTGGGAGAAATTCAGAGACCAGCAGAGGAGGACAAAGCGCTTAATTAGGAAAGGAAAAATAAATTATGAAAGAAAACTGTCAGGGAACATAAAACCTGACTGCAAAAGTTTTTATAGATATGTGAAAAGAAAGAGATTAGTTAAAACAAATGTAGGTCCCTTGCAGTCAGAAACAGGTGAGTTGATCATTGGGAACAAGGATATGGCGGTCCAATTGAATAACTACTTTGGTTCCGTCTTCACTAAGGAAGACATAAATAATCTGCCGGAAATAGCAGGGGACCGCTGGTCAAAGGAGTTGGAGGAATTGAGTGAAATCCAGGTTAGTCGGGAAGTGGTGTTGGGTAAATTGAATGGATTAAAGGCCGATAAATCCCCAGGGCCAGATAGGCTGCATCCCAGAGTACTTAAGGAAGTAGCTCCAGAAATAGTGGATGCATTAGTAATAATCTTTCAAAACTCTTTAGATTCTGGAGTAGTTCCTGAGGATTGGCGGGTAGCAAACGTAACCCCACTTTTTAAGAAGGGGGGGAGAGAGAAAACGGGGAATTACAGACCAGTTAGTCTAACGTCGGTAGTGGGGAAACTGCTAGAATCAGTTATTAAATATGGGATAGCAGCACATTTGGAAAGTGGTGAAATCATTGGACAAAGTCAGCATGGATTTACAAAAGGTAAATCATGTCTGACGAATCTTATAGAATTTTTCGAGGATGTAACTAGTAGCGTGGATAGGGGAGAACCAGTGGATGTGGTGTATCTGGACTTCCAGAAGGCTTTCGACAAGGTCCCACATAAGAGATTAGTATACAAACTTAAAGCACACGGCATTGGGGGTTCAGTATTGATGTGGATAGAGAACTGGCTGGCAAACAGGAAGCAAAGAGTAGGAGTAAACGGGTCCTTTTCACAATGGCAGGCAGTGACTAGTGGGGTACCGCAAGGCTCAGTGCTGGGACCCCAGCTATTTACAATATATATTAATGATCTGGATGAGGGAATTGAAGGCAATATCTCCAAGTTTGCGGATTACACTAAGCTGGGGGGCAGTGTTAGCTGTGAGGAGGATGCTAGGAGACAGCAAGGTGACTTGGATAGGCTGGGTGAGTGGGCAAATGTTTGGCAGATGCAGTATAATGTGGATAAATGTGAGGTTATCCATTTTGGTGGCAAAAACAGGAAAGCAGACTATTATCTAAATGGTGGCCGATTAGGAAAAGGGGAGATGCAGCGAGACCTGGGTGTCATGGTACACCAGTCATTGAAAGGAGGCATGCAGGTGCAGCAGGCAGTGAAGAAAGCGAATGGTATGTTAGCTTTCATAGCAAAAGGATTTGAGTATAGGAGCAGGGAGGTTCTACTGCAGTTGTACAGGGTCTTGGTGAGACCACACCTGGAGTATTGCGTACAGTTTTGGTCTCCAAATCTGAGGAAGGACATTATTGCCATAGAGGGAGTGCAGAGAAGGTTCACCAGACTGATTCCTGGGATGTCAGGACTGTCTTATGAAGAAAGACTGGATAGACTTGGTTTATACTCTCTAGAATTTAGGAGATTGAGAGGGGATCTTATAGAAACTTACAAAATTCTTAAGGGGTTGGACAGGCTAGATGCAGGAAGATTGCTCCCGATGTTGGGGAAGTCCAGGACAAGGGGTCACAGCTTAAGGATAAGGGGGAAATCCTTTAAAACCGAGATGAGAAAAACTTTTTTCACACAGAGTGGTGAATCTCTGGAACTCTCTGCCACAGAGGGTAGTCGAGGCCAGTTCATTGGCTATATTTAAGAGGGAGTTAGATGTGGCCCTTGTGGCTAAGGGGATCAGAGGGTATGGAGAGAAGGCAGGTACGGGATACTGAGTTGGATTATCAGCCATGATCATATTGAATGGCGGTGCAGGCTCGAAGGGCCGAATGGCCTACTCCTGCACCTAATTTCTATGTTTCTATACCTCGGTGAAGCATGGTGGTGGCAGCATCATGCTGTGCGGATATTTTTCGGCGGCAGGAACTGGGAGACTAGTCAGGATCGAGGGAAAGATAAACAGAGCAAAGTACAGAGAGATCCTTGATGAAAGCCTGCTCCAGAACGTTCTGGACCTTAGACTGGGGCGATTCCCCTTCCAACAGGACAACAACCCTACGAACACAGCCAAGACAACCCAGGAGTGGCTTTGTGACAAGTCTGTGAATGTCCTTGAGTGGCCCAGCCAGAGCCTAGACTTGAACCCGATCGAACATCTCTGGAGGGACCTGAAAATAGCTGTGCATCAACGCTCCCCGTCCAACCTGACAGAGCTTGAGAGGATCTGTAGAGGAGAATGGGAGAAATTACCCAAATACAGGTGTGCCAAGCTTGTAGCATCGTACCCAAGAAGATTTGAGGCTGTAATCGCTGCCAAAGGTGCCTCAACAAAGTACTGAGTAAAGGATCTGAATAGTTAAGTAAATGTGATCTTTCAGTTATTTTGTTTTAATTATTTTGCAAAAATTTCTAAACACCTTTTTTTTGCTTTTTTATTACGGGGTATTTTGTGCAGATTGATAATTTAAAAAAAAAAAGAATTTAATCCATTTTAGAATAAGGCTGTAACGTAACAAAATGTGGAAAAAGTGATGGGGTCTGAATACTTTCTGAATGCACTGTATGATAACAAAGAATCAGCATGGATTTCAATTGAAAAGACCATACCTCACAAACATTGACATTTTTGAAGAGGTAGTAGAAGAAGTAGATAAGGCTCTCAAAAACATACCCCATAATGAATGTCAAAGTATGCAGTCATGGTTTGCGAACTAAAAAAATAATTTCAAAGTTAATTTAAAACGAAATCTAAAATGAAATGAAAATGTTTAGCAGATTACTGTCTGAAGAGAAGAAAGAAAGTGGTGAGAGCTAATGTTCCAGGTCAATGACAACATCAAAACTGGAGATAGACACAAAATGCTGGAGTAACTCAGCAGGAAGGCAACATCTTTGGATAGGAGGGATGGAAAAACTGGGTAAGTGGTTGCAGAGGGAAGGAAGATTTTAAGTCCAAGAGTAAATTGCTAGTTGGAAGAATGTGGATAGTGTTTGTCACACCGATCAGTGGTGCTGTCAGTGTTATTCACAATTTACATTAGTGATTGCTACGTTGGGATCAAGAACACTATTTCTAAATTGGGTGGGTGGTGGGTGGGGAGGGGGGAGTGGGATATTTAATACTGAGGACAGTTTGCACAAAGACATTAATAAACACAGAATGGACAAATATTTTACAGAACAGATTCATTATAGATAAATGCATGTTAGCTCACTAAGTAGGAAAAGTAGGAAGTTCTTTTGACAAGGTTCCTCATGGAAGGTTGGTTAAGAAGGTTCAATTGTTGGGTATTAATGGTGGAGTAGCAAGATGGATTCAACAGTGGCTGAATGGGAGATGCCAGAGAGTAATGGTGGATGGTACACAAAAATGCTGGAGAAACTCAGCGGGTGCAGCGGCATCTATGGAGCGAAGGAAATAGGCGACGTTTCGGGCCGAAACCCTTCTTCAGACTGATGGGGGGTGGGGGGGAGTAGGAAGGAAAAAGGGAGGAGGAGGAGCCCGATGGCGGGGGGATGGGAGGAGACAGCTCGAGGGTTAAGGAAGGGGAGGAGACAGCAAGGGCTAGCAAAACTGGGAGAATTCAACGTTCATGCCATCCGGACGCAAGCAACCCAGGCGGAATATGAGGTGCTGTTCCTCCAATTTCCGGTGTTGCTCACTCTGGCAATGGAGGAGACCCAGGACAGAGAGGTCGGATTGGGAATGGGAGGGGGAGTTGAAGTGCTGAGCCACCGGGAGTTCAGGTAGGTTATTGCGGACTGAGCGGAGGTGTTCGGCGAAACGATCGCCCAACCACCGCTTAGTCTCCCCGATGTAAATCAGCTGACATCTAGAGCAGCGGATGCAGTAGATGAGGTTGGAGGAGATACAGGTGAACCTTTGTCGCACCTGGAACGACTGCTTGGGTCCCTGAATGGAGTCGAGGGGGGAGGTGAAGGGAGAGGTGTTGCATTTCTTGCGGTTGCAACGGAAAGTGCCCGGGGAGGGGGTGGTACGGGAGGGAAGGGAAGAATTGACAAGGGATTTGCTGAGGGAGCGGTCTTTGCGGAAGGCAGACATAGGGGGAGATGGGAAGATGTGGCGAGTGGTGGGGTCACGTTGGAGGTGGCGGAAATGGCGGAGGATTATTTGTTGTATTTGCCGGCTGGTGGGGTGAAAGGTGAAGACTAGGGGGACTCTGCCCTTGTTGCGAGTGCGGGGATGGGGAGAGAGAGCAGTGTTGCGGGGTATGGATGAGACCCTGGTGCAAGCCTCATCTATGGTGGCGGAGGGGAATCCCTGTTCCCTGAAGAACGAGGACATTTCCCATGCCCTGGTGTGGAACGTCTCATCCTGGAAGCAGAAGCGGCGTAGGCGGAGGAATTGGGAGTAGGGGATGGAGTCTTTACAGGGGGCAGGGTGGGAAGACGTGTAGTCCAGATAGCCATGTGAGTCAGTTGGTTTGTTGTGTATGTCGGTCAGAAGTCTGTCCCCTGCGATGGAGATGGTGAGGTCAAGGAATGGTAGGGTAGTGTCGGAAATGGTCCAGGTGTATTGGAGTGCTGGATGGAAGTTGGTGGTGAAGTGGATGAAGTCAGTCAGTTGTGTGTGGGTGCAGGAGGTGGCCCAAAGCAGTCGTCAATGTAACGGAGGTAGGGGTCGGGGATGGGGCCCTGGTACATATTGAACAGGGATTGTTCAACGTACCCGACAAAGAGGCAGGCATAGCTGGGGCCCATGCGTGTGCCCATAGCTACGCCTTGTGTTTGGAGGAAATGGGAGGAGTCAAACGTAAAGTTGTTGAGGGTGAGGACCAACTCCGCTAGGCGGAGGAGGGTGTCAGTAGCTGGGTATAGGTTGCTCCTCTGGTCGAGGAAGAACCGGAGGGCTTTGAGGCCATCCTGGTAGGGGATGGAGGTGTAGAGTGACTGGACATCCATGGTGAAGATGAGGGGGTGAGGGCCTAGAGAGTGGAATGCGCGGAGGCGGCGGAGAGTGTCTGAGGTGTCTAGAACATAGGTGGGAAGGGATTTGACCAAGGGGGATAGTATGGAGTCAAGGTATGTGGAGATGAGTTCGGTGGGGCACGAACAAGCAGAGACAATGGGTCTGCCGGGAGAGCCGGGTTTGTGGATTTTGGGGAGAAGGTAAAAACGGGCCGTGCGGGGCTGGGGAACGATGAGGTTGGAAGCTTGGTCGGGCAGGGCGTGGGAATTGATGAAGTCGGTGATGGTGCTAGATATGGTGGCCTGGTGCTCGTCAGTGGGGTCATGGTCCAAGGGTAAGTAGGAGGAGGTGTCCGAGAGTTGGCGCGTGGCCTCAGCTTTGTAGAGATCGACGCGCCAGACTACCACGGCACCTCCCTTGTCGGCTGGTTTGATAACCCAATCTGGGTTTTTGCGGAGTGATTCAATGGCAGTGCGTTCAGGGGGGAGAGATTGGAGTGAGACAGGGGAGTGGAGAAGTTGAGGCGGTTGACGTCATGGCGGCAGTTCTGGATAAAGAGTTCCAGAGCCGGGACTTTACGAGAGGGGTTCCACGAGGAGGGGGTGCGTTGGAGACGGGAAAAAGGGTCATCATTGGGGGGCGAGGACTCCTTCCCATGGAAGTGCGCTCTGAGGCGGAGGCGACGGTAGAAGCGCTCCAAGTCATGATGGGCGCGGAACTCATTGAGATGGGGACGGAGGGGGACAAAGGTAAGACCTCTGCTGAGGACAGACCGTTCGGTGTGGGAGGTCGGGGGGGATGGTGAACACCCGGCAGGGATGGGAGTTGGGGCCAGAGGAAGGCAGGTGGGTGGACTGGGGACAGGGCGATGTATAGGGGGGGGGGGGGGGGTTGTGGGTGTTGGAGGGGTGGTGGGTGGTCAGGTGGTGGGTGGTCAGAGGGTGGGGGGTGAGAGGGCTGTAATGTGGGTGGGGAAGAGCGGGGGTGACATAGTTGGAGGGGGATGGGGGAGAGTCAGTGGAACAGCCACTGATGTTAGCAAGGCTGGGCAGACGGGCACTAGGACCCAGTGGAGTTAAGCCCAGGAGAGTGGGAGTTAGCAGTGCAGAGTCCAGGCTCCAGGTAAGGCGACGGCTGTGGGTAGTTGGAGGGGGGTGGAGTGGCGCGGGTCACCGGACCTGAAGGTCGGAGTCCAGTGGCGCGGGTCACCGGACCCGGTGGTCGGAGTCCCGTGGCAGTTGAGTCGGGGTCCGCGGGCGATGCGTGGGAGGTCCCGGTGGGTGCATGGTCGGCGGGGCGGCAAGATGAGTCGGGTGCGTTGTGGCGGCCATGTTGGGGGAGCCCCGGTCCGGCGGCGATGCCGGGTAGGTCAGGTCCGGCGGCGTTGCTGGGTAGGTCGGGTCCGGCGGCGGTGTCCGGTGGGTAGGGTCCGGTGGCGATGTTAGGCGGGCCCAGTGCGGCGGCGATGTTCAGTGGGCCCGGTCCGGCGACGATGCTGGATGGGCCCAGTGCGGCGGCGATGTTGGGTAGGCCCGGTGCGGCGATGAGGATGGGTGGTCCCGGAGGGCGCGGGTCGGAGGAATCAGCAATGGGGAGGGGGTCCAAGTTACCGTAGAAGTGGCGAGGCTGGGCGTCATCGGTAGGCAGGTGAGGGTCGGCGGCGGCATCGATGTGGAGGTCGGTGAAGGCGGCGTCCTGGTGAGTATTGAAGACACTCCTCGTGGCCAAGATGGCGTTGCGGGACTCGGGCAGGCGATGCAGGCCAGAGCTGGGGCCTGGAGTCTGCTGGTGGTTGAGTCGCGGGGCGTCGGGAGCGGCCTGGAGGCGGGATAATTTAAGGTCCTTGGTGGAGTTAAGGTAGGCCAGGAATTTTTGATTGAAGAGGTGGATCTTCCGGCGGATGAAATATAATTGGGGTCCGTTGCAGGTATGGGTTAGTGAGGCCTGAAGTTCAGGGAGTGTCGATGTGAGGTCCTGCTGGTGCCGGCGCATCGCGACCAGGGTGGATCTCAGTGCCCGGTTAGAGAATTGCTGGGTATGCCGGTGGATAGCCAGTCAGTACCGATGGTCCGGTTGGGGTCCGAACTGGGAGGTAGGGCTCCAACTTCATATTCCGCCTGGGTTGCTTGCGTCCGGATGGCATCCCTCATATTCCGCCTGGGTTGCTTGCGTCCGGATGGCATGAACGTTGAATTCTCCCAGTTTTGCTAGCCCTTGCTGTCTCCTCCCCTTCCTTAACCCTCGAGCTGTCTCCTCCCCTTCCTTAACCCTCGAGCTGTCTCCTCCCATCCCCCCGCCCTCGGGCTCCTCCTCCTCTCTTTTTCCTTCCTTCTCCCCCACACCCCCCATCAGTCTGAAGAAGGGTTTCGGCCCGAAACATCACCTATTTCCTTCGCTCCATAGATGCTGCTGCACCCGCTGAGTTTCTCCAGCATTTTTGTGTACCTTCGATCTTCCAGCATCTGCAGGTCCTTAATGGTGGATGGCTGTTTGTCAGGTTGGAGGCCGGTGACTAGTGGGGTGCATCAGGGATCTGTGTTGGGTCCACTGCTGTTTGTCATGTACATCAACGATCTGGATGATGGTGTGGTAAATTGGATTAGTAAGTATGCAGATGATACTAAGATAGGTGGTGTTGTGGATAATGAAGTAGATTTTCAAAGTCTACAGAGAGATTTATGCCAGTTGGAAGAGTGGGCTGAAAGATGGCAGATGGAGTTTAATGCCGATAAGTGTGAGGTGCTACATCTTGGCAGGACAAATCAAAATAGGACGTAGATGGTAAATGGTAGCGAATTGAGGAGTGCAGTTGAACAGAGGGATCTAGGAATAACTGTGCACAGTTCCCTGAAGGTGGAATCTCATGTAGATAGGGTAGTAAAGAAAGCTTTTGGTGTGCTGGCCTTTATAAATCAGAGCATTGAGTATAGAAGTTAGGATGTAATGTTAAAATTGTACAAGGCATTGGTGAGGCCTATTCTGGAGTATGGTGTACAATTTGTGTCGACTAATTATAGGAAGGATGTCAACAAAATAGAGAGAGTACAGAGGAGATTTACTAGAATGTTGCCTGGGTTTCAGCAACTAAGTTACAGAGAAAGGTTGAACAAGTTCGGTCTTTATTCTTTGGAGTGCAGAAGGTTAAGGGGGAACTTGATAGAGGTCTTTAAAATGATGAGAGGGATAGACAGAATTGACGTGGATAAGCTTTTCCCATTGAGGGTAGGGAAGATTCAAACAAGAGGACATGACTTGAAAATTAAGGGACAGAAGTTTAGGGGTAACATGAGGGGGAACTCCTTTACTCAGAGTGGTAGCTGTGTGGAATGAGCTTCCAGTGGAAGTGGTGGAGGCAGGTTTGATTTTATCATTTAAAAATAAATTGGATAGGTATATGGACGGGAAAGGAATGGAGGGTTATGGTCTGAGTGCAGGTAGATGGGACTAGGGGAAAATAAGTGTTCGGCACCGAGATGGCCTGTTTTCCGTGCTGTAATTGTTATATGGTTATAAGGTTTATATCTGGGTGTAAATCTTTGTGTGATAGAGGAACAATAGGATATCAGAGTATTAATACACCAATTGCTATGCATTATACTTTAGGTTAGCAAGGCCGTAAAGAAAGCTCAGAATGTCTGAGAATAGGTGAACAGCAAGAGGCTGTGGTATCATTTCATAGATAGGAGGACGAGGTTCAGCAACATTGATCTAGGAAGCTAGGTAACCATCTAAAGAGAACAGCTTAAAAGGTTGTAATCTCTGAATGCTTCCACAAGCTAATAAATGTAGTCACAGAAGAATAGGTAAAATGAATGCACGGCTGAAGGGACATTGTAACATGAAGGGTTTTATGATCTTGGATTATGGGGACTGTTTCTGGGGATGGTGTATGACTAATAAAATAGATTAAGGGAAAGTTTTAATTAACATGGGGGTATATGATTTTGTTTTTAAAATGGGCAGGACTAGTAACCTAGGGTAAAAGATTTTCAGGCAATATAGTGGAAGGGGCCGGGTTGGTGTTAAAAGGGGAGGCATATTTCACTATTAGTCAAAGATTGCAATCCTTCAGTATTGATAGAGGATATCCTAGCAGTTTCATCATATGTAGCCGTATGGGTAGGGATTAGAAACAAAAAGGTGGTATCACTTTGTTGGGGATGTATTACAGACTTTCTAATAGTCAACAGGAGATACAGGAGCAAATATTACCCAGATTTCAGAGAGATACAATAAAAATAGGGTTATCATACTTGGGGATTTCAGTTTCCTAAATATTAAAATTGGATTGCCTTTGTGTTAATGGCTCAGAGGGGAGTGGGGGGGGGGGGAATTTTGAAGGTATGTCCAGGAGAGCTTTTCAACGTAGTTTGTAGGTAGACCAACTAGTTAAGTAGCATTTCTGGACATTGAGGAATTAACTAGTCAAGAGGAAAGTGTCACTAGAGAACCATTTCGGAGATTGTAACCATAACTCGGTATATTTTAAAGTGATTATGGAAAAGGATAGTGATGGGCCAGTAATTAATATCTTAAATTAGGGTAAAGTTGATATCATTAATATAAGGAGGACTTTAGAGCATCTACTTGTAGGTAAGTCTACATCTAACAGTAGGAAACATTAAAAAGAGAAATAGCCAGAGTTCAAGGCCAAAATGCTCCTGTCATGGTAAAAGCCAGCAGCAGTAGGTCTAGAAAACTGGATATCGAGAGATATTGAGGGAGGAAGCACAAAAAAGGAACCACATTGCAGGTATAGATAAGTAATGTTAGGGGAAGCCTGTCAAGAATATAAAAAGTGTAAGGAAGCACTTAAAAAGAAAATTAGGAAGGCAAAGAGATATTGCCAAGGACCATGAAATATCACTGGTAGACAGGATTTGTGTAAATCCTAAGGCATTTGATAAGGAGATGATGTACAACATTTTAACTAAGGAAAATATTGGACCCATTAGGGATCACATGAACAATCTAGGTATGGAGACAGAAGGTGAGGTCCAAAAATACAACCTTTTGTTGGGATTTAGAAAGGAAGCAGATTTTGTAGTTGAAGATTTCAAAGAGTAGGTGATGTTCAATGCAGGCCTCCATAAATAAAGGGAAGGTACTTGATGCCTTGGCAAGTTTAAAGGTGGATAAATCCCAAGGACCAGATGAGGTTTACCCCAGGTTGTAGTGGCCAGCAAGAGAAGAGACTGCTTGACCTCTGACATACTGTAAGTCTTCTATGGACACAAGTAACATCAGATTACTGGATGGCAACTTTTCAAAAAAGGAAAAATGCAAGTAACTGTAGACCCTCTTGAGCCTAACATTAATGGTAAAGAAAGTATTGGAAAATGTTCTAAGGTAGAAACAAATGATCACTTATTAAGGTAGGAACTAATCAGAGGCAGCAAACATGGTCTTAGTCAAGGGCAGATCCTTTGAAGATTTAACTAAATTTATCGTGTAGACAAATCAGTAGATCCATTTTACATGGTGACTGGTTGTATGGAACAAGCTGTCGGAGAAATTGAGGCTGGGACTATCCCAACGTTTAAGAAGCAGTTAGACAGGTACATGGGAAAATGTTTGGTCCCATGTGATTCTGAGCAAGTTGGCAAACTGGATCCAAAATTGCCTTGGCCTTTGAAAGAACCGGCTATGGAAATTGTACTTGCAAGGCAACTGATGGTAGCAACAAAACATTTAGCAGATCAATCAAGAATGTCATGGTGACTATTTCAATTGCAGCACAGCATAATACTGAGAAATCTGAAACTAGCAACATAAGATGTTGGTCTTGATATGATTTCCACAAACAGCATTAGAATAATTCAGAATGCTATTTTATTTTTTTGTTAAAAGGTAGTAAAGAAATTTCTAGCCCAATGAATTAAAAAACACATTATATTTCAAGGAAATGAAGGTCATAGCTATCAAATATTCATTCCAGAATGTGAGATAATAGGGAATAGCATCTAAGCAATCAATGCTTATTGCATTTAAATTCTAAATACAATGTAATATCTGATCTGCTGGACAGTTTATCCTGTGAATACTATTTTATGTAAGTAGTGGCTGATTTGCAGCTGAAAGAAACATTTGTGATTTGCTCCTCAATTAGCAATGAAGAAATTACGCAGCAGCCGCATTGAGGCCGTACGCAGCGTCTCAATGGGCGTACGCAGCGTTTCGATGGGCGTACACAGCGTCTTGATGTCGTACGCAGCGTCTTGACGTCGTACGCCGCGTCTTGATGGCGTATGCCTAGCATGTGGCGTTGCGCGATGACGTCACTGCCTGGCGTGCCGTAGCGTGATGACGTCACCACCCGACGCCGCGCAACGTCCAAATTCAGTCGGCCCGCCTCCTGCCGAGCTGATTGGTGAGTATGATGTCAGGACCAGCCCCGCACAACTCCATACGCCTCCGCAGTTCGAAGTGGAACCGGCCCCGCGTGGCCGTACGCCTCAATCGACCACGTTTGATCGCGCTAGAATCATGTAATTGCATGCTGGTGGGACAGGCCTTTAAAAGTTGCTGATGAAATGGTATGCAGACCTAATTGCTTGATTTAATTCAGCTAGTTTAAATTACTGAATCACTTCTGAGTATGTTATCCAGAATTTTAGGGCAGCACGGTGGCGCAGCGGTAGAGTTGCTGCCTTACAGTGCTTGCAGCACCAAAAACCTGGGTTCAATCCCAACTACGTGTACTGTCTGTATGGAGTTTGTTCGTTCTCCCCGTGACTGCGTGGGTTTTCTCCGAAATCTTCGGTTTCCTCCCGCACTCCAAAGACGTACAGATTTGTAGGTTTATTGGCTTGGTATAAGTGTAAATTGTCCCTAGTGTGTGTAAGATAATGTTAATGTTGGGGTATCACTGATCGGCCCAGACTCGGTGGGCCGAAGAGCCTGTTTCCGCGCTGTATCTCTAAACTAAACACATTTTTAAAACAAATGATGGTAAAAAAATCTAGCAAATTTTAAATCTTAACATATTAGAGAAAGAGCTGGCAGAGGGTGCCATGGACAAAGGCCTTCATGGAGAGTTGTTTTGGTAGCGAGCTATTGTAGCTATGATGGGCCAAATAGCTTCCTCCTGTTTTGTAAGCACCCTGTGATTTCTATTGTAAGTATTTGTAGCTTTTATGAATTTTTGGCAAGTTGTAACTCGATGATATGAAATTCTGGGTCCAGCCACAGTTATTTTCTGCAGTTGATTAGGCAATTACTGGTTTTGCAATTTACCTAAACTCCTTTTAGCTGACTCCATTTTAATTTTGATAGAGCACAGATAAGTCTCAGAGATAACGTCTCTGCCCTTCTGGCCAGCTGTAACTGACAATTTACCTTGTAGCTGGAGTATTTTGCCTCGTCTGGATTGCATCACCTGTTATACTGCAGGAGAAAGCCAAATGGACATTGTGCAATCTATCTGGTGCCACATCCTGTGTCAAATCCACACCTATTTTCAACCTTAACATTGAACAGGCTACCAATCTAATGACACGCTTCAGTGCAAAGCCATAATAAATCAATGCATTAGTCAAAACTATGCTAGAAGTATTGATGTAAGTCTGGCAGATAATTGAATTTCAAAGTAATCGGTTGGAACTTATTTTACATTTCGAACTCTTTACCCTGTGATTTGCAATGCGTTCAAAGTTAGATCATCATTGCAAACACTATTTCCTGATATTTTCTGCTATGCTCGTGATAAAAACTTTGACTGCAGACTACTTGCAGCAAATGTTCAGGAGATTAGAAGTAAAATTATTTATTGTACATGACACTGCTATCGTAACCATGAAAATAACATTTAATGACTTCCTGAGATCTGCAGATGCCACTATTGCTGTTAATTTCATTGGATATGATTTAATAAGAGCTGTCAAGGTAATTGGCTAGTTATTTTGGAATTTTCCATAAATGGCATTTATCTATATTTTGCAGCAAGGGGCTTTTAGAATACAATTGCATGGATCCCAGATTTTCAGATAGTAAAATATGGCAACCATTAACATCCACTTATAGGCAACCACTTCTAATGTTTTGACTATATTTACCTTGAAGCGGAAAATAAACATGATATAATTGTTTCATTACTTATTTTGGATTCTAGTTAATCATCTTTTTAAATATCAAAAAATTATATTTTCTCACAATGAATGTCATATTTTCTTAAAATGATGGCTTTTGAGCACTAAAACGTAAAAATTGTCATACATTGAAAATAAATGTCTCTCTTTTGTTATAATAATTTGAATACCTTATGCGATTATTAATTTTAAACCAGTGGAAGCAATCTTAATGAAAAAGTAAATCTTCAAAGGGCTGAAGAAGACTGTTGTCATGTTTACTGAAAGATGACAAAAAAAAAAATGATAGCCGAGAAATTCCTATGACATAAGATCTCGTTAAAATGGTGCTATATGGGGGCTTGCATCCCTTTGTGCGAGTCCATAGAGTATAGTGCATGATGTGCAGAACAGTGAATGAATTAGAATGGTGATCGTCATCTGCATATAATTGCTAATGAAAATTTCATTAGTGGCGAAGTGTGAGAAAAGCCATGAATGTTTTTACATGGTTCCCTGACAGTGTGGGATCTCTGAAAGTGGCAGTTCATAATAGATCATTGGTTCAACTAGTATGACCACTTTGAGGGTAGATTTGAACCATGGTGAGCAGTGGGTTAGTGAGAGATGGGCGCCACACGCATCCGAAGACCAATAGGGGATCCTAGGGTTGTGAGTGGTCATCCGGAGTATTGTTTTTTGGGCCCTCTAGTAATGGAGAATGGGAAATTTGGGTTGCAGAAAGATGAAGTCAGGGATTATCCAGCAAAAATTAAATTAAAATTTTAATGATGATCTAACTGGCAAAGACATAATGGGCTTTGGGTTCTTCATGTATTGTTGGATCAGACCTTTACTCTCCTGTAATGGCCAGATCTTACATTTAAGGTCTATGCCATTCACAACGTGTTCATATGAAAACAGTGACATTTATAATACATTGCATGCTGATTCGCATCATTGCTGTGCATGCCAGTTGTCTCTGCCTGCAACTTTATCGTTCACACAAACCTCTATAATGTGCCATAATATCATGTTTTAAAGCACTCTGTGAATGCACTCAGTTTTCAGGTAAAATTGTATTGTGTAATACATAAAACATTCTACCATGCAATAGAATTTATTTGCTTAGGGTGATACAAATTTGAAATGTGTTATCTGGTAATATGCTAATATGGCCTCCTTCTATGTTGGGAGAAATATGAAATAACAATATAAATTACATTCTGAATGTGAAACATTAGTAACAAGAATTATTTCAACGTTTTTAAAGAGTGTGATGGTGCAAATTGTGAGGTGAGTTCATAGAAACAATCTGATAATGATCCTTGTCTTCTGTAATTTGACATCACCAGTGTTGTGCCTTGTGTTTGAATTAGGTTATCATAAGCTTTACACATTGCATCCCAATAAATGCAAGTCAGCAGTGCTATGCTTCTAATAGAAGGACTGTGCCTGGAGGGACAAGGGCTGGATTTTGTTACAGGTAGATAATAAACCTACACCTACCAAAGACTGTAGCCAAAGGGAAGAAACTCATACTAGATAATGTTAGATAAAAATAATTGATTACGATTATAAGGTTACATTCAAAGTAATGAACACACTAGTTTGTAAATTATCATGAAAATATTTTGGTCTAGACTTTGAGACTACATTTTGACGTGAAATGGTGCTCTGCTATGAAGGTTATTTGGACCAGGAAACAAGAAAATTATATAGTGCAATGTGTTTGTTCTTTGTCTTCCATACTATTTACTCATTGGCAATTAAAGTTCTTATTTTCTGACAAAACATCAAGATTTTGCTATTATCAATATTGACAGTTCCAATGTTACATTACACATTTCCGTGCAAAAGTTCAATGCTGTAACAAAATGTTCATAGCCATATTCTTAGACTATTCAAAATCTAAAATAATGGTGTGGTTTTTAATAGTTAACCGAAAAATGCAAAATTAAAGATATAATTCATGATGTTTAAAAACAATGCAGAGTTAAAGTTCACTATATACAGTTCACATTTGCACACATTTGCTGTCAACCAGTAGCCCATCAAAAGTGAGGTCTCTATTGAATATTCCTTTTCTGTATTGTTGTAAGTTTCCTCATCTGTTCTTTTACTGTTCCTTGGATCTCAGCTGCATATTTTCTCTGGTTCAGGTAATTTAAACTTTATGTAACACATGCACAGCTGAATTCAAACTATTATTTTACTATTAAAACATTGTGAGGCCAATATTAAAGTAATCAAAATATCTAAAGCCTTCATAGACTTTTTGGAAATTATCAGTGGAATTATGTAGGCAAGTCATATGAGATTTAAATCAGGTTAGATATCATTCTTATAGCACATTAGAACATAAAGTAGAAATTACTGTGTTTAATGATAGTATACCAAATTATTATTTGTGCTACTTAATAATTAATGTATTTGGTGCAAGCATGTTGCATCTTCACCAGATAATATTGTTAATAGTAATTTGTATCACTTATTGTAATATATGATTTACACATCTTTACTTCAGCTTATTTTTGTCCTGTTTGAGTCAGTACTTCAAACAAGGAGCCAAAGCAGGTTATTAAAAAAACCTCTTTGTTATTCATATACAGTCAGCCTCAAGTAAATGTAATCTATGCTAATGTCTTCTTTACTCAGAAACGCTATGACCCAGTGCACCAATGCCCTCGTATAAAGGAGCCTTGAGATAAGAACAGATGAAAGCTGTTCCTGACAGGGGTAGATGGGATAGATTGACAGGCAGCTCTGGAATTTACAGCTAAATGCTTTACCCCTTATGCTGTTAGACTGCTTATACATGTTGCAAAAATAGCTTACAAAATAAATATAAATCAAATGTAAGGACAGGAAGTAACTTTAATAATGGGCTTGAAAGAATAAGTTAGCTTACGCATCCGAGTACAATTAAGGATGTTTGCCCTATAACCAAAAACCTAGGTTGCAAATGTTAACAAGTAAAGGTCACAAAAGATGTTCAAATAGTTTCCCAGAGGCTACTAAGATTAATAGGGGTTTCTGCAAAGGCTGCTCTGTTCACAAAGTCTGTTTTCCTTTTAGAATTTCCGATGTTTGTGAATTTCTGGTCAACATTTTCAATTCTAAGTCAGTTGCCTTATATTTGTAGTACTAATCCTTAACTATCTCCCTAGGTAAAAAATCATGTCTTAAACACTTTTTCTTTGAAAGGTTCATCTCCATCTTCCCTTTTAGTCCTTGTCCATTTTACAGTTTTGTAAAATACTCACTTTCCTTACCATTACTCTATGGCACAAGATCTCCACAGAGGTGTATGGACATCACTACTGTTATGAATAATTTCCAGAAAATAGTCAGAAACATAGCTTAGAAACATAGAAACATAGAAACATAGAAAGTAGGTGCGAGAGTAGACCACCAGGTCCGTCGAGCCCGCACCGCCATTCGCTCATGGCTGAACACTAAACAGACACACTTACCCACAAACAGTAGACACAAGACACAGAACACAAGACACTACCCTCCCCTTTATACCGCTATCACCCCTCTCCACCCCAAGAACCTCGTGATCTCCTGGGGGAGGCAAAAAAACGGATAAAAACCCAGGTCCAATTCGGGAAAAAAATCCGGGAAATTCCTCTCCGACCCCAATCCAGGCGATCGACACTTGTCCAGGAGATCACTCAGGTCTTACTATACTAACCATACCTAGGTCCATATCCCTGCCCTCTCCCCGTAGCCCCTTATCCCCTTGGCAGCTAAAAAACCATCTATTTTAGTCTTAAATATATTTAAAGTTTCTGCTTCCACTGCTCCCTGGGGCAGTGAATTCCATAAATTAACCACCCTCTGGGTGAAGAAGTTCTTCCTCATCTCAGTTTTAAAAGAGCCCCCCCTTATTCTGCAACTATGTCCCCTAGTTCTAGTTTCCCCGATCATTGGGAACATCCTCGGTGCATCCACCCGATCAAGGCCCCTCACGATCTTATATGTTTCAATGAGATCGCCTCTCATTCTTCTAAACTCCAAAGAGTAGAGTTCCAGCCTACTTAACCTTTCCTCATATGTCAATCCCCTCATTGCAGGAATTAATCTTGTAAACCTTCGCTGCACTGCCTCCAGGGCTAGTACATCCTTTCTTAAGTATGGACCCCAGAACTGTACACAGTATTCCAAATGTGGTCTCACTAATACTGTGTACAGCTGCAGCAAGACCTCCGTGTTTTTATACTCAATCCCCCTAGCAATAAAGGCACATAGCTTATATGTGTAAACTGAAGTTACAGTAGTAGTGACATGTGCAATAAATAATTTGTAACATTTCTACACTTGTTACACACAACAGTGGTCGTACTCAAGTCACCTTGATCATCGTATAATCGAACTTTTAATTGTCTTGTCTCCACTTTTTTATATGTCTGATCCTTAAAATAATTCCACTATTACCTATCCAATCATAGCCAGACTATCGTAAAAAAATGGCCTCTTCTCATGCCCCTTTGTCCTATCGTATGCAAGACGACTTTCCTAATGTTGTTCCCATCCCTCAAAAGACACTTCAATTTGTCAAAATTGTCATTCTTATATCAAACTCTGGTTATCGTCATCTCTTATTATGGTGAGTAACATATATCCACCACTGGCTTCAATATCTGCTTTTTTGGTTTCATTTTGATTTTTGATTGATTCTGTTCAAGTGAAATGCAATGTGCTGTTTCCCTATGTTTATACCTATTACGCATCCTTAGTCATACACCATGGAGAAAGGGACTTTGGGCCAAGGAGTCCACCGATCATCAATCAGCTGTTCACATCAGTTTTATGTTTTCCCATTTTCTCATTCATTCCCTTACATACCAGGGGAAATTTACAGTGCCCAATTAACCTGCTAACACATGCATCTTTGGGATGTGGGAGGAAACTGGAGCACCCAGAGGAAACCCACACGGTCACAGGGAGAAGGTGTAAATGCCATACAGACAGAACCTGAGGTTAGGATTTAAAGATGGATTTGGGAGTTTTTTTTTCATTTTATCTGTGTGAAATAAATGATGAATGAAGAACATTCATGAAGGTGTCTGGCGCTGTGAGGCAGTGGTTGGATCATCTGGGCCACTGTGCTGCCCTTTATTTTTGTACAAAATATGTACGTACAAAAACATGTTCTTTATTCATCATTTATTTCACACAGCTAAATTGGGAAAAAACTCCCAAATCCATCCTTAAATCTTAATCTCTCACCATTTGTAAAATAGTCAAATTGTCTTTCCAATACAATACAATAATACTTTATTAGTCAAGTATGTTTTGCAACATACAAGGAATTTCATTTGCCAAGTCAGTCATACAAATAAAAAGCACAAAACACAAAATACATTTTAACATAAACATCCATCACAGTGACTTCTCCACATTCCTCACTGTGATGGAAGGCGAAAAAAAAAGTTCAATCTCTTCCTTTCTTTGTTCTCCCATGGTCGGGGGCCTCGAGCCTTCCGTTAACAGAACGATCTTGACTCCCGTAGCCGGCGGTATTTGGGCCATCCGCGTCGGGGCGACCAGCTCCTGCATCGGGGGGGATGTCAGCTACCCCGCACCGGGCGATCGGACCCCGGGTCGGGGCGTCAAACCTCTGCGTCGTTGGAGCTCCCGATGCGGCCTCTCCCGAGACTGCAAGCTCTCGATGTAAAGTCCGCAGGCCACGGTTGGAGCGATCCCAGGCAAGGGATCAGCTCCGATATTAAGTCCACGCCCCGCGGTGGGGCTCAAAGTCAGTCCGAGGAGGCCTCCAGCTCCACGATGTTAGGCCGCAGAGCAACCGGAGATGCGGTCCGGAAAACAATTGCACCTCCGGCATAGTAAGAGACTGAAAAAAAAGTTGCTCCCAACCCCCTCCCCCTCTCCCCACATAAAACAAACCAGAGAACATTTACACAAACTTTTTAAACGCACTAAAAATAACAAAAATAAAACGAAAAAACAGACAGGGTTGCCAATCGTGCGGCACCCCACATCTGATCTAACATTTCCCCACATTAAAGATCCTACTTCAATAGTTTTACCCAATCATTCAATTTGCCTATACCACGTTGTAAAACTCTGCTTTGAAATTATTGCAAGTAAGTTGACATTTAAAAAGTGACAGCTTTGTTGGCTGAAAACAAGCTCTAGAAGCAAATTATTAATCGACATGATTCTGGAACAAAGTTTAACCTATTTCTTGCTTTAATTACTGATAGGTTTTTAAGAATTGGCAATGGGATCAGTTTCTTGTCTGTGCTATTATTTGTCAAATCACACCAAAATTAGATGGCTCTGTGCGGTATAACTGTTTAAACTAACTTACCCCACAAAAGTAATAAGACTAACACAATCCATGGGCTCATTAGAAATATTTATCCTTTTCTGCTAAAAAGTTTTGGTGTACCTCATTTATTCCTTGAAAAATACCTTTACTGACAAAGTATTTACAACTGGTGTCCACTCTTCTTTCCTGATGTGGATAAGCTTTGCCATTTTGACTGTTATTGAGATACAGTGGCAATTTACTTGCCCTTCACAATATGTTTAAATTAAACGTATGATATAGACCTCTCTCTAATGTTGCACTGTGCAAAAGTGAGTGCTACTCCTGCAAAGGCAGATTATTTGTATTTTTATACTTTTTTAAAGCAATATTCCATTTCCAAATATGTTTGCTGTTTGTTACAGACCATGTCATTCATGAGCATTTATTGTCACTAAAAAATATAAACTCATTTATAGACCTTTAAGCAAATGCATTTATATTGCATCAACTTTGATTTAAATAGATGGCTTAACTTAAACCAGCAGTATTTTAGCTGGTGCTAAAGCAGGATATATATAGCCTTAGTTCTATGGCAGCTAATCGGTAGTTCCAGTATTGATTTACTGTCAAAATAGCTCTAATACAGATAAGTGCATAATCTAGCCTACTGTTATCATTGTTTGTACTAATACAAGGTTGAACCAAAATGCACCAGTAGATGGTGCACATGCAACACTAAATGGGGTAATTTTACGTTACAGCCTTGGGGTGAATGGGAATGAATCGCTTGCTTCACATCTGAGTTAATGATTTTAGCCAACAATAAAGTGAAAATTATCTCCTTAAGAATTCTAGTTTTAGTCAACGGACAATTCTACTGTACATCAATTGTACAATTCTATTTTATTTTAAGGCAGAGATAGATAGATTCTTGATCAGTACAGCTGTCATAGTTTATGGGGCGAATGTAGGTGAATGGGGTTAAGGAAAGATAGATCAGCCATGAATGAATGGCAGAGTAGACTTGATGGGCTGAATGGTCTAATTCTGCTTCTATCACCTATAAACATCTATTTCATATTGTTACGCATATTTACAGCATCTTTCTTTACATAAAGCACATTAGATGCCACAAAAACAATAAATATTCCATACATTATCTGTTATGTAAGGTAAACTAGACCATGATAGCGCAAAAACATAATACCGCAAGTCCGTAGTGATTCGGTATTGAGGTACGGTTGCAGTTGGGGTTGTGCAGAATGGTTTAAGAACCTGACGGTTGATGAGAAAATGTTGTTCTTGAACCTGCAGAAGTTCGATAGAATATTTGGCAACATACCAAATCTCCTCAAATGTCTGAGGAAGTCATGACATTTGTAAGCATTCATTGTGATGGCATCAATGTGCTTGGCCCAGAATAAATCATCAGGGATATGTATGCCCAGGAACTTAAAGCTGTTGACTCCTTCCACTGCTTTCCTGCTGCACATGACCCTTTTGTTTTTCCTTCCTGAAGTCAACAATCAGCTCCACAACCTTGCTAATGCTGAGAGCAGGATGGTTGTTCTGGCACCACTCAACTAGATTATTGATCTTTCTCCAGTACCCTGACTCGTTGTTACATGTTATTTGTGAAACAAATGTTGTATCATCGGCGAATGTAATGATGGCTTGGAGTTGTGCCTGCTTCCACAGTTATGGGAATAAAGAGAGTTGAACAAGCGACTGAGCATGCAGACCTAATGTGCTCCTGTGTCGATGGTCATTGAGGAGGAAGTGTTGTTGACAATCCATATTGATTGAGATCTGCTGATGAAGAAGTTGAGGAACCAGTTGCACGAGGCTGGTTTGTGTGATGGTCTGGGCTACGCCCACAACTTTCTGCAATTTATTGCGGTTTTGAATGGAGTTGTTTGCAAACCATGCTGTGATGCATCCTGATAAGATGTTTTCTATGACATATCTGTCGAAGTTGGTGAGGGTTGCTGGGGACATGCCAAATTTCCTAAACCTATGGAAGTAGAGGCGTTTAGTATGCTTTCTTGGCCATAGCTTCTATATGGCTTATCCAGGACAAATTGCTGGTGTTATTTATTCCTAGGTACTTGAAGCTTTTGACCACCTCTATATCGGCACCATCAATTTAGACTGGGGTATATGTACTGCTTCACTTTCTGAAGTCAATCACAATCTCCTTTGTCTTGCTGACATTGAGGGAGAGATTGTTGTCTTGGCACCAAGTTACAAGGTTCTCAATCTCTTTTCCGTATTCCGTCTCGTCGCTATTTGCTATCCGGCCCATACAGTGGTGTCATCTGTGAACTTGTATATTGAGTTAGATTGGTACTTTGCTGCATAGTTGTGAGTGTATATGGAGCATAGTAGAGGGCTGAGAAGACATCATAAGATTATGAATCAGAGAGATTGAGAGAGAGAGAGAGTCACATAATACAATTTGTAAAAGGTACAGTCTTCAAACAATGTTCACAAGCACCATTTTATATCAAATATGTGTCACTGAAAAGAAGTGGAATCATATTCTACATAGCATGAGTGATTGAGCAGCTTCCTGCTTGTGAAGTACACTACCTGCAAAGCCATAAAACATATCTTTACCACAATTAGTGTGACGAGAGACTGCAGATGCTGGAATCTTTAGCAGAAAAAAGGAGAGCTACTGGAGGGACACAGGCAGCATTTGTGGAGTGAAATGAATAATTAACATTTTGGATCCAATACCCTTGATCCAGTCTTGACCCAGAGGTTAACTATCAATTTCCCTCCACAGATGCTGCCTGACAGGCTGAATTCCTCCAGCAATCCTCTTTTTTTCTGTACCACAATTGGCCTCTAAAGAATTAAAATGGTGAAATGAGGAATAACAGCAGAAACTCTGGAAATAATCAATAGATCAGAAGCACGATGAACAGTCATAAACCTGACACGTTCATTCTGTTTTTTTCCCCGAGAGGTTGCCTGACATGATGAGCATTTACAATATTCTCTGGTTTTATTCCCAATTTTTTATCATCTGCATATTTTTTTGTTTTGTTTTCTAATGGTAAAATGCTAATACTGCAAAGCTTGAAGTTATGATTGAGGCCTTAGGTAGACCAGTTTTCTCACTGCTTAAGGATGTCCTATGCATGGTTCAGAATCTTGCTGAGGCTATGCAGATTCATTATACCCGAAGTAGAAGCCAAAGTAAACTGCTTCATACCAAAATGAATATCAGACGGGCAGTCTGAAAGTATATAGACAATATATGAGGTCAACTCAGTGGATCAGCTGGAAGAGCAGCTGCCTTACAGTGCCAGAGAGCTGGGTTCAATCCTGATCTTGGGTTCTGTCTTTGTGGAGATAATGAAAGGGGATGGGGGTTTCTTGGGGGAGAAAGAGGAGGGAGAAAGGGGCTGTGGTGGGTTAGTTGCCTAAAATTGGAGAATTCAATTTTCATAAGCTGCCCCAGCAGAATATGAGGTGCTGTTCCTTCAGTTTGCATGGGGCCTCACTCTTGCAATGGAGGAGGTCCAGAACAGAAAAGTCAGCATTGGAATGAGACGGGGAGTTCAAATAGTTAGCAACAGAGATCCGGTAGGCCTTGGTGGACCAAGCTCAAGTGTCCAGCTTGGTCTTGTCAATGGACAGGGGGCCACATCAGGAACACTGGATGCAGTAGATGAGGTTAGAGGAGGTGCGTGTAAATCTCTGTTTCACCTGGAATGTCTGCTGGGGTCGCTGGTTGGAGTCAAAGGAGGACGTAAATGGACAGGTGTTACTTTACTCTGCAATCGCAGGAGATGTATCTGGGATGGAGGTCGTTTGGGTGGGAAGAGATGAGTAATATCTAAGTTAGCAAAGTAGTTGAAATAATGTAGTGGAAGTGCTATTCTTTCTCTTCTAGATCATCATATATTAATTAAAAAATTAGGGTTTATTTATAGGTTATTAATTAACATAGCTAAATGATTGAAAAGTTACATTTGCAAGAAATGACCTAACATGCTACAGAATACATTTTAAAGGAAACATATATTGTACAAATCGAATAAATAAAATATCACACTGTTGACGGTGCATTACAAGACCTATTTAATGTGCATGTGAAAGATCATCATAACTTACAAGTAGCTGCAGTGGTTGTGAATTATGGTTCTTTCACACTCATGAAAGAATTCCTGTAACGCATCATCACCAGTGCAATATCTTATATATAATCACACAAATCTCCCCATGTTCTCAGAGTAAAAATTGCTGACTTTATTCAACAACTGAAAGTGAAAGCTATTATCCACGCATTGTATCAGAGGGGCACAGTAGTGTAGTAGTTAACCTACTTGACAAGTAGCTAGAGATCTGGGCCATTAATCACAATACATACGTTTGTGATTGCCACCAGGGAATCAAAACTTTAGTAATTAAGTAAATATAGATTTTAGATTTTTTTTTTAAAGCTAGCCTCAACAGTATTTATGAAACAGTTGAGTGGTGGTAAAAATCTATTTGGTTTTGGGATTCTTCAAGAAATCTTCTATCTTTCCCCAGTCCAGTTTATAGCTGAGTCCAGATCCATCATCCTAATTGACCTTTAACTCTCTGTTCAGTTTGGGGTCAATTGATGGTCAAAAAGGGTTCAAGGTTTTCAAGGGTCTTTTATTGTCAAGTGTGTCAATTAAGGTACAGTGATATTCGTATTACCATACAGCCATACAAAAAAAAAAGCAACAAAACATACAACTACATAAAAGTTAACATAAACATCCACCACAGCGGATTTACCACATTCCTCACTGAGATAGAAGGCAATTCGGCTTCAATTGGCCCGATGGATGGTTTGACTGCCCCGCGGTCGGGGTGGTCGAAGCTCTCACATCGGGGCGGTTGAAGCTCCTGTGGCTTGGAGTTCCCAATGTCGCTCTGACCAGAGACTGCAAGCTCTGTGATGTTAAGTCCGCAAGGACCCACGGTTGGAGCTCCGAGGTCGATCCCTGGCAAAAGGATCATGAGCTCCATGATGTTGTCCCGCAGGCGCCTGTGGTTGGAGATCACGGTCGGTTTCCAACAGAGGCCGCCAATTCCTCGATGTTAGGAAAAAAAATTGCATCTCCGTCGAGGTAAGAGATTTAAAAAAAGTTTCCCCCAACTCCCACCCCCCACATTAAAACCAGCTAAATTACACTAAAACATACATTTAACACATACTATAAAACAACAAAGAAGGAACAGAAAGACAGACTGTTGGCGAGGCAGCCATTGCATAAATAATGGATTGCCAGTGAACACCTACATATTGTAAATAAATGAACAGGGAAAATATCTTGGATTGCTCCTAGGCACGACAGCTAAATGTGATGATATTTCATCATGAGTGGCTCATGTGATTTTATATTCTTTGGAGATTAGGGGAATGAAGGGTCATCTTATGGAAACATATGAGAACCTGAGAACAGGACAGAAATCAATAAATCTTCATCAATGGAATCATTTCAAACGAGAGGTTATAGGATTAGGGCCATCACTTCAATCTGAGATGCACATAAACTTCTTGCAGGTGGTGGTGAATCTTTAGAATTCTCTACTTTTGAGAATTGTGGAGGATAGATCATGGGGGGATTTAGAGGATGTACATACAGTTTTGAAAGATCAGGGAATGAGGACTGAGAAACTGGTACAGAGGAGTTCGGGCCTGAGGAAGATTGAATGACAGGGTAGGTATGAGGAGCTAAGTGGCTCTTTCACACTCCTATTTTCTTATGTTTTATGTGCATTTACAGCATCAAAGCTGTCAAGAATATCTGCAGTAATTTTAGGCAGTACCAGGAAAAAAAATCAGCCCTTAGAGGACTAAGAATTGATTCTCGTTGAAATTCAGAATGACAGATTTTCCCTTGACTGTTATAGTGGTTAAAGGAATGAAGTGTCTGTATTACAAGAGATAGACAGTCTATTAATACGAAGAGCTCACATAATGGACTGTGAATCACTTCCGATGATAGAGATGACAAAATTCAGAATGGCTGCAAAGTACTACCAGATTCCATTAGAAATCTTTTTTTTAATATCAGATATTTTGGTTCCTAATGTTCTGAATTTTCCCTCGATACATCATCAGAATGTCATAATGGCAGCCCAATAACAGTTTATTTGATTTGAATGAATTGGTAATCAAATCATATGGCATTAAAAAAAAAAATCATCTTTCTGGATCTTGTTGACAGCTTTACTGGAATATAAATGCAACACAACAAATACATACACAATAATCAGTAAATACAATAAATTATCAGTAATACTTGGTAACCAGATTGTAATAATGTAAATCAAAGTAGATAGTGCTATCAATCTGAAGAACGGTCTCGACCCGAAATGTCATCCATTCCTTCTCTCCACAGATGCTGCCTGTCCCGTACTCCAGCATTTTGTGTCTATCTTTGATGTACATTATATGATTTAACATATACAAAGTCCCCAGCAAATCGTTGTTCTGATAGTGTTCAAGAAGGAACTGCAGATGCTGGAAGATCGAAGGTACACAAAAATGCTGGAGAAACTCAGCGGGTGCAGCAGCATCTATGGAGCGAAGGAAATAGGCGACGTTTCGGGCCGAAACCCTTCTTCAGACTGAGGGTTGATGTCTGAAGAAGGGTTTTGGCCCGAAACGTCGCCTATTTCCTTCGCTCCATAGATGCTGCTGCACCCGCTGAGTTTTTGCAGCATTTTTGTGTACCGTTGTTCTGATAGTGTTGTGGCATGGATTATGCAGTGCTTTTCAAAACCCTGATGGTTGACGGGGAAGATGCTGTTCTTGAACCTGCAGGTTGTGGTTCTCTGGCTCCTGTATCATCTTACCAATGGTAGTAGCAAGATGAAAGCATGGCCGGTATGGTGTGGGTTTTTGAGGATATTAGCTGTCTTTTTGTGGTAGAGCCTCCTATAGGTCCCTTCAATGGTGGGAAGGTCAATACCTATGTTGGATCAGGCAATGTCCACCACTTTTCACAACTGCTTTTGATCTCGGGTGTTCGCATTATCCAACCAGCCCAAACCAACCAGTTAGTATATTCTTTACCATGTACTTGAAGAAGTGCAACAGAACATTCGACCACATCCTGAATCTTCTTATCCTTTTTTAGATAGTGCGGAAACAGGCCCTTCGGCTACTTCAGTGACCAGCGATCCCCATACACTAGCACTATCCTACACACCAGGGACAATTTAGAAATTTTACCAAAGCCAACTAACCTACAAACCTGCCTGTCTTTGGAGTGTGGGAGGAAAGCGGAGCATCTGGTGAAAAATCGCACGGTCACAGAGAGAACGTACAAACTCCGTACAGACAGCACCCGTAGTCAAGATCAAACCCGTCATTGGCATAGAGAAAGTAAAGAATAATGAGAGATAGTAATTAAGTGCATCTACAAGTTATCTGAAATATAAAGAATAACATGGCTATAATCAATCTCTGTATGTATAAACCATTTTTATCAAATGTAATCAATCGAGCAGCATGGAAACCAGGTAAAACAATTTTGTTTACATATACAATTTATTTCAATCAGCTGTAGTTGTCTCCTTTTAAGAAGGTATCCTTCAAATTGGTTTCTAAACAGATCTTGCTGGGTTATAAAAATTGTGTTTTTGAATCATTTCAAGATTGCAGGGAGTTCATCAAATACCTTGGCCAACATTTCTTCTCTGATCTACACAGGCAAATGGTGTCATTTGACTACCCTTTCTTTCTTGTTTATGTGATCTTACTGTTAACCGACTAGATCCTATATCTGCCTGCAGAAAGGCAAAACTGCATCACAAGTTATGTGAAGGCATTTAACTGATTGTTGAAAGTTATAGAAATATAAACAGATCATCCTATTTTGGAGAATAAAATAACCATGTTTTATAATACACAGACTATTTTCAGTAATATGACATTCTCTTGGAATAAAGGATCTGAGATGCAGTATAATGGTTTTTATATTCTTTTGGGCTTAAGTTAAGGGAATAATCATAAGTTGTCCATATCAGGTAAAGTTTCATATGGAATAAAGGCACCATACATAAACATGAACTCTTGGCAAGGTATCTGAAATTAAACAAGATTTGAAATATTTCTACGCTATGGACTTTGAGGTAAAAAATCATGGGTTGTTAAATTTGAATCTCAGACAGACAAATATAACTAATAGGGTTCCAGATTTTATCTCAAGAGGTCCACAATGTAAAAGCCGAGAGGTGATGACATGTCTGAATAAATTTTAATAAAACCTCAGTTGGAATAGCACTTTGTGAAGTATCGGATTGCACAGCATAGAAAAATATTGAAGCTTTAAAGCAGGGATAGTGAACAATTACTCAGATGTTATTTGGCCTGGTGATACAGAAAATGAAAAAGTCTTGTAAAAGTGAGCCGTTTGTTAAAATAATGCAGACCATTGCGGAATATAACAAAAACCTTGGATTCAAGTGTTGGAGTCATGGATAAAGGGTCCTAAATGTAATTATTTAGAACTGAAGATATATGGAATTGATACAACGCTTGTAAAGCTATGTCCTGGCTGAAGCAACAAAAAATAATTTTACCATTCTGGAATTCTGGGTAGGTGAAAGATGAAAGATTGTTGGAATGTGATTAAATATGATTAAAATATTTTATTGCATGGCAGATAAAAGATGACATGTACTACTAGGACCAAATGGTCTGTGCAGGTGAGCACTTATTAGTTTAGTTTCTCTTAAAAGGGAAGCCAATCAATCATGACAAGCCCACAAAACAAAAATGGAGTAAAATAACACTTTATGGATTTAACACAGTCCACAACTATTTATATTTATATAATTTATCCCAATTTCACATCTATGGACACATTTATATTAATGTCTGGTATTACAAAATTCATGTAAACAGTTCCAGATTCTGGATTAGATGGCTGTGCAATTTACAATAATATTTCTTTAGTATTTGAAAAACTGATTTCTATGCTGAGATCTTCATGTTAATTTAATGATACTGGTTTCCAGAGAAAGAAAAGTTCTTTAAAGTTAGCAAATCGCAGTTACTTTTTTTTGTTAAATGGGTATTTTGGCAAAAGGTGGGTAGCTTTAAAGATACTCTGCATCTTCTAGCAGTTGATTATAAGGTTACATAAGCAGAAACATGGAAGAATGTTGCCTGCCATGTAATGATGGAAACTTAATAGGAAAGGGAATAAAATGGAAGGGCAGGAGATAAATATCACCTAAATCAGAACTGATGAAAATTTGGCCTGCGAATAATTAGGCCTCAATTATTAGCCTTTTTGTAAAATATGCAAAAATCCAATTTCAAGTTTAATAATCCAAAGTTCATTTCTGTCAGAATGATTGTAAAATATTTCTAATGCTGCAATTTTATGTAAAATAAGAGGATGACATTTGCTTTCTTGTTTGCACATATTCCCTTAGATGTTGTCTTCTTTTATCATTCTGTCTTCACATCTGGGTCTCCAATTTCCCTTTGTAAACCCCACCCGTTCATGTCCCAGAGTTCCTTGCCATTTCTGTTCAGCCACACAGGCACAGATTGGGTGCTGAGCTTATACTGATGCAGTGTCCTGTCACTTATTTACCTCAGCAGCTGCTATGAACAGGTGTACATTGAATTCACTGCATCATTAATTTAGTCTAACATCAAATACAAGATTAAAAATCAGTTTGAGTTTCAACTCAAGCTGTTGGAGAATTGACTGCTGTTTCTTTGCAAGAAAAGGATTTGCTAGCAAATCTGATTTGTGTCCTTAGTTAGACCTTGTTTATTCCAAACAAGAAAATGATTGATTAACTCACTAGAGATGAATCAGAACTGAATCATTTAGATTTTGTTGAAGGGTAAAACTTTGGTAAATTACAATTTTATGCATTTGACAATGAGAACAAATATGCTGAAAAATGAGTCTGTTGAAACCACAATGACAAAAAAGAACAATTAAATTACAAAAAAACACAATTGTATTAATTGACATGATTTGATTAATTACTGCTCCTGTCGTTTAAATTTTAATATTTATTATTAATTAAATTCTATTATAAATTTGTTGAATCATATGAAAATTTCATCGGGTGGTGCCGCGAGTGGCAGCCTCGCCAGCAGCGTGTCCATCCTTTCTTTTTTTTTCTCGTTTTTCAGTATGTCTAAATGTATGTTTTAGTGTGGGGGTGGTGGGGGGAATAGGGGGAAACCGTTTTCAGTCACATACCTCGACGGAACTGCGACTTTTCTCTTTGTCGCATCTTTGTCCCCCTCGCAACCAAACAACTGGATTAGTGCAGCCTTTCTCGGTGACCAGCTTCAGCAGCAGGCGCGGCGCGGACTTTAACATCGCGGAGTGGGGCGATCCCTTGCCGTGAATCGCCAGAAGAAGTGCTCCGTCCGCCGGCCCGCGGACTATAACATCGTGAAGCCATGGTCTGTGGAGCTTCTAGCGGCGGACGCGGCGCGGACTTTCCATCGCGGTGCTTGGGTTCCCTTGCCAGGGATCACCAGAAGTGCTCCGGCCGCCAGCCTGCGGCCTATAACATTGTGAAGCCGCGGTCTCCGGTAAGAAAGTGACCTATTTGGGAAGTCCAATCTGTCCCGACGTCGGAGTTTCGATCATCCCAACGAGTGGGCTTGTACATCGGGCCGTCCGTAGCGGCGACTACGGAGGGTTCATGACCCCGACCATGGGTGAACAAAGGAGGAAGATTTCCTCACAGTGAAGAATGTTGATACCACTGTGATGGATGTTTATGTTACATTCTATTGTGTATTGTGTTCTTTTTGATTATATGGCTGCATGGTAACTCAAATTTCACTGTACCTTAATTGGTGCATGTGACAATAATTGTGAACTTGAACTTGAACATTACAAATAGAATTAAAGTCTCTTATTGTACAATAATTATAATAAATAAAATGTTATCTTATGCCAACAAAAGCTCTACTACTCTCAACATCTTGCATTGCTAATTACACACAAATAATCTGTAAAACTCAGAGGTAGCAAAATGATCAGTGCACAATTATAAAGCATTAAGAAATGTTTAAATGACAATCCGGATATTATTAAATAAACTGTCTTCTTTTTTAGGAAGAACACATGTCGATTTTCCATTTCCACTTACTCAGGTTTTTCCTGTTATTGATCTAATCAAGTTTCCTTCAGATTTGATGTTATATTTCACATTATTGATATTTAAATGTTTAAAAAAGCCAACATTGAGAATAATAACTGACTGTGAGAGGGAGACTTTTCTGGCTGCTTCCAGTGATGATGTCACAATGGCATCTCACAGCCCTCAAATCACAATGGGATCCCATTTACACAAGCTGCCGTGAACATTCCGACAACCGAAAATGACATCACAATGGGATCTCTACTGCCAATACACAACCTAGGAGAGTTGACGGAGTGGGGGATGGGAGGAGAAGACATTTTATTTAAACATTGTCTTTAGTGGGGGAGTGCGAAAGGGGACAGGTGAGGGAGGGACTGAGGGTAGGGAAAAGGAGAGGAAGATGACAGAGAGACAATGGGATCAGCAGCTTCAAGAGGAGTAAGGAGAGAGTGAGAATTTTGCCCCCCCCCACGTTGGAAGGATTGATAGGGACAGAGAGAGACGGGCAGTTAGGCAGTTATGACATCACTATGCCCTGCTGGCTACAATGTTGCTATCCCAGAACACCGAGTCCTTCACAGCAAATGTCCTTCAGGGAACGAATCTGCCAGCCTAACCCAGCATAGCAAAGTTTAATGATTAGATTTGGATAACAAAGAGGAAGTTTAATGATTAGATTTGGATAATAATTAGATTTGGATAATAAAAGATGGCCTTGTCGGTGGCACCAGCATCACATTAAATCTTAGTGCAATTACATTTTTTAACGTTTAAAATGAGGAGGGGTGAAAAAATGAGCCAACCTGAATAGTTGGGGGCTATGGTTGAGTGGTGGAATATTATATTAGAGTAACGGGTTGAGTTGGGGGAACGGGTGAGTGGTGGAATCTTACGTTGGGGAACGAGTTGTGTTGGGGGACCAGGCCTCCCGTGGGGGCTATGGGTGAGTGGTCGAATATTGTGTTAAATATGTGCCGACCTGTACAGTTGGGGGCTATGGGTGAGTGATGGAATATTGCATTGAGGGAACGGGTTACGTTGGGGGAACGGGTGAGTGGTGGAAACGGGTTGAGTTGGGGGAACGGATGAGTGGTGGATTATTGCATTGGGGGACGGGGCCCGACGGGTCCAACTTGGTCTAGTATTCCTCTAAACCTTTCCTATCCATGTACCTGTCGAAAATGTCTTTCAAAAGTTGTTATAGTACCTGCCTCAACTACCTCCCCTGGCAGCTCATTCCATGTAACCGACTCCCATCTGTGTGAAAATGTTGCTCCTCGGGTTCCAATTGAATCTTTCCCCTCTCAAATATATACCCTCATTCTTGATTCCCCTACACTGGGTAAAAGACCCTGAGTATTTTATCCTCTCATGAGCTTATACACCATCTATTAAATCACGCCTCATCCTCCTGTGGTTCCAAGAAATAGAGTTATAACCTCTCCCAATATCTCAGGCCCTGAAGTCCTGGCATTATCCTGTAAATCATCTCTGCACTCCTTCCTATAGCAAGGTGAACAAAACTGAACACAATACTCCAAGTGCAGCCTCACCAATGTTTTCTACAACTGCAACATAACACCCCAACGTCTATAATTAATACCCTGACTGATGAAGTCCAATGTACCGAAAGGCTTCTTGACCACCCTAGGGACTTACAAGGGAAAACGTACGTGCATTCCCAGATCTCTCTGCTCCACAAAACACTCCAGGGTGCTGCCATTCACTGTGAAGGTCCAGGTCTGGCTTGACTTCCCAAAATGCAACACCTCACATTTATCTGCATTAAACTGCATTAACCATTCATCGGCCCACTTGCCCATCTGATCAAAATCCTGCTGTAATCTTTGATAGCCTTCACTATCGCTGATACCACTTTCACTAACGATGATACCACTCTTTTTAGTTTTATAAACAAACTTACTAGTCATGTTTTCTACATTATCAACCAAATTGTCGATATAAACCACAAACAGCAATGTGCCCAGCATTGATCCCTGAGGCACACCACCAGTCACAGGCCTCCAGTCTGATAAGCAACCTTCAAATGAAGCCAATTATCTATCTAATCGGTTAGTTCCCCTCAATCCCATGCAATCTAACCTTCCAGAGCAGCTACCATGTGGAACCTTATCAAATGCCTTGCTGAACTCCATATAGACAATATCTACAGCTTTGGCCTCTTCAACCTTTTTGGTTACTACTTCGGATTCACGAGACATGCTCTCCCATGTACAAAACCATGCTGACTATCCTTAATCAGCCGAAGATGGACACAAAATGCTGGAGTAACTCAGCAGGACAGGAAGCATCTCTGGAGAGAAGGAATGGGTGACGTTTCAGGTCGAGACCTTTTTCCAGTCTGAAGACACCTCTTTGGTCGTGAGTAGTCGCCCAAAGGGTTGTACCTTTTTCTGATCGCCGCTGGATTTTGAACACTTTGAAAATTTTCTTCGACCTGCTGCGACTATGACGGGTGCCGGCAAGTCGCCGAAAAAATTGTTTAAGTGGGACAGACCCTTAACACTATCAAAATTGGTCTTGACCCAATTCAGAATTTTAGCTTGTGCGCCTGTCTTGTCTTTATCCGTAACTATTTTAAAGCCAATAGAACATTGGTCACTGGTCCCAAAAGGTTTGCCTACTTCAGTCACTTGTCCTTCCCAATTTCCTAAGGGTAAATCAAGCTTGCCCTCTACATATTGCCTGAGGAAACTTTCCTAAACACATTTGACAAATTCAAATTGATATATTCAATGTCACAAGCACTTACTACTCAGTTGGGCACTAATGCTCATTTGTGTCAGTAGATGGCATGACCAAGTCGACAATCATCTCTATATTTTCATATTTGATGGCACTTTCTATTAGCTTTCCTTGAGGTCTTCCAGTGAATGTCCAATTAAATGTTGGAAGGTGAGGAAAGTGCATACTGTTGGCTTTGGGAATATCATTCCTGAGTTAAACATTTGCATCAATGATATGTGAGATAGGAATGTGGGTATTGAAAATTAAAAAAAACTGGAGATGCTGAAAATCTGAAAAAGCGGAAAATGCTGAAAATACTCAGCGGGTCTGGCAGCATCTGTTGAAAATGAAACAGAATGTTTCAGGCCAAAGTCAGAAAAGATTGACAAAAGGTCTTAGACCTGAAACATTAGCCCTATTTTCCTTTTCACGTTGCTGCCTGACTAGGTAAGTGTTTTTAACATTTTCTGTTTTTGCTTGATACAGTGCATTCAGAAAGTATTCAGACCCCTTCACTTTTTCCACATTTTGTTACATTACAGTTTATTTTAAAATAGATTAAATTCTTTTTTTTTTTATCATCAATCTACACAAATTAGCCCAGAATTAAGAAGCAAAAACAGGTGTTTAGAAATTTTTGCAAAGTAATTAAAAATAAATAACTGAAATATCACATTTACATAAGTATTCAGACCCTTGGCTATGACACTCAAAATTGAGCTTTGGTTCATTCTGTTTCCATTGATTATCCTTGAGATGTTTCTACAATTTGATTGGAGTCCACCAGGGGTAAATTAAATTGATTGGACATGATTTGGAAAGGCACGCACCTGTCTATATAAGGTCCCACAGTAAACAGTGCATGTCAGAGCAAAAAACAAGCCACGAAGACGAGGGAATTGTCCGTATACCTCCGAGACAGGATTGTGTCCAGACACACATCTGGGGAAGGGTATAAAACAATTTCTGCAGCATTGCAGGTCCTGTAGTGCACAGAGCTACTTCATTCTTAAATGGAAGACCTTTGGAACCGCCAGGACTCTTCATAGAGCTGGTCGCCCGGCCAAACTGAGTAATCGGGGTAAAAGGGCCTTGGTCAGGGAGGCGACCAAGAACCCGATGGTCACTCTAACAGAGGTCCAGAGTTCCTCTGTGGAGATGGGAGAACCTTTCAGAAGGAGAACTATATCTGCAGCACTCCACCAATCAGGCCTTTATGGTAGAGTGACCAGACGGAAGCCACTCCTCACTAAAAGGCACATGACAGCCCGCCTGGAGTCTGCCAAAAGACATGAGAAACAAGATTCTCAGGTCTGATGAAACCAAGATTGAACTCTTTGGCCCGAATGTCAAGCGTCACGTCTGGAGGAAACCAGACACCGCTCATCACCTGGCCAATACCGCACCTACTGTGAAGCATGGTGGTGGTGGCAGCATCATGCTGTGGGGATATTTTTCAGCGGCAGGAACAGGGAGACTAGTCAGGATTGAGAGAAAGATGAACGGAGCAAAGTACAGAGAGATCCTTGATGAAAACCTGCTCCCGAGCGTTCTGGACCTCAGACTGTGGTGGAGGTTCACCTTCCAACAGGACAATGACCCTAAGCACATAGACAAGGCAACGCAGGAGCGGCTTCATGACAAGTCTGTGAATGTCCTTGAGTGTCCCAGCCAGAGCCCGGACTTGAACCCGATCAAACATCTCTAGAGGGACCTGAAAAAGCTGTGCTTCGACGCTCCCCATCCAACTTGACAGAGCTTGAGAGGATCTGCAGAGAAGAATGGGCGAAATTACCCAAATGCAGGTGTGCCAAGCTTGTAGCGTCATACCCAAGAAGACTTGAGGCTGTAATCGCTGCCAAAGGTGCCTCAACAAAGTACGGAGTAAAAAGTCTGAATACTTATGTAAATCTGATATATCAGTTATTTCTTTTTAATTACTTTGCAAAATTTTCTAAACATCTGTTTTCACTTTTTTATTATGGGGTATTGAGTGTAGATTGATGTTTTAATTTTTTTTAAATCCATTTTAGAATAAGGCTGTAACGTAACAAAATGTGGAAAAAGTGAAGGGGTCTGAATACTTTCTGAATGCACTGTATATCATACCTACTGGCTACTATTTTGGTTTAGCAAACCAATGAGCCTGATGGGGTCAAACAGAAGCCTTGCAAATAATGCAAGTTATATTATATCAGTTGGATCCCACAAAGACTTTAAGTCTAAGTGAGCTAAGTGCCATCTAATGAGTAAACCTAATCAGATTAATTTCTTCTGAGCCGTTGTTCGACGAGCAGTTTTTAATGCTCATGCAGGAAATTGTGCAAATTACCAAGAGAATTCTCGAAGTGCTTATGATAATTAAGTTGATGAGTTCTACTTCTTCTAATGTGTAGTCATGTTTATTAAGTCTATTTCTTCTGGTGACCTTATCATACCTGCAATTCATTCTGGGACCATGGAGATGATCATTAATGATTATTGATAACCTGAGTCTTATTCTGAAGATTCTCAAGTGGTGGTGTTTAGCTGTATATGTCCATCATAACTCTTGTTTTCCTTCATTAGTTCCAGTCCTTTCCAAAATCCAAATCAGCCAGGAGAAAATGCTCTGGAAAAGGAATTACTTCCAAAACTGTACGCTCATGCATTTGCTGAAACTTTGAGTCCAAGCAGACACACACAGATAACGTTCAAGTGTAAAAGGGTCCAGCTGCTGCTTCTTCGGGTCCACACACAAGATTAGAAGTTGTTCAGCCAGAGCTGAACACACTTCTCGTCATCTCTATACAATGGTGTCTGTCAGCTGCTGCTTATACCTATTGGCTATTTCCAGAGCATCAGGTTATTACAATTGCTGACACATGCTGGATATTAAATCGGAATCTGTGAAGGTGCGGCGGACCGGTGCAAATTAAGCAGCATTGAACCATTGAAGGAGAAATATGCAAAACTCCTCAAGTACTATTACTACTCAAGAGGCCTCATCATTTTCTTTTGGAGTATCAAAGTACTGAAATGACCAAGACCAACGAGGAAAAGGGGCTAGATTTAGGATATTTAAAAAATGCAACCTCCAATTGGCTAGGTGTTGGCTGCAGTGGATGAATGGTTGCAACTAATATCCAGATACTGTGCTCAGATCGGCTGTCAGCTTTATCTGCAATGATACTGTAACCATTCCCAAGCCATCAATCTCCATCATACTTTTCTTGTTTAGATAAGGGGTAGACTGTAAGGAATTATTCATGATCTTTTTCTCCATCATAATGTGTTGTTTAATCCCATGAAAAGGAATGTAACAGTTAATAAAGTTGATCGTAAAAACGGAAATGAAAATGCACAGGGGGAAAATGCATAGGTTGCAGAGAGCTGAGATGGAGCAAAATGGAATGTGAATAGTTATTTATGAATGGAAAGTCAAGTGTGGGACATAAAGAGGGAAAGAAATACAAGGATGATGAATTAATATCATAATTTCTAGGAGATTTGTATGAAGACAAAGATATGAATGTGTTTCAGGTAAGAAAGGGAGAGGCCACAGGTTCCGATTGGTGTTTGGATGTCATATAAGTGACAGTATTTCAGAATGTTTATAAAATACTGACAGATTTTTTGCAAATTGCCTAGACTGTGTTCGCTAACATTTCTGCTATTTCTCTTTATCAAAACAAAAACAATGTATCTTTATTTCAAAGACAACCCAGAAAGTAAAGGTGGTGGCGACCATCTCCTCTCCAAGAAGTCTACAACCATGTACCGATCAGACCCGAGTCTTGTTGGCTTCTGAGAGCAGATTGGGTCAATCAATATTTACTTGTAAAATTATTAACAGAATTTAATAGAACTCTTCTATTAAATATTTATCATAACTTCATAACATAATTTCTCATAGTGGGTTACACTAGCTCCTTCTATTAACTATTTAATTGACCATCATCATTCATGACTGGATGTGGCAGGAATGCAATTATTTGATTTCATCTGATGTTGAATTGCAGATAGAGGACGTACCAATATGAAAGATGTCATAAAGAACTGATTTTAATAATAATTAGAAGGTTTCTTTCCAAAACATAAGTAAATTCATGTTGGGAAGAACTTCCTTTGTTTACCATGGACCCAGTTGTCATAAATATATTTAAAAGTATGTTTATGGTAATAATATACACAATAGCTAAGATAGTTTAATTTCCTTTGTCTTTGGTTATCTGTTTTCTGTTTCCTCTTTATTTTACATTATTTGAAGAAAGCTGTTTTCTTGTTTTGGATTTTTATGCCGATATACACCCATATATTTACAATGTTTGGATTTATATTTTATAATTTTAAGATAGTAACTATTTACCACTGCAGCATTATCTAGGGTAAAAGCCAAATTGTTAACACATTTGAGGTGAATCTTGACAAATAGAAATGTAATTTGCCAAGAAGTGTTGTGACAATGCGATTGGAGCAATACTTGAAGGGGGAATAAATAGGAATGAAATGCAGGGATTCTCTGGTTTGAACCAGCAAGCACTTCTCTATATTTTACTGCAGGCAGAGAAGTTGCTTTATTTTTTGTATTTAAGAATATATATATTTTTTAAATTATCGTAATTATCTGAACTTCTGTACTTCGAGATAGTGGGATAGATATTCATCCACACAATTGGATCGTAATCTTGGCTGTACTTTATACCAACCCAACTGATGTTCGCCCCTTTGGAATGAACAAACAGAAAATCTGCTCCACTAAATTATTTCCCAGGGGGTGAAGATAAAACTCTCGCCCAATGTCCTGGAAATTCACTTACACAATTCACTTCCATCAGAGATAGGAATAACACGTTCAATACCTGGTTTGTTCAATACCCTGAAGAAATTATTTAATTTAAAATTATTTAGTTGAGGTGGCAGAAACAGATCTGTCCAGTCTAAAACAAATCTAACTCCTACATGTTATTATTGATATGATATTGATTGGAACACTTTTTTTTATTATTTAAAATGTTCTCTGTATATTATTACTTAAAAAGTCCATATTAAGTAAAATTCAATCACATAATTAACTTCATAAAACAAGAAAGCTATATTCTCATATACACACATTTTTATAATGCAATGTGTCCTGATAACTGCAGTCATTGCAAAATGTTCCAAAATTCTTCCCACAGCACCTCCCAAACACATCTTGTCCACTGCCTAGATGGACAAGGGCATCTGACACATGAGATCATTGCCACCATTGTGTGCTCCTACAACATGTACACTCTCCTAGGCTAATATATTGCTATTCTATTATCATTGTGGGTCAAATCCTGTAGCATCCTACTATAACATCCTGGGAATACCTATACCCCGCAGACTGGAGTATTTCGAGAAGACAGTTCCCATCTATAGGATAATTGACAAATGTTAATAAATAATGAATATATTTAATAAATAATATTCTGCAAACTCATATCTCCAGCACTTTGGATCCATTATGGTACTTATGGAAAGTGTTGAGATTTTGCTTCTGGTTGATTGCAAATGGTGAGTGTAAGGTTCATAATTACCTCCTAGCTTCCTTCTATTATTGCACCAATAACTTGGCTCATATTATCGTTGGTACCTCTCACTGAGATAACTCGAGAAAACATCCCATAATGCAACATCTTTCTATATTTGCATGATAAAAATCTAATTTATTTCGCAATCTGGTGTGTTAGCCACCATAATATATGAACCATTTGCTGATAAATCTGAAGGATGGATTTTAACTATTTTATTATTACCCCTTTATTAGTGTTTGAATATTTTGTTACTCTGTCTTTAACGTGAGTATTTTTCTCAATACATGGCAGAACCACTGCTGTCAGATTGAATTTCAACAAAAAATGTCAACATATTCCAATGTAATATGATGTTACTAACATATGATAACGCTATCAGAATCATTGCTTTGAATGTACATGAAAAATTGTAAACTGATTAGCCACTTATGTAACAGTCCAATTTAATGGATCCATTTCATTCAAAATTACCCATGATCTTTTACAATTTTCCATGTTCACATTAAAATGTCCCAGAGATTTTCATGTGATATTTCTGAGGTAAATAATGATATACAGCAATGTGGCAGCTAAGCAATCATTACTACAAATTTAGTTAACTACAGTTTTGATGTATCATTAACTCGATATTTAAATAATCATGCTATGACTTCAAAGCTTAGACATTTATTCACTTGTTCATAATGAATGATAATGTATTAGTGAGTCAGTATTAAGCACACTACAAATTAAGTACCATTTATAGCAGTGATTTGTGGCAAAGGCAAATTGTAAAACCTTCCCAGTTCCCACCCTAAGCAGCAAGAATCTTGGATGATGAAGTATCTGTTTCCACATTTTTAGAATGAAGCTCTCTAATCTCATAATGACAGATGTAAGATTAACTTTGTTAAGCATCTACTCATTCATGCAAACTAAATTAAATTAATGGAACAAATTTATTCCATAATTAAGATAAAAATTCATGTCAGCTGTAACCTTGCTGTACACTAATTATGTAGAAATGATTTATCGTCTGTTCCAATCTGAATATTAGAACTCACCTCATTGATAACTGCATCTCACTTTAAAAAGATGGAATCTGATTAGCAGTGACAGAATGTGCAGCCAGTCTCCTGATTGCCTGCAAAGGTAATGGAAGCTGTAAGGCTTCATTAAAGTTCTATGTATCAGTCAGGCAGTTTGACATGTAGGTGCAATAATTTTTTCCCAATCCATCAGATTTTGCATACAGGGTATGATAAATCTTTAAAAAATGTAATGGAAAATATTGATGTTGCATGACATAATAGTGAACTTCCATTGTGTATGCTTATGCCAATGATGCATTGTATGGTACCTTGCAGTCATTAAGACATTGAACCTTTTGCCAACTATAAAAAATAATCATGTTAGATATCTGTTCATTGTTCACAAAATTATGAAGTTGGGCTTGTTCTATCACTACCTGGATACATTATTGGCTAATTGATCATTATTCTTATTCAAATGATAAAAATGTTATATAATTTAAACATTTAAATTCTAATACAGTGACATTTTTTTCTACAGAATTGTGATATGATCTTGAAATGGATAGCTAGTTACAATGTAATATTGGATCTCTGTGGTAATTGGTCTTTCTGTCTGTTAATGTAGTTGATTTTGTGTGTTATAAAGGATAGATTAACCTCCAGTGAGCAACAATATACGTCACCATTTTTATTCAATCAGGTAATCAGGAAGTTGCAGCCAAAGCAGTATATCATATTTCAATGCTTCCTTAATTCAAAGAAGGTTATATTGTCGGTAGTTCAATGTGTGGGGGAGGGTCTAATTCTGCACCATTAAAGATAAAATGGAGGTTAATGTTTGCAATTATCCACACATTGAGTTCTGTGCTGCTGCACAGAGGTGCCAAGTGGGGGAGAGTTTCTTCTCTGGAGAAAAGAATAATAATCAGAGCCAGTCATTCCAGGTCACTTTCAAACACTTGTCAATAATTGGCTTAAAAAAAAGAAACCAGAGAGCAGATTTTCAGTCCGTGCTGTTTATCCAGAAGGATGAGCGACATTGAATATATAATGAAAAAAAGAACAAAAAATCATTTCTGAACGCATCTATTTTGTATTTGTTTCATAACTTCAATATGTTTACTGATTTACTCAGTTACTTGGTATTTTTGAACACGACTGTTTATTAAAGTCATCTCCAAGATGTTTAAGTGAATGATTTTCTTAAAGCACAGTATTGAAAATAATCTAATTGTTTTGTCACAGCATTAAAACATGATCTGGAGAGTTAATAAATGTGATCAATGGTCTATTTTAGTCAAAGCCAAAGACTAATAGCTTTACTTCACATTAGAGGTCACAAAGGAAAACAAAGAGGCATGAATATTCTGTTTATCTTAAAAATAAAAAATAAATAATTAAATTAAAATTATAAACAGCGAATTACATTTGTTGTCTTAAAATGTTCTCATGATGACTGGCAAGGCAAACATTTAATACCTTTTTGTTCTTGCCTGGAGAAGATGGGCAAGGAAACACACTTTCCTTCTGCTCAAGGTACTATAGATTAGGAAATAGAGCTTCTAAAACCAAATAAATGAATGGTTAGTTTGGTCCGGAAGAAACTATAAAACCATGTGTTAGCTTGCATAAATAATTGAACAACACTTTATCAAAATAGCTTTTTTTGATCACTCTTAGATTAATTAATTCATATATAATGCATTCCTGTATTGCGTAGAATATATACATTGTAGTAATGCCGATTTTCACATTTAGCTTTTTAAATTTGAATAGGATATAAAGCAAGACTCCATATACATTCAGGTTAGAAACGGACAGACAGTATGATATATTATTTGTATTTCATTAAGAACATACATTTGATCTATTAAGTGGACTCCCTGTGGAGAATACACATGTGGAAATGCATCATTTGACTTTGTCAGTGACTGTGTGAAGCAGGCCAAAAGTTAATTACAGATATCCAGAGGTCAGTTAGCGATTATTTCAGATCACAGCCACTAATGGGACAACAACATTGCCTCTGCTGGAGCCTTTGACAGAAGATTTATACCAAAGGTAATGACATTGGTACAAATAGTGCTGATAAAAAGACCCTTATATTGGCCTAAACAGAATGATGAATGAGATACATGTGCACTCACACATCCTACTATTAGCTGTTGTGCTCTATGTGTCACTGAGTTGGAGGGTGCACTGAGTGACTTCAGGTACATGGGTCTTAAATTTGTATATACAAACTATTTTCTTTTAGGGATATGAACAACCAATATAAACAAATTAATAGATAATTATAAAATCAGAAAATACATTAGAACAAACAGTTTTCAAATATTCTGTGTTTGATCTCACGCTGAATTTAATTGAGAAAGCAGAAACATAGTTGAAATCGCAAAATAATTCTATTACCCATTTTTAAGTAAGATGATTCATAACATTATATAGAAGTCTTATCATAATTAGCCTGGAGTGGTCAGGTCGGGGGCAGTTCCCCCCGCCATGGGTACCATGTAATCCCGTGCTACCTGCTCCATGGTCGGATAGTCGGCGACTAAACCATCTCCCCCACCTGGTTTACCATGTTATTGAACAAGTGTGCCAATTTTATAGTTTAAGTAAATAATAATTTCTATCATATACAACATATAAGGTGGACTATGCTACTTTTGATTATATTGCTATTGGAATTCCAACTTTATCTAATTTTCTACAAAAAGTAGAAAATCAGATAAAGTTAGAATTCCAATAGCAATATAATAGTACAAAATAGTAGAAAATTCTGAAACTCTCAAAATAATTTAAATAAAATGGATTTTTAAATTATTAGTTCTTAATTCATGGACTGAATTGTTAGTTAAACATATGCCATATATATGTGAAAATTAAAAAAAAGTGCAATGTATAAAAGTTCTGCATTGATTAGATGTCAAGAAAGTCCTTTGATAAAACATAATGGATACTGGATTAGCAATGATGTGATTGACCATGCTAGGCTGGACAACATACTAAAAATGTTAAATCAAGCTATGTGCAATATAATGAGATGGATATTGCTGGGAATTGCCAGTAGAACCCAAACATAACTGATTTATTTGTACAATTGACAAGTTTAGGATTTATAAGCATGCTTGTGCAAATTTGGAAGTCCTAGACTTCCTGAAGTTTCTGTGCAGTGACTTGATCATTTTACTCCAATATTAGAGTCCTTATTAAGCTAAGCAAGGGAGCAAGATGCGGAATTCCCCAGTGCAGGAGTTGGACAACCTCTAGTTGACCCAGCAAAGGTGTTCTCTTCCATTCATATGGGAAGTCAAGTATAGCATTTTTAGATTTAGTTTGTTTTTTAAAATGTTTTTATTTGTTTAATGTTACTAGGTATCTTGATTATTTTGATTAACTATTGTCTTTATTTTTTTCATAATTTGATTAATTTTTGAATGTTTCTGAATATCAGAGACATTGCATCATTTCAAACTGCTGTCTTAAGGGCCTGTCCCACTGCAGCGACCTAATTGGCGAGTTTAGAAGAGTTTAGGAGAGTTTGAAAAAGTGTCATGTTGAAGAACTCCTTTGACTATGTAGAAGACCTCCTTCAACCTCCTTCGACTATGTTGAAGACTAACTTCGGGAAAATTGGACACCGAATAGTGGAGAGTGAAGATGACCTCCTTCGACCTCCCTTTGACTATGTTGGACTATCTACAACTACCTCTGATTACCTTCGACTACCCTTGATTACCTACGAAGAACATGCCGACCTACTACGACCTACTTCGACTAAACCTATGAGTAAAAAAAAAAAAAATTTTCCATGGCGACCTTTTTTTACTCGCGGGCATTTTTCAGAATGTTGAAAAATACGCCTGTACGTCTTTGGAGAACACCCATGTGCTCATGGGCGGAATATACAAACTCCGTACGGACAGCATCCATAGTCAGGATCACTAGCGCTGTAAGGCAGCAACTCTACTGCTGTGCCACCGTGCCGCCCTTACAGTATGTGAAACCAGATTAGATACTAGCAAAAGGGAAAAGAGGACTTTGTTATGTCAAGATGGCAGATTGGTGCAGCATCATTTAGTGCTGCTCTAATGCAGTTCCAGTGACCCAGCTTAGATTTGGACCTTATGTGCTGTTCATATGAAGCTAACACATTCTCCATGTGACCACCCTATGCTTTTCTTCCACATCCCAAAGAGGTGCTAATAGGCTCTTGTAAGTATTAAAAGCATCATAGAAACATGGAAAAATAGGCAATTCGGCCCTTCGAGCCAGCACTGCCATTCAACATGATCATGGCTGATCATTTAAAATCAGTACCCCGTTCCTGCTTTTTCCCCATATCCCTCGATTCCTTTAGCCCTAAGAGCTATCAAAGGGAACATGATGGGCATATGAGAGAATAAAGTAGCTATCCCCAGGGAAATAAGAAGGGAATAAGCGGATAAGAATGTTTTGCTCGCATGGACCCTATGGATTGAATGACCTCCTCTGTGCCCTAGTATTTAATATATATTTCTTTTTCTCTACTGTTGAAGATACTCCTCTTTAAGGTCATAAAGTGCAATTTTATTCAGTAAATAATTCATTATATTACTTGGAATTTAATCACTGCTCTAGATCGAGGACCAAAACTTGGCCTCGTTCATCTACTTTAATTGATTTACTGAAGTTAATTAACCAGCCATAGATGTTATAACTGTGCTGTTTTCTGTTCGCATTATATCAACCTACTGAAGTTAAAATCCAGGGCTACTTTCAAGATGAACACCAAATGAGAAGGTAGCAGCAGAGTTAAGCTATTTCACAACAAACCAATTAACAACATTTTCTGTAACCTAATCAAATCCAGCCAAGAATAGTAGGGGGCAATCAAGCAGCTTCAGACAGAAAGTGATTTTGTTTGTGTGTTCTTTTTCTATGGAGAAACAAGACGATCAAGTTTGCAAGTAGAATTGCTATGTGGACAAAAATACTCCATTGCATTCCGAGGTCCTTACCATCCTAGTTGGATGGATTCAGCGGATTCTTTTTATTCCATGCAACATTAAGAAATTAAGGGAATCACTCAAACGGTGAAAAGTAAAGTAGACAGCATTGATGAATTTAAAAAGAGTATTTAAAATTTAGGAATATATGTATGATTCTATAGTATTGTTTTCAGCATTGTTGCACATCTGTTTCATAGACAAAGTCCAATGTCCACAAGGCTTTTGACATGGTTGAAATGGAGAGGATGTTTCCACTTGGAAAAATCTGGAACTGGGAATTGGCTTTTATTAAAAAGGAATTGTCTTTTTAAGACAACAAGGTGGCATAAACTTTTCCCTAGGATGTTTACGAGTCTAAAACATTCTTCCTCAGACAACAAAGGAACGTCCTTGACTATTATCAAGATATAGACAAACATCTACATCATAGTAGGAGTGAGGAGCTGTTTTCAGGAATGGACAGGAGGTTACACTCAAATGTAATTTTATTGAATGACAGAACAGGCTTGAGCATTAAGTGGCCTTTTCCTGCTCCTAATTATGTTCATCACAAAAAATCTGTACTTGTCCCTGTATTTTTTTCAAAGGCTTTAAAACATTTATTTTAATGTCCTAAAAAAGCAAATACTGTGATGTCACATGCATTAATTTACCAAAGTAGGTGAGGGTAACTCTCAATGCTACTTCAATATTAGGTGTGACGAACAAAAAAAAATGAAGCTGAGCAGCCAATAACTGCTCACTAGATGGCAATATTTGCATTGAAATGCACTACTTATAGCTAAAGCCAGATGCGGGATATCAGACTCCAAAATATTCTGCTTAACTACAAATCATGCTGTGAATATTTTAAATGATATCTGCAGAGACAGCCATTGGATTATGCTTACAATCTCAGAGGGCATGACTGGGTTATAGGGTAAACCATTTTCAAGTGCTGTGTCAGAAAGGAGATACACTCCTAGCTCTCTGATGCACAGTTTTGACATGCTCATTCCATTCTGGAACCTGATAAGGATAATTGAAATTTATCGTATGGTGCTTTTACTGCCTGTAAGAAGTCACACAATTTCATTAAAATAGTTGCTAATAGATTACATGTGGCTTTCATTTTCACATTTAAGATATTTGTAGGAAGTAACATCTGGTATATATTTTCTTGTAAGTAATTCATCTACCAGTGGCTGCATATTTATTCATGCTATAACAAACAATTTGATTAAAATTAGGTTCTATTATAGCCAATAACAATTTATGTTTATAAATGAGATCACATCTATATACATATATGATGTGCAAAATTATAAACACATCAAATAAACTACATTGATTAATACATGTCTGGCTGTGATTCATATGATTCAATCTTGAGTTTTCGTTGAAATTTTGTGTTAAACTGAAGCCGCAAGGCTAATTATGAAAGCATAATAATTTCACTAAATCAAATTACAGCCTGATTTAAATTATTTACAAAGTATGATTTGATTTTGTTTTAATTTTTACCATTATGAAGTAAATTTTATCATTGTAGTTTTGGCAATGTATTCCTAACACAAGATCAATTGATATGGCAGTGACAAAGGCACTGAAGATGCAGAGCTTCTTGTGCATATTCCAAGAAATATACTGTAAGATTTCTTTCCTATAAATAAACACTGACTATATGTTCTGATTTTGTATTTTTTAATTTTTCCATTGCATGATTCATAGCTAATACAGTCAAATATATGCTGACTATCCATGTTGAATATAGATCATAATGATTACAATTCTATGGATAACAATATTTACATTATGTACCAATAGGATTAATGCCTTTTCCACCATGATCTATCCAGTGGTTCCCAACGTGGGGCGTACGCCCCACAGGGGGGCAATTTGATTTTTAAGGAGGGCAATTGAGCGCGACTGAGGAGGTCTGGGTCCAAATTTTCGATTTTAATTTTTTGGAGCTTGTTTAAACCAAGGTATTGGCGTTTTAAGCTTCTTCAGCTGAAACGGAGTTCACTTTTTAAATGATAAGAATTATATATCACCACATGGGGGGGGGGGGCATCAGGATTTTAGAGGTGATTAGGTGGGGCATGGCCAAAAAAAGGTTGGGAACCACTGATCTATACTCACTCTTGTTGTTTTAGATAATTGTCTACATGAGAAAAATAAGGATGCTAAATGTATCATATTAACAGATGTATAACATCTGTTTCACATTGTGTCAAGGTTATTTGCCCTTTACTGTAATGTGGATAGCAGCATTATTGAGGAAAAGGCCTCTTGAGTCGTACCTGCAGTCTGTGTCAATCTCTTGTTCTCTAAGGAAAAGATTTTTGTTGGCTGCAGAGAATGGGTTTGGAAGCAGGGCAGACAGTTTTATTACTCTGGTCAGCTGAATTCGTTTGACAGAAAAGATAATTACATGCAATAATAACAAAATAATTGTAGGCTAATTAGACCCAACAGCTTAGCAGTCCTCGGTAAACAAGGTAATTAAAAGTAGACTGAACAAAATGATTGTTTGATTTTGATTAACATGATGGATGAAGTAAGATTGAAAGTTTTCATTCAATTTGATTAATATAGTTGACATGATAGGTTTAAAGGATATTGTGAAAAAAGGCAAACAGCAGATTATGATATTGACTAGGAAGCCAACACATCAAAACTTGATATACTCTTGGGGTTTGACACTAAACCATAAATGTGGAAATCTACAAATAGTTTGCTAATAATTGATCCGTGCCATATAATAGAAAAAGGAAATTAAAGGTATGTAACAAAATAAATCAAAACATGGGCCACAGAGAGATATTGGAATATTAAATAATCATAACTTTTGTCAATTATTCCTTAAGTGATCAATGGAAAACATTTAACAGAATTATGATGCATTGTTATTATAGATTGAAAATATGTTTTGCAGAAAAGAATGCATTTTAAGCCTAGTATATTTCACTAATGTTAAGTTCAACTGTTAACAGTTATTATTTGGAATATTTTCCAAATGTATTCCATTGGAATCTCTGGGGATCGTTCTAAGAAAAAAAAGCTCTTGTGTTTTCCAAATTTAAATTCAAAATGTCCCAATGAACCCTCAGTTGGACCATACACTCCTGCTTCCTGTCTCCAGCATCTTTGATGGTCCCTTCTCAAGATCTATAAAGCTCCTTCCCAGAGGGGATATCTGTACTCAGTTTTGCGGGTCCATCATTTGTCACCAGACATCTGTTATGGGTTGTTTTACTTCTTAAAAAATAAAAACATTGAAAAATCCTTTGGATAACATGAGGGAAGTAAAACCCAAACGTCTACATCCAGCCCATAATGGAATGGTTGACAGTTGCACACACCAAGCAAAGTTAGGTGTTTATGGTTTATTGCAGATAAGGCCAAGAATGAGGGAACTCTTTCAACCAAAGAAAGGGTGCAAAAGCTGGCTTTATTTCCATGGGTATTGATGCCAACATTTTATTAGGTGAAAGGATTCATTACTGTAACTCGGAGACATCATTCCTAGAAGGTGTGCCGGCTCCACTTTCTATGTCAACTTTATGAGGACATAAACTGGCCTAACAACAAGAAGTAGAAGTTGGATTTAGCCATTTAGCACTTCATTCCTGGTCATTAAGGTCATTGCTAATATTTTACTTCAGCACCATTTTCTGCACTACAAACCCATCCTTTGATACCTTTCAAATTAAACAAAAATCTTTGGATCTCTCTCCCTCCCCCACTCACCCTCCTTCCCCCTCTTGGATACAAGATTTCACATTTTCATTGTCCTCAAGGGAATGAAATGTCGTCATATCTCTTTCCTGAATGGCTGACTGATTATTTTACGGCAGTGATCCTATCCAGGTAAAAGCATCATTGCTGGTGATTTGAAGTTTCTTCAGCCATTCCTCCTGTCCTTTAACCACCTGAAGACCAGGTCCATAAAATGTATCAGAAAGTGCCGCATAGCAGATCATTCAGAACATCTATGTAACAAACATGTGTGTTGCAAAACACCTTTGAGGAATGAACAACTCTCAGCTGCTGTAATTGTGTAAAGCCTGAAGCAGTATTTTTTCAATTGAGCAAGATTCCAGTATCAGACATTTCTGCTGCTCACTGCACATCTGAAATATGTAAATTAGGTTATACATTTGATTAATGATGTTCCATTGAAGAATTTAGATTTGAAATTCTGGGATGCTAAGAAAGATGGGAGTGAAGTTGCATGACAACAAATTATTCCTGTACTTTGGAGAGAACGGAAAGGTTAGTTTCATTACTCGCATCTCCTCTGTGTCCCGTAGTTCTGCTCTCTCTTTACTAGGGAACAAAGATTCCCTAGTTTGTACCTTTAACCACACCAGCCTCCGCATCCACCACATCATTCCCTGACATTTCTGTCACCTTCAATGTGATCCCACCACCAGTCACATCTTCCCATCCCTGTCCCCTTTCACTTTCTGTAGAATTCACTCCCTCCTCAACTCTTTGGTTCACTTGTCCCTTCCCTCCAAAACCTTCTCTTCTTTAGACTTTAGAGATATAGAGTGGAAAACAGGCTCTTTGGCCCACCGAGTTTGTGCTGACCAGCGATCACCCCATGTACTAACACTATCCTATACACGAAGGACAATTTACAATGTTATCCCGCAAATTAACCGTCAAACATGTACGTCTTTGGAGTGTGGGAGGAAACTGAAGCACCCGAAAAGCACCTGGACCTGATGGTATACCCGGTCGTGTTCTAAAAACCTGTGCGGACCAACCGGCTGGAGTTTTTACGGACATTTTCAATCTCTCACTTCTGAGGTCTGAGGTCCCCACCTGCTTTAAGAGGGCATCAATTATACCAGTGCCCAAGAAGAGTAAGGTGACGTGCCTCAATGACTATCGACCAGTGGCACTAACGCCGGTGGTGATGAAGTGCTTTGAGAGGTTGATCATGGAGCAAATCAACTCCTACCTCGACAAAAACCTGGACCCACTGCAGTTCGCTTACCGCCACAACAGATCAACGGTGGATGCGATCTCGCTGGCCCTCCACTCCGCTCTGGACCACTTGGACAACAAAAACTCATATGTCAGGCTGTTATTCATCGATTACAGCTTGGCATTCAACACAATCATCCCCTCCAAGCTGGTTACCAAACTCGCAGAACTGGTTCTCTGCGCATCCCTCTGCAATTGGATCCTCGACTTCCTCATTCACAGACCACAGTCTGTTCGTATTGGTGGAAATGTGTCAGCCTCGATAACAATCAGCATGGGAGCACCTCAAGGCTGCGTGCTCAGCCCCCTGCTGTACTCACTCTATACTCATGACTGCGTAGCCAGTCACAGTGTGAACTCCATCATCAAGTTCGCTGACGACACCACTGTTGTGGGACGTATCACTGATGGGGATGAGTCAGAGTACAGAAGAGAGATCGAGCAACTGTCCATATGGTGCCAGTGCAATAACCTGGCCCTCAACACCAGCAAAACCAAGGAGCTGATTGTGGACTTTGGAAGGAGTAGGAGGGGGACCCACAGCCCCATCTATATAAACGGGTCGATGGTTGAAAGGGTCAAGAGCTTCAAATTCCTGGGCGTGCACATCTCTGAAGATCTTTCCTGGTCCGAGAACACTAATGCAATTATCAAGAAAGCTCATCAGCGCCTCTACTTCCTGAGAAGATTACGGAGAGTCAGTTTGTCAAGGAAGACTCTCTCTAACTTCTACAGGTGCACAGTAGAGAGCATGCTGACTGGTTGCATCGTGGCTTGGTTCGGCAATTTGAGCGCCCTGGAGAGGAAAAGACTACAAAAAGTAGTAAACACTGCCCAGTCCATCATCGGCTCTGACCTTCCTTCCATCGAGGGGATTTATCGCAGTCGCTGCCTCAAAAAGGCTGGCAGCATCATCAAAGACCCACACCATCCTGGCCACACACTCATCTCCCTGCTACCTTCAGGTAGAAGGTACAGGAGCCTGAAGACTGCAACAACCAGGTTCAGGAATAGCTACTTCCCCACAGCCATCAGGCTATTAAACCTGGCTCGGACAAAACTCTGATTATTAATAACCCATTTTCTGTTATTTGCACTTTATCAGTTTATTTATTCATGTGTATATATTTATAATATGGTATATGGACACACTTATCTGTTTTGTAGTAAATGCCTACTATGTTCTGTGTGCTGAAGCAAAGCAAGAATGTCATTGTCCTATACAGGGACACATGACAATAAACTCACTTGAACTTGAACTTGAACCCAGAGAAAACGGACGCATTCACAGGGAGAAAGTACAAACTCCGTACAGACAGCACCTGTAGTCAGGATCGAATCCGAGTCTCTGGCTCTGTAAGGCAGCAACTCTACTGCTATGCCACCCCAATTTTTTTCCATAGTTTTTCCTATTTCTTGGCTCTACAGTTGGACAGGTCTGTTTAATTCAATATTATATTTAACTTACTTCTTGCAAGCTTAAAATCATGTTCCTTGGCTGTGAATCAAAATAGAGTTTATCATGTTCTGAATCTCTCCCCTCTCCATCTGTTGGTTGGGAATTTCTTGTCTGAACGCCCAATCCTACATCTGCTCTATCCCAAAACCTACAAAGTTCTATTTTGGGAATAACACCCAACTTATTTCCCAACTTCATTCCAATTACACTGATTAAGTGTCACCCACAATATTCCTTCAGTTTTAATACAATCTCAATTGGCAGAGCTGCACTTTACCACAACTCCAACCTTTCCATAATCTGATCTCTCATTCTTTATTTCTGGTTGAGTTTCATATCCTATCATTCCTTGCCCCCATAATTTACCACACAGTTTGAAATCCTCTTTTTTAAAAACTATTTTTATGGTTCTAACCTCTTGACTTTTCAAATCTGCTCCAGTCCTATGTGGCAGTATTTAGTATCTGCTACTAAGTTCTGGTCAATTTTTATTTCACTCCCCTCTTCTGTTTTAACTTTAGTTGTAAATCTTTCAGACATTGCAGTGATCTTACAGTCTAGAAATCTTGTTCTAAATGCTTTTTGCTTTGTTATCATTTCCTCTCCTTTGGAAATCTTTCTTTGGTTATGCTTTATTATATTATATAAACATTTCTCTTGCTCTTTCAATCACCTGACCCCTTATTCAGCAGTGTTTATTTGTAAACCATCATCTATCTGCAGTTTCTTTTGTCTACAAGGAGAGATTAGAATTATGTTTGTAATTATAGAGTTTTAGAAATATTACAAATAAACTGAGGCAGCAACTACGCCTTTAGAAAGAATCAAGCTGGAATAGAAAATTGAACACGAGCAGTACAGCATAAGGACAAGCCCTACCGACCACAATGTCTGTGCTGAACAACTCTTATCTGCTAACACATAACCTATTTCTCTCCGTTCCTTGCATATCCAAGTGTCTGTCCAAAGGTTTCTTAAATGCCACTGCCATATCTGCCTCAACCACCACATCTGGCAGCACATTCAAGGCGCTCACCTCCCCCCCTGCGTAAAAAAACTTGCCCCACACATCTCCTTTAAACTTTAACCCTCTCACCTTAAAGCTATGCCCTTTGGTATTTGATTTTTCCATGCTGGGAAAAAGGTTCTGACTGTCTACCCTTTCTATGCTTCTCATAATTTTATATACTTCTATCAGGTCTCCCCGCAACCTCTGGCATTCCAGAGAAAATAATCCAAGTCTGTCCAACATCTGCCTATGGCTATTGCCCCTTAATCCAGGCATGGTTCTTGTAAACATCCACTGCCCTTGCCAAAGCCTCCACATCATTCCTGTAATAATCTAACGAGGGTCCAACAGAGCTAACATCATAACCTCATAACTATTATACTCAATAGCCTGACCAATGAAGGTAATCATATGCCTCTTTACCACTCTATCTACTTGTGTTGCCACTTTCAGGAAGTTATGCACTTGGACCCCAAGATGAGAACAGGCAGCATCTCTGGATAGACGGAATGGGTGACGTTTTGGGTCGAGCCCTTCTTCAGACTGAGAGCCAGGGGAGAGGGAGACACAGAGATAAGGAAGGGTAAGGTAAGGTGTATGGTGTCAGTTTTCTTGATTAAAATACTCTCTGCTCATTAAAGCGAGCAATTGGTATGACTGGAAGTTAAATGAGGTACATGTTTACAAATACACTGGACTAGATGTTAAAAGTCCAAAGTGCCAAATATCAATTTACTCCTGATGGTGCTGGGAGCCTTCTGCACTCACCTATGCTCCTCCGATGTTGAGAAAGGCTAGACAGACACGTCATTGGGGTTATCAAGTGGGAACCTACTTTCATTGACGTTTCACTGATTGAACCCACGACGTCTCCAGTAGGCTCAGCGATGCATTCTGGCGTCCCAGAACCACCCCCCTCTGCATCTGTCTAGTCGGGTATTTGGGAGACCAAATGGGGTCTTTCCTCTTCAGCCAGAGCCACTGGCTACTCCACTCTGCCACCCATGATGTTTCTTTGATGGCTTGGCGTAGGGCTTGTCCGCTGATCCCCAGGTCCTTCATCAGTCTTAAGGTAGATGTTGCCACGAATCCTCGACATCCAACTTCTACCGGGCAGATCTTAGCTCTCCAGCCCCGCTGTTCGGCCTCCACTGCAAGCTCTGTATATCGCAGTTTCTTTCTTTCGAAGGCTTCCTGCACAGCATCCTCCCAAGGGACTGTGAGCTCCACAAAATACACCATGCACTGAGAGTTCGACCAGAGCACAAAATCAGGCAGTTGGTGATGGCTATCTCTGATGGAACTGTAAGCCTTTAGTCCACACCCACCAGCATCTGCCAATCCCGGGCTGCCTCCAGCTGTCCAAACCTGGTCCTTGGTGGAATTTTCCATTGCCTTTGTTTCCCCCCCCACCTCCCCCGAACAAAGGCGATTGTGTTAACTGGGTTGGTTGTTCTGGGCGGCAGGGCATTGTTGGCTGTTCTCCTGTGTTCCAGAGTCGCTGCCAGGCATTTGAGCACTTGATTATGTCTCCAGGTGTATCGTCCTTGGGAAAGGCTTACTTTACACCCAGTGAGGATGTGCCTAAGTGTGGCTGGTGTTGAACACAGGGGGCATGACGGATCTTCGCCCAACCATTGGTTGAGATTTTTTGGGCTAGGAAGGACATCATAGGTCGCCCGAATGATGAAACTTATCCTGCTCGCCTCCATCTCCCACATGTCCTTCCAGCTGATCTTCCTCTTTTCCACACTCTCCCATCTCATCCACTGGCCCTGTTTAGCTTGCGACACAGCCTTGGCACACCTACTCAACTCCTCCTGTCGGCGGACTTCGGCCACGACCAACTTCCGGTGCTCCAGTGATGATGCCCTGTTCCAGCAAGATCGCTTTGCGCCAAGCCCCAAGCCACTTCTTCCGTGTTGGATTTGCCCTACCATGGATTTGCCTTGGTGGAGAGCAGATTTTGCCTGCTGTGTCGCATTCTTAGCCATCCACTTCTTTCCTGTTGCCAGGGTTGGAGCAGCAGCTCGGATGACAGTGTCCCTTGATTCTGCCAGGGTCATCTCTAGTCTGACTTTAGTGCACTTGAACTCCTCTGTGAGACTAGAGAGAGGCAGCTGGAGTACCCCCTGACCGTACAGGCCTAGGCTGCTCAGGCACCGAGGAACACCTAACCACTTTCACCTAACCAAAGTGCTGATTGTTCTTTCCATCTTCTCGACTCTTGCGAGGGTGATGTCATACATGGTTAGTGGTCACATAAGGCGAGGTAGTAACCTAAACTGCAGGCACCAGATTTTCAGCTTTCCAGGCAGCATGGATCGGTCGATGTTCGCCAGACCTTTGATGACTTCTTGCCTAAACTCGTTGGCCTGATCAGTGTCCTTCAATTTAGTTATACCACTCCCAGACTTTTGATTGGCTTCTCTGACACATTTGGAATAGGTTCTTGATCAATGAAGAACCTTTGATCTGTCAGTTTGCCTTTGATTATAGAAATGCTTCTTGATTTGGATGGCTTGAATTTCATTCTGACCCCAGTGATGTTCTCTTGAAGCTTCCCTAAAAGGCGCCTGGTGCAAGGTGCTGTTGTTATGATTGTCATGTCATCCATGTAGGCCCTGATGGGTGGTAGACGGACTCCAGATTTCAGCCGCTCTCCACTCACTACCGGCTGTAACTTGTGGATTAATCTTGCAATGCTGTTTTGACCATGTGAAGCTACTGTCTTTCCATTTGACTGATAACTAAAAGTCCCGAAACTGAGCATAGTATTCTACAGGCAGTGTGTGGGTCACAAAATTGTTCAATTCCTGAGAACTATTCGTAACCCTAATTTTCTGTAAATTGAAAAATAGCATGTGGGAGATGATTACAGAAAAAACTGTGATGAGAAAGTGAGCAGGCACCGGGAAGGGCAGCAGCCAGCCAGCTTCACTGACTCAGTGAGTAAGCAATTTAGTCTGGTTAGTACTCGCAGCTCTGCTCCACTCAATCCACTCCTCCCCCCCCCCCCCTCCCTATCCCTGATCATTGTGGCTCGATTTACAGGTGTCCATAAGACAGGCATTTGTAACCCGAGGAGAGCCTGTAATTGTTTTCAGATCAAGTAAGAAGTATGAATAAGTACTTCTAGTTTAGTGACCTAATGACAGTAAACAATAGACAATAGGTGCAGGAGTAGGTCATTTGGCCCTTTGAGCCAGCACCGCCATTCAATGTGATCATGGCTGATCATCCCCAATCAGTACTCCGTTCCTGCCTTCTCCCCATATCCCATGACACCGCTATCTTTAAGAGCCCTATCTAGCTCACTCTTCAAAGTATCTAGAGAACCAGCCTCCACTGCTCTCTGAGGCAGAGAATTCCACAGGCTCACAACTCTCTGTGTGAAAAAGTGTTTCCTCATCTCCGTTCTAAATGGCTTACCCCTTATTCTTAAATTGTGGTCCCTGGTTCTGGACTCCCCCAACATCGGGAACATGTTTCCCGACTCTATAATAGGAACATGTTTCCCGCCTTAATAATCTTATATCTGCCTTCCTGTTTTTGCTACCAAAGTGGATAACCTCACATTTATCCACATTAAACTGCATCTGACATGCATCTGCCCACTCACCCAACCTGTCCAAGTCACCCTGCATTCTCATAGCATCCTCTTCACAGTTCACACTGCCACCCAGCTTTGTGTCATCTCAAATTTGCTAATGTTACTTTGAATCCCTTCATCTAAATCATTGATGTATATTGTAAATAGCTGCGGTCCCAGCACCGAGCCTCGCAGTACCCACTAGTCACTAAAATGACCTAATCATTTGCAATAGTTTCACATTACATGACAATTTTAAGGAACAGACAGAATATGTGACAAGACAACCTGAAGTAACTGAATATTTAAAAGTTCAAAACATTTTAAATTTGACTTAGTTGAATGTCTGCTAAAATTTAAATTCCCTGGACAATTAGAGTTATAGAGTCATACAGCACTGAAACAGAACTTTCAACCATGCCGATCAAGATGCCTTTTCTAAGCTAGCCCCATTTGTCCATGTTTGGCTCGTACTCTAAACCTTTCTTATCCATGTACATGTGTGAAAAAGTTGCCTCTCAGAATTCGATTATATTTTCCCCTCTCACCATAAACGCATACTCTTTAGTTCTTGAAGCTCATGTTATAAATAAGTATGTAAGAAATGTTAGCTGATGATGTCTACAAAACTCAGAATAAGGTGATATGAAGACATTTGATAAATTATAGTACTGTGGAAGTCGGCATTGCAGCTACATTTAAAGGCCAATGATGTTGGTGATTCATAATAATGAAACTTTACACACAAGTTGGTACTAATACCATATGCCAACCAACTAATGGAAGGTAACTTGGAATATACACAATTCTAAAGAATAGCCTGGAGTGTCTGATTAAGAAATAGGGAGGAAGCATTTAATAAAACACATTTCATTCTTCCATGGGGCCTGTTTTCTGATTCATTGTAAACCACTATGGAATATAGCATTGTTTCTACATTACACATCATTCTCTTGATACAATGAGAGTTCAGTCACCTTCTTTCAATTACTCAGTGTACAATATGTATCACATGGCACTTAGTATAAATGCACTAAAATGTAATTTAAAATAATTATTGGTTTAACAACATGGTCAATATCAATAAATGAACCTTTAAAAATCTTGATTTGATTTAAAATCTATAACAGTGATGGAAACATTTGTAGGTGACCTAGTCTTAATGAAGCATAATGTGAAAATTAACAATCTGTAACATTCCACGATGTGCTGTTTTTCATAGTGCTCATATGTTAACTAATTTTAACTAAAAAGATGTAATCTATATATTAACAATTTGAATGTTGGTAGAAGTCTGAAGAAGGTTAAACATTCCTTAGTTTTGCTTAATCATATTCTGGCATCGTGTGATTAATTTGGAATTTTATCTGTTTTTATGTAGAATATTCTTACATCAAACGCATGCATCAAAGTCCTTGTTAAAGGAGATTCTACATGTTTGGCAGAAGATCTTCCATTGATGAGTCAAATGCTCTTTCATTCGGTCACTGCTGAAGTGATATACATTTATTGTTACATATTTTAAAAACAAACATTTGATATGCACCCTATTTTTCCACATTGTTTGATTGAAAAACATGTAGCAAGGTAAGATTTTTTTAATTAAGATGTAAATTAATTAAAAAAAAATAATTAGTATTGGCTTTACTTCTTTCTTTTATATAAAAAAAGCTTAAGAAACACTTTCTCACAGATAAACCATTCTAACCAATTTTCAGGGTTTTTTTGTTCACTCGATATCAACCTTACATAGCCAGTTTTAATCTGCCTAATTGCTCCTGAAGTGCAGAGATACTTGAGAGTCAACTGCATTGGTGGGTCTGGAGACATAAATAGACTAGACTTAGAAAGAATAGCTGATTTTCTTCCCAGGAGGATATAATGAACCAAATGGGTTTTTACAACAATCTATTACTTTCATGGCCACTATTAGTGAGCTTTTCATTCCAGATTTATTTAATTAACTACATTTAAATTCCCCAGCTGCCATGGTGTGTTTCAAACATGTCTTCAGATGAATGATCCAGACTACTGGATACTGGTCTAGGAACTTAGCAACTGAACTATTATAGTACAGGATGAAGACTACAGTAAATAAGATTTCAAATACACATATAATTAGCATTTCACAAGGATATAAATAAATAGGAACAGGTGAGGTATACCATCCCTTGAACCTACTCTGCCATTCAAAACATTCATGACTGATATGATCTAGATCTCAATCTTGTTTTCCTATCAGTCCCCATGAACATTAAGTTTCTATTATGGAATTTATTGGAGTGCTATATAAATTCATAACTTTCTCACACTAGTTTAGAATTACTAAATCAATGATTTGGATCTAGGACTTTTGAATGCAAGGGCATGGAACAATCTTTGACATATGAAGTGACCCAAGGAGCCACATTACTTGCATAAAGCTGCATTGGCACTAGTTTAGTTTAGTTTTAGTTTAGTTTATTGTCACGTGAACCAAGGTAGTGAAAAGCTTTTGTTCCGTGCTATCCAGTCAGAAAGAAAGACAATACCTGATTACAATTGAGCCACTTACAGCGTATAGATACATGATAAGAGAATAGCATTTAGTACAAGGTAAAGCCAGCAAAGTCTGATCAAGGGTAGTCTGAGGATCACCAGAGGTAGATAGTTGTTCAGCACTGCACTGTGGTTGTGGTGGGATGATTCAGTTACCTAATAACAGCTGGGAAGTAACTGTCCCTGAATCTCGAGGTGTACGTCTTCACACCTATACCTTTTGCCTGATGGGAGGGGAGAAAGTAACCAGGGTGCGACTCGTCCTTGAATATGCTGCTGGCCTTGTCGAGGCAGCATGAGGTATAAACTGAGTCAATAGAAGGGAGGTTGGTTTGTGTGACGGTCTGGGCTGTGTTCACAATTCACTGCAATTTTGTGCGGTCTTGGATGGAGTTGTTCCCAAACTAAGCTGTGATGCATCCTAATAAAATGCTTTCTATGGTGCATCTGTAGAAGTTGGTGAGAGTTGTAGGGGAAATGCCGAACTTCAGAAGCTTTCTAAGGAAGTAGAGGCGTTGGTAAGCTTTCTTAGGTGTTGATTCAATATGGGTGGTTGGTTGTTGGTGATATTGATTCCTAGGAATTTGAAGTTTTCAACCATCTCTACTTTGAAACCGTCAATGCAAATGGGGTATGTGTCCCGCTTCACTTCCTGAAGTTGATCAATATCTCCTTTGGCTTGCCAACATTCAGAGAAAGGTTGTCGTCTCGTCACCAGGACACAAGGTTCTCTATCTCCTTCCTGTATCCTTTCAAGATGGCGGCGCTGGCTTAAGCGCGGCCCACCTGCAGTCTGTCTGTTTTTTTTTCTTTCTTTTTGTTTCTTGTCATGTTTTAGTTAATTTTGTTTTATTAAGTTGTTTATGTGTGTGGGTGGGGTGGGAGAAACATGCTTTGGTCTTCCTTCCGGGGATGCGACTTTGTTTTTTTGTCGTATTCCCCGTCTCCGTCTGCGCCGAGGCTTAATTGCGGAGCTTGCGGCATCGGTGACGTAGCGGCGGCAGCAGCAGTGGAGACCCGACTCGGCCCCGAAGCTGTGGTGGCGGCGGCAGCAGCGGAGACCCGACTCGGCCCCGAAGTTGTAGCGGCGGCGGCAGCAGCAGCGGAGACCCGACTCGGCCCCAAAGTTGTAGCAGCGGAGACCCGACTCGGCCCCGGAACCATGGCGGCGGCAGTGGAGACCCGACTCTCGGAGCTGTGGCGGCGGCAGCGACCACCCGTGGAGTTTGAACCGTCGCCTCGGCGCAGAGGGAGAACAAAGGGAAGAGACAGAGACTTTAAGATTTTGCCTTCCACCACAGTGAGGAGGTGTTTCGTGAACTCACTGTGGTGGATGTTAAATTTGTGTTGATTGTGTGTTTTTGTTTTTTTTTAATTATATGTATGACTGCAGGGAAACAACATTTCGTTCAGACCGAAAGGTCTGAATGACAATAAACGAATCTAATCTAATCTTAAATTTCCTGTTAATTAACAACCAGCAGTGAGGCATAATTATAGAATAAATATTCTAAATGGAATTTAAACTGGAGGTGGTGGAGGGCTGAACAATAAAAGCCTATTGCATTTTATCTGTTTATATATTGTGTATATATATGGTCAATGGTGTATAAACACACTGAACTTTTATCTCCTGTTCTGTATTATGTTTACATATTTTGTTGTGGTGCATCAAGCAAGAATTTCATTGTGCTATCTGGGACACATGACAATAAAACTCTCTTGACTCTTGACTTGGACTTAAGCAAAAAAGGGTTCTTGGGGAAAAAAGAGGTAACTTAAATTTAGTTGCGTCCGGTTGGGTAACTATGGTAGGGTGAAGACTATTCCATGCTTTAATTGTGCGGGGGAACTCCATGGAGCAGCCAGCAACTCTGGATAGAAGAAATTGGGTGACGTTTCGTGTAGAGACCCTTCTTTAGACTCCCTCTGGTTTTAGTGTCTTTAGATTAATTTAAAGATACAGCGTGGAAACAGGCCCTTCGGCCCGCCGAGTCCACGCTGACCACCGATCACCCGTACACTAGTTCTATCCCACACATTAGCGGAGTAAGTCAAGAGTCAAGAGTGTTTTATTCTCTCACGTCCCAGTTAGAACAATGAAATCCTTACTTGCAGCAGCACAACAGAATATTTAAACATAGTACTCTGTAAACAATGTTATAAATGAGAAAACAAAATGGTGTATATTTATATATGAATAAATAACGATATAAATGTGTGTGTGTGTGTGTAATATATATACCCACACACACACACAATTTCCCTCCTGGGATTAATAAAGTTCTATCGTATAGTATCGTGTGTGTAGGAAGGAACTGCAGATGCTGGTTTAAACTGAAGATAGACACAAAAAGCTGGAGTAATTCAACAGGTCAGACAGAATCTCTGGACAAAAGGAAAATATTACGTCTTGGCTTGGGTCTGGAATAGGTTCCTGCACACCTTTGGAATGTGGAAGGAACAAGAGCACCCGGAGAAAACCCATGCGATCAAAGGGAAAAGGAGCAAACTCCATACAGACGGCACCCATATTCAGGATCAGTTCCGGGTCTCTGGCACTTTTAGGCAGCAACTTTATGGCCAATGTACTGTCCCATAGTCTTGCACTTAATTAAAACATACAGTAGCTGTAAACGGGGATATAGCGTCACTTTGAGATTTAAAACTGAAAATGGATATTTTCATTTTTTTAGTAACCAAAGTTATCAACGCATATTTGTGTGTTGGAAAACAAAATATAGTGGCACAGCTGGTAGACTTGCTGCCTCACACGCCAGAGATCTGTGTTCGGTCCTGTCCTCGGGCACTGTCTGTGTTGAATTTGCACATTCTCCCTGCAAGCGTGTGGGTTTCCTCCCACATCCCAAAGACGCATTGGGTTTGTAGGTTAACTTGTCTCTGTAAAATTGCCCCTAATGTGTAGGGAGTGGGTGAGGAAAGTGGGATAACAGAACTTGTGTGAATGGGTAGGCAAAAATGCTGGAGAAACTCAGCGGGTGAGGCAGCATCTATGGAGTGACTGAAATAGGCGACGTTTCGGGTCGAGACCCTTCTTCAGACTGATGCGAGGATGGGGGGGGGGGGGACAGGAAGTAGAAAGGAAGAGGCAGAGACAGTGGGCTGAGGGAGGGCTGGGAAGGGGAGGAGAAAGCAGAGATTACCTGAAATTGAAGAAGTCAATGTTCATACCGCTGGGGTATAAACTGCCCAAGCGAAATATGAGGTGCTGCTCCTCCAATTTACGGTGGGCCTCACTCTGGCCATGGAAGACGCCCAGGTCAGAAAGGTCGGATTCGGAATGGGAGGGGGAGTTGAAGTGCTGAGTCACCGGGAGATCAGGTTGGTTAATGCAGACTAAGCGGAGGTGTTCGGCGAAACATTCGCCAAGCCTACACTTGATCTCACTGATGTAGAGCAGCTAACACCTAGAGCAGTGGATGCAATCAATGAGGTTGGAGGAGGTGCAGATGAACCTCTGCCACACCTGGAAAGACTGCTTGGGTCCTTGAATGGAGTCAAGGGGGGATGTAAAGCGACAAGTGTAGCAAAGGAAAGTGCCAGGAGAGGGGGTGGTTTGGGTGGGAAGGGACGAATTGACTAGGGAGTTACGGAAGGAGCAGTCTCTGCGGAAAGCCAACAGGGGAGGAGATGGAAGATGTGGCCAGTGGTAGGATCCCATTGGTAGACAAAAAAGCTGGAGAAAATCAGCCCGTAAGGCAGCATCTATGGAGCGAAGGAATAGACGACGTTTCGTTTCGGATTGATGTGGGGGGGGGGGGGGGGGGGCAGGGGGGGACACGATAAAGAAAGGAAGAGGCGGAGACAGTAGGCTATGGGAGAGCTGGGAATGGGAGGGGAAGGAGGGAGAAAGCAAGGACTACCTGATATTAGAGAAGCCAATTTTCATACCGCTGGGGTGTAAACTACCCAAGCAATTATGAGGTGCTACTCCTCCAATATGCGGTGGGCCTCACTCTGGCCATGGAGGAGGCCCAGGCCAGAAAGGTCGGATTCAGAATGGGAGGGGGAGTTGAAGTGTTGAGCCACCAGGAGATCAGGTCGGTTATTGCGAACTGAGTGGAGGTGTTGTGCGAAGCGATCGCCAAGGCTGCGCTTGGTCTCTCCGAGGTTAATCATACGCTGAATAATCCAATCACATTTTTGTTTGGAAGTGGAAAGAAATAATACAAATTGCATTCATTGCAATGTGTAAAAAGAGTTGAGATACTGTATTATAATTTTGCTGCATGTCATTGTGATATATATCATGTCTTAATTGGTGAATATGTTTAATTTGTGACTTTATTTGAAGCATAAATAATATGTGAATGCTTCATTGCGCATAATTCCAACTGGTAACCAAGCACTTCGTCCGAGCACATTATCGCACGCGTCATGCAAGCCGTCTTAAATGACCACCTAAACTGTCATTTGGCACCGAAACGTCGCCTATTCCTTCTCTCCATAGATGCCGCCTCACCTGCTGAGTTTCTCCAGCATTTTTGTCTACCTTAGTTGAGCCTGGTGATTTGGTGATGGTGAAGAAGTGGGTAAGAAAAGGTTTGGATGCTCTTATCAGGTCCTCCTCACAACCCCGACTGCCTCAGAAGTAGAAGGGAGAGATGCGTGGGTCCACCTTCACCATTGTAAAATTATCAGTAGTAAGATTTAGCTTTTTCTTAGTGTGAGAAATCTCCCCTAGACACTGCTACCTTTCCTATACCTTGAACAACTGGTCACAAGAAGAAAGTATGTTAACGTGATGGGCCCAAGAGGATACAACGCCCATGCAAAGTAGGGAGGTGAATACCTCTTGGTCGAATGCCTGAGAATCTGCTATGCCCATGTAAAGTCGGGAAGCAGAGACTTATGGAAACTCCATCATCATCACTGCTGGACTACTGAATTATGGTCTGTTGTCATTTCATTTCTCCCTGCTTGTAAAGATCACATAATGGAATCCTTTATGGAAAGACTTGGTTATCATAGAATGATAAAAGGGGGGAATGTGGATATGCAGGGTTTTGGGTTCTTTGGAAATGACAAGCTTCTGTAAAAAAAGGTCAAGCTTTGCTGAAGTTACCAAGGGACACCAGGTGCACGAGGCTCATGTAATTAAATATTGGCATCGTCTAGATTTGTAAAAATGCTCCCATCTGTTTCAGTTCCGAGGAAGCTCTAGGTGCCGCTAAGTCTGGGTTAATGTTAAACAGATGCTAAATCCAGGTCTGTGATTAGGATTTTGTGTTAATACATAGTATGTGTGTTAAGTGCTTTTTTGTATACATTGTTTGTAAGTAAGCAAAGTAAGTGCCTCTTAATGTGATCTCTTATCTGTAAGAAGTGATTGACATGTAGGGATTGGCCCTCCCGTTGCATTTTCGCGCCTTTAGTGTCCCCGGCTCTGTTTAGGGGTATAAAAGTGTCGGTAATTCTTTGGGCGTGCTGGTTGTTTCTTTCTTCTGTTCTGTTTGTACAAGGCTGGTGAGGGCTCGAGTGAGTAGATCTGAGTCTGGCCCTCTCCTTTACTCTCTCTACACCAATGACTGCACCTCCACATACTCATCTGTCAAGCTTCTCAAGTTTGCGGACGACCACAACCCTGATTGGACTGATCCGGGATGGGGTGGAATCTGACTACAGACAGGAAGTGACACAGCTGATGTCCTGGTGCCATCGCAACAACCTGGAGCTCAATGCTCTTTAAGGCGGTGGAATTGATTGTAGACTTTAGGAGAGCTCCCTCCAGTCACATCTGTGAAGTAATTTGAGTTCCTTGGAACCATCATCTCCAGGGACCTTAAATGGGAGGCCACCATCGACTCCACAGTCAAAAAGGCCCAACAGAGGATGCACTTCCTGCGGCAGCTGAGAGAACACAATCTGCCACAGGCAATGATGGTCCAGTTTTATACTGCCATCATGGAGTCTGTCCTCACCTTCTCCATCATGGTCAGACATATAAATAGCTTTTTTTCCCCACGAGCAGTAGCTCTACTCAACAGCCAAAGGTTTGTAGCCTCCTTGTGCTCTGGTATTTTATTTCGTACTTCACATGTTTAAATTATAATATTTTATTTTTAATTCTTTACTGTATATCGTGTTGTTACTTGCGAGCAAAGCACCAAGGCAAATTCCTTGTATGTATATATACTTGGCTAATAAAACGTATTCAATTCAATCAGTCAGGGTATTGAGTTTAACATAGACATAGAAAATAGGTGCAGGAGTAGGCCATTCGGCCCTTCGAGCTTGCACCGCCATTTGATATGATCATGGCTGATCATCCAACTCAGTATCCCATCCCTGCCTTCTCTCCATACCCCCTGATCCCTTTAGCCACAAGGGCCACATCTAACTCCCTCTTAAATATAGCCAATGAACTGGCCTCAACTACCTTCTGTGGCAGAGAATTCCACAGATTCACCACTCTCTGTGTAAAAAATGATTTCCTCATCTCGGCCCTAAAAGTCTTCCCTCTTATCCTTAAACTGTGACCCCTAGTTCTGGACTTCCCCAACATCGGGAATAATCTTCCTGCATCTAGCCTGTCCAACCCCTTAAGAACTTCGAACTTGGAATCTTATGTTGCAGTTGTACAAGACATTGGTGAGGCCACACTTGGAGTACAGTGTTCACGTTTGCCACCCTGTTATAGGAAGGATGTCATTAGGCTGGAAAGAGTTCAGAGATGATTTAGGAGGATGTTGCCTGGATTTGAGAGATTGAGGTATAGAGAGAGATTGGGCAGGCCGGGACTTTATTCCTAGCTTCAGGAGGCTGGGTGATCTTGTGGAAGTGAATAAAATCAAGAGGGGGATAAGGTGAATGCAATGAGTCTTTTACCCAGGGTAGGATACCCAGGGTCGGTAAATCAAAAACAAGAGATTACCGTATTTCCCGGCAATGAAGACGCACCTGCTTTTTGAGTCGCAAAATTTTGAAAAATAAAAAAACAGACATTCGCCGTGGTGGCGGCCATTTCCATTCGTTGTGGTGGCGATCATTTCCATGCGCACGGTGGTGGTCATTTCCATGTGCCGTGGACATTTCCAGTGCAAAACACAGACAATGTATACACTGGTGTGGTAATAGATAAAACACAGCGTTCGGAATATAATAACATTTAATTGTGAATGGAATAAAGATTACAGAGATCACAAAAATGGAAAGCATTTTAATCTTCAAATCCGAAAAATTCCCTACTGTCATCCGAATCTTCAAAGCATAATACCGGTAATTCATCAGGGTCATCACTGCTGTTCGAAGCAACACTATCATCAAAGAGACAGTCGTCTTCTGAGCCATGTAACACGTTACTGATGCCACATTTTTTAAAAGCTTTGACAACAATTTCAGTCTTAACACATTCGACGATTTTAAAACCCACTCACACACCTGAGCCTTTTCAAATGACCTGTTTTTGTCAGATCATGGTTTTTGCTCCTCATCCACTGATTCCGTTCCTCTTTCATAAGCAGTTTAAAGGGTTTGTTGATGGATACGTCCAAAGGCTGAAGTTGGCAAGTTAATCCACCGGGGATCACTGCCATTTTCAACTTTACTCTCTTTAGCCTTTCTTTAGTAGCTGTAGTTAGGTGAGCGCGAAACTAGTCCCACACAAGTAGGGATGGGTTTTTTAAGAAGGCCACCGGGATGCCGTGAACAGACCTTATCTAACCATAGCTTTATTCCATCCCCATCCATCCATCCCTTTGGATGCACGTGGATAACAATCCCAGGTGGAATTTTGTCTTATGGCATGGATTTAATTTTAAAGATAAGTAGTGGTGGTAATTTAGTTCCATCCTCACAACATGATAGCACTGCAGTGTAGTGGGTTCTCTAGTGTCCAGACGTCTTTACAGTTATGAATTTGGAGCCTTTGATATCCACTGTCCTATTTGACACCACATCATTTGATACTGTCGACCACACCATCCTAATTGACCGTCTCCGGTACGGGGTTGGTATTGATGGCACTGCCCTGAGCTGGTTCAACTCCTACCTCAAAGGTATGAGTTTCTCTACAAACATAGGCAACTCTTTCTCCTCCCCAGCTAGCCTCTGCTGCGGGGTTCCACAGGTTCCATCCTTGGCCCCATTCTCTTCTCCCTGTATATGCTCCCCTTAGGCCAAGTCATTCAAAGGCACGGCATTTCCTTCCATTGCTATGCAGATGATACACAACTCTATCTCCTCCTAAAGCCCAAAAAACGATCAAATCTACTTAACCTTATCCACTGCCTCGAGGATATAAAGTGTTGGATGGCCCAGAACTTCCTCTAACTAAATGAGAGTAAGTCTGAGGTCATCCTTCTCGGCCCCTCGGATTCAATCAAAATGATAGCAGGCAGCCTTGGAAGCCTTACCCCATTACTCAAACCTCATGTCAAAAACTTTGGCAAGACATTTGACTCAGCATTGAAATTTGACAAACAAGTCAATGCTGTGGTAAGAGCTAGCTTCGGACGATAGCTAAAATAAAACAATTCCTCCAGTTTGATGACCTCGAAAATATCATCCACACAATTATCTCCTCCCGCCTCGATTACTGCAACTCCCTTTACACTGGCATCAGCCAATCTTCCCTGTCGCGCCTGCAACTGGTCCGAAACGCCGCAGCGAGACTCCTGTTGAGCAACCTAAAATGGGACCACATCACCCCGATTCTGGCCTCTCTCCACTGGCTCCATGTGCGGTACCGAATAAATTTCAAGATCCTTCTTTATGTCTACAAAGCCCTTAACGGGCTTGCCCCCACCTACGTCAATAGTCTGCTTACCCACCACACCACCTCCAGGTCCCTCAGATCGGCCGACTTGGGGTTACTGAGCATCCCGCGGTCTAGGCATAAGCTCAGGGGCGACCGCACATTTGCGGTTGCAGCTCCTAGACTGTGGAACAGCATCCCTCTTCCCATCAGAACTGCCCCCTCCATCAACTCCTTTAAGTCGAGACTTAAAACTCATCTTTACTCTCAAGCCTTTCTTGACGTCCTCTGAGGGAGGGCTATATGTATGCTTTATGTATGTACTTAATCTATGAACCAATGTTGTATAACGTTAGTACCTCCAACAATGTAAAGCACTTTGGCCAACGAGAGTTGTTTTTTAAATGTGCTATAGAAATAAAAGTGACTTGACTTGACTTGACATCAAATGTTAACGGCACCTCATCCATCAAAAGCACATTGGATAGCCACCAAGTGGTCACAGGAGTGGAAGGCAACTTCATCTCCATTACACAGCTACATCTCTTCACCAGATAAAAGCTGTCCAGTGTCTGACCTCCCCAGAGAATGGGTGAAGCTCAACAAACTTCGTGCTGGACTTGGGCGTTTCAATGCCAGCATGTGGAGATGGGGACTCCGCCAGAGCCCAGCCTGTGAATGAGGAGCAGAAAAACAGACAGACAACCATGTAATCTCTGGGCGATAACAAAATGGAGCTCAGGGCCTGGCAGACATTGACACAGAGACAACAACCTGGCTGCTCAACACCTGGCTTGAGATCTAACTATTCCTTTGGTTTATGTTTCATTTGCAAGAAGAAGAAGACCTTATCCATGTTTCCAATTTGTCCCAGTTCATAGTCAGTCTCTTTTCTTGCATTGATTATGAAGCAATGAAATGCAACGATTTTGTTTTCATAATCTTCAGGCATCTTTTGAGCGATTCTTGTTTTAGTTCTCATTGAAAGTCCATTTCTCTTCATAAATCTATATTTGGATTAAAGTAATCCTAAGAAGCAAGTTTATATGTAAAATAAACGGCTTACCTTTATTTGTCTCATATGGGAGATCCTTCTCGTTGTCGGCGTTGACGGTGTTAGAAGTCGATTTTTATTTTACTCCGATGAAATTGTACAGCGATGTTTTTAAAAAACTTCAGAGAACGGATGTCGGAGCAATTTTTCTGCAGCAGCTGAAGTGGCTGAGAAAGTTCGACTGCGACAAGCAGCAGAAAATGGCATTTTAATACCGCCCCCCTCTGAATGGCACCAAAGTCACGCACACGGCCAGTGGCAGAACTGCAGTGCCGCTGAAGGTAAGTTTTGTAACATACCTATGAAATGTACTGTGTACAATGTACAACTTAAACAGAATTTACACAGCTCCTACCTAGACCAGGCGAATGCAGGTAACTTCTGATTGGATTGCGGTTTTGTACTGAAACGTTTCCTATAGGCCATGGGTGTCAAACTCGCGGACCGTGGGCCGCAACCGATCCGCGTATTAGTCCGATCCGGCCCACGGGATGATTTCCCCGATGCCAGAGCAAGACGCAGGTAATTTTTCAGGTCTTATTCCCGGCAATGAAGACGCTATTTTTTACCCAAAAATAAGACCCGAAAAATTATTTGCGTCTTGGAGGCCAAACCAGGTGTGTCAAACTCATTTTACCTCATTTTAGGTCAAGGGCAAAATGCGACCATGTCCGCTCTGACATTGGGAAATTCATCCCGCGGGCACGGATCGGACTCCTTCATGGATCTGTTGCGGCCCTTACTCTCCATCCCTTCCCCACCTTAGTTCTCCGACTAGTTTCACTGTCCTCTTGTTTAATTTTACTATTTGTATTAAGTTTGCCAACTGTCCCGTTTTAGCCGGAACAACCCATTTTTTGGGTTAAATTGGTTTGTCCCGTGTTTGATTGCTACTATTCGGATCGAGGGGACTGTCGGGTCGGAGTGCCATGTCCGGCCCCACTCACCTGACTCCAGCTGCCCATGGAATATAGCAGCAGCACCTCGCCCGTGGCCCCGTCGGTCGGCAGCCCGGCCAGCTGCCCGACCTTCGGACCTTCGCTTACCGCCGACACCACTACCCCTCCTTCTCATGGCCGATCATCGGTTCATGAGTTGGATGGGATGCCGGACTTTGCGCGCGTGTCACGCGGGCCTAAACTCCTCAGCTGGGCTTTGTCAGCACTCCGGCCAACTCATCATTCACCCAGCCACGGCCGAGTCGGTCAACGAATTGCCGTCGGTAATTTGTCCTGTACTTTGACCTTTTGTCCCTTATTTGGGAGTGTGAAATTTGGCAACCCTAGTTTGTATGCCTCATTGTCAACTTCCCCTCAGCTAACAATGAACCATTCTACATTTCCTTAGCATCGTCTGCTTTGATCTGTCGTTTTCACACCCTTCCATATCTATAATCTCCCTCTCCTGAAGGTTTGACCCGAAACGTCATTCATCCCTTCTCTCCAGAGATGCTGCCTGTTACTCCAGCATTTTGTGTCTATTTTCATTCATTATATATTTATATATTGCAATGGCAGGAGATAAAATGAAAATAGTCCAAAGATTTAAACGACAGAAGAATATTTCACCCATTCAAGACCCATGGAATTTATAATCCTTGCCTGGTAATCCAGAAGATATTTGAAAAGTCGATAATGCCACTGGCAAATTTATGTTAAGAAACTTTTTAAAGCCTGTTCCACTGAATTACTTCAGCATTTTGAATCCACCTTTGTTGTAAACCAGGCATCTGCAGTTCCTTCCGATTCACATCTTTACGTGCGGCGCTCACGCAGCGTGTACGTGCGGCGCTCACGCAGCGTGTACGTGCGGGATTGCGTGCGTGCGTGCGTGCGTCCGTCCCGCAGCAATGGGGTTCGGAGACCAGTAGCGGCGGCGGTTGGAGCAGGGAGCGCGGCCTTGTGCGATCTTGTGCTCCGTCTGCAGCCCGCGCCGCTGCAGGGGCGGCGGGAGTCTCGGCTCGCTGCGCCGCTCACTTCAGGTAAGAGTCGCTCGCAGAAGCCAGGCTTGGGTATGGCTGCGTGCGGCCTCGGCAGCGGCTGGGATCGGGCGGGGAGGCTCTTGCCGGGCCAGGCCAGGGGCTCTGGCTGAGCTATTCCTGTTATCACGAAGGATATCTTCTTTCTGCTTTATTTCTGAGTTTTACCGCTAAATAAGCTGCTGCTAACGCCCAGTGCCCAGTTCAGTTGAATGCCATCCGAGGTAGCTTGGAGTTTCTACGGCCATTGTTGGTTATGCACGGGTGGCTGAGGCTGACCTGTCCCACAACTGCGACAACACACGATGGGCAGAAAATAGACACAAAAAGCTGGAGTAACTCAGCGGGACAGGTAGCATCTCTGGCGAGAAGGAATGGGTGACGTTTCCGGTCGAGACCCTTCTTCAGACCCGAAACGTCACCCATTCCTTCTCTCCAGAGATGCTGCCCGTCCCGTTGAGTTACTCCAGCCTGTTGTGTCTATCTTAGGTGTAGGACTTACAAAATTCTTAAGGGGTTGGACAGGCTAGATGCAGGAAGATTGCTCCCGATGTTGGGGAAGTCCAGGACAAGGGGTCACAGCTTAAGGATAAGGGGGAAATCCTTTAAAACCGAGATGAGAAGAACTTTTTTCACACAGAGAGTGGTGAATCTCTGGAACTCCCTGCCACAGAGGGTAGTCGAGGCCAGTTCATTGGCTATATTTAAGAGGGAGTTAGATGTGGCCCTTGTGGCTAAGGGGATCAGAGGGTATGGAGAGAAGGCAGGTACGGGATACTGAGTTGGATGATCAGCCATGATCATATTGAATGGCGGTGCAGGCTCGAAGGGCCGAATGGCCTACTCCTGCACCTAATTTCTATGTTTCTATGTAAACCAGCATCTGCAGTTCCTTCTTACACATTCCACGATGGGCAGTCCCGACAGGATGTCCTAGACACCTGCTCACACCATGCACCTACTGGCACAGCAAAAATTGCAGCTGATATTCATATTTCAAAAAAAAATGTTATTCATAAATTATGAAAGTAAAGTCACCTGAGCAGAGATGTCTTGACTCTCACGGTACACATGTTGTTTGTGTGGCAGCTGGTGCATTGTTGAGAGGTTAAGTAATGGGGGTTGTGCAGACTGTTGTGAAGTAGACATCTGACTGATGGCAACCTAAACAAAACTCATAAACAATTTAACCTAAAACTCTGCACAGCAGTGAAGATGTACTGTAATATCAGACATCTTGCCAACATGAAAATATCAAAGTGAATGAACTTTAAGGAATTGTTACTGACTGAAGAACAGGATAGAATTTTCCTAGGATCCTGGTTTATGTTTCATTTAAACAATGAGAAAGTAATGCAAAGTGACAGCTCATTTTTGTTTGCTATATAACTACAAAAGCAACATGATAAATGCTTTTGGTAATCAGGGCTCGAAATTAGCGATTTCATACCGCTGGGGTGCAAACTGCCCAAGCAAAATATGAGGTGCTGCTCCTCCAATTTACGGTGGGCTTCACTCTAGCCATGGAGGAGACCCAGGACAGAAAGGTCGGATTCGGAATGGAAGGGGGAGTTGAAGTGCTGAGCCACCGGGAGATCAGGTTGGTTATTGTGAACTGAGTGTAGGTGTTGTGCGAAGCGATCGCCAAGCCTGCACTTGGTCTCACCGAGGTTGATCATACGCTGAATAATCCAACCAGAATTTTGTTTGGAAGTGGAAAGAAATAATATAAATTGCATTCATTGCAACGTGTAAAAAGAGATGAGATGCTGTATTGTAATTTTGCTGCATGTCTTTGTGGTATATAGCATGTCTTGATTGATGAATATGTTTAGTTTGTGACTTTATTTGAAGCAGAAATAATATGTGAATGCTTCATTGACCATAATTCTGACTGATAACTACGCACTTCGTCCGAGCACATTATCGCACGCGTCATGCAAGCCGTCTTAAATGACCACCTAAACTGTAATTTGGCAACCTAAAAAGCTGACTAGGTTGCCCGTCTGGATACAGGTAAAGAAAATTAAGCGAGAGCCCTGGTAATATTAAAAGCGTGATTTTTAAATACAACTTACTCCATAAGTTGGCAGAATTGTATTATGATTAACCACAAAATCATTACAGATGTAATATTTTAGACACTATTTATAGCATTCATTAATGTTCCACTTTGACACACTATTTGGAATGGTGACACAATATCAGGAAACATAGAAAATATAGAAACATAGAAAATAGGTGCAGGAGTAGGCCATTCGGCCCTTCGAGCCTGCACCGCCATTCGATATGATCATGGCTGATCATCCAACTCCCATCCCTGCCTTCTCTCCATACCCCCTGATCCCTTTAGCCACAAGGGCCATATCTAACTCCCTCTTAAATATAGCCAATGAACTGGCTTCAACTACCTTCTGTGGCAGAGAATTCCACAGATTCACCACTCTCTGTGTAAAAAATGATTTTCTCATCTCGGTCCTTAAACTGTGACCCCTAGTTCTGGACTTCCCCAACATCGGGAATAATCTTCCTGCATCTAGCCTGTCCAACCCCTTAAGAATTTTGTAAGTTTCTATAAGATCCCCCCTCAATTTTCTAAATTCTAGCGAGTACAAGCCGAATAGAAGAAAAGGTCTCATTATGCATGAAATTAGTACATAGCGGGAAACATTTGTTTGATCTATGCGTAACTCCGAAGTTGTGATATCAGATTTTAATTGCTTTCTCACTTTTTCTCAACCATGTTTACCTATACTTCCTTGTCCCTTTCTAATGAAAAGACACCAGTGCTGGAGTAACTCTGGGTCAGATAGCATATATGTTGAGCATGGATAGGTGACATTTTTGGTCAGGACCATTCTTCATAGTTGCTCCAGCACTTTGTTTTTTTATGTTAATCAGCATCAGCAGTTCCTTGTATCCTCCCCATTTCTAATGAAGTTTGTAAAACAATCTTTCCTTTTATTTGGGCACTTTAGGTAGCTCTGAATTTAACACTGAGTTCAGCAAATTCAGAGTTCTGAACACAATGTTAAATTCAATTTTGGGAATTCACTTGCATTGTCTATATCAAAACTCATCTCTTGATTTTGTTTTAGTTCAGATTTTCTCTCCATTAGCACAAGCTGACCAGCTGGGCATGTTCTACAGCTCTGCAGCTCTAAATTCCTTTCTGTTTCTGCATTCTTACTTCACTTGTTTTAGTGTCTTTTTCTCTCTAATTGCCCCATTAATCCATTAACCAGACGAATTCCACATTTTTTCCCATTTCAAATTCTAGCCGCATCTAGGATTCTCTTTTCACGCATGGTGCCTGACTTGCAGAATATTTCCAGCGTCTTCTGTTTTACATTTCAGTGACCTGTGATATTTGTTATCAAAGGTCTTACGTTCTGATGGTCATGATTTTCTAATGTGAATTATTTTAATTATGATTTGTGTTCTGTGTAAGCTAGAGAATAAATGTTTGTTGTTTACAGTGGCTTAAAATGGCAATAGTTTCATGCTGAATTGGCTGTTAAGGATAGATAAAATGCGACGTGGCAATTGGTAAAATTAAAGATGATGGAATAATAGATACGTTTTTTTAAATTTCACTGTTGAATTATTGATTGAGGATGTCACGGCAGTGGTTAGAGATGACAATACTATTGTCCAGTGAGGCAATATGGATGTAGCTGAGGAATAAGAAATAAGATGATCACCTTGGTAGGAGTGTACCACAGGCCCCCAATAGTTAACGGGAATTAGACGAGTAAATATGCCAAGAGATTGTAGGTAGCAATAAGGTTGTCATAGTAGGGAATTTTAACTTTCCCAATATTTACTGTCATAGTGCAAAAAGTTTAGACGAGACAGAATTTCTCTAATGTGTTCAGAAAAATTTCCTCAGGCAATATGTAGAGGGCCCTACACAAAAGAGGACAACATTTGATCTAGTCTTAGGAAATTGGGAAAGGTAAGTTGATGAAGAGTTTAGTTTATTATTGTCACGTGTACTGAGGTACAGTGTAAAGCAATTTTGTGTGCTTTCCACTCAGTGAGAAGACTATACATGATTTTTATTTTGGATGAGCTTTTTAGGACCAACGAACACTGTTCTATTAGGTTTAAGATAGTTATGGATAAAGAAAGTATAAATTCTAGAACTTAAAACTCTAAACTGGGGCAATGGCAACGTTGATGGTATTAGAAAGGACCTCACTCGAGTTGATTGGAGCAGGTTGTTTGAAGGAGAAAGAACATCCAGAAAGTGGGATCTTTCTGTTGGAGTGAAGGGCAAGGCAGGTGGGCATAAGGGAGCTTGGATGATGAAAGAAATTGAGGCTCTGGTCAAGAATAGAGATGAGACATGGGGCAGGTACAGTCAGCTGGGACCAAGTGTAGCCCTGGAGGAGTTTCAGGAACTGAGGAGCATGCTAAAAAGGAAATCAGGTGAGCAAAAGGGGGGGGGAGGGGGGGGGGGGGGGGGCAGGAAGCAGCTCTGGCAGATAATATTAAGGATAATCCCAAGAGATTTTATATACATTAAGGGAAAAAAAGTAACAAGGGAGAGAATAAGGACACTCATGAATCAAAGTGGTTAACTGTGTGGAGCCTCAGGAGATGGGTAAGATCCTCAAAGAGTGTTTCCCCTTTATTTTTACTGCGGAGAAAGGCATAATAACCAGTGAATTTTGGGCAGTCAATGGAAGTCAATCTTTAGGGCAGTCAGTATTGTGGTCAAGGAGGTGCTGAAGGTCTTGACAGGGATGAAGGTAGACAAATCACACGGGCCTGATCAGATATAACAGAGAACACAACAGGCTAGGACTTTTATTCTTTGGTGCACAGGAGAATGAGGGGTGATATTGTAGAGGTGTATAAAATGATGAGAGGAATAGCCTCGCTGCCACACCGGGACCACCGAACCTCGCTGCCTCACCGGGGCTGCCGAACCTTACTGCCTCACTGTTACCTCCAACTATCATCGCCTAACCGGGACAGCCGACCCTCGCTGCCTTACCGGCCATCCGCTGACCAGGACTTCCGACGCTGACCCGGACTCCACTCCCCGCGGGCCCCCACCATTGACTCTACCGACCCTTGCCACTCCACCACCCACCAGCAGGCTGCAGCCGTCACCTTACCCAAGTCCTATGCTCAGCACTGGGCCAGAAGTCTCCACGCTGCAGACTCTCACACCACGGGGTCTGACTGTGCTGGGTCCTAGTGCTCCCCCCTTCAACACAGGGAACCTCAGTGGTTGTTCCACTGGGCCTTCCCCTTCCCCCTTGTACCATGTGACCCCAGCTCCTCCCCACCCACACTATAGTCCTCGTACCCATTTCCTCCCTGACCACCCACCACCCCCCCCACTAGATATCGACTCGGCCTCCGTCCACTCACCTGCCTTCCTCCGGCCCCAACCCCCATCCTTGCCGTGTGTTCACCATCCCTCCCCCCCCCCCCCCCCTGACCTCCCCCTCTCTGATACCGAACAATTTGTCCTCAGCAGAGGCCTCACCTTTGTTCCCCTCCGTCCCCACCTCAATGAGTTCCGCGTCCGCCACGATGTGGAGTTCTTCTTCCGTCGCTTCCGCATCCAAGCGTTTTTCCATGGGAAGGAGTCCTCGCCCCCTAGTGAGGACCCCTTCTCCCGTCTCCAACGGACCCCTTCCTCTTAGACTCTTGCCATGTGAGGCGGCGAGGCTATTCCTCTCATCATTTTATACACCTCTACAATATCACCCCTCATCCTCCTGTGCTCCAAAGAATAAAGTACTAGCCTGTTGTGTACTCGGTTATATCTGATCAGGCCCACGTGATTTGTCTACCTTCATCCCCGTCAAGACCATTCTTGCCATAGAGGGAGTACAGAGAAGGTTCACCAGACTGATTCCTGGGATGTCAGGACTTTCATATGAAGTAAGACTGGATAGACTTGGCTTGTACTCGCTAGAATTTAGAAGATTGAGGGGGGATCTTATAGAAACTTACAAAATTCTTAAGGGGTTGGACAGGGTAGATGCAGGAAGATTGTTCCCGATGTTGGGGAAGTCCAGAACAAGAGGTCACAGTTTAAGGATAAAGGGGAAATCTTTTAGGACCGAGATGACAAAAACATTTTTCACACAGAGAGTGGTGAATCTCTGGAATTATCTGCCACAGAAGGTAGTTGAGGCCAGTTCATTGGCTATATTTAAGAGGGAGTTCGATGTAGCCGTTGTGGCTAAAGGGATCAGGGGGTATGGAGAGAAGGCAGGTACAGGATACTGAGTTGGATGATCAGCCATGATTATATTGAATGGCGGTGCAGGCTCGAAGGGCCGAATGGCCTACTCCTGCACCTATTTTCTATGTTTCTATATCTATGTTTCTATGACTCCCCCTCATGGCCATCTACCTGCTTTGGACCTTTTTATTTTAAACTGCCGGCGGGACATCAACCGCCTCAACTTTTCCATTCCCCTTTCTCACTCTAACCTCTCCCCCCCTGAACGCACAGCCCTCCACTCACTCTGCAACATCTCAGACTGGGTGATCAAACCTGCCGACAAGGGAGGTGCCGTGGTAGTCTGGTGCGCTGATCTCTACCGGTCTGAGGCCAGGCGCCAACTCTCAGACACCTCCTCCTTCTCCTTGGACCATGACCCCACAGACGAGCATCAGGCCATTATCTCTAACACTATCAGTGGCTTCATCACTTCCGGCTCCCTACCCTCCCAAGCCTCCAACCTCATCATTCCCCAGCCCCGCATCACCTCCTCCCCAAAATCCACAAACCTGACTGTCCTGGCAGACCCATTGTTTCTGCGTGTTCTTGTCCCACCAAACTTATTTCCACATACCTTGACCCCATCCTATCCCTCCCTCGTCAAATCCCTCCCTACCTGGGCCCCAGCTATGCCTGTCTCTTTGTAGGGTATGTCGAACAATCCTTGTTTGAGGCATACCGTGGCGCTATCCCCGAACTCTACGTCTGCTACATTGATGACTGCATTGGTGCTTCCTCCAGCACCCATGCAGCTCACTGACTTCATCCATTTCGCCACTAACTTCCATCCGGCACTAACAATCACCTCTACCATTTCCGATATCTCCCTACCATTTCTTGACCTCACTATCTCCATCGCAGGTAACCGACTACTGATCGATATCTACTACAAACCCACTGACTCCCATGGCTATCTGGACTGCACTTCTTCCCATCCTGCTTCCTGTAAGGACTCTATCCCCTACTCCCAATTCCTCCGTCTGTGCCGCATCTGCACCCAGGATGAGGTGTTCCAAACCAGGGCATCGGAGATGTCCTCATTCTCTAGGGAACGGGGGTTCCCCTCTTTGATTATAGATGAGGCTCTCACCAGGGTCTCTTCTATATCCCGTAGCTCTGCTCTCACTCCCCATCCCCCCCCCACTCGTAACAAGGACAGAGTCCACCTTGTCCTCACCTTCCACCCTACCAGCCGCCACATACAACAGATAATCCTCCGACATTTTCGTCACCTTCAACGGGATCCCACCACTGGCCACATCTTCCCATCTGTTCCCCTTTCGGCTTTCCGCAGAGACCGCTCCCTCCGCATCTCCCTGGTCAACCCGTCCCTTCCCACCCAAACCATCCCCTCCCCTGGTACTTTCCCTTGCAACCGCAGGAAATGCTACACTTGTCGCCTTACCTCTCCCCTCGACTCCATCTAAGGACCTAAGCAGTCTTTCCAGGTGAGGCAGTGGTTCACCTGCACCTCCTCCAACCTCATATATTGCATCCGCTGCTCTAGGTGTCAACTGCTCTGCATCGGTGAGACCAAGCGCAGGCTTGGCGATCGCTTCGCCCAACACCTCCGCACAGTTCGCATTAACGAACCCGATGTCCCGGTGGCTCAGCACTTCAACTCCCCCTCCCATTCCGTATCCGCCTTTCCATGGCCAGAGTGAGTCCCGCCGCAAATTGGAGGAGCAGCACCTCATATTTCGCTTGCGTACTTTACCCAAGCGAAATATGAACATGACTTCTTCAATTTCAGGTAGTCCTTGCTTTCTCCCTCCCCTCCCCTCCCCAGCTCTCCCACAGCCCAGTGTCTCCGCCTTTTCCTTTCTTCTTTGGGTCCCTTCTTGTAGTCGGGGGAGAAAGTTTGAAATGTGGTGATGGTGGGAAAAGTCTAGCAAGAGATAGGTGGACGCAAGTAAATGGGGTTTGATTGGCAGATAGGGGTACAAAGGCTAGAGATGAAAATAAGTTAAAAGGGTATGTGATAAAGATAGAAGAGAGGTGGAATATGAAGTCAGAGCAAGGAATAATGGTGGAAGTGGTTTAAAAGATGTTTTTAGATCTCCACTGACCACATCCCTATTCTCAGCAATGTCAGATGTATGTGCAACCAGAGGAAATGCAGGGCCTGCTCTTATCCCTTCCCACCATCCTGGGACCCCAATGAAGTAACAATTCACTTGCACTTATCCCAATCTGGTGAAGTGCATCTGGTATGCAATGAGACACCAAGCACCCCCACACACAGAGTTTTAAAAGTATAATGCCCCAAGGCAGGCGTTCCCTACCCGTAGCCCCCACGGAGACGTGGTCCTCGAAGTAAAGCCGTTGCCGAAAGGCCGTTTTTAAATGGCGTCTCTTGAGGTTGAGATGCGGGCGCCAGCAGCCTTTATGGTCGCTGGGCAGCAGGAGGCGACAACATGAGTGAGTGGGGGGGGAGAAGGATTTGATTAAAAACGTGTACTTAAAGACGACGAAATGTAATGAGGAGCGGACACTTAGAAAGAAAAGCGAAATCTCGACCGAAATGGAAATGATGTCGGAGATTGAGCGTCTGGATTTGGCGCGGCAATGAATCAAAGGAAGAAATGCAGCCGGCAGATTCCGTTTGGACATCTGCGAGCATCGGCCACTCCGATTGGACATCTGCGAGTATTGGTAATGAATCAAAAGGCAGAAAGGCAGCCAGACGGCAGCCACAGACTTTTAATAGTACAGGTGCACAACCTTTTATCCGAAGATCCAAATAACGAAAACCTCCGAATAGCGGACATTTTTTCGGTCCTTGAAGAAAGGTCCTTGAAAACTTTCACCGACGGCGGCCCGCAGAGGTGACAGCGGAACCTCCGGTCGGTCCTCGAAGAAAGGGGAACTAAATCCCCATTCATAAAAGAGAAGGTGAGGGTATATTGCGCGGGAGGGTTAATAATTGACAATATGCTGCTGCCTGCCCGCTGAGTTAAAAAGTTCCCACGGTAGACTCACGATACACAGTGTAGCGTGAGTTTTGCGTGGGAACTTTTTAACTCAGCGGGCAGGCAGCAGCAGATTGTCGCTCCCTTCAGTTTCACCCCACCTACATCCCTCTGCTTCCCGGCCATGTGTGTGACCCCTTCCCTCCCTTCTCCAGCTCCCCGCTCATTGCACCGGTGCGGGGGCTTTGCACTGTCTTCACGTCGGCGATACCAGCAGGTCAGTGCCAGTCAACGGAGACGTCACGACCAACGGGACACCGACCCCCAGGCCCACTGCAAGCACGGAGATCCCAGAGACCCACAGCCAGCAGCAGCCCAGCCCCGTTCCAACTCCAGAGGAAAACTGCAAACTGGCCGGAGACGTCAGGACCACCAGAAGCCGTTCCCCGAGCTGCGCCCCCCTCATCGGGACACCGACCCCCAGGCCCACTGCAAGCACGGAGATCCCAGAGACCCACAGCCAACAGCAGCCCAGCCCAGCCCCGCTCCAACTACAGAGGAACCTGGGTTGCGGATGACGGGGCGCAGCTCGGGGCGTCGTAGGGGCCCATCGGGGAGCGGGTTCCTGTTGGTCCTGACGTCTCCGGCCACCTGCCATCCTCCGGGAACTGTACCGCCCTTACAGGAGAGTGGGGTTGTTTGCAGTTGCAGAGGGAGGGGGCAAGGGCGGTACAGTTCCCAGTCTCAGCTCCAGTCCAGGGGGGTGGCCGGAGACGTCAGGACCAACGGGACACCGACCCCCAGGCCCACTGCAAGCACGGAGATCCCAGAGACCCACAGCCAGCAGCAACTCCAGCCCAGCCCCGCTCCAACTCCAGAGGAACACGTAGGGGCAGAAGCTGATGGTGTGCAAGGTACGTCTTGTTCTTGGGGTGGCGGATGAGGGGGCGCAGCTCGGGCTGTGGGCAAACTGCCACTTGTCGCCGTAGCGGCCCATCGGGGAGCGGATTCCTCTGGAGTTGGAGGGGGAGGGGGGTATTGTGCTGTTTGATCGCCCCCTGCTATCCCAGGGACAGGGAGACACAGCGGCTTTTTAGACTGGTGGGCAATCACTTCCTAAGTTCTGCCCACACAGTCAATACACCTCTCCTACACTGCATTTCATACAGACATTTATTCTGCAAGAAAAAACGACATTGAAGACTCAAACTCGCGACCGAGTAACTGCTGGGATCAAGGCGCAAACTCGCGACCTTGCGGATATGAGCCGAGCACTCTACCACTGAGCCAGCCATTAAAATCTAAGCTAAAAAATTTCCATTCCGAAGGCCGACAAATTCTGAATTACGAAAAGTGTCTGGTCCCAAGGCTTTCAGATAAAAGGTTGTGCACCTGTATATAATATAATAATAATATAATATATCTTTTATTGTCATTGCACGTCAGTGCAACGAGATTTAGTGTGCAGCTCCACTGATGTACAAGAAAGGTAAATAAATACAATACATAAATAAACAAGCTGAATTGATTGACGTGACCATCTGAGGGAGACTGTCCAAAGGGGGTGGGTGGGGGGGCACTCATTAGGGCCGGTTCAGAGCCGCTATAGCTCTTGGGATGAAACTGTTCCTGAGTCTGGAGGTTTGGGCGTAGAAGGCCTTGTAACGTCTGCCGGAGGGAAGTAGTTGAAACAGACCGTGGCAGGGGTGTGATGAGTCCTTATGGATGCTGAGGGCCTTCCTGAGGCACCGCGTGTGGTAGATGCCCTCCAAGGCTGGTAGCTCTGTCCCGATGATCCTCTGCGCTCTGTTGACGACGCGCTGAAGAGCTCTCCTCTCCGCCTCCGTGCAGCTGAGATACCACACAGAGATGCCATACGTTAGTATGCTCTCTGTGGTGCAGCGGTAGAACGTTGTCAGCAGCTGTTGGGGAAGACCAGTCTTTTTTAATGTCCTCAGGAAGAACAGTCGTTGCTGTGCCTTCTTGACCAGCGTGGCGGTGTTTGTGGACCATGTGAGGTCTTCTGAAATGTGAGTGCCCAGAAACTTAAAGCTGGACACTCTCTCCACACTTTCCCCATAAATGGAGATTGGGGCGTATTCTCCAGAATGGGACCTCCTGAAGTCAATAATCAGCTCCTTGGTCTTGGAGGTGTTTAGTGCCAAGTTGTTATTGGCGCACCAGTCCGCCAGGTTCTGCACCTCCGCTCTGTATTTTGTTTCATCACCGTTGGTGATCAGCCCAATCACTGTTGTGTCGTCTGCAAACTTCACGATGGTGTTGGTGTCGAATGCAGGGACACAGTCGTGAGTGAAGAGGGAGTAGAGCATGGGGCTTAGTACACAGCCCTGTGGTGTGCCGGTGCTCAGGGTGATGGTGGAGGACAGGTGCAGGCCCAGTCTCACTGCCTGCGGTCGCTCCGTGAGAAAGTTCAGGATCCAAGCGCATATCGGTGAGCTGAGGCCTAGCTGGTGGAGTTTGGTGGTGAGCTTGGTGGGGATGACCGTATTGAATGCAGAGCTATAGTCAATGAAGAGCATCCTCACATACGTGCCCTGTCTGTCCAGGTGAGTCAGGACAGTGTGAAGGGCCAGAGAGATGGCATCCTCTGTCGATCTATTTGCCCTGTATGCAAATTGATGGGAGTCCAGTGAGGCAGGGATGCTGGATTTAATATGGGAGAGGACCAGCCTTTCGAAGCACTTCATAGGGATTGGAGTCAGGGCAACCGGCCGGTAGTCGTTGAGGTTGGTGATTTTGGACTTTTTCAGCACCGGCACTATGGTGGCTGTTTTCAGGCACTTGGGGACCGTTGCCAGAGATAGAGAGAGATTGAAGATTCTCGTGAATACCTCCGCCAGCTGTCCAGCACAGTCCTTTAATACTCTTCCCTGTACTCCATCCGGGCCTACAGCCTTGCGTGGATTGATCCTACGCAGAGCGCACTGTACCTCCTGAGTGCTCAGTGTTAAGGCCTGTCCCTCCGCTATGGCTGGGGTTATTCCACCCCTGGTGGTGTTGCCAGTATCGAACCGGGCAAAGAAGGTGTTTAGTTCGTTGGCCAGTGTGATATCACCGTGGGGGCAGGCGGGGCTGCTCTTGTAGTCAGTGATGTCCCTGACACCCTGCCACATGCTTCTGGTGTCCGCGGTATTGAAGTGGTCTTCTACCCTTTGCCTGTGGATGAATTTGGCCTTTTTTATGCCTCTGTTCAGGTTCGCCCTGGCCGCACTGTAAGCAGAAGTGTCCCTGGATTTAAAGGCGTTGTTGCGTGCCCTTAGTAGATCCTGAACCTCCTTGTTCATCCAGGGTTTCCGGTTTGGGAACATCTTTATTTGCTTGTCCACTGTGACAGTCTCCACACAGCAGTTGATGTAGGAGAGCACAGTGGATGTGTACTCCTCCAAGTCTACCTCTGTGCCATTGGTAGCCTATTGTGCAAACAGGTCCCAGTCGGTGCGATCAAAGCAGCCCTGGAGTTGTAGGGTTGCGTCCTCGGGCCATATTTTGACCGTCCTTATTGCAGGTTTGGTCTTGCGGATGAGGGGTTTGTATGCAGGCAGTAGAAACAGTGAGAGGTGATCGGATTGTCCCAGGGATGGGCAGGGGAGAGCTCTGTATGCGTCCTTGATGTTGGTGTACACTTTATCCAACGTGTTTGAGCCCCTGGTAGGGCACTGCACGTGCTGGTGGAATTTGCGGAGTGTGGCACGTAGGTCGACCTGGTTAAAGTCCCCTGCAACAATGAAGGCACCGTCGGGGTGAGCATCCTGCTGCTTACTGATGGCCGAGTGCAGCTATATAGAAGATAGATAGATGGATTATGTGGTAATAATGTTTTAATGTAATGTGTTGTAGATTATTTATTGTGGTAATTGTGTAACATATGTTTCAATATCTGATAGGTTGTGTACACGATGTTGAATGAAGAGGAACTACTATAGCTAGCATCTTTGAGAAGGCTGAATTCAAATACATTTACATAAATGGCAGATGAGGAAAGAAACAAAACCACAACTGTGCAGATCGGACAAAGCCTTTACCTCTCTGTCATCACAAACCAGAACATGAACTTGTTTATTCGGGGAGTGGTCCTATTTTCCATTGGTGTGTTCTTAGCACTTGTATTGAACTTATTGCAGATACAAAGAAACGTTACTCTTTTTCCTCCTGATGTGATCGCCAGCATTTTCTCATCAGCGTGGTGGGTTCCGCCATGTTGTGGCACAGCGTCTGGTAAGTAATCATAGATTTTGTTTTTATGAACACATAAATTAGTGCTAACAAAGCTTGTTTCACTTTCCACTTTGTGCTCACTCACACTGATCCACATGGTAAATAGAAACTAAATTTTGTTAATGTTAACGTCGTAATTGAAGTTATTCCACTTCTCATTGGTGTGTTTTTGTATATAGAAACATAGAAATTAGGTGCAGGAGTAGGCCATTCGGCCCTTCGAGCCTGCACCGCCATTCAATATGATCATGGCTGATCATATATGAGTTTATTTACATTGTTATTCATAGAGTCTTACAGCACGGAAACAGGTCCTTCATCCAAACTTGTCCATGCCAACCAAGATGCGCCATCTGAACTAGTTACACCTGCCGCGTTTGGCCCATATTCCCCAGAATCTTTCCTAGCCATATACCTGTCCAAATGTCCTTTAAATCTTTTTATAGTACCTGCCTCAACTATCTTCTCTGGCTGTTTGTTCCATATACCCATCACCCTTTGTGTGGAAAAAGTAGCCTTTCGGGTTCCTATTAATCTTTCCCCTCTCACCTTAAACCCATGTCCTCTAGTTCATGATTACCCCATCCAATCTATTCCCCTCATGATCTTAGACACCTCTGTAAGATCACCTGGCCTTCAATGAATGAGGTCCTAGCCTGGCCATCCTCTCCCTACAACTCTGGATCTCAACTCCAGGCAACATCATTGTCAATATTACATCAATGTAAAAGCAGGACAGAATGTCAGAAGTGTGGATGATTGTGCAAATGGTCAGCAAATGAACCAATTCATCCCTGCATACAGCAAGCCAATCACAATTATGTCACAAAATGCCTGGCGAACACGAGTGCCTCACCACCTATCCCCACTGTCCAATGGCATTACCATTACCAAGTTCTCCCCCCCCCACCATTAATATCCTGGGGTTGACGGTCATCATAGTTCAGAAATCTGCTGGTCGAGCCACATAAATACCAATGTTAAAAGAGCAGGCCAAAGGCCCAATAACCTCATTTTTAAGGAGAGCTATTGGGAATATTAATATGATAACATAAATTCCAAATTGAAAATGAAAAGTGGTGCATTGATATCATTAATTCACAACCATAGTGGCTCAGTCTATTGTTTAGCCAACATCACTTGAATTTGTGCATGGCTAAGAATAGTTAAATATAAATTAATTTGTACTTTTGCTAAAAACATTCTTTATTTATTGATATTTATAGCCATATTCTGAAATAATTTATAGCATGGCAATTTGCTTCAACAAATAGGAAAAAAATGAGCAAATTAAGTCCAACTTTTGTTGCATGCTCTAAATAACTACTGTAAAAAAGTTAATATGCACAATGTATTTCAAACTATGTTAAACACCCATAAAATTTGGACAGCATCAAAATCGTGATGCTACAGATACATTTTTATAAATAAATTAATTTGTAGTCCTCTCACTTTAAACAACTATGAATATGTAACTAAACGTGTTGAATTAAAAAATATGTAGATAATTAGAAATATTTGTTTTTCCTGCTGCACTTTGTAGCAAAGGTGCAATGAATGCAGCCTGTTGTATAGAATGATAACATTCGTGATCTTGTAATTAGCAATTCAGTTGGATGACATGAGGGATTTTAACAGACCAGGGGGAAAATGAAACAGTCGGCAAACTGCTATTGATAAGAAATGTGATTTGTGTGTTTAAAGTAAGGTGAAGAATTGCAAATGTTTATCCACTCCACTGGAAGAAATTTCAAGTGTTTGAATCTTTGACAATTGAGATCCTAGATTTTGAATTTTGTAAAATGCATTGATTAGTTGAGATGGTAATTAAGAACATTGTAGTATTAAATATTGATTATAATGTGTATCTCTGCACTGTTAGCTGAATGCAGGATTGCTGAAATAATCTTTTAATTTGTGCTTTCGGTAATGTTGAACAAAATGTGTGCAAAAGTATGCTATTTTTGGTCATGCAAATCAATGCTGTTTTTCTTTCTTTGCAGCTGTGATTGGTTTGCTTTACCCCTGCATTGACAGCCATCTGGGTGAACCCCACAAATTCAAAAGAGAATGGTCTAGTGTGATGCGGTGTGTGGCAGTTTTTGTGGGTATAAACCATGCTAGTGCTGTATCCTTTCTCTGTTTAGCAAACTACAAAATATAGATTTTTTTCTTTTTTTTCATCTTTAATTTGAAAAAAAGTAAGTAAGTTTATTGGCCAAGTATTCACATACAAGGAATTTGCCTTGGTGCTCCGCCCACAAGTAACAACATGACATACAGTGACAGTTATGAATGACTCAGAAAACACTAAACATTAATAATAATAAAACATTAATGATAAAACATCATTAATCAAGCATGTGAACCAACAAAATACCAGATCAAAGGTAGGCTACAGATTTTAGGCTGTTGAGTAGAGCAACTACTCGTGGATAAAATTCCTATATTCTATTTATAAAGTTTTAGTTTTGTATGTCAAGAATCCAAACATCAATAAATATTAATTCAAAGCATAATTGTTCCTACACTAAGAACTGGTTGGTTAGAAAATTCAGGAACATTTCTTTTGGTGAAATTCTTCAAAATGCTCCCTCTATATAACTCTAGTTCAACATGGAAATGTTATTTGGAAGAGGTTTTTGTAGGCATTTCTTTTATGGTTTAATAATTAAGTAAAATGGCATTGTTGAATTCTGTTTCAAACCTTAACTGTTTTCTTGTAGAAGGTAGACTTTGCCAACAATATGCAGCTGTCCCTTACCTTAGCAGCACTTTCCATTGGATTGTGGTGGACATTTGATAGATCTCGAAGTGGCTTTGGACTTGGAATTGGAATTGCATTCCTTGCAACATTAGTCACGCAGCTTTTAGTCTACAATGGAGTTTATCAGTAAGTATAAAGGAGAAAGTTTAAATATTGAATTTTCAAAGTATGTTTTTCCTGTGGAGATAACTTGGTTGATATTTCTTTTGTCAACAGTGTATTGTATAAAACTAGATCATGTGCAGATGTTTTGGGTTATTTCAGTAAACCTTGATGTAAGGAACTTTTCATCTAAATGTGACGCTTAAACTAATATTTTAATGATTTGTATACCCTGGTTTATAATTAAAATTCTTTAAGATGAGAATGTTGACGTGATGGAGATTGGAGTCATTCTCAGATGTATGGGTCGGCGCAGATTGCGAAACTGTCTTGGCTTTTCAGATCGTCCCTGAATGATTGAAATTGGTGGAAGAACTAAAATATTTGTTGTAAAATGTTCTGACTAACAACAACTTGAATTCATGAAGTGCTTTTAACAGCAGTAATGTTAAAGCAGTTTTGTGTGGATGTAAGGAAAAAGTAGAAGGTAGACACAAAATGCTGGAGTAACTTAGCGGGACAGGCAGCATCTCTGGAGAGAACGAATGGGTGACATTTCGGGTCTCGACCTGAAATGTCACCCATTCCTTCTCTTCAGAGATGCTGCCTGTCCCGCTGAGTTACTCCAGCATTTTGTGTCTACCTTAGATTTAAACCAGCATCTCCAGTTCTTTCCTAGGAAAAAGTAGAAGCTTTGCCAAATGTTTAGCTGAGATTGGATTTTGCATTGATGTAAAATGAATTGTAAAGTTGGAATTTAAGAAATTATAATGAAAGCACTGTAGAAATATCAGTCTGTCCAGGTGAGGCAGAGGTTCACCTGCATCTCCTCCATCCTCATCCGCTGTTCCAGGTGTCAACTTCTTTACATCGGCGAGACCAAGCGCAGGCTCGGTGATCACTTGGCCCAACACCTCCGCTCAGTTCGTATTAACCAACCTGATCTCCCGGTTCCTCAGCACTTCAACTCCCCCTCCCAGTCCCAATCTGACCTTTCTGTCCTGGGCCTCCTCCATTGCCAGAGTGAGGCCCAGCGCAAATTGGATGAACAGCACCTCATATTTAGCTTGGGTAATTTACACCCCAGTGGTATGAACATTGACCTCTAATTTTAGAAAACCTTTGCTTTCTCCCTCCGTCCCCTCCCCAGCTCTCCCACAAAGCCTACTATCTCTCTCTGCATTTTCCTTTCTTCTACACGTTCCCGCCCCCCCCCCGACATGAGTCTGAAGAAAGGTCACGACCCGAAACGTCACCTATTCCTTCGCTCCATAGATGCTGCCTCACCCACTGAGTTTCTCCACCATTTTTTGTCTACCGTAGAAATATCAGCGTTCATTGGTGATAAAGTAAAATGATCTGAAGTAGGCTCAGAGATAGATAAAAGCATAGTTTTACAGAGATTGTGCACAGATTCTATTACAGTTCTGAATTAAAATGAAAATCCTGGAAATAGACAGCAGGCCAGAAAGCACCATTGGAGAGCAGCATCTCTGGAGAGTCTGAAGGGAGTCTGAAACGTGACCTATTCCTGCTCTCCAGAGATGCTGCCTGTGCCGCTGAGTTACTCCAGCATTTTGTGTCTCCCTTCGATTTAAATCGACATCTGCAGTTCTTTCCTACACATCATCTGCAATTGAATACATTTTGCCAAACCGGTTTTGAAAAGTGAAATCCAAAAATAAAATGTTGTCATCCTATTTGTTTTGATAAATTTCAATGATTTAAGTGTTTAAGAAAAAACTTGTCTCAATTTGCTGCCATGCCAGATTTGGTGCCAAAATTCAGGTTCTAGGATTCGTATGGATTGTATAAGTGATATAATAGCATATGTCATTGTGCAGCATTAAATCGTTTTGCTTAATCTCCCACTAATTGTATTATCACCCTAAGATTAAAAAGTGCATTTTCATACTGTTAGCATTTTACAATCAAAAGTAAAATTTGTTTGTATCTGTAAAGAGTGGAGTTATGTTTTGTTATTGCGGCTCATGTAGCTAATTATTGCAGGTATTTCAGATAGTCTAGTTGCTTCATTACCCTTGATAATGAAAAGCAGAGCTTGTAAGCTTTGAAGTTTTTTCTATAGTAGGAGGCTGAGACTTCAAAGGTTTTGCTGCCACTTCCAATAAAAATTCTGTCCATTGACAGAAATTCTGTCCATTGGCGGTGCAAAAAAAGTTTGGCCAAGGGTGGCAGAATGAGTAAAAGAAAGTGATGCTAATATTTTGGGGAAATATTTCCCACATCGTTCAGTAAGATCATTATTGTGTTGTGTTAATTGTGGACAAACATTTTTTTTATCACTGAATGAATTGATCCGGAATCTATATTCACATTTAATGTAATTTTGATCATTTAAGATCTGTGTTCATACATCTTCTCTAATGTTATAAAGATACCTGCACATACAAACCAAATTTACAAAAGGGTCAGTAAGAATGAAAACAGGTTTTTCACCCAAAGTAGAGTTGTCTGTTCACAACACTCAAGTAAGTAGGCTCGCTTGGAAAAACAATTAGGAGCTTAGGAAAATAATTTGACTTGGAAAAATTAATAAATCACGAGACTGCAAATCATGCAGCCTCGAGGACATATAGTAAGTGGCAAGACAAATTTCTTCTCGGAGACATCCGAAATGCTTTGCTAAATATACCCTGATCCTATACTTAGTTTTAAACAACTTTTGTGGATTTAAAGAAGTGCCAGCGTATTGAGTATATAAATGCATGCTGTGAGTGAGCTCATTGGACTTCACCTCGAATCAGAATCTGGAACGGTGCCAGGACCTCCTAGTTCTCTAGGCAAAACCGCCGTTAAGGAGTCCCCAGCCTGTGGGGGAAAGGTGCAAGATTCATTGTTTAGTTGTTTTGTTGCAGGTTTATTGTTTTAATAAATATTTCAATTTAAATTTTATATGGTTGAAGTGTTCTTTCTTTATCTTTCATCTGAATCCTCAACCTGCTTTAATCTTTCCAACATATTTGATGACTCATTGATATGTCCAAAATTATTTTTGGTGGATATCAAGTGGTTTATTGCAATAATAACTCTCAATTGCATTTTAATCACTTCTATGGATAGGAATAAATAATTATATTCGCCCATTGTATAGAAAGTACTTATTGATCTAACACAATCCACCAATTTGTATTGCCCGAAGGGTTTGGAGTTTTTTTTCTTCATTGACGGGGATTTTCTTGCAAGGCTGTAGGGGGATTGTAAGGAATTGACTTTTTAAAAAATGCCTCAGTTATCATGGTGTGTGGTAGATTTTATGAACCAGTCAGTCTCCTTTCTGCAAAATTTTATATTCTGAAGATATTGATTGTGATTTTTTTTGTTGCCAAAATCCTATCTCCTGGGGTAAATATGTTACCAGTTTATGTAAAAACAAACCTATTAATGTAAGATTAATCATGCAATTGTTCAGCATTAGCAGGTTTTGAAATCAAAACCTATTGGTCACGATGGTTGTGTTAAATTAAAGCATTTAGGTTGCATGGCTACATTCATCACCAGTATTTAGATCAATCCACTTTTAATGTATTTTGATGTACTGGAGGACAGAGAATCTAAGGGGGTAGAGGAACTGACATACATTTTCATTAGGCGAGAAATAGTATTGGGTAGGCTAATGGGACTGAAGGATGATAAATCCCCTGGACCTGATGGTCTGCATCGCAGGGTCCTCAGGGAGGTGGCTCTAGAAATAGTGGACGCATTGGTGATCATTTTCCAATGTTCAATAGATTCAGGATCAGTTCCTGTGGATTGGAGGATAGCTAATGTTATCCCACTTTTCAAGAAAGGAGCGAGAGAGAAAACAGGGAATTACAGACCAGTTAGCCTGACTTTGGTGGTGGGAAAGATGCTGGAGTCAATTATTAAAGAGGTAATAATGGGGCATTTGGATAGCAGTAAAAGGATTAGTCCAAGTCAACATGGATTTATGAAAGGGAAATCATGTTTGACTAATCTTCTGGAATTTTTTGAGGATGTGACAAGTAAAATGGATGAATGGGTGCCAGTGGATGTAGTGTATCTAGACTTTCGGAAAGCCTTTGATAAGGTCCCGCACGGGAGACTGGTGACTAAAATTATAGCACATGGTATTGGAGGTAGGGTGTTGACGGATAGAAAATTGGTTGGCAGACCGGAAGCAAAGAGTAGGAGTGAACGGGTCCTTTTCAGAATGGCAGGCAGTGGCGAGTGGAGTGCTGCAAGGCTCGGTGTTGGGGCCGCAACTGTTTACCATATATATTAATGATTTGGAAGAGGGAATTAGGAGCAACACTAGCAAGTTTGCGGATGACATAAAGCTGGGTGGCAGTGTGAACTGTGAAGAGGATGCTAGGAGGTTGCAGGGTGATCTGGACAGGTTGAGTGAGTGGGCAGATGCGTGGCAGATGCAGTATAATATAGATAAATGTGAGGTTATCCGCTCTGGCAGCAAAAACAAGGGGGCAGATTATTATCTCAATGGGGTTAGGTAAGGGGGAGGTGTAGCGAGACCTGGGCATCCTTATACACCGGTCACTGAAAGTTGGCTTACAGGTACAGCAGGCAGTGAAGAAAGCTAATGGAATGTTGGCCTTCATTTCAAGAGGATTTCAGTATAGGAGTAAAGAGGTTCTTCTGCAGTTGTATAGGGCTCTGGTGAGACCACATCTGGAGTATTGTGTACAGTTTTGGTCTCCTAATTTGAGGAAGGACATCCTTGTGATTGAGGCAGTGCAGCGTAGGTACACGAGATTGATCCCTGGGATGGCGGGACTGTCATATGAGGAAAGATTGAAAAGACTAGGCTTGTATTCACTGGAGATTAGAAGGATGAGGGGGATCTTATAGAAACATATAAAATTATAAAAGGACTGGACAAGCTAGATGCAGGAAAAATGTTCCCAATGTGGGGCGAGTCCAGAACCAGAGGTCACAGTCTTAGAATAAATGGGAGGTCATTTAAGACTGAGGTGAGAAAAAACATTTTCACCCAGAGAGTTGAGAATTTATGGAATTCCCTGCCACAGAGGGCAGTGGAGGCCAAGTCACTGGATGGATTTAAGAGAGAGTTAGATAGAGCTCTCGGGGCTAGTGGAGTCAAGGGATATGGGGAGAAGGCAGGCATGGGTTGTTGATAGGGGACGATCGGCCATGATCACAATGAATGGCGGTGCTGGCTCGAAGGGCCGAATGGCCTCCTGCACCTATTTTCTATGTTTCTACAGGCCTTATTTGCCATCTACCTGAATAGTTACAAATCAACAGTCATTAGTTGAGAAAAGAACCAGAGCAAAAATAAAATTTAATAGGGAGGGGGAAAAAAATCATAGGTGAAACACATTCACCTCTATGTCTGAAGTAATAAATGAAAGTTGATGCTGTGATTTACACTGACAGTGCCGGTACTAGACAAAACTTTTGCTACTATGTTGGGTGGGAGAAAAACTGAGCTTCAGCTGTGATTTTGACCTTTATACTGAAATGGAGATCATTAATAAATCGGCTATTACCCTGAAGAACTTCAGTATAATGTTAAGGGACTTCATAAATCCCAACCACTTTGTGCTAAGCATTGTCCAGCCAGTGGGGAATTTTACCATTGATTTCCATTGTCTTCAGTAAAAATGGGTGGTACCGTTGTCATGTGTTGCCTCAATACTAAGCATCAACAAACAAGTTTTGGTGAGTGAGTACAGCTTCACATTGCTGATGACACTGTCCATCATTTTGCTGATGTTTGAGAAAAGATTGCTTAGATGATATTTGACCAGATTGGATTTACCTTAGTTTTTGAAGGCAGCATATTCCTGGACAATTTTCCATATTGTCAGAGATGCTGCTGTATTGAAACAATTTGACCACATACAGTGTAAGTTCTTTATTACAAGTCTTGAACATCACACCAGGATGTTTTAGGAACCAATAACATTTGCATGCAATGCAGTCAACTGTTTCTTTATCACTTGCATTGTATCGATGCAAGTTGGACGCTTGTAACGAAGGAAACTGCAGGAGGTGGGGAAGAGAGGGGAGACCACGAATGATTCACTCTACCACTGGGTAAAGTTGTTTGCAGATGCTTCAGCCTAGTTTTTCAAATACATCATGGGTATTGACAATATTGAGGATGAGTGGCTGTTTAACGCTCTGCCTCCATTTGTGAATAAAACGTGTTGTATCAAATGCAAATGAAATTTACTCCATGGTTAAAAATCAACAGAAAAATCAAAATGTCACAATTTTTCTCTTGATTTCCATAGTAATAAATGTGAGTCAGATGGAAATTGTTCGGAAATCTACAAAAAGAATGAGGGTAAACCTAAGAAAATTAGCTGAGCAGAACATTTTCACAGTACACAGTAATTAAATTAGGAACCCAAATTAGGAAATTGCCACCACAATTTGGCACACTTTCACTGGATGAAAATGTTCTTAATTTATTACGTGGTGAAAAATGCCAAATGGTTTCTAAATAGGACTGCAGTCTTCAATGGTTAAATGTTTACATTATTGTAATGACTTTATAATATATTTATTTCAGTAGAAAATTGCAAGCATTTGTGTCAGGTGATATATATGAATGGAATGGGAAGAGGTTAGAATGAAATATTGACCAATTATGAGAAAGAAAAAAACAATTGTGGAAATATATAAACAACAAGAAAATTTGATGAATGTCTCAGACCTGAATCAATATTGTTTCTCTTTCCACGGGATTCTGTGTATTTCCAGTATGTTTTTCAGATTTACAGTATCTGTAGTTTAAAATATATATAATTGAAAATGTGTTATCAATGTTAAATAAGGGTAAGAACAAAAATAACTGGGAAGTTGAAGCGAGGACCCTGTATACTGTGAAGTTGAAGCGAGGACCCTGTGGTAGGCAAGATTAAAGAAAATCCAAAATCAGGTTGTAAGTATACCAAGGGCAAGAGTATAACCAGGCAGAGTGGCAATCTTAGGGACCAAAGTCTATGCATGGAGCAGGGCGATATAGACAAGGTCGAAAATGAATTAAAATGAACATTTCTTGCCTGTATTCACTGGAGAACAAAACTGCAGTTTGATAATTCATGGAGGAGGGACAGTGGCATGCAAGGGCAAATTACCATTGAAAAGATGGTGGTGTTGGATGTTTTAGCTGTGTTTAGGTGGATAAATCTTATGGGCCTGATGAAATGAATTTCAGCCTGCTACGAGAGGCATGGATGGGGATTTCCGAGGCTCTGACAGGAATTTTCAAATTGTCGGCCACAGATGAGGTGTCAAATGATTTTTTTTTTAAATTAAATTTCAAAATAGACTTTATTCAAGAAATAAATATATACAATACATGATCCTTACAAAGAATCCATCCGACATGTGTCAAATGATGGGTGGAAAGCAAATGTGATATATTTATTCAAGAGGGCTGCAGAAATAGACCAGGTTATTAAAGGCCAATGTGTGTAACATCAGAGGTAGGGAGAGTATTGGAAAGGAATCCAAGGGCAGGATTAATATGTGTTTGGAGAGGCTAGGATTAATCAAATAAGCATGACTTTGTTAAAAAGAGATCCTGATTGATTTAAAAAAAAGAAGTAAATAAGTGTGTTACTGACAGTAGTGCAGTTGATGTTGTCTACATGGACTTCAGTAAGGCCTTTGACAGGGTCGCACCTGGGAGATTGGCCCAAAAGGTAAGAGCCCTTGGGATTCAGTGTAGTTCAGCAAATTGGATCTGGAATTGGCTTGGTGTCAGGAGAAGTTGTTTATGTGATGGGATACCTCTGACTAGTAGTGTACTGCAGGGATTCATGCAGGCGCCCTTGCTGTTTGTTATGCACAAGATATGATTAATAAGTTTGCAGGAGAGCGGAGTCTAAGGCAAAGGAACAATATTGAAGAATTGGCAAGATGGACAAAGCCCAAAGGCAAACAGTATTTCATCGAGAAAAAAGGGGTATTATGTTTTGGGAGGATTATCGAGGTAATGATACACACAATGAATGTTAGGAACCTAGGAAATATTGAGGAGCGGGGGTAGTTTTGTGTACAGGTCCAAGGATCTCTGAAGGTAGCAATACAGATAGATATGGCGGTAAAGTAGAAATACGGGATGTTGACTTAATTAGCCAGGGTACAGAATGTGTAACAGACTTAGATTTGACAAAGGTACACAAAAATGCTGGAGAAACTCAGCGGGTGCAGCAGCATCTATGGAGCGAAGGAAATAGGTAACGTTTCGGGCCGAAACCCTTTTTCTATTTCCTTCGCTCCATAGATGCTGCTGCACCCGCTGAGTTTCTCCAGCATTTTTGTGTACCTTCGATTTTCCAGCATCTGCAGTTCCTTCTTGAATAGATTTGACAAAGGATCTTTTCACCTAAAGAATGATTGATATCTGCAGCATAGCACACAACAAAAGTTTTTCTGTGTACCTACGTGACAATAAGCTAAACTTAAACACTGCCTGAGCAGCTGGTGTAAGTAGGTACTCTTGCAATATTTAAGAAATATTTAGATGAGCACTTGAAACACCATGACAGAGAAAGCAGTTGGCTGAATGCTGAGAAACAGGATTAATATAGATAGGCACTTGATTGTTGGCATGTGGACACATTGGGCTGTTTCCGTGCTGTGTGAATCTGACACCTTTGAAAACAGTTTTTATTCATCCAGCACAAATTAAATTCTGTGAGCAGGCCATATTAATTAGGAAAGGCAAACAGAGTTCATGCTTCAGGCCGTTGATAGAGGTTTTTCAATGGAATCATTAACTATGGTTTTCATTCCACAGATACTGCCTGACCTGCGTGTTTCCTGTTTTCTCTTAATTTAAATTCCTAATCAATTTTTTTTATTTCAATATTCCTTCAGAATTGCTTTCTCAGGATTAATTCATGTGCTTGTAATATTCATTTTGTTAGTCACGTGGTTTTAAAAAAAAATGATTCAGTCCTTACCAATAAATTCAGAGTGGCAATTATTTATGGAGGGATAACTATGGTTCATTTTCCAGTTCACAGCTGTTTTTAATTATTTTACATTAAAATGTTATGTCAATTGTATCTTAGAATTCTAGTTTTGTTTATTATATCTTGTTTTGCAGATATACATCTCCAGACTTCCTGTATGTTCGGTCTTGGCTACCTTGTATATTTTTTGCTGGTGGAATAACAATGGGAAATATAGGACGCCAGTTAGCAATGGTAAGTTAAGAATACTTATATTTTAAACAAATTAACTTCTTCCAGGCTGCAATCAATTGGTCAACTTGCTTTTATTTTCAGAATTGTTTAGCTTAGTTTATTATTGTCACGTATACTGAGGTACAGTGAAAAACTTTTGTTTGTGTGCTATCCAATCAAAGAAAAGACTACATTATAACAATCAAGCTGTCCACAGTGCTCAGATAAAGGGTACATTCAGTGCAAGATATAATATTGACGTCCGATAAAGCCCAATTAAAGATAGTTCAGAGATCTCCAGTGAGGTAGATGGGAGGTCCCGACCACACTCTAGCTGATGAGAGGAAGCTGGAACACCCGGAGAAAACCCACTCTGGTCACAGGGAGAATGTACTAACTCCATACAGACAGCACCCATACTCAAATCTACCGCTGCACCACCGTGCCGCCTTTTTTTTTAAATTTCTCGTCTCAGTTCTAAGTTGCATGTTCTCAGTTCTAAATTCTAAGTTCAGTTGCATGATACAAATTGGGAAGAAAAACTGGCCCTGAATCGGGAAGTAATTCAAATTTCTGTACCTCTTGTCGAATCGGAGAGGGGAGTCAGTGACCACGGAGAGACTGGTCCTTGATTATGTTGGCAGCCTTGCCAGTATTGACTGTTTGTGAAATTTCCAAGGGAAAGAAAACTACCCATTTTCACTTTAACCAGTTTAATTATATCAAAGACATATGGTGCCATATGACTGTACTTACTTCTAATAAAATAAAATATTAAAAAAAAAAAAAAAAAAGACAACTATCGACCCAGGTTAGGGAGATTCACGATTTAGCCCAGCAATGTTGGAACAAGGATCTACGCTAAAAGGTGTGATATTAAAGATAAAGGAGCTATAGTGCAACCATAAAGAAACAGATTGTTCTGGAAGAAATAAAAGCAGAATAACTGTTTGATATTGTTAAACTTGTATCATGATTATAACATTGTTAGCCTAAAATTGAGGTACTATTTCTTGAGCTTGTGTTGAAATTGTATGATGATGTTGTAGTGGGAAGGAAAATTTACCGTGGTGTCTACATATGTGGGGTCAGTATTGGGGACTAACTGGGGGTGTTCTACAGTGCTTAGCAAACTTAAATATCTTAGAAACATAAAAAAAGGTGCAGGAGGAGACCACCGGTGTACAAGGACGCCCAGGTCTCGCTGCATCTCCCCCTTACCTAACCTAACCCCATTGAGATAATAATCTGCCCCCTTGTTTTTGCCGCCAAAGCGGATAACCTCACATTTATCTATATTATACTGCATCTGCCACGCATGTGCCCATTCACTCAACCTGTCCAGGTCACCCTGCAACCTTCATGGCTGATCGTCCCCTATCAATAACCCGTGCCTGCCTTCTCCCCATATCCCTTGACTCCACTAGCCCCAAGAGCTCTATCTAACTCTCTCTTAAATCCATCCAGTGACTTGGCCTCCGCTGCCCTCTGTGGCAGGGAATTTCATAAATTCCCAACTCTCTGGGTGAAAAAAGTTTTTTCTCATCTCAGTCTTAAATGACCTCCCATTTATTCTAAGACTGTGACTTCTGGTTCTGGACTCGCCCCACATTGGGAACATTTTTCCTGCATCTAGCTTGTCCAGTCTTTTTATAATTTTATATGTTTCTAGAAGAACCCCCTCATCCTTCTAACCTCCAGTGAATACAAGCCTAGTCTTTTCAATCTTTCCTCATATGACAGTCCGGCCATCCCAGGGATCAATCTCGTGAACCTACGCTGCGCTGCCTCAATCACAATGATGTCCTTCCTCAAATTAGGAGACCAAAACTGTACACAATACTCCAGATGTGGTCTCACCAGAACCCTATACAACTGCAGAAGAACCTCTTTACTCCTATACTGAAATCCTCTTGTTATGGCCAACATTCCATTAGCTTTCTTCACTGCCTGCTGTACCTGTAAGCCAACTTTCAGTGACCGGTGTACAAGGACGCCCATGTCTCGCTGCTTCTCCCCCTTACCTAACGTAACCCCATTGAGATAATAATCTGCCCCCTTGTTTTTGCCGCCAAAGCGGATAACCTCACATTTATCTATATTATACTGCATCTGCCACGCAACTACCCACTCACTCAACCTGTCCAGGTCACCCTGCAACCTCCTAACATCCTTTTCACAGTTCACACTGCCACCCAGCTTTGTGTCATCCGCAAACTTGCTAGTGTTGCTCCTAATTCCCTCTTCCAAATTATTAATATATATAGTAAACAGTTGCAGCCCCAACACCGAGCCTTGCGGCACTCCACTCGCCACTGCCTGCCATTCTAAAAGGACCCGTTCACTCCTACTCTTTGCTTTTGGTCTGCCAACCAATTTTCTATCCATGTCAACACCCTACCCCCAATACCATGTGCTATAATTTTAGTCATCAGTCTCCCGTGCGGGACCTTATCAAAGGCTTTCTGAAAGTCTAGATACACTACATCCACTGGCACCCCTTCATCCATTTTACTTGTCACATCCTCAAAAAATTCCAGAAGATTAGTCAAGCATAGTTTCCCTTTCATAAATCCATGTTGACTTGGACTAATTCTTTTACTGCTATCCAAATGCCCCATTATCACCTCTTTAATAATTGACTCCAGCATCTTTCCCACCATCGAAGGCAGGCTAACTGGTCTGTAATTCCCCGTTTTCTCTCTCACTCTCTCTCCTTTCTTGAAAAGTGGGATAACATTAGCTATCCTCCAATCCACAGGAATTGATCCTGAATCTATTTGACATTGGAAAATGATCACCAATGCGTCCACTATTTCTAGAGCCACCTCCCTGAGGACCCTGGGATGCAGACCATCAGGCCCAGGGGTTTATCATCCTTCAGTCCCATTAGCCTACCCAATACCATTTCTCGCCTAATGAAAATGTATTTCAGTTCCTTAGATCCTCTGTCCTCCAGTACATCTGGGAGATAGTTTGTGTCTTCCTTAGTGAAGACTGATCCAAAGCACCTATTCAACTCTTCTGCCATTTCCTTGTTGCCCATAATAATTTCACCCGTGTCTGCCTTCAAGGGACCCACGTTTGACTATTGCCCGTTTTGTTTCCTTCTGTTGTCCTATAAAAGTTTCCCAATCCTCAGGCTTCCGGCTACTCTTTGCTGTGTTATACATCTTTTCTTTTAGTTTTATTCTATCCCTAACATCTCTTGTCAGCCACGGTTGCCTCCTACTCCCCTTAGAATCTTCCGTCATTTTTGGCATGAAATGATCCTGCGTCTTCCGGATTATGCCCAGAAATTCCTGCCATTGCTGTTCCACCATCATTCCTGCTAGGATCCCTTTCCAGTCTACCTTGGCCAGCTCCCCTCTCATGCCTTCATAGTCCCCTTTGTTCAACTGCATCACTGATACTTCCGATTTAACCTTCCCCTTCTCAAATTGCAGATTAAAACTAATCATATTATGATCATTACCTCCAAGCGGTTCCTTTACCTCGAGTTCTCTTATCATATCTGGTTCATTGGACAACACTAAATCCAGAATTGCCTTTTCTCTGGTCGCCTCCATTACAAGCTGCTCTAAGAATCCATCTCGGAGGCATTCTACAAACTCTCTTTCTTGGGGTCCTGAACCAACCTGATTTTCTCAGTCTACCTGCATATTGAAATCCCCCATCACCACAGTGGCATTACCTTTGTTACATGCCAGTTTTAACTCCTGCTGCAACTTACACCCTACATCCGGGCTACTATTTGGGGGTCTGTAGATAACACCAATTAGTGTCTTCTTGCCTTTACAATTCATCAACTCAATCCACAGTGACTCTACCTCGTCAGTCCCTATGTCTTCCCTCGCAAGGGACTGAATTCCATCCATCACCAGCAGAGCTACCCCCCCCCCCCCCCCCCCCTCCTCTGCCCACCTGCCTGTCCTTTCTATAGGATGTATAACCCTGAATATTAAGTTCCCAGGCCCGATCCTCCTGCAGCCACGTTTCGGTAATCCCCACAATGTCATATTGAGCCTCAAGCTATTCTACTTTACTTCTTATACTTCGCACAATCTTGTTTCATCATAGTTGTTAATATGATGAAATAAAACTGATCCCTGGGGAACACTACTTATTACATTCTGCTGCACAACTAAGAGCAATTCTGGAGGAAAGCGCAACAAAATTAAAGTGAGACAACTTTATATAAGTGAGACAAAGATAGATAAATCTATGGCAATGCAACCATTCCATTTCCAAAATAAAAATGATATGAATTAAATAAAATCCATATTAGAGTAGATTGCTTATCTATAGGTGGTTGATCATTGCCAGTTTTTCTTTATTTTTTATTCTATATTCCTTTTGAATTTGTGGAGCAGATTTTGAGTGAAAGTACATGAACTATTCATAAATCAGTGCCTCGGGATAACCTGCAGTGCCCTCCAATGTTTTGGGTAAAGACCCTTTATTTAATTATTTGCCTCTACTCCACAATTTGAGATTTGTAGTGGAAAAAAACCACATGTGGTTAAAGTGCACATTGTCAGATTTTAATAAAAGCCATTTTTACACATTTTGATTTCACCATGTAGAAATGACAGCAGTGTTTATACATAGCCCCCCCCCCCCCCCCCCCCCCCCCATTTTAGGGCACCATAATGTTTGGGACTACAGCAATGTCATGTAAATGAAAGTCGTCATGTTTAGTATTTTGTTGCATATCCTTTGCATGCAATGACTGGTTGAAGTCTGCGATTCATGGACATCACCAGGTTGCTGGGTGTCCTTCTCTGGTGATGCTCTGCCAGGCCTGTATTGCAGCCATCTTTAGCTCATGCTTGTTTTGGGGGCTAGTCCCCTTCAGTTTTCTCTTCAGCATATAAAAGGCATGCTTCAATTGGGTATAGATAGGGTGATTGACTTGGCCAAGAGTTGACCATTTTTTAGCTTTGAAAACCTCCTTTGTTGCTTTAGCAGTATGTTTGGGATAATTGTCTTGCTGCTTGAATGAACGGCAGGCCAATGAATTTTGAGGCATTTGTTTGAACTTGAGCAGAGAGGATGTGTCTATACACTTCAGAATTCATTATGCTACTACCATCAGCAGTTGTATCATCAGTGAGCGAGTACCTTCATCAGCCATACATGACCAGGCCATAACAGCCCCACCACCGTGTTTCACAGATGAGGTGGTATGCTTTGGATCTTGGGCAGTTCCTTCTCTCCTCCATATTTTGCTCTTGCCATCACTCTGATATAAGTTAATCTTCGTCTCATCTGTCCACAAGACCTTTTTCCAGAACTGTGGTTGCTCTTTTAAGTACTTCTTGGCAAACCGTAACCCGGCCATCCAATTTTTGCGCCTAACCAGTTGTTTGCATCTTGCAGTGTAGCCTCTGTATTTCTGTTCATGAAATCTTCTGCGGACTGTGGTCATTGACAAATCCACTCCTGAAGGGTGTTTCTGATCTGTCGGACAGGTGTTTGGGGATTTTTCTTTATTATAGAGATAATTCTTCTCTCATCAGCTGTGGAGGTGTTCCTTGTCCTGCCTTTCCCTTTGTGATTAGTAAGCTCACCAATGCTCTCTTTCTTCTTAATGATGTTCCAAACAGTTGATTTTGTTAAGCCTAAGGTTTTGTTGATGTCTCTTAACAGTTTTATTCTTGTTTCTCAGTCTCATAATGGCTTATTTGACTTTCATTGGCACAACTTTGGTCGTCATGTTGATAAACAGCAATAAACGTTTTTAACGGTGATGGAAAGACTGGAGGAAAGACTAGGTGCTGAGAGCTCTCTTATACCTGCATTAAGGAGGCTATTAAACACACCTGAGCAATTACAAACACCCATGAAGCCATGTGTCCCAAACATTATAGTGCCCTGAAATGGGGGGGACTATGTATAAACACAGCTGTAATTTCAACCTGGTGAAACCAAAATGTATAAAAATGGCCTTTATTAAAATCTGACAATATGCACTTTAACCACATGTGATTTTTTTCTATTATAAATCTCAAATTGTGTAGTACAGAGGCAAATAAATAATTGATGGATCTTTGTCCAAAACATTATGGAGGGCACTGTATACCTGTGAACCATTGTCTCTTTATATTTTCTCTGCAGTACGAGTGCAAAGTTATTCCAGAAAAACCTCATCAAGATTGAAGTAATATTATGGAAATTTGAAGATTTCAAATACACAATTGGAAATCAGGATGATATGCCAAATGAATGTAAAAAGCTGTAAATAACGGTTCTAACATAAAATTGCAGAAGCTGCAGTTTTGTTTATTCTTATTCACTCTCCGACAGGAAATGCAATCTGTGATTGCTGATGGTATAAAAATGTTTTGTTAGAACCCATTGTGTGAATAATATGTGCAAGACGGTATATCTATGTGCAACTCTGGACTCAATTTTAGTACATTGGAAATGTTCATATTTAGAGATGTGTGATACCCATATGCAAATATAAGTATACATATTTAATCTGAGCAAAAGAACAGATTTTCTACTCATTTAAGATGCTCACAAAGCAGTATCCTGCAGTTATTCAGTTAGCCTAATTTTTAAGCGGGTTTTTAAAAACTCAGTTGTATTTTCCTTTTTCCCCAATTTGGAATAGTCTGTTTAGGAAGCTCAAGAGATTCAACAAGCTTTAAATTAGGTAGAACGTTATTCCTGATTTTCAAGATGTTTACTATATGAATTATATTTTTTGCCTTAGATGGAATGTAATATCTGGCTCATCCCCATATCTGTAATATCTGGCTCATCCCCATTATTAAGAGTCCTGCTTATAACATAATTTTTTTTAATGATGCATAAAACTGCTTTAACCAATAAATATATACATACACAAATGTGTGATGTTAGGAAGCAATATGCCATTTATTGATGATTCAAAGCATTGTGCGCTTTGTGATTTGCCTACAAAAAAGGCAGGTGTTGGAATTCTTGGAATTCTTGGAATTCTCTTTCAGCTTAAAAAGGATATTTTGTGAAAAATAATTTGAGAATACATTTGCTGTATTTGATTTGTTTAGAATAAAGAAAATTAATTTGCAGTACAAGCATCTTTAATGAAAGCCAAATAAATTAATGAGTTTCAGTTAAATTAAGGTATTTGTGGTGCAAATTATTTTAATTATTCTGTGTTTTCATCCATACAAAAATATATATAATATCCAATTTTAAGTGGGAATAATATAATTTGACTTGGGTATTGTAGACTAATTTATTCTGAATATTCCAAAATATCTTTCAATAAAGTTGGCTGCTGTTGGCCCAAACAAAATATTTTATTTTTAAACCTTACTAAACAACATTGCTTTACTTTTAGCAGTAATTGGGAGTGATTACAAAAAAAATGTTAAATTAAGACTTTTAAAAAGAAAAGCTGCCCAATTGTGTAGGATTGTGGAATGAATGTAAACATCCTTGGGATTTTTTTTACGTCAACAATTCTCTGCAAAAATGTGCTTTCAACATGCCTATATCTTGTATTTTACTACATCTAAACCAGTAAGACTAATTATTTGCTGATATATTTAACCTGCATGGTGCAATACCAACATTTGAAGCGTCAATTGATAGGATTTTTGGGCTAACAGTTACATGTTTGGAACCTCATTAATGCAGTGCATTTAGTCACTTTAACTAGAATTAAATAGCTGACTACAGATTTTTATTGTGTTTTCACAGTATGCTCATTCTTCAGGTTTTCAGCTTTAAACTATTTTGAACAGTTATGCCAGATTTTGCTGAGTAAAACAGTGAAAAATGAGAACCTTTCAGTGTATTATTTATCACATTACTGTTAAAGCTGCCAGGATTTTATTTTGTCAATTAAAGTACAATGATCGAAGGTTTCAAATACCGAAACATTTCACATGCATTTTTGATCTGAATGGAATATTAACCATGAAATGCTTTGATAGTGTTTATGATGTATTTACTTTATTTTTATTTTGCTTGTATGCAAAAAAGAGCTAGAGTTTCTGGTAACCATTGTGATATTACACTATGGGTATGGAAATTAAGAGGGAAATGTATGATACTGAAAAAAATAAAATTACATATTTTTCACAATAAATGATAATGCTGCAAGTATGTTATGAATGCAAAACTCTGTTTTTGGAGAAATATTTTGCCCGTAAAGTTTCTTTCATTAAAGTTACAGAAACTAATCTTTAATCACGATTCATTATCAGTTTGCCGTGATGTCACCAAAGCCAGTCATTGTTTTTGCTTTTAAGATTCATTTCCCACTTTTGCCAAAACAAAATTATAAACTTGAAAGTTTGGCAGAAACCAGTTACAAAAGGTGCAACTGTGAGAGAAACTGAGTTAACATTACTGATCTCTCATGAATATTTTCTGAACTGTTGAGTATTTTCAGTGCCCTTTTTTTAATTTCTAATTTCCATTTTGCTCTCGGAGCAAGTTTCAGTGTCTAATTCAAATGCGCAATTATAAATCTCAAATGCAATTCTTGATTGAACTTCATTTCCCATTGATTCATTTTACAGTTTAAAGAATGTGCCTCTGATCTCTTCTCGATAATATAATTTAACATAGGTTGGTAATAGAAGTTGTACTTTTATAAGTTTCATAGTTCAACAGCACAGTTACCATTTAAGTACTTAACAAAAATCATAAAAGGGAACAGTAACATTTGATTTAAATATTTTCTCTTTGGAATTAGATACCACTGATATCTAATAAGCCCTTCAAGATAAAAGCGATATTGTGTAATAAATTTTGTTTGCAACTTGGAAGAAGGATTTGCATAGTGACTTTAATGACCTCTGGACATCTAAAATATCTTACTGCCATTTACGTATTGATTTTGTCTAGATGTATTTCTGTTTAAAAGATTTTGCTTCGGTTATTATATACATAATAACTATGTCATTCAAAAAGAGTTAACTTGTTTTTGAGAAAATTATTGTGATCCCTGCACGAGCAGGGATTGTTTTACATAATTTGGACAGTGCAAATGTGATCTTGCCAAATTACATGTTTAAGAAAGAACTGCAGATGCTGGAAAAATCGAAGGTAGAAAAAAATGCTGGAGAAACTCAGCGGGTGAGGCAGCATCTATGGAGCGAAGGAATAGGTGACCTTTTGGGTTGAGACGCTTCCTCAGACTGATGGGGGGGGCGAGCGTGGCAAGAAGAAAGGAAGCGGTGGAGCCAGTAGGCAGTGGGAGAGCTGGGAGGGGAAGGAGGGAGAAAACAAGGATTACCTGAAATTGGAGAAGTCAATGTTCATACCACTGGGGTGTAAACTACCCAAGCAAAATATGAGGTGCTGCTCCTCCAATTTGTGGTGGGACTCACTCTGGCCATGGAGGAGGCCCAGGACAGAAAGGTCGGATTCGGAATGGGGGGAAGGAGTTGAAGTGCTGAGCCACCGGAAGATCAGGTTGGGTAATGCGAACTGAGCGGAGGTGTTGGGCGAAGCGATCGCCAAGCCTGCACTTGGTCTCACCGATGTAGAGCAGTTGACACCTAGAACAGCGGATGCAATAGATGAGATTGGAGGAGGTGCAGGTGAACCTCTGCCTCACCTGGAAAGACTGCTTGGGTCCTTAGATAGAGTCGAGGGGGGAGGTAAAGCGACGTGTAGCATTTCCTGCGGTTGCAAGGGGAAGTACCAGGATTAATCCTCCGACATTTTCACCACCTCTAACGGGATCCCACCACTGGCTATATCTTCACATCTCCTCCCCTTTTGGTTTTCCGCAGAGACCGCTCCCTCCGTAACTCCTTGGTCAATTTGTCCCTTCCCACCCAAACCACCCCCTCCCCTGGTACTTTCCCTTGCAACCGCAGGAAATGCTACACTTGTCGCTTTACCTCCCTCCTCGATTCCATCCAAGGACCCAAGCAGTCTTTCCAGGTGAGGCAGAGGTTCACCTGTACCTCCTCCAACCTCATCTATTGCATCCTCTGTTCTAGGTGTCAACTGCTCTACATCGGTGAAACCAAGCGCAGGCTTGGCGATCGCTTCACCCAACACCTCCGCTCAAGAGTTCTCAGCACTTCAACTCCCCCTCCCATTCCGAATCCGGCCTTTCTGTCCTGGGCCTCCTCCATGGCCAGAGTGAGTCTCACCGCAAATTGGAGGAGCAGCACCTCATATTTCGCTTGGGTAGTTTACACCCCAGCGGTATGAACATTGACTTCTCCAATTTCAGGTAGTCCTTGCTTTCTCCCTCCTACCCCTCCCCTTCCCAGCTCTCCCACAGCCTACTGTCTCCGCCTCTTCCTTTCTTCTTCTCGCTCCCCACCCCCACATCAGTCTGAGGAAGGGTCTCGACCCGAAACGTCACCTATTCCTTCATCCATAGATGCTGCCTCACCCGCTGAGTTTCTCCAGCATTTTTGTCTACTTGCCAAATTACATGATAATCTAGTATTAATACATAGTAATTATTTATATATTTTGAAAGAACAATGGTAAAAACTTTGTTTCAATTTTTGTCAGGGGTGGAGATCTGGAGCTGTACAGTTGAATGACAGTTACACCAAATAGTTACGGTGAACTTCAAAACTGCATTTATAGAGTTGTCATTTTCAGTGGTCAGCTTTATATTTAGACAGCAAAACGATTATCTCTCTGGCGTCACTGGGAATTTAAAATGACTTACTTCCACTTTGGTTTTCTGGATTCTGAGGTGGCTAAAGAGGCCAATATGAAAATCGCAGAATCTTCCACAGATTTGGCAGGAAATGGCTGAGAGTGGGTGGGTGGTACAACATAATTGATCCACTCCTGCTGCTGATGTAGGGCTTCTGTGTTCCAGTGCATGGCCTTGAGGTTCTCAATACCGGTTGGAGTGCTCTGTCTCCATTTTGACAAGGAATCAGTGGGGATGTTGCATTTTGTCATGAAAACGTTATGAATATGCTTTAAAAAATGTTGCGTCAATAAATGTGGCTATCCAATACTAAATTTGGTTGAAATATTCCCTGCCTGTTTGAAAAAGTTTTCAAAGAAGGTGGCTATCTTAAACAAGTCTTTAATGTCATTGAGACAAGCTGTATTGAAAACATATGGCACAAAGTGTATATATTTCCAAAGAGGAAAAGACTGAACTAAGATTTAAACCTGGCACAGATCATTTTAACTCTTCTGTTTGGTGGGAATGCTGCAGGAGATTACAAGTTTAAGTTCTTCCCGATGTACCACTCGGAGACTCCAAAGCCTTTGAAGGGATATACTAAAGAACATCTGTGTGTTATTTGGTGATCGTAAGGAAATGTGCTTTAAAAACAGAAAATGCTTCGGATATTCCAGCATTAGACAATATCTGCAGAGAAAGAAACAGAGTTAATGTTTCAGATCAAGGATCCTCCATCAGCAATGGCAAAATGCAGAGAGGGGGTGGGATAGAGAGAACAAAGGGAATGTCTATGCTGAGATGAAGACCAGAAATGTCCAGATGGTACACCTGTCTATCGTGAGAAACTTGCCATTGAGATTACCTTTGTCTTCACTCTTATCACATATTCCTTGCTATCCTCACTTCTTCCCTATTTTCTAGTTTTGATGAAGGATCAAGGACTTAAAACATTAGCTCTTGCTTCTCTCGAGAAAGCCTGGGCAATTGAGGCAATGTTTCAAAAAACTATTCTCATCGTTCATGGAAGGAATATTGTGTCAAAAGATTCATGATGTTGCCTTAAATAATGGATTTAGTCAACACGAACCTGATGTAATTTTTAAACCTGATTTCTTCCCATCCACCAAGACTTCATTACTGCAATCCATGGATCAAGAGCAATAACAACAATTCATTTATTTTCTGTCAAATCTTCTAGCTTATCAAGGAAATTGGCAGCAAAAGGAAATTTGGAGTGACTCTTAATAACAAAGGAGTTAAAAAAGGTTCTTATTTCAGATCCTAAATTACATCAGCAAGTATATAAGATCTGGCAAAATGTGGCCTATGTCAATTACGCAAAGAATTTGATGTTTCCCAAAGATCAATGTGAAACCATCAACTTAAAGTTGCCTTTGAAGAGATGGAGGAGACTGATAAAAATGCTCAAGTTCCAAGGAGAAGACGAGGGAATGAACGATTTAAACGAAGGGAATTAAATGTGACATCCTTAAGTTTGAGGATGACACAAAGCTGGGTGGCAGAGTGAGCTGCGAGGAGGATGCTGTGAGGGCCCTGGTGAGACAGTACCTGGAGTGCTGTGCACAATTTTGGTCTCCTAATTTGAGGATGGATATTATTGCTATTGAGGGAGTGCAGGTTGACTACGCTTGTATTCACTGGAATTTAGAAGGATGAGAGGAGATCTTATAGAAACATACAAAATTCTTAAAGGTTTGGACAGGCTAGATGCAGGAAAAATGTTCCCGATGTTGAAGGAGGCCAGAACCAGGGGTCACAGTTTAAGAATAAGGGGTCGGCCATTTAGGACTGAAATGATGAAAAACCTTTTCACCCAGAGAGTTGTGAATTTGGGGAATTCTCTGCCTACAGAAGGCAGTGGAGGCCAATTCACAGGATGTTTTCAAGGAGTTCGATTTAGCTCTTAGGGCTAAAGGAATCGAGGGATATGGGGGGAAAAGCAGGAATGGGGTACTGATTTTAGATGATCAGCCATGATCATATTGAATGGCGGTGCTGGCTCGAAGGGCCGAATGGCCTACTCCTGCCCCTATTATTCTATGTTTCTAAAAATTGTCAAGTGGGTTTTTAAATGCAACATGTTGGGAAAGAAAAATAAATTGTTGAAACACCTCCCCTTTGATTGTTACCAATAAAGCAATTGTTAGAAGCTTTTCAACTTATTGAATAAGGAATATAAATCTTTGCTGAAGACAACTTGAATATGGAATACAGTTCCCAAGTGAATAGTGCAGTAGTTGTTTCCAGGAGCTTTTCCAACAAAACCTATCTCACAATCTCTGGATAATTTTCTCATTGTGGAAAAGGGGCCGGAAGAAAGGTTGGAAGAGGCTGCCGTTTCACCCATGTGTGAAGAGTCAGCTGATCCTGCCCCTTACAATTTTCTTTACCGCTAGCCCATCCATTATCTCTGTGATACCTCTAAAACAAGCTTCAAGAAACATCACCAGTAAGTGTTATCTTGATTTACCATTTTTATATGTTGAAATGTATTGTTATTTTTAAGGATGAACTTAATGGAGGTATTGTCTTATGGTATATTATAATGTAGTCCAAATGTCTTGATCAGTGTCAGCTGGAGAGCAAGTTCAATCAAAAAGACTAAGAGGATTACTTTGTGTTTCAGCACACATTTATGGAAAAGTAATGCCACAGTCTCTCAGTAAAGTGTACAAAACTTTGCAAACGAAGGATGATTACACATAACCACATGTAGAAGCTCATAACAGGATGCTAGAAGGGAGGTTAAGTATGCAAATATCATCAGCTTCACTTATTTCATTACTGCTTCTTGCCGCAGATGCAATTCTCAGACATTACAAAACACCACCTGCTCCATGAGATTTAAGATGTATATGTGATGGCCCATTGGTTAGTTCTTGCTGCTTGCAGTTGTTCCCGACCTTGTTTACAAGAGAAGGAAATGTATTGGCCAATTTGGACTCATTCTGCTAAGGTGATCAGAGTGCCATAGCTAAATAGCAATTGTGTGTAGGTTACGGGATGTAAAGCTGGTTGCAATACAGCTCTGTGGAGCATAGGAATGTAAGGGAAACAATTTGATTGCTTGTGAGTGATGGAGGTTGTGTGTAGCTAAAAGCCTGTAGCATTTGAAGATGTTTCTACTGACATTGATTATTCCTGAGGTCACACAACTTGGTCTGCTGAATGCAGGCTTCATTGCTTGACTAGTAGCATGGGTGCTCACAATGATATGTTCCCACTGGCTTTTGGCCTGCTTTTTACCCTTTTTGTGGCATTCAAAAAACCTTGAAACATTTTCACGTCCCCATTAAATTATTTTTGCATTTATATTGCATCCTTCAAGTTCCACTTCAGGATGTCCCTAAGTGCTGAGGTTAATCATGCATCATACTCGCATCTGTTTTTGGGGCTATTCCATTTGACTCTCACTGTGCACATTTGAAGTATAGTTTAAATGCAATAGCCAATATGCACCGCAACAACAACATTAGCCTAGAATTTAATAAGAAAATGCCCAAATCAGGCTTTCTGTACATGAATACACCTGTGCTTGTGAAGGTGTATTTTCAAAACTAATTCCTACTTTCTGCATTCTCTGATACAGGGTTCCTTATAGACACCACATTGGAGAGTGTGAGAGGGGGAACATGCAGAAATTATAACAACCTACAGTGAGGAAACCACTTGTGATCTTGGTTCCTTCTGATGCATCTGGTTAATAAATAACTGGTATGAAGGCAGACATGGCTTATATTATACTGATTTCAGTGGAGAGAATGGCGGTGAGAGACTATGATATTAGTACTTTTGATTTAAATTCTAGATTTAATTATTAAAATAATGGTCTAAATAACTATTAATTGTTTTAAACAGTTTAATATCAGAAATATTCAGAAACATCCTTATGTTTTTTAATTCATTGAAGAGATGTGGGCTTTGCAGACTTGAGTCGTGGTTTAATTGCCTCTCTTTAGTCGCCCTTGAGAAGGTGCTGGTGAGCTGCTGCCTTGAACTGCTGCAGTCCTCGAGGTGTGGGTATACCCATAATGCCATTAAGGAGAACGTTCCTCGATTTTGACCCAGCAACAGTGAAGACTACTTGATAGCTGCTTCAGCCATTGGACAGGCACACTATACAAGGCTTTGCTGCCTGTCAGCTGTTTATTTTGCTGTTTGTAGGCAAGGGTTGTTCGGTCATCTTCTTTCAGCAAATTCCCAGTGGATACACTGCAAGGTAAGTTGGAGACTTCCTCAAGTAGGCTAGCATCCTATTCAGGTGGCAAATGCTGATTTTTACTGATGTTAATTGAGGGATAAATTGATAGAATACCAAGGAAAAGTTCCCTTTGAAATATTTCCATTCACTTGAGAAAGCAACAGGGCGCTTAGTTTAACAGCTCATAAAATGTGGTACCTCTGACATCACAGCAGTCTCTGAATACTACCAACCAACATTTTAAGAGGTGCAGGATAGCTTTAAGCAATGCAGACAAGCCACTTGTGATCTTGGTCCCTGCTGGTGCATCTGGCCAATAAACAGCATGGTTAGTGCTGGCTTTACATGGAAATCACTCAAATGAGCAGGCAGCATGAAGTTGATGTGCTGTTTTGCATTGAAATCAACTGCTGAGGTTCATCATACATCATGATCCCTGCACCTGTTTTTGGGCCTTTCCAATTTTGCCCACGCTGTGTCTATGTGAGTACCTTTATGTTGCCCAAATTGTTTAATTTATGTGAGAAAATAAAAGCTGATAACGTAAAGCTTTATTAAAACATTTATTCTGCTGCTTGTGTTAAAATTGGTAAAGTTATTTAAAAAAAACATGGAAATCACACTATGCATGAAGTGTTTAACTCTTCCATTTCAGCAAGCAATTTAACATGACAGATTGCTTTTAGCGAATGCTTTGAAATGTAGCACATTCAATGTGCCTCATTTTACTGAAGTGAACTGCAAAAAAAATGTAAAGATTGCCCTCAACCCCAGTTTCTTTTTTAGGCTAAATCTTGTTGATAAATGATTTCAAGATCAGACTCAACATAAATCTCAATGAAAACACATTAAAACAAATGTAAATGTTTTCCATAATTTTTATTTTCAAGGGCTGAATATGAAATGAAATAAGTGCCAGTGGTGTAATTACTGGAATATCTTGGCTAGAGTGTAGGTTTCAAGTACAACTGCAGGGGTGTCATGTCCTAAAGCCCATGCCATATTATGTTCTTGCAGCCGTTTCTTGATTTAATATGAAGTGAATATATTTAGCTCGAGTGTGTAGAAAGGAAATACAAATGCTGCTTTGTACTGAAGATAGGTACGCAGTGCTGGAATACCTTAGCAGGTCAGGCAGCATCTCTGGACAAAAAGTTAAGTCTTTGGGTGACATCTGAAGAAGGGTCCTAAACCGAAACACACACATCCTTTTTCTCCAGAGATGCTGTCTGACCCGCTGAGTTATTCTAGCACTTTGTGTCTATCTTCTATTTAGCTCAAGACAGGCTTTTGTGATGATGAAAAAGGAAGCTAAAATGAGCTTATTTATTCAGCCATTCTGGCTGAGCATAATTGACAATGTTTTAGCTTTAGCTTTAGCATTTAAGTGCTGAGTCCTGTCAGTGTTGGGAATGGATGTTCTTGGAGCTTCCTCCTTAAATGTTTAAATATTTGCCACTAATCATGATTGGATGTGTAGGACTGCAGAGGTTTCATGTGGTCTGTTAGTTGCAAGATTGCTTATCTACCTGATATGTAGCATGCAAGTAGTCCTATAACAAAGCTCCATTAGGTTAGCCATTCACCTGCCGTTGGTTCCAGCATGTTTTTCTGCACTCATTGAACCAGGCCTGATCTCCAGGCTCGATAGTAATTGGATTGTGGCGGTATATATTTCTGCTGGTACTATTGATCAAAAGTGCCTTGCGAATTCCCAGTTGTGAGCAACAAGATTTGTTCTGAACCTGTTCCAATTGGATGGTCATAGATTTTGTGGTGTGAAGTTAGGACTTTATCCTCAGAAGAACTGTGTGCTAGTCACTTCTAATACTATCTCAGAGAGACTCAACAGCCACAGGTAGACCAAAGAGGATGTCAGATAGGTTTATAACGTGATGGTTCACTCATTACCAGCGGCCGATTCAGTCTGGTAGCTATTGTAAATGATTATGTTACACAGCCTGGAGTTTAGAGTCATCTTTAATTGTAACACATAGTATAGCGGTACATCATCGCCGCTTCCAGGACTACCTAATGTAGGAAGTGGGTGTTAATATAAAGCATACAGTAAGGTGGGGTTAGTAATGCTACTCTACTATGATTGGTTCACATGCAATAACCAATCTACATCCTTTCCCGTAAAGAGCGAATATAGTTAAACACATATAAGACTCGCAAATTTAAACATACTTGTCGTATCTGTCAGGCGATCTACTAATACGGCTCGAACGCGTACGGACCAACCCCTCTCCCTCTGTACCAGAAAAGTTAGTGGGGGAGGGAGGCAATGAACCCGGAAGTGAGAAAGCAGCTGGGGACACTTTAGGCGACCGATAGGGTGAGCATGCGGGAGAGGTAGTGTTGTTAGCAGGGCCGGATTTAGATGAAGAGAGGCCCTAAGCTGTTCCACTTGTGAGGCCCCCTCCGCGTTGGTTTTCAGCGCTGGCGGTGAGGCAGCGACTGGACAGCCATGGCGGCCAAATCTCCCACAATTCAAAGCTAGGGAGAAAGTGCCCAGCGTCGACCAGATGCCGTTGCAGTGCGCATGCGCAGGGCGGCCGATGATGTGCAGGCCGTGGTTGTGGGCATGTGCAGGAGGGAGGACGTGCAGGCCGCAGCAATGCGCATGTGCAAGGCGGCCTGCCGTGCCGGCGGATGAGGAGCGAGCGGAGCCCGGCGGCCCGGACACGGATAGCGGGGAGCAGATGGAGAGAGAGAGATAGAGAGGGAGGCCCGCCCAGAGTTGAACGGTAGGTGTCCTGCCTTGGCCGGAAGCCCCCTAGATTTCGAGGTCCTAGGCTTCAGCCTATGAAGCCAAGTGGTAAATCCGGCTCTGCGAGGCCCCCCTAGACCTCGAGGCCCTAAGCTTAAGCTTGTCTAGCTTATAGGTAAATCCGGCCCTGGTTGTTAGACAGGGCCACCGGTCAAGGCGGAGAACGGGACATGCTAGGACTAGTGATAGCAGCAGCAGCAGACGGCTTGAACATCAGAGGTGGAGCAAAGGGATCGGCTGGTGGACGAGGTTCTTTTACAAGCAGCAAGTGTTGGCGGCTCCGTCGGGAAGCTGGTGTCTCGCGAAGAATTTTGCTCTTTCTAGATACGGTTTGAGGGTAGGTTGCATAGTTCACGGAATTTACGCAGTAAAATATTGGGGTCACGCATAGTCTCAGCAGGCATCGAGAACGGCTGGCGCGTAGTCAAAGGTCCGCGCTCTCATCATAGCCTCCGGTCCCGCTGTTCCAAGGACTCCCGTGTGCCATCATCGTGGATGACATCCTGGTATGTGGCAAAGACATAGCGAAGCATGACAACATCCTAAAGCGTATTATGGACAGGGCACGTGAGATCAACCTGATATTCAACCCTAATAAATGCAAGTTCAGGGTTCCAGAGGTCACCTATGTCGGACACGTATTCACTTCTGATGGCCTTAAGCCTGACCCGAAGAAGACTGCTGCCATCACAGAAATGCCAGCCCCCACCGATGTGTTAAGCCTACAACGCTTTCTGGGTATGGTGAACTATCTGGGAAAGTTCATACCGAACCTCAGCGAACCCGTCTGAAGAAGGGTTTCGGCCCGAAACGTCGCCTATTTCCTTCGCTCCATAGATGCTGCTGCACCCGCTGAGTTTCCCCAGCAATTTTGTGTACCCTCAGCGAACTAAGTTCACCACTGAGACAACTCACTCGGAAGGGCACTGAGTGGACCTGGTACCAGCAGCATCAACAAGTATTTGTGTTTTTAAAGTCCAAGCAGGCCAGCGCTCCCACCTTGACATTCTTCGACCTGAATCATCCTGTCACGATAACCTGCAATGCCTCACAATACGGGCTGGGCACAGCCTGCCTTCAAAGTCTGCCGATGGGACTGTACTACCTGTATCTTACGCCTCCCGTACCATGGCAGACACCGAACAGCGCTATGCACAGATCGAGAAAGAGCTGCTAGCCGTGGTCTTCGCCTGTTCAAAATTCAAGGACTTCATCTTCGGGAACACTTTCACAGTCAAAACAGACCACCAACCACTTGTAACCATCCTTAATAAATGTATACACGCAGCACCTGCACGACTGCGTCATATGTGCCCGGAAAAACGGGTCACCTGACTGCAGTCCACGGAATGCTTGTGCTGTCTGGCTGAACACACAGCTGCCGATGGCACTCTTCAGCTACTCTCATCCATAATCAAAAGAGGCTGGCCAGACAGGCAATCCAGCACACCACTGGAGGTGCAGCCGTTCTTCCTAGTCCGTGATGAGCTGGTAATACAGGACGGTGTCATAGTTAAGGGCCACAAAGTCGTGATCCCTTCATCCTTACAAGACGAATACTACAAAGAGGCACACAACGGTCACCCAGGTACCGATGCCACGCTGGCCCACGCACAGAGCATGTTCTACTGGCCTGGTATGGCCAAGTACATACGAGACAGAACAGCCTCCTGTCCCATCTGCAACAGTTTGGCACCACACCAACAGAAACAGCCTCTGCTACAACAACCCCCACCAGCACTGCCTTGGACGTCGGTGGCAGCAGACATTTTCCAATGGTACGGTAAACACTATCTAGTCCTAGTCGACTCCTACTCTAACTGGTTCGAACTTGATTTACTGCCCTCCATCACATCCGAAATGGTCATTCAAAAGCTACAGAAACACTTTTCCACATTCGGCGCACCAGTCCGCCTGCAAACTGATGACGGAAGACAATTTACCAGCCACGCATTCAAACACTTTGCCAACCGATGGAACTTCCACCATGTCACAAGCAGCCCTGAATACCCTCAAAGTAACGGGCTCGCTGAACGGGCCGTTAGGAGCGCAAAACAACTAATGGAATGCTCCCACCTGGCCAAGTCGGATGTCTATCTGGACCTTTTAAACCTCAGAAACATCGTTAGAGACGGGGTCCTGGGCTCACCAGCCCAACACCTGATGTCTAGGACAAAACGACCTCCGATACCAATTGCCTAGCAGATGCTGGTGCCACAGGTGCTTAAGCCAGCCGCGGTCCAGAAGCACATCCAGCAGAAACACAACATCCAGAAACGATCATATGACAAGTCCAGCAAACCGCTGAAACCGCTACTGCAGGACCAATTTCGTTTGCTGACTACTCTGGGACATTCACGTCTAGGTTTCGTTGTTGGCCCGTCTAAGGCATCCCACTCCTGACACCATGTAAATGATTATGTTACACAGCCTGGAGTTTAAAGTCATCTTTAATTGTAACACATAGTATAGTGGTACAGCAGGTTGGTATTTGCTAATTCATCATCATCGCTTGTGTCTCCGATCGCTCTGCGGCCTACCATCAATGGAGCTGGAGGCCTCCTCGGACTGACCTTGAGCGCGCCCGCGTGGCGTGGACTTAACATCTGTGTCGATCCCACAACGATCGAATGCAGAGGCTCGACCAGCCCCGACGTGGGGTTCGATCGCCTGGCGCAGGGGAGCTGACATCCCCCCCCCCTGATGCAGGAGCTGATCGCCACGACGCGGAGGGCCTGCCACCAGCTACGGGAGTCAAGATCGTCCCATCAATGGAGGACTCGAGGCCCCTGACTGGGAGAGCAAACGAGGGAAGAGATTGAACTTTTATTTTCGCCTTCCATCACAGTGAGGAATGTGGAGGAGTCACTGTGGTGGATGTTTATGTTAAAATGTGTTTTGTGTGTTCTGTTGCTTTTTATTTGTATGACTGATTTGGAAAATGAAATTCCTCATATGTTGGAAAACATACTTGGCTAATAAAGTATTATTGTGATTGTGATATCAGGCTGTTGGTTGACTAGTCTGTGGGATATTTCTTCGAATTTAGATTCCAGTTCCCGGATGTTCGTGAAGAAGACTGTAAGATGAACAGGGGAAACACATAGGTTCAGTAAGGATGACCCACTTCCTCCCTTGAAGGGTATCTGTGAACCAGATGCATTTTTAAAACAATCCTGTTTTGTTTCCGGAAGTGGCGGCGCTGCCCTAGCAGCTGCGGCTCGCCTGCCGTCCGTTTGTCCATTTGGGGGGGGGGGTCTCTTCCTTCGGGGGGATGCGACCTTTTCTTGTCGTATCCCCCGTCTCCATCTCCGTCTGCGCTGAGGCCTAATGGCGGAGCTGATGCCCTCCAGCTGGGACCGACTTCGGAGGCTCCGGAGGCAGAGCCAGCCAGGACTTACCAACACGAGGCTGGCCGACTTCGGGGCTGTGGCGGCGGCGACCCGACTTTGGGGCTGTTGCGGCGGCAGCCACCCTACTTCGGGGCTGTTGCGGCGGCAGCCACCCTACTTCGGGGCTGTGGGGGCGTTGTGGCGGTGGCGACCCGACTTTGGAGCCTCGGAGACTTGGGCACGGGCCCAGTGGACGACATCGTCGGTAGCTCGCAGGTCCCAGGTTGGTGACCTGCTTTTCCGGAGCTCCCGCAACGACAGCTTCATCCGCTGGACTGGAGGGCGGCAGCTTCGGCAGCTTCGACTGCCCCGGGTCACGGAGTTTGAATCGGCCCGTTCGCGGAGCTCGGATTCAGCCGCGGGACTTGCTTACCATCACCCGGCGGGGTCACAACATCGGAGGCCTGGATCGCCTCAACGCAGAGGGAGAACAAGGAGGGAAGAGACAAGGACTTTAAGACTTTTGCCTTCCATCACAGTGAGGAGGTGCCTGGTAGACTCACTGTGGTGGATGTTAAATCTGTGTTTATTGTGTGTTTTGTTATTTTATTCTATGTTATGACTGCAACGCACGAAATTTTGTTCAGACTGAAAGGTTGATACTTGATACTTGATACTTTGTGGTCAATATTCCACATTATTCCTGCCCCATTCTCCAATTCCATGTTTAACAACATTTAACAATCAACAACAGCTTCCTTGATGGGATTTAAATTCTGGTCTCCGGATTAGTTAGTTTAGGTCTGTCAGACTAGCAATTTAATTGAAGAGCCATTACCATACCAATGGCGATGGAGAGATGGAATGTAGAGAGCTGTAATGCTCACTTATATCAAGCTGTAATACTGGTGCTAAATGGGCTGTCCCACTGCGGCGACATAATCCGCGAGTTAACAAGAGTGTCTTCGACCTTCAAGCTCGAGGGCACTCGCCTGGAAAACCTCAAACTGGAAATAAAGTTTAGCGGGCATTTAACCTACCGGTCGGTTTTCTTTGGTCCTGAAAACTCCAATGAGACAATCAAAATGCCCGGTCAGCGAAGGAGATTGCCTACGGCTGCCCTCGACAGCCTATAACTAAATAGCGACCCCACTACACTGAACTACGAGTTAAAAAGAACCATGCCGACCAAATTTTACTTGTGGAAAATTTTTCAACATGCTGAAAAAATTTCCGCGACCTAGCTGAGGCCACAAGTATGCAGGAATTTCCCTCGAGCATGAAGGAGAGTTCCAGTGACCTCATAGGACCTCCTAGGACCACGTGTCGACCATGCTGCGAGTTTGAGTCGAGGGCAAACTCTTCTAAACTCGCAGATTAGGTCGCCGCAGTGGGACAGCCCCTTAAGGGCATGTTAGTTTTCAACTTTCAAGCTCAAACACCTCTGAATGCAATACTTTGTTCCACTCATTATCATTTTTATTCTTCCCAGCAGTCAAGGAAAGGCACTCAAGGGTCTGTTCCTGTCAAGCATTTTGCAGGCTTAATGACCTACAGTCAGCCTCATAACAACAGATCCATTTGCCGTATCATAGAAACATAGAAACATAGAAATTAGGTGCAGGAGTAGGCCATTCGGCCCTTCGAGCCTGCACCGCCATTCAATATGATCATGGCTGATCATCCAACTCAGTATCCCGTACCTGCCTTCTCTCCATAACCTCTGATCCCCTTAGCCACAAGGGACACATCTAACTCCCTCTTAAATATAGCCAATGAACTGGCCTCGACTACCCTCTGTGGCAGAGAGTTCCAGAGATTCACCACTCTCTGTGTGAAAAAAGTTCTTCTCATCTCAGTTTTAAAGGATTTCCCCCTTATCCTTAAGCTGTGACCCCTTGTCCTGGACTTCCCCAACATCGGGAGCAATCTTCCTGCATCTAGCCTGTCCAACCCCTTAAGAATTTTATAAGTTTCTATAAGATCCCCTCTCAATCTCCTAAATTCTAGAGAGTATAAACCATGTCTATCCAGTCTTTCTTCATAAGACAGTCCTGACATCCCAGGAATCAGTCTGGTGAACCTTCTCTGCGCTCCCTCTAGGGCAATAATGTCCTTCCTCAGATTTGGAGACCAAAACTGTACGCAATACTCCAGGTGTGGTCTCACCAAGACCCTGTACAACTGCAGTAGAACCTCCCTGCTCCTATACTCAAATCCTTTTGCTATGAAAGCTAACATACCATTCGCTTTCTTCACTGCCTGCTGCACCTGCATGCCTACTTTCAATGACTGGTGTACAATGACACCCAGGTCTCGCTGCATCTCCCCTTTTCCTAGTCGGCCACCATTTAGATAATAGTCTGCTTTCCTGTTTTTGCCACGAAAAAGGATAACCTCACATTTATCCACATTATACTGCATCTGCCAAACATTTGCCCACTCACCCAGCCTATCCAAGTCACCTTGCAGTCTCCTAGCATCCTCCTCACAGCTAACACTGTCCCCCAGCTTAGTGTCATCTGCAAACTTGGAGATATTGCCTTCAATTCCCTCATCCAGATCATTAATATATATTGTAAATAGCTGGGGTCCCAGCACTGAGCCTTGCGGTACCCCACTAGTCACTGCCTGCCATTGTGAAAAGGACCCGTTTACTCCTACTCTTTGCTTCCTGTTTGCCAGCCAGTTCTCTATCCACATCAATACTGAACCCCCAATGCCGTGTGCTTTAAGTTTGTATACTAATCTCTTATGTGGGACCTTGTCGAAAGCCTTCTGGAAGTCCAGATACACCACATCCACTGGTTCTCCCCTATCCATGCTACTAGTTACATCCTCGAAAAATTCTATAAGATTCGTCAGACATGATTTACCTTTTGTAAATCCATGCTGACTTTGTCCAATGATTTCACCACTTTCCAAATGTGCTGCTATCCCATATTTAATAACTGACTCTAGTAGTTTCCCCACTACCGATGTTAGACTAACTGGTCTGTAATTCCCCGTTTTCTCTCTCCCTCCCATCTTAAAAAGTGGGGTTACGTTTGCTACCCGCCAATCCTCAGGAACTACTCCAGAATCTAAAGAGTTTTGAAAGATTATTACTAATGCATCCACTATTTCTGGAGCTACTTCCTTAAGTACTCTGGGATGCAGCCTATCTGGCCCTGGGGATTTATCGGCCTTTAATCCATTCAATTTACCCAACACCACCTCCCGGCTAACCTGGATTTCACTCAATTCCTCCAACTCCTTTGACCCGCGGTCCCCTGCTATTTCCGGCAGATTATTTATGTCTTCCTTAGTGAAGACGGAACCAAAGTAGTTATTCAATTGGTCCGCCATATCCTTGTTCCCCATGATCAACTCACCTGTTTCTGACTGCAAGGGACCTACATTTTGTTTTAACTAATCTCTTTTCACATATCTATAAAAACCTTTGCAGTCCGTTTTTATGTTCCCTGCCAGTTTTCTTTCATAATCTATTTTTCCTTTCCTAATTAAGCCCTTTGTCCTCCTCTGCTGGTCTCTGAATTTCTCCCAGTCCTCTGGTATGCTGCTTTTTCTGGCTAATTTGTACGCATCATCCTTCGCTTTGATACTATCCCTGATTTCCCTTGTTATCCACGGATGTACTACCTTCCCTGATTTATTCTTTTGCCAAACTGGGATGAACAATTTTTGTAGTTCATCCATGCAGTCTTTAAATGTCTTCCATTGCATATCCACCGTCAACCCTTTTAGAATTAATTGCCAGTCAATCTTGGCCAATTCACGTCTCATACCCTCAAAGTTACCTTTCTTTAAGTTCAGAACCATTGTTTCTGAATTAACAATGTCACTCTCCATCCTAATGAAGAACTCAACCATATTATGGTCACTCTTGCCCAAGGGGGCACGTACAACAAGACTGCTAACTAACCCTTCCTCATTACTCAATACCCAGTCCTAAAATAGCCTGCTCTCTCGTTGGTTCCTCTACATGTTGATTTAGATAACTATCCCGCATACATTCCAAGAAATCCTCTTCCTCAGCACCCCTGCCAATTTGATTCACCCAATCTATATGTAGATTGAAGTCACCCATTATAACTGTTTTGCCTTTGTCGCACGCATTTCTAATTTCCTGTTTGATACCATCTCCAACTTCACTACTACTGTTAGGTGGCCTGTACACAACACCCACCAGCGTTTTCTGCCCCTTAGTGTTTCGCAGCTCTACCCATACCGATTCCACATCCTCCAAACTAATGTCCTTCCTTTCCATTGCGTTAATCTCCTCTCTAACCAGCAACGCTACCCCACCTCCTTTTCCTTTCTCTCTATCCCTCCTGAATATTGAATATCCCTGGATGTTCAGCTCCCAGCCTTGGTCACCCTGGAGCCATGTCTCCGTGATCCCAACTATATCATAATCATTAATGGCTATCTGCACGTTCAACTCATCCACCTTATTACGAATATTCTTTGCATTAAGACACAAAGCCTTCAAGCTTGTTTTAACAACGCTCTTACCCCTTATACAATTATGTTGAAAAGTGGCCCTTTTTGATTTTTGCCTGGTTTTGTCTGCCTGCCACTTTTACTTTTCACCTTGCTACCTATTGCTTCTACCCTCATTTTACACCCCCCTGCTTCTCTGCTCTTGTACCCATCCCCCTGCCACATTAGTTTAAATCCTCCCCGACAGCACTAGCAAGGACTATCCATCACAATGTAAAGGACAATCGATGATGTGTAATAGATAATCCAATCATGTTAATTAAGTAAAAGGTTCTGGATGAGATTGAAATAGGATTTTTTATTGAGTATTTGATACAAACATGAGGTATTCTGACACAATATTTGGCAGCGGCTGAGAATTCTGCAGCATGTGACTCCATACCTGCCAGCATCCTCTTCTAATTACTCTGTGGGTCTGCTACCTAGCTAGTATGCGCTGTGTAAGGTGGGATGAGTGCAAGTGCTAGACTACTGGCAAGTGTGTGGGTTTATGCTGGGGAATCCAGGCATTATGTAGGGATTGTAATGGGGATTGTTGTTAGGTGAGTGATGGGCATGCAGTGAGCAGAACAGTGTGTAAGTCAATAAAGTTTAGTTGTGCTGCTGTTGTTAGCTGGGCTTTACTGATGTGCTCATGGAGCTCAGTTGCAGGTGTGAATTAATTAAATTTCCTGTTGCACTCTGTTAGGGTCCTAGGGAACTACTCCTGGCTTTCATATCTTTGACAATTTCCTTGCAATGCAGCTTCCTCATAGATTTGAAGGGTTTCCAGGGTCCCCTGCGTGTGTATGATATTTCCTAGATCAGTCTGTTCCTCAAGGATATTGAGAGTGGTTTTCTGATGAATGGATGCCTGCTCCCATGTCAGCCTTACCAACGGCTTGTGCTGTGTGTTCCTCAATCGATTCCACTGCAGACAGTACATACCTCCTTTAAGAGATTTTGAGGCCTGACTTTTATCAGAGCAGGCTACATTCAGCTGGTTCAAAATTCCTGAAATTACTTCCCGCTACAGTGCACTAATATGAAACACAAAATGATTGGCCACCACTTAAGCAATCAAATCATTGCACATGAGGCACGTAGATATTTGGCCAGGGACACATTGTTTGATACTCTCAGGAGAGGTGCCAGTCTTCCCAGAGTATTAATAACAATTGCCTGTTTCTCTATAGTACCAAAGAAATCACTTCCAAAATTCTGCATCTCACATCAAAAATCACTCCTTAAACTGCAAACATCATACGTTCTATAATACTCCTTTGGTTTATTCTTCAGTGCTGTGCTCACAATGACATCATTCAGATTTCATCACTATGGAAACAGCTGTTACTATAATTATACTACCATCCTTCGCTGTCCCAGTCACAGTCCCAGTTCCACCTCACCCCTGAGACAACATTGGGAATTTAACAAAACAACGTAATGGAATTTTCAATCATAGAGTCAGTTATGTTAGAATCACTTTCACAGTCTAAAGATTTCATTGATTGCATCACCACACATGGCCATACCCTCAGCTCCATGTTGGACAAAACATCAGTGAAGAAACAATAGAAATGACAGTGGTAGAAGAAAAAGGTAGCTTTCAAGTAATGCATGGATAAAAAGTGAATTTAAGAAATGCGTTGTATGACAGGGAAATACGAGTGTAATAATGGAGTGTGGTTCAGATTTGTAACATAGGCAAAGTGACACAAACTGACTTCATGGAGGAAAAAAATACCATGAAAAAACAAATGTGGAAAGACTAAATGCTCCATAAAAAGCAACTCTAACAATCAGTTTCCAGAAGTAGTTCTCTTCCTATTTTTAATAACTACTGACTGTGGGACTCTTTGGGTCCCTGTCATACAGGAGGCCTGGTCCCCCAACGCTACTCGTTCCCCAACACAATATTCCACCGCTCACCCTTAACCCAGAACTGCACATGCGCGGCTCATTTCCCCTCATCCCCCAGCACTTCTTCCCCCACCTCTTCACCTTCACTCTTCTTTCCCCTCTCCTCCTCCCCTCTCCCAATCTCTCCCTCACCCTTCCCTCCCTCTCCTTTCCCCTACCATCAGTCCCTCCCTCCCTCCCTCCCTACTATCTCTCTATCCCCCACCTCCCCCACTCCACAACTCCCCCTACCCCTCCTCACCTCCCCCAGATCCCCCCCTCCTTCCCTACCCCCTCCTTTCCCTCAATCTCCACACTCTCCCTCCTCACCTCCATAGGATCTCTATGTAAACCACCGCAGCTGTGGCCTACGTTGCCCTGGGTGCCGCTTCTCTTCCAATCCATGCTCTTCCTCCTCGCGGGCCCGGTGCCGTTCCTTGGGGCAGGGGCTGTTGGGGGTGACGGGCCGAGTGGCGCGGAGATACGGAGGCTGCGGCCTACCTTACCCTGGGTGGTGCTCTCTTCTTCCCTGCGTTCTTCCTCCTCGCTGCGGGCCGCGTCCTCCGGCAACTGTGGCTGTGGCCCTGCCCTCCGGCAACTGTGACCATCCCCTCCAGCCACTGTTTGCTGACTGAGTGCTGGGCAATACCGGGTGAGGCGGGTGCCACTGGTGACTGACAGCAGATGCAGCCAATCAGTGTGGCGATGGTGCAGTAAGGGACGTCGTCATCCCGGCCATGGTGGAGATTGACAGGGGAGGAGATCAATCTGCGTGGCAGTGACTGACAGGAGAGGAGACCAATCTGCGCATGCGTGGTTTTAAAGATTTTTAAACCTTAATAACTTTTAAAATATACCATCGATCGGAACAAAACTTGTTGCACTTGCAGCACAGCTGAATGGTGAGTAAGGTGGCGTAGTGCTATCATGTACCGTTTTTGTGCAATTAGAAAAACAATGCAAACCGGAAGATAACAAGATCAGAGTTTTAGTTATATACTAGACCAAGTGCAGACCCGTTGGGTCTGTTCCCCCAACATGCGGTTGTGGGGGGGGGGGGATGTGGCATGCAGCATCACACACACTAACTATCCCTCCCCCCACCCCGCACTCACGCTAATTACCCCCCTTGATATTATATTAATATTATTAATTTGCTCCTTTTACCCCATAACCACCCTATCTACTGACGCATAGCCTCCAACTTGCAGTCACATCTAGAGAGGGGGGGGGGGGGTAGAGAGTGAGGGCAGATAGAGAAGGGGCAGAGACAGAGAGAGAGAGACAGAAACACAGAGAGAGGGGCAAGAGGGAGAGGGGGGTGGAGAGGAGGAGAAGAGGAAGGGTGGGTGAAGGAGGAAAGTTGGGGGAGGAGGGGAGGAGAGAGGGTGATAGTGAGGGGGAGAGAGAGGGGGTGCTGAGAGGGTGGGGAGCAGGGAGGGGGAGGGAGGAGGGAGGGTGGAGGGAAGAGGGTAGGGGGTGTGGAGGGGAGGGGGTTTAGGGGAGGGAGGGAGCGTACTATCCCGCATACATTCCAAGAAATCCTCTTCCTCAGCACCCCTGCCAATTTGATTCACCCAATCTATATGTAGATTGAAGTCACCCATTATAACGGTTTTGCCTTTGTCGCACGCATTTCTAATTTCCTGTTTGATACCATCTCCAACTTCACTACTACTGTTAGGTGGCCTGTACACAACACCCACCAGCGTTTTCTGCCCCTTCGCAGCTCTACCCATACCGATTCCACATCCTCCAAACTAATGTCCTTCCTTTCCATTGCGTTAATCTCCTCTCTAATCAGCAACGCTACACCACCTCCTTTTCCTTTCTCTCTATCCCTCCTGAATATTGAATATCCCTGGATGTTCAGCTCCCAGCCTTGGTCACCCTGGAGCCATGTCTCCGTGATCCCAACTATATCATAGTCATTAATAGCTATCTGCACATTCAACTCATCCACCTTATTACGAATGCTCCTTGTATTGAGACTCAAAGCCTTCAGGCTTATTTTTACAACACTCTTACCCCTTATACAATTATACAGTTCTGCTGGGACCCAAGAACAATCCAATTGGTTCAATTCCCACCCGCTCCCCCCACCCCCCTTGCTTCTCTGTGGCCCTACAATGTATTCTTTCTTACATATGCCCCTTTGATTTTTTTTTCGTCATTAACATACACTAAAGGGTAATTCGCAGTTGCCAATTAACATATCAGCATGCCCTTTAGGATGTGGAAAGAAAACAGAAAAACCATATGGTCACAGAGAGAATGTGTAAACTCACGCTGTGCCATATTTTCAGTCTAGTTCCATATATAGAGTTTCTGAGATATCTGTGAACATGGTAATAGTGAAGTTGCTCAACCAGTAGATAGAGGGATCGCAAATTAAAATTATTTTGCCAAATTAATGTAGCTAACAATCCCACTATGCTTCACTTGAACATTATTAAAACAATATTTGACAGCAGCTCATTTTAATATTATAATAAAGTAGATTCCCAAAATGCTTTTGGTTAAAAAAAAAAGGACATTTTTCAGATTCAGATTCAGATTCAATTTTTGGAACATACTACAGGACAAACGTGGATAGGAAGCAGTTTTTGGATGTTTACAGTATTGAAAATCAAAAACTGCATTGTCAATGGTGAAGTGGATTCATTTGGGATGGCCATAGTTTCCGAAGCATTTGAACAGATGTCGTATAGGGTTTCAGCACTGGAAGATGAAAAGGAACCATTGTGAATCACCTCTTCAGAATGAGCAAATTGGTCCACATTTTGTTGAAATAATAAGACTATCAACAATATATATATATTGCATGATAGAACTGACAGTGATTTCTAGCGTTCATATATGGAGGTTAAATGCAGCAATCTAAATAGCTAGAGATTTCCTTCCAGAGGGTTCACTCTTGCAGTTTCATTAATTGATTTAGATGAGATTAGATCAGGTTAGTTTATTGTCATATACACCAAGATGCCATAACATTTATTGTTCACATGAAGCTCTGAATAAACAGTATACATAGAGTTATGAGGAGATTGTTTTGGACTGGAGGCCTGTGAATAGTGTAAGAAGGAACTACAGATGCTGGTTTAAACCGAAGATAGACAAAGAAAGAAAGAAGGAATGGGTGACGTTTCGGGTCGATGCTGCCTGTCCCGTTGAGTTACTCCAGCTTTTTGTGCGTGTGACTAGTGTTGTGCCTCGGGGATCGGTGTTGGGTCTATTGCTGTTTGTCATCTATATAAATGATTTAAATGAAATTGCATATGGTGTGAATAGTATGTTTGAAGATAACACTAATAGGTGGAATTATAGACCTATAAAATGGTCATCAAGAATTACATGGGGATCTTGATCAGCTGGGCAAGTAGGCCAAGGAATGGTTAATGGAGGTAGCAAATGTATATAGATAAATTTGGTGTTCCATTTTAGGAAGTCAAACCAGGGCACTGCCTTCACAGTGTATGGTAAGAACCTGGAGAGTGGTGTAGAGCAGATGGATCTCAAATGCAAGTACATAGATCCAAAGTGGCATTACCCGTAGATAGGGTGGTGAAGAAGGCTTTTGACATGCTGGCCCTCATCAGTCCTAAAGTTAGGATGTTATGTTACAATTATATAAGATGATGTTGAGGCCACACTTGGGGTATTGTGTTCAGTTTTGGTCACCCTGCTGTAGGAAAGTTACTATTAATCTGGAAAGAATGCAGAGAATATTTAAAAGGATGTTGCTAGGACTAGAGGGCCTGAGCTATATAGAGTGAGAATACAGGCCAGGAAGTTGTTCCTTGGAGCACAGAAGGTTGAGGGGTGAGCTTATAATGGTGTACGGAATCATGAGGGTCAGAAATTGGGTGAATGCACAGAGACATTTTTCCTCCAGGTTTGGGGAATTGAGATCTAGAGAGCATAGGTTTAAGATGAGAGGAGAAAGAATTAATTGGAACCAAAGGTGTACCATGTTCATACACAGGTTGGTAAGTATATGGACTCAGTTGCCAAAGGAGGTCGATGAGGTAAGCACAATAATTTGGAGTTAACTGAGCAGATACATGGATTGGAAATGTTTAGATTGATATGGGCCTAATGTAGGCAAACGGGACTAGCATTTTGGTCACATTATCAGAAATGCTGCCACGTACTCTTCACATAACTCTCGTTCAGTTATTCCGGTGTTGGACTTTAATCTTGGTCAGTATGGAGCTGTTGGACTGAAGGGCCTGTTCTCTGCTGGATGATTCTTTTGCTTTAAAAGATGAGTAACAGCGCACATCTGTGCAAGTGTTCCGGACAATCTAGAACCCCTGCAATTTGCATATAGGAAAAATAGGTCTGCACAGAATGTTGCCTTCCTTGCACTTCAGCCCTCGATCAACTTGACGATATGAACACCTATGCCAGAATGCTATTCAATGACTGCAGCTCAGACTTCAACACCATAATTATGACTAAGCTCTTGCCTACACTTCTGGCCCCCCTCTGCAACTGGCTTCTGAACCTCTTGACTGTCAGACCTCAATTAGAATTGGCTATAACATTTCCTCTGCCCAAACTCTCAACGCTGGTAAGTTCAAGTTCAAGTTTAAGTTTATTGTCATGTGTCCCTGATAGGACAATGAAATTCTTGCTTTGCTTCAGCACACAGAACATAATAGGCATTGACTACAAAACACATGAAAAAAAAATGATGAAGTGCAAATAACAAATAATGGGTTATTAATGTTCAGAGATTTGGCCGAGCCAGGTTTAATAGCCTGATGGCTGTGGGGAAGTAGCTATTCCTGAACCTGGTCGTTGCAGTCTTCAGGCTCCTGTACCTTCTACCTGAAGGTAGCAGGGAGATGAGTGTGTGGCCAGGATGGTGTGGGTCTTTGATGATACTGCCAGCCTTTTTGAGGCAGCGACTTCGATAAATCCCCTCGATGGAAGGAAGGTCAGAGCCGATGATGGACTGGGCAGTGTTTACTACTTTTTGTAGTCTCTTCCTCTCCAGGGCGCTCAAGTTGCCGAACCAAGCCACGATGCAACCGGTCAGCATGCTCTCTACTGTGCACCTGTAGAAGTTAGAGTCCTCTTTGACAAACCGACTCTCCGTAATCTTCTCAGGAAGTAGAGGCGCTGATGTGCTTTCTTGATAATTGCATCAGTGTTCTCGAACCAGGAAAGATCTTCAGAGATGTGCACGCCCAGGAATTTGAAGCTCTTGACCCTTTCAACCATTGACCCGTTGATATAAACGGGACTGTGGGTCCCCATCCTACTCCTGCCAAAGTCCACAATCAGTTCCTTGGTTTTGCTGGTGTTGAGGGCCAGGTTATTGTGCTGGCACCATATGGACAGTTGCTCAATCTCTCTTCTATACTCGGACTCATCCCCAACAGTGATACGTCCCACAACAGTGGTGTCGTCAGCGAACTTGATGATGGAGTTCGCACTATGACCGGCTACGCAGTCGTGAGTATAGAGTGAGTACAGCAGGGGGCTGAGCACGCAGCCTTGAGGTGCTCCCGTGCTGATTGTTATCGAGTCTGACACATTTCCACCAATACGAACAGACTGTGGTCTGTGGATGAGGAAGTCGAGGATCCAATTGCAGAGGGATGCGCAGAGACCCAGTTCTGCGAGTTTGGTAACCAGCTTGGAGGGGATGATAGTATTAAATGCCGAGCTGTAATCAATGAATAACAGCCTGACATATGAGTTTTTGTTGTCCAAGTGGTCCAGACAACAAAAACTCATATGTCAGGCTGTTATTCATTGATTACAGCTCGGCATTTAATACTATCATCCCCTCCAAGCTGGTTACCAAACTCGCAGAACTGGGTCTCTGCGCATCCCTCTGCAATTGGTCACATAGAAAACCCTCATGATGGTGTGATCATTCTCTTGCTGTACTCTCTCTGCACCCATGACTGTGTGGCCAAGTACAACACCACCTCAATCTTTAACTTTGTTAGTGATACCATTGCTGTTGGCTGCATTAACAGCAACAATGATACGAAGTATAGGGAATATTCAGCTTCTGAAGTTCTACAAATGCGCTATAAAAAGTATTCTGATCGTATGCATCACAGCCTGTTATGGCAACTGCTCTACTCTTGACTGCCTGAAACTACAGTTAATGGTGAACACAACCCAGTCTATCACTGAATTGTCACTTCTCTCCCCTCTGCTAACCTCTTTCACATTCCATTCCCAGAAGTGCTGCCACGTACTCTTCACTCTTAACACAATCTAATTTGGTATTCTGTTTTTGTACTTAAATATTCTTTTGCACTGCTTTGATATTGCACTACAATCTGTGTTGTATTTATTATTACTGTATGTACACTGTTTACTGAGCTTCATGTGAACAAGGAATATTTTGGCTTCTTGGTGTACACAACAATAAACTAACCTAATATGAGTTTATCTAAATCAATTAATGAAACTACAAGAGTGAACCCCCTCTGGAAGGGAATCTCTGGCTATCTAGATTGCTGCATTTAACCTGCATGTGTGAGCTCTAGAAATCACTGTCAGATAATATAATGTAATATATCGATTGTTGATAGTCTTATTATTTCAACAAAATGTGGGCCAATTTGTTCATTATGAAGAGATGATTCACAATGGTTCCTTTTCTGATATAATTATACATAATTTGCTATGTTTTCTGTTCCTTAAATTATCAGGGTATTTGTGAATTTAGAAATAGAAATAACATTTGGTTTAACAGTATTAAAATGGACCCATTTATTAATATAAAGGTTGACCCTAAACAGTGGCAGTGAATTCATCTCTACTCTCTCTGTAAACTGAGGACCACTGCACTAACATCAGCATCCTTGTGGAGGCCAACATCTTCAGCATTAAGGTCCAAATTATCCAGCATTAATTGAGGTAGATCAGGTTGCTGTGTGTTTGCTGAGTTCACATCAGCCAAAACAATTACTGCAAATTGCCAAAGGAGAAATTGAGAGGCTGACTGAAATCCATTTAAATATGCTACCAGAAAAGAACACCAAGAGATGAGTGAAAATCATACATCATGAGGCAGTAGCCCAAAAGAAGGCTACCTGGCAAAACCCTGTCATAGGTGGAGCGACCATCTTTCACAATAGTCATTGCATCTTGGTGGCAGGTAAATGGCAGCAAAGAGAGGACAGACAACTATCCCATTAACCATTGTACCTTACCTTCTCTAATTGTATTATTTGCCATGGTGCCTGCAGCACTAGAATTGGTGCCCTCGGTAACAGCGGAATCCATTAAAATAAATATTTGGAAGAGATCATCCTTGAACCTGAGAGATTGTTGTCACTGTCTTCAAATGTGTAATAATTGAGGATGGTGTAAGCTCCTTGCGCACACTAATGAGTGTTATAAACACAGAAAATTCAATTTTTATCAGTCTTACTATGAAGCTGATAGAAGACATCACCGATCAACTTGTAATTATGGCTCCCATCAGTCAGCAATAGAGCATGGTCCATTTTTATTAGTAATGGTACTAGGTTTTAACACTCTGTTCTTTGGGAGAACAATGAGACAGGATAATGAATGTTTATGACATGTTAGGTGTTACCAGCATTATTCTGCTTCGATATTGCTTTTACACATGCTATTAGGGCCACTTATTTGATTGTGAGACCATGACCTCTTTCAGGTCATGAACTATCTTATTTCTTATTCTTGATATCATCTTACAGGGTGTGCATTTAATCACAACAATTACAAAATTTATGAAGGAGCTCATTTCTCAGAAAAGTATAATGAATAATGGCAACAGTGCTATGAAAAAACGACTGGGAAATTTGTAATTCCTCCTTTACAAATAGCAGCACGTGCAGGTTTACTGTATTGGTAAACAAGATACAGTTGTTGCTTCGTATATTATCAACGTTAAAGAGATGAATGGTTGTAAATTATAATTAAAGCTCATTCAATTGTTTTACACCAATTTCTACCATTAATTCACGGATATTACATGGACTGAAGGTGTGATTAAAATCCCATTTTTTGCCACTTTTTCATACCCATCTCAAACTCTTAATTTTCTTTAAGCATATTTCGGTCTGATTTCACCATATTGTCATGAGGTCATTACCTGTTAAGATGCAAGAGAATAAAAAGTTTAAGCATTGCCTATTTCCTTTCGGCTGCTATTCAATCTGCTTTGCTATTTCCTTAGAATTTTGAGGCCTAAATTAGGTACATTTACAAATATTCAAGTTTAATTATTAATTCAACGAGTCGATCTAAATGCTTTTGCAAATTATAATTAATAAAACCTACTGATACATTTATCTTTTCTTAAATTGTAAATAAGTTTGTGGTAGAATAAAATAATTGTGCCTTCTGTTCCCAAACATATTGTGTACCTCCTTCCAGATTTAACACTGTAAATATTTCCCACCATGCACCACAAATAAAATTAAATCTGCCACTGCATTATCTTTCCCACATATCCTCCCAAGAGGTGACTTGTGTAACCAGGAATATGCACACACCAGTCTTGGAACCTCTAGTGTATGCTCTTATTTCAAACAATAATTGCAACGGTTTTAATAAATCACACCAATCACATCTTCTAAATCTATTATTCTTGTACTCTTTTGGCCAAAACACAGTGTTTGATAAATAATCAATTGCAAACCTTAGACTGCTAACGTTAGACTCCCAAGCAATATGTTTTTTCAGTACATAAAATACAATAAGAAGGAATGGTTAATGGATAACAGAAGGATGCAAGTTCAGTGAGTTGTGACTCAGTTAACTACTGATTTAAAGCAGTGGTGCAGTATATGTTTGCAGAATCTTTGCCACCGAAACACATAAATGTGAGCCCCATGAGCTATATAAATAATTGCAGTTGGTAATTATCTTAACTTTGGCATTTTAAGTCCCTTGCCTATTTCCTAGAGTTTAACAATGTTTCAATCCAAAATTATTTCCCTCAATTTGTCTGGAGTATTGGGAGTATTCAATTATTCCTTCAATTTACTTATAGTTTTGATGCTAAAAGTAAAATATATAAGATAACACCAGAAAGACTTATTCAATAACAATATTTCTAATGATCCCTGTTTGGACCTCAATAGCTTTTCCAATGGTGCTTTGAAAAATTCCACCTGAACACTGGTAATTTAAAAAAAAAATGCATTGACTGAACTGCATGGTAGGGGAATAATTTAAAGCACCCACCAAACGGTATTTTTAATTGTGAATGTGTATAATAAACCAAAATTGCACAAATTACATTTATGTAAACTATTTTATCTTACTTTGATTTTTAAGATAGGCCAGTTAAATCTCCCTCCTTGTGTGGCGCCAACCCTGTACTGCGTGCTTCATGTAAATGAGGATGTTTTGTTTTCTTTTGTATGCTTGAACTGAGGCAGTATTCACTGTGAGAGATGAAGTCCATTCCATTCAACCATAACCAACTGTGAAGTTGCTCCTTAGATTGTTTAATTTCCGGAGCTTTATCTTATTATCGTGCCCCCTGCTTTTCCACCATATACTACATTCACCCTACTGATTCTCCTCATGATTTTAAAACGTCATGGTCAAGTTCATCCTTAGTTTCTTTGTTTGAGTGTGCTTCTCTTCATAGCTCAATGACTAAGACCTAGACCCAGCTTTATTCTTTCATTCTATTAGACTGTCTGTCTCTTTAGTTCGATGAATACAACTGGGCACAATGCTTCACATGTGGTCATGAGAGCTGTGAGTGCTAATAGACGTAAAAGGGACTGATTTTCTAACTCCTGTCCCGGTCTATAGAATTGCCTGGGTACAGCAAAAAACAGGGAAATCAAGCAGGGAGGAATACTTGCCTATAAGAAAGCCTGATTCAGTTTTTTGTCCATTGATTTACATGGACAGGAAATAAAATGGTCTTCATCCATGGCATGTGCTTCTCCTTGTCTGATTTTCCTCTTTTTTCAAACAATGGAGCAGCAATCGCTGCTGCTTACTTTCCAAGATGCTATTACCTTGATTGTATTACTCATTAAACTGACATGTTTATGTTTATTTCTGTAGCATCTCGTGTTATACTTCAGTTTCCTGCTTAATTACAATAACTTTATTTTTGGGGCCATCAGGCATTTTCACATGCATTCCTTTGCACTATTTATCATTACACTACAATATTATATTTATTAAGTGACCAGATTCTCATTCAATAGCTCACATTGTAATTGTTTATTGTCTTTGATGTGTTTGCTTCAGAACTTAGCAAGTCAATTTTTGCCTTAGAGATTCTGGTTACAATGAAATCTCAAACAAATGTGCTGATTAGTGGATAGATATTCCTACAAGTGTGAGACCAAATGCAATTGGCCAATGGAAGGTTATGAACATTTTGTTTGAGGTTTTTGTTAATTTATACATAAATTGTGCAGCAGTTTCAGTTGAAAAGACAGGGCCATTGTGCTACATGGGCTCTTATGCTGAGCTGTCCAATTACTCTCCCACCCTATTTTTAGTTTTTTGTAGTGATAGTGTGATACAGTATGGAAACAGGACCTTCGGCCACCAAGTCTATGTGGACCTCGATCATCCATCCCTTGTAGTTCTATCCTACACACCAGAGGTAATTTAAAAAGAAGTGAATTAAACTACAAACCTGCATGTCCTTTGAATGTGGGAGAAAACTGGAGCACCCAGAGAAAACCCATGCGGTCACACGGAGAACGAACAAACTCTGTACAGATAGAACCCGTTGTCAAGATCAAACCCAGGTCTCTGGCGCTGTTCGGTAGCAAATCTACCACAACGCCACAATACCGCCCTATTTTTTTTTTCCCATATCATAATACATATTTTCTGTTGTATCCAATTCTATTTTGTATGTTACTGTGGAATCTGTTTCCATCACTCTTTCAGGCAGCATATCGTATCACAACAACTTCCTGTCTTAAAACAAATTTTCGTACCGTGTCCAGTTGCTCTTCTCAAATATGTGCTCATGATTACTGACCCTTTAATTTTAGTTTAGTTCAGAGCTACAGCATGGAACCAGGATCTTCAGCCCACCAAGTCCAAGCCGACCATTTCCTGACTCTCTTCCTTCTCCCTGTATATAATCCTCTCTTTTATCAATTTCTCCTTCCCTGAAGAAGGGTCCAAACCTGAAACATCACCTACCCATGTTCTCTAGAGATGCTGCTTGACCCTTGTGTTTAGTTAAATTTAGAGATTAGAGATACAGAGATACCAGCCCTTCAGCACAGAGTCCACGCCAACCATCGATCACCATTCACGCTAGTTCTACGTTATCCCACCTTCTCATCCACTCCCTACACACTAAGGGAGGAAAGTATCCACACCAAGTGTGTTAAATGTCCTGTGCAGAATTGAACACATTGTGGGAGGAATTCGTTGCCGGTCACCAGCACTAGATGGTTTGTAAGTTTTTACCGCTGTTTGTGTTCAAATTCATGGCAATCACTGAAACAGGATGTGTTGAGGTGAATGCAATTACCACTACTGATACTCTTGCATGTGTTTAGCGATGAAACTAAATGAAATAAAATTGCCTTCAATATTCTGTAAAGATTTGGACAACTTTCTTGTTTGTGCACCCTTTTCTTCGATTAATAAATCAAGCTTTTCCCTTGTGAAGATGGATGCAAAATAATCAATATTCAACTGCATCTACCCACCTCCAAAAATAATGTTTTAGATATTTAATTGAACACATTGTTACCTTATCTGTACTACATATGTTTTAATGCTAGATTTCTTTTAAAATAAATGGCCTAATCGTTAGTTGTTCTAAGATTTGGTTTCTCATTTATGTAAGTGGTTTATTTACTTTTATGTTCATTTATTTTGCCCTACTTATTCCAATTTTGGATTCATTCCCTGCTTTGAAACATAGTTAAATATAAACATACAGGGCATGTTATTGCCAAGCAATCTCTTTGGCACTCAGACCTATTAAAAACATGAAGGCTTATTCCTTCAGATAATGATTTTTTTCTGAGATATTAACTTTTTACATTAAAAGGATTTATTTGTTTTCTGTGGGGGGTTTTCCCTCACTTCAGCTGATCTGTTCCCCATGTCTGTCTTTAACTTTCTACACCTGAATTGGCATTGCACTCAATCTCTTACATTTGCCCCTCCCTGCTCTTCACACTTTATGTCACAATCCTTAAACCTGATTGGATGTTTACTCAGATCCTGAGCATCCATAATCCTTTTGCTCTGCTATTAGTGTTGAGTTTGAGTTTTCAGCAATTTAGTGGACCAAAATTGTTTAAGATGAAGGGTGCAAGGTAAAGTCTAGCTAATGGCAGACACCCTTAAATTCCTTGCAGCTGCAAATCGTGCCCCAACTTTCCTTTGTCCCTATCAAATTTTATGAACCAGTGTATTTGAATAGGTGTGTTATTAATGAAGTCAAGAAGTGGGGGAGGGGGAAGAAAGACTACCACAATAAAACATATTTCCAAATGTTTATCCATACACACTAATATTTGGTGGAATTAAACTGGTTAATTTGGTGAAATTAACATAAATGAAATAGTAAGATTAAACGAGAACTTACCAGTTTGAAGTTTGATCTTTATTTTATGAGGAGGAACGTTGAGGGAATACGTGAAGAACCCCGCCTACGGCGCATGCGTGTCATTCTTCAAAGCAGCGGTGTGAGGTCACAGATAGAAAATAATGACCTAAGATAGTAAGATTATTAAAGAGATACCAGTTTAAGATATGACCATATAAGGGTGGGAGCGGAGGGCACGTATTCCCTCAACGTTCCTCCTCATAAAATAAAGATCAAACTTCAAACTGGTAAGTTCTCGTTTAATCTTACTATTTTACTTCGGAGTCACGTGAGTGACTTCGTGAAGACTTCAAAGCTCTGTGACCTCATGCCGTGGAACGAGTCCAATCTTCACAACTGCCTTGGTAGTTTGGGAGAAATTGTTACTGGTATTTTAAAAAAAACACAATGATACCAACATTCTTAAGCAAAAATTGTAAATAATATTTATTAAATCAATTTATAAACCTTATAAGCTTCAGGTGTAAATTAAATAGAACTCAAAATTTTGCCCGAAAACGTTTCTTCTTTTCTAACTGGTTTGTTGTAATATGTGCGAAACGTTTTCTCTGATGACCATCCTGCAGTTCTGAGGATATTGTCCATCGGTACCTCCAGGCGATTAGCTGCTGATGTAGATGCAGCCCTGGTGGAGTGAGATTTGAATACATTAGTGTCCACTCCTGCCTGAACTAAGCAATATCTCAGCCACCGTGAAATGGTCTGAGTCGAGACTTTATGGTATGGCTTCTTATGGCTAATTAAAAGAGCCTTTTCATTGCCTCTGATAGCCTTCGTTCTGTCCATATATAACATGATGTGTTTTACTACACAGAGACGTTCATCCTGTGGATAGGCTATGAACTCTATCACCTGACCCGCTGATCCTGGTCTATTTTGCTTAATAAGGCCCTGGATCACGAAAATCAGCCTTCCTGTCGCCTCCGTCAAGTTATCCAATCTTAACTTCTGTAATGACTGGACCCTTTGCGCTGTGACCAGCGCCATAAGCATAACCATTTTCATAGTTAGATAGTTTAGCGGTAATGCCGTAGCCGGTGACCAATTCCGTAACATTTTTAGGACTACGCTCACATCCCAGATTTGGCTATATCTAGCCGTTGGTGGGTTAGTGTTAAAGATGCCTCGTAGCAGTTTTATTACTAGAGGATGTGAGCCGACACCCTGTCTTTCTGTGCCTTCCCATAAATAACTGGACAAGGCACTCCTAGCACTATTGACCGTGCTGTAACTGAGTCCTTCAAAGTGCAGGCTTGTGAGGAATTCTAGGACAGCTGGAATATCCACCTTTCTGTGGTCTAGATTGTTGTCCAGGCAGTATTTAGTCCATTTCTTGACATGACATAAATATTGTTTTTGAGTGGAAAGTCTCTGTGCTGCTGTGATCATGTCCACAGTTCTATCAGATAAACCCATATGCCGAAATGGTTCCTTCAGAGTCTACAAACCAATAAATTTAGATAATTATGGCAAGGATGGCTGTCCCCAGTCACCGGATGCACCAGCAACTGAGGACTATGTTTTAAAGTAATATATGGTGTAAGCACCAAATCCTGCAGCACCGAGAACCATGGTTGGGTAGGCCAATCAGGTACTATGAGAATCCCAGATGCCGAGTCTAGCTGAATTTTCCGTAGTACCCGATTGATGAGGCAGAAAGGAGGAAATGCATAAATGAACCATTTCCCCCAGTGCAAAGAGAATGCATCTGTAGCTTCTGCCTCAGGATCTGGTTCCCATGATATATACCTAGGTAACTGATGATTTAACCTGGATGCAAAAAGATCAATATCCGGCCTTCCGTACTTTGCTGTGATATCAGCAAATATCTTTCTGTCTAACATCCATTCCGTATTTTCATTAAATTTTCGTGACCTGGCGTCTGCCACTGAATTAAGTATCCCTGGTAGATACGTAGCCGATAACCAAATATTCCTTTGGATACACCATTCCCAAATATGGTGTGCCAATTCATCACAGGATATTGATATATTTCCACCCATATGATTTATATATGCCACCACCGTGGTATTGTCTATCTGCAATCTAACATGTTGGTTAATCATTCCCGAGCAATAAGATTTTAAACCATAAAAAGCACTCAACATTTCTAAGTAATTTATACCCTTTGTGGTAAGTAGGTTAGTTTCCTGTATATTCCATCTCCCTCCAGAGCTCGAGATGGTATCCGTTGCTCCCCAACCCAGTGCACTGGCATCTGTTTGTAATACCACAGATGGGTTTGGAATAACTATTGGGTTGGAGCTATATATAACATTTTGTTCCCACCATTGTAGTTCTTTTATAGCTCTAATTGTTAGCTCCATAGGCCTATCAAAATGGCCTCTATTAATTTTTAGTGCTCTAATTTTTTCTCTCTGTAAATTTTGGTAATGCAATCGTCCAAATTGAATGGCAGGAAACGTGGCTATAATTTTCCCAATAATCCTGGCTACCCGTCTAATGGATGGTTTAACGGTATTAATAAGCTCTGTGCAATCCTTTTGGAACTCAGTGGCTTTCCCTATAGGTAAAGTCACTAACATATCAAGTGTGTTAATAGTGAACCCCAAGTAATCAATATTAGTTGCAGGTGTTAATCTTGACTTAATTGGATGGATAATGAATCCCAGCTGTTCCATCAATTTTCTTGTGGCAACCACTGCTCTACTAGCCAATTCATAAGTTTTCCCCACAATCAAGATATCATCCAAATATGCCATCACTCCATTTTAAAATGAGCATATTGTACAAACTTATTAAGTGTTGATAAATCAATAATTATCCGGCAACCCCCATCTTTCTTATGTCTAATGAATATATTTGAGACAAATTCCTGTTGTTCATGTTTGGTTTTTTCCATTACTCCTTTCGTGAACAACCTTTGTATTTCAATTTTTGCTTTAGCTCTGTCTAATTTGGTAAGCATATAAGTTCTGTCCGGTGTATGTTGTACTGGAGGTTCTTGTATGTGTATAAACTTTATAAGATATCCCTTAATACTGCTAAGGATATACCTATCCACAGTTAACTTACACCATGCTTCCAAATGAAATTGCAACCTCCCTCCAAGTTCTGTGCTCCTTATTAATTTTTGAGGCACAGACCCACCTACCTCCATGGTTATCGGTGGTGTTACTTTCTTGGTCTTAACCGAGGTTGCGGAGGGCCTTGAGGTTGAAAGTGGGGTAAATGTTGAAGTGGAGGCTTCCGCATTTTCCATTGTGGGCGTCCCGGGCCAACCCCTAAAAAAGGACGCTGTTGCTGGTTTCCTCTGGCCTCTCTCCAATTTTTCGTACTATACATACTAGTACTTGCTTTTTTAGTCGTCCCATAAGGATGATACCGTTTTCCGACATATCCTTTGGTCGCTTTTATTAGGCCCAACGTTTTGGCCTCTTCCTCCAAATCTTTGACCTGTTTTGATAGGTCACCCCCAAACAACAAATTTTGAGGTTTTATGGCTTTCTGTTTGCACAGGATTGCAAATTTTGGGTCTAACGTTGGCTGAATAGCCCCTTTCCTGATGTTGTTCAGTTCAAATTGAACATTGCAAAACAGTGCTAAAGCGTCTTTCATGTCATTGGACATATCCACATTTTCCAGCCTACGGGCCAAAGCTGTTATACCCGCCGAGAGTCCTTTACTAGCATTCTGTATTTTTATATCCAGACTCCGAATATCCTGCCCCACGTGTCTCCAAATGCTTCGGTTCACCTTGGGTACATTCAGAGCCGCACAATTTCGCGGAGGTAAATGTCTTGCCCATACCTCAGCTAAGGTATCAGTTTTGAGGTGATGGGTCGTCATATAATCAATGCTGGCCGCCATCCTGGCCTCTAGGTCTTTTCCAGTTTCTTCTTGCTGGAAATATGTGTGCACCATGTCCAGCAACTGTGTTCCCTCATCCTCCATATGGGAACGTGGCTCTGACTCTTGTTCAGAGTCCGAGTCAGGCAGCCCTTGAACACCCTCTTCAGATGAGGATGATATGTCCAGCAGCCTTTTCTGGCCATGCTCTGAGGGACTTACACCTGTATGTGTGCGGCTTTTATCCATTTTCTGGAGCCTGACACTATGGAGATGTTCCTCCCACAACCGCTCCAGCCGACTTTCGTGCTCTCCCGCACTAGTCGCTCGCGGGTGTTTCTTTTTAGCCCACCGCTCCTGCCGACTTTCGTGCCCTCGGGCACTAGTCGCACGCGGTTTAAATCGCAACTCGTCGCCATGCCTACCGGCTCTGGTTGCTCCCGGCCGCTGCAAACGCCGTTTTTCGCCGTCCCGGTACTCCTCCAAACAGATAGATGACGGCCCCACATGCTGCAGCCACTCGTACTGTTTTCCGAGCTCTGCAGATGCGATCGCTGCCGGCTGCTCTATGCCCTGCAGCTGGTCATCATCACTGCTATACAAGTAAGTATTTACCGGCGATTTTTCGGGCTCACTTTCCCAGCGGTTCGTTTTGCGTTTCGCCTTCCCGCCCGGTCTAGAATTAGTTTTTTCCCGGCGCGGGGTTTGAATCTGGCACAGCTGGCTCAACGCAAACTGCCTGTGCCGTCGGCTGCTGCTGCGGGTCCCCGGCACCTTTACCGCCGACATCCTGCAGCTTCTTCACAGCCTTTCTGCGTCCTCTATCCATTCCTAAAAAACGGTGAAAATGCAGAATCACTTACCTGCCGTCGACCGGCTTTCTAACTCTCCCGTTCAAGGGGACGTTCTCCCCAGGTCCGACACGTTCAATGCGTGTATGCGATATGACACGCATGCGCCGTAGGCGGGGTTCTTCACGAAGTCACTCACGTGACTCCGAAGTAAAATTAAACATCCTTATAACATTTATCATATTCTCCAATTGAGTGTCTTAATAAATTGGATTTGAAGTTCAGATGAAGCCTATCCTAGATTGGTACTGGTAGAGTGGTTTGTTGTTCACTATATTTGGTATTCTATTCCTATGTCGTTGCAGAAAAAATACAAATTAGTAATTGTTATTTGGGTTTCTGGGTCTTTTTCAGCAGTGAGCTCAATAATGGAAGATGATTTCCTGGTGTTTAGGGTAAATTATATATTTCCTTTGACAATCAAATTTAATTTCATCCACTTAAAATTATAGATGGATGTTACATCTTGATAAAAAAATAATGCTTATTAGTCCTGTAAATTATGATTATGCTATTTTGGTCTTGGTTTTAATGTTTTACATTCCTGCTGCAGTTCTAAATTATACATGTCATAGCATATATCCCTTTTGTTTTTTTTCTCCTCGGGTAACACCTTCACCTCAAACACAAGTTTTGGTTTTAGCAAATGGCATTGTAATTAATTTGAAATTATGGTTTATGAGCAATGTATGCCAGAAATTGTCAGCAATGCTGATGGGAAATACAGCTGTTCACAAATAATTTGAACCAACGCATTTAAAAAAAGTATAGATCATAAGTGATAGGAGCAGAATTAGGCCATTCGGTCCATCTATCATGGCTGATCTATCGCTCCCTCCTAACCATATTCTCCTGCCTTTTCCCATAACCTCTGACAAACCATAGAGTTTGTAGATTATCAGGCATTGCCCATCATGCATGATGTTTTCTTGGAATTGTACTGCAATTATAATCATACTCAAAACCTTTTTATTGTGACCTAATTACAGATGTCTTTAGTTGACATAAAACAATGGCTTTGTAGAGTGATTTCCAACATATATGGTATTTTCCACAGTTTTTTTTATCATTTTAATATTATTAAGTTTTAGTTTGTTTATTTAAAAAGCTCATTAAAAATAGAAAGATTTGTGGATAACACTTAAAGACTTAATTAGAATAACTAATAGCTAATTACCCTGAAATAAACCTCTGCTTTCCATGAATATGAAAACAATTTATCAGATCAAAATGTAATAAAATTACAATCCTTAAAAATGTTGATTAATATGTTTTTATATGATTAAGTAGTAGCAGAATTCTAATAAAATGCAGAAAGTATGAAATGATTATAGAACAGAGCAATGGTTACTTTATTTACTGAAACACTTTAGAAGACTGTAAGACCATTGAGGATTTTTTATTCACAAGTGGGGAAACTCGAGTACCCAACTCTGTTGTTTCTGAATTTATGAGTAATATTCCAGTTAGGCTGCAGTTCAACCCTTCATCTGTAGCGCGGTATTGACATTCCAGTTGTTGTCTTGAGTCGGCAGCTTCTAATCAAGTACTAGGGAGAGCTATAACTAACATATCAATACCAATCCTCCCATGGAATAATGTGATAGGAAGGTACTATAATTGAGCTGATACCAGCAGGCAGTAAATTACAGGACTACACATCTGTTAAGACCTTCAGCAAACTTATGCCTATATTTCTTTGACAGACATCAAAAACCTCTCATGCTGCTGGATGCAGTACTTTTTATTTGACTGGTTAGGGATCTGATATTGGTCCTCAAAGGAAACTGAGTGGATATCCTTAGATATTGGTTCACTTTAGTTTGGTAAATTATGTCTTCTGGACTAGCAAATCCTATTGTATTCAGAAAGCATTGTTAAGGTAGATTTAGTGTTGGAACTGTGTAACATGCACTTTAAAGAAAGACTATTGTTTCCTTTGTTATAAATTAAATGTTGCAAACTGAAATGGGCAGTTTTCAACAAAATGACTTCCCGAGAGAAAAAAAAATGGAAAGATATAGGATTTTTTTTTGTGATCACGTCAGCTATGCAATCTGAGAATAAAAGCCTTGTGAAGGTTAGAAATGCACATCTGGGGAAATACCAGAAATCTGTTGAGAAAGATTCTTCAGTGGGTTAGAGATTTATTGTGCTCATTAAGATGAAGGATGAGAGCGCTAGAGATGGAACTATTTTTGATTTTATTTCTATCTGGCAGTGATAGCAGACATTCCTAAGTCAGGTACAGGAAAATTCAGTTACAGTTTTGGGCTTTCTCTGCCTTAATTTGACAATATAATGCAGGCCTTACTTTTGAAGAGAGCTTTTACAGCCTTGGCATTTTTTCTTTTGCATTTACTGCCTCTACTAATTTGTGGGTGGTTTTATGCTGTGAAAGTTCCCTCTGGGAATGGGATGCAAAATGATGAAACACATTTCACTTGGAATCCTTAACAACCTTCAATGAGAAAAGACCTTCATCCCTAATGTGGAATTAACTTGGTTCTCTTGGGAAAAAAGGACATAATAAACAATTATGGCCATTTTGAAGACGTGACAAAATGATTAATATAGAGCAGATTCCACAAAACATGCTTGTTCTAATGTGTGCAAAGAGAGACAATGCTGCTGTTTGTTAGCATTCTGCCTATTTCCATTATATCGCACTAAACCAGGAAGCTAAACATTGTCTTTTTAATAATTTTATGGCTTAACTGCAGAGCGTGATTTAATTTAAAAAAATTACATGAATACAGTTGTGCAGCTCTTAATTTGGGAGCAAGACACTGGTACACAGTGATAAGCAGCAAATTTAACACATATCTAGCAATAAAAAGGGTTAAACATAATGTTTGTATATAAAAAGGAAAACAGATTTACATAAACCTCTTCACACTGTCTGCATATGTCATGCAGTGAGTAGTTACAGAAGCATGTTTGTCCTGTCTTTACAGAATTTTCACAGTCTGTAGGACACAAAATCTCTGTAAGTGACTTATTGGAATAGGACAGGGTTTATAAAATCGCTTCTTTCATATGAACTGTGAAGAAATGTTCTGCTAAATGAAATCAGGAAAGAACTAGACAGAATCTTGTTTAATGGCATGACAAAATGAATCACAACTATTCCAGACATCCATCACAGCTAAATGGTGACCACAAATGATCTGTAAACCACTATATATTGATTACTCATGTACTACAAGTGTCGGATTTAATGTTCACACTCCAAGGAAAGGCAGCAGGGACAGCTGGTGCCTTAACTCTTCTTTGATAGATTTTAATGGTGAAATATTGATTTCTATCTGGCCAAGGTCTGCTTTTAGAGGCCAAAGTCATTTGTTGGGAAATACTGGACATCCAAGCCAGTAGTCGCAATCAATCATTTTTGGCAACATGGGCAAAAATATAAAACACTGAGTCTGGGATTCTGGACTGTATCTCAGGTTATCAGACAAACTTCAGTGAATTCCTCGTCTTGAAAAATTATTAATGATAAGACATGTTTATTGAGTGGAGAGCCATAGCAAATTGCACTTGACATGAAATAGTCTGAGCACAGCACCAAGAAAATGAGCATCTCGATAAGGGTCTATATTTTATTTAAACATCCATCTAGAGCTGAAAACTCGGGTAATCTGTTGTGTTACAAGCCACTGGCTGTTCTTTCCATCCAGAGAGATAACACTGAGAAGCTAATAGGAACACATCAATCACAATCAGCCTGTAATTCCACTGGTGTCTTCTCTTCCCAGCTACTGTTTAAGCTTCCTAATAATGGTGATAACATAGTTCTACAGCTCAGATACTGCTTCTCCCCTTTGAGGGTCATATTCATAAACTGGCTGAGTGGCTGCAAAGTCAGCATCTTACTCTGTGGAAATAAATGTGAAGAAGTGACATTCTCTGCTTTACCCACCTGGATGGGAGGGAATCTTTGGAGACTGGAAATTTGTCAGGGTATAGCATACACAGATGTGCTCCTGATAATGGTTGATTCTTTCAGATTATCTTGCTTACCTAATGATTCATGCTTCACTGGGTAACTCAGTTGTGTTCATTTGGTTGGCATTCTATTAGAATGTCAAGGTACATTGAATTGTTATCAAGGAGACACATGTTTCTATAGACTGCATAAATCCAAAGAAGGGAAGAAAATCTTTAGCAACAAAATAGATTTTAAAGAGCTACTGTTTACTGAGCAGAGAAAAAAAAAGCCTCCATTCATTCTGATTGGATTGATCTGTCCTCAGGTTAACCATTAAAGTAATTAGCAATAAGGCAGTATTGGTGAATTCTGTATAAAAATCAAATATAGAATAACAACTGTGTGTGTGTCATTTAGGGACAACATCAGTGCATTTAAAATAATGATTTCAATGTTTGTCAGCTTATTCTCACCATATTGCATAGAAATTATTTATTCTATAATAAATTACAATAATGCTTTTTGTGCATTGTCTTAATAGTTATACCAGATGCAAAGTATTTCTACAAGATTTATGCATCCTACCCTTATACGTGTCACAAATCATCTAGTCAGGATGACATATTACCTGTGAAAGACAATTCACTCCCAACCTACTGTAAAGAGACTGCAGCCTTTGTCACCTCTATTCCTTTATCTCTCAGGCCTGTTAATTCATGTAAAGTAAAATATGAAGTTCATTTAATCTAAACAGTAAACATTTTCATATTTGTGGTGGCACACGCATCAAAACCATTTCACCTTCATAGGCCAAATCAACATTAATCTGTTGCCAATCCAATACTAAAATAACTAACAATAAATTATGCAGGAAAAACACAGAGGCATAACAAATCAACAGAAAATAAAGCAATCAAATCTCTCAATTTAGTTTCAAGACTATCAATAACAAACCAACAAATATTACAAGACTGGCCAATGAAAATACTCACAATTTCATGTTAGAATAGTACAGCATTGGAGCAGGCCCTTCAGCCCATAACATCCACGCTGATCATGATGCCGTTAAAATTTCCTCTGCCTGCCCGTGATCCATATCTGCTTATTCCTTGGCTATCCATGTGCCTATCCAAAAGCGTTTTAAATGCGACTATCATATCCGCTTCCACCAACAACCCCTGGCAATGTTCCAAGTGCCCACCACTGGGGATGATCAGCCATGATCACATTGAATGGCGGTGCTGGCTCGAAGGGCCAAATGACCTACTCCTGCATATATTGGTTATTGTCCCTGTAGAAAAACTTGCCCCATACATCTCCTTTAAACTTTGGACCTCTTCCTCCTAAAACTATGTCCCTGGTTTTTGACATTTCCACCCTGTGTAAAAGATTCTGACAGTCTAACCTATCTATGCCTTTCCTAAGTTTACATATTTCTATCAGATCTACCCTCAGCCTCTGACACTCCTGAGAAAACAATCCAAGGTAGTCAACCTCCCCTTTTGCTTACACCCTCTAATCCTGGCATCATTCTAGTAAACCTCTGCTGCACCATTTCTGGAGCTGCTACATCCTTCCTGTAATGGGGCAACCAGAACTGCACACAGTGTGTCAAGAATGGCCTAACCAAAGAATCAGCACGGGCCAGGCTACCTAAAGTAGGAGTTCACCGATTGATGTTTAGCTGTGAAGTACATTATTAATCATGTTATTGCCTCCCTATAAACGATTGTGACTAAAGGATTTGATGTCTAGTAATTTGCAAATGGAAACACAAAAGAACTGTAGATGCTGTAATCTGGAGCAAGTCAGGCAGCATCCATAAGTGGAGGGATAGAAATGTTTTGAGTTGAGACCATACATCAGTACCGAGAGTGTGGAGGGGAGATAAAGGAGGGGAGACCTGAGGCAAGGCCTGGCAAGGATAGATGGGACCAGGTAAAGAAGGAGATGATGGACAGATGAAACTAGGTGGGGAAGGAAGAGAACGAATTGGGCACCAGATAGGTAAAGACCGACAAGGAAAGAGAAAAAATGGGTAAGGTGGAGCAACATGCGGTCGAGGAGGTGATAAGTGGAGACACAAGAGGCTACGGATGTTGGAATCTGATAAGTAAGGAAGGTAATAAGTGGAACCAGATCAGGGAGGGATGATGGGCAGATGGAACTAGTTGGGGAAGTGGATAGGAGACTTTGGTCTCTGAAACAATGATAATTTGAACAAGAGTACCATCTATGGGAATTGGAATAGATGGTAACTGTTTCAATTCTTTCACTTTTCATTTATTTATTTCTTGGTCGAATTACATAAGCAAAAGGCAACGCATGTTTTCCACCCCCATCATTCTCCAACCTGCCAGAAGCTCATTGGGAACTTTCCTGCTTCCCTGAGTACTGTAAAGATAAATAGTTAACACACCAATATATGAGGGTTTTGTGACATAGATGTGTAGGATCATTCCTAAAGATCTTCATGTTGTTCCAATGCTAAGTAAACAGTTTCTGCAACAGTGCATTTATCTTCAGATTATTGGCATTTATTTCCTTTGCAGCCTATCTTGGAAGGAGCTTATCCTGGAGAAAAAAAATAAATTATGTATATATGCACCTTTTAGTGCTTCCTGGTCTTGACTTATCGGTAAGTACTATACAGACCTTTTGTTTAAGAAAGAACTGCAGATGCTGGCAAAATCGAAGGTAGACAAAAATGCTGGAGAAACTCAGCAGGTGAGGCAGCATCTACGGAGCGAAGGAATAGGTGACCATTCGGCTCGATCCGAAATGTCACCTATTCCTTCGCTCCATAGATGCTGCCTCACCCGCTGAGTTTCTCCAGCATTTTTCTCTACCTACTATACCGACCTTATTCTCTTACATGGACGTACCATCCTTGCACAGGATGCAACAAAAAATCATGTACAACCAGTTAAGTTATGCTCTTGAGCTCGGCCAACTGGCAAACCTATCAAACTTCTGAATATTCCTGAATAATACAACATTTATGACATTCAAAACAATTAAAAACTCAATGACACAATTAAAACACTAATTAATGAAAGTTAATAACACCATTAAAACCACTTAACAACAATGAACATATTTAACTGCATACACGTTAACAAATACCTTTGTCTTGCACAGTTGTTTGATTCCATTGAAATTAATAGGTTAATCGATTCTGGGATGTGCTACCCTGATTCATGTTCAGTTGGCCAGCTAGTTCACTAAGTAATTGCTGGGTATTGCAGCAAGATTATAATTCAGTGCTGCACTCTATAGGGAGACCAATATTGAACGGCAGTAGGTAAGCAGTTTGCAAAGAGTGGCTTGCAAATCCTGGACTTCGGTGTTTGTATGAGAATCCCAAACTTCCTGGCAATATGGCATGGAGCTATTCAATGAGATCTGGTTTATTTATCTGCACTTCCAAATGGCAGATATGTTGTGTGAGTGTTGCAATTACTTTGATGTTTTGCCAGGAAAAATAAAATTCAAGATTCTTTGAATTCCTGTAATGAACTAGAAATCTTGGAAAATGTTAATCTTTATAATTTACAAAAGTTTTGCATCTTTTTATTAGTTTTTTTTAAAGTAGTTATAACAAAGTTCAAAGTTCAAAATTTATTTGTCACATGCACCAACTAAGGTACAGTGAAATGAATTTGCCATGCAGTGATGCAATTAAAAAAAGAACATGCAACACACAATAGAATGTAACATAAACATCCACCACGGCATTCTTCACTGTGGTTGAAGGCAATAAAGTTCAGTTAGTCCTCCTCCTTTGTTCATCCGTGGTTGGGGCCATGAACCCTCCGTAGTCGCCGCTACGGATGGCTGAATGTACAGGCCCTCTCGTCGGGATGATCGAAACTCCGACGTCGGGACGGTCGAACACACTCCGCGGCTTGGAGTGCCTGAATCGGCCACTTTCTTACCTGAGACTGCAGCTTCAGGATGTTATAGGCCGCAGACTGGATGTTATAGGATCCGGCAATTATGTCAGGATGTTATAGGATCCGGCAATCCCCGGCAAGGGATCCCAGGATGGTAAGTCCATGCCACGCCCGCGGCTAGAAGCTCCGCAGACCTCAGCCCCATGATGCCAAAGTCACCAGCCCGACTCCGGGAAAAGGCGCACCAATCCAAGCTGTTAGGCCGCGAGAGAGGCGGAGATGCAACATGGAAAAAGACGCCTCTCTGTCGAGGAAGTGACTGAAAAACGGTTTCCCCCTTTTCTCCCCCACCACCCCCCACATAAGACAAACTGAGAGACGCTAAAACAAACATTTGGACATAATTAAGAAAAAACTAAAATAGTCGAAATAACAAACGCGCTGCTGGCAGGGCAGCCGACACACAGCGCCCCCAAACAATGAGGTGTTTTAGAATAGAAGTAATCCAGTGGAGTAATCCTGAGGCACCAATATTAACATAGAAACATAGAAAATAGGTGCAGGAGGAGGCCATTCGGCCCTTCGAGCCAGCACCGCCATTCATTGTGATCATGGCTGATCGTCCCAAATCAATAACCCGTGCCTGCCTTCTCCCCATATCCCTTGATTATAGAAACATATAAACCTCTTTCAGGATATGCAGAGGCCAACTCTCTAATTAATAATATGCAAAAAATAAAGAAAATGTTGTAGAAAGAGTTGGACGAAATGCAAAGTAGACTTTAATAGACCAAGTATCTTTTTGATCGGGAAATGCTATGAATGCAAATGAAGACTCGAACAATAATGTAAAATGAGGAGGGGAAAAATACACTGGAATATCATTTAGTTTTGCAACATGTGATGAGACAGAAAATTAATATCAAAATGGACAAAAAGATACGTATCCAGTTGCAGATTAGTCAATTAAATTTAAAGAAGAAACTTGTTCATAATTCTTTTATCCAACTTTATGCAGTTTTCAACCAAATAAATCAATGTTATAAACATATCAAAAACGTGCATTATCAAATACCTGAATGAGAAGTTAGATAATATTAATAATAAGAGGAAGCTCATTTATCCTGTGTTATTTTAATGTGAATGGAATAAGCTCACATCTATGCTTTGCATTCTAAAATCAATAGTAATAGTGGCAATGATGAATTCCTAGCAACAAATTCAATTTGAAGGAGATTACTGTGGCTTCCTCCCTACAGAAACAAACTTTATATCATGGAAGGTTGCAATTTTTTTCAGATAAATTTAGTTTCCAGATAGAAAAATGTCCTCAACATCTTGCCTTTGTCATTATGCTTCACATAATTACCTCATCCCTTATATTAGAGCAATTTTGTAGTTAATGCAGTAAATATACACGCATAATCCTTTTCAATGAGTAATACCATTTGAAATTCGGAATTAATTCAGTACTTCCAAGCCAGAAATTACAATGGCAAAATATATCTATACACTGGCTCTTCACCATACACTAAATATCCTAAACATGACAAGCTTCTACAGTATATGCATCACATTCAGTTTTGAAGGAAATGTTGTATATGGAAACACCCAAATTACAACATGCTTTGCCATTTGCTTATATAATTTGACCAAGAAATAAATAAATGAAAAGAGAAAAAATTGAAACAGTTACCATCTATTCCAATTCCCATAGATGGTACTCATTGTTGAAATTATCATTGTTTCAGAGACCAAAGATCAGCTTTCCACATCGAAGCCAAGCAAATGTAGCAGGGAAAGGACAATAGGTATTGCCAATCGAAAGCGCCCTTGATCTGAATTCTTGAACTGCCGGAGTATTTCTGCTGAAACCTCCATGGTGGTGTTGATGGAGGATTTCATCATTTGGATCCAGTGATAGTACCACTGATATAAATCCAAGTCAGGATAGTGTGCAACATAGATCATCAAATATTACAGTACAGGAACAGGTCCTTTACCTCCCAATGTCCATGCTGAATATGAGGGGAATCTGCAGTTGGTGTGTTCTCCTGTACTATGCCCTCATCTTCATTGGTGATGGAATTTGTGGATTTGGGAAGTGCTGGTGAAGTTGCCTAGGTGAATTATTGTAATGCATTTTGGAGATGTTACACATTGCAGCGATTATGCAGCAGTTATGGAGGGACTGGATGTTTAGGATGGGGAATGTGGTGTCCATTCCGAGCTGATTTGTCCTGGAATGTTTTTCAGTTTCCATCTAGGGGAGGGAAAACTGTGGTGTCAGCTGATACACAGACCATTTATGGTCGAACCCTCGTCAGTAGCTACGAAGGCTATCACGTGACGTCAGGGGCTAAGGGGAGTATCTCTCCTAGATGGACTGCCTTCCCAGGCTGACGAGCCCCATCTGCCCGAGACTCATGGGGGCGGGAGCGTCTACCTTCCCATGCAGGTCGATAGCACCTGCCCACTGCCCAGATTCAGGTAAAGTATTAACTAAATAACAGAAAATAGTAATCTAGGATAAATGGGTCAATTTTGAATTGATAATCAGTAACTAGTGGGTTACCACAGGGATCATCGCAGTAATTTACAATCAGTATTAATGATAGGTTCACCTGCACAGTTTCCAAAATTACTCTTCCAAAGGGGGAGGAACAGAGGAGGACCCGGCGTGGCAGGGACCGCCGTGAGGGGGGGGGTTAAGAACAATGGAAGACCCGGTGTGGAGGGACCGCTGTGAGGGAGGGAGAAGAACAATGGAGGCCGGCGTGGGGGGACTGCTGTGAGTTAGGGGTAGGGGAGGGGGAGGGTGGAAGGGGGAGAACAAAGGTGGACCTGGTGCGGGATACCTTGTAACTTTGTCGGCACCCTTTATTGTGCGACTATTGCATACCTTGCCTTGGGTATGCAAGCAAAGAATTTCACTGTGACTTGTCACATGTGACAATAAAGTATTCATTCATTCATTCAAAGCCAGGTGGGCCAGGTGAGAAGGATGTAAAGAATCCGCAATGGGACATAAATTGCTTTATTAAGAAGTTGGTTGATATAATATAATGTGGTAAAGTGGGGGATTAACCAGTGTGAAAATAAGAATATTATTTAAATGGTGTGAGACCAAAATATTGCAGATGCAGCAAGTAATCGAGAGGCTAATACAGGTAGAACATTGACCTATATTGCAAGGGATATGGACAGTAAAGGTTTTAATGCAACTTTACAAGGTGCAAGTGAAATCACATGTGTAGTAGTGTATACTGTTTGGGTGTTTATTTTTAATGAATGATAACTTGCACTGGTGTCAATGCACTCAATTGATTCTTAGATGAAGGGGTTTGATGCTTAACAAGAGGTTGAGTGAGATGAGATTAGAATTTAGAAGAATTAGAGATGATATTAGTTGAACATGACGGATCTTGAGGGCTGTTGACAGGATAGATGCCAAGAAGACATGTATAAAGAATTCAGGAGCATAATTTTAGAAAAGGAGCCCTCTGTTTCTGTTGATGAGGATAAACGTACTAAGGGAGAGAGGGAGAGAGAGAGAGAGCGAGAGAGAGAGGGAGAGAGAGGGGGAGAGAGAGAGGGGGAGGGGGAGAGAGAGGGAGGGGGAGAGAGAGGGAGAGAGGGAGAGAGAGAGAGAGATGACCTGGCAGGCTGGGGGGCGGGTGGTGGGGCCGGGCCAGGAAACAGGTGCGAGGGCAGGGTCGGGCGGGGCCAGGAGGCAGTTGCGCCAAGTGCAAAGGCATTGTGAAGTCAGCAGCTGGGCACACACAGTAACCACCTCCCCCCCCCCCTCCCCCCCCCCCCCCCTCCCCCCCCCCCCCCCCCCCCACACACACACACACACAGCGGGTCCGATCTAAGCAATTTTTTTTTTTTAACTGTCTTTGAAATTAAAAGTTAATGCTAAGAATTAGTGATGTTAAGTGAGAAACAATTCAATTCAATGAAAAACAATGGAATCAGCAACCTGGCAGGCTGGGGGGGGGGGGGGGAGGGGGGGGAGGGGGAGGCAGTTGGGCCAGGTGCAAAGGCATTGTGAGGTCAGCAGATGGGCAACCTTAACATTTTTTTTAAATGTCAGTTTGGTTATAAATTTTAATAAATATCTCGGGAAATAATTGACCAAATCGATAGAGGATTGGATTTTTGAAATCATAAGGAAAATTTCTACCAGAAGATGTAAACATTTCACTGTTATTGTAATGTCAGCAGCTGGGCAGCGGTCAGATTAAAAGAAAAGGTCAGATTGGTCAACAAATTTAATTAAAAAGTCAGGAAAATAATGTACCAAATGTACAGAGGAGTGGATTTCTAAATTCACGAGGAAAATCTCTACTGAAATATGTAAATATTTTCCCGTTTCGGCGTCTGGTTTTCGAGGAGATACGTTTCACATGCAAAATCACACACACACACACACACACACACACACACACACACACACACACACACACACACACACAGTTTTAAAAGTATATAGATATGTATCCTTCCTGTAAGTATTCCAACGTGCATATCACATGAATGTATTAGCTGTTTCAGGAGCTATATTTCAAAGTATGTTTTTTATATAAAATCCTTAAAATGTTCTTTAATATAGATAACTTTCCTGCCAGTAAAGTTAGTACTACGGATTTATTTTTAATCTTTAAAGTTTCCTTTGAGCTTCAAAGATGTAAAGAATATGTAATTTTGCATTTTTTAATCTATGAAATCTGATTTTCTGGTTTTCCCAATTCTAGTTGGGTGCAGGTTCATGGCAGAACACTTCCTTTGAACTGAAGTAGGGTTAACATGCAACGCTAGGTGTTTCATTCTGCTTTTGGCTGTATTAAAGCTGGTCTGGAATTGTTTGAACCTGGGTGCCTGAAATGTTTAATTTCTTGCACTGGCCTCCTTTTCATCTCATTTAGTAGAAACATTCACAATAAATAATTGAAAAATGCATCATAAATTTGAAACAGACCAAAATCTCAAAAATGATTGGGCTTATAAATAAATATTGTAGAGATACCTGGAGTGAATTTCCATTTTCTGTCTATCCTGACATAATGTAAACCATTTTTCCCTGGACAGGCAAGGAAAATTCATCTATTCATGCACATAATCCCACCTGAAAAATGATGAATGAGGATTTAAAAGTCAGAGGGATTTTGATTGACATTCAGAGGCATTAGGTCTTATATGAGTTTTTGCACTAGTTTCCAAATACCTTGAAGAAATCTTGTTGGGAAATATGCTTTAATCCTTCAAGCGCTGCACTTTTCTCAACTGTAACCATGTAGTACTATGACTTGATTTCAAAATTTACAGAATTGCCACGTAACCAGGTAATCCATTAAATTTTGAACATCAATTCATCATGATTCAATATTTTTTCACATAATATTATGCTGCAATTGTGATATTGTAATCAATATTCTAAGCTTGAAAAATAAATCCTGAATATTACATTCCAGTGACAATACCAGTAGGTGGTGTTCAATGGCTACAGAATGAACTGGATTACCAGCTACCAGCTACTCTTTCATTAGAGACTACCTCAAAAAAAGAATGCTATTTCTTTCAAACACTCATTCATCTTAAACCCAATTTATACTTTCAGCTTTAAGTTTTCTTTTAATGAAAATTCTAGTTTAATTATTCACTGGTTCAAGTCAAACAGTGATGTTACACATTCCATTTCTGTTTAATGCTACCATTCAATAATCGAGCTGTTCTGTGTAATTAACCATTGGTTTATGTTCAAATTAGATCTCATAAGCACAATAGTGAAGGAAGGCTGAGCCTGTTTATCAGTATGATAAAATGTAATACCCTGGAATCTTAACAGTAATCCTACCAGCCTTCAGAATGTACGCCTTGAGACAGCATTCTGTTTGGATTCCGCAGAGTAGTTTTCAATCATTTTCCAATAATTTAATACTCTTGGAATCTAAACAGAAACTCTACCAGCCTTCAGCGTGAACACTTTGAGACTGCATTTTGTTTGGATTTCTCAGAGTAGTTTCAATTGGGGTTCAGTGCAAAAACAAACATTTAAAATAAAGGACTAATACACCACAGTGAAGCATTAGGCAAGATGCATACTAAAATCTTTGTTGCAATTAAAACTTTATTGGGCTGATAAAACTGCACTTTGTCAGCCAATCAATAAATTCTACAGAATTGTGCGCCTTCAGTCTGATATTAATCTGACTCACAGCTGCTTGTGTACGGCTCTCCTGCGCCAAATTAAAAATAGCAATCAAAGATAAATAGGTACATGCCAATTACTGACAACCATAGTTGTCTTCCTAATTTTAGTTTTTACATTAATTATCATTCCTTTGAGAGAGTCACCCATTTCAGTTCATTAGGTGTATGGATTTCTCATCATTTAATGCGATTGTTTCACATCATTGAAACATACAAAAAAATCATACAGGAATAACTATGATAAACAGATAATTGAAACAAGCTCCTTCAATCCTACTCTCCAGCCATTACTGTTGACACAATACAACTCGTTTGCTTAACATTCACACCAGTAGAACACCAGGACCAGGATATCCCCTAGGAAATCCTAATTTGCCCATCACCAGCATTTTTGAATATATTTACATATTTTACTGTCTATTGATCACACTGGAATAACCATTTTCCTTGGCAGATATATTGAATAATTGCAGCAAACCTTGTGGATGTGGTGGTAAATAGCAGAAATTATTTTATTTTTAACATCCAACTTAAAATATTTTAGTGCTAGAAATATTTTTACTCAGTATCCCAGGAGATGTCAAATGACATTGGATAACAATCTTAGCAGCAATAGGAATACAATACTCAGGGATCTGGGTGTTAATTTGACATGAGATTGTATGTGTAGGAATGAACTGCAGATGCTGGTTCACACCAAAGATAGGCACAAAACGCTGGAGTAACTCAGCGGGACAGGCAGCATCTCTGCAAAGAAGGGATGGGTGACGTTTCAGATCGAGATCTTTCTTCAGGGTCTCGACCTGAAACATCACCCATTCCGTCTCTGCAGAGACCCTGCCTGTCCACTGAGTTACTCCAACATTTTGTGACAATTTCGTATAGGATGCTTTAAAGAAATTAGAGCACATTGAAATGGGACTGAATAAGTTACCACTGGGTCTTTGTATAGAAATGGGGTATTCTGTGTTAGTGCTTGATCAGAATGTTTTTTTTATCTAATAAAAAAAATGGCTGGAATCTGAACTGCTTGATTGGATTATTATTATGTAATTCATTTAAAAACACTCATTTACAAACCATTTTGATAAAAGACAATTGAAGTGAAATATTAACACTGTTTTCTCTATGGATGCCATCGGACCTCCTGTGTAATTTCCATATGTTCAGTTTTAATTTAATGAACTGCTAGCTATTTATTGAATACTAGTTTCTATCTAAGATAATTCTTGCTGAATTTAAACATCAATTATTTTACCAGGATTAACATCTACTGCTGCAAATATCAAAGGAAATAATATATGATTATTAATAATAATAATAATAATAATAATAATAATAATAATAATAATAATAATAACAATAATAATAATAATAATAATAATAATAATAATAATAATAATAATCATCATCATAATAATAATAATAATAATAATAATAATAATAATAATAATACCCCATGAGACTTTTAAGCTTTATTGATGTCTTACTGCACTATTACGCTGCTCGGACCTGAGTACAAATTTTGTTCATGATTCATGTGGAAGCATATTTTTATCGAATGACAATAAATATTTTCAATTTATTCAGTCAATTTTATAGAATCAACAATCCAATACTTGTAAGATTGCTGACAACTCTCTAGTTAATAAAGGGAAGCGATTCACAGGCAGACAGAGGAAAAGATTCAAGGATTTGCTCAAAATCTCCTTTTAGAAATGTAACATCTACACTGCTGCCCGAGAATATTTTACCCATGAGCTCTCAAAGTGGAGAAAGCGCGTTTAGCATGGAGCACCTTGAGTCCATGCATTGCAAATATGCAGCAACTCTGCATAAGCAAAGGAAAAAATGCACCTCGTCCCAAACTATCCACTTACCTCCCTGGCCACCTCCAGCACCATCTGTGGAAGAGTCTGTTGTTCGCAGGTTAATCTCATCAGGCACTTTGGAACTCACAAAGTGAAAATTGGAGTAAAAACAAGTTATCCTTGAACTTGAAGTACTGCCAGGAAGGACTGTTAATAGCAGTTCGAGGAAAAAAACTGATAAAAAATAAAAAATAATAGTTTTGGACCTAATGTAGAAACACTACTGAAAATTCAAACCTATACTGCTGCTATTTACATCCATAAATGTGCAAATGAAATCCCTCACGAGATGTGTCAGAATTAGGTGGAGTTTGCACATTCTCCCCGTCACCAAGTGGGTTTCCTCTGAATCCTTTTTCCTTGTTCTTCAAAAAAGCACATGTGGGAAGGAACTGCAGATGCTGGTTTACACAGAAGATAGACACAAAATGCTGAAGTAACTCAGCAGGACAGGCAGCTTCTCTGGAGCCAAGGAATGGGTGACGTTTCGGGCCAAGACCCTTCTTCAGACCATTAACCCTACAGAAGCAATGGAAATAATCCACTTCAGGCCAGGTCATCTTCCTCCCATATCCCCAAAGAAGTGCAGGTTTGTAAGTTAATTGGCCTCTATAAATTGGCCCTATTGTGTATGGAGTGGGTGGGAAAGTGCGATAACAGTGAACAAGTGTGAATGGGCGATTTATGGTCTGTGTGGACTCAGTGGGCTGAAGGGCTTGTTTTCATGCTGTATCTATCACCATTCATAATGACAGCAAATTTAAATTTAAGTTAAAAAAAAGCCCTAGTCCTGTCCCTACAAGGAATTAGTGATAAAGATTTATTTGAAGAAATGTTCAAATTTGAAATGTCACGTATCCATGTTCTCCAGTGATGCTCCCTGACCCATTGAGTTACTTCAGCACTTTGTGTCTATTTTAGTGATTAAGTGCTGTTGTAGTCAATAAAATAGCCCAATCCTCTCATGAACTATGTTTAAAGGGCCTGTCCCACTTGGGCGTTATTTGCGCGTCATTTACGCATCACGACGCACGATGCAACATCATTTACGCATCACGCGCGCATGGCGTGCATTACGCACGCATGGCGCGTGGTAAGACATGGTGGCATAGGCAGTGATGCGCGGTCGCGCGCGGCTCCCCAGGATTTTGGGATTCACAAAATCTTTGCGCGCCACCTGCGTGACGCACAAATGACACCCAAGTCGGACAGGCCCTTCATGATGAACTTCTAATTCTAAAATCCAAATGAAAACCAGCTGGAGAAGAAACTGAACATACTGTATTTGTAACCATGCAAATCTTCAATTGTACAAATGAACTGAATTTGAAAAGCGAAAACACTGCTGAGAATGAAATAATATCTTTGGAAAGGTGGAAATTCTCATGGAGGTATGCAAACCGGAACTCTGCAAATGGAAATTGCTTCATCTTAGATTTTTCATTCTACACCAAATTGTAACAAGTTTAATCAGGTATACTGGATTAAACATCACCATCATCTCTTTCACCAACCCTTACAAGCACTTCAGAATTTATTGATGGAATAACACTTTTCCTAATCTTATATGTGAAGAATGTTCATTGTTTTTTCAATGCCTGCCATGTTTTGTAATTTGTTTTATGGTTGTTAAGCCTGTGGTGGCAAACATATTTGATGTATCTCATTCAAAGAAAAATCCCTATATGTTGTATTGGTTTGCTATTCCCTTGCCAATGTTACTTGTGTGTAATAATAAAATGACTCGCGCTGTTCAAGTGTGGCTGTTGGTGTTGATGTTGCAAAAGTCAAGAGTGCCTTCATGTGGCTGATCAAACTAATGTCTGAAAGTTAGCGTTGGGTAAATATTTGAAAGATTACATGCACAGGGTAGCACTCTGTCTGCAATGTGTTAGGCAGCAGTAGCACATCAAGTTGAAATGATATATTAACTGCAAGAATGAAGCTGGAACGGTTTACAATGTCATCTCAACCCTCTGATGTGTTGCTATCTCATAACAGGCTACAGACCTTTTTTTTTAACAAATCGATGCAGACTTAAGAATTTCTAACCTTTTTTCAATTTTTCTTTTTTATTATCTCCCCTTTTTTCCACTGGTGGAAGTTTCATTTTGGTCAGCAACAAAGAACATAATTTTTTGCTTGAGATATTGCACCACGTAATTTGAGGTAGCAATACTGAGATTGATGTACAAGGGTAAATATACACATTAAATCATGCCATGTATTATTTTATTGCTCCAAGAATATTTCCTTCTATAAATACATTTTTCTTTGCGGTATGTTTGTCTGCTTAATCCAAAATGTAATTTTGGTCCCATGAAGACTGAAGGTTAAATGTCCCGTCTGTATATTCTCCATTGTGGTTTAGCAAGCTACTAGTAAAATCTGCAAGGTGGCCCAGTCCTTTCCTACCTATATGAATATTTCCATTACAGTGAGATGATACATTTGCAAATCTGTTTTCTTAGATTTTCAAAACTGTCACCTTACTCACTCTTCATTATTGTTAGTTTGCTGATGACTTTTATAATGAAGTTCATTGCTGTCTCTTGATTGCATTGTTGTGTATTGCATGATCGCATTGACTTCAGCAATGCACAAATATAATGTTGCTTCAATTTGACCACATGCCACTCATTTTATGGGTGCACACAGATTCGTAAAAACCCCAAAATGACAAGCTTTAAAGTGCATACTCACTGGAAATGTGGCATATCCCCTATCGAGTAGCGCCGAACCAGAGACATCGAACACAAAGGCCTAAAGTGGGTGGTAGACTCTAGTCAAAAGCAAGCAAAGAACACAATAACTGATTCAGTTTATTATCAGTTCACCAGTGCTGGCTTCCTCGGGGAAATATCAACCAGTACCATTTAAAAAATCTCTGTATTTCTATTCCGATTGCTGGTTCTCCAGCTCATGATCTCCCCACTAAGGGATCTTAGTTCCTAGTTTTCTCCACCAGTTCTGAAATAAAAGCAGCAAAATCCGAGAAACAATCAGAAAGGCAGTCAGCTGAAAGAGAAACAGAGCTTTAGGTCAAAGAAGAGTTTTTGTCAGAACCAGAGAGGAGAGAAAACAAGGTACACAAAAATGCTGGAGAAACTCAGCGGGTGCAGCAGCATCTATGGAGCGAAGGAAATAGGTAACGTTTCGGGCCGAAACCCTTCTTCAGACTGATAGGGGGTGGCGGGGAGAAGGAAGGAAAAGGAGGAGGAGGAGCCCGAGGGCTGGGGGATGGGAGGAGACAGCTCGAGGGCTAAGGAAGGGGAGGAGACAGCAAGGGCTAACAAAATTGGGAGAATTCAATGTTCATGCCCTCCGGATGCAGGCTCCCCAAGCGGAATATGAGGTGCTGTTCCTCCAATTTCCGGTGTTGCTCACTCTGGCAATGGAGGAGACCCAGGACAGAGAGGTCGGATTGGGAATGGGAGGGGGAGTTGAAGTGCTGAGCCACCGGGAGGTCAGGTAGGTTATTGCGGACTGAGCGGAGGTGTTCGGCGAAACGATCGCCCAACCTCCGCTTAGTCTCACCGATGTAGATCAGCTGACATCTAGAGCAGCGGATGCAGTAGATGAGGTTGGAGGAGATACATGTGAACCTCTGTCGCACCTGGAACGACTGCTTGGGTCCTTGAATGGAGTCGAGGGGGGAGGTAAAGGGACAGGTGTTGCATTTCTTGCGGTTGCAACGGAAAGTGCCCGGGGAGGGGGTGGTACGGGAGGGAAAGGAAGAATTGACAAGGGAGTTGCGGAGGGAGCGGTCTTTGCAGAAGGCAGACATTGGGGGAGATGGGAAGATGTGGCGAGTGGTGGGGTCACGTTGGAGGTGGCGAAAATGATGTAGGATTATTTGTTGTATGTGACAGCTGGTGGGGTGAAAGGTGAGGACTAGGGGGACTCTGCCCTTGTTGCGAGTGCGGGGATGGGGAGCGAGAGCAGTGTGCCGGGGTATGGAAGAGACCCTGGTGCGAGCCTCATCTATGGTGGAGGAGGGGAATCCCCCTTCCCTGAAGAATGAGGACATTTCAGATGTCCTGGTGTGGAACGCCTCATCCTGGGAGCAGATGCGGCGTACGCGGAGGAATTGGGAGTAGAGGATGGAGTCCTTACAGGAGGCAGGGTGGGAAGAAGTGTAGTCCAGATAGCCATGGGAGTCAGTGGGTTTGTAGTGGATGTCGGTCAGGAGTCTATCACCTGCGATGGAGAAAGTGAGGTCAAGGAATGGTAGGGAAGTGTCGGAAATAGTCCAGGTGTATTTCAGTGCCGGATGGAAGTTGGTGGTGAAGTGGATGAAGTCAGTCAGAAAGAATTTGCACTCTCTAAATGCCAGGATTTCATAGCCTTTGTTCAATTTTTCACTTACAAACTGCCTCCTTTAACCCCAAAAAATAGGCACTAAATGTTGTAGTAACTCAGCGGGTCAGGCAGCATCTCTTGAGAAAAGGAATAGGTAGCGTTTTGGGTTGAGATCCTTCTTCAGACTTCTTCAGTTACTCCAGCATTTTGTGTCTACTGTGTAAACCAACATCTGCACTTTTTTCCTACTCCTTTAACCCAATGACTGGATGAACTTTACAACTTATCTCCTCAGCAACCCAAGGCCTCACCCTATCAGAGATATTCCTTTTGTCCTAGCTATTCTTCTCTGCAGCTTAAAAGTAACATCCTTTCTTTTCCAGTTCTGATGGATGCTCATATAGCCACATGTAAATAGCTTTGGCCCACCTGGTCCACAGAGACCATTAAGCAGCCATTTGTACAAATCCTATATATTTTTTAATGCATCCCACATTCTCATCAACACTTCCCCGGAGTCTACCCCTCCTCTTACACACTGGGGGGCAACCAACAGGGCCAATTAATCTACAAACTCACATATTTTTTGAATGTTGGAGGTAACGAGAGCACATAGTAAAAACATGCTATGCCACAGTGTCACTCAAAACATTTGTCCTGAAACATTAATTATTTCTCTTTCCACAGATGCTGCCTGACCTGCTGAATGTTTCCAGCATGTTTTGTTTTTATTCCAGATTTCTAGAATTTTTGTTACTTTCAATATGCCAGGTCTCCTGACTTAATTTTCTCTCCAAACCAATCTCCATGTCTATTCCAGAGTCTGCAAAGTCCTAAAAATCCCTCTTTAGCTCTTGAAATCTGCCTGATAGCGTGATACATCAGTTCAGCCCCAATAACTCACCACATAAGCCACCTAATTAATCTTACATCCAACCCGAGGCACCCAACACAGTGTTTAACCAAAGGTAGATACAAAATGCTGGAGTAACTCAGCGGGACAGGCAGCATCTCTGGAGAGAAGGAATGGGTGACATTTCAAGTCAAGACCCTTCTTGAGAGATGCTGCCAGCATTTAGTGTCTACCGATTTAAACCAGCATCTGCAGTTCTATCCGACACAGTGTGTAACCTTCCTATTTCCTCATTGCACCTTCAGTCCCCAATATCTCGTGTTCCACTGTGAAAAATGAAGAATTATTCACCACTAAAGTTTCAGTTGCTCTTCAAAATGTACGGCATTGAGCAAATGACAATATATTTGTGGCATTTTAACTTGTTTTGTAGCGTGTGAAGGTAGTTGACTACACTAAGATGTTGTATTGCAGATTTCAACAATAAACAGATGTCAAAGCTGTCCAAGGTCAACCCCAAAATGTTAATAAAAATGATGACACTAATGTAGTGCCTCATATCCTGTGAAGCATTTTGAAAACATAGTCAATGGATTATTCTTGATCCATAACCTTACTTGTAACTCACAATTTCCTCCACACATTCAATTTCTGTTCTCCGGTTGAACAGGAGTCTTACTACTGTTGCAATGGTTAGGTTTCAAGTGGCAGGTTTTCCTGACTCCTCACCCCTGGGTAACTCTGATGATCTTTTGATAGCCTGTGTTGTCCAGTGGGTCTTTCCAACTTTTTCTAAATACCTGTGATTGTCAATGATATCAATTAAAATATAAATAATCTATAGAAATATGGACCAAATGCAGGCAAATGGGGCTAGCCCAGAATGCCAACTTGGTCAGCATGAACAAGTTTGGCCCAAGTATCTATTTCCATGCTGTATAATTCTAGAGGTGGCACGGTGGTGTAGCAGTAGACTAGCTGTCTAACACCGACAGAGACCCGGTTCAATCCTGACTATGGGTGCTTGTCTGTATGGAGTTAGTACCTTCTCCCCGTGACCTACGTGGGTTTGCTCCGAGATATTTAGTTCAGATTCAGATTCAACTTTAATTGTCATTGTCAGTGTATAGTACAGAGACAACGAAATGTAGTTAGCATCTCCCTGGAAGAGCGACATAGAATATGATTTCAATAAATAAAACTATTTACATGCATACAGTCATAGACTTCTTTTTTCCTGAGGGAGGAGTGTCCGGGGGGGGGGGGTGATTGGCAGTCACAGAGGTACATTGTTGAGTAGTGTGACAACCGCAGGGAAGAAGCTGTTCCTGGACCTGCTGGTCCGGCAACGGAGAGACCTGTAGCGCCTCCCGGATGGTAGGGGGGTAAACAGTCCATGGTTGGGGTGAGAGCAGTCCTTGACGATGCTGAACGCCCTCCGCAGACAACGCTTGCTTTGGACAGACTCAATGGAGGGGAGCGAGGAACCGGTGATGCGTTGGGCAATTTTCACCACCCTCTGCAGTGCTTTCCAGTCGGAGACAGAGCAGTTGCCATACCATACTGTGATACAGTTGGTAAGGATGCTCTCGATGGTGCAGCCGTAGACGTTCACCAGGATCTGAGGAGACAGATGGACCTTCTTCAGTCTCCTCAGGAAGAAGAGACGCTGGTGAGCCTTCTTGACCAGAGTTGAGGTATTGTGGGTCCAAGAGAGGTTATCGGAGATGTTGACCCCCAGGAACCTGAAGCTGGAAACACGTTCCACCTCCGTCCCGTTGATGTGGATGGGGGTGTGCATGCCGCCTAGACTTCCTGAAGTCTACAATGAGCTCCTTGGTCTTCTTGGAGTTAAGGACCAGGTTGTTGTCAGCGCACCATGCTGCTAGGAGCTGGACCTCCTCCCTATAGGCCGACTCATCGTTGTTGCTGATGAGGCCAATCACCGTTGTATCACCTGCATACTTGATGATGGTGTTAGTACCATGTACAGGTGTGCAGTCGTAGGTGAAGAGGGAGTAGAGGAGGGGGCTCAGCACACAGCCCTGTGGAACGCCGGTGTTCAGGGTGAGGGTTGAAGAGGTGTGCTTGTCTAACCTAACAGACTGGGGTCTGTTGGTTAGAAAGTCCAGTATCCAGTTGCAGAGGGAGGGGTCGATGCCCAGGTTACCGAATTTGGTGATCAGTTTAGAGGGTATAATGGTGTTGAATGCTGAGCTGTAATCGATGAACAGCATTCTTACGTAAGTGTCTTTGTTGTCGAGGTGGGAGAGGGCGGAGTGAAGTGCCGTTGAGATGGCATCCTCCGTACTCCTATTCTTGCGGTAGGCAAACTGATAGGGATCCAATGTGGGGGGTAGGCAGCCTTTGAGGTGTGCCAGGACCAGCCTCTCGAAGCACTTGGTGATGATGGGGGTAAGTGCAACTGGGCGGAAGTCGTTGAGGCTTGCCGCAGTGGAGTGCTTTGGCACCGGCACGATGGAGGTGGTTTTAAGGCACGTGGGAACAACTGCTTGGGCAAGTGACAGGTTGAAGATGTCAGTCCAGACGTCTGTCAGCTGCGCAGCACAGGCCCTGAGGACGCGCCCGGGGATGCCGTCAGGGCCAGCAGCCTTACGTGCATTAGTCCTACTCAGTGCCACGTACACGTCGTAGGGGGTGAGTGTGAGGGGTTGGTGATCAGCAGGTAGCACAGCCTTGATGGCTGTCTCTAGATTGTCCCTGTCGAAGCGGCCATAGAAGTGGTTAAGCTCCTCAAGGAAGGAGGCGTCGCTGGATGTGGGGGTGGTGTTGGTGGGTCTATAGTCCGTGATGGCCTGGATGCCTTGCCACCTGCGTCGGGGGTCGGAGTTGTTGTTGAAGTGCTCCTCAATCCTGAGCTTATGGCAGTGCTTGGCCTTCTTGATGCCCCTCTTCAGGTTAGCCCTGGATGAACTGTAGGCTCGAGCATCGGCTGACCTGAAAGCGGTGTCCCGTGCTTTCAGCAGTAGCCTGACCTCGCTGTTCATCCATGGCTTCTGATTCGGGAATATTGTCACCCGTTTGTAGTTTCCTCCCACACTCCAAAGACAAAGAGGTTTGTAGGTTAGTTGGCTTGGTAGAAATGTCAAAATGTCTCTAATGTGTGTAGGATAGTGTAAGTGTGCGGGGTTCGCTGGTCGGTGAGGACTTGGTGGGCCGAAGGGCCTGTTTCCGCACTGTATCTCTCAACTAAACTCTAAGCTAGGACTCTAATTCATTAAAAAATAAAAGATAAATGAAAAACACATTTATTTAAAAAAATATTTAACTGATATAAGTTAAAAGTATTTGTGTTATGTAACATACTGAAATTACTTTATTAGTTTGATATTTCAATCCAGCCATCAAGCTTAAGGCTGGGAGTCAAAATGAGCTCTACCGCTGAGCTGAGGCAAGCGGCAGAGCATGATATGCCAGCATTTGACCAATCCAATGCAGATTCCTGCCTTTTGCATGATACTGTGGAGACGCAGAAGGCAGGAATGTAGTGACCAGTGAAGGGGACCTTGCCAAACCACTGGCAAAAACTAAGGAACGTAGCGTCATTAATATTTGTTCAAAACACAATTACATTTACTGAGGAATGTGGATCGATGCATTGATGACACATTGTATAACTACTTGTTAACTACTGGCTGTTAACATGTGCTACAGTAGTCGTTAACAAATCGTTTGTGTCTGAAGGCCGTGCAGCGGTTGTTACCCATGTTCGTTTTGTAAAAAAATCCGTATGGCGAATGTTGTTTTTTTAATCATTATTTAATAAAGCGAATTTGTATTTCCGTATGAAATACGTAATATTAACGCAGGGCCCCACTTAGGCGCGGGGCCCAATTGGGAGAAATCGGTCCAATCGGCTTAAGGCCGGCCCTGCTGTTCAGGGTTAGCCATTGCTTGCGATGGAGGTCAAAACCAGGTGGTTTCACTGTGGGGTCTGTGATGACCTATCTGTTGTTGGTGTTGGCATCTTTCCAGGCTCTGTGCCACTCAGACTAGAGTCAAAGTCTTCCAGGAATTTAACAGAAGACCAGAAGGGTTTGCGGGACTTCAGGAGCATGTTGTGCAGATTGTTCAAGTCAGCATGGATGGGAAGGTCAGGTTTAGCCTCGATGGTGCACCAATCTTTCAACATCATCTCCCTTCAGCGTATGCTGGGAGGGGCGATATGAGAGAGGACAGGGAACCATGCAAAGGTGTTGACTTAAGCGTCCCTGTGATGACCCGCATTGCATAGTTTAGGACAGTGTCAACTCGTTTGGTGTGGCAGCTATTAGCCCAAGCTGTTGAGCAAAACTCAGCTGTTGAGTAGACTAGGGGTAAGCTTGCGGTATGGAGGGTGTGTGCATTGGATCATCAGCTGTTGCCTGCAATTTTCCTGATGATGTTGACCCTTGCTTTCAGTTTATCAGCCACACTCTTCAGGTGTTCACGATAGCTGAGGGTGCGATCCAGGGTGACTCCGAGGCACTTGGGGAATTCTTCATTCTTCACCGGCTTATCACAAAAGGACACTCGGAGCTTTGCATTGGCGAGCCGATTGCTGAGGTGAAAGGAAGTGACAGTTGTCTTAGAAGCACAAACAAGTAGGCTAACAGCATCTCTTCTTCTTTCTATGCTAATTGTGGCTTTCTGTCTCACGTACTCTGCATGATAATCTGGTGATGATTAACACTCTCAGGCATCTACTATTGCTCAACTTTGCTAAATATCTCCTAATCCTTGTCCCTGTCTCCTTATTACAGATCCATTTGTGGCTGTGTTGCAGGTGAAAGAGAGGAGCCATTTGCATTGTGTTAAACCGAAGATAGACACAAAATGCTTTAGTAACTCAGCGGGTCAGGCAGCATCTCTGGAGAAAAGGAATAGGCGACATTTTGGGGTGGAACCCTCTACATTGTGTTAAACGTTTGGTGAGATGTTTGATCGTCAAAGTGTGATGTATGTGTAGGAAAGAACTGCAAATGCTGGTTGAAATCGAAGGTACACATAAAATGCTGGAGTAACTCGGCGGGGCAGGCAGCATTTCTGGAGAGAAGGAATGGGTGACGTTTCGGCTCGAGACTCTTCTTCAGACTGATGTATGAATTCACGTGATGTATGAATTCACGTGGTGTATGAGTGCTGCCTAACACAGTTGCCTCCACACAGAGGAAGAGACACAGTATGGTTGCCCAAAAAAATGGAAGCAACTAGTCTTGCTGATTTTCATACCACCAGTGTCCAATTCCTGAAGATAGACACAAAATGCTGGATTAACTCAGCGGGGCAGGCAGCTTCTCTGGAGTGAAGGAATGGTGACGTTTCGGGTCGAGACCCTTCTTCAGACTGAAGAAGGGTCTTGACCTGAAATGTCACCCATTCCTTCTCCCTAGAGATGTTGCCTGTCCCACTAAGTTACTTCAGCATTTTGTGTCTTCGGTTTAAACCAGCATATGCAGTTCCTTCCCTACACAGTGCCCAATTCCAATCTGGAAATTATGCTGCAGCAAACATGATCTGGTCTAAGCTTAAATTCAACTCTTGAATGTTGATAAAATTGGTAGATTGATAGTAGATTGAATAAATCACAGGTGCTTTTGACAATTATAGATTTTATCTGACTACATTTCATTGGGAACATGATTCCATTAGAATGTTCATTTAAAAACACATTGGTTTTATTTACTTAACTTTAGTTTCGTTGATGCTTCAGAATATGATTTTCACATATAAGTACTGCTTTTTCAATAATTTCAGTTTATTTAATAAAAAAGCAAGGAAGCATTGTCCTGTTGCTGCACCATTAGTTGACATTCCTATTGAAAAAAGGCTGTTGTTACCACTGAACCGAACATCTATGTATCTGATAATCTGAAAGGCTAATCTTTACACAACAGACTGGAGCAAGTATTACCATATTCTTATCTCCTTATTCTCTCCCTTCACATGTGATTACTTCTTGTAACATGATCTTTTCCAATTTATCTTGGATATTGCACATTGATAGCCCACAGCACTGGAAATCAGCACCAGCTTATTTGAGAAGTGATGAGATGTGAGGAGATATTTTAAAGCAATAGCTGATAACTGGAATGCACTCCAATCTTAACTTTCAAAATAGAATTGGATAAAAAATGAAAAGGAAATACTTCAAGGCCATGTGAAAAGGACAGAACTAAGATTAAAATGAAAAGCTCTTTCATTGAACTGGCACTGGCTTGATGGACTGATTGGTCATGTTTTGTCCTGTATCAGTCTCCAACTTAAATGCAAGTGTGAGTAATAAAGAAAAAAAAAAATCAACATCTCTTCCCAATTATTACGACAAGTAGCAGAAAACATGTTGATGTAGAAATTGATAATGGAAGTTACTTAGATATGGGGGCAGGGGTACAGCACTAAATTCAAGTTCAAGTTCAAGTTCAAGTTAGTTTATTGTCATGTGTCCCTGTATAGGACAATGAAATTCTTGCTTTGCTTAAGCACACAGAAAATAGTAGGCATTTACTACAAAACAGATAAATGTGTCCATATACCATGATATAAATATATACACACATGAATAAATAAACTGATAGTGCAAATAACAGAAAGTGGTTGGTAATAATCAGAGTTTTGTCCGAGCCAGGTTTAATAGCCTGATGGCTGAGGGGAAGTAACTATTCCTGAACCTGGTTGTTGCAGTCTTCAGGCTCCTGTACCTTCTACCTGAAGGTAGCAGGGAGATGAGTGTGTGGCCCGGATGGTGTGGGTCTTTCATGATACTGCCAGCCTTTTTGAGGCAGCGACTGCGATAGATCCCCTCGATGGAAGGAAGGTCAGAGCCGATGATGGACTGGGCAGTGTTTACTACTTTTTGTAGTCTTTTCCTTTCCAGGGCGCTCAAATTGCCGAACCAAGCCACGATGCAACCGGTCAGCATGCTCTCGACTGTGCACCTGTAGAAATTAGAGAGAGTCTTCCTTGACAATCCGACTCTCCGTAATCTTCTCAGGAAGTAGAGGCGCTGATGTGCTTTTTTGATGATTGCATTAGTGTTCTCGGACCAGGAAAGATCTTCAGAGATGTGCACGCCCAGGAATTTGAAGCTCTTGACCCTTTCAACCATCGACCCGTTGATATAAATGGGGCTGTGGGTCCCCCTCCTACTCCTTCCAAAGTCCACAATCAGTTCCTTGGTTTTGCTGGTGTTGAGGGCCAGGTTATTGCGCTGGCACCATATGGACAGTTGCTCGATCTCTCTTCTGTACTCTGACTCATCCCCATCAGTGATACGCCCCACAATAGTGGTGTCGTCAGCGAACTTGATGATGGAGTTCGCACTGTGGTTCGCTACGCAGTCATGGGTATAGAGTGAGTACAGCAGGGGGCTGAGCACGCAGCCTTGAGGTGCTCCCGTGCTGATTGTTATTGAGGCTGACACATTTCCACCAATACGAACAGACTGTGGTCTGTGGACGAGGAAGTCGAGGATCCAGTTGCAGAGGGATGCGCAGAGACCCAGTTCTGCGAGTTTGGTAACCAGTTTGGAGGGGATGATTGTGTTAAATGCCGAGCTGTAATCAATGAATAACAGCCTGACATATGAGTTTTTGTTGTCCAAGTGGTCCAGTGCGGAGTGGAGGGCCAGCGAGATCGCATCCACCGTTGATCTGTTGTGGCGGTACGCGAACTGCAGTGGGTCCAGGTTTTTGTCGATGTAGGAGTTGATTTGCTCCATGATCAACCTCTCAAAGCACTTCATCACCACCGCCGTTAGTGCCACTGGTCGATAGTCATTGAGGCATGTCACCTTACTCTTCTTGGGCACCGGTATAATTGATGCCCTTTTAAAGCAGGTGGGGACCTCAGACCTCAGAAGTGAGAGATTGAAAATGTCCGTAAATTCAATCGTCCCATAAAATTGAATGGTGATCAGGAGGTATGACTGACCCAACCCATTTAGAATCACAGAGTCATAGAGCGATACAATGTGAAAACAGGCCCTTCAGCTCAACTTGCCCACACTGGCCAACGATGTCCCAGCTACACGTCCCACTTGCCTGCACTTGGTCCATATCCCTCCAAACCTGTCCTATACATGGACCTAACTAACTGTTTCTTAAACAATGAGATAGTCCCAGCCTCAACTACCTCCTCTGGCTAGGTATTCCATACACCTACCACCATTTGTGTGAAAAAGTTACGCCTGGGATTCCTATTAAATCTTTCCCCCTTCACCTTGAACCTATGTCCTCTGGTCCTCGATTCCCTTACTCTGGGCAAGAGATTCTGTGCATCTACCCGATATATTCCTCTCATGATTTTGTACACCTCTATAAGATCCCCCCCTGATCCTCCTGTGCTCCTATGGCATAGAGACTGGAGTAAAATGTACGATGGTCGATATTTGAAACTATTCCTCTTAATTCTGCTCTGTCATTCAATGATCTCTTTCCTTAAATAACACTGGTTAACCATATTCTATCAATCTCAGATTTAAAATTAGTTAACATCAAATCTCGCAGTAAGGCAGTTCTGATATTTGACCACCCTCTGTGTGTAGAAGAGCTTTCTAAGTTTGTTGCTGAAAACCCCCCAGAAAATGCTGGGAATATTCAGAGAGTTGAAGAGTATAAGCAATGATCTTGACCTCCTGTTCTGTGGTGGTATGGCTTGTACCTTAGTCTGCATCATCCACATATGCAGTTGATGACTGTTAGGTCATGTTGTTCAGATGACTGTTTGGTCATCACCCTTCGATTTCTGTTGCAATACAAATGCACCTTAGATTGTAGTAAAATATGAAGAAATTATGACCACTGCCAAATTAGCAGACATAGATCTGCCTGATTCATTGCCATTGTCCATACACTAGATGGATGTTGAGGAAGTGGAGTTCCCTTTGTTTCCACTTTAGGTCAGAATTGGCATTTGGTATTCACAAGAAATGTGCATACAATGAACGTCTTTACCTGCATAGTGCAAAATTAACAAAGCCATGTCCACCAGTTGGTGTTGGCCAAGAGAGTATAAAATCTACTTTGCTCTCTTGGACAGAGAGATCTATACATCACAATGCATGGCATACTGAAAATACTTCCAGTTTTTTTCTGGAAGGAACAAGATGCATAAATATTCATTGTTATCTCGACAGCACCTTTCTATATGGTACTGTCTTGCTCTGTTCCATCTCCTCCACATCCCTTATATTTCACTCAAAACTAATTAACCAAAAGTGCTGAGACTAATTTAAAATATGCTAAATGTTGCCATTTTCATTTGTGCATATAAACATAAACATGATTTTGCATTGCAAGCTGCCAATGATTTTATTTGCTTGAATATACTTATTTTGTTATGTTTTATTGTTTTATTAATCCATATGTAGGATAGTCAAATATAACTGAATTATAAAAATACAACTGCACCCACTAAAAACAGTTTTTTAGACAGAACTCACATCTGCATTCATATTACTTTTTTACATCAGTATTTCTGATAGCCAATATTCAGCATGAAAATCCAATAATGCTTTCTGTTCAGTAAATTCACCCCAAATAGTAAAACTGCTATCCTAATAATGGAGGAAGGGGGAGTGGAGTTAGTGACAATCTTTACAATACATTGAATAAACCTTTCAAAATAGGATCATCAAAACATAGATGTGTGTCTGGAACTTTTCCCATTAACAATCGTTTGCTTCAGCTTCAGTTTAACTCTCTGTATCAGAGTATATCTATACAGATATACATAAATCTTAAATGTAACAATTTTGTTTTGCTGAATACCTACAGATTATATAATTTCTCCTTCTACTTTTATTTGTGCTGGTAACAACAGGACCACATGCAGGAAAGTTTTACCAGAGAATATTTGAGGATATGAATGATGTAATTAAAACATGCAATTTATTGAATGCTATTAGTGATGCTCAGTGTGGTAATATACTTTTTGAAGAGGAGGTGATTAGATAAGGCCCTTGTGAGTTCCTCAATGTCTGAACATTGATTACCTTTAAATATCCATATCTTCTAAACTTTGTTCTCCAAATTTCAGTTGGTCCTCAGGCTCAAAGTCTTTGTGGCAGGGCGTGGGAGCTCAAACACTGACCTGATCCGATTAGTTGGTGGATGATACACTGGCGGGGTGGTGCATCCATAAATCTGTGACTATAACATGGTCCAAACATCCCTGCAGTCTCCAAAAGACTGGGAATTTACTCGGCAAGCAGCAGCATCCTGTGTGCCCATAACTCATGACAGGAAGTGCAAAGTCAAATTTCCATGGGGCACGATATAATGTAGAAATAGACATTACCCTGTTTCAATCATGGAAAGATAGATTTACAGTTGCATATCACGAAAAAAAAGAATGTCATACAATTGAATTTCCAGGCATATATGTTGTAACTGAATCATCTGTTACAGGTTACAGTATGTTTTCTAGGTTACAGAGTTAATTTGAAAAGGTCTTTCTTTCCCTATAATATTTATCAAATGTATGTCCCACAGCATGGCATAGAATTGTGCTCATGTGCAATATTCATAATGGCTGTCAACCTCAAAGAGCATTCCAGAATTCCATTCTAAAAAACACGTGTCTTTATGGTCGAAGAGAATTCAGTAATAATGGTATGTTTCAATAGTATTTCCATTCATATTTTATGAGCAGCAATTGTAAAGGAATATTTATAATTTAGAATATCAGTGGGATATTCCACAAGCATTAAAAAAAAGATATAAATAGTAAACACATTTGAAATGTGAAAATGTAAAAGTTTCAATACAAGGGATTAAATCATTGCAAATCAAACGACAGATCATTTAGTGATAGAGCACTTATTTTCAATGTGTAATCAGTGAGGATAAGAAAGATTTACCAGTTTCTAACAAGAATCCTTATTTTTACAATAGAGGCCTGACTTTTGCAGTCAGCAGTGGAAAAACAGTGCTCTATGTTAATCTCACTGAATGCCACTCAAAGTGTTTTGACATGGATTATGAGCACATGCTTCTCCTAATCTCCTATCTCTTCCACTACATTTCCATCTACAGTTCATGTGAATGGTACACTGAGATTCATCAACCAAGCAGATTTAAGAATCTTCACTGAGAATCATATTCCAAGCTGGAAGAATAGAACGAGGAACGATTGAATTTAGATGATAAGCAAAAAATAAATAGTTAAGACTTCTAATGAAAAGGTCTTGAAATGTCAGCTTTGTTTCTCGCTATACAGATACTGCCTAACTTGCTACATACAGCATTTTCACCCTTTTTTATTTTTACCTCGGAGTACTATCATCTGTATTATTTTGCTTTGAGATGAAGGCACACATACATAGTAATTGCTATCTAATATAATCCTGTCCCAACAGTGAAAGCTGATACCCTCACTGCTATTATTTCCCTGAAATCGGGTCCATTGATTTTATTACTTCTTTTCTGCATGTAGCATTTTTATTCCCCAAGAACAAAGTAAATGATTACCGTTACATTTTGCTTATTGCTATAATTTAAGTAGTTCCCTCTCACCTGGCTAAACCACTCCAGTGTGAAATTTTTGCAGATACAATTTCATGACCTGGAATACATTGCTTTCGCAATTGCATTTTGTACTGTCAATACATTAAAATATTCACCAAACCACCCAATTTGATTCAGTCATTACATGGCCATGAATTCAAGATTTATTTTCAAACCTGGTTCAGAATTTGAATGCTTCATCCAGCCTAATGATCTGCAGCAATACTGAGGGTATTCTGCATTATCAGAAATACTGTGTGTTTTTTGATGTAATGTAACACCCTTAATCCAAGTACAGCAAAGTGCCTTAATGAAACTATCTTTTTTCCCTAAAACATTTTTCTGTCAAAACAAATTTGCTACAAAGTTGCGACGTAACCTGTTTTGTAACCAAGTTACAAACTTGCGACCAAGTAAGGTGATGGCTTGAGGCCTGCAACAGCCTGGAGCTTCCTAGAATTAGGCACGGCTTATAAAAACTGGAGTGTGGAATGGACTTGGAAAATGGAACCTCTTGCATGGGCACTCAGTAGGTTATTTCTGTACAGTTGCTAATTGGGGATATGCTTAGGTATGGCAATACCCTACTTGTCTGTTTGTAAGAAAATAATTCTACTGTGTGTTTGTTCTTCACACATGTGACAATAAAGCATCATTGATCAATTGAACCATTGAATTGACAATTGCTTTTTCTGATGTAGCACTGCTAATTTCTAAATAAATCATTGGATATGAAGCACTTTGGGAAGTTGTGATGAAATCATTAGGAAGTATTACATGTAAGTCCTTTCTTTCTAAATAACAGAAGAACGCAAGTAAACAGGTGAGGAATAAGCCACCATTTAATATAGCTAATTTATGCTAGCCTCAACTCCTATCCTGTGTCAGTTCCCTGTTACCCTCAATTCTTCAACATAAATATTTATCTATCTCCACCTGAGGGATATCCAATGAACTGGCCTCTACCTCCCTCAGGGGAGAGAATTCCAAAGATTCACTTCCCACTGCACACCCGTGGATGACTTGCTCCCTTACAGCGGCAGGCACCCGGGTTCTATCCAGACCATGCATGCTGTCTGTATGGAGTTTTGTACATTCTCCCCATGACCTGCGTGGGTTTTCTCCGGGAGTGGTTTCCACCCACACTCTAAAGACGTACTGGTTTGTAGGCTATTTGGCTTGGTAAATTTGTAAATTGTCTCTAGTGGGTGTAGGATAGTGTCGGTGTGCGGGGATCGCTAGTCGACGTGGACTAAGCTGTTGAAGGGCCTGTTTCCGCGTTGTATCTCTAAACTAAACTAAACTCTAAGAGAATAAATTTCAGGGCATCTCAGTATTAAATAAATGGCTCCGTACTTTATAACTATATCCTGTTGTTCGTGACACTCCCACTGACAACAACTCAATATCTACCCTGACAAGCTTTTAATTTATGTACCAGCTTCTTGACACCACCTTGTCAAATGCCTTTTAGAAATCTAAATACACTGCTTCTACAAGTTTCCTCTATCAACTCACCCTGTCACCTCAAAGAATTTGTCAAACACGATTTACGTTTCATTAAATCATATTGACTAGGTTTGATTACATTTAGTTTTACTAAAAGATTCGTTATTTCTTCCTTCATCATCGACTAACATTTTGCCAACAATAGGTGTTAAACTAACTGGTCTGTAGTTTCTGCCTTCAAAGGGAGTTGAATTGGCTGTTTTCCAATCAACTTGCACTCTTCTGGAATTATTAAGTAAAAAAAAAATCAACCAATGGGTCCACTTTCTCTGCAGCTGCTTCATTTAAAACCCTTGGATGCAGTTCATGGGTCTCAGCAGTTTCAACTGCCTTTAGCTCTGTGAGTTTTTCTAATACTTTGTCCCGTGTGATTGGGATTTTTGTAAATTCTTCCCTGTTATGTTGAAATTAGCCCATCTGTTATCTTATGAATATTTGCAGTGTGGTCCATGGTGAAGAATGATGCAAAAAATTGATTTAACATTTCCTCACTTTTCTTTGTTTCCTGTTATTAATTCACCACCTCATTCTCGAGAGGTCCGACACATATCTTAGCTGCTTTCTTCTGATTTATATATCCATAGAGGCTTTCAATGTTTGCTTTAATATTACATGCAAGTTTTCTCTCAAAATCATTTCCCTCCATTCTTATGGGATTTTTAGTCTCGTGGATCCCTGCTGGATCCCAATAATTTTCCACCCCTCTAGCCTATTACCAGCCCCTGCCACTTTGTGCCCTATTTATCAATTTAAAATGAGCAAAAAACAAAAGGCTGGAGGAATAAAAGGGGTGGCACAGTGCGGCCTCATAGCGCTAGACATCCGGGTTTGATCCTGACCACGGGTGCTGTCTGTACAGAGTTTATACGTTCTGCCTGTGACTGCATGGGTTTTCTCCGGGTGTTCCGGTTTCCTCCCACACTCCAAAGACGTATAGGTTTGTAGGTTAATTGGCTCCGGCAAAGTTATTAAAATTGTCCCTAGTATGTAGGGTAATGTTAGTGTATGGGGTGATCGCTGGTTGGCGCAGGACCTCTAAAGTCTAAAGTAAAGTGAACTCAGCAGGTCAAGCAGCATGTGTGGAGGGAATGAACAGTTGACCTTTCGGGTCGGAAGAGTCTCGACCTGGAATTTTGTCTGTCCATTCCCTCCCCAGATGTTGCCTGTCCCACTGAATCCTCCAGCCTTTAGTTATTTCCTCAAGATTCCAATATCTGCATCTTCTTGTATATCAAGTTAACATTATCCTTGACCTCCCTGGTAACCACAGATTGTGCTTATTTCTCACAAATCTCTCTTTCTAATTGGCGTAAATTCCTGGTGATGATTATTGACAGCTGTTAGAATATCTTCCCCTGTTCATCTACTGACGTCTCTTAGCTTATTTTCACTGTCCACCTTAGAAACGCTATCTACATGCCATTACCATTTCCTTTAATTAAGCTCACCTTCAAACTGCATTTGGAATTCCATCATATTGTAGTCACTACCTGCTAGGGGATCTTCAATCACAAATTCTCTTATAAACCCTTCTCCATCCTGCTCCTTTAGCTTAGTTTAGTTTAGTTTAGAGATACAGCACTGAAACAGGCCCCTCGGCCAACCGGGTCCGCACTGACCAGCGATCCCCGCACACTAACACTATCCTCCACCCACTAGGGACCATTTTTACATTTACCAAGCCAATTAAACTGCAAACTTGTAGGTCTTTGGAGTGTGGGAGGAAACCGAAGATCTCGGAGAAATCCCACGCAGGTCACGGGGAGAACATACAAACTACGTACAGACAGCACCCGTAGTCGGGATCGAACCCGGGTCTTCGGCGCTGCATTCGCTGTAAGGCAGCAAGTCTACCACTGCGCCACCGTGACCTCCTCAATTTAAATGATTTAAGGATGTAATTCCCATTTATTTCATTGACTGTATTCATGCCAACCTAATTATTGACTGTAGATACAAAATGCTGGAGTAACTCAGTGGGACAGGCAACATTTCTGGAGAGAAGGAATGGGTGAGGGGAGGGGGCGGGACAAAGATAGAATGTAGTCAGAGACCGTAAGAGTAGTGGAAGAACTGGGAAGGGGGAGGGAATAGAGAGAGAGAAAGCAAGGGCTATCTGAAGTTAGAGACGTCAATGTTGACACCGCTGGGGTGTAAACTACCCAAGCAAAATATGAGGTGCTGTTTCTCCAATTTGTGCTGGGCCTCACTCTGACAATGGAGGAGGCCCAGGACAGAAAGGTTAGTTTGGGAATTGGAGGGGGAGTTGAAGTGGGTGATCAGCTAGGTTAAGACGGACTGAGAGGAGGTGTTCAGCAAAATGATCGCCGAGCCTGCGCTTGGTCTCGCCGATGTAGAGAAGTTGACACCTAGAACAGCGGATACAGTAGATGAGGTTGGAGGAGGTGCAAGTGAACCTCTGCCTCATCTGGAAAGACTGTTTGGCTCCTAGGATGGAGTCGAGGTGGGAGGTAAAGGGACAGGTGTTGAATCTCCTGCGGTTGCAGGGGAAAGTACCTGGGGAGGGGGTGGTTTGGGTGGGAAAGGGCCGAGTTGACCAGGGAGTTTCGGAGGGAACGGTCTCTGCAGAAAGCAGAAACGGGTGAAGATGGGAAGATGTGGCCAGTAGTGGGATCCCGTTGGAGGTTATGAAAATGTTGGAGGATTATGCTTTATTGACTGTTCTGTGTACTTAACACAGCATGCATATACCATTAAAAATTGTATTTTCTGCACTATGAATCATTTGCCTTATCATACTAAATTAATTAGATCACTGGGATCTGTTTTGGAGTAAGGGGAAACTGTACAAAAGGGACGGATTGCATCTTAACAGATAGGGGACCAGCATTCTGGCGGGCAGGTTTGCCACTGCTACACGGGTGGGTTTAAACTGAATAAGGGGGGTGGGGTGTCAAATGGGATAGTCGAGGATGGAGTTAAAGGGAAAGAGAGTAAAGGGATAGTTAATGACCCCAGAATTAACGGGAAAGGAAGCTCACAAAGGGATAGGAGAGTATGGCCAAGTGTAATAGGGATCGATGTGAAAGGTGAGACGCGTAAGGAATTAAAAGTATTGTATATGAATGCGCAAAGTATAAGAAGTAGATGAACTTGAGGCTCAGTTAGAGGTTGGTAGATATGACATTGTGGGGATTACTGAGACGTGGTTGCAGGAGGATCGGGCCTGGGAACTTAATATTCAGGGTTATACATCCTATGGAAAGGACAGGCAGGTGAGCAGAAGAGGGGGGGTAGCTCTCCTGGTGAGGGATGGAATTCAGTCCCTTGCGAGGGAAGACATAGGGACTGACGAGGTAGAGTCACTGTGGATTGAGTTGAGGAATTGTAAAGGCAAGAAGACACTAATTGGTGTTATCTACAGACCCCAAATAGTAGCCCGGATGTAGGGTGTAAGTTGCAACAGGAGTTAAAACTGGCATGTAACAAAGGTAATGCCACTATGGTGATGGGGGATTTCAATATGCAGGTAGACTGGGAAAATCAAGTTGGTTCAGGACCCCAAGAATGAGAGTTTGTAGAATGCCACCGAGATGGATTCTTCGAGCAGCTTGTAATGGAGCCGACCAGAGAAAAGGCAATTCTGGATTTAGTGTTGTCCAATGAACCAGATATGATAAGAGAACTCGAGGTAAAGGAACCGCTTGGAGGTAGTGATCATAATATGATTAGTTTTAATCTGCAATTTATGAAGGAGAAGGTTAAATCGGAAGTGACAGTGATGCAGTTGAACAAAGGGGACTATGAAGGCATGAGAGGGGAGCTGGCCAAGGTAGACTGGAAAGGGATCCTAGCAGGATTGACGGTGGAACAGCAATGGCAGGAATTTCTGAGCATAATCCGTAAGACGCAGGATCATTTCATGCCAAAAAGGTGAACAGGTCCTTTTCAGAATGGCAGGCAGTGGCGAGTGGAGTGCCGCAAGTCTCGGTGTTGGGGCCGCAACTGTTTACCATATCTGTTGGGGCCGCAACTGTTTACCATATATATTAATGATTTGGAAGAGGGAATTAGGAGCAACACTAGCAAGTTTGCGGATGACACAAAGCTGGGTGGCAGTGTGAACTGTGAAGAGGATGTTAGGAGGTTGCAGGGTGACCTAGACAGGTTGAGTAAGTTGGCAGATGCATGGCAGATGCAGTATAATATAGATAAATGTGAGGTTATCCGCTTTGGCGGCAAAAACAAGGGGGCAGATTATTATCTCAATGGGGTTAGGTTAGGTAAGGGAGAGGTGCAGCGAGACCTGGGTGTCCTTGTACACCGGTCACTGAAAGGTGGTGTGCAGGTACAGCAGGCAGTGAAGAAAGCTAATGGAATGTTGGCCTTCATAACAAGAGGATTTCAGTATAGGAGTAAAGAGGTTCTTCTGCAGTTGTATAGGGCTCTGGTGAGACCACATCTGGAGTATTGTGTACAGTTTTGGTCTTTTAATTTGAGGAAGGACATCCTTGTGATTGAGGCAGTGCAGCGTAGGTTCACGAGATTAATCCCTGGGATGGCGGGACGGTCATATGAGGAAAAATTGAAAAGACTAGGCTTGTATTCACTGGAGTTTAGAAGGATGAGGGGATATCTTATAGAAGCATATAAAATTATAAAAGGACTGGACAACCTAGATGCAGGAAAAATGTTCCCAATGTTGGGCAAGTCCAGAACCAGGGACCACAGTCTTAGAATAAAGGGGAGGTCATTTAAGACTGAGGTGAGAAAAAAACTTTTTCACCCAGAGAGTTGTGAATTTATGGAATTCCCTGCCACAGAGGGCAGTGGAGGCCAAGTCACTGGGTGGATTTAAGAGAGAGTTAGATAGAGCTCTAGGGGCTAGTGGAGTCAAGGGATATGGGGAGAAGGCAGGCACGGGTTATTGATAGGGGACGATCAGCCATGATCACAACGAATGGTGGTGCTGGCCTGAAGGGCTGAATGGCCTCCTCCCACACCTATTTTCTATGTTTCTATGTAGAGAAGGAATGGGTATAATTATGTAAATAATTTAAGGTAATTGACAAAATGAGTAATGGTGATAGACTATGTTTAATAGAACAGATTACTATAAATCTTAAATTACTGAATTGCTCTTGGAAATGTTTTAATCACAGCTTTCAAACGTGAGTTGAACTAAAATAATTGATCATAAACTCTTTTAGGACAATGGGAAGAACAAGTCAGTAAGACTAACATGCAAGATTGAATGGTCTCCTTTGGGTAGTATTGTTCCATGATTCATTACCTATGTGTAATTTTCCAACTATTTTCTTCTGAAACTTGGGTGAGATGTCATTTTTCTCTCCATATTTCTCCCTCACCTGCTCTGTACCCATAATTTCTGTATTTATTCTGTTCTCTCGTAATAATGGCCCTGTCTCACAGTGCAAGTCCACCCACGAGTGATCCCGAGTTTAAAACAAATCAAACTCGTGGTAATCACGTAGAATTAACGTAGCGGGAACGTCGGAACTCGTAACACTAACGGCAGGTACTCGGGAAACTTGTTAACTCGTGAAAATCTTTCAACATGATGAAAGATTTCCACGAGTTAAATTTACTCTTGAAGTAAATTTTTTTACTTTTAAACTCGTTGTAAGAACGTAGTAGCCCGTGAGTTTACCGTAGTGACTCGTGAGTCTACCGTGGGCACTCTTTAACTCAGGGGACAGGCAGCATCTCTGGAGAGAAGGAATGGGTGACGGGATGATGTTTCCAAAATTCTGCTGCGTCTTTGTGTTACTCCAGCACTGTGTGTTCACTTTTTGTCAACCAGCATCTTCCCTTTCTTGTGTATGACATTATTTGTATCCGTGGCAGTTGATTGTCGCTCTCTTCAGTTTCCCAGGGGGTCGGGACGGGACTGGAGTTGGGTGGGAAATGTGGGGGGGGAGGGGGGAAGAACAAATATATGAAACACCAAAAACGGACAGCAGAGATGTCTTTGCTATACCGCTACAATAATCGGACTATTGGTACGCTACTGTTTCCTTGACTACGGTCATGTGAAACGACTCTTGTACATTTAATATACCGATGATGTCTGGCAGTGAATCTCACTCTCTCAAATCTGTAGAGAGACACGTAAAGCTGGAGTAACTCAGCAGGTCAGACAGCATCTCTGGAGAAATGGACCAGGCGACTGCAGACTGCAGTCTGAAGAAGGGTCTCGACCTGAAATCTCGCCCATTCCTTTTCTCCAGAGATGCTGCCTGTCCCGCTGAGTTACCCCAGCTTTTTGAGTCTACCTTCAGTTTAAACCAGCATATGCAGTTCCTTCCTGCACCTCTCAAATCTGTGCCATTATTCAGTACTCCAATTTTTGTTTTATTTTACTAATTCGGGATAATATCGCCCCGTTCATTGGTCGTACGCCTCTACCCCACCCCTGGTGCTTTAAGTGCATTTGTTTTTTCTTTTACCCCCGGGAGGAAAAAAAATCAAATCCAGGAGTTCATCTGGAGCAGTTCTTGGATATAACAGCGAATGAAGAGAAATTGGTTGGTTATTTAGAAATTAATCCTTCAAGAGAGCATAACTCGTTGGATAAATGAGATTGTCACTAGGCAGCATCTTGGATGGGGGAGGGGTAGAGAGCGAGGGAATGCTGGGGTTACTTGAAGTTAGAGAAATCAATATTTATACCACTGGGCTGTAAGCTGCACCATCGAAGGTTATGAATTGTTCTTTATCCCTCTACATCATCGTCTATATCTCTCGTTTCCCTTTTCCCTAACTAGTCTAAAAAAAGGATCTCAACCCGAAACGTCACCCATTCCTCTCCAGAGATGCTGCCTGTCCCACTGAGTTACTCCAGCTTTTTGTGTCTATCTTCAGTTTAAACCAGCATCTGCAGTTCCTTCCTACACCAATTAAAGCTTGCCTGCCTTGCTTGAAATTAGTGTGCCTCTCTTCAGGAGAGTTTCGGAACCTTCCATCTCGGAATGAGGATTTCAGCATCAAACCTTCCAACGTTATAACATTATTAACTGGTCATATTTCCACCCCCGTCCACTTCCCTCGAACTTCACATTTTTCCTCTTCTCTTCTAATGTTACACATTCTGCTTCCTTTTTATCTCTCAACTTTATACTCCCGATCAAGCCAATCAAACTCCCCTCACCTGTATCCACCTATCATTGTCCTTGTTTTGTCCCATCCCAACCTCTTTCCCAGCTTTCTCCTCACATTCAGCCCGACGAAATGTCCAAACCCATAATGTCATCTCTCCATGTCCTCTAGAGATGCTGCCTGACCCGTTGAGTTACTCCAGCAATATGTGTATTTTTTTTGTAAACCAGCATTTCAGTTCCTTATGTCTCCTATGAACATATTTTATGTTGCACATGACATTGAATTATTGACAAAAAAATCAAACTGGTGGAAGAGCTCAGTAGTTCAAGCAGCATCTATAAAAGCAAATGTAAGGTTAATGCTTCGGGCCAACACACTACATCAGTAGTATTTTGCTTTTGCCATAACTGAATGTAATTTAAACCAACATTTTATATCTTGAACATTCTCCAATTATAGTGATTGTAATCACCGTTTATCCGTGGAAAAAATATTTTTGAGTATGGAATTTGATTGTGTTGAGTGTTGCTTCCATTTACTGGCCAAAAACCTCACAAGAACATCACTTGATTCTATTCAGAGGAAAGAATTTTTGATCTTTTATGTGCTGTTTATGTAGCTTTTATGTCTCCTTGACCAAATACACAGTAAAATTTACAAGAAAAAGATCTTTATTGTTCTTTGCTATTATCACCTTAGGTCCTTCAATAGCAATCCATAGCCAATTAAATAATTTTGCTTTGAAGTGAGGTCATATTTGAATGTGGATTATAAGATGATAAGGTCATAAGTGATATGAGCAGAATTAGGCCATTCAGCCCATCAAGTCTACTCCGCCATTCAATAATGGCTGAACCATCTCTCCCTCCTAACCCCATTCTCCTGCTTTCTGCCCATAACCTTTGACACCCGTACTAATCAAGAATCTATTTATGCCTTAAATATATCCACTGACTTGGCCTCCACAGCCTTCTGTGGCACAGATTCACCACCCTCTGACTAAAGAAACTCCTCCTCATCTCCTTTCTGAAAGAAAGTCCTTTAATTCTGAGGCTATGACCTCTAGTTCTACTTTTGAATGTAGATTAGATGGAAGCCAAAATGAGCACAGTAAAATTCCATGACAGAAGTAAGATGGCCTGGAGAATTGCTTTTATTTTGCTTATTTTGGTTGAGGGATAAATATTGGTTAAAAATACTGGCATAATGCACTTCCTCAAAATCATGCCGGAGGTATTTTATGTCCATCTTATAATGAAGACAGGGCCGAGGTTTAACATCTGTTCCAAGAGATAGCACAACATACCCTCTGTACTGTGCTGCTATAGCATTCTATGTTTTGTCTCCTGAGTGTGATTGAAGACAGCAACATTTTGTCTTGGACGAACACATATTACTACTGACAGATTATGACTTTTTAAATTGTTTATGGCTGTTTCAACTGCACAGGTCTGAATCTGAGCCAAACTACATGCCACACGGACTGAAATCAATGCAAGGTGTTTGAGCTGGCACACATAAATGTCCTGATGTCACTTGACCTGTTCATCCTTGGCTAGGGTAAGAGGGAAGAAGTAATATTGCATTATTTTGTCAGCTTGATTAGCAATATATTTCCAACTGAGTTGACTCAACTTTACCATTTGAAGTGGCCTAGCGATTACAGATTTATTTAAAAGCCTTTACAAAGAATTCTCTCTGTAACGGTTTGCTATGTTCTGAGTGTGGGCAGTAAATGCCAACAATACTGTGAAACCAAAAAAAATAACAAATATAGAGACTATTTTCGCTTCAAATATTCTGTCACACACTGCAAATTCAGCAATTCACACCAAAAAACTAGTGGTGGCTCAGTTAGATCAGATTGATCTATTATGGAATATTTTTACTGGGCTTCTAAGGAACGGAACCTATGGCTGAACAATCTCTCCCCATTAACTACAATCAAAAGTGAAATTAAGAAAGTGTAAAACTAGCAGTGCACATTTTTAGCAGGAACTCAAAGCAAAAAAAAACTTATAGGCACGTCAGGCAAAAATTGCCCTGATGCTGCTCAGGAAACCAACTGTTAGGTGGGAGGAGCGGGCAGCTCTAATTGTATGCCTGGTATGATTAAAATGAACCCATAACCAGGTTATAATCAAAAGAGGCAAACACTAATTGCTGGGAGAATTGCAGCTTTAAAACAAACTCTGTACAAATATTTCAACACCTTTAGGTGATCTCAAATCGTTTATACACGTTCCAGTCTTAAAATATTACACCTTGCATCGTTTTGAATAAGCTAAATAATAGTTGTTGATTTAACATCTGACCTTGTGAAACTGGACCATCTACTCCAAACAGATGTTTTGCAGCTTTGTCTCTGAGGGAAAGCTGGCATCCTGCGCTTGTCTATTTAAGGAGAAAAAAAGGCTTGAAGAATTTTTTTTGTAAAAGAAAAACATTGTTGAGCTTTTTGTTTTCAATCCACTGCTAGGTCAAGCACATTTAATTGAAATAATGTGCTGAGTCTCTGGAGCCCACTAATTTTTTTGTTTTATGTGAAAACCTTGACAAATAGTGCAGGTGTGGAATTTAGCTAAGCTGGAGTCATTCTACATCCGTGTCTGCCCTGGAAAAAAAGTTTTCTGAGTCCTACACAGAGAATAAAAGCAGGTAGCAGCTTAAATTCTCAGTATAAACCTGAGCCTAAAGGTTACTTTTGCAAAGGATATGAACGTCGTTGTGCCTCTCAAGCTTTATTTCACAAATGTTGTGACCAATTCCTATTTTTCTATCACAGAATAGCCATGTCATGGTAGGAGGCCATTCAGCACAGTGGCACAGGACCCACATAAGCACAATCCAATGAGTCCACTCCTGTACACTCTCATCCTGCTAATTATGTCCTTTCAGATAGAACTAATCTCCTTTGCTTGCACACAATCCATAGAAACATAGAAAATAGGTGCAGGAGTAGGCCATTCGGCCCTTCGAGCCAGCACAGCCATTCAATATGATCTTGGCTGATCATCCTAAATCAGTACCCCGTTCCGGCTTTTTCCCCATATCCCTTGATTCTCCTAGCCCTAAGAGCTAATTCCCTGCTAATTTAGAAGATTGAGGGGGGATCTTATTGAAACTTACAAAATTCTTAAGGGGTTGGACAGGCTAGATGCAGGAAGATTGTTCCCGATGTTGGGGAAGTCCAGGACAAGGGGTCACAGTTTATGGATAAAGGGGAAATCCTTTAGGACCGAAATGAGAAAAACATTTTTCACACAGAGAGTGGTGAATCTCTGGAACTCTCTGCCACAGAAGGTAGTTGAGGCCAGTTCATTATCTGTATTTAAGAGGGAGTTAGATGTGGCCCTTGTGGCTAAAGTGATCAGGGGGTATGGAGAGAAGGCGGGTTCAGGATACTGAGTTGGATGATCAGCCATGATCATATTGAATGGCGGTGCAGGCTCGAAGGGCCGAATGGCCTACTCCTGCACCTACTTTCTATGTTTCTATGTTATCCATTATAATATCCAAGAGCCTCTTAAGTGCTCTTATTATATCTGCCTCCATCACTCCCTGGAAGTGTGTTCCAAGAACCCATCACTTTGTGTAAAAAACGTGCCCCGAACATCACCTTTAAACTTTGCTCTGTCACCTTATAAAAATGCCTTTAGCCTTTGACATTTCAGAAAGGGGCCGACTGTCCACCCTAGCTATGCCCATAATAATTTTATATACTTCTATCAGGTTTTCCCTTAGTCTCTGATGCACCAGATAAAATAATCCTTGTCCATTTCCCTTTTAAATGTAATTAGGCTAAGTGGGACCCGTTGAGTCCCAGTCATACGGGAGACCTGGTCCCCCAATGCAACCCATTCCCCAATGCAATATTCCACCATGGTGTGAGAGGGAGGGGGAGGGTGTGGTGTGGTGGAGGGGGTAGTGTGGGGGAGGGGGGGTGGTGTGGGGGAGGGGTGTGTGTGGGGTAGGGGGGTTTGGGAGAGGGGGGTGGGGGAAGGGTGGTGTGGAGGAGGGGGGTTGTGTGGGAGTGGCGGTGGGGGGGAGGGGTGGGGGTGCGTGTGGGAGGGGGGAGGGGTGTGTGTGGGGGAGGGGGAGGGGTGTGTGTGTGGGGAGAGGGTGGTGTGTGCAGGAGTGGTGTGTGTGGGGGTGGAGAGGGTGATGTGAGGAGGAGGGGTGGTGTGGGGGGAGGGGGTGTTGTGGGTGGTGGGGTGGTGTGGGGGGTGGGGTGATGTTGGGGGAGGAGTGGTGTGGGGGGGTGGAAGGGTGGGGTGGTGTGGGGGTTGGGGAAGTGTGAAGTGGTGTGGGAGGGGGGGGGTTGGGGTGAAATGGTGTGGGAGGGGTGGGGAAGGGGAGAGGAACGGGGGAGGGGTAAAGTGGGGGAGGGGTGGAGAGGCGAAGGGGTTTAGGGGAAGAGGGGAGGGGGAAGGGGGGTGTGGATGTGTCGAGGTGGGTGTTTGGGGGAAGGGACTCCACTCAGCAGCCACCGGACGTGGCACCACACAGCACCTCCCGGCTCCACTCAGCGTTCTCCCTGACTCTACACAGCAGCTTCCCTGACTCCACACAGCGACTTCCCTGACTCCACTCAACGGCTTCCATAATTTCACTCAGCGGCTTCCATGACTCCACACAGCGGCTTCCCCTACTTCACACAGCGGCTTCCCCGACTCCACTCTTGCGGGCTCACTTAGCACGTCTTGCAGACTCAATCAGAGGACAAGATGAGAGTTTTAGTAATAGTATCGATTATAATTAAAAAAGCCTCCACTACCACTCCTAGCAATGCATTACAGATCATATCCATACATTGCTTTGATTCTTTCCTCCTTAATTCTACATTCCATGTTCATTAGGTCATAAGGAATAGGAGTAAAATTAGACCATACGGCCCATCAAGTCCGCCATTCAATCATGGCTGATCTACCTCTCCCTCCTAACCCCATTCCCCTGAATTTTCCCCATAACCACTGACACCTGTGCTAATCAATAATTTACCTATCTCTGCCTTAGAAATATCCACTGACGGCCTCTACATCCTTCTGTGGCAAAAGAATTCCACAGATTCACCACCCTCTGACTAAATACAGTTCTCATCAGCTTCTTCGTAAAAGAACGTCCTTTAATTCTGAAGCTATTACCTCTAGCCCTAGACTCTTCCACTAGTGGAAACATCCTCTCCACATCCACTCTAACCAAGCCTTTCACTATTCTGTATGTTTCAATGAGGTCCCCGCTCATTCTTCTAAACTCCAGCGAGTACAGCCCAGTGCTGACAAACGCTCATCATCGGTTAACCTACTTATTCCTGGTAGATAAAAATGCTGGAGAAACTCAGCAGGTGAGACAGCATCTATGGAGCGAAGAAATAGGTGACTTTTCGGGTCTCGAACCAAAACGTCACCTATCCCTTTGCTCCATAGATGCTGCCTCACCCGCTGAGTTTTTCCAGCATTTTTATCTACCTTTGATTTTTCCAGCATCTGTAGTTCCTCTTCTTAAACACTACTTATTCCTGGGATCATTCTTGTAAACCTACTCTGGGCCCTCTCCAGAGCCAGCGCATCCTTCCTCAGATATGGGGCCCAAAATTGCTCACAATATTCCAAATGCAGCCTTACCAGCACCTTATAGAGCCTCAACATTACATCCATATGTTCTTGAATCTTCTATCAATGGGAACTGTTTCTTGCTCTCTCTAATCTATCCAAATCATTTATGATTTTAAATAACCTCATCCAATCCCATCACCAGCTTTATTTCAAGGAACACATCCCTGGGATCTCTAGTCTATCCTAAAGTCTCCCATCACCTGAATCTATTCTTTTGCATTAGTCTATAGACTTCACATCTTTCCAAAGTCATGGCACCCAGAATTGTTCATAACACCCCATTTATGGTTGAATCTGAGTTGTTTTTCTTTAAAGTTATGACTTTATGGCCTTCATTATAAAATATATAATTTTGGGAATATGGGGAATGCCAGCAATTTATTGTCCATCCTTAGTTGCTCGACAACATTTGAGCCATTCACTGGAGTCCTTCTTTTAAAAGTTTCCTCCAAACTGTTGGGCAGGGAGTTCCACATTTATGACACAGCAACATGAAGGTCTGGCAATGTATTTCCAAGCCAAGTGGTGTGTCTTTTAGGAAACCTTGCAAATGATGATGGTTTCATATGCCTGCTGACATGATACTTTTTGCCTCATACCTCCATTTGTAAAGCCCCCATGATACCATGCACTTTTTCCAACACTATTATCAACCGGTCCTGTCACTTCAATGAATTGTAAACTCATATCTCCAGGACTCTGTCATTGTATTCCTTTTAGAATTGTGCCTTCCATTAGATATGTCTCTTCCCATTCTTCCTATCGAAATGTAACACTACATATTTCTCACACATTCTACCAGTGTATCTATATCTCCTTGGTCTATCACTACTTTCCTCACAATTCACCATCCCTTTGAGTTTTGTCAAGTGCAAATACAGAAATGTGCCCTGTATTCCCAAGTCTGTCATTAATATTTATTAAGGGAACTGAGGGCCTAGCATCAAACCACAGCTTATCCTCTGTTCACGTTTTTCCATTTTGAAACATGAACTTTCACTACTGCAGTATGTTTCTTGTTACTTAGCCAATTTTCTATCCAGACTGCTAAAACTAATTTTATTCCACATGCTTCAATTCTGATGATGAACCTATGGTGGTGTTTTATCAAATGCCTTTTGGTCATCCATTCATATTATTTCAACCAGATTTCCATCCATTGTCCTCAATGTTACTTCATTAATGCACTACTGAGTTAATTAGGTATGATTTCCCTTTAAAAGTAATCTTTATTTGCCCAGCACCTTCAAAATTAGGACGTTACAGTGGCACAGCGGTAGCTACTGCCTTACAGCACCAGAAACCCAGGTTCGATCCTGGTGCTGTCTGTATGGAGTTTGTACGTTCTCCCTGTAACCTACGTGGGTTTTCTCCGAGATCTTTGGTTTCCTCCCACACTCAAAAGACTTACAGATTTGTAGGTTAATTGGCTTGGTAGAAATGCTAAATTGTCCATAGTGTGGGTAGGATAGTGTTAATGTGTGTGGATTACTGATCACTGCAGTCTCGGTTGGCTGAAGGGCCTGTTTCCGTGCTGTATCTCTAAACTAAACTAAACATTTTGTGTATTTGGTTTTGTAACTTTTCTCAGCACAGACTTTAATGGCCTGTGTCATTAAATGATCTTCTCATCATTTTCAAGGCTGCATATTTTACTATATACCTAATCAATGTATAAGAATGCCAGTGGATGACTTGGCTATTTATTTGATCATACTAGAATTTATACAAAAGGTGATCAACCTAACATTGAAATCAATAGCGAGTCAAGGAGTAATTTAAGACTTCCATCTTCAACAATTTTATGGCTAGTAATTTGTTTTTCTGCTTTGCTGGTAATGGGTATGGCTCACTGGTAACATTCCTAATCCTGACATTGAATTTGAAGGTTCCAATCTCACTTTATCGATTCATCCCTGACTCCTGACCTCACAGGGATAGTGTAGGATGTAGTTGGTACTGCTTAGTTAGAGGTGCTGTTCTTAGGATGAATTATAAAGCGGCTGTGGCATTAAAGAATCTTGCCGACTCTGAGTATTATTTGGAGAACCTACCTTGCAAGGCTAAATACCCCATTTTATAGCATTGTTACAACATTTTGAGATTTAAAAAATCGTCTGTAATTTATCCCACCAGATAAAGCATAAAAATAAGTTTAATTTGACACCTAATTCACTTTCATATCTTCAGTTTAAAAAAAGTTATGTCCATTTTCATACTCGGAAGTTAGCATCTTGTTTCCTATTGCTTTTGCATTGACTTAACAAAAAAGCTGTGATCGAGGATATCATAATCAGTAGCATCATCATACTCATCAGATTGTAACCAATAAGCAACTCTGTACACCTTGTTTTTCCTCAACTTTTCAATGTTGGTATTGTAAACTACAAGTTTTTGCTTTTCAAACCACGCATGACATGCCTTTCTGCCCACTACTTTTCCATTAAGAATGTCCTGTAGATTCAATTTCTTAAGAAAAGGATATATTTTTTAAATAGCCTAAGCATCCAAATAACAAACTAATCCCATTCACACAAGAATTCACAATATAACATGATTTTTAAATCTCACTGTCATGAATTTATATGCCAGATGGAAGGAATTTGATGTTTAATTCCCATGAATTAATCTAGAAACATCCACTCAATATAATCAAAATTATTATTTCTTTGCACAATACATGGGACTAAAACTAATATTTAGTATAAAAATATTGACTATGGGTAGATAATAACACAAAATATAGACAATTTAGATGCTCTTACGACATATTGCCCAAAAAAAAAGAGCATTTAAATCATCTTGTGAGTGGGTCTTTCTGGAACGCGATCAATTGGAACGTTACATTTGCGGTGAATTTGAACCCCATATTGGGAGGAAAAAAACTGCCGGTTCGTATGGGGCCCAAATCACATTTTCGCAACGTAAAATTTGATTAAAGTCATCCCAAGAAGCAAGTTTATATGTAAAATAGACGACTTACACTTTGTTTTGTCCCATTCATGCGATCCGTCACGCTGTAGGCATTGAGGGCGATAGAAGTCATTTTTTATTTTAATCTAATTATTAAATTGTCTCACGATTAAACAAAAAAAAATCGTGAACGGAAGTCGGATCAATTTTTCTTCAGCATCTGGCAGCCCGAGGAAGTCCGCCGGCGACAGGCAGTAGAAAACGGAATTTTAATCCTGCCCCCCCCCCCCAAAGGCGCCAAAGTCGTGCACATGGCCAGTGGCAGAACTGCAGCCCCGCTGAAGGTAGGTTTTGTAACATCACTACATTTTAAATCTTAATTAAGGAATGTGTGCTTGCCAGAACTGTGGATAAATCCTTGATTTTCTTTCAATTTTGCCTTGGGATCTATTACTTAAGCATCTTAAACTTAAATCCATGCGAATAAATCAGCAAAGCACTCAATACCATTGCGGATTTGTGCGTCCATGAAGAGGGGATAATGTCAGCATAATTTTGTCCAGTGGATTCACTTTCAGAATTAAGGCCAAGTCTCAAATTACACCCTAAAACCCCTTTCTCACTGTGCGAGTCCACCCACGAGTGATCCCGAGTTTAAAACAAATCAAACTCGTGGTAATCACGTAGAATTAACATAGCAGGAACGTCGGAACTCGTAACGCTAACGGCAGGTACTCGGGAAATTTGTTAACTCGTGAAAATCTTTCAACATGATAGAAACATAGAAACATAGAAAATAGGATGCAGGAATAGGCCATTCGGCCCTTCGAGCCTGCACCGCCATTCAATATAATCATGGCTGATCATCCAACTCAGTATCCTGTACCTGCCTTCTCTCCATACCCCCTGATCCCTTTAGCCACAAGGGCCACATCTAACTCCCTCTTAAATATAGCCAATAAACTGGCCTCAACTACCTTCTGTGGCAGAGAATTCCACAGATTCACCACTCTCTGTGTGAAAAATGTTTTTCTCATCTCGGTCCTAAAAGACTTTCCCCTTATCCTTAAACTGTGACCCCTTGTTCTGGACTTCCCCAACATGGGGAACAATCTTCCTGCATCTAGCCTGTTCAACCCTTTAAGAATGTTGTAAGTATCTTACAAGTAAGGGTCGGGTCGGGTCGGGACTGGAGTTGGGGGGGATAGGTGGGGGAGGGGGGGGGAGGGGAGTGGGGAGAGGGGTGACTTACTACGGGAGACAAGTGTACGAGAGCTGTACTGACTGTGTGAGCAGACACTTTGGTAGTGATTGCCCATGAGGTTCACTGTCGATGACCTGTTGTTCTGCTCTCACTCCCCGTCCCCTCTAGGCAAAACCAGGAATAGATTTCCCCTGGTCCTCATCTTTCAACCCACCAATTTTTGCATCTAGCACATCATTCTTCAACATTTCTTTCAGCTCCAATGTGATACAACCACCAGTCACATCTTTTCACCCCCACCCCTCTCCGATTTCTGCTGAGACCACGCCCTCCGCAACACCTAGGTTCACACATCAATCTCCATCCAAACTACTCCTTCCCCAGGTACCTTCCCCTCCAACCGCAGGAAATGTAACACCTGTCCCTATACTTCCTCCCTCTCCTCCTCCCAGGGACCCCAGCAGTCCTTCCAGAGACAGAGTTTCACATTCACCTCTTCAAACCATATCTACTCCGTTCAGTGTTCCTGCTGTGTACATCAACGAGAGCAAACGTAGACTAGGTGACCACTATGCTGAACACTTACACTCTGATCAACAAGGGCTACTGGCTCTCCTGTTTTCTAACCCCTTCCCATTCCCTTACCAACCTTTCAATCCTCAGCCTCCTCCATTGCCAGAATGAGGCCCACACGAAATCTGAAGAACAACACCTCATATTCCACTTAGGCAGCTTACAACTGAAAGGTATGAACACTGGATTCTCCAATTTCAAGTAATACCTCCCTAACCCATTTCTCTTTCTTGTGCGCACTCACCCTTCTCCACCTTCCCTCTGGCTTTATATTTCTCTCTTCTTCCCTGCATACCAGACACCTTTTTGACCACTTCTGTCCTTTCATTTGTCATTTACTTCACTCATCTGCTAATCAAACCCCACTTCACCTGTATTCACCTATCACTCGCTAGGCTTAGTCCTGCCCTCATGTCTCTTTTCCACCATTCTCCCCCCACTACAATCTGTCTGTATGAGGTTCCCAATCAATAACGTCAGCTATCCATTCCCTCCCTAAATGCTTCCTGGCCTGCTGAGTTACTCCAGCACTGTGTTTTACCAAACAGTTCCTCTCTCCACTTATCTTAATGCCAGTCGCTTGTGCCTCCAGGGGCAGCAGGAGCAAGGAGCACATTAAAACCATTCAATTCACCACAGGCATATTAGTAAGGTCTCACCTTTAAATGTGGATCAGGTCTCTCGATGGGAAATTATATTATCTGTCCTTTCTGGTGCATGTGTCCCTGGGCTTTTAATGCAAGTGATAATATGGATGAATGATTCTTTGTATTGCCTGGGGAAACAAGAATGTTATTGCTTTCTCCTCAGTAGTCTTCTTAGCAGCTTCCTGGCTTACAACTCCTGTCTGGAAAGAAAATAGCACAGTTCATGGTGTTTGCTTGAACTGCATGCTAATTTATGAGCATCACAAACTGGTTCATTGTATGCCACATGTAGAGATTGAAAAATAGATATAAATACAAAGATGCAAAGATAATCCTCTAAGGACACATAGCTTCACATATCTTTATTCACTGCTGGAAAATAAAATTTGAAGTTCATTTGTGACTCCATTTGAATGTGAAAATGGATGTTTTGTGACTGTCCTTAGAAGTATTCTTAAAACCAAATCCATAGTCTAACAGCAAATAAAGATAGAGAATAAAACAGTGAGAGCATTAGAAGTCATTTAGGGTTCTGTTTCCTAATCATCACCTTGATCTTGGCAGTCCTGTCAGTTCCTGCTTCCGGGACCTGGAATATCTAATAGTGAACATGGCACAATGGCCTGTTTCCTTTATCATCATTACTTTTTTACATATATTTAATTCCTTGTTCTTTATTCCTCTACATCATTGTCTATATCTCTCGTTTCCCTTATCCCAAACCAGTCTGAAGAAGGGTCTCGACCCGAAATGTCATCCATCCCTTCTCTCCAGAGGTGCTGCCTGTCCCGCTGAGTTATTCCAGCTTTTTGTGTCTATCTTATATCTAATGGTGAACTTCCATCCCTACTTCCTGTAATGTCAATTCACTTTGGCTATCCTGAATGATCCTTACACCCCACACAGATTGAGGCTTGCACTAGATGTGCAATACACTGCTATAAATAGCCCTGTAATGCAGTAGCCTGACCTATTGTTCATCGTTGCTGGAGACGTCACTCAGGCCACCCTTACGAGTATGCTAACAAAATCAACACGTCTCCTGTTCAACCAGTGGCCCAAACATCCTTGACAACTGCTGCTCAAAGATCAAAGACAGCTACCATATTTTAAAATGTCTGATCACACAGCGATGGCTCTTATTCTCTCCTAACAAGCAGAAACTGAACAGTGAGGTTCTGTCACAGAATGTTGTACAGTGCTGGTCTGAGGAAACATAATCAAGGACCGTTCATACCATGGCCATTTTCTCTTCTCTCCTTTTCCATCGGGAAGAAGATACAGAAGCTTGAAATCAGGTACCTCCAGATTCAGGAACCATTTCTTCCTTGTTGTTATCATCTCTTTAGTTTAGGTTAGTTTAAAGATACAGCATGGCAACAGGCCCTTCAAACCAATAAATCCATGCCAATCATTGATAACCCGTTCACACAAGTTTCATGTTATCCCACTTTCTCATCGACTTCTTACATACTTGGGGGGTAACTTACAGTAGGCCAATTAACCTACAATCCTACCCATCTTTTCGATGTGGGAGGAAACTGGAGCACCCAGAGGAAACCTACGTGGTTGCAAGGAGAATGTACAAACTCCACACAGACAGCATCCAATGACAAGATTGAACCCAGGTCACTGGTGCTATGAGGCAGCAGCTCTAGCATCTGTGCCACTGTGCTGCCCTACACCATCCAAATCAAAGTAAACACGCATGGGCCAGTAAACGTCGGAGGTAGAGAACTCCATGCTGATCTGTCGGTTCATGCTGACTTCACATTCCTTGCGGTAATTCTGCCGTACTTCGGTAGTCACCATGCACTGGTTTTGTTACATAAATCTCAATACAAGTATTTTGTAGAAAGAAAGATATTTTTGTCAGTTTTGGGTTCTATTTCATTCAAATATTATTGAAGCAAGAATACAACCTGGATTCTCTTGCTACGGATGTACACAATCTTCCAATCCACCTTGTTGCCACTCTTGCACTTTTTAAACCTGTTGTAAAACTATGTTCTGCATTTTATTCATTTTATTTATTTGCACTAGTTGTACTCAAGTCTGGTATCATTGCACTCATGTATAGAATGACCTTCGTGCATAACACGCATAACTTTTTCCACAGTTTCTCTACAAGCGACAATAATAAACCAATACCAATAATAATGTTGCAACAGCAATACAAGGGAATACAAAAGGCTGCAAAGTGTGATGGATTCAACCCAGTCCACCATGAGCACAGCCCTCCCAACCATCAAAGGTATCTCCATGAGGCACTGCCTCAAGAATGTGGCATTCTTGCATCAAGCATCCTCACAGTATGTGCCATGCACTCTTCTCACTGCTAAAGTCGGCAGGAGGTACAGCCAGGAGTACCATACCACCAGGTTCAGAACAGACACTTTCTTACAACTGTGTAGGAAGGAACTGCAGTTGCTGGTTTAAACCGAAGGTAGACACAAAATGCTGGAGGAACTCAGCAGGACAGGCAGCATCTCTGGAGAGAAGGAATGGGTGACGTTTCGGGTCGAGACCCTTCTTGAGACTGATTCAGATAATTTCCCACAACTATCAGGTTCTTGAACTGACTTGCATAAACCTAATCCAATCTCAGCAACAGACACTCTGGACCACCTCTTGCACTACCATGGACTTATTTTTGCACTAATGTATTGTTTGTGGACAATCTATTTATTTTCACTGTCTTGTAGGCATTATGTGTAATTTATGTTTTCATATGTGGTCTGAGTTTTGACTCAAAGTCTTTTGACCCTTAACAGCATTGATATCCAAAGGGATTTTGTGGTCCAAGTCGATAACTCCCTGAAAGTGACAACACAATTAGATGGAGTGGTAAAGAAGACATATGGTGTGCTTGGGGCACTACTTATATGGAAGACATGATGCAGCTTTATAGGACTTTGGTTCAGCCACAATTGGAGTATGGTGTGCAGTTCTGGTGGCCCTATTACAAAACGTATGCAGGGGCTTTGGAAAGGAGATTTACTAGAATTATGTCTGGATTATGTATTGGCTAAAGGGGGAGGTTGGACAGACTTGGATTGTCTTCAATGGAATGCCAAAGGTTGAAGGGAGACCTGATGGAAGAATATAGTTAGACATAGATAGGGTAGGCAGTCAAAATCTTTTTACAGGGATGAAAATACCAAATTCTAGAAGGCATATCTTTAAGGTTAGAGAGGCAAAGTTTAAAGAAGATATGCAGGTCAATTGTTTTTACACACATGATAGTGGCATTTAAGACATTTTTGGAAAGGCACGTGATGTGCCAGGAATATGGATTATGTTCAGGCAGATAGGTATTGATCTTGGCATCATGTTAGGTACAGACATTGTGGGCCGAAGGGCCTGTTCCTGTGCTTTACTGTTCTATGTTCTATTTTTCCATGTGTGTCTGCTGCAAGCAAAATTATCATTGTACCTGTACCTCACCGTATTGTGTATATGACCATAAATTCGGCTTGATTCCTCACCCACCGACCTACTGGTGTGATTTGGTGGGACTCTATGCTCAGTCTGACAGACATTTTTGAGGTTAGTCCCCTCTGTATTAATTGGGAATGCAGAAATTATCTTTCCATCGTGGCAACAGAATGAATCAGATATGACAGTAGATTTTGTTGTAACTTGAACAGTATGATGTTGGAATTGGTAGGAAATTGAGGAGTGTTAATTTGTTAATGTGGGATATGGAAACAGTGGCCCAGCTGGCAAAACTGCTGCCTCACAGCGCCAAAGACCTGGGTTTGATCCTGAACTCGGGTGTGATATGTGTGGAGTTTGCACGTTCTCCCTGTGACCACATGAATGCTCTTCGAGTGCTCTAGTTTCTTCACACATCCCAAGGACTTGTAATTTTGTAGGTTAATTGGCCTCGGTAAATCGCCCCTAATATACAGGGATGTGAAAGTGGGATAACATAGAAATAGCGTGAAAAGGTCGGCAGTCGGCGACCATAGGTCAGCATGTTTCTTTCTGTATCTTTCAATTCAATTCAGATCAATTCAGGAAATGAGCAAGGTTGATAAAATCAAATATTATAACATACAAATAATATTAATTAAAATAAAACATTCAAACTATCATATTGTTAAATATTAATTTGATGTTAAAAATAGATTGCATGGATTCATAAACAGTGAAAGTATTTCTGTTGGTTACAATTTGATAAAACCCTGTTGTATTTTCTTTGTAGCATTACTAAACTGAATAAACCTCTGGTTAATAAAAGAGTGGACAATCAGCAGAAGCACGATATTTAGTTTAGGTTTTCATTATAAAATGTAAATTACCTTTGTTATTATTGCACCAACATTTACAAAATGTAATGCAATATTCCAGGTGGAGTGCAACAGATGAGAGATAATCCCGACTTTAAAAGGCCAGCTTCCTGTGGTTTTCTTTCTATTACTATTTGTGAAGGCAGTTTCACCAATCAGCTCCTTGTCTTTTTTTGTTGTTAAAGACCTGGTTGTCACAGTAACAGTATTACGATAAGCTGGTATCTGCTGTGCACTCCAAGGGGGTCTTAATATGATTGAACCAAGGGATCAAGTGGCTTATTTCCTGTTTTAAGATTGTAATAACCTATGTGCCACTCATTATGCAGCTTCTGTTATTCAGATGCTGTTAACAATTAGGCAGAAACATTTAATTGACCTGGATCTTTAATTAAAAAATGAAGAATACAAAGAGGCAATAAATAGGGGAAAAGGGAAAATGTTGAAGAAAAAGTGCACAAGCTTCACAGTTACTGATTCCTTTCATAGGCACAAATTTTCCACATAAAATGAGGAATTTGTTTATTAGGAACAATACAACACGTCATATTAAAAGCTTTTCTGATTTGGGAGATGTTTGCGGCACTGATTTTAGCAAAAGAATAATCCCAGGATTATTAATTCAACAGATGTCACATACTTTTAGTGGAAAACAAAGCTTTTTAACAAAATGAAAGCCAAGGAACTGTGACAAGTAAGAGCTGGGCCTTGGACAAACTAAATGTTATCCATATATATTTAATCTATAAACGAAACTTGACAAACATCAACATTTCCTTTTTTACGTAGGTATATTGACTGAAGAAATCGTTCTAAAAGAATGAAATATAAATGATTGTTCAATGGTTTCAAACAAGAAAAGGGTATACTTGATTCATAAGGATAATATTTAATTTTAATATTGATTTTGAGAATACAATAAAGGTATTGTAGGATTCTTAAAATTAAAATTTGAAAGAGTGGTAAGGTTTCACTGTGGGGACTGTTCACATTCATTAATAACAGGAATTTAAAATCTTCTTTATATGCATAAATTGCTTTTGCAACTTTTTGTTAAGTTCTGTTAAAAATTGATTTTCCAGTGAAATGGTAAAGTAATCAAAATAATGTGTAAAACATGATTTAATCACGTCATGTTCAAAAGTAATGAGGTAAAAATCTCCAGATGTATCATAAGTCATGTGAATTTTGGGCCTCCACTTTCACACAATGCTTCCTCGTAATTTGCAAGTTTGATGTTTCCCATGCCACACAAGACCTGCCTCAGGCTCCTCACCGATCCACACTTAAAATTCTGCCCCAGTTCCAGCAGGTTATCTGCTGCCGAACTTCATTTGAATCACTGTTTGTGACAGTCATTGGCCCTCTACCACTTCTATAGGTTGTTCCAATGGGTTGGTCCTGATACAAAGCACATCTGATTAGTTGGAGAAACTCAGCGGGTGAGGCAGCTTGATCACCTGAGATGCTGCCTCACCCGCTGAGTTTCTCCAGCATTTTTGCCTGCCTTCGATTGTTCCAGCATCTGCAGTTCCTTCTTAAACATCTGATTAGTTGGTTAGTTTATTATTTTCACGTGTACTTAGATACAGTTAGCAACAAAAGCTTTCCACTGTACATCAGTACACGTGACAATAAACTAAACTGATAAACTGAACTGAGTGTGAAAAAATGTTCTTTGGCATGCTATCCATGTGAATCATCCATCTATCTATATCTATACATAACTAAAACTCTGATCTGGTTATCTTCTGATTTGGCGGTCATTCTATTTGTGCAAAAATGGTATGCGATAGCGCTACAATTTTTCGCCAGCTTACTCACTGTTCTCCTGTACCGCGATTGCACCAAGTTTCATGTCAATCGGTGGAAGTTGGTAAGAGTTATTGAGATTTAACAAATTTTTTAAATGCGCGTGCGCAGATCGATTGCCTCTCCTACCATTCAGCGCCACATGGATTTGTCCCATCTACTGTCACTCCGCGGGACGGTCTGCCATTTCCTACGCCATCACGTCTTTAATGCAGCTGCAGGAGGCTCTGGAAGGCTGGCAGAGGTCTCCAACCGGACACAATTTTCGGAGGGAGGGATTGGAAACAGCCCGACCCAGACCAATCCAGCCCAGCGCGGATGTCGCCAAACAGAAAGTGCAGACTCTGATCCCGGCGAAGGAGAATGATGAGCAGCCGCGACTAGTGCCCGCTGTGTCCCCATCGCACAGCCAACCCCTTCCCCTCTGGTTCCCCTCGCTGGCTCCTACCTCCCTCCCCATGATACTGCACTCTCCGCAATGGCTCTTCCCCTGTATTTTCTCTGAGTTCCCTCCCCCTTGCCACCACACCCCTCCATCCCTCCCCCACCCACACACCACTCCCCCCACAACGCCCACCCTGCCCCCAAACCCCTCCCCCCACACCCTTCCCCCTACACTCCTCCACCCCCAAACCCCTCCCCCCCACACCCCTCCCCCACACACCCCACCACACACACCCCACACACACCCCCCCTCACACACACACCCACCTCCCACACACACACCCCTCCCACACACACACCCCTCCCACACACACCTCACAACCCTCCCCTGCCCACACACACACTTCTCCCACACACCCCTCTCCCCCCAACCCCCCCGCCTACACATACATCACTCCTCCCCCCCACAACCCCTCTGCCCACAGATACTAGCAATGTTACAAATTTTTGAGATTTTAAAAATCAAGTCTGCAATTTAACCCATCAGGTAAGGCATAAAAAGAAGTTTAATTTGACACCTAATTCACTTTCATATCTTCAGTATTAAAAAAGTTATGGCCATTTTCATACTTGGAAATTAGCATCTTTTTCCCTATTGCTTTTCATGGACTTAACACAAAAGCTGTGATCGAGTACAGTAAAAAGCCCATAACTTTCTTAAAAACTAAGAGAACTGAATGAAATTTTCAGTTATTATAGATTGAAGCATTCTGAAACAAATATGAAACATCTTACTTGGATGACCTGAAATTAAAGCATATAATTGGTTAGTTACCTAATTGTAGCTTATTACAAAATTCAATTACTAGATCTAAACATCTATCCATTTCTTAAGAAAAGATTAACATTTTTAAATAGCCTATGTGTCCAAATAACATTCACACATGAATTCACAATATAACATGATTTTAAAATCTCATTGTCATGAATTTATAGGCCAAATGGAAGGAATTTAGTGTTTAATTCCCGTAAATGAATGGCCATTTAAATCATCTTGCGAGTGGGATTTTGTGGAATGTGATCGATTGGAACGTTGCGGTTTGCGGTGAATTTAAACACCATATCAGCAGGAAAAACACTGCCGGTTCGTATGGGGCCAAAATCACCTTTTCACAACGTAAAATTTGGATTAAGGTAATCCTAAGAAGCACGCTTATATGTAAAATAAACGGCTTACCTTTAGCTGTCCTGTACGGGAGATCCGTCCTGTTGTCGGCGTTGACGGCATTAGAAGCGGATTTTTATCTTACTCCAGTGCTGAAATTTAAAAAAAATTTACAGAACGGCAGTCAGAACAATTCTTCAGCATTAGTTAGCAGCCCGAGAAAATATATCTCGTACAGGCAGGAGAAAACCACATTTTAACCCCGCCCCCCCCCCCTCAAAGGCGCCAAAGTCGCTCACACAGCCAGTGGCAGAACTGCAGTGCCGCTGAAGGTATGTTTTGTAACATACCTACACATACCCCCCACCCACACACCCCTCCCTCCCACACACCCCTCCTCCCCACAACCCCTCCCTGCCCACACACACCCCTCTCCCACACACCCCCTTCTCCCACACAAGCCCCCCCCCCACAACCACCCCCACCCACACACCCCCACAACATCCCCCCACAATGGCCCTCCCCACAACGTCACCCCCACACAATGCCACACCCCCCTGCCCACACTTTTGATTCCAACATGCGCCTTAATTTAGTTCAACAAAGAAACTGACAAGTTACTAAAGAACTTCAAGAGTTCAGAGTCTTTCCTTTGAGCATCACAGAGGACACTATCAAGGTGTCCCATTTTAGGCCAACATAAACATTACAATTCGTCAGTATAAAAATTCTCATCCTATCTCCCCTTAACCAACCCCCCTGCCCACACACCCCTCTACCCCACAATCTCCCCTCTCCCCCACAACACCCCTCCCCCCACAACCCCTCCCTCCCCCCACAACTCCCCTTCTCCCCACACACTCCTCCCCCACCCCCAAACTCCTCCTCTGCAACAACCCCTGCCCACCCCCACCCACAACCCCCATGCCCACACATACACCCCTCTCCTCCACACACCCCCACCCACACACACCTCTCCCCAAACCACTACCTCCCTCCTCCCACATCCTCCCTCCCCCCCACACCCCACCCACACACAAGCCTCTCTCGAGCTCCCCCCCACCCCCCAACCCCCTCCACCCCACACCTTCCTCCTCCCCCCCTCGCATACTCCTCCCGCCCACATTCACACCTCCCCTCCAACCCCCCATTCCCTCACCACACACCCACCACGGTGACTGGGACCCACCATTTATTCACTAATGTTTCACCATGTTTCTCAAGGGAAGTGATAGCTTGTGGGAAGTTTGCAAAATTGGAAGCAATAAACACAAGATCGCGGTGGAGGGACTTTTTCTGCATGATTTCACTGACGATCCTGACTGCAGCAGATTCTTCTTCTTAGAAACATAGATAATAGGTGCAGGAGGAGGCCATTCGGCCCTTCGAGCCAGCACCGCCATTCATTGTGATCATGGCTGATCGCCCCCAATCAATAACCCATGCCTGCGTTCTCCCCATATCCCTCGATTCCACCAGCCCCTAGAACTCTATCTAACTCTTCAAGACAATTGATGATTTATTTTATCTTTTCAAAATTTGCAGCATAGTAGAGTACAGCAGTAGAGCTATGTACCCCACCTAGTTAAAACGGACTGAGGAGGTAGCGGAATCTCGGGTGCCATTTCCTTGAACAACTGCACATGTGACAGTACTTTGAGGAAGATTTTCTTGACATTGGAAACTAGGCGATCGACATTTGGAAACAAGCTACGTATGTGCTTGGCAATTCTATGGTCCTTGAGCTAAGCATGTCAAATGCTACATTTTGGGGAATAAAACTTTGAGAGCACGAGCAGCTTTTTTCATGTACGGAGCTGCATCAATCACAAACAGAATAACATTGTCGTGTTTTATACCTTCTGGCCAAAGTACAGCAAGTGAAGATGTAAACAACTGAGCAATTGTTGAGTTGTTTGACTTCTCCAATACTTCAGATGTCAATAAAAACTCCTTTGATGGTTGAGCTTCCTCCAGTGTACTGATGACCACATTGGCAACATATCACCCCACAGCATCGGTTGTCTCGTCTATTGAGATCCATATTTTGTTGCATGCAACTTCATCTCTATTTTTCTGCACAACAATGTTGAAGTTGCTGTTAACATAATTTTTCCATAATGATGACTCGCTTGATATATGTTCCTCTGTGTATTTCTCTAAAAAAACATCTGAGAGATTTGTTTTCCAATTTCAACCATGGAATTCCAGCATCAATGAATACCTTGCACAGATCACTTGAAAACTCAGATTTGCGACTGGTAATTTACAGTAAATGTAGTGAGGAGACAAGTTTGGGTATTTAGCTTGGGTAGTCTACACACCAGCGGTATCAACATTGACTTCCCTAATTTTAGATAGCCCTTGTCTTCTCCCTCCTCCCCTCCTCCCCTTCTCAGCTCTCCTTCTAGTCCTACTGTCTCCGCCTCTTCCTTCCTTTTTCCCTCCCCCCCCCACATCAGTCTGAAGGGCGGCGGTGGGCGGCGCGACTCACGTCGCAGCGGCCTCTGCAGTCCGTCTGTCTTTTTATTATTTTTTATCTTGTTTCAATGTAGTTTTTTGTTTTTTTTGACGGGGTATGTGTGTGTGGCGGGTGGGGGGAAACTTTTAAAATCTTTCCCCTGCACGGAGAACCCAACCTTTTCCTTGTCGGGTCTCCGTTGTCATTGGGGCTGAGCAACGTGGAGCGGTCTCCAGCAGGAACGACCTAGGGCTCCAGTCGCGGAGCTGCGGACCTACTCACCATCGTAGAGCTGGCTGAGTTCGGAGCGGGAGGAGCGGTGGTGGCGCGCTGCTGCGACCGGACCCCCGGAGATTCGAAGGCTTATCGCAGGTCTGGTGGACAGTAATACCGGGAGCCCGCGGGTCCCTGCTGGGAGACCGCTTTTCGGGGCTTCCGCAACGGCGACTACTCCTGCCCGAGTTGCGGGGTCGAAGAGTACCTGGAGCGGGGCCTTACATCACCGCCCCGTGCGGCTTGGAATGGCTGCGGGACTTTGCTAGCGCCTGCCGGGGGCTCCAACAACAAGACCCGGAGCGCGGCCTTGCACCACCCGGCGCGGCGTTAATGGCCGCGGGACAATTACCATCGCCCGCCGGCGGCTTTGACTCTGATATCGGGAGGGGAATGGGGAGTGCAGGGGAGAGATAAGTTTTTGCCTTCCATCACAGCGAGGAGGAGATGCGCTGTGATGGATGTCTGTGTAAATTATGTTGTGTCTTGGGTCTTTTTATTGTGTGTATGACTGCAGAAACAACATTTCATTTTAACCTCAATGAGGTTCAAATGACAAATAAAATTGTATTGTAAGAAGGGTCTCGACCCGAAACGTCGCCTATTCCTTCTCTCCATAGATGCTGCCTCACCCGCTGAGTTTCTCCAGCATTTTTTGTCTACCTTTGATTTTTCCAGCATCTACAGTTCTTTCTTAAATAGATTTGGAGAAGGCTGAACCAGCGGGCAGCGGCATGTAAGAATGAACGACCGACAGTGGTGCCCCAGGTTTCACTCTGGTGGTGGAAATGTTCTTGTAAGTTATACTATGTTAACACGTTAATAATAACATTAATATTAACGTGTTAACATAGAAAACGTCAGTGTAATCACGGTACAACTAGATAAAATAGCATGATCTTTTAGCAAAATGGTTAAAAAAAAGGCTGATTTAGGCACTCGATCGTGAAAAAGACATTATCCTGGTGAAATCATCAAAAAAAGCATGAAAAGGCACATGCCATTTATGGCAAAATCCTGGCTCTACTGATAACAGTGGAGAAGAAGCTGTCCCTGAATCTGTCTGTATGTGCTTTCAAGCATGTCTGCCCGAAAGTGGAGGAAAGAAGAGGGAATGACCAGGGTGAATGTGGTCCTTGATTATATTGGCTAGGGTTAAGAGTGACAGGCAATAAAGTGGAGTTCAGGACTAGATTAAACTAATCATGATCTCACTGAATGGTTGAACAGACTTGATGGCCCATATAACCTAACCCATTTCTACTTCTTACATTACATACCTATGTGCAGCGCTCTGTCATTTTTGTGGCTTGTCTCTCAAGCAGAGTTAAATTTATCTCCTTCTGTTGAAAAAGAGATTTCAGATCCTTTAGTGGCATGAGGGGGTTACCATTATTTGTAATGACTGACGTAAAATCAGCATGTAAAGAGAAACCCATATCCTATTAATATTACTATGAAACCATCTCTGTGTCTATTGGAGTACTAATCATGAATGCAGGAAGCAATCACTTGACTGCTTCTGCACAATGCTCCTCAGTAACACAATGCGCCACCACCGGTCACCTCGCCAGCAGTCTGTCTCGTCCCTTCTCCGTTTTTATTATTTTAAGTATGTCTTGAATGTTTGTTTTAATGTCTCTTTGTATGTTTAATGTGGGGGGATTGGGGGAAACTTTTCCAGTCACTTACCTCGACGGAGCTGCAATTTTTCTCCATGTCTCATTTCCTTCCTCCTCTGCGGCCTACAATATGGAGCGGTGCGGCCTCTCCTAGAGACTGGCCCGGAGCTTCAAGCCGTGGGCGCAGTGTGGACTTAGCATCGCGGAGCCTGGGATCTTTTGCCGATGATCACCAGTGTAGGAGCTCCAACTACAATTACAATACATTACAATACAATACAATTTATTGTCATTTGAGCCTCAGTGAGGCTCAAACGAAATTCTGCAGGGGGGCCTGTGGACTTTATCACCGTGAAAATGCGGTCTCCGGTAAGAAGCGGCCGACTCGGGAGCTGCATGCCATGGAGTGTTCTGATCCGTCCCGACGTCGGAGTTTCGATCATCCTGACGAGAGGGCTTCAACAGCGGACCGTTGGAAACGGCAAGTGCGGAGGGTTCAGCCCCGACATTGGGTAAACAAAGGATGAAGATGACTGAACTTTATTGCCTTCCATCACAGTGAGGAATGTGGATTCTGCTGTGGTGGATGTTTATGTTAAATTTTATCTTAGGTGGCTGAATTGCATATTGTTGTTTTTCTCACATACTATGGCTGTATGGTAACTCAAATTTCACTGTACCTTAATTGGTATATGTAACAATTACATTGATTCTTGAATCTAGCTCTGGACTTAGATGAGCTGCCTTTAGACTGCATTGTTTGCCATTAATGCACAGAGTATGGGCTAGGCAATAGGTGGGTAGGTGCGGGTGTTATTGTTGTGGGAAAGATGGGAGAAAGACTGTTGCCTTGAGGAAGGTTCACAGCTGATTTATAACCTGCAGAGCCACAGAGAGAGAAGGTTGGCAGATCTAATAATATGTTGGATAGCAAATTGCTCGAGTACCATTACATAGAAACATAGAAAATAGGTGCATGAGCAGGCCATTTCCCTCAGCGCCAGCACCGCCATTAAATATGATCATGGCTGATCATTTAAAATCAGTACCTTGTTCCTGCTTTTATGGAAGTTATATACAAGTTACTTAATTGAAACATTTATCATAGCCAGCAGACGTCAGCTATTTTATGTAATCAGACGTCAGCTTATTTTATTTAGCCTCATGTGATTGTTAGCCATTTAGCAGCACTTAATTAAATCATTTATCTAGTAATCGAGACACTAAACAAGTTACTTATTTCTACTTTTGCACCTTTGTATTCTTAATAAATACATTTGTATCTTTGCACTCAATTTATAAACTAATATGTAACATTGTAATATGGTGTGTGTAACCTTGGCTGTAGCTAAAACATATTGGTGGCAAAGTAGACATAGTTGAGAGATTAGAAATAACAGTTTGGAATTTAAGGGTGGCGAATGAAGAAGAGAAATGAGGGGAAATGTAAAGTTTAATAAGACTGAAACAAGGTCGGAAGTTAATGGTGGCGAGACAGAGAATATTAGAATCGAAGATAGTTTGATGCGAGAGGAGTACAGCATGCAAGATAAGGCAGAAGAGATGGGGCTGAAAAACTGTAATAAAAAGCTGCCTGTTTCTATGAATCGGAGAGCAATTAGAGAACGGACAGGTGGTGTCATCTCTGAATGTTCCAGCCGATGTTTGCAAATAAAGGCTTTCGTCTTCTTGAAGAATTCTCCGTGTCTGTGTCATCTTATCCAACTTTGTGGAATTCCCAGCCAATTTATGGAATTCCCTCCCAATTTATGGAATTTCCTGCCAATTTATGGAATTCCCTGCCACAGAAGGCAGTGGAGGCCAAATCACTGGATGGATTTAAGAGAAAGTTAGATAGAACTCTAAGGGCTAGTGGAGTCAAGGGATATGGGGAGAAGGCAGGCACGAGTTATTGATAGGGGACGATCAGCCATGATCACAATGAATGGCGATGCTGGCTCGAAGGGCCAAATGGCCTCCTCCTGCACCTATTTTCTATGTTTCTATCTATGTTTCTATGTTTGAGTCTCTAAACCATGACACTTTCTCCCCATATCCTTTGATTCAGTTAGCCCCAAGAGCTGTATCTAACTCTCTCTTGAATACATCCAGTGAATTGGCCTGCATTGCCTTCTGTGGCAGAGAATTCCGGGTGAAAACGTTTTTCCTCATCTCAGTCGTAAATGGCCTACCCATTATTCTTAAAGTGTGACCCCTAGTTCTGGACTCCCCTAACATCGGGAACATTTTTTCTGCATCTAGCCTGTGCAATCCCTTGAGAATGATATATGTTTCTATAGGATCTCCTCTCATCCTTTTAAATTCCAGTGAATAGAAGTCCAGTCTTTCATCATATATCAGTCCCGCCATCCCGGGAATGAACCTGGTGAACCTACACTGCACTCCCTCAATAGCAAGAATGGCCTTTCTCAAATTAGGAGACTAAAACTGCACACAATACTCCAGGTACGGTCTCACCAGGGCCCTGTGCAACTGCAATAGGACCTCCTTGCTCCTATACACAAATCCTCTTGTGATGAAGGCGACATGCCATTTGCTTTCTTCACTGCCTGCTGTACCTGCCTGCCTACTTTCAGTGACTGATGTACAAGGGCACAGGTCTCATTGCACCCCCCCCCCCCCCTTTTCCCAATCTAACACCATTCTTGTTCTTGCCACCAAAGTGGATGACCTCACATTTATCCACATTACATACCCAAAGTGCGATATACTGTATAAGTAAAGTGAAAGTAGCTTGGATGATAGAAACTGGAGCAATGATGTCTGATAGTCTTCATCAATAGGCCGCTCTCTCCTAGTCTTCATATGACTTCTCCATGGCCGAATTGGTATATGACTTCATGCTCCTGGTGCTAGCACTTGAGATACCATTTTCATTCAATGCTTTCTGACTCGTCACATGCAGTCCCAACCTCAGGTATCTCACAGGAAAAAAAAGCACAAAGAGGTGGAGTAACTCAGTGGGTCAGGTAACATGTCTGGAGTATATGCATAGGTAACATTTCATAATGGAACCTTTCTTTAATCTGAAGAAGGCGCAAAATGTCACCAATCCATGTTCGGCCTGACGCACTGAATTACTCCAGTACATGGTGAGTTTTTTTATTTGTAAACCAGCATCTGTATTTCCTAGTGCCTGTAAACTACTGATATTGCCTACAATATACCAGGATCTTAATGTGCATTTACGTGTCCGATGGCTTATTCTGACTTTAGTCTTAGGTTTACCATCTAGACTCTGTAGAAGTGGAAATTTTAGGGGTTTTAATTAATGACATAGTCATGGTGAGAGAAGTAAATCTAGAAATGAAAGAAAGGTCAGAAAATAGAGCCTGTTACAGCATGCACCTCAACAAAACTAAGGTGAGATCGTCAAACATTTACAATGTTAGGCAAGATCATCTCCAGAAATAAATTGCATTTATTGACATTCAACAGCCTTAACATAAGTCTCTCCACCATTAACATCCCTATGGAGCAGAAACTCAGCTAGACTATCTGCATAAATACAAGGACAGTTCAAAAGCTGGATATGCTATTGTGCGAGATGCCCCAAGCCTTTTCATAATTCACAACACAATTCATGGGGTGTTGGGATCTAGAATTATACGTTTGCAGTACCAAAAAAAAGATCATTCAGACAATTGTATCCATGCTGGCTAAAAACAGAGCTGGTTTGGTTAACTTCCACCTCGTGACCCTTGATCCTTGGATTTAGGCTCTAAAAATGCTTATCTATATACTTTGTAAACAATGTGGCCTCACCACACTCTTGTTAGTGAATTCCAGCTTCCTACTATTTTCCACATGCCTGAACGAGTTGTGGTCTAGAAACATATTGTATATCCAGTATAAAGTATCCCATTCAGCATCCTAAATCTTCACTTCCTCTGTTAGCAGTGCATTAGACCTTCCTATGAAGTGCACTGCATTACTTGCCAAGTCAACTCTGAAAGCATTTCCCAAATTTCTTGACTGAAGAAGGGTCTCGACCCAAAACGCCACCCATTCCTTGCCAGAGATGCTGCCTGTCCCACTGAGTTACTCCAGCATTTAGTGTGTATCTTCGGTTTAAACCAATATCTGCAGTTCCTTCTTACCCAAATTTCCATCACCAACAATAGAGGCAAATGGCAACACCATCTTTGTCTTCCGTTCCCATCCTCTAGACTTGAGAAATATTGTTACCTCACTATCACTGGATCTAAGTCCTGTGACTCCCTACCCATCAGCACTGATAGGAGTACCATCACAGTTCAAGACAAACATAGAAACATAGAAACATAGAAATTAGGTGCAGGAGTAGGCCATTCGGCCCTTCGAGCCTGCACCGCCATTCAATATGATCATGGCTGATCATCCAACTCAGTATCCCGTACCTGCCTTCTCTCCATACCCTCTGATCCCTTTAGCCACAAGGGCCACATCTAACTCCCTCTTAAATATAGCCAATGAACTGGCCTCAACTACCCTCTGTGGCAGAGAGTTCCAGAGATTCACCACTCTCTGTGTGAAAAAAGTTTTTCTCATCTCGGTTTTAAAGGATTTCCCCCTTATCCTTAAGCTGTGGCCCCTTGTCCTGGACTTCCCCAACATCGGGAACAATCTTCCTGCATCTAGCCTGTCCAACCCCTTAAGAATTTTGTAAGTTTCTATAAGATCCCCTCTCAATCTCCTAAATTCTAGAGAGTATAAACCAAGTCTATCCAGTCTTTCTTCATAAGACAGTCCTGACATCCCAGGAATCAGTCTGGTGAACCTTCTCTGCACTCGCTCTATGGCAATAATGTCCCTCCTCAGATTTGGAGACCAAAACTGTACGCAATACTCCAGGTGTGGTCTCACCAAGACCCTGTACAACTGCAGTAGAACCTCCCTGTTCCTATACTCAAATCCTTTTGCTATGAAAGCTAACATACCATTCGCTTTCTTCACTGCCTGCTGCACCTGCATGCCTACTTTCAATGACTGGTGTACCATGACACCCAGGTCTCGCTGCATCTCCCCTTTTCCTAATCGGCCACCATTTAGATAATAGTCTGCTTTCCTGTTTTTGCCACCAAAATGGATAACCTCACATTTATCCACATTATACTGCATCTGCCAAACATTTGCCCACTCACCCAGCCTATCCAAGTCACCTTGCAGTCTCCTAGCATCCTCCTCACAGCTAACACTGCCCCCCAGCTTAGTGTCATCCGCAAACTTGGAGATATTGCCTTCAATTCCCTCACTAGTCACTGCCCGCCATTGTGAAAAGGACCCGTTTACTCCTACTCTTTGCTTCCTGTTTGCCAGCCAGTTCTCTATCCACATCAATACTGAACCCCCAATGCCCGTGTGCTTTAAGTTTGTATACTAATCTCTTATGTGGGACCTTGTCGAAAGCCTTCTGGAAGTCCAGATACACCACATCCACTGGTTCTCCCCTATCCACGCTACTAGTTACATCCTCGAAAAATTCTATAAGATTCGTCAGACATGATTTACCTTTTGTAAATCCATGCTGACTTTGTCCAATGATTTCACCACTTTCCAAATGTGCTGCTATCCCATCTTTAATAACTGACTAGCAGTTTCCCCACTACCGATGTTAGACTAACTGGTCTGTAATTCCCCGTTTTCTCTCTCCCTCCCTTCTTAAAAAGTGGGGTTACGTTTGCTACCCGCCAATCCTCAGGAACTACTCCAGAATCTAAAGAGTTTTGAAAGATTATTACTAATGCATCCACTATTTCTGGTGATACTTCCTTAAGTACTCTGCGATGCAGCCTATCTGGCCCTGGGGATTTATCGGCCTTTAATCCATTCAATTTACCCAACACCACTTCCCGGCTAACCTGGATTTCACTCAATTCCTCCAACTCCTTTGACCCGCGGTCCCCTGCTATTTCCGGCAGATTATTTATGTCTTCCTTAGTGAAGACGGAACCAAAGTAGTTATTCAATTGGTCCGCCATATCCTTGTTCCCCATGACCAACTCACCTGTTTCTGACTGCAAGGGACCTACATTTGTTTGAACTAATCTCTTTCTTTTCACATATCTATAAAAACTTTTGCAGTCAGTTTTTATGTTCCCTGCCAGTTTTCTTTCATAATCTATTTTTCCTTTCCTAATTAAGCCCTTTGTCCTCCTCTGCTGGTCTCTGAATTTCTCCCAGTCCTCTGGTATGCTGCTTTTTCTGGCTAATTTGTACGCATCATCCTTCGCTTTGATACTATCCCTGATTTCCCTTGTTATCCACGGATGCACTACCTTCCCTGATTTATTCTTTTGCCAAACTGGGATGAACAATTTTTGTAGTTCATCCATGCAGTCTTTAAATGTCTTCCATTGCATATCCACCGTCAACCCTTTTAGAATGAATTGCCAGTCAATCTTGGCCAATTCACGTCTCATACCCTCAAAGTGACCTTTCTTTAAGTTCAGAACCATTGTTTCTGAATTAACAATGTCACTCTCCATCCTAATGAAGAACTCAACCATATTATGGTCACTCTTGCCCAAGGGGGCACGTACAACAAGACTGCTAACTAACCCTTCCTCATTACTCAATACCCAGTCCAAAATAGCCTGCTCTCTCGTTGGTTCCTCTACATGTTGATTTAGATAACTATCCCGCATACATTCCAAGAAATCCTCTTCCTCAGCACCCCTGCCAATTTGATTCACCCAATCTATATGTAGATTGAAGTCACCCATTATAACTGTTTTGCCTTTGTCGCACGCATTTCTAATTTCCTGTTTGATACCATCTCCAACTTCACTACTACTGTTAGGTGGCCTGTACACAACACCCACCAGCGTTTTCTGCCCCTTAGTGTTTCGCAGCTCTACCCATACCGATTCCACATCCTCCAAACTAATGTCCTTCCTTTCCATTGCGTTAATCTCCTCTCTAACCAGCAACGCTACCCCACCTCCTTTTCCTTTCTCTCTATCCCTCCTGAATATTGAATATCCCTGGATGTTCAGCTCCCAGCCTTGGTCACCCTGGAGCCATGTCTCCGTGATCCCAACTATATCATAATCATTAATGGCTATCTGCACGTTCAACTCATCCACCTTATTACGAATATTCTTTGCATTAAGACACAAAGCCTTCAAGCTTGTTTTAACAACGCTCTTACCCCTTATACAATTATGTTGAAAAGTGGCCCTTTTTGATTTTTGCCCGGTTTTGTCTGCCTGCCACTTTTACTTTTCACCTTGCTACCTATTGCTTCTACCCTCATTTTACACCCCCCTGCCTCTCTGCTCTTGTACCCATCCCCCTGCCACATTAGTTTAAATCCTCCCCGACAGCACTAGCAAGGACTATCCATCACAATGTAAAGGACAATCGATGATGTGTAATAGATAATCCAATCATGTTAATTAAGTAAAAGGTTCTGGATGAGATTGAAATAGGATTTTTTATTGAGTATTTGATACAAACATGAGGTATTCTGACACAATATTTGGCAGCGGCTGAGAATTCTGCAGCATGTGACTCCATACCTGCCAGCATCCTCTTCTAATTACTCTGTGGGTCTGCTACCTAGCTAGTATGCGCTGTGTAAGGTGGGATGAGTGCAAGTGCTAGACTACTGGCAAGTGTGTGGGTTTATGCTGGGGAATCCAGGCATTATGTAGGGATTGTAATGGGGATTGTTGTTAGGTGAGTGATGGGCATGCAGTGAGCAGAACAGTGTGTAAGTCAATAAAGTTTAGTTGTGCTGCTGTTGTTAGCTGGGCTTTACTGATGTGCTCATGGAGCTCAGTTGCAGGTGTGAATTAATTAAATTTCCTGTTGCACTCTGTTAGGGTCCTAGGGAACTACTCCTGGCTTTCATATCTTTGACAATTTCCTTGCAATGCAGCTTCCTCATAGATTTGAAGGGTTTCCAGGGTCCCCTGCGTGTGTATGATATTTCCTAGATCAGTCTGTTACTCAAGGATATTGAGAGTGGTTTTCTGATGAATGGATGCCTGCTCCCATGTCAGCCTTACCAACGGCTTGTGCTGTGTGTTCCTCAATCGATTCCACTGCAGACAGTACATACCTCCTTTAAGAGATTTTGAGGCCTGACTTTTATCAGAGCAGGCTACATTCAGCTGGTTCAAAATTCCTGAAATTACTTCCCGCTACAGTGCACTAATATGAAACACAAAATGATTGGCCACCACTTAAGCAATCAAATCATTGCACATGAGGCACGTAGATATTTGGCCAGGGACACATTGTTTGATACTCTCAGGAGAGGTGCCAGTCTTCCCAGAGTATTAATAACAATTGCCTGTTTCTCTATAGTACCAAAGAAATCACTTCCAAAATTCTGCATCTCACATCAAAAATCACTCCTTAAACTGCAAACATCATACGTTCTATAATACTCCTTTGGTTTATTCTTCAGTGCTGTGCTCACAATGACATCATTCAGATTTCATCACTATGGAAACAGCTGTTACTATAATTATACTACCATCCTTCGCTGTCCCAGTCACAGTCCCAGTTCCACCTCACCCCTGAGACAACATTGGGAATTTAACAAAACAACGTAATGGAATTTTCAATCATAGAGTCAGTTATGTTAGAATCACTTTCACAGTCTAAAGATTTCATTGATTGCATCACCACACATGGCCATACCCTCAGCTCCATGTTGGACAAAACATCAGTGAAGAAACAATAGAAATGACAGTGGTAGAAGAAAAAGGTAGCTTTCAAGTAATGCATGGATAAAAAGTGAATTTAAGAAATGCGTTGTATGACAGGGAAATACGAGTGTAATAATGGAGTGTGCTTCAGATTTGTAACATAGGCAAAGTGACACAAACTGACTTCATGGAGGAAAAAAATACCATGAAAAAACAAATGTGGAAAGACTAAATGCTCCATAAAAAGCAACTCTAACAATCAGTTTCCAGAAGTAGTTCTCTTCCTATTTTTAATAACTACTGACTGTGGGACTCTTTGGGTCCCTGTCATACAGGAGGCCTGGTCCCCCAACGCTACTCGTTCCCCAACACAATATTCCACCGCTCACCCTTAACCCAGAACTGCACATGCGCGGCTCATTTCCCCTCATCCCCCAGCACTTCTTCCCCCACCTCTTCACCTTCACTCTTCTTTCCCCTCTCCTCCTCCCCTCTCCCAATCTCTCCCTCACCCTTCCCTCCCTCTCCTTTCCCCTACCATCAGTCCCTCCCTCCCTCCCTCCCTACTATCTCTCTATCCCCCACCTCCCCCACTCCACAACTCCCCCTACCCCTCCTCACCTCCCCCAGATCCCCCCCTCCTTCCCTACCCCCTCCTTTCCCTCAATCTCCACACTCTCCCTCCTCACCTCCATAGGATCTCTATGTAACCCACCGCAGCTGTGGCCTACGTTGCCCTGGGTGCCGCTTCTCTTCCAATCCATGCTCTTCCTCCTCGCGGGCCCGGTGCCGTTCCTTGGGGCAGGGGCTGTTGGGGGTGACGGGCCGAGTGGCGCGGAGATACGGAGGCTGCGGCCTACCTTACCCTGGGTGGTGCTCTCTTCTTCCCTGCGTTCTTCCTCCTCGCTGCGGGCCGCGTCCTCCGGCAACTGTGGCTGTGGCCCTGCCCTCCGGCAACTGTGACCATCCCCTCCAGCCACTGTTTGCTGACTGAGTGCTGGGCAATACCGGGTGAGGCGGGTGCCACCGGTGACTGACAGCAGATGCAGCCAATCAGTGTGGCGATGGTGCAGTAAGGGACGTCGTCATCCCGGCCATGGTGGAGATTGACAGGGGAGGAGATCAATCTGCGTGGCAGTGACTGACAGGAGAGGAGACCAATCTGCGCATGCGTGGTTTTAAAGATTTTTAAACCTTAATAACTTTTAAAATATACCATCGATCGGAACAAAACTTGTTGCACTTGCAGCACAGCTGAATGGTGAGTAAGGTGGCGTAGTGCTATCATGTACCGTTTTTGTGCAATTAGAAAAACAATGCAAACCGGAAGATAACAAGATCAGAGTTTTAGTTATATACTAGACCAAGTGCAGACCCGTTGGGTCTGTTCCCCCAACATGCGGTTGTGGGGGGGGGGGATGTGGCATGCAGCATCACACACACTAACTATCCCTCCCCCCACCCCGCACTCACGCTAATTACCCCCCTTGATATTATATTAATATTATTAATTTGCTCCTTTTACCCCATAACCACCCTATCTACTGACGCATAGCCTCCAACTTGCAGTCACATCTAGAGAGGGGGGGGGGGGGTAGAGAGTGAGGGCAGATAGAGAAGGGGCAGAGACAGAGAGAGAGAGACAGAAACACAGAGAGAGGGGCAAGAGGGAAGAGGGGTGGTGGAGAGGAGGAAGAATAGGAAGGGTGGGTGAAGGGGAAAGGGGGGAGGAGGGGAGGGAGAGAGGGGGGAGAGGGGAGAGAGGGGGAAAGCAGGGGGAGAGAGAGGGGGAGCGGAGAGGGGGGGGAGAGGGAGGGGGAGAGGGGGAGGGGGGAGGAAGAGGGAGGGGGGGTGTGGAGAGGGGGGGGAAGAGGAGGAGGGAGGGAGGTAGGGAAGAGGGGGAGGGAAGAGGTGGAGGGAAGAGGTGGAGGGAAGAGGGGGAGGGAAGAGGGGGAGGGAAGAGGGGGAGGGAAGAGGTGGAGGGAGAGGGGGAGGGAAGAGGGGGGAGGGAAGAGGGGGGGAGGGAAGAGGGGGAGGGAGAGGGTGGAGGGAGAAGAGAGGGGGGAGGGAGAGGGGGGAGGAGAGAGGGAGGAGGGGGGGGGGGAGGGGAGGGGAATTAGGGGAGGGAGGGAGGGAGGGGATGGAGGAGGGGAGAGAGAGAGAGAGGGGGGAGAGAGGGGGGAGGGCAGAGGAGAGAGGGGGAGGAGAGAGGGGGGAGGGGGGAGAGAGGGGGAGAGGGGGGGCAGAAGGGGAGAGAGAGGTGGGGAGCAGGGAGGGTGGATGGAAGGGGGTAGGGGTGTGTGGAGGGGAGGGGGGTTTAGGGGAGGGATGGTGGGGGAGGGGATGGAGGGGAGAAAAAGAGGGGAGAGAGAGAGGGGGAGAGAGAGAGGGGGGGGAGGAGAGAGGGGGAGGGGTGTAAGAGATAGGGGGAGAGAAAGGAGGGAGAGAAAGGGGGAGAGAAAGGGTGTGCTGAGAGGGGGGTGAGGTGAGGGGAGCGGGAGAGGTGGGGAGCAGGGAGGGTGGAGGGAAGGGGGTAGGGGTGTGTGGAGGGGAGGGGGGTTTAGGGAGGGACGGTGGGGGAGGGGATGGAGGGGAGGAGGGGGAGAAAAAGAGGGGGAAGAGGAGAGGGGGGGAAAGGAGAGGGGGGGAGAGGAGGGGGGTGGAGAGGATGGGGGGAGGAGAGGATGGGGGGAGAGGATGGGGGGAGGAGAGGATGGGGGGAGGAGAGGATGGGGGGAGGAGAGGATGGGGGGAGGAGAGGATGGGGGGAGGATGGGAGGAGAGGAGGGGGGAGGAGAGGATGGGGGGAGGAGAGGGGGGGAGGAGAGGGGGGGAGGAGAGGGGGGGAGGAGAGGGGGGGGAGGAGGAGGGGGGGGGAGGAGAGGGGGGGAGAGGTGAGGAGAGGAGGGGGGGGGGGGGAGAGAAAGGGAAAGATACAGGGGGGGGGGGAGAGAGAGAGAGAGAAAGAGAGAGGGATAGGGAGAGAGAGAGGTGGGGAGAGAGAGGAACCCAAACCCCCCCAAACAACCATTTGCATGCAGTGCTTTTTTATTTCTAACTAACCATATTTTATTTTCAATCCACATTAAGGGTACTTACTCACAGGTGTGAAGAAATTTGTTCAGTGCCATTCAGAGCTCAGAGTGCCCTCCATGTTGCAGAGTGATTGAGGCACACCACTTGCAGAGATTGATTGAGGCACACCACTTCCTGGTTTTATAGTCCCTCCCCCTCCCTCCAGCAGGGGCAGCAGAGAGAATGGGGAATTGTGTAAAAACATTAATATTTCTGTCAATTTTCATCGACAGGAAAAATCCTCGGCACACATGCGGCGGAGGGGGGCTCTGAGCAAGGTGGCCAAAAATGACGGCCGTAGGTGGCGGCGTTCTCATGGAAATCGCAGCACAGAAGGCCAAAAGCGGTCAAGAACAGAGATTTAGTAATATAGATACTAGACTAAGTGGGACACGTTGTGTGGGGAAGGGGGGAGTGGCGGAGGGGGTGTGTGGGGGAGGAGGGGGTGTGGTGGAGGGGGATGTGTGGGGGAGAGGCGTGTGTGGGGGAAGCCGTGGGTGTGTGGGGGGGGGGGGGATTGTGTGAGGGGGAGGGGTGTGTGTGGGTGTGGGGGGTGTGGGGGAGGGTGGTGTGTGGGGGAGGGTGTGTGTGTGTGTGGGTGGGGAGGTGTGGGGGAGGGGGTGTGGGGAAGGAAGGTTGTGTGGGGAGGGGGGTGTTGTGAGGGGGTTTTGGGGGTGGGGGGTTGTGGGGGTAGGGGGGGAGAGTTGTGAGGGGTAGTGGAGTTGGAGAGGGGTGTGGGTGGTATGTATGTGAGAGGGGTGTGGGGAGTAGGGGGGAGTGTGGGGTAGTGTGGGGGAGGGGGGTGTGCCGGAGGGGGTGTGGGGAAGGGAAGTGTGCGGGTGGGGGGTGTGGGGGAGCGGGTGTGTGGGGGAGAGGGGGGTGTAGGGGAGGAGTGGTGTAGGGGAGGGGGAGTGTAGGGGGTGGTGTTGTAGGGGGGTGGGGGGTGTAGGGGAGGAGGGTGTAGGGTAGGCGTGTGTGGGGGAGGGGGTGTGTTGGCTCACCGGTTCCCGGCATTAGCTCCGACCGCACTCAGCAACTACAGGACCCGGCACCCGTCCCCAGCACCTGTCGCGCTCACAGCCCCAGCCCACGAACACAGTCCGCCCCGCCCGCGAACGCAGCCTGCCCCCACCCGCGAACACAGCCTGCGCCCACGAACACAGTCAGCCCCGACCACAAACACAGCCAGCCAGCGAACACAGCAAGCCCGCGAACATAGCCAGCCAGCCCGCGAACACTTCCAGCCCGCGAACACTTCCAGCCCCCGCCCACGGAACACAGCCCACACTCCCCTCCCTCAGCTTTATTCTAGGCGCTGGTGATTGATAGCGGGTGCCGGAAGGGGCGTTGCCATCCCGGCGAATAACAGACCAATAACTTTTGTAATATTTCACCGATCGGAACAAAACTTGGTGCACTTGGGGCAGAGGAGAACGGATAGTAAGGTGGCGAAAAAATCCAAGCAGTCATAGGGTACAATTTTTGCGTAAATTTAAAATCAACGCAAACCGGAAGAGGACAAGGTGAGAATTTTAGTAATTATAGATAGAAGATAGATAGCTTATTGAAACCAAGTGCAAACTGGAATCATTTGCTGCTAGTGAAATTTTTTTGAGATAAGCTTATCTTCATGTTTATTTGTAACTGTGTATGAATGCCACCAAAAGCAAAAACATAACTAAGCTTATATCTTAAAGCACACCAATACATTTGTCAAAATGGAGTAGAAATAATTCATAATCTTTCAAGAAAATCTGATTCATTAAGCGAAGTAGTACACACACCCCAGCGTGTAACATTGACAGCGCCGAACTAAAGATGTTCGGAAGCGTCATGTTCCTAGGAATAAATATCACCGGCAATTTGTCCTGTAGCAGCCATATCAAAGCCATATCAAAGCCACAGCTAAGATGTCAATGCCTCTATTTCCTTTGAAGGCTTAGGAAGTTTGGCATATCCCCAACAATTCTCATCAATTTCTACAAATGCACTATAGAAAGCATTTTATCGGGATACATCACTGCATGGTTTGGCAACTGCTCCATCCTTGACCACAAGAAATTTCAGAGTTGTGAACATAGCCTCGACCATCATGCAAACCAACCTCCCTTCCACTGACTTAATCTACATTTCACACTGCCTCGGTAAGGCTGCTAGCATAATCAAGGAACAGTCTCACACCTCCCCTCTCCCAAGAGGCACAGAAGTTTGAAAATGCACTTATCCTATTTCAACGTTTAACTGGCAACTAGACTAAGTGGGACACGTTGGGTCCCAGGTTCACACGGGAGGGCTGCTCCCCCAATACAATATTCCACCTCTCCACCAATTCCAATATTGGTGGCCATGGGGGGGGGGGGGGGGGGGGGGGGGGCACTTTCTGGAGTGCTAGCATGCATGTTGTGGGTCAAGTCAAGTCTTCAAGTCAATCCATTTCAAGTCAAGTACAATACAATACAATACAATACAATTTATTGTCATTTGAGCCTCAGTGAGGCTCAAACGAAATTCTGTTTCCACAGCCATACAAGCAAAGACAATTCCTAGATGTACACACAATTTAATTCACACAAACATCCATCACAGTGAACCCACTGTGATGGAAGGCAAAGTCTTTTCTCTCCCCTGTTCTCCATTTCTCTCCCGATGTCCAAGCCCCAGGCGGGCGATGATAAGTCCCACGGCCATTTTAGGCCGTGCCGGGCGATTTACGGCCCTGCTCCCGGCCTAAAAGTCTCGAAGTTGGAGCCCCCGGCGGGCGCTGGAATGTCCCACGGCCATGAAGCCGCGCCGGGCGATGTACGGCCCCGCTCCAGGTCGTTCCAACCTCGCGACACGGGCTGGAGAAGTCGCGTTGCGGGAGCTCCGGGAAGCGGTCTCTCTCTCCCCCCGGACCCGCGAGCTCCGGATGTCCCAGTCCACCGGACCTGCGGCTGCGTTGCTGGAGCCTCCGAGCCCCTAGAGTCGAGTCGCAGCTGCGAGTCACCACCGCTCCCCACGCTCTGAGACCGGCCAGCCCCACAATGGTGAGTAGTCCGCAGCTCCGCAGTCTCCCGAGCCCCCGGGTCGTTCAGGTTGGAGGCCGCTCCACGGTGCTAGGCCCCAACGACAACGGAGACCCGACAGGGAAAAGGTCGGGTCTCCCAGACAGGGAAGAGATTTCAAACAGTTTCCCCCTCCCCCCCCTCCGCCCCCCACATATACACATTTAAAACCAGTATTAAAAAACACCAACACTACATTTAACAAGTCAATCCCCTTCAAGTCAAGACAAGTCAATCCCCTTCAAGTCAATCCACTTCAAGACAAGTCAATCCACTTTTCAGCCCGAAACGTTGCCTGTTTCCTTCGCTCCATAAATGCTGCTGCACCCGCTGAGTTTCTCCAGCACTTTTGTCTACCTTCAAGTCAAGTCAATCCATTTCAAGTCAAGTCAAGTCAACCCATTTCAAGTCAAGTCAATCCATTTCAAGTCAAGTCAAGTCAAGTCAATCCATTTCAAGGACAGGCCAAACAACTCATTGCATTGTCATTTCATTTCCAATTTTGCATTGCAGTTTCAAGCACAGGCAGGGCAGGCCAAACAACTCATTGCATTGTCACTTCATTTCCAATTTTGCATTGCAATTTCAAGCACAGGCAGGACAGGCCAAACAACTCATTGCATTGTCATTTCATTTCCAATTTTACCTTGCAGTTTCAAGCACAGGCATGGCAGGCCAAACAACTCATTGCATTGTCACATCATTTCCAATTTTACATTGCAATTTCAAGCACAGGCAGGCCAGGCCAAACAACTCATTGCATTGTCATAAAGGGCTGATAAATCATTTATTGCAAGTACATTGCAGACTCACAGTTCAGTTGATTCACAGACTTTTAGTTATATAGATTAGACAGGTACATGGATAGGACAGGATGAGGGATATGGGCCAAATACAGGGAAGTGTGACTACTGCAGAACATGTACGTGTTGGTCAGTGTGAGCCAAAGGGCCTGTTTCCACACTGTATGACTATAATTCTGACTATTGTAGTTTCCAGGTTGAACACACATAAGTTATTGTAACCTAATTTAACTTATTTTGAATCATAGAAAAGTGATGTGTAGAAGGACATTTGTCCCATTGAGACTATGCTAATTCAAGATACAAGATACAAGATACATTTATTCGTCACATGTGCCAGATGGCACAGTGAAATGAAATTCCCATACAGCCATACAATAAAAATAAAGGACACAACACACGATAGAATTTAACATAAAACATCCCCACACAGCAGAATCAGAGTTTCCCACTGTGTGGGAAGGCACCAAAGTCAGAAGGCACCAAAGTCAAATTCTTTCCAAGAGCAATCTAGTTAATCCATAAATAGATTTTGTTTTCTCAAACCGCCTCTGTTTTTTTATCCAATCTTATTGTACTGCTAGGGAGCAAACTGACGAAGATGCAGGTGGATGCTCCATTAGTGTCCTGGATCACCAACTACCTGACTGGACAACCACAATATGCAAGTCTACAGAACTGTGTCTCGGACATGGCAGTGAGCAACATAGGGCCCCACAGAGACAGTCCTCTCTCCCCTTCTGTTCACCATCTAAACCTCGGACTTCAGATACAACTCGGACTTCTGCCACCTACAGATGTTTTTGGATGGCTCTGCAATTGTGGGCTGCATCAGTGAGTGGAGGAAAGCTAAATACAGAGGTGTAGTCAATGACTTTGTTCAGTGGTATGGGCTAAATCACCTGCAGCTCAACACTGACAAGACTAAGGAGTTAGTGGTGGACTTTAGGATCCCTGCCCCCTGTTTCCATAAAAGGTGTGGATGTGTAGTTTATTAAGAAGCACAAGTACCTTGGAGTTTACTTGGATAGTTAACTGGACTGGTCCAGGAATGCTGAGGCGCTGTATAAGAAGGGACAGAGCCATCTGTTCTTTCTGAGGAGGCTTTGCTCTTTCAACATCTGCAGTAAGATGCTGCAGATGCTCAATCAATCGGTGGTGGCCAGAGCCATCTTCGTTGCTGTCGTTTGCTGGGGTAGCAGAGTGAAGGCTGCCGACGTCAACAGAATTAACAAGCTTATCAGGAAGGCAGGCTCCATCCTGGGAGTGGAGGTGGATTCATTGGAGATGGTCTTGGAGGGGAGGATGCTCCTCAAACTATGGAGCATCTTGGAAAACACAGCTCACCCCCTCCATGACACACTGGTAGCACCTTCAGCAACAGACTGGTTCCACCAAGACACAGCACAGTACGCCACTGGAGATCCTCCTGCCCTGTGGCTATCATACTGTACAAATCCTTTCCCTTCTGTTGTGGGGTAGACTGACTTCCCTTCCCCCCAACCCACACTTCAATCTTTGCACATCCCCATTCCTGGACTTTCCACTCGTCACTTTAATTTAATCTATCTTGTCGTCTTTTATGACAATTGGCAGACCAATTTCGCTCCTGGGATAAATAAAGTTCTATCATATCATATCGTACTATATCGTATCGATGTGCCTCTGGTTATTCGTTTTTGAGCAGTCAGATTCATTTATCCTTATTTAACCCGCATAAACTCTATTTAAGCAGTATACCTTTAAATACTTCCATTTTGTGTTTATTTTAGCCATCGCTGCTCTGTGGAGAACAATTCCAATCTATCCAAATAAATATTCCCTACTCTCAGGAAATATTTGTTGACATGCTGTTGGTAAATTTTGTTGATGTCATTAATAGCATTTGAGAAAGCCTATGGTTCTGAAACACATGGTTCTGAAAGGTTTGTGAGTGAAAAACTATGTTCTACAAATCAATCTTAATGTTAACTCAGTTTGTTCAATTTCTGTAGGATTAAGCAAACTACAACAGCTCATCATATTATGATTTACATAGAAATTTACATAGGAACTCAAAAGGGAGCAACAAACTTGGGCTTTTAAAATTGGAAACTCTGCTGGAGACCAGAATTAAGAACAGTTTCTCAATTTTTTTAACATTCAGTTTTTCATAAATTTGAGAAGTAAATTCCATTTGTGTGTGAGAAGATGGATGGGGTTACTTTCCAAAGACGTAATTCTTTTAATTACTGGTGACTGATGACTTTTGAGACATTTGGAGACATTTTATAAATTATCAGATCTCTTACCATGATATTTATGTCTTCGGTATGAATATTCCTCTAACAACCTAATACAGTTTTCAGAGAGAAAAAACTCTGAGGCTACAGTTGAATGCCAATCATAAACATTTTCCTTTGGCATAAATGGAGCATGTATGATTCTATCTAATGCAGAAATATATCTTATCTCAACATACTCTTTACAGTCCACAAAAACTTCCAGTTGTCAACTTTATTCACACTTTATCCCTAATAAATTCTTATATCAGACTTTTCAAGCCGCCCGCGCTACCTACCTAATCTACGCTAAAAACTTCCATTCCGAAAGCAGAAAAATTCCGAAATCCGAGAAGTGTCTGATCCCAAGGCTTTCGGATAAAAGGTTGTGCACCGTACTGAGGCTTCCACAAAAAGGAGCATTTTACCGTGTTTGAAACTAAGCAAGCCAGCGTCCGAAGATAGACACAAAGCGCTGGAGTATCTTCAACTATGCACCTGCACTCCTAGCTCCCTCTGCTCTACCGGAAGTGGCGGCGCTGCCTTGCAGCAGCGGCTCGCCTGCAGTCCGTTTGTCTTTTTCTGTTTTTTGTTTCTCTTGTCCCGTTTTTACAGTTTATTTCGATTTATTTAGTTGTGTATGTGGGGGGTGGGTGTAACATGTTTTTGACTCTTCCTCGGGGGGGATGCGACCTTTCCTGCCGTATCCCCCGTCTCCGTGTCCGTCTGCGCTGAGGCCTAATGGCGGAGCTAGCGGCCTCCAACTGCGACCGACCTTGAGGCTGCGGAGTCCGAGACAGGACTTACCAACGCGGGGCGGCCCAACTTCCGACCCGACTTTGGAGGCTCGGCCGCGGGCCAGTGGACGACATAATCGGGAGCTCGAGTTCTGTTTTCCGGAGCTCCCGCAACTACAGCTGCGTCCGCTGGACTGGAGGACGGCAGCTTCAGCAGCTTCGACCGCCCCGGGCCTCGGAGTTTGAACCGGCCCGTTTGCGGAGCTCGGATTCAGCCTGCGGGACTTACCTACCATCACCCGGCGGGGTCACAACATCGGAGGCTTGGATTGCCTCAGCGCAGAGGGAAAGCAAGGAGGGATGAGACAATGACTTTGGGACAAACTGTGTTGAGTGTTTGTTATTTATTCTATGTTATGACTGCAGGCTAAACCATTTCGTTGCACTGAAAAGTGCAATGACAATAAATTGAATCAAAATCAAAAATCAAAATCTACAACACTCCCCAGCAGCCTACCGTTCACTGTGTCGGTTCTGCCCACGTTTGTCCTCTCAAAATGCAACACCTCGCATTTCTCTGTATTAAATTCCATCAACCATTCCTCGGCCCAACCGATCAAGATCCTGCTGCAATTTTTGGCAACCATCTTCACTGTCAACCGTACCACCCACTTTGTATCATCTGCAAACATGCTAACAATGCCATATGTATGTTCTCATCTAAATCATTGATATTGATCGTAAACAGCAATGGGGCCCAGCACCGACCCTTGGTGTACAGAGCCTTGGTGAGACCACACCTGGAGTATTGCATACAGTTTTGGTCTCCTAATCTGAGGAAAGACATTCTTGCCATAGAGGGAGTACAGAGAAGGTTCACCAGACTGATTCCTGGGATGGCAGGACTTTCATATGAAGAAAGACTGGATAGACTCGGCTTGTACTCGCTAGAATTTAGAAGTTTGAGGGGGGATCTTATAGAAACTTACAAAATTCTTAAGGGGTTGGGCAGGCTAGATGCAGGAAGATTGTTCCCTGTGTTGGGGAAGTCCAGAACAAGTGGTCACAGCTTAAGGATAAGGGGGAAGTCTTTTAGGACCGAGATGAGATAAACATTTTTCACACAGAGAGTGGCGAATCTGTGGAATTCTCTGCCACAGAAAGTAGTTGAGGCCACAGTTCATTGACTATATTTAAGAGGGAGTTAGATGTGGCCCTTGTGGCTAAGGGGATCAGGGGGTATGGAGAGAAGGCAGGTACAGGATACTGAGATGGTTGATCAGCCATGATCATATTGAATGGCGGTGCAGGCTCGAAGGGCCGAATGGCCTACTCCTGCACCTATTTTCTATGTTTCTATGTTTCTATGTTTATCACCATTTATTCTGCCTCTATTGACTTGTCATGCTCTATATAAACCCGTCTGTCAATGGTGGTGCAGTAGAATTTTGATTTTGCATTTCCTGATTCCCGTTTCCCCAGGATATACTGTACGGAAACATTTGAAGGCTTTTTAAGAAGAATTTCACAATCCCTGTACTTTAATGTTATTTCAGGATACTCCACAATATCTTCCATGCAGGCTTCAAATTCCACCATGGTCTTCCTTTCCACTTAATTTGGGATAATTTCCAATCTAGCTTCATATCTTAGACCATGGATGCTATTCTTCTGGCTCTGGGTTACATATTTATTCTCAGATCATTTGACGGCTAAACATGCCGCTATTAGAGATTTTCCACTAAATCACCTCAGGGAGCTGTGGTTGACCAGGTCCCAGCTATTAAGGAACATCCATTGTTGAACCTGCGGCCAGTGCCTGAGCTGTAGTGCTGGAAAATCATGGTGAGCCCATATCTAACCTTGGTCTTACATTCCACCTATCCTTCAGCCCTTAGTCTTCTGATTTACAAGCTATAAATGGCCCAGGCATAAATTTCACATTAGCTCAGCACCGTCCTGCTAACCACAGCACACTGCCGTACCTTTGACCCCCACGCCCCCTTTTCATTTTACATGACAACAAAGAGCAACTGGACTCAGCAATGGGGAACAGAAAGACACAGCAATGTTGTTAAAGAGATGCTAGAACTATTTCATACTCACAGACACTGCCACATATATAGAGCCAGCCACATAAGATCATTGAAGGGTGTCGAAATGCAATGATGCACCAGACCTTCCTATCATGAAGAGAGATTCTTTGCTCTCAGCTATTCAGTAGAATATGAGCATCAGTGGCATGGACAGAATTTATAGCCTAATCCCTATCTAACCTAGAAGTGATAAATCACATTTATGAAATGATTCAGTCAATTAAAGATAAATGTTTAAGTAGGAAACTCTAGGATTTTAACCCATCAAATCCCTTACACCCTTCCCCATGCTGTCATTCATCTACATTTGGGGCATTTAGAGTGACAAATTAACCTGCCAACCTGTACATCTTTGGTATAAGCGACTTGTGACCTGCATATCCCAAACTTGCACAGATCACAGGCAGAGTACAGACTCCACACAGACAACACCAGACGTCAGCATTGAACCCATGTCACTGGAGCAATGTGGCAGCACAACTGGGTTGCTAATTCAGGGCAGGACAGAATGCTTAAAATGATAGCTGGAGATTTTGGTTTAGATTTTGATATTGTGGCCCTGAAATCTCACCAATTGTTCTTTACTGAAGTTTGTGTGAGAGAGTCCCTTCCTGACAAATAGAGAAGCAAATATGCATTCCTGAAGAGAACCCCTCCACTCTTTCTCATCATCCTAACTGTTGGAGCAGCATCCATCTGGTGAGGAATCACAGATGGGGTTTAATTCAGATCTGTGAAGTATGGTAAAACAAACAGGGCAGGACTTAAGACAGTAAGTGGTAGGGCCCAGGTGAGCGGTGTACAACAGGGGGAATTCTGAATGCAAATAGTTCCTTTAAAATAACATAGTTCCATGAAAATGGCAACACAGAATATGGGAGAAAGTGTCTGGCATGCTGGCCTTTATCGGTCAGGGTAATGTGTGCAGGAGTTGGGACAGCTGTACAAGATATTGGTTAGGCCACATTTGGATTATTGTGTACTGTTCTGGTTGGCCTCCAACAGGAAGAATGTTATTAAATTCGAAAATACGTGAAAAAGATATACAAGTTAGTTACAGGGTCCGGATGGTTTGAGTTATAAGAAGAGGCTGGATAGGTTAGATTTTCCCTGGAGCATTGGAGCCTGAGGGGTGACCTCACAAACATTTATAAGATCATGAGGGGCATGAATAAGGTGAATAGACCAAGTCTTTTCTGCAGGTGGAGGAATCTAAAATTAGAGAGCATTTTAAATGAAAGGGGAAAGATTTAAATGTGACTCGAGGGGCAACTTTTTCACACAGATGGTGGAACGTATTTGTAATGAGCTGCAAGATGAAGTGGTACAGATGTGCAAAATTACAACATTTAAAAGACTCAGACAAATACATGGATAGAAAAGGTTTGAAGACATAAGGCCCAGGTGCAGGAAAGGGGGATTAATTCAGTGAGGCAACTTGTCTGGCGTGCCCGAAAGGCCTGGTTCCATGTTGTATACCCCGATGACTGTGAATACTCCCATTTACGCTGTATTCTAAGGGGAATTCTCAATGATGCAACCAAAGGATCTTTCAATCAGAAACGCGAATCACTACCAACTACAACATTTACAGGAAAAGCTGGAGTCTCAGCAGGTCAGGCAGTATCTCTGGAGAAAAGGAATAGGTGATGTTTCGGGTTGAGACTCAAGCTTTTCGTGTGTCTCTCTTCGGTTTAAACCGTAACTGCAGTTCCTTCCTACATAACATTTACAGTGTTAATACAATTGAATCAAATGTGGAAAACATCAAATACTCGCATTGAAATAGCCAAAAATCAACCAGCAATCAAATGGTTATGGACCCTACGAATGGTGTTGGTATAGGGTGCTTCTGTTGCTGAACATGTGTTCAATTGAGAGTTCAAGCAGACTTTAGTTGTAGAGGTGAGATTTAAAACAGCAGCTTGTGTCAAATCAGTGTTATGTGTTGATTGATGTCACAATTTATATGTTCTGCATACTTTGTGTGTGGGTGCACTTCATATATTTATATCATCACTCAAAGTATTCTACTGTCAAGGCTATTGCTTCCTCTGTAACTTGTATAAGTAAAATATAAAGGTGTTTGATTATTCATACATTTCCATTTTTTCGTCTGCGGGCCTCCCAGTTCACTGCTAATTAACAAGATACTACATATATTGCAACGTCTCACAAGCATGGAGGCAAGGAAAAAGGATATCTTATAGCTAAATTCTCAGAAATTTAAATTTGGCATGGGTATGGCCAACTGAATTGCTTTCAGTTTTTTTGTCAAAACACACACTTTAATAAAAGCACATTTCACATTATCACAAATTTGAGGTACTTGCTCTTCTCAGTGTCAAAGTAGCTAACCACACAAAAAATCAAACAAGGTTTTTTTTGAAGTATGTAATGCCATTGATGTAGGTCCCAGATTCTGGGACATTTTAATGTGATTCATTAATGAGTTAATGAACCTTGAGACATCTAAAGCAGAAGGCATATGGCTTGAGATTCATTATAGCCAAGCATTTATGCTAAGGTTCAACCACAGTAAGAACGGGGAAATAAAAGTAACCCATCAAGCATGACCTTTTCAATGTCATGCACTTCCCATACTAAGTGGCTAGCCTATCAACTGTATATTATTCTGTAGATAATCACATAATCTTTACTGAAAAATATATGCAAAAATCTTAAAAATGAGTTTTTAAAGATGACATTGATACAAATATAATATTTGACATTGATTAACTTCTTTTAGAGATAAGAATTTGGAATTTTACAAATCTATCAAATGTTTCATTTATAGTCCATTTGCCTGATACATAAAGAAGTTACATTTTTTGTTATATTATAACAAGGAATTGCTTCTAAAAAACCCCGAATACAGTAGATTTGTACTTCGGTGTAAAGATGTTATAAATAAATACAATCTAAATTCACATTTTGCTTGATGAAATCCTGCATTTACATTTAGAGGTAAGGCTGTGAAGAGGAAAAGAGTAATGTGGAGCAAAAAAATAAAGTGCCGGAGGAACTCAGTGGGTCAGGCAGCATCTATGGAGGGAAATTGACAGATGTTTCTTCAGGATGGTGTCCCTTCTCCAGACTAATCTAGATGGGATGCTTGGCTCAGAAGTTTTGAAGCCTAAGATAACAGATGAGTAGAGAAAGATTGTGGTGTTTGAGAATATAGATTGGATTGTGAGGGGACTCTAACCCACTAGGAGGTTATGATCAGTGCAGAGCAGGTATCAATACATCAAAAATCCGAATATATGTGAGAGGGTTGTTATGTATTGCAAATGAATGACCGAATAGACAAACTGACAACGTTTGCGGTTGGTATGGAATGATGGTTGGTGCATTTGATGGTTGTCTGGGGAAGCAGGCATATTGTGGGCAAATTGTTTCTTGTGTGACTTGCTGAGGCTGGCCTGCTGAAACACTGCTGTTTCTTCAGACTGTGCAATAAAAATACTTCCCATGGATTCAGACCTTCTTGCTTCCCAGGTCTTATGTTGTTAAATAGTAAAATTACCATTTAAAAAAAAAGGAAAGCTCCTTAGAAAAAGTAAATGAGTAGCATAGGTTCTGCTATAACATTATTTACACACCCTTCGCCCTATTACTGTAAACATTGGGCATGGGTGAGCTTGAGGGAGGATTTGTTATTGTTCTAGACGTTTGGCTGTTTCATCTTTGACATAACCCTAACACACACATTTTAAATATATATATATTTAGCCAAAAGGCTCTGAAAGGTTTGTGCATGCCAACGTTTTGGTAGCTAATAAGTATAACAAGCAGAAATTACATATTGATGGAAGGTAGGACATATTACTTCATGGGTGTAAGACTTAACATCGAAACATAGAAAATAGGTGCAGGTGTAAGCCATTTGTCCCTTCGAGCTAGCACCGTCATTCAATATGATCATGGCTGATCATCCAAAATCAGTAATTGTTCCGGCTTTATCCCCATATCCATTGATTCCCTTAGCCCTAAGAGTTAAGGCAACCAGTGAATTGGACTCCACTGCCTTCTGTGGCAGATAATTCCACAGAATCAACAACTGTCTGGGTGAAAAAGTTTTTCCTCATCTCAGTCCTAAATGTGTGACCCCTGTTTTCTGGACTCCCCCAACATCCAGACCATTTTTCCTGCATCTACCCTGTCCTATCCTCTAAGAATTATATTATCCTCTCTCATCCTTCTAAATTCCAGCAAACACATGTCCACTTGACCCATTCTTTCATCATACGTCAGTCCCGCCATCCCGGGAATTAACCTGGTGACCCTACGCTACACTCCCTCAATAGCAACAATGTCCTTCCTCAAATTTGGAGACCAAAATTGCACAAAATACTCCAGGTGTGGTCTCACCACGGCCCTGTACAACTGCACTAGGTCCTCCTTGCTCCTAAAGTCAAATCCTCTTGCAATGAAGGCCAAAATGCAATTGGCTTTCTTCACTACCTGCTGTACCTGCAGGATTACTTTTAGTGACTTGTGTACAATCTTGCCACCAAAGTGGATAACCTCACATTTATCCACATTATACTGCATCTGCCATGCTTCTGCCCACTCACCCAACCTGTCCGTCACCTGGCAGCCTCATAGTATCCTCCTTGCAGCTCACACCGCCACCCAGCTTTGTGTCATTGTGAAAAATGGTAATTTTCAAAGGATCTTGATTTCCTTGTATGAAAAAAATGCTGAAAGTTAACATGCCAGTACAACAAATTATTTGGTAAAGGGTCACAGCGTCATACAGCATGGAAACCCAGTGATTCCATGCTGGCCTTCCAGTACTTAGTTCTACCAATACCATTTTCCAGCACTTGACCAGCGACCTTCTATGCTGTGATATTTCAACAGCTCATTTGCATATTGTGAGAGTACCTAGCTCGACCAACCATCAGACAGAGTGCTCCAGATATCAAGAACACCCTGGGTGAAAATCTCCTCAAATCTCCTCAAAACCTTCTACTTTGTATCTTAATCCAGTGCCCACTTGTTATTGATACCTTTGCTAAGGGGGAAAGTTTCTCACTATCCCAGCTATGCCCTTGGTAATTCTGTATGCCTCAACCAGAACCCCATTCAGTCTTCTCTGTTGCAAAATAACTTAATCTATTCAATCTCTCCTCATAATTGAAATGTTCCATTCCAGACAGCATTCGGTTGAATGTCCTCTCTTGATTATAACCATATAACCATATAACAATTACAGCACGGAAACAGGCCATCTCGGCCCTACAAGTCCGTGCCGAACAACTTTCTTCCATTAGTCCCACCTGCCTGCACTCATACCATAACCCTCCATTCCCTTCTCATCCATATGCCTATCCAATTTATTTTTAAATGATACCAACGAACCTGCCTCCACCACTTCCACTGGAAGCTCATTCCACACCGCTACCACTCTCTGAGTAAAGAAGTTCCCCCTCATGTTACCCCTAAACTTCTGTCCCTTAATTCTGAAATCATGTCCTCTTGTTTGAATCTTCCCTATTCTCAAAGGGAAAAGCTTGTCCACATCAACTCTGTCTATCCCTCTCATCATTTTAAAGACCTCTATCAAGTCCCCCCTTAACCTTCTGCGCTCCAGAGAATAAAGACCTAACTTATTCAACCTTTCTCTGTAACTTAGTTGTTGAAACCCAGGCAACATTCTAGTAAATCTCCTCTGTACTCTCTCTATTTTGTTGACATCCTTCCTATAATTGGGCGACCAAAATTGTACACCATACTCCAGATTTGGTCTCACCTATGCCTTGTACAATTTTAACATTACATCCCAGCTTCTATACTCAATGCTCTGATTTATAAAGGCTAGCATACCAAAAGCTTTCTTTACCACCCTATCTATATGAGATTCCACCTTCAAGGAACTATGCACGGTTATTCCCAGATCCCTCTGTTCAACTGTATTCTTCAATTCCCTACCATTTACCATGTACGTCCCATTTTGATTTGTCCTGCCAAGGTGTAGCAGATTGAACTGGAGGGGGAAGAGAGGACATTCTGCACCAAGTTTTCCATCCTAATTAATAGACAATAGACAGTATACAATAGACAATAGGTGCAGGAGTAGGCCATTCGGCCCTTCAAACCAGCACCACCATTCAATGTGATCATGGCTGATCGTCCACAATCTATACCCCGTTCCTGCCTTCTCCCCATATCCCCTGACTCCGCTATCTTTAAGAGCCCTATCTAGCTCTCCTTTGAAAGTATCCAGAGAATCGGCCTCCACCACCCTCTGAGGCAGAGAATTCCACACTCACAACTCTCTGTGGGAAAAGTGTTTCCTCATCTCCATTCTAAATGGCTTACCCCTTATTCTTAAACTGTGGCCCCTGTTTCTGGACTGCCCCAACATCGGAAACATATTTCCTGCCTCTAGTGTGACCAAACCCTTAATTATCTTATATGTTTCAATAAGATCCCCTCCCATCCTTCTAAATTCCAGAGTATACAAGCCCAGCCACTCCATTCTTTCAGTAATATGTCATATTGTTGACCCACAACCAGTCTAGTAGTTTATTCTAAGCCCTGTGCTGTCATCTTCAAGGTTCCTTGAACGTACACCAAGATCTCTTTGTACTTCTGGACTTCCTTGGATTCTACCATGCATTGTACATACACCGAGCTTCATCAGTTATCACAAAATATATCACCTCATAATTTTCAGATTAGCTGGTAAGGCTGCTGCCTCACAGCAACGAAGATTCAATCCTGAATTTGGGTGCAGTCTGCGTGATGTTTGCATGTTTTTCCTCTGAGCGCAAAGATTTTCTCCAGATGCTCTGGTTTATTGCTAAATTTGTAGGTTAAATGGCTTTGTCTCCCTCTTTTCCCTTCTCATTTGAAAACACATACCTCCAGATTTAGGGACAATTTCTTTCTAGCTATTATCAGGCAACTGAACCATCCTTTCACCTGCTAGAGTGTGGTCCTGACCTCCCATTTACCTCATGGAAGACCTTCAAACTATCTTTAATCGGACTTCATTGGACTTTATCTTGCACTAAACATGATACCCTTCATCCTGTATCTGTACACTGTTGATGGTTTGATTATAATTATAGAATGTATTTTCACTGGATAGCACGCAACAAAACGCTTTTCACTGTACCCTCGGTTCACATGACAATAATAAACTAAATCTCGCCTTGTTGGGAGCAAGTAGTGGTTGTGAAAGTGAGATAAACCTAAAGCTGGACACTCTCTCCACACTGTCCCCGTTGATAGAGATTGGAGCATATTCCCCATTATGTGTCCTTCTAAAGTTGATAATCAGCTCCTTGGTCTTAGAGGTGTTTAGGGACAGGTTGTTATCTGAGCACCAGTCCGCCAGGTTCTGCACCTCCGCTCTGTAGTTTGTTTCATCACCGTTGGTGATCAGCCCGATCACCGTTGTGTCGTCTGCAAACTTGACGATGGTGTTGGTGTCGAATGCAGGAACACAGTCGTGAGTGAAGAGGGAGTAGAGCATTGGGCATAGTACACAGCCCTGTGGTGTACCAGTGCTCAGGGTGATAGTGGAGGACAGGTGCGGGCCCAGTCTCAATGCCTGCGGTCGCTCCGTCAGGAAATTCAGGATCCAGTCGCATATCGACAAGCTGCCTAGCTGGTGTAGTTTGGAGGTGAGCTTGGTGGGGATGACCGTGTTGAAGGCAGAGCTATAGTCTATGAAGAGCATCCTCACGTACGTGCCCTGTCTTTCCAGGTGAGTCAGGACAGTGTGAAGAGCCAGAAAGATGGCATCCTCTGTTGATCTATTTGCCCTGTATGCAAATTGATGTGAATCCAGTGAGGCAGGGATGCTGGATTTGATGTGTGAGAGGACCAGCCTTTCAAAGCACTTCATGGATATTGGTGTTAAGGCAACCAGACGGTAGTCGTTCACGTTGGTGATTTTTGACTTTTTCGGCACCGGCACTATGGTAGCTGACTTCAGGCACTTGGGGACCGTTGCCTGAGATAGAGACAGGTTAAAGATCCTCGTGAATACCTCAGCCAGCTGTACAGCACAGTCCTTCAATTGATAATTCATATTCAATTGATGTTGAAAATAAATCGTACTGATTGCACACATCCTCCCACTGAATGCATAGGTTTTTCTCTGGGTGCTCTGGCGTGGCACCACATCCCAAAGACACATGGTTAGGTTAACTGAGTCATTCTCTCTTTAATAACTCCATCCTGACTAATTTTGATGAATCCATGCTTCTCCAAAGGCAGATTAATCCTATCCTCAGAATTTTTTCCAAAGGTTTCCCTTCCCTCTGGCAGCAAAAAGCGTTAGAAGAGAGTGAGAATAAGAGGGTAAGAGAATTAGAGAGCGATATGTAAGAACTCAAAAGATCATGTCATGACGAAAATCTATTCTTAGTTACAAAATCATCAATAGAAATCTGTCAAAAATGGAGATAAATTAACCGGAATATATAACAAAATAAATTGGATTCTTAAATGCATGCTACTTCCAGAAAAAAACATGATTGATAATATTTAGGTGATAAGTTGAAATTATAATTCCATTGACCCTTCAGCATTGAATGATGGATACCATAATTATTACCTTATTTTGGTGCTGGAAAGAATCACTCCAGCCTAAATGATTGGTAATTAAGTTTTTCACTGTACCTCGGTACACGTAACAATAAACTAATGACTACTCTGCACATTAACTAACACTGGACGCAATAATTATACTAGTTCCTTTCCGACCTTTGATGGCATCCAATGTCATTGTTCCACATATAATTTAGCTGTCCCAGTCCTCTCAAAGAGTCTGTAGACTTTAAATGGGTGACCATATCATCATTATCTCTATCCTGGTTCATTCATATCCATCCAGTCATTATCAAAGAACTAGCCACAAATGCTTATTATCCAACACCCACTTCATTACCTCTAGTATCCATCAAGAGCCGCTCCAGGGCCTCCCATTTCTCATTTGCACAGCTACTTCGCCCAAAGTAGCATGATTTCCATATGTAGGCCCATAATTCCCTGACCCCACTACTATCTTTAGCTTATCAAATTTCTCATGTAACATATTTCTCATGTAACATATAATACCAGATGAGAAGAAATATTTAGAAGTAATTTGTCTTTGTTCCACATTATAAAGTCTGTTTCTTGGTCATTGACCTGATCCTGTTCCTTACCACTTGTTTGAAATTACATCAAATCCTCTGCGGCCAGGAATGCACAACCACAATGATGTTCCCTGTAAGTGAACTCAGCATTATCTGTTTTTCCTATCGTGGCTTAACTTGATTTCCAAATCTCATAATTGATCTATTAAAATTGCCTCCTTTTGTTGCCTACTCCCTCATCTCAAACCCGCTGCAACTGAAACTTTCCTCAGAGGCTTGATGTAATCAGATCTTGCATCGAATTCAACTCATAAAATTGGATTCACTTGTATCCAGCACCAAACTATAAATATCTTAAAGCCTGTTTCATCAGCCACAACTATTTCTCCCTCACTTTCTGCTTGATCTCTATCAACTCCTGTAAAATACCCTGGAACATTTGCTACACGGAGCATGTTAAATGCAGCAACATTGTGGATTGTAATGGAGATTTTTCAAAAGCAGGCTTAACACTAAAGGTAGACATTACAAGGATAAAACATTTAAAATGAGGTTTTAGTTAACAAATTCCAGATGCTCTTGATAAATCTCACAGCTCTTCATAACAGTGAGAGGCAAACTGTGAAAATCAGTGTAGATCAGTGAGAGCTTAGAATAATTCAAGCTTCTTAATCTTCATGTGTTTCATGGAAAACAAATAATGTAATGTGCGTGTTAAACCTCTAACTAGCACAATTTCAGTGAAAATGCGTTATTGAGAGAAAATAAAATTCTGACCTGCACGGTTGAAAAAAAAAGCTGTAGTTGAATTTTACAAATAACTTTACTGTCGACAGGATTTGAGGGAGTGTTATGGTGGAATGAAGATGCTGAGGAAATTGAGAATACTGTTGAAATATCATCAGGGTCAAACTTTTTAATAAGTGTTTATTGGCCCAGAAATATGCACAAAAATTCACCTTGCTATTTTTCAACACACCACACTTTTAAATCCCTTGGGATGTGTATGAAGACATTTAAAGGCTGTTATTCCTTGTGTCTGCAGCTATTTCATAGAATTGCATGCTTTGTTAAAATACCAAAATGAAGAATATCAATAATGCTATTCATAACTATATCACTAGAAAAACAATGTATTTCACCCGTTGTTATATGACCAAGAAATTAATGAGGTATTAATAGATGAGTTCCTAACAATTGTTTGGTATTCCTCTATTTCTGTTTAACAAATATAAATAATCTCTGATAAGCTGATTGACAGTTTTACCACAGTAAACAATTAGATTATCTAGTAACATATTGAGCTAAAATTTGTTCACCACCTGCAAAGATGTGTTGCAATGGTGCTGTGATGTGGTAGTTGGTCTGAATTGCATAAGATTTGGAGTGAAATTGTATTGGGCACTGGGAGCAAGGCATTAGGTATATTAGAAAATGTTTTAAATATTATTTCAAAAAGAAAATTTCCCATCAGTGGAGGTCCGTATAAACACTTCTGTAGGAAGCATTAATGCAAATATAATTTTCCAGATAGTTTTCCGAAAAGCTTTAAAAACATAAAATGGGTATATCACTACATCAATTGAAAAACAAAGCTGTAGAAACATAGAAACATAGAAATTAGGTGCAGGAGTAGGCCATTCGGCCCTTCGAGCCTGCACCGCCATTCAATATGATCATGGCTGATCATCCAACTCAGTATCCCGTACCTGCCTTCTCTCCATACCCTCTGATCCCTTTAGCCACAAGGGCCACATCTAACTCCCTCTTAAATATAGCCAATGAACTGGCCTCGACTACCCTCTGTGGCAGGGAGTTCCAGAGATTCACCACTCTTTGTGTGAAAAAAGTTCTTCTCATCTCGGTTTTAAAAGATTTCCCCCTTATCCTTAAGCTGTGACCCCTTGTCCTGGACTTCCCCAACATCGGGAGCAATCTTCCTGCATCTAGCCTGTCCAACCCCTTAAGAATTTTGTAAGTTTCTATAAGATCCCCTCTCAATCTCCTAAATTCTAGAGAGTATAAACCAAGTCTATCCAGTCTTTCTTCATAAGACAGTCCTGACATCCCAGGAATCAGTCTGGTGAACCTTCTCTGCACTCCCTCTATGGCAATAATGTCCTTCCTCAGATTTGGAGACCAAAACTGTACGCAATACTCCAGGTGTGGTCTCACCAAGACCCTGTACAACTGCAGTAGAACCTCCCTGCTCCTATACTCAAATCCTTTTGCTATGAAAGCTAACATACCATTCGCTTTCTTCACTGCCTGCTGCACCTGCATGCCCACTTTCAATGACTGGTGTACCATGACACCCAGGTCTCGCTGCATCTCCCCTTTTCCTAGTCGGCCACCATTTAGATAATAGTCTGCTTTCCTGTTTTTGCCACCAAAATGGATAACCTCACATTTATCCACATTATACTGCATCTGCCAAACATTTGCCCACTCACCCAGCCTATCCAAGTCACCTTGCAGTCTCCTAGCATCCTCCTCACAGCTAACACTGCCCCCCAGCTTAGTGTCATCCGCAAACTTGGAGATATTGCCTTCAATTCCCTCATCCAGATCATTAATATATATTGTAAATAGCTGGGGTCCCAACACTGAGCCTTGCGGTACCCCACTAGTCACTGCCTGCCATTGTGAAAAGGACCCGTTTACTCCTACTCTTTGCTTCCTGTTTGCCAGCCAGTTCTCTATCCACATCAATACTGAACCCCCAATGCCGTGTGCTTTAAGTTTGTAAACTAATCTCTTATGTGGGACCTTGTCGAAAGCCTTCTGGAAGTCCAGATACACCACATCCACTGGTTCTCCCCTATCCACGCTACTAGTTACATCCTCGAAAAATTCTATAAGATTCGTCAGACATGATTTACCTTTTGTAAATCCATGCTGACTTTGTCCAATGATTTCACCACTTTCCAATTGTGCTGCTATCCCATCTTTAATAACTGACTCTAGCAGTTTCCCCACTACCGATGTTAGAGTAACTGGTCTGTAATTCCCCGTTTTCTCTCTCCCTCCCTTCTTAAAAAGAGGGGTTACGTTTGCTACCCGCCAATCCTCAGGAACTACTCCAGAATCTAAAGAGTTTTGAAAGATTATTACTAATGCAGCCACTATTTCTGGAGCTACTTCCTTAAGTACTCTGGGATGCAGCCTATCTGGCCCTGGGGATTTATCGGCCTTTAATCCATTTAATTTACCCAACACCACTTCCCGGCTAACCTGGATTTCACTCAATTCCTCCAACTCCTTTGACCCGCGGTCCCCTGCTATTTCCGGCAGATTATTTATGTCTTCCTTAGTGAAGACGGAACCAAAGTAGTTATTCAATTGGTCCGCCATATCCTTGTTCCCCATGATCAACTCACCTGTTTCTGACTGCAAGGGACCTACATTTGTTTTAACACAGAATCAGTGTTTAAGAAAGAACTGCAGATGCTGGGAATTGATGCTGATTTAATCGAAGTTAAATCATACCCAGTCACACGGGATGTCTGGTCCCCCAGTTCAACCCATTCCCCCAACGCAATATTCCACCACTCACCCATAGCCCCTAACTGCACAGGTGCGACTCATTTCCCCTCATACCCAGCACTCCCTCCCCCTCCTGTTCATGTGTGGGAGGGAAGGAGGGGAGGGGAGGAGGGAAGGGGGGTGGGGTTGTGGGGTGGAGGGGGAGGGGGTGTGTGTGTGGGTGGGGGGATGTAGGAGGGGGGTGGGATTGGTGTGGGGTGTGTGGGTGTGTGGGAAGGCGGTGTGGGGTGGGAGGCGAGGGGTGTGTGTGGGTGTGGGGGGTTGTGATTGGGAGGGGTATGGTGGGAGGGGTATGGGAGGGAGGGTTGTGGGTGGGAGGGGTATGGTGGGAGGGGTATGGGAGGGAGAGGTGTGGGAGGGAGGGGTGTGGGAGGGAGGGGGGAGGAGGGATGTGGGAGGGGGAGGGGAGGGCTGTGTGGGCAGGGGGATGGGGGTGTAGGTGGGGGGAGGGGTGTGGGGGCAGGTGGGGTGTTGGGAGGAGGGGTGGGGGGCTGGGAGGTTGTTGGGGAGGGGAGTGGGCTGGGGGGATTGTGGGGGTGGAGGGTTGTGGGGGAGCGTTGTGTGTTCGGTGGAGGGGGTTGTGTGGGCGGGGGGATGGGGGTGTCTGGGCGGGGTGAGGTTGTGGGGGGAGAGGGGTGTGTGGGAGAGGGGAAGGGGGAGGGAGCTTGGAGAAAAGATGGGAAGATCCATGGGGAGAGGGGAGTATCATGGGGGAGGGGGGCAGGAGCCATCGAGGGGGACCAGAGGTGAAGGGGCTTGAGCTGGCGGTGCGATGGGGAATCACAGTGAGCTTTGGTCACTGGTCGTTCTCCTCCGCCGGGATCAGAGTCTCCGCTTTCTGTTTGGCGACTTCTCCGACTCTGCGCCGTACCTCTTCTGGTCCCTCCGAAAATTGTGTCCGGTTGGAGACCTCTGCCGGCCATCCTCAGCTCCAGTAAAGATGTGATGGCGCAGGAAGGTGCGGACCATCCCAGGGAGTGACTGGAGAAGAGACCAATCCGCTTCGGCGCTGACTGGCAGGAGCGAAGATCGATCTGCGCAAGCGCGGTTTTAAATATTTTTAAACCTCGATAACTTTTACAATATACCCCCGATTGGAACAAAGCTGATAGCACTTGCAGCACAGGAGAACGGTGAGTGGGCTGGCGAAAAATCGTAGCGCTATCGCATACCATTTTTGCGCAAATAGAAAAAATGGGCTAACCGGAAGAGCGCAAGATCAGAGTTTTAGTTATGTAGATAGATAGATAGATAGATAGATAGATAGATAGATAGATAGATAGATAGATAGATAGATAGATAGATAGATAGATAGATAGATAGATAGATAGATAGATAGATAGATAGATAGATAGATAGATAGATAGATAGATAGATAGATAGATAGATAGATAGATAGATTTTCAGTGACATTAAAAACACAATTTTTAAAAAGTGCTTAAAAATGAGCCTCATGAATTTATGAGCTGGAAATGGGAGAACTTCTTCGAACCATTTTGTAAAGTCAAGGCAAAGGACAAAATTGAGCGGAGTATTACAGTGGGACAGACAACCTCCTAAGGAGGAAATGGCACCTAATTATTACCTATCCATCTCCTCTGGAGATGCTGCTTGACCTGCAAAGTTACTCCAGCACTTTGTGTTCTACCCAAGATTCCAACACCTGCAGTTCCTTGCATTGGCAAGGTCCAGGCTGCCGGTTAAGGCACAATTTTATGTCAATATGAAATCCAATGTATCAGAATACCAAAAGTGTGATTTAAGTTCACAGCAGGTATACCTCTTCAACAAATGTTTCATACAAGGTATTTGATAATATAATTGTTGATCGGTAAATTGATATATCACATTGGATGTACATACTGACATACATGTTAATCACTTCTAATTGCAAAATCAGACTTATAGGGATATTGCAAACTGTTTTCCGTACACTCCATTACCATACAGTTAGAGGCTGGTCTCTACCAACTGCTCTGGTTTGGTTTAACAGCACTTGAAGATCAATCCTTGAGAATGAAATGCAACCAGATACCAAAAGCTGGAATTTCAGAAACTATCAGATTACAGTTTGTAGAGGCAAGAAGTGTGACACTTACAAATGTAAAACCACCTTTAAATTGAATGTGTTGTATAATCACGATGAAGCCAGGTCCAGGTAAGAACAACAATGCACTCTTAGATTTTATGGTACATTGCGATGCTCATCGTTTCATTGAGTTCTTACTATTGGCTAGTAGCAATGCAAAGCAAAGGCTCAGATCTTCACCAGTCAATAGTCTGTTCAACTGAGGACTAATCTCCTTTAAGGGAATTAAATGGTTACACTTTGAAAGTTCAGCTGGGGCACTGTAGCTAGTAATCCATGCAGCTGCCCTTTAACAGAATCAGGAATAACTTGACCTTGGCTTTTAGCAAACTATTAGATCTAATTTACCAGCCTGAGTTCCTTAAGAAAGCCAAGAGTGTTTTATTGTCACAAGTCCCGAAACGGAAGAATGAAATTCTTAATTGCAGCAGCATAACAGGTTTGTAAACACAATACTCAATAGATAGTGTAATAAATAAACAAAAAAAAGTTCAATAAATAATAAACCCAATGTAGTAGAAAAAAAAAGTAGGATGTGTACGATGTAAACCAGGTAAAGGTTAATTTTATTATTAAAGGTTTTTCTGTAGCTAGATTTGGGGATTTGATACCACACCGACAGACTTCAATTTGTGCATGGCTTCTTGTTCACTGCGTAACACAACCAGAGTACTTTACATGAAACTCATCTGTGTGGATTCTGGAATAAATTTAAATATTAGCCCAACATAAGATGATTGCAGAGATCACTTAGCTCAAGGAGTGAAAAAATTATAAAGGTTCAGTAGTTCAGAAATTTCTTCGTTTTCTACTCTATTTTATCATACTCTCATACTCACTTATCATATTCTCTTAGTGAATTCTTGAATTTTACTGGCCTGAATAAAACAAAAACAGATCATGAATAATTACTGAGTTCAGGACATATTTATTTTTTACACAAAAAAGCAGTAAATATTTGTTGGATGAACATTTTACTGTTTCTCTGGTTAATGGAAAAAGTAAATGTGCAACCATTATTAGTTCATTTACTTTCTTTTTTCAAAGTAACTCTTTCACCCCTTGATCTAAGTGATCTCTGCAGTCATCTTATGATGGGTTGACTTTATTTAAATTTAATCCAGAACCCACACAGATGAGTTTCATGTAAATACTCTGGTTGTGTTCATTTCTAATACCATTTCACCAAAAAAGAACTAAAAACCATAATTTAAACATACCTTAAGCTTGAAGCTGCAGTTACTATTTTTAAGAGAAGAAGCATTAGTACTGAGGTTACAGGGTTATTTACTTAAATCAATTTCAGCAGCTTCAAATTTACCATTGTTAATTATAGCCTATTTAAATTTTTCAAATTTAGCTCTATGAATATTGACAAAGCAAAGTATATATTTCATCCCAATCAAGAGAATTTGAGATTCTATCAAATTAAGAGTAGCTTTTTAGAGTCCATGTTATTGTGCTCTTGTTTCATTGCAATGAATATTAAGGCATTTGAGTCACTTCAGGGAGCTAACATCGGGTTAATCCCTTAATCCTTTGAAAACCAATTTTGTTCACATGAAAAGGAGACATTTAACTTCCACTCATTAATTTTCTGCCTTGGAGATACTGTGATTCTGAAGATTACATTCATTGAAGGCACCCTATTGTCTACAAAGTGCTGGCTATGTCATGGCTACTGAATGATTACATGAGAATAGGAATGTTTCAAAGCAGATGTTAAGACACTCGTCAGTTCATGCTCTCACTAGTTAGCTCTTACATTCTTATTTTTTGATTTAATGAAATTGATTTTAGTGCATAACATTTTTTCAGTATAAAAACTATTTGGAATAGACTGAATTATAAGAGCACCAGATATTTTTGCATTGTCAATTACAGGCTAAACTCAAAGGATATTTTTGCAATCATATAAATTACATTTGTTAAACAATTAGAATCAAAGTGACTGCAGATGCTGGAATCTGGGGTTAAAAAAACTGCTAGAAAAGCTCAGTAGGTCAAGCAGCATCTGTGGAGGCAAAGGGATTGCCGATGCAGTGTCAAACCAAAATGTAGACTACCCCTTTGCCTCACAGATACTGCTTGACCCATTGAGTTCTTTAAGGAATATTTTTTATAATCAAAATGAAGAGACCTATTACATTGATGCTATAACATCTGTATTCAAAACATTGTGATGTTTTATTTTGGGTCGGGACTTTTCCCCAAACTTCATAGGTGCTGTCTGGCCCACCAAGTTAATTCAGCACTTTGCATTTTGATCAAGATTCCATCATCTGCAGTTCCTTGTACCTCCGTCCACTCCCCTTTTATTTTTGAAAATCCTATCAGAAAAGGCAATATTAGCAATGTGAGTTACAGGATGATGTGTTTGGCTTCTTCCAAAGCTTGAAGTGATAGTGTGAGACAATTGAAAATGCATAATGATAGAGTGAGTAAATTTGTAACATAATGCAGTGTCATTAATTAATACTTCCCTTGCAGTTGACACACATTATTACAATAATAGCATAACATCACATAGATATTCATGAGTAAATAAGAGAAATTACAAGGTCATTTTAATTTTCCACAGTGTATCTTAATTTTTATTAAGACAGTGATGGTTAGTGTATTCCTGGGCATGGAATTGGAACCAGACATGCAAGGAGTTAGTTCTATTCATTAGAAATTGTCCAGTGAGAGAAGATACAAAGATATTGAATTTAAAAAAAAACAAGTTGACCAAGGGAACATGTTCTTGTTTTGTTTTTGAGAACAGCATTGCTATTGACATTGATATATTATTGTCACGTGTATCAAGATACAGTGAGAAGATTTTTTTGGATGCTATCCAAACAAATTATACTGCACATGAGAACAAACAAGCCATACACAGGTATAACAGAAGTGTGAAGAAAAAAATACTAGAGTCTAAAAGTGTATTATAGGTACAAAGAAAAAGGTGCAGGGTTTGTAGTGAGGTAGATTGGAATATCAGGACTACACCATAGCTCATGGGAGGGCAATCAGTATTCTGGTAACAGTGGGGTAGAAGCTGTTCCTCAATCTGGTGGTACGTGCTTTCAAGCTTTTGTATCTTCTGCCAAACAGGAGAGTGGAGCAGAGGGAATGAACGGGCAGAAAAACACATTTGATGGTGTTGGCGGCTTTCCTGAGGCAGTTTGAAGTGTAGATGGATTTGATTGTGGGGAGTATGGCCAGTATGATGGACTAGGCTACATCCAAAACCCTCTGGAATTTTTGAAGGTCTTGGCCTTATGGTAAAAATGAAATAAAACAACGGGAGATTTCTTTACACCTGTTATTCTGTGCATTCTCTTGCTACTCCCATTCACTCAGGTACTGAGAGTCTGCTCACTCCCACTGATTCTAATCTACTAGTTTTTTTTAAAACATTTCACGTATGTTTCTTTTACCTATATACACTGAAAAATACTAACAAAAATCAAACCAAGTACAAATTATCCGCTTTCATTTAAAGTGGATAATTTGTGCTTGGTTTGATTTTTGTTACTATTTTTCAGTTTATATAGGTAAAAGAAACATACATGAAATGTAAAAAAAAACCTAGTAGATTAGAATCAGTGGGAGTGAGCAGATTTTTGGTACCTGAGTGACTACTTCTATTGAAAGTAGACACAAATGCTGGAGTAACTCAGCGGGACAGGCAGCATCTCTGGAGAGAAGGAATGGGTGACGTTTCGGGTCGAGACCCTTCTTCAGACTGATCTTTTCCTGCAAAGATCATCTCAAACCTCATCCTCTACTTTCAAGAATTATTTCTCAAGTAACTCTACATTAGGGTTGGCTACAATTAAATACAAAGTGCAAGCCAATGTTCATTGTGAAGATTATAATCTGTAATAAAAAATAAAATAAAAGGAAATACATAAGCTTGTTTAAATTATGTCCCATGAATAAAATGCAAAATGAATAGTCAACCATGCTCCCCCTCAATGCTATAGCAAAACCTACCAAAAAGAATCAAATATCATTGTGTATTAAGTGACTCACAAGAAACAATTTATCAAATACTGTATCATCGGTCGTTTGCATGTTATGTATTTGCACATTAAATTTATTAGTGTAAAGCAATCTTGTACTTTAATGGGATTGTGCACTGTTACAGAAAATGATTTTCATATGTATCTAAATTTATGAAAGCATCTTCAATAATTCTACTAAAATCTGATTTTATTATCTATTGTTTAAATATTGTTTATTTAAATTATAGAAAAGTGCTTAGCCAATTCAATATTTTTCCTTACCAATGAAACCTGTTATTAATGTAGAAACAGTGAAACATAGAAACATAGAAAATAGGTGCAGGAGGAGGCCATTCAGCCCTTCAAGCCAGCACTGCCATTAATTGTGATCATGGCTGATCATCCACAATTAGTGACCCGTGCCTGCCTTCTCCCCATATCCATTGATTCCTCTAGCCCCTAAAGCTCTATCAAACTCTCTTTTAAATTCATCCAGTGAATTGGCCTCTACTGCCTTCTGTGACAGAGAATTCCACAAATTCACAACTCTCTGGGTAAAAACGTTTTTTCTCATCTCAGTTTTAAATGGCCACCCCTTTATTCTTAGACTATGGGCCCTGATTCTGCTCCCCCAACATTGGGAACATTTTTCCTGCATCTAGCTTGCCCAGTCCTTTTATATTTTTATACGTTTCTATAAGATCTCCTCTCATCCTTCTAAATTCCAGTGAATACAAGCCCAGTCTTTCCAATCTTTCCTCATATGACAGTCCCGCCATCCCGGGGATTAACCTTGTGAACCTACGCTCCACTGCCTCAATAGCAAGGATGTCCTACCTCAAATTAGGAGACCAAAACGGCACACAATACTTCAGATGTGGTCTCACCAGGGCCCTGTACAACTGCAGAAGGACCTATTTACTCCTATACTCAAATCCTCTGAACATAGGCCAACATGCAGTTAGCTTTCTTCACTGCCTGCTGTGCCTGCATGTTTACTTTCAGTGACTGGTGTATAAGGACACTCAGGTCTCGTTGCACTTCCCTTTTTCCTAATCTGACACCATTGAGATAATAATCTGCCTCCTTGTTTTTGCCGCCAAAGTGGATAACCTTCCATTTACCAACATTGTACTGCATCTGCCATGCATCTGCCCACTCACTCAACCTGTCCAAGTCAGTCTGCAACCTCCTAGCATCCTCTTCACAGTTCACACTGCCACCCAGCTTTGTGTCACCTGCAAATTTGCTAGTGTTACGTATAATCCCATCATCTAAATCATTAATGTCTATATAACTAAAAGTCTCATCTTGACCACTTCCTGTCTGCGCTTTATATTGATTTTAGAAAAAACACTACCATATATTTTGCTATGGTTTTTGGCCATCTTACTCACAGACCTCCTCCGCTGAGGCTGCCCCGAGGATTATTCTGATCGATAAACAATAAAAAAGTTATGAATGTTTAAAAAATCTTGAGATCAGCTGATTGGTCCTCTCGCCTGTCAATCACCATGATGAAGGTAAGCCCCCTCCGGAGGGGGGGGGGGAGGCAGGACTATAAAACCCCAGATGCCTGGACGTGAGTCAGTCACTTTGTAAGATCGCGAGGGAGAGGCCACAACTGTGATTCTGCCGTGAGTCTTCCCTTTATGTGCTTTATGTGGTTATGTGGTTATGTGGTTTATGTGGTTATGTGGTTTATGTGGTTATGTGCTTCATGTGGTTAACCCTTTATGTGCTTGCAATTAATGATTTGTTAGCCAGCAATGTGCTTGCAATGAATGATGATTTGTTAACCCTTATTGTGCTTGCAATAAATGATTTGTTAGCCAGTAATGTGCTTGCTATGAATGATCATTTGTTAACCATTAATGTGCTTGCAATAAATGATTTGTTACCCTTAATGAAATGAAATGAGTTGTTTGGCCTGCCCTATGCTTGAAATTGAAATGGAAATGGAAATGGAAAGAAATGAGTTGTTTGGCCTGCCCTGTGCTTTTGCTTTTAACCATATAACCATATAACAATTACAGCACGGAAACAGGCCATCTCGGCCCTTCTAGTCCGTGCCGAACACTTACTCTCACCTAGTCCCATCTACCTGCACTCAGACCATAACCCTCCATTCCTTTCCCGTCCATATACCTATCCAATTTATTTTTAAATGATAAAAACGAACCTGCCTTCACCACTTCCACTGGAAGTTCATTCCACACAGCTACCACTCTCTGAGTAAAGAAGTTCCCCCTCAAGTTGCCCCTAAACTTTTGTCCCTTAATTCTCAAATCATGTCCTCTTATTTGAATCTTCCCTACTCTCAATGGAAAAAGCTTATCCACGTCAACTCTGTCTATCCCTCTCATAATTTTAAAGACCTCTATCAAGTCCCCCCTTAACCTTCTGCGCTCCAAAGAATAAAGACCTATCTTGTTCAACCTTTCTCTGTAACTTAAGTGTTGAAACCCAGTCAACATTCTAGTAAATCTCTTCTGTACTCTCTCTATTTTGTTGACATCTTTCCTATAATTTGGCGACCAGAATTGTACGCCATATTCCAGAATTGGCCTCACCAAGGCCTTGGACAATTTTAACATTACTTCCCAACTTCTATACTCAATGCTCTGATTTATAAAGGCCAGCACACCAAAAGCTTTCTTTACCACCCTATTTACATGAGATTCCACCTTCAGGGAACTATGCACAGTTATTCCTAGATCCCTCTGTTCAACTGCATTCCTCAATTTGTTACCATTTACCATGTACGTCCTATTTTGATTTGTCCTGCCAAGATGTAGCACTTCACACTTATCAGCATTAAACTCCATCTGCCATCTTTCAGCCCACTCTTCCAAATGGCCTAAATCTCTCTGTAGACTTTGAAAATCTACTTCATTATCCATAACACCACCTATCTTAGTATCATCTGCATACTTACTAATCCAATTTACCACACCATCATCTAGATCATTGAGGTATATGACAAACAACAGTGGACCCAACACAGATCCCTGAGGCACCCCACCAGTCACTGGCCTCCAACCTGACCAACAGTTATCCACCATTACTCTCTGGTATCTCCCATTCAGCCACTGTTGAATCAATCATGCTACTCCACTATTAATACCCAACAATTGAACCTTCTTAACCAACCTTCCATGTGGAACCTTGTCAAAGGCATTACTGAAGTCCACATAGACAACATCCATTGCTTTTCCCTCATCAATTTCCCTCTTCAAAAAATTCAAGAAGGTTAGTTGTTTGGATTTGTGCCTGGAAGGTCATGTTTAACTAATCTTCTTGAATTTTTTGAAGATGTTACTCGGGAAATTGATGAGGGTAAAGCAGTGGATGTTGTGTATATGGACTTCAGTAAGGCCTTTGACAAGGTTCCTCATGGAAGGTTGGTTAAGAAGGTTCAATGGTTGGGTATTAATGGTGGAGTAGCAAGATGGATTCAGCAGTGGCTGAATGGGAGATGCCAGAGAGTAATGGTGGATGGTTGTTTGTCAGGTTGGAGGCCAGTGACGAGTGGGGTGCCACAGGGATCTGTGTTGGGTCCACTGTTGTTTGTCATGTACATCAATGATCTGGACGATGGTGTGGTAAATTGGATTAGTAAGTATGCAGATGATACTAAGATAGGTGGGGTTGCGGGTAATGAAGAAGAGTTTCAAAGTCTACAGAGAGATTTATGCCAGTTGGAAGAGTGGGCTGAAAGATGGCAGATGGAGTTTAATGCTGATAAGTGTGAGGTGCTACATCTTGGCAGGACAAATCAAAATAGGACGTACATGGTAAATGGTAGGGAATTGAAGAATGTAGGTGAACAGAGGGATCTGGGAATAACTGTGCACAGTTCCATGAAAGTGGAATCTCATGTAGATAGGGTGGTAAAGAAAGCTTTTGGTGTGCTGGCCTTTATAAATCAGAGCATTGAGTATAGAAGTTGGGATGTAATGTTAAAATTGTACAAGGCATTGGTGAGGCCAATTCTGGAGTATGGTGTACAATTTTGGTCGCCTAATTATAGGAAGGATGTCAACAAAATAGAGAGAGTACAGAGGAGATTTACTAGAATGTTGCCTGGGTTTCAGCAACTAAGTTACAGAGAAAGGTTGAACAAGTTAGGGCTTTATTCTTTGGAGCGCAGAAGGTTAAGGGGGGACTTGATAGAGGTTTTTAAAATGATGAGAGGGATAGACAGAGTTGACGTGGAAAAGCTTTTCCCACTGAGAGTAGGGAAGTTTCAAACAAGGGGACATGACTTGAGAATTAAGGGACTGAAGTTTAGGGGTAACATGAGGGGGAACTTCTTTACTCAGAGAGTGGTAGCTGTGTGGAATGAGCTTCCAGTGAAGGTGGTGGAGGCAGGTTCGTTTTTATCATTTAAAAATAAATTGGATAGTTATATGGATGGGAAAGGAATGGAGGGTTATGGTCTGAGCGCAGGTATATGGGACTAGGGGAGATTATGTGTTCGGCACGGACTAGAGGGGTCGAGATGGCCTGTTTCCGTGCTGTAATTGTTATATGGTTATATGGTTATTATATGGTTAGTCAAACATGACCTTCCAGGCACAAATCCATGTTGACTGTTCTTAATCAGACCCTGCTTATCCAGATGATTATATATATTATCTCTAAGTATCCTTTCCATTAATTTGCCCACCATTGACGTCAAACTAACAGGTCTATAATTGCTAGGTTTACTCTAAGAACCCTTTTTAAACAATAGAACAACATGTGCAGTACGCCAATCCTCCGGCACCATTCCTGTTTCTAATGACATTTAAAATATTTCTGTCATGGCCCCTGCAATTTCTACACTAACATCCCTCAATGTCCTAGGGGATATCCTGTCAGGACCTGGAGACTTATCCACTTTTATATTTTTCAAAAGTGTCAGTACTTCCTCTTCTTTGATCCTCATAGTTTCTATAGCTACCTTACTTGTTTCCCTTACCTCGGATTATTCAATATCCTTCTCCTTGGTGAATACCGAAGAAAATAAATTGTTCAATATCTCCCCCCATCTCTTTTGGCTCTGCACATAGCTGTCCACTCTGACTCTCAAATGGACCAAATTCATCCCTCGTTATCCTTTTGCTATTAATATAGCTGTAAAAACCCTTTGGATTTACTTTCACCTTACTTGCCAAAGCAACCTCATATCTTCTTTTAGCTTTTCTAATTTCTTTCTTAAGATTCTTTTAACATTCTTTGTACTCCTCAAGCACCACATTTCCACCATGCTGCCTATATTTATTGTAGATCTCTCTCTTTTTCCGAACCAAGTGTCCAATTTCCCTTGAAAACCAGGGCTCTTTCCAAATATTACTCTTTCCTTTCAACTGAACAGGGACATAAAGTTTCTGTACTCTTAAAATGTCACCTTTAAATGTCCTCCATTTCTCTACTACATTCTTCCCATAAAACAAAATGTCCCAATTCACTCCTTTTAAATACTTTCGCAACTTCTCAAAGTTAGCCTTTTTCCAATCAAAAATCTCAATCCTTGGTCCAGTTCTGATCCTCTCCATAATTATATTGAAACTAATGGTATTGTGATCACTGGACCCGAAGTGCTCCCCAACACATACCTCCGTCAACAGACCTGTCTCATTTCCTAACAGGAGGTCCAGCACTGCCCCTTCTCTAGTAGGTACCTCTATGTATTGCTGCAAAAAACTATCCTGCACACATTTTACAAACTCCAAACCATGCAGCCCTTTCACAGAATGTGTTTCCCAGTCTATGTGTGGAAAATTGAAATCTCCCTCAATCACTACCTTGTGCTTACTACTAATATCTGCTATCTCCTTACATATTTTGCTTTGCCTTTGCTTTGCTTGAGCTCACCTGTAATGAAAGCAAATGGATTGTTTTGTTGGCTGGCCCCGCCTGCCCTGTGTTTTGCTTTTGCCTTGCCTTTGCTTTGCTTGAGCTCAGCTGAAATGAAACCAAATGGATTGTATTGTCGGCTGGCCCCACCTGCCCTGTACTTGACTTGATTTGACTTGAAATGGATTGACTTGACATGAAATGGATTGAAATGGATTGTTGGCCTTGCACTCACTGTGCTTGACTTGACTTGACCTACAACACCCATGCTAGTGCTCAAGAACCCCTCCCCCCACCCCCCCCCCCCCCCTATTGCATAAAGCAAGTTTTCTCCTCCAACAAGGAGGCCTGGACAATAATAATGTGATATTATTGGATTTTTGTCATGAGCAGTGTAAAACAAGTTTAAAAAAAAGGATTTTGTTTAAAAGAAAGTCAGGATATCTGTAGTAAGAGCAGCATGGTGGACACAAAATGCTGGAGTAACCTTCTCTCAAGAAATGCTGCCTGTCCCGCTGAGTTACTCCAGCATTTTGTGTCAACCTTCTTCATCACTAATGAAACCCATCATATACATACATTCTTGTTACTCCAGGTATTACAATTTTTTGCATTAAATTACACTAATTTGGCAAAGTCACATTGGCAACTGATTATTTGAACACCAACAAGGATTGAGGATGAACAGTCATTAAATAATCAATCCGATCTTTTCCCCCATTGATTTAATTAGTTGAGACATAGCTACCTGCAGTATAACTATCCATCGTGTAGGAAGGAACTGCAGATGTTGGTTTAAAGCGAAGAGACACACAAAATGCTGGAGTAACTCAGCGGGACAGGCGGCATCTCTGGAGGGAAGGAATGTGTGCGTTTCAGGTCGAAGAAGATGGGTCTCAACCCGAAATATCACCCATTCCTTCTCTACAGAGATGCTGCCTGTCCCGCTGAGTTAGTCCAGCATTTTGTGTCTATCTTCTGTATAACTATCTATATATTGTTTCAGTTTTAGCCTGTGTGAAATGAATATCAAGTGATGACAAGACTATTGTCTTGAAGTTTTTAATACCTGCTTTGCATTAATTTATATCATTCTGAAAGGCTAACAGTTCCACATGTACTTCCTCCCATTTCAAATCGAAAGACTCAGTTGACGATTATGTAGACTCAAAGATATTGAATTTCTGTTGTTTTTTATAAAACTGAAATATCTTGTACGTTGTGCGACTATGGCTAACAATATAGATTCCTGGGATGTCAGGATGAATGTGTGAGCAAGAATGGATTGATTAAGTATATAGTCAATTGATTTTACAAGAAAGAGAGCAGATCTCATAGAAGCCCATAGATTCTACTGGTTCTCATCTGACCAGATACAGGGAGGATGTTTCCAATGACGGGAGAATCCAAAACAAAGAGTCACAGCATCAGAATTCAAAGTATGCCATTTAAAACCTTTATCCAGAGGGGGGTAAAACTGGCAGAATTTTCTACCACAGAAGGCAGAATGGCTAAGTCATTACATCCATTTAACAAAGAGTAGATACATTTCTTAATGCTAAAGTAATCAAAGGATTTTAGTGAAAATGGGGAAACAGGATCTTGAAGTGAATCATCAGCCATGACCACCTCAAATGACAGATCAAGCTTGGAAGGCTAAGTCTCTTATTTCTGTCTTTTTTCATATTGTTTCCATATTTCTATGATAGCTTTTATTAGTTTGGGATGTAACATAGCAAAATTGATTTTCTAATTTCTCATTTTGCGTTGACAGTTGAGGCCACCCAGTAACGGCCATATCTATGAATTAGGCTCTTATTATATGCAATAGCTCCTATCAAAAAAATCTCAAAGAAAATTCTGCAAGTTGCTCTGGGGGTATAAACAAAAGAGAGTTGGTGCTGTCAGTTCACCAAATCATGACTATAGGAGGGGGAGAGGGGATCTGGGGTGGGGGAAATAATTAGATTAGTGGAATTAATTAGATTCCACTAGCAAACATCCAGTACAGGCAAAATAACTGTGGCCTCCTTCCTTATTGCACGACTCTATGAGGGGAGAAAATTCAAGTCCATGCAATTAATTTCCACATGCAAGGCAGCAACAACAATCTCATTGCCCTGAGTTTCAGTCGAAAATGTTAGGATTAATGTTTGACAATATTATATAGTGCTCCTTCAAATGTGTGTGGATGCAGACATTTTTAAAAGCAAAATAACCTTTTGGCTCTGAGGAAACATTTCAACAGTCACGAAAAAAGCATTACACAAATAAATAGAAAAAAATGCCAAAAATCATAAATATGCGAATCAGTAAAATTTGGCATTTCACAGGACTTCAATCCCATACTTGGACAAAAAGAAAAACATTTAGACCAAATTTTACTATGGCCTCTAGTATTTGATTTCCCATCCAGGGAAAAAGGTTCTGATTGTCGACCCTATCTATGCTTCCCATAATTTAATATATTTCCGTCAGGTCAAGCCATAATCTCCAGCATTTACAAAAAAACAATTCAAGTCTGTCCAACCTGTCCCTGCAGCCAATACCAGTCATAATTCTGGTAAACTTCCTCTGCTTTCTTTCCAGAGCCTCCACATCCTACCTGTAATGGGGCAACCAGAACTGCACACAATACTGCAAATGTAGCTGAATCAAAGCCCGACCTATGAAAGCTAGCTTATCACATGCCTCCTTTATCACACTATCTACATGTGCTGCCATTTTCAGGTAATTATGGATTTGGACCCCAAGATCCCTCTGTACATCAATGCTGTTAAAGGTCATATCATTAATTGTATGTTCTTCTCTTATATTTGACCTCCCAAAGTACAACACCTTACACTCACCCAGATTAAACTCCATCTGCCATTTAGTTTAGTTTTAGAAACAAGCCCTTCAGCCGACCGAGTCCACGCCGACCCAGTGTTTCCACTTTGAAGGAAATGACCCGAAATTCTGGTTGTCTTACGGTAATTTTAGGGAAATTAAATAATTTCAGGAAATTTCCCGGCCCGGTAAGCCTTCCCCAAATGCACATGTGCGACTGCCGCCCCAACTGCACATGAGCGGGTGCCGGGCCCACTGTGCACACGTGGGGAGATGCAAAGGGGTCCAATCAGGCCCGTGGTATGATTTGCGGAAAAAAAGTATGCACCTGTATATTTACGACCATCTGTGCCTGCGCAGTTGGAGGAGGCCCGTCAGCCACTTCACAATTGAAAATGGCGCCGTTATAGATGAACTACAGAAATGGGTAGAGAAATGGAAGGCACATTGGCACAGCTGGTAGAACTCACAGCGCCAGAAACACGGGCTTGATTGTCACCTTGAGTGCTGTCTTTGTGGAGTTTACACATTCGCCTTGTGATCGTATGTCGGCCGAAGGGCCTGTTTCTATGCTGTATCACTAAATTAAACTAAACTAAATTAAACTAAACTAAACTAAACTAAATGGACAGGCAGCATCTCTGGAGAGAAGGAATGGGCGACGGTTTGGGTTGAGACCCTTCCTCAGACCTGAAATGTCACCCATTCCTGAGTTACTCCAGCATTTTGTGTTCACCTTCAATTTAAACGAGCATCTGCAGTTCTTTCCTAAACTAAACTAAACTAAACTAAACTAAACCTTTTAATTGTAGTCTGTAAGTGTCTATAAGGTATTTCTGGAAAGATATTCTCTTGATCTCCAAAAAGATACAGTTCCCTGAAGGAAAGGGCTATCAGTCGAAAATCCTAAGAAGCCCAATACTAACCAATGCCATTAGTTGTCATTGACAGAGTCACAAAATTATACAGCATAGAGAACCAAGTCCTTTGGCCCAACTTGTCCATGCTCAAAAAGATGTCTTACTGAGCTAATCTCATTTGTCTGTACTTGGCCCATAATCCTTTGTATCTTTCCCATCTGTGAACCTGTCCAGATGTATTTTAAAGGTTATGATTGCCCTATCTTTACCACTTCCTCAGACAGTTCTTTCTATGTACCCTCCAACCTGTGTGTGAATAACATGCATCTGGGTTTCAGATGCATGTTACAGTCACAAAATTCAGTCACAGAATTATACAGCACAGAACCAAGTCCTTTGGCCCAACTTGTCCACGAATGGGCTAATTAGCTGTTAATCTAAAATGCTTCGAATAAAACAATAGCTCTTAAAGCAGCAACAAATTGTTTTTGCACAGCCCCCCTACTTTTGAAAATATTCCTTGATTTTTCATAGAGGAATATATAAATTTAAAAAATGATACCAAGTCTCACCCTACAACAGATTTGGAAAAGAGAGTATACTTTAAGACTATTCCAACATTGTAATCAGTTCGATGTGTAGAGACAATTTTGTTTATAACTAGAAAAGCCCTTTCCACAAGTTTATTCTTCATATTTGCAATCAAGATGTTGCCAGCAGTGTTCTGGGATAATGCAGGAAAGATTCCAATAGGTAAGAACTCTGGAAGAGAATGGTTGTTGCCTTTAGGTGATAAACTTAAATATTAATGCAACAACAAGATGGACACTTGGGATGGTAAAGTTTGTGCTAGTCTTTCCATTGATAACTGATTTCTTCTTTCTCTGCCTTTTTTAATTAGAATATACTAAATAAGCTATAGTGACTAAACAGAATCTGGCAACACACACACAAAATAAATCGTTGCATTTAGGATAAATCAGCTATTCCCATTGAGGAACACTGATTAGGCCTGGACATATCTGATGTCCTAATTATGTTCTGGAAAGGGCCTCACACTGGCAGATGCATTCAAAGATGATAATTGTTGATGGATAGCAATACCAATAACATTGGTCAACTCTGAAAAAAGATTAGCCCTTAACAGAGTAAAACATTCCGATAAACTTCATAATAAAGCAATCAGACATAAACAAGACATTGAACTAAAGAAGCGGGTAGGATGGACCTTTAAGGAATGCTTCCATATTTCTTTTAGAACGTAGAGGGAAGCCATTTGGCAGATTTGGCCTATTCTAGATCACAGAGCAATCCCATTTCCCCACCAACGTTTTCTATGTTATTGTCCCCCGTTCACATCAATTCCATAACAAAGTGTTCAGAGAAAACCAATGGAATTATAAGGAAAACATGCAAGCTCCGCACAGACAGCATAGGAGGTCAGGATCACTGGCACAATGAGGCAGCAATTCTACTAATTGTACCACTATGCTGCCCCGTGCTTTGTATAAAATTCCCATTAAAGTGAGACCTTAAAGAAGAAGACACTTCTTCAAAGAAAGAGAGCCAGGGGATATCAAGAATTTGCATCCTCTTCCTTCAATGCTTTTTTCTTGTCAAAATGTGAGGGATGTTTCTCATTCAATTCTACTCTATTCTATCCAGTTGTTGGCAAAAGGTTTAAAGGAATGGTTTGACACATCATCTAAGGCACATGAAAGATCTGTTGATAATATTGTAGATAGTGAGGAGGATAGCCCTAGGTTACAGAACAATATATATATATATATTTTAAATATGTGCAGTAGGCCATTCAGCCCATTGAGCCCCCACCGCCATTCAATGCGATAATTGGTGATCATCCACAATCAGTACCTCGTTCTTGCCTTCTCCCCATATCCCTTGATTCCGCTGGCCTTAAGAGCTCTAGCTAACTCTCTTTTGAATGCATCTAGTGAGTCAGCCTCCACTGCATTCTGAGGCAGATAATTCCACAAATTCATAACTCTCTGGGTGAAAAAGTTTTTTCTCTTCTCAGTTCTAAATGGCCCACCCCTTATTCTTAAACTGTGGCCCATAGTTCTGGACTCCCCCAACATCGGGGAACATAGTGATGTGCTATTAAATTAGATGACGTAATGGCAGATGCAATTTAATCCCAATAGATGCAGGATGATGCATTCTGGAGGTCTAATAAGGGTAGGATAAGCACTATGAATGGCATGGTCCTTGAGAATATTGGGAATAGAAAGATCTCGGTCTGTATATCCATAAAGGTGCAGCACAGGTAGATATATATATATATTTTAATTTATTTATTTTAAATTTTATTTAAACAGGGACAGTGCATATTAATAAACATATACATGTAAATATGCAAGATTTTAGCCAGTAGCTAATTTCCATCTTTAGTCCCTTTGGCAGGTTGATGTTAAATAAACAACTTAAACACATCACAACACAATCGATCAATAAGAAAAAATAAATAAAATAAGAAAAATAACAATAAATGGTGAACAAACCATATGGAATGCTGGCCTTCATTAGCCTGGACATAGAATATAAGAGCAATTTAAGTAATTTAAGATGGATTATCATCTGCTGTTCAGGTCACTCCTCCATAAGCGTGCATTGGAGAGGAAGCAGAGGAGATTTAACATGGAGCATTTCAGTTGTGAAATACATTGGATAAAATGAGGTTGTCTTCCATTGGAGAGAGGAGATTAAGGACCTGATAGAAGAGTGCAAAATTATGCAGTGCATACATAGTTAGAAACTTCTCCCCTTTATAGTTATGTTTCAAAAGCAGAGGACATGTGTAAGAGGTTTAAAGGGGATCTGAGAAATATTTATTTTATCATGAGCAAGGTTGCACTGTTGCACTGTGGAACATACTGCCTGAGGAAGTGCTGGAGGCAGATATGTGTACAACATTCGCTGGCATTTGCAGCGCGGCGGTTGAGCTGCTGCCCTACAGTGCCAGAGACTTGGGTTCAATCCTATTATGGGTGCTCTCTGTACAGAGTTCCTCTGTAAGTTCTTGCTGTGACCACGTGTGCTTCCTCTGGGTGCTCCGATTTCCTCCCACATTGCAGAGACATGGAGGTATGTAGATTAATTGGCTTCTGTAAATAGACCCTATTGTGTAGGATGCAAAACTGGGATAACATGGAACTCGTGTACAGGTGATCATTGGCTGGCGCGGACTGCTTATTCAAAGTATTTAGGATGAATGCAGGATTCAAATCTGCAACATTGGCTAATTAATTGCACAACCATAAGCTTCTTTGTTTCAATCAAACTATTAAAGAAGCTTTTGCAATCTTTACATTGTCCTTCAACACAGCTACAGTAGTGCAATAAAATCTGCTCTGAGAGGTTTATATGCTTGACTATAGCATAAAGCAATACCATAATAACACTGTGCCTTACCAAAATGAGAACAGTACATATTTCACCTCACTAAAATATTAAAAAGGCTCTTAGATTATTTAACATGCCTTTCATATCAAGGTGGGTGCCACAGAGTAGCATAGCATGCAGAGTCCATTTAAAATACAATAATACTTTATTAGCCAAGTATGTTTTGCAGCATACGAGGAATTTCATTTGGCAAGTCAAGTCATACAAATAAAAAGCAGCAGAACACACAAAATACATTTTAACATAAACATCCACCACAGTGACTCCTCCACGTTCCTCACTGTGATGGAAGGCGAAAAAAAGTTCAATCTCTTCCCTTCTTTGTTCTCCTGCGGTCGGGGGCCTCGAGCCTTCCGTTAACGGGACGATTTTACTCCCGAAGCCAGTGGCGGGCCTCTGCGTTGGGGCGATCAAGCTCCCGCATCGGGGGGATGTCAGATCCCGCGCCAAGCGATCTGACCCCGGGTCGGGGCTTGTCGAACCTTCTGCATCGTTGGAGCTACCGACTTGGCCTCTCCCGAGACTGCGAGCTTTGGATGGTAAAGTCCGCAGGCCACGGTTGGAGCGATCCCAGGCAAGGGGTCAGCTCCGATGTTAAGTCCACGCCCCGCGGTGGGGTCAAAGTCAGTCCTGATAAGGCCTCCAGCTCCACGATGTTAGGCCGCAGAGCGACCAGAGATACGATCTGGAAAACAAATGCATCTCCAGCAGAGTAAGAGATTTAAAAAAACGTTTCCCCCACCCCTCACCCCCCACATAAAACAAACCAGAAAATGTTAACACAAACTTTTAAAACACACTGAAAATAATTTAAAAACGACAAAAAAACAGAGACTGTTGGCGAGGCTGCCAATCGCGTGGTGTGACCTGGAGTTGCACAGACAAGATCCTCAATCTTCGTGAGCAATACAATGGTTTTATATAATCAACATTGCAATTGTTGCTTGGGTGAAAGGAAGCTCCATTTCAAACCTCTCAAAGCTAGAGGATATTAAACAATAGCAATGGTGCTGAGCCTCTCTGTTGGACTTCTACACTGACTCTTATGCATTGACACCACAAGCAGCAATGTCTGGGGTTGTCACATCTTGATTAACTCCCTACAGATTGTGAAATGTATACTGCATTTACTGATTACGCCATAAGAATCAATCAGTAGAATCACAGCACGACTGAAACTCCACTTAGTGCAGCCATAGCAGAAAATTAACATAGGCAGCCCCACACTACAGAGAATGCCTCCATTACAAGAGGCTGTTCTAGTCACTTCAATAATCCCTATGGTGACTGCCCTACTCTTTTTGCACGTGCTGCACTCCACTGTTACAAGGGTTCCCTATACTGGCTTTATATTTGGCCGATTAAGTTGCTTATATTATTGTATCCAAAGCTTCATTTTAAAGTACAAATCACATGTAGATTCATTAGAATTATTGGTATTTCTAGTTTGCTGACCATTCCACAGTTCTAATAAGAAACTCCCATCCCATCAAGAATTTGCTGGTTAAAGGAAATTGACAAAGATTTTGCATAGGGTCTGTTAACTATAAAATAAAGAAGAAAAGAAGACTATTTTGAAAAAGAAATAGATCTTCTCACACTCCAGATGTGTTGCCTCTGTTTCCACATGTTTCCCTTTGACTTTCAGTTTTTGTATCAGCTTTGAACATCAGTAGTCAGTCGTTCAATCTTAAAAACAGATTTATTTAATATTTGCAAACTTTTCTTTGTAAGAAGAATGAGAAAGTCTGTCATGAAATTAATATGGAGGTTTTTCTTGAAAATTATGTGGGTAATAAGGGAAAAAATGTTACAACTGCTGTAGGGAGAAATAATTCTACCTTCAAGGTAAGGAGAAGTACGTGATACTCCCTTATGGTTGAGGTGTTAGTGATGGACAATCCGTCAATGTTACTGCCATGCTGGCAAGTGAATGGAGTTTATTTATTGTTTATGGAACTGAATCGGAAACCTTTCTGCCCCAGTATGTTTAATTCTCCACGGAGTCGAGAGTCCCTGTGAGGGGCTCTGAAGCAGCTCAATATTCCATTTATTTTATTCATAAAGAAATTCTAAGCTTGAAAAGATGAAGTAATTGACTTACAGGAATGACACTTAAACCCTCTAAATTTAATCTTATCCTCTCAAGTACAACAGATCACTTACAAATTATCACCTTGCACCAGACAGGCCTCCACTCTTCACCTAATCCAGATGGAAATGAGGGTCTCTGTTATTGTATTATCTGACTTTACTATCAGCATTAATCCGGCTTAACTCACTTAATGATGCCACTTGTGGCGCTCTGAAGGAAGGAGAGAAGTCTATAAACTAGTTCTATTAAAATGCAAATCTATCCCACAGAGAAAATAAGTGACACAAAAGTAAGCGAATTTGACCAAATACAGTACTATATCAGCCTCATGCCACACTAAACTGATACCAGTATAATAACTGAACCTGCAATTATTATTCCAGCCACAGATTTCAACTGAAATGGAGCTAGTCTAGCACAGAATGTCAAACCGCTTCAACAAGCCAGGGTGCTTAATTCCTGTAGAGATTTATAGTTTTTATTGTCAGGAAATGAGCAAACAGTTATCAGTGTGAAAGCAGAGTTATCTCGGATCTCCACGCTAGGGCATTTTATTGATACTATTTGTACTATATACCACAGGAAATGAACATTTTTCATATTACTCTTTCATAGCTTTACATCATTTTAAAATCCTTTCAAAACAGATTATTGTATTTTTTTTCACAGAGTAAAGTAACAAAGTGTGCTAAACAAAATACCTCAATTCAATGGATAATCAAAAAGAAATATATTTCTGAATTTCTTACTCTTCAGATTTCTACTACCTATTCACCAATTTATTTTTAAAAGATAAAATTATTTCTTAAAATTTAAAATATAACAAAACCACGAAAACAGAAATTGTCATGGGGAAATGTTATCAGGCTGAGATGCAAGAATTGTACTCCCAAAATTAACAAGAAACTGTATTTCTCGTATGCAAAATTTACATAGAACATTTACATTACAACAGAAGACATATTAATTTTAATGGTGTTATTTTACAATGCCTAATTAACCTTAGAGAACTAGCTCCTATTATTGTGAAATTGTGTCTCTTTGTGTATCACAGATCATTACCATGTTAACTGCAGTACCATGGTGATCCATGTGCTTTAATTGAATTGTGTTGTATATAGAGTGTGTGTTTTATTTATAACTATAGACAAATATAAACCATTTTACACTTGTATAGAAGAACCATTTTAAGATTCCAGTTTTTGGTCTCTAACCCTGCCATCTTTGCTAATTGATTGGACAAAATCAGCACCCATTGCTTCCATTAAGTAAAAAAGATCCAGAAATCAAAAGCAGGAATTCTGTTTTCTGATGAGCTATTTATAAATGTTCATGGTCTTCAATAGGTCAATTGGGACGTGCTTTTCCCAATTAATGATGGTTGTTTCCCTGCAAGCTGCTGGAAGTCTGAAATGGAAAAAGGCATGGCACCCTCTACAGGGCAAATGGAATTTGAATGAACAGAGTATCTTCTGCGTATTTCTTTAAGCAATTGGAATGAAGGATTGCAAAATTAACCTCAGCAATGAGCAAGAATTGCAACTTTAGAGTGATGAGTTAAAAATCAACGCAAGTACTGAAAGAAAAATAAAGAGAGAGAAAGAAAGATTGACTGAGAGAGAAATAACAAAAGCAGCAAATGCACTTAGTTAATGACTTCAACATGACTAAGTATCTAAAGGCACTTCACTGGAGAGTTATCAAATTGCATTTCAACAATTAAACCTGAATTATTGAGATTCTCCATGTTTAATCGATAACTTACAGTGTCAGAATTGTTGACCAATTGCAATTGGCACCTTGATCAACAGTGACTTGACTTAAACTCCTGCTCCAATTTTACTTTGTAACTGCAGAGCAAGTAGAGGAGTTTAATGCGCTGAAAGAGAGAAGTCATTTACACAAAATCAGCAGCGACACATCTCTGAAGGTACTCCTAAATTTCTGCAATTGATTGCACATTTGCCCTTGCCCTGAGTCACCGCAGCATTTGCACATTATTGTATTTATTCACAACATATGGTTGCTAAAATATTATTTTTACTCTATTGTTTATATTAAAGAGTTTTGATCACAATATCAAGATCAGCTATGTTCTCAATGAATAGTGAAACAAGATCAAGGTGCTGTATGATGTTTCTTTATTTTGTATTTTTATATTATATTTCCTTCCCATGGATGTAAGCATGGATAGTTTTTTATCCACGTTGATTATGCTTTACAATATGGGTTGTTGTTGTGGTATTGCCGAAAGGCTTCACAGAAGCTGTACATCAGAAATTAAAATAATTTCCAATGGTTTACTCACAGATATAGTTATACACTGAAAAAGAAGTGCCTTGAATTGCATGGTACTCCATTCATTGGCCCTGCTGAGGGCTGACAAAACTCATTAAATCAAAGCAACTAAAAGAGTGACAGACATCTTGAAACCTGGAAGTTACAAACTTTCTGGTTGAAATCAATTTACCCACTGCTAGAATGACCACCCCACAGGAGATGCTGAAATGGAGTTTACATCAAAACTAAAGAAATGTTCAGTTCTGTTGCTGCTTAAGATGCAGAGTAATAATATCAGTGCGCATGTAATCATTTATTTAATCATTTTGATGTTTCAAAACAATTATTTGTGTTTTAGCCAGTAACAATTCAAAGAATCTAAATTGGTTCCATGATCTTAGATCTGATTAACATTATCGCAGCAGTAATGCCTATTTCTTTCTTTATGCAGAGTGTAGGAGAAACAGATTTTCTGTGCCTTTTTGCTTTTTAATTGGATATATTGGAAGTTTTGGATGAATTGCAGATATAATGAAATGCTAATGCAGCATATTTTGTCATTTGATCTCTGAAATTAGAATAACAATTACAGTATAAATTTGTATAATAAGAATAATCACTGAATGGTGGACAAGGTTTGATGGTTATTAAACTCAGATTTTGGCAGCAAAAGCAAGTACAAGAGCAATGTGCAAAGAAGTGTGCAAATAATTAATGACTAATTTTGAATTGTGCTCTATGTTATCAAATAATGAAAAGTCGAAGGGAGAGGGGAGGGACAGGAAGGCCAGAAAGCAGTCTAACTAAGTGAACAAAAAATATGCAAAGTTCTGAAACCAAATTGTCTCCAACGTGGAGGGGTGCCTTTATTCACAACGCCCAAACTGCAGGTTGAAAGTTGGAAAGAAATTTACACAGAGTCTGTGTCTGTAATGTCATGCTAAATTCTGCCTTATAGCGGATTGCTATCTTTGAAAGTCAGTGACTGAGAAACACTTGGCAATGTGCCACTAATTTTCTACATTTCCTCCCCTCCCCCTCCCAACACCCCACCCTGCTTCATTCATCACATCTTTTTGCAGCTGCTCTCCTTTTATCAGCCTGAGTATTGCATCTTTTATACACACGGACGTAGAAACCTTTCTAAATAATCACACGAGAAAGGTTTGCCATTTTCAAAAAAGCCGATGATTGCCAAATAATGTTTATTTGCACTGTTTCATTTTGGATTAAAGAGACAAGTAACTATCAGCTTCTGTTGTTCATCTTGTTAAATATTGCTTTCAGATCACAGTAACAGACTGAAAAGTCTACATACAAAAGTCTGCCAATGCGTTAGAGAATCGATCTGGTAATTATAATTGTTCATGGACAATGGCCTCCCAGAATATAAACCAAAACAGAGCCTATATAAATGGCTATTAAACCTTGCTCTGAATAAAAGAAATTTTGAACCATATTAGACAGGTACATGCCAAACTGGTGGTACTTTGGTCAGCTATGTTTTAATTTAACCACCAGTCATTATAAATATTGCTACTTAAAGTTAAATACTATGAGGCCTACAAAGCAGCAGTGAAGAGGACATATTAATATTAACTCCATCCCAATGCTTTCATACATGATGCTTTAAGTGAACACAAATTCCATATTCTCAGCATTCTTCAACGAAATACAAATATCCACGTTTAAATATTAGGAAAATATGAAAGGTTTCAATGATCACGAGCAAATGTCAGAACAATAGCAAAATATATGCGCAGCTAATTAATGTTTATCAATATTTTTTTCAGTAAAAGGTTACAATAAAATGGTGGCAACATGCTTACATTGCCAAACATGCCGTGAATATAATGTTAAGTGTTGAGGTCAGTGGTCCAGGAATCACACCAGAACAAATTATATCACATGCCATAGATATTTGTGTAAAGTGACCTACTGTCTGCTGTGTGAGCTGTGGACATTTCCTATAGTTGTATGCATGCCTAATTAATGTTATTATATAGGGTGAATACAATGGCATGCAATTTGCATTTTGAAAAGAACAGTACTCCATGCTGAAATAGGTTTACTGATTTTTTTTTCTCCACACCAGCTAATAGTGTTTTCAGGGCAACGACCCATGTGTCGGCAAGATGATAAATCTGGTTGTGATTTGGCATTGTATGAGAGTCACTGAAACATAGCTTTTTGTGGCAACTGCCAGTTAAAGTGCTGGGTCTGACCACAAGCTACCAAATGGCATTCATTAGCCCTTTGTTGCAGAAGCACACTCTTTGTGACCAAACCTGTCAGGCTATACTCCATGTTACAATATGCTCTTCAGAATGGAGGATTTGTTATTGAATCTCATGCTGTTCAGTGTGAAACCTTGTAATCACTCAAATCGGCAATGCTGAAGACAAATTTTGTCAACTAAATAAGCATGTGATGTGATCACTTAGTATTCACAAGACAGCCAAAGAAACCCTCAAAAACCAAAGCAAGTGATATATATTTTGAAATGAAACTATAACTATTAGAATTATCGATTTAGTACAACAACTTTGATATAACTGAGTTTTTATTTCAGTGATGAAATAAAACATTTAATAAACTAAATATAATGTAATGAAATTCCATACACATAAAAGTCTGAATAATTCATTAACAATATCTCTATTATTACTTTGGCCATGACTAGAATTTCTCCCAACATTATTTAGAGTTTGTTTACTTTCTTAGGAATAAGTTGTATCTGTGCAAATTGGTCATGTTTTATTATTAATGTTTAATGTTTTATGTGTCATTCCTAGCTGTCCTTGTATGTCATGTTGTCACTTGTGGGCGGAGCACCAAGGCAAATTGCATGTATGTGAATACTTGGCCAATAAACTTATTCATTCAAACGTATTCATTCATTCATTCATTCATTCATTCATTCATTCATTCATTCATTCATTCATTCATTCATTCAATTATAGAATGCTCGAGACCCTGATATTTGTTTTAGGCTGTCCCTTAAGATCAAATTGACTTGCTGTGCATGAATTATTTTGATGCAGGGTGGCACATCAACCAATGTACATACCCGACCGAATGATACCTTGGTCTAATGAAAAGAAGGTCCAAAACGAGGTTCTACTGAATAAATCCCACATACATTTACTTTAACCATCCCCTTCCCCCCCCCCCCCCCCCAATCCGCAACCCATCACATCCAACCCCACCACCCTTCTCAGCTTCTATCCTTAGTGAGTGAATGTCTGAGGGGTACAGGTGTATGTGGAGTTGGGTCAGGGGATGGGGGCCTCTAGGGTTGCAGCAATCTCCATCCACCTCAATTATCATTAAGCTCATGAAAAATGCATTCGTATTGGTAAGTAATTAGAATCACAAAATCACACAGTCCTTGAAAGCCTCCTAAATGGAGGGGGGTCATTTGTCCCATCAAGTCCATGCTGTCTACATGCAGGAGCAATCCAGCTACCCCTATTCTCTAGCTGATTCCCAATTGCTCTATGGTTTTCCCTTATTTGGCTTGTTGATCAAATCTACTCCAGTATTATCCTGTCAGTTCATTCCAGTGTTTATCATTCATTGCATGCAGAAGTTTTTCCTGGCATCACATTTGATCTTTTGCCAGTCACCTTCATCCTATATCTTTTATTATGGACCTTATCAGTTGTTCTCTATCCAATCTCACTTGACTCTTCATGGTTTTACACATCTCCTTTCCAGGGAAGTAAGTCCAATTCAGGACGATAATTGTTCTTCCTCTCCAGAATTATTCCAGTTATGGATAAGTAGCCCAATAATTTATTTCATGTTTGCTCATCTGGAACAGCTTTGACTAAAACAAGGATGTTTCAAATGATGTGTTTGAAACCTATGCCAGCACACTTGGCAATACAGTTAGCTGCATCTGCAATGGACCTCAGTCCAATGACCATACATTCCTATAGCTGTAATATCACTGTCAGCCTTTCAGTGATAATTTCATCACAAGCTATGACCACACAACTGAGCAAAGAACCAGCTAAACCAACCCTGAGCTAGCAAAACTCGGAATAAGCAATTACATTACTAATTGCACCTCAAACACACACAGTAAGAGGGAACTAGCAAATATTACACTAATTAGTTTCAGGAAAGTTCCAATCAAGTGGTGAAACCAAGTTATACAATTGTAGTCACCTGTTCAGTATTTCCAAGTACCAAATGTTCTTTCTCATTTTATTAATTGACCACTAAGTGAGAGATTCCATAAATGACAAACCTATGGGCCTGTCCCACTTGGTAATTTTTTAGGCAACTGCCGGTGACTGTCATAGTCTTGGCAGATCGCCGAAAAATCGTTGACTGGACACCCCCTACGAAAATGTCTACAGCAAGCTACAACAACCTACAACCTAGTTAATGTCAAACTACAGCAAGCTCCTGACAACCGGCGACCCAATAGTCGCGACTTAGGACATCCACCTACGACCACACCTACGACAACCTACGACGACACCTACGACAACCGACGTCAAGCTACGACAAACTACGACCCTGTCAACGTCAACTGAAGGCAATTATCCTCATTTTGACCTCCAAAGCAATGGAATAATTCATTTTTCCTATTATAGGGGGCGTAGGGTGGGATTTTCCAATCATTCTGCATCATGACTGCCATGGAGCAACATCAGAGGGCATTGCTCTCACAAGAAGAAGAAGCCCTGTTGCTCACAGCAGCCCTCATGCTTATAGATCAGAAAGACAGAAGGACAAGAAGAATGGAGAAGAAGAAGCCCAAGAAGAGGTCTGTGTGGTTGAAGCCCTTGTCCCTGTGCAGACCCAGGTTGGGGCAGTATGAAAATCTGATGACTGTGCTCCAGCAGGAAGATGAGGCTGCTTTCAGAACTAGGTGACATATAAAATTGTTACTACTAAACATTCTACCATAGTAATCATTGCTATTTTACTATCTGTATTCTATCTGTGATCTTCAGATAGCAATTCACAGAATAAAATCTAAATATCTGTTAACTAGCAAAAAAAATAAATCAGAATCGTTAAAATAGGGCACAACTCTGGTGTCAGATATATAGATGGGACTAATGGGTCTGTCCCACTTAGGCGATTTTTTAAATAACTACAGGCGACTCACTCACACAGACTCACACACACACACTCACACACACACAGACTCACACACAGACTCACACACACAGACTCACACACACAGACTCACACACACAGACTCACACACACAGACTCACACACACAGACAGACACACAGACACACACACACACACACACACACACACACACACACACACACAGACAGACAGACAGACAGACAGACAGACAGACAGACAGACAGACAGACAGACAGACAGACAGACACGCACACACAGACTCACACACATACATATGAGAAAAACATTTTTCACACAGAGAGTGGTGAATCTCTGGAACTCCCTGCCACAGAAGGTAGTTGAGGCCAGTTCATTGGCTATATTTAAGAGGGAGTTAGATGTGGCCCTTGTGGCTAAAGGGATCAGGGGATATGGAGAGAGGGCAGGTACAGGATACTGAGTTGGATGATCAGCCATGATCATATTGAATGGCGGTGCAGGCTCAAAGGGCCGAATGGCCTACTCCTGCACCTATTTTCTATGTTTCTATATACACACACACAGACTCACACTCACACACACATACACACACACAGACTCACACACACCCACACACCCCCACACACACACACACACGCACACGCACACTCACACACACACACGCACACACACGCACACACACACACACACACACACACACACACACACACACACACACACACACACACACACACACACACACACACACACACACACACACACACACACACACAACCAATACTAAAATGCCAAGTAACTTCAGAATGTGTTAAACATACTGTGTCTAAACCGAATGATTCAAACGTTTAGCTGTTGCTAAAGCAAAAATGTGCTTTAAATAACGTTCAACAAACACACCCACCATATACATAGCAGTAAGCTCTCTTCAATTATTCAATGGTGTCTTCACTCTGGGCCTTCCACACTCAGCGCCATCTTGCCACTAACCGGAAATGACGCACTCAGCGCCATCTTGCCAATAACTGGAAATGACGCAATCAGCGGTGTAAACATGAGCCAAAGTCATTGGGTGATTTAAACACATCTTTAATGAGTACTTAGCAGCGCTTAGGACAACAGGTTATCAATACATCCTGGCTGCTCGAACTGAAGTGCCGGGAACGGGGGGGGGGGGGGGGGGGGGGGGGGGGGCGTTAGTATAAGTGTTATAGAGGAGTGGAGTTAGTGGTGCTGGCTTGTGTGTGATTGGCTCACATGCACCATCAATCTACAAGCACCACCTCTCCACTAACCAGAAGTCACAGAATGAGCGCCAATTTTGCAATTAAACACTGCCCTGATCTAATATAATGTTTATTCACGCTTTTTCCATCCGAAAACTGTTGCAAGCATTTTAGAAGCAAGACAAACAATTTCTGCAAACATTTTAGAACCAAGAAATACAATTTTTGCAAACATTTTAGAACCAATACACTTTCTGCAAACATTTTAGAACCAAGAAATACACTTTCTGCAAACATTTTAGAACCAATAAATACAATTTTTGCAAGCATTTTAGAACCACATTAAGGCACTCACAGTTGAGTAAACATGTGTTCAGTGTTATGCACAGCTCAGAGAGACGTGACCCTCTCGCTTCCTCCATCTTGCAGAGACTGACTGAGGCTCAGCTCTTCCGGGTTTTATAGTCCCTCCCCCTCCCACCAGCAGGGGCAGCAGAGAGAATGTCAACATTTTTTTTAATTAAAAAAAATATATTTTTATTTATTAGAAGCAAATGTACAAAAATAGAACCAACGGCATATAAAATTATACAGTTATTGCACAGCTTCAATTTTAACTTATTAGCTATAGTTGGAAGAAAAGAAAGGAGAAAAAGCAAGAAAGAGAAAAAGTGAGATGTGCAAAGATAGAACCCATAGACTACCAAAGTGGTGTAGCCAAAGAGTGAATAAATGAAAGAAAGAAGAGAGGAATAGAAAAAAAAGGACAAAAAGAGAAAGAAAGAAAAAGTGGTGATATACCTGCCTCACATCCCTCCCCACCCACCTCACCCAACCCGTAATTAGATTTAAATCCAAAATTGTGTTGTACCATACTATCCTTGTAATAAATCAATGAATGGTGTCCATGTCTTCGAAAAATGATCTGGTTTTTCTGCCAAGACAAGTCTAATATTTTCAAGATGTAGGGTCTCGGACATGTCTATAATCCACATCTTAAGAGTATGGACTGATGTATGTTTCCAAATTTTGAGTGTTAGATTTTTCGCCATTATCAGGCCATAATTAAGGAAACATTTTTGAAATAATGATAGCTCAGAGCAGGCTTCTGACGTACATAGAATGAGGGAGTTAGATGTGGCCCTTGTGGCTAAAGGGATCAGGGGGTATGGAGAGAAGGCAGGTACAGGATACTGAGTTGGATGATCAGCCATGATCATATTGAATGGCGGTGCAGGCTCGAAGGGCTGAATGGCCTACGCCCGAACCTCCAGACTCAGGAACAGTTTCATCCCAAGAGCTATAGCGGCTCTGAACCGGCCCTAATGAGTGCCCCCCCACCCACCCCCTTTGGACAGTCTCCCTCAGTTGGTCACGTCAATCAATTCAGCTTGTTTATTTATGTATTGTATTTATTTACCTTTCTTGTACATCAGTGGAGCTGCACACTAAATCTCGTTGCACTGACGTGCAATGACAATAAAAGATATATTATATTATTATTAAAATCTTTTATAAAATTCGTTACTAAACCTGTCTGGGCCTGGTGTTTTGCCATTCTTCAATGAATTGATAGTCTCTTCTATTTCTTTAATTGTAATCTGTGCTCCTAATTCATCTCGTTCTGCCGCATTAAGTGTCGGAAGATTACAGTTATCAAGAAAGTTTGTAATTTTTCTCATTTCTGTTGATGTTTTGGATGTATATAAATTTTGATAGAATTGGGCAAATCTTTTGTTAATATCTTTTGGGAGTGTAAACAATTCACCTTTATCTGATCTGATTTTTTGAATAGTATGATCCTTTTCCACTTTTCTCAACTGGCGTGCTAAAAGTTTGTGTGGTTTGTCACCAAATTCAAAATTTTCCTGTTTAGTAATTTGAAATAATCTGATAACTCTTGCAGAGAGAATTTGATTTAGCTTAAATTTTAATACTGCTATCTTGTGTGTGTGTGGGAGGCGGGGGGTGGGGGGGAAACTTTTAAAATCTTTCCCATGCACGGATAACCCGACCTTTTCCCTGTCGGGTCTCCGTTGTTGTTGGGGCTGCAACATGGAGTGGCCTCCAGCAGGAATGACCTGGGGCTCCAGTCGCGGAGCTGCGGAGCTACTCACCATCATGGAGCTGGCCGAGTTCGGAGCGGGTGGAGCTGTGGTGGCGCGCTGCTGTGACCCGACCCCCGGAGATTCGGAGGCTTACCGCAGGTCTGGCAGACAGTAATATCGGGTCCCTGCTGGGAGACCGCTTTTCGGGGCTTCCGCAACGGCGACTTCTCCTGCCCGAGTCGCGTGGTCGAGGAGTACCTGGAGCGGGGCCTTACATCATCGCCCGGCGTGGCTTCAACAGCTGCGGGACTTTGCTAGCGCCCGCCGAAGGCCCCAACCACAAGACCCGGAGCGCGGCCTTGCATCACCCGCGTTAATGGCCGCGGGACAATTGCCATCGCCCGCCGGGGGCTTTGACTCTGACATCGGGAGAGGAATGGGGAGTGCAGGGGAGAGATAAGTTTTTTTTGTCTTCTATCACAGCGAGGAGGAGATGCGCTGTGATGTATGTCTGTGTAAATTGTGTTGTGTCTTGGGTCTTTTTTTCTTGTGTGTATGACTGTAGAAACAACATTTCATTTGAGCCTCTATGAGGTTCAAGTGACAAATAAATTGTATTGTGTATTGTGTATTGTGTATTATTATGTTTTTCCATAGACGGATCTGTCGCGGTTTCTGATTCCAGCTGTCTGATCTGTTCTTCTAGTTGCAATTGTTCCATCCTATTCTTTTTGTTTTGATATGCTTGATATGAAATTATATAACCTCTAATAACAGCCTTAAAAGATTCCCATAATAACGAGGGCGAAATACCTGGAGTATCATTGGTCTCAAAAAAGAATTCCATCTGTTGTTTTAAATATATACAACAATCTGGGTTGTTTAGTATTAGGGGATTAAACCTCCAGAACGATTTTTTATTGTACATTCCTAGTTTTAGGGAGAAGGTTAGCAGGGAATGATCGGAAATAGTACTAGTATTTGGGATTAGTTGTAAAAGGTATTTTGTGTCCACCAGAAAATAGTCAATACATGTATAAGTTTTATGTACGGATGAATAAAAGGAGTACTCTCTTCCGGATGGGTTTTCAATCCTCCATACGTCTGTTATATTTGTCATTTTATATACGTATTTAGATGTTCGCTGGATTTTGATTTTGTGTTATATCTTTTTTGTTGTGAGGATTTATCCAAGTATTGATCCAGAACACAGTGGAAATATCCCCCGATTATCAGATTTTGCTGGGTGGAGTCTGAAATTATATTAAAAATGTTGTGAAAAAATTGTGGGTTATCAAAGTTGAGAGCGTAGATGTTTACCATAGTAAGTGGGGTAGAATATATCTCCCCAGATACTATGACGTACCTACCATCTTTGTCTGCTATGGTGGTTTTATGTTTAAATGGTATACCCTTACGGATTATAATTGCAGTACCTCTGGTTTTGGAGAGAAAAGAGGAGTGATATATTTAACCAATCCAGTTGGCCTTCAGCCTGGTATGAGCTTGATCTTTGAGGTGCATCTCCTGTAAAATATTATATCAGCATTAGTTGATTTTAATTGGGCAAGAACGTTACCCCTTTTGATTGGCTCATTAATGCCCCTAATATTCCAATTACAGAAAGTAATTCTGCCAGTTTTCTTCAGAGGGTAGTCTTGCATTATACCTTACATGGATTCCCTTGTTTCAGATGGCACAACACAATAAATCAACCTTCTGGATGTTGGGTGGGTGATCCCAATATCAAAACCCTGCTGGTATATCACAGGAAAAAGTGCCATATGAAGAAAAAGTGAAAAAAGTGCTAAATAACGTAAATAATACAGAAAAACAGCATTTAAAGATACTGTGTGTGCCCTCCCCCTGGTAGGAAATTTCAAGTGAGCTTCCGTGGGTGTTAAGTGCAATTAGCTCCGCTAATTTAAATGAACAAAAATCTTGCTTATTGATATTCGTATGTTATACAGAACAAAGACTGTAAATAATTTCCTCTAAGAGGGTTACATTTCTTCTTATAGCTTGGTCTAAGTAGGTATTTACTATTTAAATACCCTATTTAAATTAACAAAGATCTTGCTTATTGACATTCATATGTTAAATACATAACCGGTTGAAAACCATCAGGCTTGAAGGGGTTAATTGGAATCTCCAGCAGTCTCACCGGCCGAACGAGAGCTCTCTCTCTCTCTCTCTCTCTCTCTCTCTCTCTCTCTCTCTCTCTCTCTCTCTCTCTCTCTCTCTCTCCCCCTCTCTCTCTCTCTCCTCCCCCTCCTCCTCCTCCTCCTCCTCCTCCTCCTCCTCCTCCTCCTCCTCCTCCTCCTCCTCCTCCTCCTCCTCCTCCTCCTCCTCCTCCTCCTCCTCCTCCTCCTCCTCCTCCTCCTCCTCCTCCTCCTCCTCCTCCTCCTCCTCTTCCTCTTCCTCTTCCTCTTCCTCTTCCTCTTCCTCTTCCTCTTCCTCTTCCTCTTCCTCCTCTCAAACTGCCATCACATATTCCCTCTCGCTCTGACCTGGTAACTGCTGGAATTTCCAACCCCCCCCCCCCCCCCCCCCCCCCATCGAATGAACATGTGTTCAGTGTTATTCACAGCTCAGAGAGACGTGACCCTCTCGCTTCCTCCATCTTGCGGAGACTGACTGAGGCACAACACTTCCGGGTTTTATAGTCCCTCCCCCCTCCCACCAGCGGGGGCAGCAGAGAGAATGTCAACATTCTTTAAACGTTAATAACTCTTTTATTTTTCATCGATGAAAAAAACTTCTTGTCCTGCGCAGCGGAGGGGGACTCTGAGTAAGATGGCAAATATCACAGCCGTAAGTGGCTGCGTTTTTTCTAAAATCATGAAACAAAAAAACAGGAAGTGGTCAAGATCCTACTTTTAGTAATATAGATTTTGATCAATAAAACAAACACCAACACAAGCATTGTACTGCATTTAAAATTAAACTCTTTGGGGAGGATGTGGGTGGCCCTAAAAAGGAACTTTTCTTGTAGTCTGTAGTGGGCTCTCTTCCTGGAGAGGTGGACTTCTGTTTGTGGTGTGGGATGTTTGCTGCTGGTCTTCAGATCATGTTGTTCTGCCCTGGTACACTGCCTAGTTTGGAGTTGCAGTAAGTACAGAGATGGTCTCTCTGGTCCTTGTCTCTCTTTTTGTTGGTGTTTCCTGGCAATCTCTCCAGTGCCATCATAGGCGCATCCTGTTCTCCAGTTCTCCATGAGCCTGGTGTGATGTTGCCTGTCTGGTTGTCCACTCGATCACCCTCCACCATGGCTGCTTCTGGTACAGATCATGTTGTGGAGGACACATGCTGCGTATTCAATTGTTTCCACATTCTTGAGCTCCTACTCCATCATAGTCAGCAAGCATCCGAATCTGCTGGCGAGGATGCCGAAGGCGTTTTCCATGACCCTCCTAGCCCTGGACAGCCTGTAGTTGAAGATCCTCTGCTCCCTTGACATCTGCCTGTGAGGGTATGACTTCATCATTCATGACCTGAGTGGGAAGGCATCATCAGCAACCATCATCAGTGTGTAGTGGATGTCAGGGTTGTCTCCATTCCTGCCTTCTGCCCATATCCCCTGACTCTGCAATCTTTAAGAGCTCTATCTAACGCTCTCTTGAAAGCATCCAGAGAATTGGCCTCCACTGCTTTCTGTGGCAGAGAATTCCACAGATTCACAACCCTCTGTGTGAAAAAGTTTTCCTCATCTCTGTTCTAAATGGCTTACCTTTTATTCTTAAATTGTGGCCCCTGGTTCTGGACTCCCCCAACATCGGGAACATGTTTCCTGCCTCTTGCGTGTCCAAACCCTTAATAATTTTATATGTTTCAATAAGATACCTTCTCATCCTTCTTAATTCCAGTGTTTACAAGCCCAGCCGCTCCATTTTATCAGCATGTGACAGTCCTGTCATCCCAGGAATTAACCTTGTGCACCTACGTTGCACTCCCTCAATAGCAAGAATGTCCTCAAATTTGGAGACCAAAACTGCACACAATACTCCAGTTGGGACTAGCCCAGTATGCCAACTCGGTTGGCTTGGATAAGGTGGGCTGAAGGGCCTGATTACTTGCTGTATAGCTCTATCACTCTATGTTGTAGTGGCATTAATTCATTGTAGTTAATTCTTGGCAGTTTCAATAATGCACAGAATTCCTCCATTCAAAAAGGTTCCTCCAGACGGGATTGAACACAATAAGACAGAAGATTTTTGAAGGCAATCATATTCTAAAAATACTCAGAATCTTCATGTACATTAATCAAACATCTATGAAATATTATTTAATTATTTTTGGACTATTAGATAAAAATCATATTGATAAATAAATAAATTAGTAATACAACAGTAAACAGAGTCAAGAAAAAATATTACAGTAATGTCAGGAAAAAAAATTGAATGTAATGAATAGATATATGAAGTTAACAATTTTCTTCCTGATCCATGACATTCTCACTTTCAGTGACACGATTATTATTTCTGAGGTTTCAAGGTTAACTTTCAAATCATTTTGTCTAGATGAAAAGAGAATAATAATAAAATAAGTTTATGAATTCATTCCCTACAAATCTGACCTGCATTTTCACTTGCTGTAATGCCAGTGAGAATTGTTTGGAAATATTCATTAGCCTCGTAGCATGAAAGATAAACATGATTATTAGTGTCAAGCCCCCGGCTTGAAGGATCAAGTGATATACATCTACTTTTAATATTTTTTATTTTACAGATCTATAACCTCATTGCTTTCTGTTGTCATTATATTTGGATTAAGTTATGATGAATGACAGGTTAAAAGCTCAGATAAGAAAAGCTGCTTTTTTTAGCCCATGTACCGTACAGGATTTCTTCAGTTTATGAAAATTATCCTTCACTAGTCAAATGCCCTTAATGCAGCTGGGTCTTAAAATGTGGATCCATGAAGATTAAAAAAATAGATTTTGGCATGAAGTGAGAACTATTCCATTATGCAAAGCACCACTCTCAAGCAGTTATGCTGGTACATGATATGATGGCCCAGAATTTGCAATTGTAATGATGGTGAAACTGTCGACTCTCAATGTTATTACTGTGTAAAATTGACAGCAACTTTCGGTGAATGTGCATGTGCAAGTAAATGCGGAAACGCTTTAGTCTTTGTCAGTTTTACCCTGTTCCTCAACATCCGTAGCTCCTGGTGGTGGGATGTTTGAAGATAAAATCAACACAGGTTGGGGGTTTTCACATGAACACCAATTTCTTACTGTAAAAAAATTGGAAATAATTGAATGCAATAAGCCTGAGTAAACAAAGTGCAACAGTTTTAAATGGCATCCCTGGTCGTGTTTATTGCTAAATAATTTCTTTGATCCTGCAAAACGAATTAATTAAGAGTGCAGTGTAATTCCCTCACAATGACATTTGAAATTACATGACCCAGACAGAAGAGCACAATGCACCATTTACTTCAGTGGCACATAATTGAAAATCAACTTCCGAGAGAGTGAAATGTAAATACATTAATTTCTAGCCAGTCTGAAGAAGGGTCTCGACCCGAAATGTCACCTGTCCATTATCTCCAGAGATGCTGCCTGACCTGCTGGGTTACTCCAGCACATCCTGTCCTTTTGTGTATAAACCAGCATCTGCAGGACTTTGTTTCTACATTTCCAGGCCACTTCTCGAGATTTGACCAGGTAATTCCTAACGCAGGTGCAGTTTACCTGTCTGATATTACTACAGCATCATGCAAACATATTTCTCTTTGCAATGCTCCTCATGGTTGATTGCTGGGGAGTTCCCATTGTACTGGAGATAAGCTGTGTTAGTCACTCCTTGGATAACCTGAGAGAACCAGCACAGCACCAAACTGAGGCATTACAAAATCCCTCTCTTACCTTCATTCCTTCTATCCAACAGATGCTGAGACCCCCCCTCCCTTCAATCCACTAATTTGCCCTACTTACCCCGATCCCATCCAGTGCTGATCTTCTGACGGTCTTAATTCACCAAATTGACTAATTCACGATCTTATCTACCATGCCATCACCCTGCAATCTGCAGTTTCTGGTATCAACCTCCACCACACGTTATCTTGACCATCATCTAATAGCCTCAGATCTAACCCATTCTAGCACAACAACATCTCCTTCCATGGGTGACAATGCCCTGGGCAGCACTAACATTCACAATGACATGCACATAACTAAAGACATTGATACATTGAGCATAATGTGCCGATAGCAATGCCTTACTATTTTCTGACCCGCGATTTAAAAAAAAATGTTTCCTTGGGATATTTCAAATTCTACATTAATCCCCTGGTGGCAGAATTGCGCAGTGGTGGGGTTGCCGCCTTATAGTGCCAGAGACCCGGGTTCGATCCTGACTATGGGTGTTGTCTGTGCGGAGTTTGTACGTTCTCCCCGTGTCCGCGTGGGTTTTCCCCCGGGTGTTTCATTTTCCTCCCACACTCCAAAGACCCACAGGTTTGTAGGTTAATTAGCTTTGGTAAAAATTGTAAATTGTCCCAAGTGTGTAGGATAATGCTGGTGTACAGGGATCGCTGGCAGGCATGAACTCGGTGGGCCGAAGGGTCTGTTTCCGCATTGCATCTTTAAACTAAACTAAACTAAACTTATCAGTAAGAATAAATACTTAAGACAACGGAGCAAGAGTAGTTGAATTGACTGCTCAAGACTATTTTACCATTCAATAAGATCATGAATAATCTACCATTAATCTTTGCAACATTGTCTATCTTTTCTTTCAATTTGAAACCATCCTTAACTTCCTTAGTTAGCCATTGATTTTCCAATCCTCTTGTAGAGTTGGACTCCCAGTAGACAATTGTAAATTGTAAATTGTAATCTGTAAATTGCACCTAGGGTGTAGGAAGTGGATGAGAAAAGGAGATAATATAGAAAAAGTGAGAATGGGTGATTGATGATTTGCATGAACTCTGTGGACCTGAGGGCCTGTTTTCATGCTGTATCACTAAACTAAACTAAAATAAACTAAACTTAACTAAACTTAACTAAACTAAACTAAACTAAGCTAAACTAAATTACATTAAACTACATTAAACTAAACTAAACAAAACATTAGTTTCACATCCAAGTTTCTCATCCTGAAATTAATCTAAATTTTTTACCATCCTATGATCATGGTAATGGTGATCTTTTACCGTAAGATGAAAATTTCTTATTGTGTTTGGTCGATCAACCAGCTTGATGATTTTACTGTTGCTGGGTACCACAAATGCCTCACAGATGACATACGCACGAAAGTTAAAATTTTACGCAGAGAAAATCAACAAAATTAACAGAATGTCCTTTAGTAAAGCAGTCTATTTTTTTCAAGATAAGGCATAAGTGTTGTCTTTTTTATTGCTGACTGTGTAATCTAGACAATCATTTGCTGTGTTATATAAATTTGTTGCCGATCTCTAATCAGCCAATGTAATAGAAACTGGCGATCTTTGCGGGTTGGGTTTCACATTCCATGACATTAATTTCATTCTGCCATCAGTTGTATGGTTTCTGTATTGCTCGACAACGGTGGATGTCTTCAAGTGACTGAGTAATCAATCACGTTGAAGAATTCTTGCAGAGAGAACACAGAAAGCTTTAAAAAACTCTATTTAAAAAAAGGTATCCTCAAGAGTAAATTAAAGCTTTCAGAAGAGAAGATGGAGGTAAAAATTGAAATATTATTAATATAAAAAAACAGATATTTTTTTAATGATATAGAAACATTGAAATTTGAAATTATTATTAAGGGGGAATTAAACGCCACAAAAAATTACAGACAAGAGAGATGTCCTAGAATGCTGCTAAAAATCCCAAATACATTTCATTCAACAAAATTTTCGAAGAATTTGTGCTGTGAGAAATGTGAACATTTGAAATCTTTATCAATTCTGCAATTTCCAAAAGATTTCCATCCCCAAGGATTTCAAGAGCTTAAACTAAGGAGCTGCAGGATACCACTGACAGCAACATGCTAGACAAGTAGAGGATATTACTGACAGCAACTTCTGAATTTTAACAATAGTTAGCAATACATGAGTAGAATGCAAAAGCTGTTGTTCACTTCACAGTGTAATGTTAGTGCCTTTGTAATTACAACTCCACAAAACTGGCCATTATTTTCTTTGTTTTCTGTTTATATTAGCCTTAATTATTTTCGGATTATCAAATGATTAGACATTTTTTTTCTCTGCAGTCATTTCTCTTCTGCTGACTTTTCATTCCTCAAGATGTTGAGAATATAATGATCTGGCATCTGGGATTAGAATGACACCAGGCTGTCACAGAATAAATAGCTTGCTGATTCCATTATACAAATTTGATAAGGGGCTGAGAAGAGTTTGAGCACACAATTGGCTGGGAGTTGGTGAAACAAGAGACCTGGTGGATTAAGTTCTGAAGAGGTGCTGTTTTAAAATTAGTTTGGTGCAGGCCAAATGTTATGAATATAATATAACTTAACATATCAAACTAATATAAAAGCCGCACTATTATCAGAGAATATTATAATGTTATGTAAGCCATCAATATTACAATCATGGAAAAATCAGTCTTCTGTGATTACAGTCAATATTGATGTACAGTCTGCTGTAAAATGTTGAAGAGTAGAACAGAAATGACCATGTTGTAAAAGTTAACACTAGAGAAAATTTAAAAATAAATTAGTTTCTCAAAAATCAGTGCTAGATCATATGAAGCCGTTGTTATTAGTTTAATTGTTGTTGATTTAACCTTTGCTTAAGTTTATTATGTAATGTGGGAAGAAACTTTCGCACTTGGAGCAAACCCATACGGTCACAAGGAGAATATGCAAATTCTACGACTGTGCTGGAGATCGATATTGAACCCAGGTGTTTGGAGCCGTGAGGTATCAGCCCTACTAAGTGTGCCACTGTGCTATCCCTCGTGGGCATTAATTTTGAGGAGTGTAGAGAAGAGATTGCATTGGTACTGGTGGAAAAACTTGAAGTCAAGCGGTGGGAGATGGGGATAGACATTGTGGGGGTACAAGTTGCAACACAGATTGGGAACCTTTGAGAGAATGGAAATGTTGGGGGTGAGGTGAAACTTAATGGAATAAGAGTGAGAGTGCATGGAGGTTAAGATTCATCTCTAGATATCTCAGGATTGCTATAGTCGCGGTCCAAGTTCCCCTGGAATATCAAAAAAATCCATTGCCTGGTGAATTACATCGTCTGATACATCTTTGAAGAAGAAATTGTGCCAGGATTGCAAAGCTGAATCCTGACAATAAAGTTCTCAGCCAAAGTTTCCAAGTGGCCTAAATTGATCCTCAAATGCTTCAAACGTGGAAAAATCAGTTTCTACTTGTTTATTACCGAAAAAATCACTGTTGTGCAATTGCATTTCTAGATGATTGTGTGAAATACCATTCTACTGAATATTTCCTGCAAAGACCTGCTTTATTGAAATGCAGAACAATATCAGATTTTTTCCGTGTTGAAAATCTTGCATTGTGTAATGAGCATTACCCCTTGCTGGCTCCTTTCCTAAAAAATCTGTACTTATGCCCAGTTACTGCCTCAACATCTGGAAAGAAAGAAATAATAGAGTCTGAAGGAAAGAGGTTCAGAGAGATATAAAAGGAAGAGTTAAAGGAAGCAGAGAAGAGAAAATGAGCACAGCAGGAGAAAAGTGTTCCATCAAGTCAAAGATGTCAGAATCAGATAAGAGAACTACCTTATTTTCTAACATCTCATGAGCTGTGACATGACAGACCAAATGGCAGTTTATGCCTGGTTTACAAAGAGCCTTGTATTCAGTACGTGTACACCAAACCATAGTGTGAATGGGCAATACAATTCATAGACAAACGGCTAATAACCTAAAGTAAAAAAATATTTAGGCTCTGTCAGTATGCATGACTAACTTACAAAATCTGTTACAATTTAAATCTACGTTTGAGAGTCTGAAAAAAAGAACAAAAAGCTTTGGTGGTCCGGCCACCCTCAATGTTATACAACAGACTGCAGGATCAAACAGTCTATCTAAAAAATTAGTTCCATGAACATACACAGCCTCACATGCACTGCTGTAACAATGGAGTGTGCACATTTTTGATGTATGTCTAATTTTTTTTTGAAAAAGAGTGAAATATCTCCCATACCATTTGTCTATTCCCGTGATTCAAGATCTGCACCTGGCAAATAAATGCACTCCAAATGGCTGAAATACTGATCACATGAGCATCCAAAGGTCACATCTCGTCTATATAATCATTTTGGTGTGTTGCTGTTCACTTACTTGGCAGGAACAGTAATCTTTCACCAAGAACATATGCAATTTAAACATTTCTGAAGGAAGTGGCCTTTTTAAAAAAATTAACTGGTCACAAAAGTTAGAATTACATTTTTAATACAAAAAAATGTTTATTCAATTAAAACTTAACAGATCATCAAAGTCAATGCAATGATGAATAAAAATTAGTAAGCCAGAAAAGATAGTTAATGATCAAACATAATCATTCTATCATCACGAAATAGGATTGCCCGGTTCTATTTACAAAAAAACAAGATCGTTATTTGGGTGTCATAAGTAGAACAGAGAATCATAGAGACATACAGCATGGAAACAGGCCCTTCAGCCCTACTTGCCCATGCCGACCAAGATGCCCCAAATATACTAATCCTGAAGAAGTGTCTCGATCCGAACTGTCACCCATTCCTTCTCTCCAGAGATGGTGTCTGTGCCGCTGAGTTATTCCAGCATTTTGTGTCTATCTTCAGTTTAAAACAGCATCTGTAGTTCTTTCCTATACATTAATCCTACCTGTTCCTTCTACAAAGCCAATTCTTCAACCAGTTGGCTAGCTCTCGCTGGATCCCCTGCAGTCTAACCTTCCAGAGCAGTTTACCATGCAGAATCCTATCGATATCAGATTATAGTAAATTCATCAAATTGCCTTTACCTCTGTAATTATGATGGCATATAGAGTCATAGAGGGACATAGAGCCGTACAGCATTGAAACAGGCCCTACAGAAGAAGGAATTAAAAGAGGTTAGGGCTGGTGATAATGGGGGATTTCTATCAATGGAGATTATAGTAAATTATAATTGATCAAATTGCCTTTACTTCTATGGTCCTGACAAGAAACAATGGAATAATGGTTGTCTGAAGAAATTATTTGAACCCCACGTGTTGAACAGTGGAAATAAATAGTGAATCAGTTATGGATTGTTCTAAAAAGAAATGGGATATCTGCAGTAGGGAATGCTAATAGGACACAAAGTGCTAAAATAATTCAGTGGGTCAGGCAGCATCCCTGCAGTACATGGATAGGTGACATTTCGGGTCAAGACCCTTCTTCAGACTCAGCGGGTCAGGAATGCAACTTTGGACAATGACTGCTATTAATCTCTAAGTGCTCCTGAGTGAAGCACTGTAGTTACTCGAGCCTTAAGGGCCTGTCCCACTTTCCCAAGCTGCTCACGAATTCTCCCGAGTTTTCCCCTTGATTCAAACTCGGAGAATGTTCATAATGTGTCCGTAGGAGTCCGTAGATATATCGTAGCGGCTCGTTATGTCAGCCATAGGTACTCGGGGCATTAAATGTTGCAATTTTTCTCCTCCCGACTATCTTTTTACTCGTGGACATTTTTTGTCATGCTGGAAAAAACGTTCCAACTTACCTGATGCCCCGAGTACCTACGGCTGACATAACAAGCCGCTATGATATATCTACGGACTCCTACGGCCTCCTACAAACCCGTTACGAACATTCTCCGAGTTTGAATCAAGGGGAAAACTCGGGAGAATTTGTGAGCAGCTCGGGAAAGTGGGACGGGCCCTTTACAATGCTTTAGATGATAATCAAAGTTGTTAATAACTGATAGACACAAAATGCTGGAGTTCTGGATAGAAAGAATGGGTGACGTTTTGGGTTGAGACCCTTCTTCAGACAGGGTTACTAACTGTACAGAGTGACAGACATTAATGAGCAAAGATTTGCTAGGAAGAGTGGAATATGTGGCCAAGGAGCTGAGATTGATCTTTTGCAACACATGTATTTAAGAAGTTGTGACATATGAAATACCTCAATTCACAACTTAAATGTTTGAGTGCTTTATGATCTGCAGTAGTATCAACCATTTATTAATTCCTTGTACTATCCAGCCTCTAATATTTCAGCCAAAAGTGTTGTGCTTTCTTAAGGAAACCTTGAAGAGCCAAATTTTCTAAGGTTGTTTAAGTTTAACCATTAATCGAGGATTGGCTAACATCAGATTAATGCCACATTCCATATTCCACAACAGCTGTAAATGAGTCAAAGACTTCAAACGCATTGGAGTTTATTTCAGCTCAGCTTGGGGGAGAGAGCAAAATCATGATTCACATCCTGACAATTCATTGGGTTCAGACAAAGGGAAGTGATTCAGCCAACAGGCCATAGTGCACCAGAGTAGCTTTCTGGGGCAGTAGTATGGACCATTCTGGACCATTGATCCAGACACACAAGTTTAAATCTCACCATGGCAGTTGTGGAACTTAAACTCGATAATTCCATAAATCTGGAAGTAATTTAAAAAAACCTATTGTTGCAAATCCCAATTCAAACAATTATTTGAACAGATCAAGCCTTTGGGAGTTTGCTCATGGATTTAAATCAGTTGCATTTAGTGTGATGTTGTCTCAGGGATTTCTGCATCTGTGATTGGAAAACCATCAGTTATGGAAGCCCATGCAAAATAACCTATAATTCCATGGTCTGGTCTAACTGTGACTCCAGCACCAACAAAGATTTTACTTTAGTGGGTAGATTTGGCTCAGGTATTTTGTGTCTTTTTTTGGTTAAACCAGCATCTGCATTTTTTTGTTTCTAAAGGTTTTACCTCCTTAGTCCAAGGGCATCACGGTAGTCAATAAATGCTGGCATGGCTGATGACACCACATCCTGTGAATGAATACTAAACAGGTCCTTTGGTCCCCTGATTTATGAACAATAATTTCTCCAGTGCTTCAGTTTCCTCCCAAATCTCAAATATGTACAGGTTTATAAGTTAATTGGCTTCTGTAAATTGCCCCAAGTGCGTAAGATGCAAAATTTGAATAACATAGAATTAATGGTTGGCGTGGACTTAGTGGGCCAAAGGACCTGTTTCCAAACTTTTCAACTTAAACTTTTAAACTTACTGGTCTTCCTGTGTAAGCAATTGAATGCTTCGGCCATCACATTGCCAGATGCAGGAGTACATACTGAGGGATGTACTGAAGCTTGGTTCAGCAACCAGAAAGGCTTTGTGGTGAAGGACCATAGTTTAGAGCTTGCTGCCAATGGATACTGAGGATTGGGCCCTAAGTAACAGTCTCTCAAATATTTCACGAATGCCCTGTTTAAGGAGGGTCAGGCAGCATCTCTGGAGAACATGGATAGGCAATGTTTTTTTTGAAGAGACGTGTGATTGAGAAGCCAGAGAAAGGAAAGTAGCAGGGGGGGGGGGGAGTGGAATGGAGAAATAGATGGGTTTCCTGGTGTGAAAGTTTGTTTCTTAAAAAGCAGATAGCAACAACCGTTGAAGGTAGACCATGGAAATCTTTAATCGGTTCGTCAGACGGGAGTGGCGAGATTACAATGAGCACAAACATTGCTCAGCACTTCTCGTGCTCCCGCTCACAGAACAAAGGCAAGTTAGCACAATTATACATTTTTCTTATCAGTAACACACTCCTACCAAGTCTGAATATGGCATGACTGAAAGATTCTGTAGCCTTTCACAATATAGGAAAGCTGGGTCCAAATCGAGCTCATTCAATGACAAGTTATTACTTATCTCTGGAGCGTCAGCTATTTTTTCAATCTTGGCTTCTTTATGGCCTTGAAGAACTACATTCTATTACTGCAGGCTGCCATATTAATGTCTTTATTGAAAAGACAACCTGTCCTTCATATTGTGTTTCATATAATTTACAAAGTCATTCAGACTTGGCACTGAGCCATTCTTTTGTTCTACTAGTACATGCTTTTGTAGAACGGCTCCATTTTAGATTTGACTATTAGATTGGACTATTAGCTCTTTCACTGGTGGGGCACAAGGGAGGGAAGTGGGTGGGGGGTGGGTGAGAGAAGGGGGAGGTAGTTTGCGGGAGGGGGGGGTTAGTTAGACATTACAAAAAATTGGTGAGATCAATATTCATACCATTAGATTGATTCATTGAATATAATGATAAGGATATGTCCAATTATAGATAAGGATATGTCCAATTATATTTACTGTATACCTTATGAACAAAGCATATTTTGGGGAAATATATATTTCAGATCGAAAAAAATGGGTGCAATGGATTCCAAATAGATTATTTTTCTGCCAAATGTGCATTATGCAGTTCTAGTTTTAACATGGATGCATAGTCAATTACATTCATTTCTCCAACTTGAAGAGTATACATTTTCTCATTCTGCATCTCACGTTGGTGGCTGACTCTTCTTTAATCCATCTATTTTACTTAATTTTTTAAACTTTGAGATCCATTGACTTCAAGCTTTCTCTTTACCCCCATATCCTTCCTCACCTACACTTTTGCAGTGACTGCTTCTCTTCTGATACAGACGCCGAAGGTTTCATCTTTTAACACAGTACAAGATTATAGAGCTGCAGTCGTACCACTCACTCTTGTAGAAGGTGTAGCATATGGATATTTGCACTTGAAATATAGTACATATCACCAACCTTTGATTGATCAGTTTTTAAGACCTGACAGCCAAACTCATATTAATTGGTAAAATGTTAACTTGAACATGATAATAACTCCTGGAGGAGATGAATTTTCTCTCTCTCACTTAGATTTCACTGAAACAATTTAGGGGTGAAATTTTGGCTCAGATGCCTTAGGTGCAATACAAAATAACAACCTTGAGCATCCCAATCAATTGAGATGAACTTTCAATGTAAATAAGATGAATATTATCTGAATATAATCAGGACAACAATACCATGGGGTCAGTAGGACACATTGGACACATTCTCAGTAAAACCAGAAGCAATGAACTCATGGAGCCAAATGCAATCAGATGAACAATTTCCACAAATAAAAAGGAATTACTTTTTTGCAACTTCAGTAAACTTTGAATCAGACACAAACAAGTCTGAAGCTGAAATTCTTCAAGGGGATCACTTGCCTCTCAACATATTTCACTATAACTCTCATTATAGCTGTCACTAAAACTCTATTGCCAAAGGAACATTCATCTAGAATTTCAATGCCAAGTATATTCCCTATGTATTCCAAGGTAAATCATGTTGTCCCTCTGGACTTCTATAGGACAACTGAATAGGTCTGCACAAGTTTAACTAATTAAAACCTGTTGTTCCTAAATGCTTTAAAATATTCTAATATAGTTAAAAAAAGATTTCCAATTTTGCTATGAGCTTAAATGCATTACTGAAGTACAACTTGGGCTGAACCCCTTATCGCTGGAAAGAAAAGCTTGAACGAACTGTGGTTTTGTGCACTCAAATAACATGATACCACAATTCTACAAGTTGTGCTCACTGACAACATACAGGAGAAAGGAATCATGGAATTCGTCCTAATGCATTTATGGCAGTGCTTTTTGGTTTCTCTCATGCCTTTACCATTCACGGAGAAAGTAACATAAAAACAAAAACACTAATTGTGTTATCAAACTTGCACAAGGTACATTCTCTGCATTCCAAATCAACTGGGGTTTGTTCTCTTATGTCTGGAGCAGGAACTAGCTCTCAGCACAATATGATAGATGAGGAAAGGCCATGGTGGCCGGCCTGGACACTGACACGGGAGTGATTTGTCCCTTTTGTCATTATTTTTCTGGTAGTTTCACAACTCTACAGGGGGTGATAATTGAGATCTTTTCGGAAATCTGTTCTGTCATCCAAACTTCATTTAATTGCAATGGGTTCGAAAAAATCTTCTTCCATTCACAAAAATGAAAGCTTGGATTGACGCTAAAGTAAAAAATTAGGAATTAATTTAAATATCTATACCCATAGGATTAGTAACTTAATTTTATTAGATTAAATTATCTATTTAACAAATATACAATTTATTAATTTCTACAACATTGCAGCGATGGTATGGATCTGATCAATTATATTTCCTATGTTCTCTTTTTGATGAAGTAGAAATGACAACAAAACTGATAAAGTGTTCGATGAAACCACTGCTCCGCTACTTCACTCCTGCACCCCCACTCATTTGATTAGCACATGCAAGTGAAATGTAAGGAAAACAGCAGATTTTTCCCTTTTAAGTTTGTCAAGTAAGAATGCATGGAACATTTACTCAGCTGTCTTGTTAGGCAAAGAAAAAGTCAGTTTAGATCCATTTCATTGAAGTTAATGCAAAGGGAAAAGTTGAATTACTATCATTGAAAGACCAATGTCGTCTTTAAACCAAAACAATTATATAAATATTTGAAGCAAAGAAGATGTTGGGAAGAGACTGTAACTTGAATTGTTTTGGACTGTCTAATACAAAGTCAGCATGAACAAAATGACTATATATTGTGTTATTCGATGCCTTTACTGATAATACATTGGATTCAAATTATCTAAGCTTGAAAGGGGAATATTGAATTATTTCCTAGAGAATTATTCTCTGTAATACAAAATAATAAAAAATGTCCTTGTTCATAATTACATGGTGCAAATGATTGAAGAAATGCTCCGTAAAGCCATACTTTAAATATAAAGCCCAAAATGTATTCAGATAATTAAATTACTGATGTGATAAAGGAGGAGATTTTCAATTTCCATCCACATTATTTAAGAGATGTCTGGCTGTTGAAAATGGCTGTAATACAGCGCAGCTTGAATCTCAACTAACATTAATTTTCAGGCAAGCATGTAAATAGTTATCCCATGCTTCTGAGCAGCTGTGTAGCAGAAGACTCTCTGATTTATGGCCTCTTCCCCTTGACAAACTTGGAGACAGACATCAAATCCTGTTGGAAGACCATCAATTCGGAGAAAGACGCTCTTTGGTGTGTCTGAAAATTGGTCTTCCAGCACAGTGAGGTGTCGGTTAGGGAATATTACCGACTGGCCTAGTCCAGACTGCAGGGATATGTGCTGAGGGACGCACTGATGCTTGGCGCAGCCAACGTAAAGTGTCTGTGGGGCAGAACCAGAGTCTAGGGTCCTTCCACTCCTGGACATTGAGGGGCTGAGTCCAGTAGGGATAACCCTCAAACCAATAAAGAGTTATCACCCGAGACAGCCACATGAGATACAAGACTATTTTTTATACAGACACAAGATACTATTTTGTACTAAGTATGACAGTAGCAATATTGAATGTATAGACACTATGAATGTATTAAGAGTTTTGCACAGTTTTTGATTTGTATACATTTTTTATTCTTTAAAAAAAAACTTATCCCATGTGCCTTTTTAAAATAGTTGAGAAATATAAATGTAAGAATAGAGATAGGAGAAGGCCATGAAGCATCTTCCTCCTACTGCCTCATTCAGTAAGGGCATAGCTGTCCTATGCCACAAGTCAACTGTCACACCTAGTCCCATTACCTTTGATTATCTTTCAATTCTAAAAATCTCAATGGCCTATCCCACTTAGGCGACTGCTGGCGACTGTCATAGTCGTAGCAGGTCGCCGAAAAATTGGCGGCTGGACCCCCCTACGACAATGTCTACGACAATGTCAACGACAAGCTACAACAACCTACCACCTAGTCGGCGTCAAGCTACGACTAGCTACCGCCAACCGGAGACCCATTAGGACGTCCACCTATAACCACACCTACATCAACCTACGTCCACAAGCTACGACAAGCTATGATCCTGTCGGCGACAACTGAAGATAATTCAGTCGCTGGTAGCTGTTGCCGGGTGACGTAGGTTGACGTAGGCAGTCGCCAATGGAATTTACCAAAGTCAGCACCGGCGACAACCTACGTCACCTGGCGACAACCTACGTCATCCAGGCGACAACCTACGATAGTACCTACGTCAGGAGAAGTCAAGCTATGCTCATAGGTGTCAAGCCCACTTTCGCCAAAAATGTTTCAATATGTTGAAAATCCAGCGGCGACCAGAAAGACGCTACGACTCTTTGGGCGACTGAGGAGACTACTCACGATACCCCGGCGACCATACAGGCGACACCCCAGTGACCATGTGGCGACAGCCTAGTCGCCTAAAAAATAGCCTAAGTGGGACAAGCCCTTCAATCCTTAATATACTCACAAACTTACAATCCATAGTCCTCAAGAGGTAGATAATTTCAAAGTTACAAATCTCTGGGTAACGAAATTTCTCCTTCTCAATCTTAGATGGGTAACTAAATGCTTTGAATTTTTCATTTGGATGGTGAGGCACCTGTGCATAATGATTCTGAAAGAAACTTCTTTGAAAGTAGCTGGTCGCATTTGGAAGAAATTTTGTTAAAAAAGGTTCAGCGTCTTAACTTCCTTGTTCCCATAAAACTACATTTCATAAGTTCATAAGTGATAGGAGCAGAAATAGGCCATTTGGCCCATCAGGTCTACTCTGCCATTCAATCATGACTGGTCTATCTTTCCCCATTCTATCCCCCTCTTTGGGTGCATAGATTTTGTTTTCACATTGGCATTTCAGCCTCCTGATTCTGAGAACCCGGGGCATGGGACATTTAAAGATGTGTTTTACTGAGATAAAACTAATCACCACCAACTCTACCATTTTGGTCTGGATGAAAATGTGCAAGAAAAAAATAATTAAGAAATAAATAAATAACCGATATTTGAAACTTATAAAGCTACCCTTTTATTCAGTTTGAACCAATACTGTATTGAGTTACACATTTCTATGAAGCATCAGTAATAAACTGGAAACAAAGCTCAACTATTGAAAGAATTGTATTCAACTGAATTACTACTGGCATTGCTGGGTTATTTTGTTGCAAAATAATAGCTTTAATAATGGTAATAATTTTATCTCAAATCTTTTAAAAAAGCACATCTGTAATGATAGTCATCTTTATTTTGCTTCAATTTCACTTTCTTGACAAAAAAACTAACATCTTGCTTTACGCGAAGGTATTTCAAATCACACAGACATCTTTTCATCCTAAAATTAAATAGTAATGGGCCTGTCCCACTTACGCGACTTTTTCAGCGACTGCCGGCACCTGTCATAGGTCGTTGCAGGTCGCAAAAAATTTTCAACATGTTGAAAATCCAGCGGCGACCAGAACAAGGTACGACTCCTTGGGCGACTACTCACGATCATACAGGCTTCATCCCGCGACATGTCGTCGGGGTAGCGCTTGTATGGTCGTGAGTAGTCTCCTCAGTCGCTCAAAGAGTCGTAGCGTCTTTCTGGTCGCCGCTGGATTTTCAACATGTTGAAAATTTTCGGCGACCTGCAACGACCTATGGCGGGTGCCGGTAGTTGCCAAAAAAGTTGTGTAAGTGGGACAGGCCCATAAAACTCTTGTTTCAGGAAGTAGAAGCACTCCAAGCTTGTAGGATTGGTCATATGGCAATCGCAAATAAATCAAGAAATATTGTTCTAAGCATCTTTCAAATGACAGGAACAAAATGTTTGAATTCCAAACTGACTGATATCAATCAAGAATAGAAAGAATTGAACCAAGTAGGCCTGTAAAGTCCAGGCGTAAGTTGAACAATGCAGAATGGGCAGGAAATTAAACAAATTAATCTTAACTGTAATGAGAGTGGTGAATCTCTGGAACTCCCTGCCACAGAGGGTAGTCGAGGCCAGTTCATTGGCTATATTTAAGAGGGAGTTAGATGTGGCCCTGGTGGCTAAGGGGATCAGAGGGTATGGAGAGAAGGCAGGTACGGGATACTGAGTTGGATGATCAGCCATGATCATATTGAATGGCGGTGCAGGCTCGAAGGGCCGAATGGCCTACTCCTGCACCTAATTTCTATGTTTCTATGACCCCATACGTTTGGCTGGTTCCCAAATACCACAATATAATGACAGCTCGTGTATTTAAAAACATATTTTGAAGCCATGGTCACACGCAGACTCTTGCCTATAAATCAATATTATCGTAATTTTTATTGAGATGTAGTATGATATTTATGTTTGGATTAAGACAATTTTAAATATATTTACCATTTAAATAGCATCAACTGCTTGCGAAATATTAAATAATACTCATTATAGGTGACTCATGATTGACTATTTAGTTCATTATCACCATTACATTGACAAAAAGTATACATTTTAAATTATGATGGAAATGGATAATTACTTAATCTTTAACAAATGAGGAAAGTATATCCTAAAAATTCTATTCCATTCTACATTTTGTTTTGCTCGTAGAAATTAGATGTGGCCTACATCTCTGTCAGTCTTGGTGATAAATAACACACACAGACACAGGCCATTGGACTCTTATGTGGAATTGTAGGATGTAATAAAACCAGAAAGTGTTGGAACACATAGCAGGGCCAGACAATATCTGTGGATAGTGGTTCAGGTTGAAGACTCTTCGTCAGTTCTGTTTTTATATTTATCCCCACAAATTCTGCTTGATTAGCTAAATGCTTCCAGCAATTTTCTGTCTATTTCCAATTTACAACAACTACAGTACTTTTAGTACTGTGTGGCCTTGTGCATTGAAATAGAGCCTGAACAGAGACCTGCTTATTTTAAGTGCAAACCGGCATAATAGCTGCTGATATTAAACTTCATCCCTTTCACAAATTAATTGTCTTAGACAAATGACAAACAGTTCTAGTTAGTATTAAGTGAATTAACCTAACATAAATCCATAGCTTATCATTAAATGTGACTTAGCCAAATTTGCAAGCATCAGACTCAATGAAAACCTTAAAAACATGTAATGGGGCTTTGTTCAATGTACTTGTAATTACGTCTATAAAATTGACAAAAATACTAGAGTATACTTTCATCATAAAATATTGACGGAGAAAAAATATATCCCCCAAAATGTTTGTTGGAAGTCTTTAAAATCAAGTTACTTTCTTCCCATATAGCTTATTGATTATACCCAGCAAAGCCCTTAACTTGGGAGACAATCAATGGACCAGTTTGGACATACAATAGCAGCTACCATAATTGAAGGACAGGATGTATTCAGTGATAGATGATGAGCTGCTAATTGACTCCCACCTACTTTGCCTTCAAAGCATAAATTCTAAAGTTTAACTTAGACTGAAATATTTGGTGTCCCTGCCAGTAAATTTAAATGAAATATTAATAATGACACTCATGAATCTGTTCGTACAATAAACTCAGTTTCAATTAGAAACACTGGTTACTAATTTTACTTACATTTATTATACAAGTAGTCGGAATGTGTATGAGGTTGCTTAAGAAAAGCACAATGCTTAGTGATTCCACAGCTGCTGTGCCAGAAGTCAACCACAAGGAAGTGCTCTCGGTCAGTTCATAAGAGAAAAGTCAGTGTCGATAAATTATTTTGGACCTCTAGCTTCCATTTTGAACAAATACATAATGCTTTCATTTCTAATAACATAGAAGTGACAATGCAGTAATTAACAATAATTTTATTTCAGGTCACCTATTACACAATATCAATATTTCTTGTTAACAAGTTCCATGGGTCCTTATTTGACCAATACAACTGCATATATTCTATTTGACTATATTAATGAGATTTAAAGTGCCATTCTACCATATGATATTTTAGTAGGAAGCTATTTAAAAAACGTAATCACTTTTTTCACATTCCACCCAACAATGCTCCATAGCTTAACGATACAATAGACTAATATGCGACTGCCTAACCATATTTATGACACATTTGACAAGCTATGCAAAGTTTGTAGTAATGAGAAAAATCAGTGCACAAATTGTTTGGCAAGGTTTTATTCTGTTTCAAATGAGCAATCTATTTAAATCAATTATCAGCTTAAAATGAGCAGCCTGATCTAATTAGCGTTATCCTCTGGTGAATTAAAGAATGAAAGGGAGGTGCTGTGCAGAGCTCTTGAGATCTAATATCCCAAAGGACACTATTCTAGTGACCAATGTGGCCCAGAGTCCCTATGGGATGATTGTTCTTGTAAATGCTTGATCATGCAGCATACTCCGAGTCCCAGGACAGGGATTCTGTTCAAAAGCCATGGAACTGAAAAGGATTTTCTGCAACACAGATTCTTACTGAACAATTTTAGTTTATTCCTAAAATGACAAATCTACCATTTCTACAAGGTGTTGTATTTTCCAGTACACATGTTATTGATCGTTGCATACATTAGCACATTGAAGTGTTAGAAAAATATATTAAGTGTTATAAGGCAGTGCATGCAATAGTTGATCTACTATTCCTCTTCTGATTGTATTTCTTGGTAACACTGTCGAGGACTATCAGCCTAACATTAGTTATTATAAAATCAGTCTGAAGAAGGGTCTCGACCAGAAACGTCACCCATTCCTTCTCTACAGAGATGCTGCCTGTCCCACTGAGTTACTCCAGCATTTTCAATTTATCTTTGATTTAAACCAGCATCTGCAGTTCCTTACTGCACATTAGTTATTATATCATTTAAATTCCCATGTTAATAGATGTACATCTTCTAAACAAATCTCATTCAAATAAATCAAATTAAGTATTTCTCACTTGTCCTATGCCTTTTTACAGAACTATTTTGAAAATTGCTTATTATTATATCCTATGTACAAAGCGAGGTCCATATATTTATTAAACATTCTGCCCTTGACATTGCTTACATCATTCTAAGTCAAATGAACAGATTAGAAATCAAAGAAATACAAATTACATTTGCTAATCCATAACTTATTGATCACCTTCATTTTAAAGAACTATTAGAAACCATGGAATTATAGGTCATTATGTGAGGAGATGTAAATTTAATTGAAGATGTAAAAACTCTCTAAATGTCTCTGTATTCCTTATTTTTGCAAAGGTTACTTGTTAAAGGAAGTTAGTTGATGTGGCAGAATCTAAGGCTATTAGTTTACAGAAAATAAATATAGTAACACCAAATACATAATAAAAAAATGTCACAGCAGCAACTGAATTATAGTGAGCATGACATGTTACAATTGCATAAATCACTAGTGTCAAATGTAATTTGCACAACCTATTTGATTTATACTTTTAAAAAGTATTTAGATTAATTTGTACCTAGTTACAAATGTATCCTTTGGACTGACCTGTCAGTGTGGATTTAGAAAGAGAGTGCAAAACTGCAATGTAAATTGGCATAAAATTAATCAAAATGGTCTTCATTCATTATACAAACAGTACATTCAAACAAAATGTCTGCAATTGCAAGATCTCTTTCAAACACTTTGTTACATATGCATGCATTCTTTTCAGATTGTATTGAAGCAACAAGTTTCACTGATGTCAAAATATATTTTACCTGCATATATTTTTTAATTTGAGACCTTCAAAATAAAGTTATGGACTAAAAATTGATATAAAATTATTTTTGCACCACAATGATTTTACCAATTAATTTGTCAGAAATAAGTGAAGAAACAGTAGCTTTTCTGGAAAAGAAACAGAATAAATATTGTAATGATTACTGTCGGAGCCAATCTTGCTTAGGCTAGTTACTGTTAGCATATTTTATTATTTTGTCTAGATATTTCTTGCAGAATTCTTTTGTACGTTTGGGGTGGGCGGATGATATGCAGATGGGCGTGACATACGTCGGATTAGGCAAGCAAAGCCACAGGGAGTGGTCAGATCGACTTGAGTCGGCACGGGAGAAGGAAAACAGTTTTTAACAGTTCAGATAGTAAGAACGGAAAGCTACAATTTGTATAAGAATAAAGAGGATCTGGTATGTTTACTTATTTGTCTGTACAACTACAATAAAAATCAATTTAACTGAAAACAACGACTGGAGGATTCGTTTTTGTTATCGACTGCGTAAATTCCACTCCTCCCTACCTGAAAAGTAACGGCAATAATAAGTTGGACATTGGAAAATTTTAAATTCACATTACAATTACAAATGTTTGTTTATCTTTCTACCAAATGGAAATGACATACAGTTAAAATAAGATCTTTTGAAGAGAAGAAACAAGATCAGGACAAGCCATGTGAAGATCAATTCTCATTTGCATAGGCATTTACCTAAAAGTTCAGTTATTTTAATGCTAATAAACCAAATATGCATAAACTTTATTCTTTTTCTGACATAAAATTATTTATTTGTTGAGTCTACAATTATATAATCAGATTGTGATTTATGCATGTTGAATAGATTCTTACCAATGCTTCCAGATGCGTTGCCAATGGCCTGATTTATTGTTGTTAATGTTAAAGTCAGGAAAGCTACAGATTAAACACAAAAATTTGGAGTAACTCAGCGGGACAGGCAACATCTCTGAAGAGAAGGAATGGGTGACGTTTCGGGTCGAGACCCTTCTTCAGACTGGTTAGGGATAAGGGAAACCTGAGATATAGACGGTGATGTGGAGAGATAAAGAAAAATGAATGAAAGACATGCAAAAAAGTAACGATGATGAAGGAAACAGGCCGTTTGCTGTAAGCTGTTTGTAGGGTGAAAATGAGAAGCTAGTGCGACTTGGGTGAGGGAGGGATAGAGATAGAGGGAATGCCGGGGCTACCTGAAGTGAGAGAAATCAATATTGTTGATGGTGTTGGGTAGACTGAAGGGACTGAAGGCTGATAAATCCCTAGGGCCTGATGGTCTGCATCATAGTGTAATCAAGGAGGTGGCTCTCGAAATCACGGGCGAATTGGTGATTATTTTCCAATGTTCTATAGATTCTGGATCAGTTCCTGCGGATTGGAGGGTAGCTAATGTTATCCCACTTTTTAAGAAAGGAGGGAGAGAGAAAACAGGGAATTATAGACCAGTTAGCCTGACATCGGTGGTGGGGAAGATACTGGAGTTGATTATTAAAGATGTAAAGCGGCGCATTTGGATAGCAGTAACAGGATCGGTCCAGGCCACCATGAATTTATGAAGGGGAAATCATGCTTGACAAATCTGGAATTTTTTGAGGATGTAACAAGTAAAATGGACAAGGGAGAGCCAGTGGATGTATTGTACCTGGACTTATAACCATATAACCATATAACAATTACAGCACGGAAACAGGCCATCTCGGCCCTACAAGTCCGTGCCGAACAATTATTTTCCCTTAGTCCCACCTTCCTGCACTCATACCATAACCCTCCATTCCCTTCTCATCCATATGCCTATCCAATTTATTTTTAAATGATACCATCGAACCTGCCTCCACCACTTCCACTGGAAGCTCATTCCACACCGCTACCACTCTCTGAGTAAAGAAGTTCCCCCTCATGTTACCCCTAAACTTCTGTCCCTTAATTCTGAAGTCATGTCCTCTTGTTTGAATCTTCCCTATTCTCAAAGTGAAAAGCTTGTCCACATCAACTCTGTCTATCCCTCTCATCATTTTAAAGACCTCTATCAAGTCCCCCCTTAACCTTCTGCGCTCCAGAGAATAAAGACCTAACTTATTCAACCTTTCTCTGTAACTTAGTTGTTGAAACCCAGGCAACATTCTAGTAAATCTCCTCTGTACTCTCTCTATTTTGTTGACATCCTTCCTATAATTGGGCAACCAAAATTGTACCCCATACTCCAGAATTGGCCTCACCAATGCCTTGTACAATTTTAACATTACATCCCAGCTTCTATACTCAATGCTCTGATTTATAAAGGCTAGCATACCAAAAGCTTTCTTTACCACCCTATCTATATGAGATTCCACCTTCAAGGAACTATGCACGGTTATTTCAGAAAGCCTTTGATAAGGTCCCACACAGGAGATTAGTGGGCAAAATTAGAGCACATAGTATTGGGGCTAGGGTATTGACATGGATAGAAAATTGGTTTGCAGACAGGAAACAAAGAGTAGGGATTAATGGGTCCCTTTTAGAATGGCAGGCAGTGACTTGTGGGATGACCCAAGGCTCGGTGCTGGGACTGCAGCTATTTACAATATTCATTAAAGATTTAGATGAAGGAATTAAAAGTAGCATTAGTAAATTTGCAGATGACATAAAGCAGGGTGGCAGTGTGAACTGTGAAGAGGATGCTATGAAGATGCAGGGTGACGTGGACAGGTTGGGTGAATAGGCAGATGCATGGCAGATGCAGTATAATGTGGAGGTTGTCCACTTTGGTGGCAAGAACAGGAAGGCGGCAGATTATTATCTAAATGGTGTCAGGTTAGGAAAAGGTGAAGTACAACGCGACCTCGGTGTCCTTGTACATCAGTCACTGAAAGTACGCATGCAGGTACAGCAGGCAGTGAAGAAAGTTAATGGCATGTTGGCCTTCCTAACAAGAGGATTTGAGTATAGGAGCAAAGAGATCCTTCTGCAGTTGTACAGGGCCTGGGTGAGACCACACCTGGAGTATTGTGTGCAGTTTTGTTCTCCTAATTTGAGGAAGGACATTTTTGCTATTGAGGGAGTGCACCATAGGTTCACAAGGTTAATTCCCCAGAGGTTGGGACTATCATATGATGAAAGAATGGTGCGACTGGGCTTGTATTCACTGGAATTTAGAAGGATGAGAGGGAATCTTATAGAAACATATAAAATTATTAAGGGATTGGACATGCTAGATGCAGAAAACATGTTCCCAATGTTGGGGGAGTCCAGAACCAGGGGCCACAGTTTAAGAATAAGGGGTAGGCCATTTAGAACTGAGATAAAGAAAATATTTTTCACACAGAGAGTTGTGAATTTGTGGAATTTGGCTCTGCCTCAGAAGGCAATGGAGGCTGATTTGTTGGATGCATTCAAAAGAGAGTTAGATGGAGCTGTTAGGGAAAGCAAAATCATCGGATATGGGGAGAAGGCAGGACTGGGTGACTGATTGTGGATGATCAGCCATGATTACATTGAATGGCGGTGCTGGCTCGAATGGCCGAAAGGCCTACTCCTGCACCTATTGTCTATGTACCCATGTATCTAATATTCATACCATTGGGCTGTAAGCTGCCTGCAAGCAAAATATGAGATTCTGTTCTTCCAATTTGCGTTTAGCCTCACTCTGACAATGGAGGAGACTGAGGACAGAAAGGTCTGTGTAGGAATGGGAAGGACAATTAAAGTGTTCAGCAACTGGGAAATCAGGTTGGTTCACGCAAGCTGCGTGAAAGTGTTCCGCGAAACTATCGCCCAGTCTGCTTTTGGTCTCGCCGATGTATAAGAGTCCACATCTTGAATAACGGATACAGTAGATGAGGTTGGAGGTGCAAGTGAACCTCTGCCTAACCTGAAAGGACTGAACAGTGTCGAGGGGGGAAGTATCGGGACAGGTTTTGCATCTTCTGCGGTTGCAGGGGAAGGTACCTGGGGAGAGGGTGGTTTGGGTGAGAAGGGATGAGTTAACCAGGGAGTTGCGGTGGAACAGTCTCTGCGGAAGGCGGAATGGGGTGGAGATGGAAAAATTTGGCTATTGGTGGGATCCCATTGGAGATGGCGGAAATTTTGGAGGATTATGTGGTGTCTTTCATTCATTCTTTACACTGTATATCTTTAATTCACTGTTGTTTATCTCTCCACATCACCATCTATATCTCTCATTTCCCTTATCCCTGACCAGTCTGAAGAAGGGTCTCAATCCAAAACGTCACCCATTCCTTCTCTCCAGAGATGCTGCCTGAGTTACTCCAGCTTTTTGTGTCTATCTTCGGTTAAAACCAGCATCTGCAGTTCCTTCTTACACAAGCTACATATGAAAGGTGGGATTGGAGTTTTCAAAAAAGACAGAAATCCAGCTTCAACAATACGTTTTGAAGTTTTGTTCAAATTCTCAGAATGTTGGTTTGCCTTTAGCCATCCTGTTAGCTACAACCTTAAGAAACTCCAACAGATTTGTCAAATGTTATTTCCCTTTCTTCAACACATATGGACAGCCCAGTCCTATTGTTATTTTGCAAGACCTAAGTACGCTTCCTTAATAATATGTTCCAGCATTTTTCCTGCTATACGTTAGGCTGATCTAGAGTTCCTCTCTCAATCCTTTCTTAAATAGTTAGGTTACATTTATTGCCTTCCAATCTATGGGAACCTTTCTGGAATCTATATAAATTTGGCAGAAGACAACTATCTCCATAGCTACCATCTGGGGACCCAGCACTGCGCCAGCTAGATCTGGTGAACAAGAAATCTATTCATTATAATGGAAAGGAATGGTTCTGGAAATGTTGGGAAGATTGATGGACGTTGCAGTGCAAAGGAGGTCAAGATAAGATTTATGGTTTTTTTAAATAATTTTAGTTTAAAGTATTTTTAAAACATTTAAAATAATAATTTAATTTGTTTTTTTAACTTGTTAATAATTATAAAAATGTATTAGCTTTGCTGATTTATTAGCAGTTGTTTGAACACATGAATATTACTGTATGAGACTTCGAGAAACATTCAAACCTTTGAAAAATGTTGTGAACAAGCTAAGCCACAGGGTTTGTCTTAATTGGCTTTATGGTCAGATCTTTCCCTATGACACTAGAATTTACCCTCAAAACATACTGTTACAGCATTCATGCAGACAAGGCCATACCATTGTGCAGGGCTTTGCTATTGAGGATTGAGGATGCTTTTGGCTGTACTTTATTCAATTCAATTCAACTTTAATGTCATTGCACAAATACTGAGTATGGGTACAACGAAATGCAGTTTTGCGTCAGTCCGTAGTAGTGCAATATAGAAATTTAAAAAAAAAAGAGGATACAGAATAATAAAAAATACAGAATAATTAAACAATGGGGACGGAGGGATCGGAGGAATCTATCGGCGGGACTCCGAGTTCAGCAATGCGACGGTATGATTGTAGAAGCTGTTCCTCATCCTACTGGTACGAGACCTGAGGCTCCTGTACCGCCTCCCTGATGGGAGGAGGGCAAACAGTCCATGGTTGGGGTGGGAGGGGTCTTTAATGATCTTCCCAGCTCGTTTCAGACACCGTTTTCGGTGGAGGGCATCCATGGCAGGGAGCGGGGCACCGATGATGTGCTGCGCGGTTTTCACCACCCGTTGTAGTGCCTTCCTGTCCGCAACAGTGCAGCTGCTGTACCATACCGTGAAGCAGGCGGTCAGGATGCTCTCGATGGTATACCTGTAGAAGTTGGTCAGGATCTGGGGGGACAGGTGGGCTTTCTTGAGCCTCCTCAGGAAGTAAAGGCGCTGCTGTGCCTTTTTGATCAGCTTGGAGGTGTTGAGGGACCAGGACAAATCCTCCGAGATGTGTACCCCGAGGAATTTGTAGCTGGAGACGCGCTCCACCTCAGTCCCGTTTATGTGGATGGGGGTATGTCTGCCCCCTCTGACCTTCCTGAAGTCGACAATAAGTTCCTTCGTCTTCTTGGAGTTGAGGACGAGGTTATTATTGGCACACCAGGTTGTCAGGTGCTGGACCTCCTCTCGGTAGGCTGACTCATCGTTGTCACTGATCAGTCCTACCACCGTGGTGTCGTCAGCAAACTTAATGATGGCGTTGGATCCGTACTTAGGGATGCAGTCGTGGGTGAAGAGGGAGTAGAGGAGAGGGCTGAGCACACAGCCCTGTGGCACGCCGGTGTTCAGTGTTATAGTGGTGGAGGTGAGGTTGTTGACCCTAACAGACTGTGGTCTGTTGGTGAGGAAATCCAGTGTCCAGTTGCAGAGGGAGGTGGAGATGCCAAGCCCGCTGAGTTTGGTGATCAAGCTGGCGGGGATGACAGTGTTGAAAGCGGAGCTGAAATCAATGAACAGCAACCTGATGTAGGAGTTGTTGTTGTCCAGGTGGGTCAGGGCAGAGTGTAGGGCCGCCGATATGGCGTCCTCTGTAGACCTGTTGGCCCGGTAGGCAAACTGATGGGGGTCCAGTGTGGGGGGGAGGCTGGCTTTGAGGTGAGCCAAGATCAGCCGCTCAAAGCACTTAGCAATGACAGGGGTGAGTGCCACTGGGCGGAAATCGTTGAGGCTCCCTGTGGCTGACTGTTTGGGCACTGGCACGATGGTTGATGTCTTGAGGCAAGTGGGGACAACACCCTGGGCCAGTGAGTGATTGAAAATGTCGGTAAAGACTTGGGATAGTTGTCCAGCACATGCCCTAAGCACCCGGCCAGGGATGCCATCGGGGCCGGCAGCTTTGCGCTCATTCACCTTGCTCAGTGCATCTTGTACAGCAGAGGTGGAGAGACTGAGGGGTTGTTCATTTGGGGGTGGAGCAACTTTGATGGCTGGGGTTTTGTTATCTCGGTCAAAGCGAGCATAGAAATGGTTTAGCTCGTCAGGAAGGGTGGCGTTGTCTGGGGGAGGGGTGTTTCCAAAAACTCATGTTTGGACTTACTGATCAATTTGGAACAGAATTGGTTAGAAAATAAACATAATTTATTAGCCTACAGATGAAACTATTAAACAACATCACTTTCAAAGGAAGTTGCTTTCATGCTTCAAATCAATATTACACTGAAAAAAATTACATTTATGGTGCAAGAATGAACAACTCACTAACTTTCTAATCTAAAAGAAAAATAATTCAATTACACCATGCTTTTGTAAACATGTTCTGCAATTAATTAGACATTAGTTAACCCAAGCAGCTAAATGCTTTATTCTCAACCAGAAATATACAAGTTGGAATTCCAGACTGGCCTGTAACTCAGCCTTATTTGTCTCAGTTGGTGGAATTTCATCAGTTCTTGGTCAGTTTGCTAAATGAAGTGACATGTGGAAATTAGATGTTCCATCCCAGCAGAGATGGGAAAAAAAGCTTAACAGCTCGCACTTCTGAAATTCTACTTCATATCGGTCTTTGTTTGAGCCAAACTGATAACAGTCTCTGTCTAAACCTTTCAGTTCTCCTCAGTGAACATAACACATAGTTACAAACAACCTACAAGAGTACAAAAAGAGCAGACACCTCAAGAGGTTTCCTTATCTCCATTCTAAATGGCTTATCCTTTATTCTTAAACTGTGCCCCCTGGTTCTGGACTCCCCCAACATCGGAAACATGTTTCCTGCCTCTAGTATGTCCAAACCCTTAATAGTCTTATATGTTTCAATAAGATGCCCTCTCATCCTTCTAAATTCCAGAGTATACAAGCTCCGCCGCTCCATTCTATCAACATATGACAGTCCCGCCATCCGGGAATTAACCTGGTAAACCTACGCTGCACTCCCCAAATAGCAAAAATGTCCTTCCTCAAATTTGGAGACCAAAACTGCACACAATACTATAGGTGTGGTCTCACTAGGGCCCTGTACAACTGCAGATGGACCTCTTTGCTCTTATACTCAATTCCTCTTGTTATGAAGGCCAACATGCCATTCGCTTTCTTCACTGCCTGCTGTACCTGCATACTTACTTTCAGTAACTGATGAACAAGGACTCCCAGATCCCGTTGTACTTCCCCTTTTTCCAACTTGACACCATTTAGATAATAATCTGCCTTCCTGTTTTTGCCACCAAAGTGGATCTCACATTTATCCTCATTAAATTGCATCTGCCCACTCACCCATCCTGTCCAAGTCACCCTGCATCCTCACAGCATCCTCTTCACAGTTCACACTGCCACCTAGCTTTGTGTCATCTGCAAATTTGCTAATGTTACTTTGAATCCCTTCATCTAGATCATTAATGTATATTATAAATTGCTGTGGTCCCAGCACCGAGTCTTGCGGTACCCCTCTAGTCACTGCCAGCCATTCTGAAAGGGACCCGTTAATCCCTACTCTTTGTTTCCTGTCTGTCAACCAATTTTCTATCCATGTCAGCAGCCTACCCTCAATACCATGTGCTCTAATTTTGCCCACTAATCTCCCATGTGGGACCTTATCAAATGCTTTCTGAAAGTCCAGATACACTACATGCACTGGCTCTCCCTTGTCCATTTTCCTAGTTACATCCTCAAAGAACTCCAGAAGATTAGTCAAGCATGATTTCCCCTTCGTAAATCCATGCTGACTCGGACCGATCCTGCTACTGCAATCCAAATGTGCTGCTATTTCATCTTTAATAATTGACTCCAGCATCTTCCCCACCACCGATGTCAGGCCAACTGTTCTATAATTCCCTTTTTTCTCTCCCCCGCCTTTCTTAAAAAGTGGGATAACATTACCTACCCTCCAATCCACAGGAACTGATCCAGATTCCATAGAACATTGGAAAATTATCACCAATGCGTCCACGATTGCCAGAGCCACCTTCTTGAGTACCCAGGGATGCAGACCATCAGGCCCTGGGGATTTATCAGACTTCAGTCCCATCAGTCTACACAACGCCCATTGGACGCCAAACATCCTTTGGCCCCATCGGATGCCAAACATCCTTTGCACCTCCTCACCCAGGACTCACAGCAACTGGGACCTCAACGCCGGTCATCTCATCAGCCCTTCTCCCGTCACGCAGCGACCCTCTGTGGCTCCGGTTTGAACACACTAGGAGCATGGATAATCAGCTGGGAACAGACTTCATGACCGCCACAATTCACTGTTGCACCGAACACCACAGCCCCACCCGGCTTGGACCTGCCCCGCAAAGAGTGGTCGCCCTGAACCGGCTCCATACAGGGGTCGGCTGGTTCAACGCCATCATGCATCGCTGGGGGTGCATCCGTCAGCAGCCTGCATGTGTGGAGCAGACCAGCAAACAGCGCAGCACATTATTTTCGACTGCGCTGTCCTCCGCGCCTCTGGTGGAAGGATAGACCTCACGGCCCTCGACAACAGCACATTGAACTGGCTACAGCGCCTGGAGGGTGTTACATAACCTCTGCTGCCTCAAACGCAAGAACAAGAAGTCTACCCAACACCATTTCCTGCCTAATGTGGCGGCGCGACTCACTGTTGCAGCGGCCCCTACAGCCTGTCTGTCTTTTTTTATTTTTTGTCTAGTTAAATGTAGTTAAATGTTTTTTTAATAGTGTTTTTGATTGTGTATATGTGGGGGGTGGGGGGGGGGGGGGGAAGGGGGAAAATTTGTAAAAATCTCTTCCCTGTACATGAGACCCGACCTTTTTCCTGTCGGGTCTCCGTTGTCGTTGGGGCCCAGCACCGTGGAGCGGCCTCCAGCCTGAACGACCTGGAGGCTCCAGTCGCGGAGCTGCGGAGCTGCGGACTCACCATCGTGGGGCTGGCCGGCATCGGAGCGTGGGGAGCGGTGGTGACTCGCTGCTGCGGTCCGACTCTGGAGCTCGGAGGCTCCAGCTGCAGCCACAAGTCCGGTGGACTGGGACATCGGGAGCTCGCGGGTCCGGGTGGAGAGACCACTTTCCCGGAGCTCCTGCAACGCGACTTCTCTAGCCCGTGTCGCGGGGTTGGAACGACCCGGAGCGGGGCCGTACCTCGCCCGGCGCGGCTTCATGGCCGTGGGACATTCCAGCGCCCGCCGGGGGCTCCAACTTCGTGACATTTAGACCGGGGGCGGGGCCGTACATCGCCCCGCGCGGCCTAAAAATGGCCGTGGGACTTATCATCGCCCGCCTGGGGCTTGGACATCGGGAGAGAAATGAGAACAGGGGAGAGAAAAGACTTTGCCTTCCATCACAGTGGGTTCACTGTGATGGATGTTTTTGTAAATTGAATTGTGTGTATGTCTGTAGGAAATTGTCTTTGCTTGTATGGCTGTGGAAACGGATTTCGTTTGAGCCTCATTGAGGTTCAAATGACATGTAATAAATATATTGATATTGATATTGATATTTCCTTCTGTTCCTCCATCACATAGATCCTCTGGCCACTAGTACATCTGAGAAATTGTTTGTGTCCTCCTTTGTGAAGACGGATCCAAAGTACCTGTTCAACTCGTCTGCCATTTCCTTGTTCCCCATAATAAATTCGCCTTTTTCAGTCTTCAATGGTCCAACTTTGGTCTTAACTAAATGTTTCCACCATATACCTAAAGAAGCTTTTACTATCCTCCTTTATATTCTTGGCTAGCTTACGTTCGTACCTCATCTTTTCTCCCCGTATTGCCTTTTTAGTTATCTTCTGTTGCTCTTTAAAAGTTGCCCAATCCTTTGGCTTCCCGCTCATCTTTGCTACGTTGTACTTCTTCTCTTTTAATTTTATATTGTCTCTGACTTCCCATGTCAGCCACAGTCGCCCCTTACTCCCCTTGGAATCTTTATTCCTCTTTGGAATGAACTAATCCTGCACCTTCTGCATTATTCCCAGAAATACCTGCCATTGTTGTTCCACTGCCATCCCTGCTGGGGTATCTTTCCAATCAACTTTGGCCAGCTCCTCTCTCATGGCTCCATAATCCCCTTTGTTCAACTGTAATACTGACACATACGATTTACCCTTCTCCCTCTCAAATAGTAGATTAACATCATATTATGGTCACCACCTCCTAATGGCTCCTTTACCTCAAGTTCACTTGTCAAATCCGGTTCATTACATAACACTAAATCCAGAATTGCCTTCTCCCTGGTAGGCTCCAGTACAAGCTGCTCTAAAGATCCATCACAGAGGCATTCCACAAACTCCCTTACCTGGGGTCCAGTTCCAGATTTTCCCAGTCTACCTGCATGTTGAAATCTCCCATAACATAGAAACATAGAAAATAGGTGCAGGAAGAGGACATTCGGCCCTTCGAGCCAGCACCGCCATTCATTGTGATCATGGCTGATCGTCCCCAATCAATAACACTTGCCTGCCTTCTCCACATATCCTTTGATTCAACTAGCCCCTAGAGCTCTATCTAACTTTCTCTTAAATCCATCCAGTGATTTAGCCTCCACTGCCCTCTGTGGCAGGGAATTCCACAAATTCACAACTCTCTGGGTGAAAAAGTTTTTTCTCACCTCAGTCTTAAATGGCCTCCCCTTTATTCTAAGGCTGTGGCCCCTGGTTCTGGACTCGCCCAACATTGGGACCATTTTCTCTGCATCTAGCTTGTCCAGTCCTTTTTATAATTTTAAATGTTTCTATAAGAACTCCCCTCATCCTTCTAAACTCCAGTGAATACAAGCCTAGTCTTTTCAATCTTTCCTTATATGACAGTCCCGCCATCCCAGGGATCAATCTCGTGAACCTACGCTGCACTGCCTCAATCACAGGGATGTCCTTCCTCAAATTAGGAGACCAAAACTGTACACAATACTCCAGATGTGGTTTTACCAGAGCCCTATACAACTGCGGAAGAACCTCTCTACTCCTATACTGAAATCCTCTTGTTATGAAGGCCAACATTCTATTAGCTTTCTTCACTGCGTGCTGTACCTGCACGCCAACATTCAGTGACCAGTGTACAAGGACACCCAGGTTCCCTTACCTAACCTAACCCCATTGAGGTAATAATCTGCCCCCTTGTTTTTGCCCCCAAAGTGGATAACTTCACATTTATCTATATTATACTACATATGCCACGCATCTGCCCACTCACTCAACCTGTCCAGGTCACCCTGCAACCTCCTATCATCCTTTTTGCAGTTCACACTGTCACCCAGCTTTGTGTCACCCGCAAACTTGCTAGTGTTGCTCCTAATTCCCTCTTCCAAATCATTAATACATATGGTTAGCAGTTGCGGCCCCAACACCGAGCCTTGCGGCACTCCACTCACAACTGCCTGCCATTCTGAAAAGGACCCGTTCACTCCTACTCTTTGCTTCCTGTCTATCCATGTCACCACCCTACCCCCAATACCATGTGCTCTAATTTTATTCACCAGTCTCCGGTGCGGGACCTTATCAAAGGCTTTCTGAACCCGTAGCATTACCTTTATGACATGCCAATTTTAACTCTTGATTCAACTTGCACCCTCTATCCAGGCCTAGGGGCCTGTAGATAACTCCCATTAGGGTCTTTTTACCCTTACAATTCCTCAGTTCTACCAATCTGACTACATCTCTTAATTCTATGTCATCCCTCACAAGGGACTGAATTTCATTTTTCACCAACAGAGCTACCCCACCCCTTCTGCTCACCTGTCTGTCTTTTCGATAGGACGTATACCTTTCAATATTCATTTCCCAGCCCTGGTCCTCTTGTAGCCATGTCTCTGTAATTCCCACAACATCATTCTTGCCAATTTCTAACTGAGCCTCAAGCTCATCCACTTTATTTCTTATACGTAGATAAGGAAGTGTAGGGTGTGAAAATAGGACAAAGGGAATGGAACTCATGGAAAATGTAGAATAGATCATTATTAGCTGGGAGAAGGTAACAGCAAAGCAAACGAAGATATAATGTATTCAGAGACAGCAAGACTGGTCGGATAACTGGGAAGTGGGAGGGATGGAGAGAGAGGGAATGCAAGCATTACTTAAAGTTAGAGCAGTCAATGTTCATACAGCTGAAGTGTAAGCTGCCCAAGCGAGATGCTGTATGAGGTGCTGTTCCTCCAATTTGTGTTGGGCCTCACTCCGACATTGGAGGAGGCCCAGGATACAGAAGCCAGTGTGGGGATGGGCGTGGGAGTTAAAGTGTTGAGCAACCAGGATATAAGGTAGGTTTAGGCAGACTGAGCGGAGATCTTCAGCGAAACGATCGCCGAGCCTGAGCTTGGTCTCGCCGATATACAGATCCCAGAGGAAGTTCTTGTGGATTTGGGAAGAATGTTCAATCTCTGAACCAATAATACTGGAGATCAGTCCTGAACCTAGGTCACTGGAGCTGTGTAGTAGCAACAATACCAGCTGCACCCATTGATGCACCCTGAATATATGGCTAACATATAAAATATAAGATTTCGCTGAAGTATCCCTAAACTGTTGTTGTAAGTATTCCTTTGCTGTAAGTATTCCTGTATACATCATCTTAATGAGAGTAGAACAAATGTAGGGGAGAGGTGTTAGTAGAAGCAAATAGGGCAAGGCTACATTAAAATATAAATATTTCTCCAGCAAAATCCACAGACTGAATTACTTCCTCATTGATATTGTTTTGCTAACCTGGGTTACATCTCTTCAGGACCTACAACAAATTCTCTCTATTGCAATAAGTTTTACATATTGTAATCACCCTATCACTTCTAGTCCTTAATAGAAGCTCATTTGCACCTTCCTCCTCTGCAAGCCAGCATCTTCCCTTTGGTCTCTCTGAGATATCATAAGCTATAACCTATCAATGGCACAACTTCAATGCAGATGGAGGTTCCTGTTTCAATGCTAAAGGGGCTGTCCCACTTGGGCGAACTAATTGGCGAGTTTAGAAGAATTTAGGAGAGTTTGAAAAAATGAAATGTTGAAGACCTCCGACTATGTAGAAGACCTCCTTCAACCTCCTTCGACTATGTTGAAGACTAGCTATAACTAGCTACCACTAGCTACGACTAACTTTGGGAAAATTGGACACCAAACAGTGGAGAGTGATGACGACCTCCTTTGATCTCCTTCGACCTCCCTTCGACTATGATGAAGACAATCTACGACTATCTTCGACTACCTTCGATTACCCTCGATTACCTACGACTAACATGCCGACCTACTACGGCCTACTATGACCTACTACGACTAAACCTACGAGTAAAAAAAGTATCGATTTTTTCCATGGCGACCTTTTTTTACTCACGGGCATTTTTAACATATTGAAAAAACGCCACGACCTAGCTGAGGCCTCGAGTACGTGGAGACCACTCTCGAGCATGAAGGAGAATTACGAAGATCTCCTACGACCTCGTGTCGACCATGCTGTGAGTATGAGTCGAGGGCAAACTCGCCAGAACTCGCGGATTAGGTCGCCCAAGTGGGACAGCCCCTTAACAGTGTCATATTGCTTCATTGGGGTTTCAAGCCAATGTCTTTATTAAAACAAAAATCTAATTTCTCTGTTGTTGGAAGTGACTTTTGATTACTCCGTTAATTTTGCCCAGCTTTCATAATTTCTTTCAAAAATGACTGGTTTTAAAAGCTTTCACTGCTCCTCAAAAAGCCAGTTATGAGAATTTTAAATATGTGGCATATATTTACGAGTATGGATTACTATATCTCTCTTCGATTGAGTTCTTCCTTGCTGGTAAAGGTCAGATGTGAAGCAATGGTTTCTAAAAATATTTGAAATTCAAAACACATGTGATTCACCAAGCAACAATCCAAAAATGTAACCTGCTTCGATAAATTTAAATTATTTGAACATACAATAATTTGTGGAGTTTCGTACCAGTTTGAATCCAAGTGATCCTGACGTTATTTTCTCCTTTTACTTTTTTTAAATTTTATTTCGGTGATACTCCTATTCTATTAAGAATGAAGAAGAATTTGGTGAAATCTAACAATATCTTCATCCAAACAGCAAACCATAATTGGGCATGCTTTCTGTTTTCAATTGTTGGCGTTAGTCATTCGTTTTTTCTGGATTTATTAATGTTATTATCCTGCCATGCAAAGTCTAATGCGTTTTCCACTGAGAGTAATTCCTCATCCCACTAGCAATACTTTTAACACCAGAGCCCTAGCCAATTATGACTTATCTCAAAACAGTATAAAAGATAGGATGGACATCTCTCCAGCCAAAACAGGACAAACATTTCGGTAGAACATCTCAAGGGATAAAATCATCAATCAATTGCTGCTTCTATTCTTGTGCTGCCATGGTTCTTCTTTACATGGCAGATGTTGTTTCATCTTTTCATCCTCCTTTTCCATGGTGACCATAGGTAAACAGAGCGCTGATGCAATGGGAGAGTGAAGCAACATAATCCCACTGTTTCGACCCTCGACTTGGGGTAGTTATTGGAACAGCTGTGGGATGGGCTGTTTTGTGAGATCTCTGATACCGAGAGCCGTTGTCATTCACTCAAATCACTTTACAGCTTCAAGTAAACACAACCTTGCAAAGTGCATTTTAAACTATTGATACTTAAACTTATGCACACAAAAGGTTAAGCATATCTCAATAGGCACAAGCACGTGTCAAAAGAAATGCTTATATGACCTTTTTTGAAAAATCAAGCACTGATTTAGACGGTGGGATCTTCCTCTACATGATCTTTATTTTTTAGCTCTATGATATTCCAGATCCTCTGCATCTGCCTCTCTATTACACTGTCCATTGTGATCCGATGCTGTGGTTTTCCTCCTCTCACTTTGTCCTCTATAGTTTTTTTTGTCATACACTCTCCTGTGTTTCTGCTAATTCCCTTTGTTGTTGCTACTGTGGTTATCACTTCAGTTGGCTCGTTCCATGGCTGGTCTTGTCCTGCTCCAGCCAAATTGCACTGAGCTTAAATGAAAAGAGAACCTGCTGAAAACACACAGCAGGAACTAGCATTACTGGAAAGAGAAGCAGAATTGATGTTTCAGGTTGCATATACTTTCTGATCTGTAGGATGTTTCAAGCGTGTTCGGTTACTTTGTTTTTATTACAGATTTAGAATACCTGCAGTTTTTCAACTTTCTTATATTGATCTTTGTACTCTGTGCCCACTTTCACATTATCAAGAGGATTTTACTTTGGTTCGGACTCTATGTTTCATGTTATATTAATGCACATTCTTTCATTAACTCATCCACTCCTAACTGCATTTGGTTCACAAATAATCTTATGGGCATTAGGTCCTTCTTTTGAGATTGTGCAAGGCTGGGGTTAGTGGCACTATTTGTGCTATCATCACCAGCTTGACTTATGTCTATGCTTAATATTGGGGTCCACAAGTTTACTGGGATCATCCAATGACAAGACTGTTCTGATGGTTCACCACACTCAATAAATAAGCCACAATTTAATCTGAAAAACAACCCCTTGCAGATAGATGCAAGCAAATTATACTATATCCTTTGAATACTGTCAAATGCTTCAGATGAATATTTTTTCATGAACTATTTCCTTGTTCCATCTCACTGCCTATTATATGTAGTAAGGAACTGTAGATGCTGGTTTACGCAAAGATAGACACAAAATACTGGAATAACTCAGCGGGACAGGCAGCAACTCTGGATAGAAGGAATGAGTGACATTTCGTGTCAAGACCCTTCTTCAGAGTGAGATGCTGCCTGACCCGTTGAGTTACTCCAGCATTTTGTGTCTATCGCTTCCTATTATGTTCTGTTCCCTGTCTTCAGGTTTCCTCTGTTGAACTACCTTTATCATAGAATCACAAAGTCATACCTACCGTCATGTCTATCTATGCTAATCCCATTTACCGACATTAGACCCATATCTCTCTACTTCTTGCCTATTCAGGTACCTATTCAAATGCCTTTTATTTGCATCTTTATCTGTGTCTTAATCCCAATCTTCAGGATCATATTCTTTTTACAACTTTGTCTATGCTCTTGGTTTTACAACCTGAAGTGACTTCAGTGGAGCACATTGCCATCCTGACTGCCCATCTTAAAATCCTAGTTCTGTACTGTGTTGCATTTGTTACAAATGTTTGGTTCTGAAGTAACCATAGGGGCAACGTCTTCTTGGCTACGATTCTGGCAGCTGGAACGGTGAGCCCTTTGCTTTCAAAGAACGTTCTGAGTATTTATTTCAGATTTCTAAATCCATTCACCTTGTTTAAGTTATCAGTTTTCACTGTGAATCCATATCTTAATCCTTCATTTTGAAGTCTTGCAACAAGTTATGGTGTGCAATGTATTTACATCCTGAGCAAAGACACAACATAACTCATTGGTGGAAGGATTTGTGTTCAAATGCAATAAATCCATAAATTCTCCAAATCACCATGATCCCTGTGGGTATCTCATACCATAGTCATATCACAAATTGGAGTATTTGTTACATCCTGCTTTAAGGGTAGATAAGAACTTATAACACCATTTAAAATGCTTTCCTTGCTATCATTCACCAGTATTCAGAGCACCTCCCTGTTTGTATTTGTTTGCGATATTTCATTGCTTCAAAGCATACCATGAATGCCAAGTTTATTGCGTCAGCCATACTTTGAAAAATCAGCCCAGTCACACTCCGCTGTGCATCAACAACTTAGCAGTGGAGCAGGTGAAAAGCATCAAGTTCCTGGGAGTGCATATAACGGATACCTTAACTTGGACTACAAACATCACATCTCTGGTAAAACGGGCACAGCAGCGTTTGTACTTCCTCCGCAGGATGAGAAGATCACACCTCCACCCTCCCATCCTCACCACATTCTACAGAAGCACCATTGAATCAGTCATGACCAGCTGCATCTCTACGTGGTGCGGCGGCTGTACAGCTGCGGACTGGAAGTGCCTTCAGAGAGTGGTGAGGACAGCGGAAAAAATCATTGGGACTTCTCTTCCTTCCATCATGGACATTGGGTACAAACGCTGTCTGACAAGAGCTAAGGGCATTACCAGAGCCCCCACACACCCACAATATGGACTGTTTACACTGCTGAACTCTGGGAGGAGGTACCGCAGCATGAAGAGCGGGACAACCAGGTTCTGCAACAGCTTCATCCCCCAGGCCATAAGACTATTGAACTCACAATCAAACCGAGGCTAGAACTTTCTTATACATTGCCACTTTAAAAAACTTTCCAACATATCTATTTTACAGAACTATGCACATGAAGCACTTTTTATGGACACACTAAGCACTTTTACTGATCGCCTGATATAAATGTTATATTCTGCTGCTACTTTGAAGAGTCAATGCAACAACATTTCGTTCAATGTGCACTGTGTCTATGTGTATATCTGAATGACAATTAAAGTTATACTACTACTACTTTGGATGCTCTTAAAAACTAGTGCCAGATGTTCAATTTTATTACAATTTCAACAACAAGCTGCTTTAAGTATAAAAAAACAAAGCTGCAATGCTTCTTGATATTTATCACAGAGCCTCCTGCCTATTGCAATTATGTGTCCCTTGATTTGCTGTGGCTGGTTTCCAATCAATGCTGCTCTTAAAGCCCACATTACCCATGAAAAAAACATGGTTGACTCCACATTTACTGCCCATGGCTTTTCCCAATAAACTAACATAAACTCTTGTCCAGTTCCATCCCACCGACATCTGAGACACCTCACATGCCCTTCAACTCTTCAATAACTTTCAATTTCTAGACCCCCATTGCCTCATCCAAGTCCAAGTGTCCAAGTGAGTTTATTGTCATGTGTCCCTGTATAGGACAATGAACTGGACATCCTCACCATGGATGTCCAGTCCCTCTACACCTCCATTCCCCATCAGGAAGGTCTCAAGGTCCTCCATTTCTTCCTCCAATCAATTTTCCACTGCAGAGGCCGTTCCTTGGTTCACTCATCCCTTCCCACCCAAACCATCCCTCCCCAGTTACTTTCCCCTGCAACCACAGGTGATGTAAAGGGCCTGTCCCACTAAAGCGACTTTTCAGCGACTGTCTTCGACCTTCAAGTTCGAGGGCACTGGCCTGAAAAACCTTGAGCTGGATCGACCGTCAGCGATGAAACCGCGAGCCGGATCGAACGTCTGCACACACATGCGCACACACACACACACACACACACAAACACATCGCAAAGGCGGGGGCCAGGGAAAGCGCGGGAGTGCTGTCTGAAATTCACACCCGCGATGAGCACGAAGGCAAGGCAAGGCAAGGCAACTTTATTTATATAGCACATTTCATACACGAGGCAGACTCAAAGTGCTTCACATAAAAACATGTCATACAATAAATGAAATAATAAAATGAAATAAAATAGAAGAACTAAAAGAAAAGAAAAACAAAATTAAAAATGCATTATAAAAAGTGCAAAAGTTAAAAGTGCAATGTAGTTAAGATTTAGCTGAAAGCTAAAGTAAACATAAAAGTTTTCAGTCTTGTTTTAAAAGTGGTCAAAGTTGAGGCAAGTCTTAAATCTTCAGGAAGTTTATTCCAGCTATTTGTTGCATAGTAACTAAATCCTGCTTTCCCATGTTTTGTATGTACTCTGGGAATCACTAGCAGATTGGTTTCAGAAGATCTTAGCGGTCTAGAAGGCTTATATAGTGGAAGCATGTCAGTGATATACTTTGGCCCTAAACCATGTAGTGATTTATAGGTGAGCAGCAGGATTTTAAAATCAATTCTCTGACATACAGGGAGCCAATGTAAGGATTTAAGAATTGGTGTAATATGCTCAAATTTTTTGGTCTTTGTTAGAACTCTAGCAACAGCGTTCTGAACAAGCTGTAGCTACCTGACAGTTTTTTTTGGAAGACCTGCAAGGAGACCGTTGCAATAATCTAGCCTACTATTAATAAAGGCATGTATAAGTTTTTCTAAATCTTGAGCTGACATGAGTCCTCTTAATCTTGCTATGTTTTTGAGGTGATAGTAGGCCGATTTTGTTACTGATTTGATGTGACTGTCGAAATTTAAATCTGAATCCATAATGACCCCAAGATTTCTGGCTTTGTTTGAAGTTTTCAGGGACAGAGAGTGAAGGTGTTGGGTTACTTTAAGCCTTTCTTTTTTAGCACCAAAAACAATTATCTCCGTTTTGTCCTTATTTAGTTGGAGAAAATTTTGGCACATCCAGTCTTTGACTTGCTCAATGCACTGGCACAACAGATCTATGGGGCGATAATCATTTGGTGATAGCGCTACATAGATTTGAGTGTCATCGGCATAGCAGTGGTGGTCAATATTATTATATCGCATGATTTGCCCTAGTGGGAGCATGTAGATGTTGAATAAAGAGGGCTCTAAGATCGAACCTTGCGGTACTCCACACGTCACGTTGGTTGGTTCTGATACAAAGTCTCCAATGGAAACAAAATAGTTCCTATCTTGTAAATATGACCTGAACCAACTTAAGACTGTGCCTGAGAGCCCCACCCATTTTTCCAACCTGTCCAAAAGTATTGAGTGATCAACAGTGTCGAATGCAGCACTGAGATCTAATAGCATTAATATTGAAACTTTGCCAGAGTCTGTGTTAAGACGGTAAAAGACGGCTGGCACAGTTATGGTAAGTCCTTTAGAGAGCGCAGAGAGGGGGTGGGAGGGAAAAAGGGGGGAGAGAAGGGGGGAGAGAAGAGGGGAGAGAAGAGGGGAGAGAAGGGGAGAGAAAAGGGGAGAGAAAAGGGGAGAGAAAAGGGGAGAGAAAAGGGGAGAGAAAAGGGGAGAGAAAAGGGGAGAGAAAAGGGGAGAGAAAAGGGGGGAGATGCGGGGGAGAAGCGGGGGAGAAGCGGGGGAGAAGCGGGGGGGGGGGGGGAGAAGGAGTGGAGACACTTTTAAGAAGCCAGACAACTTTCAATAAAGTTTAGCGGGCATTTAACATTACCGGCCGGTTTTTCATGGTTCTAAAAATTCCAATGAGCTAATTAAAATGCCCGGTCAGCAAAGGAGATTGCCTACGGCTACCCTCGACTGCCTATAACTACATAGCGACCACACTCCACTGCACTACGAGTTAAAAAGAACCATGCCGACCAATTTTTACTCGCGGAAAATTTTTCAACATGCTGAAAAAATGTTCTCGACCAAACTGAGGCCGCGAGTATGCGGGAACTTCCCTTGAGCATGTAGGAAAGTTCCAGTGACCTCCTAGGACATCTTAGGACCATACTGCAAGTTTAAGTCGAGAGCAAACTCTTCTAAACTCACAAATTAGGTCGGTGTCGGTGTAGGTGGTGTAATCTCTTCAGCCGATATTGGGGTTGTGCCATAAAGTTTGCACATGTCCGAGGGTGTTACCAGTCTCTTCGTAGATCGTTGCACAGGTGAGGTGCTCCCTCCCTCTCGTCCTGTGATGGGGTTTATCACCTTGATCTAGACATTAGCATATCCGTGGGTTTGGACAGCTTCTCTTTCCAGTAGGTTAGGGTGGCCTGCTTCCACATCACCATGTAGAAGTTGCGGTACCCGGACGTGGCGCCGACAGACGAGAAGCCAAAGCAAAGAAGTGGAAGCCAAATAACCTATTGGAAACGAGGCAGAAACGCCAAATAACCGAAAGCGTACAAAGCCGAAACGGGTGGGACGCCAAAATGCAAAGTAACCGAAAGGGCAGGACGCCTAAAAGCCAACTAACCGAAAGGCTGCGTCGCCTAAAAGCAAACAAATCGAATGCCGCTCAACAGAAAAGTCAAATAATGGACATTACATTGCCAGGGGGGTGGGACTTGTCAGTGATTGGTCCAGACCCCCATTTCCATCACATCACTGTGGAGGGATGAACATTGTCCCACACCTCCGCTCCACCCGACCCACAGCCCGCCGATGGAGACGGGAGGGTGGGGGTCATTTTCCCACACAAGCCATAGGTGACTGAGCAATCTGAACCCAAGCAACAAGTTGTAAGTGGCCGAAGGAGCACATCCCTCAGGACAACTCCCACTCTCCCACAGCCACGGCCGCCCTCCGCCTCTTCTCCCCCGTGCGGCTGCACTGTGGCGGGCTGTGGGTCGGGTGGAGCGGAGGTGTGGGAAAGGCTGGTCCCTCCGCCCACCCAGGGTCACCGACCGCGATGCACCGCCATCGGACCCCGTACCCCACACCAGGGTAATCCCCCCCCCCCTCCGACCCCCGGACCCTGACACCCACTGGTGATTCTGGTGATTCACCCCCAGCCCGGCCGCAGGGACAGATGGCTCGGTGCATAGTAAATCCCTTTTAAAACATGGACACACACACACATTCCCTGGCAGGCCAATGACCCCCCCCCCCCCCCCCGACAACAAGAAGGACATTTTATTTATTACCGTCTGGTTGCCTGCAGAACTCACACAGCAAGCTCCCACGCACAAAACACCAGATAATCTGTAAACTGTTTTAACCGAAGATGGACACAAAAAGCTAGAGTAACTTAGCTGAACAGGCAACATCTCTGGAGAGAAGGAATGGGTGGCATTTCGGATCGAGACTCTTCAGACTCAGTCTTCAAGTCTGAAGAATGGTCTCGACACAAAACGTCACAAGGATGAAACAAGGTGTTTCTGATTGATCGCTACCTGCAGTGCCATGTAAAGCTGATCCATACAGAAGAAAGAACACCTTTACAGATCAGGAGGAAGTTGGTCACAACTTCGGAAAGACAAACCACATTTGATCATTAATCTTGAAGCATTTTGAGTTCTATCGTATGAACGAGGGTCTAGAAAGAGAGAAGCTGGATATTTTGAAACAGATGGATCTCTTGAAAGAGATTATGCATAACCCTATCCAGGAAGACAATGACTCAGATCTGGTGGGTAAACAGTATAGTGACAATTAGGACATTGATGAGGATGGCAATGATGGTGTTTCTGATGAGAAGGACATTTGCCGTCTTGTTCCCAACCCTGACCAGATCTATCCCGATGGTGACAGCACAGGAGACACCTGCAAGGACGACTTTGACAACAACATCCTAGATATCTATGACATGTGCCCCAAGAACAGCGTCATCAGTGAGACTGACCTGAGGAAGTTCCAAACGGGACGATGCAGATCGTTGCTAACTGGGTAATACGCAACAAGTTACTGCAGACCGCCAACTCTGACCCTGGCCTTGCTGACGGATTTGAGGAGTTCAACGCCATCAACTTCAGTGGCTTCAATGCCATCAACTTCTACATCAACACAGACTGCAATCTACGCTGGCTTTGTCTTTGGCTTCCAGTCCAGCAGCCGCTTCTCGTATGTGTTTCTTAAGTCCGTCAACTCCTCTGTAAACATCACAGCAACCTTTATACTGACATCGATACATGGTGGGGAAATCTTCCCTTGCCAATTTTGACTTTGATTTCCGGTCACGCTTTTGTCCAGATTGTTTCTTCACATCCTTAATATTGCACTTCTTAACTGGTAACTTACACTTCTTCTTCTTCTTCTTCTTCCGATATGGTTAAAAAGACTCATCTGAAGAACCATTCTTAACTTTTACTTCACTTGATAAATACCTTTCAGAAAGATCACTGGACTCCAATCCATCCACAACATCATTTCTTATAGAACAAGATGCTTCTTTGCAGTTAACTGTGTTTTTTTTACATTAAATGGTTGAGTTGCATCTTGTACCTGAACTTTTTCCCAAGAGCACTCGGTATATTCAGGATCTGAGCACAAGAACATATCCTTCTTCAATTGGCATTCCGAGTTGTCCACATCCACCAACCACAAAGTGGCTCCACTGTATGTACAAGGCTGAAAGTTTGCTAACACTGGGACAGGTTGATGCTTCGCAACATTATCACCCCCACCATTGTCACTCACTGTTCCATTCCGAGGTGAAAGGGTTATTGAACCATCCAGAACATCCTCCATTGAATCCTTATTTCTACTGGATGGGCACTGTCCTTCATTCAAAACAATGCTGTGAATTGAATGCATGTCCAGGATGTAACTGCGGAAAAGTTGAATCCTGCCTCACCACAACACCAACTAACTTCTTTCCCTCTGTTATCAGAGTTCTGAACAGTCCTTCCAATTGCTAGGATTCTGCCTGATTCACCATTATCCCATTGCAGACTTTGGACTTTGTCTCTGGAACTGGTGTGCTATAATGTTCAGAACTATGTTCTCCACACTAACCTTTCCTTTGCTCTACCTATTTTAGGTGAGCCCGGCTTGATTGCATTTATTCATGTTAATCCTTTGTGTCTTGCTGACACTGAAAAAGGGTGCAAGATTCTTTAGACTCATGCACGATTGGTAATATTTTAGTGAACCATATTATGTATGCAGATGATCTTGTGGTCTTTAATCCATCTAGCACTGGTCTCCAGCAGCTCCTTACTATATGTTCTGTGTATGGTGTGGAACATGATATTAAATATAATGCTTGTAAGAATGCTGTTATGATCTGTAGAACCAAAGAGGATAAATGGCTAAAATGTCCTGATTTTAAATTGTCTGACAATAATCTTAGTGTCTGTAATAAGACAAAATATCTTGGGCATTTTATTACAGAACAAATGACAGATGATGAGGATATTTATAGGCAACGATGTATGCTGTATGTACAGGCGAATATTATCTTGCGTAAGTTTGGTGCATGTACAGTTGTGGTGATGATGTCGCTGTTTAGAGCATATTGCACACCACTCTACATTGCACACCTGTGCTCGAACTATGGAAAGACAAGTTTGCAGAGACTAAAGCTGTCCAATAATGATGCCATGAGAACACTGCTAAGGACATCTAGATGGTGTAGTGCTAGTAACATGTTTGTGGCTGCAGGAGTCAGTACTTTAGAAGCTATCATAAGAAATCATATGTATAAATTCATTTGCAGGATAAATGACTAAAAATGTAATTATTGTGGCCTTGTCAAACATAAGGTTTAGCACTACATGCTACGAATCCCAGTTGAGGAGACATTGTTTTTATTCTGGATTTTAATTCATGTATAGTGGGTTTTTTTAATATATAATTTATGATGCTTTTATATGTGATATACTAAGATTTTATATGTATTTTATGATGTTTTTATATGCAATGTATTTTTATGTAATGTTGTCCCTTGTCTGGACCTTGAGTCCGAAATAAAGTTTATTATTATTATTATTATTATTATTATTATTATTATTATTATTATTATTATTATTATTATTATTATTATTATTATTATTATTATTTAGCTGCTGAATAACTATTTAGCTGCTGAATAACTTGGTTCCTGCTTAATTAATGTTTATATACCTTGCTGACGATTCAATTTTAATAGGTTTGTTTTTATCTGTATTCTGGGTCAAGGGATGAACCATGGACATATGAACATTCAAATTGTGAGCCTTCTCGAACCGCTTCTCACATTGGTCACAAACAAATTCAAGTTCAGCTTCTGCCTTGTGCTTGGTCATATGGTATTTCAAGGATGCACTTTGCCTGCACTGGAAACCACAAACTTCACAGTGGAAAGGTTTTGCTCCAGAATTGCTCATTTGGTTAACTGACTTGTTTCCGCTGTTTGAAAGTCTGTCCACATTCATCACAAATGTAGTTTCTTTTCACAAATCGAGTCATTCTTTCTCCCAAGTTGTCCATCAGCGTGAAACCAACATTCTTATTCCTTCTCCATCAATGCCAACTGATCCATCGCAACTCAACTCCTCACTTTGATCCCGGCTGGGATTTACCTCAATCCAGTTCTGTAACCGAGTTGAACTCCAAAATCAAGGCTTTTCAACCCCACAACCTGATTGTTCTGCTTCAGCTGCTGTGTGATGGAAGCGAGATGGTCATTTTCAGACTGGGCATTGGTTAGCACATTTCTCATCTGTTTCAGCTCGGTCTGTAGCTCTGGGATAAGCTGCCACCTTTTTCCGGTTACTTCAAGGACTTGTGGTAATGGATCCATCTCGGTCAGTGTTATATACGTAAGGACAGTTGTCCGTCTTATTCAGGACGTCTTGGTGCAGGGGTTGTTTCCGCAAGTCCAGCCCATCTGGGCCAACCTCAGGATAAAAAGTAGGGTCAATAGCCCCATTGTCCTTTCTTGGTTCTTCTCCATTTACAGTCAATCGTATCATCTGTCTCCAACGGGGGTAATCTTCAATCTTCACGGCGGTTGGTTTCATAGTAGCACCTGGTACAATCCCCTCCAACATAGTCCCAATTTTGTCCGATCCCACTACCTTATCAGTACGTAGTCTCCCAGTAGTATGGACTGTGTCTGTGTTCAACTGGCAGTGGCTTCTGCGTTTTTAACCCCTGTGAATGCAAGACTGACAAGGGTGTGCTTAATTGCTGTGCATATGTAATTAATTCATTGCTGTGGGCCTATAGGTTATAACTAACTTCCACACTCTTTAGTGTCCTATTCATTCCCTCCACTAATCCAGAATTCTACGGGTGGTGGGGGCTGTGAGATCACTCTTTAACTACCTATAAGGCAGACCCTTTAAAAATAGATCATTATTAAAAAAAACAATTTAAAAACATTCCAATTGTTCGATAGCTCTGCGGATGAAGCTGTTCCTGAGTCTGGAGGTACAGGCGTAGAAGGCCTTGTAACATCTGCCAGAAGGTAGGAGTTTGAACAGACTATTATAAGGGTATGAGGAGTCTATGTGGATGCTGATGGCCTTCCTGAGGCACCGTGTGTAGTAGATGACCTCCAAGGCTGGTAGCTGTGTCCCAATAATCTTCTGCGCCCTGTGGACGACGCACTGAAGAGCTCTCCTCTCCGCCTCCATGCAGCTGAGATATCACACAGAGATGCCATCTGTTAGTATGCTCTCTGTGGTGCTGCGGTAGAAGGTCATCAGCAGCTGTTGGGGCAGACCAGTCTTTTTCAATGTTCTTAGGAAGAACAGTCGTTGCTGTGCCTTCTTGACCAGCGCAGCGGTGTTGGTGGACCATGTGAGGTCCTCCGAAATGAGTGTGCCCAGAAACCTAAAGCTGGACAAATTTTCCCAAATTTACCCAAATTACCCAAATTTGCCCCAAATTCTCCCCAAATTTACAATTTCAAATTAACAGATTTTCTTCTGAGATAAAGGCATCTCCAATCTCATCTAACACATCTACCTATCCACGTGGCTATCGTGGAATTCAGGTCTCTATTTGAACTCAATTACCCAAAGGTAAGAAATAGGAAGGAAAAAAACGTAAAGTTAAGAGAAAACAAAGAATAAACAATTAATTTTCATAGATTGCTAGCTCATTCAATGACATCCTATTTCATCTGACATGGACCATTTCATCAAAAAGGACATATACATGAATATATAAATATAGCCTGGGACTGGATGACAAGTATCCCGATAGGCTTTGGGAGAAATAAAACAGACAGAGCGAAATCCTGAACACAGTAGCAGCTGCCAGTTTCTTGGCAGCATAGCCTTGAAAAGAACACTGAGCTCACTAGTTAGATAAGAAACAGAACTTGGATGAGTGACAACTAAAAAAAACATGGAGATCTGTCTAATCAGATAAGGGACAGAACTTGGATGAGTGACAACTTGAAAGAACATCTTAGAATGTTTTTTAGAGAGTTTTTGGGATTGAACAAATACTACCCTTCGAACATTGAAAAAAAAACGAGTACAAAAAACGGGCAAAATACACATCAGATACACAAATTTAATCCGAGAGGAGATAGCCAAAGTGGCACAGTCCCCTAGTTTCTTACTGGTACCGGCTTTGTTCTCCAAACTCTTATCAACGCTTTCTTTCTCTGCCTTAGCCCTTATCTCCTATTCCTCTGCCCACTGGCATTCCATCTGAAGTACTTTCATCTTTTAATAGTTGTGACTTTATTCTACAATCTCTTTCTCTCTCTTCTGCCTTAGCCAATCCTGTACCCATTTCCAATACACAAGACAATCCTTTACTCAATAGGTCTTACCTTCGCTGTCTGCTTCTAGATCTGTTCTGGAACCAGATCAACCTCAGACTGAGGGACCTTAGTTTTTACCGGGAGCTGCTTCGGGAGGCCGGACTCAAAGGGTCTGACTAGAGCTCAGTTTTCTCCCCTTCAGATCCTGGTCAACTGCACCCTCTTACTCAGTCATCTATTGCTGGTCCCAGCGAGATCCCTGCCAACTACAGCCAAATGTCAAAGCTTGTTTCTTAAAAGCAGATAGCAACAAAAACTGTTTCAAGGTAAACCATAGCAATCTTTAATTGATTCGTCAGATGGGAGTGGCATAGATCTACAATGAGCACAAACGTTGCTCAGTGCTTCTCGGGCTCCACTCACAGAACAAAGGAAAGTTAGCACAATTATACATTTTTCTTATCAGTAAAACATTCCTACCAGGTCTGAATATGGCATGACTGAAAGATTCTGTAGCATTTCAGAATATAAGAAAAGATGGGTCCAAATCAAGCTCATCCAATAACAATTTATTACTTATCTCTGGAGCATCAGTTATTTGTTCAATCTTGGCTTCTTTATGGCCTTGAAAAGAAGCACATGTTATTACAGCAAGATTCCATCTTAATTTCTTTATTAAAAAGACAACCTATCCTCCATATTGTGTTCCATATAATTTACAAAGTCATTCAGACCTGGCACCGAGCCATTCTTTTGTTCTAATAGATCATGCTTTTGTAGAAGAATTACTCCATTTCAGATTTGACTATTAGATTTGACTATTAGCTCTTTCACCTATACCTCCTTCTCTCCTCCATCTAGATACCCCAGCAGTCCTTTCAGGTGGGACATATGTTCACGTGCATCTCCTCTAGATTAGTTTCTAAAGTGCTGTTAGCCACAAAGTACATTTCCAAAATCTCCAAGTAAATAAGGAATGTCTCTTGCATTTTATCATAATTCTGACATAATCCAGTTGTTCTGCTTCTGCCATCCAACCTTGAGCCTCCATTTGCTGGTCCTGTTTTAGTTTTGAGGGATGCCGTTTTCTCACTGTTTTTTGCAAATTCACAAACTCACCTAATTCTATTTTCCATAATAAAAGCAGAGAATTCATGGAGCATCGGTGGAAAGAGAAACATTTAACATTTTAGATATAGACCCTTCATCAGAATTCAATATTTCCCTATTTTTCACAGCTCTCATTCATCACTTGTGAACATTGCTTCGTATGAATTGGCCTCTTCAGCAGATAAACACTGTCTATCATTTACACATTCATACATGCAGCTTCAGTTAAATACATTTTAACTTCATTTAACTTCATTTATGGAAGTTGGTCTCCAACTAAATTGCAAGCATTAGTACAAACAACACAATCTCATATAACCAAGTAGCAAATCTCGACCTACCTACCTACCTACCATTCTTAAAGTAAGACATTCTTTATCAGCACAAATGAATGCAGTTTCTTTATGATATAGTTCTGCTCCGTCTCCACTGTGTTCAGCAATGGGCCTTATTACATCTGATGCACAACATGTTCAGGGGCATTAAGAGTCATAATTGTATTGCACAGCTAAATTTCCTTGGAGCCAACAATCAAGTCTTCTAATTACCAAGCCCAGCAACACTGAATTGATCCTAAAACTTTGAAACGTGGTTACTCCTGGGAGAGTGGGCGGTAACATGCTTCATCTTAAATCAGAGATGACATGACCATGAGAGGAATAGATCGGGTAGATGCACAAATCTCTTGCCCAGAGTAGGGGGATCGAGGACCAGAGGACATGGGTTCAAGAATAGGACATAGGTTTTCAGAATGGCAGGCAGTGGCGAGTGGAGTGCCGCAAGGCTCGGTGTTGGGGCCGCAACTGTTTACCATATGTATTAATGATTTGGAAGAGGGAATTAGGAGCAACACTAGCAAGTTTGCGGATGACACAAAGCTGGGTGACAGTGTGAACTGTGAAGAGGATGTTAGGAGGTTGCAGGGTGACCTGGATAGGTTGAGTGAGTGGGCAGATGCGTGGCAGATGCAGTATAATATAGATAAATGTGAGGTTATACACTTTGGCCGCAAAAACAAGGGGACAGATTATTATCTCAATGGGGCTGCGTTAGGTAAGGGGGAGGTGCAGTGAGACCTCAGTATCCTTGTACACCAGTCACTGAAAGTTGGCATGCAGGTACAGTAGGCAGTGAAGAAAGCTAATGGAATGTTGGCCTTCATAACAAGAGGATTTCAGTCTAGGAGTAAAAAGGTTATTCTGCAGTTGTATAGGGCTCTGGTAAGACCACATCTGGAGTATTGTGTACAGTTTTGGTCTCCTAATTTGAGGAAGGACATCTTTGTGATTGAGGCAGTGCAGCATAGGTTCACGAGATTGATCCCTGGGATGGCGGGACTGTCATATGAGGAAAGATTGAAAAGACTAGGCTTGTGGCTTGTATTCACTGGAATTTAGAAGGATGAGGGGGAATCTTATGGAAACATATAAAATTCTAAAAGGACTGGACAAGCTAGATGCAGGAAAAATGTTCCCAATGTTGGGTGAGTCCAGAACCAGGGGCCACAGTCTTAGAATAAAGGGGAGGCCATTTAAGACTGAGGTGAGACAAAACTTTTTCACCCAGAGAGTTGTGAATTTTTGGAATTCCCTGCCACAGAGGGCAGTGGAGGCCAAATCACTGGATGGATTTAAGAGAGAGTTAGATAGAGCTCTAGGGGCTAGTGGAATCAAGGGATATGGGGAGAAGGCAGACACGGGTTATTGATTGGGGACGATCAGACAATGAATGGCGGCGCTGGCTCGAAGGGCCGAATGGCCTCCTCCTGCACCTATTTTCTATCTTTCTATGTTACTACGGTGAAGGGGAAAAGATTTAATAGGAATCTGAGGGGTAACCTTTTCACACAAAGGGTGGTAAGTGTATGGAACAAGCTGCCAGAGGAGGTAGTTGAGGCTGGTACTATCCCAACGTCTATGAAACAGTTAGACAGGTACATGGATAAGACATATGAGGAGGAATATGGACCAAGCGCAGGCAGGTAGGACTAGTGTAGATGGGACATGTTGGCCAGTGAGGGCAAGTTGGGCTGAAGGGTCTGATTCAACACTGTAGCACTATATGACTATGACTCTATATGTTGCGAGTGAAAATCACAGAAAGAGATAGTTGATTATCTGATGAACCATCAGGAAGATAAGTAATTTTCTTATTGGTTTGTTCTCAAGAGGAACTTCTATGTAATAGAGGGGTTTGGTGAAGCAGGCACCTGTTTGATGGCTCAATGGATTTATAAAATCCAATTCTGTGTGGTTCTTCACTGGGCTTTCAAATTACGAGCTCAGGCTCCAATGCTTTAACAAAGAATTGCATACTTAAGGCTCTGATCCAAAAAAATAATTAACATGTCTGGATTCTACTAATAAGACTTAAACCCCAACAATATTTTTATGTGCCTTTCGCAGTCCATTGCCAATTTCCAGAAACACAAGGTGCCAAGGAACAGCTGGGCTTGAAGGAGGCTGAGGGAGAGGTTCAATTACATTTTGTACAGCTTGCTTCTGGGCTTGGAGCAATACCAGCATTTTTCATGCCCAGGTGATCGCTTTCCTTCTTCCCGCTGAGGCTGATCTCCTGCTGTGCTCACCCCTGAAGCAAGCTTGAAAATCCAAGAGTGCATGCCTCGGTTTGGCAGACTGTTGAGCCTGTCACTTGCGATATTGCCCCCACTGATCTTGAGATACAATTAGACTGAAATCTGCATTTAGAGATTCTGATATGATTGGAGCAGGTGGGGTATGGGTGGAGTCTGGCAGCATGTGGGAAACTGGACGTTTCTGCAACAAGTATGTTGGTGTCTTTTTACTACGTCTTGACATTATTTCCAGATTTACTAAGCAATTAAGTTAAGAGGGATTGATGGTGATGTTATGGCTCAATTTCAGCTACCCTCGCCCGAATGCATTGTATGTTTACCCAAGGACTCTGTCTGCCAGATTTACTCCAGGACATAATTCTGCACACCTACTCGTCTTGCATGTATGTATATCCCTTACTGTTCATACACATTTTTACATTTCTTTCTGCCTAACGCCATCTTTATACAATGTCATGGTTCTCCTACATGGGCTACAGCTAATTCTATCTATCTGTAATATGCCATTAGTTTCATTCAGAGGTCTCTTTTCCCTCTCTTTGTCGAAAACATCAGAGAGAAACTGAGACTTTACTTATATCTCTTATCTCTACATAACTAAGTCTTTGTCTTGTTTGTGTGTGTGTGTGTGCCAATCTAGTTAATTCCTATCTTCTTCCAAACGCTAGGCCACAGCCTTCCCATTTTCACACATCCTACTCACATTTTCCCCCTGGTGGCGATAAACATCTTCCCGTCGCATTTCCACCTATATTTCCGAAGTTATTAATCAGTGAAATTTTAAAAAGAGCCAAAACCCCCTTCTCATAGGCAACTTCTAGCCTTCTCACAGTTATGATGTCACAATGCCTCTCACGGTGCACCAATCACAATGGGCCCTCAAGCTGGCTGCCGACTGCCACAATGACATCACGATGGAACGTTGCCAATGATAACAATGGGCTCTCAAGCTGGTTGCCAACTGCCACAACGACATCACAATGGGACGTTGCCAACGGTAACAAAGTTGCTATCAATTTCTGAAGGGGCTGCTCATCAAGTTCTGGTTGCATTTTGGTCCCATGATCCTGGTGTTTGGGTACAAGGCAGGGAGTGGGGAGGGCCGATGTGGGGAACTCTCTTCAGCCCACCCCCCCCCAACCCCCCAAACCACCCGTCAAAGTGATGGTAAAGTTATTTCAAATTTTTATAACATTTGTTCTAAATTGTTAAACTATGAATGGAGCCTTTTATGTCTTTACTCAGCTGTAAAGTGGGAATAATTTTTGTCAGATTAATCATAGATTTTTCAACTCCTCTTGCCTTGTTTTCATGAGTGAATTCCAAAAATACAGCAAACCCATTAAATGCAATTTAGGGTTATATTGCTCCTAATGAGCTACCTGTAATGTCTGCGTGGCTTCTCCATGCCACGGATGCAGCAAGGATGCAATAAATTACCAAGGTACATAGAGAATTGCATTAAAATAAGGCACTCTGTTTATTCTACTCACTCTGATTGCCTTGCATATGTGAACTTACACCATACGTGTTCACCAGACATGTTCCCTGTGCCCTTGAACGGCAGGTGGAGAGGGAGCTCGTGAAATTTCAACATTGAGAATTGGCAACCCCATTGGCAGTGTCTCCAAGGTATCTAGAATCTAGAAAATAATCCTGAACAGAACCGTTGACGATGAACAATATCTGTTGCCCAACTCGCAAGGTTTATGGATTTGGCAGGTTCTCGATTCTTTAGCGAGTTAGATCTGTCTCGTGCCTTTGCATAGGTGAATGCGGATTCAGAGAGCTGGAGCCACCTCAAACTTAATATGCATATATGCTGTGTGCCAACTCCAAAATGCCACCTGGGATTAAATCAGCATGATGATCTTTTATTCCTTTATAGATAAAATTTTGTAGGGGATTCTGAGGTGTCTATGATAAGAAGCTGATATTCTTATTCATGAGAGACGTGGAACAGGAATATAATGTAAAGAGTCAATGGGCTGGGGCCTTACCTCCTGCATCCTAGGTAGCATTCAGGGTGTTCCAAGTTCAGCTGCAGGAAGGACTTGGAGCATAGAGGCTGAACGGTGAGGCGAGGGATGGCGCGTTCCCGGATTGATGTGTCTAGATTGAAGCATAGGTGGAGTAGGCTGCTGGAGGCCCTGCAGCAGCCTCACGCTCGATTAGATCAGGTGCTGCTCCAAATGCCTGAGCGCATTGATCATACGTGACCTGGAGCAGCACAGAGTGGCAGAGCAGCGGTGGAGGACATCAACAACATTGCCTGGCTAGGACGACTCTGCTCCTCCAGCCCAGTACCACCTTCAGGACAATGTGGCCTTAATGGCCAAGTTAAGACTACATTTTCATCAACTTGGGACTTGAATCATACAAAATGGCACCAGAAACATGGTGTTTACTATCTAGTATCTCAGTGTAATCTACAGTGTGTACTATCTCAGTGTAATCTACTTTTCACACCTTGAAACTTTCTGTCACTTATTCTAGCTTCACTGGCTAGTGGAAGAAAGGTTGACCTTGTAACAAAGATGGAAGTTCTTTATACAAAGCCTTGTCCCCGATGCTTACCTATTTCAAGTCTCATCACAATTGTCCCACTGCAATTTAATGTATCATATTTGTAAGGCAGCAGACCTTCTCATGGTCTGCTCATGGTCAAATAAGAGTTATTTGGTGGGGTTTGTCCACTGCCGTAAGTTTTGCAAACAACTCTACTTGCTTTTATTCTATCTCATTGTGTAAGAGGAATTCCAGAAATAACAAATAAGTATCGTTGGAATGTAGTCACAAAAAACTGGAGTAACTCAGCGGGTCAGGCAGCATCTCTGGAGAAAAGGAATAGGTGACGTTTGAGGTCGAGACCCTTCTTCAGACATTTTGGAATGTGTTCCTTAAGAGAAAATATGTTTTACAAAGGCCCAGTGTGGATTTCATGGGTTGAATTGACCCTCAATATATTGCTGCAATATCTCTATGACTCAACTTTTTGAATGTACAAAATAGAGAAAGACAGAGTGCAAGAGTGGAAAGATGACAAGAAACAGTCTGTGAGGGCAGTCAGAGAGAAACAACTGACAAAGATAGAATGGAAGACATACAACCATAAAGAGACATAAAGAAATAGTTAAAATAGGCAGACACAACAACAGGAAAATAATGACTTTTAAAATTATTTTGCCCATTAGCAACACAGGAGATCAACTAACATGTTATTATCTTATATTTATTACTTGTGGAGGCATGAACACACCCTCTGTCAGTACATGTATATTTACTTACTTCCTATCACCCCTGTGGAATTCCGGTGTGCCAATGTAAAAGTCTATTTAAATTAGCTTATTAATATTTATTCAGCATCTCTTTGTTCTGCCAAATGGAATAACTTAATCAGTGCCTTGAAGCATTGCATGGAATTGGATTCAATGACAAGTGGTATAGAAGTGTAATGTGCTGAAGAATTTCTGAATGGGTTGATTCTTATTTTGGTTAATTTCAATTTTAATTTTGAAAGAGAATTAAAACCGCACAGAAATAGTGTGGCTGTTACAAAATTACAATTACAGTCATTTTGCTTTTATTTCCCCAAACCAATATTCTAAATAAAATAGATTTAAATCTAATTCTTAAACCTTTCACGTTGGATATAGAAGCAGGCAATTTAATAGGTCTTTTATCCTGTTTCATTTATTCCTTTTTAGAAACATCAACTGCTAACTTTCTGTCTTCCAGCATTCTGTCACTGATTCCAACAACTTCACAGGCTTGCAAAAGAAAGGTTGTCCTTACAACACAGATAGAAGTTCTTTATCCAAAGCCTCATCCCCAAAGCTTACTTATGTTAAGTCTCATCACAGTGGTTCACTGCAATATCATTTATCATTTTTGTAAGCCAACAGCCACTCTCTTGATTGTACAGTTGCCATCTGCCCTAACCAAGACTAAGTAGATTTAATTTGGTGGGGTTTGTCCACTGCCCCAGGTTCTACCAGAAACTTTATAGGTCAGAATCAGGAAATTTAAAAAAGAGATATACTTTGGAGTTTACTTTTAGACTTAAGAGATACAGCACAAAAACAAGTCATTCAGCCCACCGTATTCATGCCAACCAGCGATCACCACTACATTAACATTATCTTACACACTAGGGAAAATTTACAATTTTACAGAAGTCAATCGACCTACAAACCTGTATTTCTTTGGAGTGTGGGTGGAAGCCGGAACACCTGGAGAATGTACAAACTCTGTACAGACAGCACCCGTGGTCAGGATTGAACCCGGTTTGAACCCAGATCTCTGGCACTGTAAAGGGCCTGTCCCACGAGCATGCGACTGCATGCGGCAAGTGCAACCTAACGTGGTCGCTTGAGCCGTACGGCATCGCGGGGCCGGTCCCACTTCGATCGCCGGAGCCGTATGAAGTTGTGCGGAGCTGGTCCCGACATCGCGCGGGGCTCCTGAAAACTGACAGTCCAATAATTTCGCGCGGCAACGGCCTGCCGGCTTGCAGACGCATTGAGGCTGTACGCACTGCCTCGACGGGCATGCGCAACGTTTCGACGCCGTACGCAGCGCCTTGACGCCGTACGCAGCGTCTTGACGCCATACGTCACGCGCGAACTTCCCGCGGACTTCGCTCGAACTTCATGTCAACTCGTACGGGATCACTCGACCTCCGCGCGGCCCCCGCTTCTGGTTTGGTCGCGCTCACCGCATCCAGTCGCATGCTGGTGAGACAGGCCCTGTACGGGGATCACTCGACCTCCACGCGCCCCCCGCTTCCGGCTTGGTCGCGCTTGCCGCATGCAGTCGCATGCTCGTGGGACAGGCCCTTTAGGCAGCGACTCTACTGCTGTGCCACTGTGCCATCCCTAGAAGCTAGAAGATTGCTTCCCACTTACAAACGTTTGCACGCCAGATTTAATGCAGTCCAGCAGCCTGTCCGCACATGCCCAAATTGCTCTCACATGAATTATAATTATATCACAATTTACCAGAGCCAACCTGTATTCAAGATTAATAACCTAACAACATAAGTACTTTCATATGAAGTATGATTAAAAATTATTTATCTTTTTGTGAAATTCCCTGCCACAGAGGGCAGTGGAGGCCAAGTCGCTGGATGGATTTAAGAGAGAGTTAGATGGAGCTCTAGGGGCTAGTGGAATCAAGGGACATGGGGAGAAGGCAGGCACGGGTTATTGATTGAGGACGATCAGCCATGATCATAATGAATGGCGGTACTGGCTCGAAGGGCCGAATGGCCTCCTACTGCACCTATTTTCTACGTTTCTATGTTTCTATGTTTCTTTTAATTTACAGATCGTGGTCATCGAGTCATATGGCACGGAAACAGGATTTTCAGCCCAACTTGCCCAAGCCGAGCAAGATGCCCCACCTGCATTAGTGCCCCTGGCTGTGTTTGGCCCATATCCCTGCAAATCTTTCCTAAACATGTACCTATCCAATGTCTTTTAAATGTTGTTATAGTACCTGCCTCAACTACCTCCTCCGGCAGCTTGTTCCACCGTACGGTGTGAAAAAGTTGCCCCTGAGGTTCCTATTAAATCTTTCCCCTCTCACCTTAAATTTATGTCTTCTGGTTCTAGATTGCCCGACTCTGGGTAAAAGACTCTGTGCATTCACCCTATCTATTCCCCTCATGATCTTATACACCTCTGTAAGATCACCCCTCAGCCTCCTGTACTCCAGGGAATAAAGTCCCTGGCTGCCCAACCTCTTCCTCAAGTTCTGGCAACATTCTCATAAATCATCCTTGCATTTACAGATGCCAGAAATAAAAAAATGTTCACATGAACTGAGTACTTTTATTTAACTCATTAGGTTACTCAGACAACATTTGTAAAGGATCACTATGGTACTTGGGATTGAAATAAGTTAGATGTTGGTGGAAGCTTCCCTTCTCAGAGTTAACATGTAACCATGCCCTTTTGAGAGAATTGGACTGTGATTGGAATCCATTTTAATGATTGCATTGGTTGCAAGCAGGCACTTCAATCTCATGCAAATGAGGATTCCAGGTGTGGTTGAGGAACAAGTCCAGTATGTAGAATTAACCTGCTCAGTTCTCACCAATTTTGATGGTAACACATACAGTAGGTGGGTGAAGATCAGTTCCTATGTTTTGGTTGTCTGAATTTTTTTGTGGCTGGGAGTAAAACGCTAACCTCCACGCCCGTATCAACAAGGAACCATTATCCCGATTGTCTATCCCAAGCGTAGAGGCGATGTTTCAGGCTGACCGCCGCAGCGACTACTGGCGGCCAGCCCCGGCATTTCCCAGATACGAGCAGGGCGGGCGGCACTGACAGGCTGTGGGACCCCAGCGCTGGTGGTAGTAACACCATTTCCCCTTACCGGGGTCGTTCGGGACAGGCGGCGCAGCCGGATGCAGGGCCTGGTTTCTGGGCCTTCCAAGGCACCGCCGACACCCGATTGATCGAGCCACCGCCCAGGCTGCTTGGCCTGCCACAGCTCGTCCGCATGCTCCGCTAGCTGCAGGGGGTTTGCGAAATCCTCACCGGCGAGAAGCAGGCGGATGTCGTCCGGCATCTGTTCCAAGAAGACGTGTTCGAAGAGCAGGCAGGGCTGATGACCATCCATGAGGGTGAGCATCTCGCTCATGAGCACCGACGGCTTGCGATCGCTGAGGCCGCCCATGTGCATGAGCCGCGCTGCACGGTCCAGGCGGCTGAGCCCAAAGGTACGCAAGAGCAGCACTTTGAGGTCCTCATATTCGGCGCGCGTAGGTAAGGAACCAGGTGACCAGCCATCTCCTGGTGCAATGCGCCAACCACATAGTAGTACAGGGTGTCATCAGCCGTGATGCGTCGGACGTGAAACTGGGCCTCGGCTTGCTGGATCCACACTTGGGCCTGTGGTGTCCAGAATACGGGCAGCTTCAGGGAGACAGCATTCTGCTGGGCTGGATTGCCAGTGACCTCGGGCTGTTGAGGTTGATTGTTGGCTGCATGCATAGTTTAAATCCAAAATGACCGTTTTGGATCGTTGAGGTCACCAATATGGCGGGCGAATAAGCAAGCCATGCGTGGTGAATCAAAAATCTTTATTGTCAAAGCAAAGAGAACAACATGTGACAACTCTATGTGACAACTCCTTCCCGCCATTACCCAGTCATGTGACCCTGCCCCCAATTGCCGAGGGTTCGCATAGTCAGTGGCCTAATCACCAGGTGGTGCCACATGTTCATAAACTGAGGATGACCAATAATGGGATATATAAATACATTTTAATCATATTTCTCATGGAAGCATCTATATGTTGACGAGGTATTAATCTTGAATATAGGTTAGCTCTGATAATTTATGAAAATGTATAACTTGTACGTCTGGACCATGTGCAGACAGGTTATTTGATGTTCATTCAATCTACCGTGGGCATTTTTTAATTGGTAGCAATAATCCAGCGCTCTGAATGGTTCCGACTTGGAAATATCTCTCTGTTTTGGAATTTCCTGATTTTGTCCTGGAAAGATGTTAGCAAGATTTAGGGCAGTAGGCAAATCCAACTTTGTTTCTCCTTTGCACCTTATTTATTATACACGGGGTAGCTTAGGGGTGACATTCAAAGAGATTTAAAAACTGCGGATGATAAAACAAAGTATGCAAAAAACTGCAAACTAAAAAATGCTGTAAAATGTATAGATTATTAAAAAACATTAAAACAACAAAATGTATTTAAAAAAAGTTAATTTACCCCCCCCCCCCCCACCCATGCCTCTTAACCTGTAATCTATAATACCCATTGTAACCAATGAGATATTGAATCATGTGCCTGGCACAATCTGCACAGGATTTGACAGGTAACAGGCTACTAAACCTCAAACTGAGCAAATTATCTTCTAAATCAACAAGCGATTCCCGAACTTTCCCATTTGATAGCATGTGCGTGGAAGTATGGCTTTACTGCAGATTAGATGGCATCGTGCCAACAGTTCCAAATAGAACTGTCGACAGCAGCCTTCAAAGTCTGAGCCTTACCTTATGCAAAATGCAAAATTACATTGATCTCCAGCTGAGGAATAGGAAAGCCACAGGTAGATCAAAGAACAGATCAAATCAGTAATGAAATGACATAAAGTAAGTAGTTGTCAAGATTTTGCCTTGATATTCTTGGCCTTTGGGCTGAAACAGTCACTTACTTACTATGAACTTAAATTTTATTTTAGTGTCTTCCTATCTTTTTAATATTGTCCCAGTGGAATGCATGAATGTGCATCAGTAACTCTTGATCTTCAATCCTACATTACAGATTTATAATTAGTTATGGCAAAAGCACATTTTAATTACGTAATGAAGATTATGTTACTAATGCACTTTTTCTTTCCCAATTAGGATTTAATATACATATTCTTCTAACTTGGTTCGTACAAAATCAAAAACTTAATAAAGGCTGCTAAAACTAACCTTTGGTATACATTAAAATAGAAGCCAAGCCTCTCCTGCTGATTGTTAAAACAAGCAATTAGCCAAGGGGCCTAATGAGGAATATTAACCATACATGCAGTCTTCCTATGCATAAAATTAACATTGTAATATTTTGAATATTAACATTGACTCAATGGTGGAAACTATATTGAAAATATTTGTTATTTGTTTGCAAACACTGGTCCAATGTTAAAGGAAGAGTGGTAATAAAGAAGACCCAGTGGTATGCTCTGCTCTTGGAAGTCCATGGACATGGGCTAAACAGTTAAACAACATTTAAGGTGACCTACTTGAACATTGCCAGAACCCCAGTGGAGAGAAGGAACAACTCTGCAACAGAAGGCAATAACCAAGGTTCCTAGGCAGTTATGTGGTGAAAGGGATTGTGGCTGTGATGAGGTGGAGGGTGTGGGATGTCAGAATAAAGGAGACTCAAAAAATGTAAAATAACATTTAACATTTTACCAAGCTAGCCCTGCTTTAGCCTCTATTATTCCTTGGGTATAACCTGTGAGAGAAGCTGTCACCACTCACATGCCCAGGTCTTCAATTGAAAATGCATCTAGGATCTCGATAATACCTGCACAAATAAAGCAGATTTTCATTGCTTTCCTGTGGATATCTCAGCTGACTTTCAAAGATTAAAATGATACACAGCCAAAGGGCAGTGGGACAGTCAATCACTCCACTTTACCTGCCTCCTTCCTGAATTTAGTACTTCATAGTCAAAAAAAAACTCTACTCCCGTAAAATATAGTAAAATTGCCGTACAGTTGGAACAAATGAATAGGTTTAGACATGGCTGGAATTATGAAGAAATTTCAGTCTCTTTTTTTCTTCTACACAATAACATTTCATGACCTACAAAATAATTTTGAAAATCTATAATTTTGTGGTGCCAGTGAAGGACAATGATCATCACTAATGGAAGGTTGGAGGACAGGTATGCAGAAAATAGGAGTCAAAGAACAAAACATGCAATGAGATGATAGCAGAACATGAAATTAAGGAAGAGGCATCTATATTCAATGCAATGGGTAGTGAAAAAAGTTGAAGATCATCAGGATTGGTCTGGTGTATAAACAGGAAATAAAGGTGAGGATTAGTCTAGCAAAGTTTTGACATAACTTAAGTTTACAGTGAAAAAACCATGGGAGACCAACAATGGGACCACTGGATAAATCAAGTCTACAGCAACAAATCCGATATAAGCACCTGCCATCAGTGACACCGAGTGACTGAGCATCTGCGCATACATTTGATGATTAAAGGGAATTGTGGCAGGTCATGTCTGACTAATCTAATTGATTTTGTTGAGGAGGTCACTGACATGATGGATGCACATGGATGAACTTACAGAAGGATTTTGGTAATAGACAATAGACAATAGGTGCAGGAGTAGGCCATTCGGCCACTCGAGCCAGCACCACCATTCAATGTGATCATGGCTGATCATCCCCAATCAGTACCCTGTTCCTGCCTTCTCCCCATATCCCCTGACTCCGCTATTTTTAAGAGCCCTACCTAGCTCTCTCTTGAAAGTATCCAGAGAACCCGCCTCCACCGCCCTCTGAGGCAGAGAATTCCGCAGACTCACCACTCTCTGTGAGAAAAAGTGTTTCCTCGTCTCCGTTCTAAATGGCTTACACCTTATTCTTAAACTGAGACCTCTGGTTCTGGACTCCCCCAACATCGGGAACATGTTTCCTGCCTCTAGTGTGTCCAAACCCTTAACAATCTTATATGTCTCAATGAGATACCCTCTCATCCTTCTAAACTCCAGAGTGTACAAGCCCAGCTGCTCCATTCTCTCAGCATATGACAGTCCCGCTATCCCGGGAATTAACCTTGTAAACTACGCTGCACTCCCTCAATAGCAAGAATATCCTTCCTCAAATTAGGGGACCAAAACTGCACACAATACTCCAGGTGTGGTATCACTAGGGTTCTGTACAACTGCAGAAGGACCTCTTTGCTCATATATTCGACTCCTCTTGTTATAAAGGCCAACATGCCATTCGCTTTTTTCACTGCCTGCTGTACCTGCATGCTTATTTTCATAGACTGATGTACAAGGACCCCCAGATCCCGTTGTACTTCCTCTTTTCCCAACTTGACGCCATTTAGATAGTAATCTGCCTTCCTGTTTTTGCTGCCAAAGTGGATAACCTCACATTTATCTGCATTAAACATCATCTGCCATTCATCTGCCCACTCCCCCAACCTGTCCAAGTCACCCTGCATTCTCATAGCATCCTTCTCACAGTTCACACTACCACCCAGCTTTGTGTCATCTGCAAATTTGCTAGTGTTACTTTTAATCCCTTCATTCAAATCATTGATGTATATTGTAAATAGCTGCGGTCCCAGCACCGAGCCTTGCGGTACCCCACTAGTCACTGCCTGCCATTCTGAAAGGGACCCGTTAATCCCTACTCTTTGTTTCCTGTCTGCCAACCACCTCTATCCATGTCAGCACTCTACCCCCAATACCATGTGCCCTAATTTTGCCCACTAATCAAATGCTTTCTGAAAGTCCAGGTACACTACATCCACTGGCTCTCCCTTGTCCATTTTCCTAGTTACATCTTCAAAAAATTCCAGAAGATTTAATTCATGTTAATACTGGCAATAATGAAAGTGCATGGCATCAGAGGCAACATCGCAATATTCTTCTTTTTGTTGTTGGATAAGAAGCATAGAATAGAATTAAAAGGCACATAGTCAATTGTTGAGATGCAATAAGTGGTGTGGTGATGTGCATATTACATTACAACAGATGTGGACAAACCAGTGAGTGAACAGAATCATGGCACCTGGAGGACATCCATGATTGATCCAAGAAAGACGTCAAAATATTTTCTTAAAAGTAAGAAATGCTGAACTATAGAGAGCCAAAGAGATCCACATGTGCAAATCATTTAAATATACTGGATTATTACAAAATTGTTGGCCTTTATTTTGAGAGTTTGGTATATAAAAGGAAGGTCATGCTCTATTTGTACAAATTTTGGCCAGACCTCATCTAGGATATTGCATTCAGTTCTGGTACCAGAGATCGTGGAGGATATGCTGCCTATAGAAATATTTCAATTATATCAGAGGTTATATTACGGGAAGTTGCAAAAAATAATTCTATAGTGCACGGGTGGAGTTAATTCGAGGTATTTAAATATAACTGATACAATATGATCGAAACAAAGCAATGATTCTCCCTGCTACAGGAATCCACAACACAGGACACAATCTTAAATTAGGGCTAAATTGAGTCTGAAGAAGGGTCCTGACCTGAAACATCACCTATCCATGTTCTCTGGAGATGCTGGTCTGATCCATTGAGTCGCTACTGAATTGTGTGTCTTTTTCTGTCTTCTTTTTTACAAAGGGCTGGTTCTTTGAGGGGAAATTACATTACACTTTCACACAAACTATCCTAGAACTCTCTTCTGAAGATTTTGTCAAAGCTGGTTTATTGCAATTTTCAAAATTAAGATCAACTGCTTTTTTTACTTATCAGTTTCAAGGAACATTGATCAAAAGTGGGTAAATGGAGTTGAGTTGATTGAATAGCAGAACAAGATAAAGTGATTCAATGGCCTACCCTTGTTCCTATATTCCCATGGAGGATGAATATAAATGGAGTGTATTTGAATGATGACCAGAGCAATTATTCATACACAGGATTGACTCAAGTCAGTAATTCTGCTGTCAAGGTGTTGACTGCAGCATAGTTAGACTGTGCTGCATCAGGCCACAGCATAAAGAGCACAACCTGATGTGCACCATTAATATATATATATTTTAAGTAATTTATACAATGCAACAATATTAGTAATAAGTACTGTCCATTTAGAAAATTCCGCTGACCAGATAAGAAAAATATGTTTCTTTCATTTTTACAAAAATCAATTAATTAAACCCTTTTAAATAATTTATGGGAAAACTCATTGTGCAATAGTCAGACCATATTGCACTTTATTAGCTGAAGAAAAGGTCTAAAGGAGGCCTTTTCATGGAAGAACTAAACTGTCAGCGGTTTCAGGCAAAATTAATTATTTCAGCTTGATAAACCTTTTCATCTATTTGACTCCTTACACAGAAAAGCCAATTAATAATGTCAAACATGCTTTGCCTCCTGGGACTGGCAAGGGCTGATGAGTCTGTTTACTGTGAAGGGGCCAGCAGACTGAGCTTCGTGTAAAAGTTTCCTAATCATCACACACCTGTCAAGCTCAGTCTCATTATCTGTATACAGAGGGCAAACCTAATTTTGTCAGCAGTGGTTTCCAAAGAACTAACAATTGCCATGGGAAGCACATAGGACTGTCGTCCAGTAGACGATTCACTTAATTACCAATCAGAAGGGCAGAAATGAGTTTCTAAAATCCTGACTGGGTGACAACCAACTATTTTTTTAAGTTGTACCTATGACAATATGTGCAGGAGAGATAAAGCAATAGAAGCACTCATCAAAGCTCAGTTACTTGATTAAGGTAAAAATTTGAATCGGGGTATATCCTTGAATTAAAATGCAAGCGTGCTAGGGTAACACATCAAATATATGATGACTTTGAGATGATAGGCATATAAACTGACAATGGCAAAATCAAGCAATATAATACAGGTAAAATACCCCCTGAAGACTAACATCAACAATTGTTAAGAAATGTTAGGTTTATAATGGGCCTTTGTTGCTTGCAGAATTTGCTGGTCAGCCTCATAAAGAATGGTAATTTACTTATACTTAAATACTGTCCTGCAGCAGAATTTGGGGTGATGTGTGGAGTGAGAATTCCATGCCTTGGGAGGTACATTATCCCTGCTCAGTTGGGATTCAGCATATAAATACAAGTTGGTACATCAGAAGGGCTGAAAGGTACTAACCTCTGGATGGACCTACATGTGTAATTGACAATTGCACTGAATTTTGAACGATACGATAAATTAAGATATTGTACATTTAATAAAATGTAATTTATGCTAAGCATTCTGTTTTGATCATTTAGGTCTGAATGTAGACCTGTGGTTTTTAAAACATTCACCTAGGTGCATTATGCAGATGAGAGAGCTTCATGCAGAAGAATGCATTATGGGAACAGGAATAAACACACTGTACAGGGAGATACTACAATCTGGCCTAATTAGGACCATCTGGGATTTTTTCATACTATTTAGAGCTATTCATCAACATGATTATTAAATACCATACTAAATGATTTTAAGCAATAGCTATTAATCAAGTAAATTAAAAAGTCACCAAAAGCCAATAATAATGTTTTTAAATTACTCTAGTCCTCACTAAAGGAATGATCAAGACATACTTATAATGTTGCCACTGGTTAATTTATCATCATAAAAAAGTTTTTTCTGGTGTTAGCTTTGCCTTTGTGAGAAATCTATCAAAACCATATGCATCTAACTCAATTCAACATTGAGCTCAATGCACACTGTTTGGTGTAATTTTGTTTTTTTTAAGTGATTCATTAAAAAAAACTTGTTCCACTAGATATACAATAAAGGCTTGTTTGAAAGGATTTCTTCAGAAGTAACAGCGTGCAGTGTAATGCCTTTCATGACAAGATCAGAATATCTCCAGTGGCATTTTTTTTTGCTTCTAACTACCTGCCAAAAACCCACATACAACTCCATTTCTCTTCGCAAATCCTTAAAATCTGGTCTGTATTATGAGGGGCCTATGGATTACAAATCCTCGCAGAGCACGATTGGACTGAGTATCAGTTGATTGAATCCATTTTTTCTTAACTTACCCGACATTAGCTAACATGATTTACACGACTATAGATTCCAGACGAGTAGGGGCTAAATTCAGTAGCGCTTGAGTGTGTGCTGGTTTAGCAATATCCAATTAACTCTTGCCTATTGATCAGAATTCAGACAGTGCATCAAACTTATGTTGATGCTTCATTTCCACTGTTGCAACATCCAGCCACATGAACCATGCTTTTCATTGGTTACATACATCAGCAGGAAGCCAATAACATGAATCGCTAGTACAAATTACCCTGCACTATTTAAAGCTAGCATACACTTATTTACAGGGAAGTGCAATATGGTTGGGACTGGTGTTGACAGACCTTTAATAAGTGAAATTGAGCAGTGAGGAAAGGTGCCGCACGAGAACAAACAGGCTCCAGTGTTTACGGGTGTTGCACAAGAGACCAAAGATCATAGAGCGGAAGAGACTGTAGTGGAGGAGCTGGAACGTCAGAGAGATTTCTTTGTATCCTGAAGAGGCGAGAAGTGGTCAAGGTCAAGTGCTCAGTGAGCGAAATTTCATGTGGCATTTCCAGCTAATTGCTGCCCAATTTATGGGGATTGCCCAATTCACTGTGGTTCTTTCCACCAAGTCTCATCCCCAACATTCATAAAGCACACACTTAGCATTTGTGCAAGCATCTTACTGATTAGTTACGTAAATGCAGGGTACATCCCTTCAGGCAACACAAGTATATTGAATGACAGTGCTGATTAACTTTTCTTACAGGATAAACGGTGCCACGATAGAAGCGACTCTGTACAGGGTAATAACATCAGAGTCTATGTATGTTAAACCACATGGAGGTCATTATTGCCATCACCATTGTCGCGTTTATAGCTCCAGGCAGCAGGCTCAAAATAAGTAAAATTTATTGTTATTCTCATACCAAATCAGTACCTCCCACTACCACCTTATCAAAGGAGTAAATATCAACTACAAATTGACCTGGTCGAACCACATTGAAACTAGGGCCAAGAATGCCTTTACTTGTTAGAAGGCTTGAGAAATTTGGCAAGCCTTCAAAAATACTTAACAATTTCTGCAGCTGCACCATAGAAAGCATCGTATCTGGAAACATCACAGCTTGGTATGGTAACTCCTCTGCCCAAGACAGCAAGAAATTGCACATTTGTAACACAGCCCAGTCTATCATGCAAACCAACCTCTCCTCCTCCATTACATTAACCAACCTGATCTCCCGGTGGCTCAGCACTTCAACTCCCCCTCCCATTCCATATCCGACCTTTCTGTCCTGAGCCTCCTCCATGGCCATAGTGTGTCCCACTGCAAATTGGAGGAGCAGCACCTCATATTTCGCTTGGGTAATTTACACCCCAGCGGTATGAACATTGACTTCTCCATTTTCAGGTAGTCCTTACTTTCTCCCTCCTTCCCCTCCCCAGCTATCCCACAGCCCACTGACCCCACCACTTCCTTTCTTCTTCCCGCCCCACCCCCACATCAGTCTGAAGAAGGGTCTCGACCCGAAACGTCACCCATTCCTTCGCTCCATAGATGCTGCCTCACCCTCTGAGTTTCTCCAGCACTTTTTCTACCCCTCCATAAATGTCATTTGCACTTCACGCTACCTTGGAAAAGCAATGAATATTATCAAGAACTACTAACATCTCGTATATTCTCTCTCCTCCCCTATCTCATAGGCAGAAAACACAAAAGCCTGAAAGCACGTGACAACAGATTCAATAACAGCTTCATTTCTGCTGTTGCACACTCTTGAACAGGGGCTAAGAATGAATTCCTGATCTTCCAATCTATCTAGATGCAGCCCTCTGCACTTTATCTGTAGCTATAACAATATATTTTGCACTCCATTTATTTTATTTTTTTGCACTACCTGATATACTCATGCATGGTACGATTTCCCTGGATAGCAAGCAAAACAATGATTTTTACTGTATCTCAATACACGTGGCAATAATATTAAACCAAACCAAAGACAATTAGAGATGCACACTAAATGCAAGCCATATGTTGAAAAAATACTTAAATAAATGAATAATAATCTGTAGAAGCATCAAATGCTCATAGAATTACGTTAGCAGCCAGAACAAATTAATCAGGATAAAGCTGTAAGTTGCTGATGATCTCTTTAAATTGTGTTGGAGGACTCCTTCTTGCAGCTTAATAGGCCTTTCTCACGGGGCGACTTGACGCAAGATGTAACCAGAGTGAAGTGGTCGTGGTCTAGCACGATATCACACGATATAACGGGGGGGGTAGATAAAGAGTTCCCACGGGTACTCGGCATTTCTGTTATTTGTGTGAGTGACTTGTCCGTCTCCCGAGCTTTCCCGTTAAATCTTGAATGAACATTGTGAACTGTGAAGTGTTGTTAAATCATCACATGGCACAAATGATGTCACTTTTTTTTAGACAAGCATTACAAGTGCTCTGACACATTGACACATGTTTCATTGGCGATATTGAGACCACCTTTTTAAGAATGGATGTTTTACAGAGAGGTGTAAACATACTAGAAGCGATCGTTCCCTTCACATACAGAGAAAGTTATATGGCATCGCTAAAATCAATATGCATTCCGAGTATTAAATATAATCGTTTATACTCAATGTTAAACGATTACAGATCATAGAAATGTAGTGAGTCCAACGCGATTGTAAACGGCTTATACGGTCCAAATGGGAAAAGCCGGTTTGTGCCAAGTGTATCTGAGTGAGCCGCATACAGAAAACCACTGAAATCTCGAATTCACGAGTTCAGAATTTATAAACAAAGTACTTAGAGAATCATAGGAACAGAAAATAGGTCACATAATTTACATAATAAGTAACCACCATTCCAAAATCAAATAGTATCGAATCAAATGAGTTCAAAAGAGATGGACAAAGCTTGAAAATAATCAGAGGAAATTCCCTGAAACACTCAAATACATCAGTACCGGCAGTTGGTTCCCTAACTGTAGATCTATGCGTTGACAGAGGAAAGTTCTACAAAAGAAAACGAGCTACTTTCTGGGGAATTCCTCCGTCTTGGAAGGGCTTTGAAGAGTTTTTCCCACAATTAAACCAGCTTGTGCCAAATTACATTGGTATAACTCGTCAGACGCATTGTGGCAGCTGCAAACCCTCACAGTTTACATAAAGATAATAGCATCGATATTCGCCAAGGCAGCAACTTTGTTTATCTAAATGCCACTTTTAGTCTCCCGTTGATTTAATGAGTATTAGAAAAAAATAGGACAAAATCACAGGTACATATTCTCTAAACGCTGGTGGCAATTCTACCGAAACTTACCAGACGTTGGAAATAAACACTTCATTTAAAAAGACCTCTTGAAGGCTGCAGATTGCTGGTGAGACACTTTTGGAATGATCTTTTATATATAAACAGCCTGGAAGCTCCGTAGAGATCGTGTGGGCAGAGAACGACCAGCAGTTCATTCCAGATTACTCACCTTCTGTCCCCTCTGTCCAGCTTCCGGGTTCACCGTTCGCAGGAGTTCCCACGGTAAACGCAAGAGTTATTACGGATATCGCACTGGCCACTACGTCCATATAATGTTTCAATGTTCAACCACAAGTGTACAAGTCACTCTTGGAGAAATTCAAGCTTGCTTGAATTTTCTCCCGAGTCAACAAGTTACACGAGTACCTGCCGTTAGCGCCACGGTGGTCCACGAATGCCGTACGGTTATCCGATATTTGCCCGATGGATCTGTGATTGTGCAGTGGAGACCATTGGAAGTGCATTTGTTGTAATAAATAACAGGCCGCTGATTCACATTTTGCAGTAATTTTTTTCATATTTAACGAATCATACTGGTTATTTCAATTGCAAGGAAAGAAAATACTGGGGTTATGAAAGGAAAATAATTGCAAATTTAAAATTAGTGCATTAATAGCAAAATATGTATTCTATCTTCCATAATCTAGTTCCACAGCTGAAAATCTAAATACTATTAATTATTTGCACAAGCATTTCAATATACTTTGAAATGGATTTACAGGGATAAAATTCAGTTTACTTAAACTGGCATATTATTGCAAATGCTATGACAACCCCATAAGCAATTTTGCAATATCATCTTAGTACTGTGATTTATGCACACTGATTTATATTGCTGACAACACAGTGGTCAGCTGTATATGGGATTGTCATAGCTTTTATGAGTATTACTGTGCACTGAAAACTTGCTTGAAGTAATGTTCATGTTCTTAGTCAATGTGCGAATCTTAGCTCTAAACTACAACTAATAATCTCTCTTAAAAACTAAGAAACTGGATAAAGGGCCTGTACCACTTGCGCAGTTTTTTTTCGGCGACTTGCCGGCACCCTTCATAGTCGCAGCAGGCTGCTGAAAATATTCAACATGTTGAAAATCCAGCGGTGACAAGAAAAAGGTACGACTCTTTGGGCGACTACTCACCAGCAAACAGGTGTCACCCCGCGACAAAGAGTCATACCTTTTTCTGGTCACCGCTGGATTTTCAACCTGTTGAAAATTTTCTGCAACGTGCTGTGACTATGAGGGTGAAGGCAAGTCGCCGAAAAAAATCGCGCAAATGGTACAGGCCCTTTATCCAGTTTCTTAGTTTTTATAGCAGGCTTGAATATGACTGGTACACAAAAATGCTGGAGAAACTCAGCGGGTGCAGCAGCATCTATGGAGCAAAGGATATGGACATGGATATGACTGACTCCTTTACAAGCCTTGCACCCATGAAAGGCTGTCTGACTAGATTTATTGTGTTACTTTGTACACAATAAGCGGGTGCCGGCAAGTCGCCGAACAAATCGCGTAAGTGGGACAGGCCCTTAAGACACTGAGTGCTGGAGAAGCTCAGCAGATCAGATAGCATCTTAGGAAAACATGGATATGTGGTGTTCCCTTCTTGTGACTGATCTAGACCCGAAACGTCACCATTGTTCTCCGGAGGCTGCCATGATCCGCTGAGTTACTCCAGCACTCTGTCTTCTTTTGTAAACCAGCATCTGCAGTTCCTTGTTTTGAAGGAATCTGGGGGATTGGTAACAGAAAAGTTTACCATTTGGCAAAGATATCAAATCATGAGAATCAAAGCATTTGATCTAAAATACAAATTAAAATCTATTTAACAAATAGACTTCCTAGTGATCCAGCTCCAGATGTTGACAGTATGGGATATTTGGCTCTAAAAGCATGTGGGAGCTCTCTTTATATTTGCTGAGCAGAGAATGTTTGAAAATACATCATCAGTTTAATTATTGTGAAAGTAATGCATGTTAAAGTAGATTCTTATGCATTTTCAAATAAATGCACAACAAACAAATGCTAATAGTTCCACTGTTCACATCCCTGTATCCCTTGCATGATTTCTCTAATTTCAAGTAACCCTTGCATTTCCTCTCTCTTCCCTCAGCCCTAATCGTCCTCCTAGTACCACTGCCCGCATCTCTGTATCCGTTTGTGATCACATCTTCCCCAGCCAACAATGACCATTATGGCCCCACTTTTCCTTGATCTTCTGTTGTTGGCCCTGATTTGTTTTGGCTTTTTCTTACCTCCAGTTCCCTCTCCTCTACTTCAGTCTGAAAAAGGGTTCTGGCCCGAAATGTCATCCATCTTTTTTCTCCAGAGAAGCTGCCTGACCCACTGAGTTACTCCAGCACTTAGTGTCTATCTTCAGTATAAACCAACATCTGCAGTTCCTTCATACACAAATGCTGAAAGTTTGATATAATATTTTAAGACTTCTGTACATCTTTATCTCCATGTCAATGAGACATTGATTCAAGAGCTACCACATTGTTCCTCCACAGTGCCATCCAGCAATGAAAAATGTCATTTTAAATTATCTTGCAATCATGAAGATGCACAAAGTTCCTAATCCAATGGTTCCTATTAGAACATGCAAATTAATGATCCTGGAGAGTATTTACAATAATTAAATAATTCCTTGTTTGAACTAACTTGTATGACCTTAGATTGTGCTTTAAATTATCACATCACTTGAGAAAAACACGTCAGCACATAATTCTTTCTATTTCTTGTGGCTATTAGATTTATTTTCCTCTTCTTCTGTATCGGATCCATTTCCTCAAATTTTCTTTCCATAGTTTTCTGCCAAATGAAGAGTATATGGCCTTTCTTTTCTTTGGCCATCTGGAACCCATAATAAGGCTTGTTTTAGGATCAGTGTCTCTTGCATACTGCATATATGGCCTAACCACAACAACCATATTTTCCCTATTAATCCACTTACTGGAGGAAACAATGTCCCTTCTACCTCCAAAACCTTTCTCTGTGTCTGTAATCAAGAGCATTAAATTCTGCTTCGTGTTACTGACAACTTCATGGCATTCATGCAACCTATAAGTGTTGACAGCACAGTGGTTGTGCACATATGGACCTATATTTGCTGACTTCAGGATAGATACTTTTAAACCACGTTATGATTATTAAAAACGTATGTGGCCTTTGCCGTGCACATTAATGCTATATATGTTGTCAACTTCCACAAAAAAAAATGTGCTTCAGAAATGGTTAAATGAAGGAAATGTTCTCCACTTCAGTTTCAAGGACGATAATCATTCAATTAGTGGATCAAATCAAAACCATTTGTTTTTGTTACGTTCCACTGACCGTGCAGACATTTTAGAGATCAACTATGAATGTCTGCAGGACGATCCTCTATGCATTTGTTATGTTGCTTTTTATTTGCTGCTGATGCATTGATAAAATAGAGCATCCTAATAATACTTTTAACAAACTTTGCTTTCAAACTTGAGATAATTGTAATGGGCATATTGAAATAGGGGTAACATGGCACAGATACCCAGGATTTAAGGAATTTAATGGACTCTCCTCATCCAGAGTTAGTGCAGTTGTTCTTTTCCAGAGCTTCACTGAGGGTATAAAATGAGGTGGTTACAGGGGAATCGATGCAAAAATGCCATTATCTAAATTGGGACTGTTCTCCTCAAACCTCAAAAATTTGAATGTTCAAGTGAATATGGCCTCAATGTGTGCAGCTTTAGTCTCCTCACCTAAGAAACCGTGTACGTGCATTAAAAAATGCAGCAAACGTGCAGGAGTGTCATATGAGGATGGAAAGAAGGAGGAGAGGAAATCTTGTTGATATGTGCAACATTCTGAAAGGGTTAGACAGATTTGATGTAGGCAAGATATGCAGGCTTTGAAAGGCATCAATATGTGTGGGGATAGAGTGGGGATATAATGGTGAGATAGAATAAGTCTATTATTGTATTGAAGAGCAGACCAAACTCAAAGAGCTGAATGACCTACTCCTGCTCTATTTTCTATGTGAATATATTAGCTGACCTGAAGTTGCATTAACGTGGTACTTTAACACCATATATTCCCAAAGTGGCATTCTGTTGGAAACAAAAGGATGCCTGAGAGGTTGTGTAAAGAACCAGGGTTAGAGAGGCTGATGAGAAGGCGGAAAGGTTTGGAGAGAAACATCTAAATCAATTGAGATCCTAATTATCACAGGACACAAAGTTAAGGAGCATAACAGCCAGGAAGGGGAAGGACACATTGCTTGACAGAGCAGGGAGTTTTAAAAATGCAATATAGATTTTTAAAGTTGCAGCACCAAAGGAAATAGAATACATTTCCTTACAGAGGTGCTGTTTTGTCAAAATATGAAATAGAACACCTATCCAGTTTAACCTCAGCCAGAACTAAGCGTGCTGGAATAACTCAGCAGATCAGATAGCACTCATGGGGCAGGAAACGTTTCAAATCGATGACCTTTCTAACTAAGAAAATTTAGAATTTACACACATTTTATATTGTATGGGAATAGGAGAGATGGAATTAGGCAAAGTGTCTACATCATTGATTGATTTTTAACTTTTCCCAGTTCTGATGAAAGGTCTCTGGCTTGAAACAGTAGCACTGTTTGTCTCTCCACAGATGCTGTCTGACCTACTGACTATTTTCAGGATCTTCTGTTAAATATTGTAGATTTCGAGCATCTGCAGTTTTAAATCTTTCCTTTAACTCTTGCCCGGGTCAAATTCTTAAGTACAGTGGTGGAGTTACTCAAAGATAAAGTAATCAGCAGGAGGGAAGGCCTCTTCCTTTCAACTAGGCCATTGAAAGGAGAAAGCCTTTGTCTGGTCTGCTGAACATTTAAAGCATTTTCTGCTTTCATTGAGGTACTTAGCCGATGTTTGAGCAAGACAAATGCTTTCATTTCAAGGGGGTTCTTGGAAACCTGACCCAGCTGTGATGGATGTTAATTTGACAACAATGAAAGAAATGCTTTAAATTGAAATAAAGCACCCAAACAACAGCAATGTTAAGCACAGATTTTATTTTAGAAAATAATTTAACACTTTGTTTGCAACAAGGAGGTTGAGGAGGTGGTAGTACTGGAAATGCAAGTCCATACATTCATGTTCCAAGTGTCGGTGGCAAACTGCCCAGATCTGTTATGCTATAACTCAAAGCTCCCCCGCACTTATGCAATATAAAACTGGCACGCAAGTTCTTCCATCTCCTTCACCAACCACCAAGTGATGAGAACTAGTGATAGAGACTGTTTTGTCCTGTGGTCCAGACGTACAAGGAATTGGATTGAGACCAAATTAATTTCATCTGCTCAGCAGGCAGAGAGAGTATCATTCTATCAAGTCATCTTACATATCTCGAAAATAAACTCCCCGAGCTGGCACCCAGTGAGTTGCAAGGCTAAACCAAAGCAGATGTGCAACGGCAATTTGTACCACTAGGTTATGGTATGGTTGCAAACAACTGTACAACTGAGAGAGCAGAAATAAAATGTGTGGAAAGGTATACAAATATTCTATTGCACAGTGTCCAGCCTGTGCCACAATAGGATGCCGCTTTGTCAACTATGCCACAGGTGGGGAACGTGATGTACCTTCAAGTGAGAAACATAGTCTTCTCCAAATCTAGGTGTGTGCATTTGTGCTCTTATCCTGTTAGATAACAGAATCACGTGGCGTATTTCCTCCTGAAACAATGCTACAATTTCACAGGTTCTTCATTGCACCAAGGGTTTGCAGAAAAAACATGTAAATATTATGTAGACAAAAAAGCTGGAGAAACTCAGTGGGTGAGGCAGCATCTATGGAGCAAAGGAAAAGGCAATGTTTTGGGTCGAGACCTTTCTTCAGACTGATGTTGGGGGGAGGGGGGGGGCGTGAAAAAGAAAGGAAGAGGCGGGGTCAGTAGGTTGTGGGATAGCTGGGAAGGGGAGGGGAAGGAGGGAGAAAGCAAGGACTACCTGAAATTGGAGAAGTCAATGTTCATACCGCTGGGGTGTAAACTACCCAAGCAAAATATGTAGTGCTGTTCCTCCAATTTGCGGTGGGACTCACTCTGGCCATGGAGGAGGCCCAGGACAGAAAGGTCGGATTCGGAATGGGAGGGGGAGTTGAAGTGCTGAGCCATTGGGAGATCAGGTTGGTTATTGCGAACTGAGCGGAGGTGTTGGGCGAAGCGATCGCCAAGCCTGGGCTTGGTCTCACCGATGTAGAGAAGTTGACACCTGGAACAGCGGATGCAATAGATGAGGTTGGAGGAGGTGCAGGTGAACCTCTCCCTCATTTGGAAAGACTGCTTGGGTCCTTGCATGTAGTCGAGGGGGGAGGTAAAGCGACAAGTGTAGCAGTTGCTGCGATCGCAAGGAAAAGTACCAGGGTAGGGGGTGGTTTGGGTGGGAAGGGACAAATTGACCAGGGAGTTACGGAGGGAATGGTCTCTGCGGAAAGCAGAAAGGGGAGGAGATGGGAAGATGTGGCCAGTGGTGGGATCCCGTTGGAGGTGGCGAAAATGTTGGAGGATTATATGTTGTATGCGACGGCTGGTAGGGTGGAAGGTGAGGACAAGGGGGACTCTGTCCTTGTTACTTGTAGGGGGATGGGGAGTGAGAGCGGTGCAGTGGGGTATAGAGGAGACCCTGGTGAGAGCCTAATCTATAGTAGAAGAGGGGAACCCCCATTCCCTAAAGAATGAGGACATCTCCGATGCCCTGGTTTGTAACACCTCATCCTGGGTGCAGATGCGGCGTAGACGGAGGAATTGGGAGTAGGGGATAGGATCCTTACAGGAAGCAGGATTCGCAATAACCAACCTGATCTCTCGGTGGCTCAGCAACTCAACTCCTCCTCCCATTCTGAATCCGACCTTTCTGTCCTGGGCCTCCTCCATGGCCAGAGTGAGTCCCACCGCAAATTGGAGGAACAGCACCTCATATTTCGCTTGGGTAGTTTACACATCAGTGGTATGAACTTCTCCAATTTCAGGTAGTCCTTGCTTTCTCCCTCCTTCCCCTCCCCAGCTATCCCACAGACTACTGTCTCCGCCTCTTCCTTTTTCTTCCCCCCCCCCACCCCCCCACATCAGTTTGAAGAAGGGTCTCGACCCGGAATGTCGCCTCTTCCTTCTCTCCATAGATGCTGCCTCACCCGCTGAGTTTCTCCAGCTTTTTTTTGTCTACCTTTGATTTTTCCCAGCATCTGCAGTTCTGCCTTAAACATGCAAATATTATGTATTCTGTTTTGAAACTAAACATCATAAGTTTGGATACATATTTTGTATGTTTCAATCCACCCGTCTTCCCTGCTATTTGCTTGATCTTAGTGCAGTTTCAGCTCTGCATCGAAGCATTTGGAAGCCCTGGTTGAAGTTATCCGCATGCTACACCAAAATGTTGATGCCCGCAATCATCAACTGAGAAACACAGCACCTCTTTCAGGAGCTGCAGGCTGCCTTTAATTCTCCTGGATTCCCTATCCTCCCAATTAGCAAACTAGTTATAGAGAATGCATTCACACTGGAAGCTTACTTATTTAATTTAAATTAGTACTGGCCATGAAAATGCATGGAGCTCATGCTGATTCCTTTGGGCAGATGAAACATACAACACATTCATTGTCTGTTTAATGTTCGATATCAAAATTGCCCCCAGAAGCTCTATTTACATTTCTCTTCCAAACCAGGTAACAAAATGGTATGCTACTTTTATAAAATAGAAATATTGACTACAAAAACTGAAATAGAAATGCTGACATGAATGATTAATAGTCACAGTAGCACATACTAATACATTTTCAACACTACGGTTGCTCTATAGAATATAATTATTTTCTGATAGTAAATTCTAACAAGCATTTTAATTTGTAGTATACATCAACTTACAAAGCAAAAAATTCATTACAGGGCTTTGAGTGATTCTAAACAACTTTGTATTCAAGGTTGATGTGGCCTGCAAAGGTGTCATTTAATTTTATACTACATTTCCCAGGCTCTTTATCCAGGTCTGTGGAAGAGACAGCTTTGATGGATCAAATGGTCTTTTCTCATTTCATGGTTGCTTATTATGTCCAAAAGGATTTTGCTTCCTTTTGCTAAGTAATCTACTGATGATTTTCAATTATGATGCAATGTACTTTGTACATTGTTGCTGTTACATTTGACTGTAGATGTGTGATGACAAAACATTTAGGACATGAACAGGAGGCCAAAATCCAAGATGAGGACGCAACTCTGTCAGTGATCTATTTAAAGGGATATTGCATACCGGCATTTGTTTTGGGCAATAAAAGACATGCATGTATTCACCTTTGATAGATTACCTTAGGCAGAGATATATAGATCCTTGATTAGTACGGGTGTCAGAGATTATGGGGAGAAGGCAGGTGAATGGGGTTAGGAGGGAGAGATAGATCGGCCATGTTTTTAGTGTTCCTGTTTTTAGTGCTTTTAATGTCTTTTAATTTTTAGTGTGTTTTTTATAGTCCTTCGTTTTACGGTTTTTAATGGTTTTTAATTGTTTGTAATAGCTTTTTGTTCATGATTTCTCATGTACAGCACTTTGTGGCAACTGTAGTTGTTTAAAGTGCTTTATAAATAAAGTTATTATTATTATATTATTATGATTGAATGCCAGAGTAGACTTGATGGGCCGAATGGCCTAATTCTACTATTCCTTAGGACCTTATGGATTCTGTGCTCCAATTCTCTCTCCATTATATTGGAGATCACTTCTTTCATTGTGATCACCAGTGCAGCACATAGAACTAGGGTGCTTGCTCCTGTATCCACTTTAGCACTCTTCATAGGCATCTATTACAAGAAGGTCCATTCTGTCCAGCAGCAGTAGCAATTTAGAAACGTCACCTTTGGATCTCATGGTCCATGATAGGACAAAGAGCGTGTAACTTCATGATTAGTATGTGATTCCTAAGCTTACAAAAATTACATGCAACCGCTCAAAAGACTACAAATTACCTTTGAGCAACACGCTTCACCCAAGTTGTGCACCTGAAAATCATTCCCTTAATTGTCATCGGAGGGAGTATTATTTAATAAAGGCAGAAACAATGGGTCTGCCAGGACAGTCAGGTCTGTGGATTTTGGGGAGAAGGTAAAATCGGGCTGTGCGGGGATGGAGAGCGATGAGGTTGGAGGTTATTATTTAATACAGGTAGAAATACAGGAAGGGTTTCGGCCCAAAACGTTGCCTATTTCCTTCGCTCCATAGATGCTGCCTCACCCGCTGAGTTTCTCTAGCATTTTTGTCTACCCTTAATTATCATGTTAGTTTAGCTTATATTTTCACAGGGATTTGAATATTTTGATTGTCTTGGATATTTAAGATCTAGTTTCAAATTATGTTTATTATTGTTGAATTCTGTCACAGATTCCTGTTGGAAAGACATTAATTGGATTTGCTAAACTTGAGAGTTGTTTTTGTCTTAACATTGAACCGCAAAACATAGAACTGTACAGCATGGGAATGGGCTCTTGGAACAACAATGTTTGCGCTGAACATGATGCCAAGTTAAACTGATCTCATCTGCCTGTACATGATCCATATCCTCCTTTTCCATGCACTTGGGGGCATGCTGAATGTCCTTAGTTCTGAGGAAATAGAGGCATTGGCATGCTTTCTTTGTCATACCATTGACCATCACTCGAAAAGCCTCTTCAACACCACTATCGTATCTGGCTCCAATTTCTCCCATGGCAATGCATTCCAAGCCCCCACTACCCTGTGTAAAAAATACCTTACCCTACAGATCTCCATTAAACTTACCCCCTCTCACCTTATTGCTATGCCCTCACATATCGGATATTTCCACCCTGGGAAAATGGTTCTGACTGTCTACCTACCCTATCTATGCCTCGTATCATTGTATATACTTCTGTCAGGTCTTCCCTCAACTTCTGAGGAGAGGTTCTTGCATCAGAATGCAATTCTTACATCAGAATCTAGGAATTTGAGCACACCACAAATAGTGTATCCATAATTCCAACCTAACCTATCTCCAAACTCCTAGATCTACAAATTAGCACCTTGCTCTGCAATTGGAATCCTTGACTTATTGACCCATATCCTCAGTCAGCAAAATAATGCCCTACACTGGTGCCCCACAAGGCTGAATCCTCAGCAGTTTACTATACACCCTATACACTCACAACAGTGGGGACAAATTCTGCTCTAACTCCATTTACAGGTTTGCAGCCGAATCCGCTGCAGTGGGCTGTATCTCAAACAATGATGGCATAGAATGCAAGAAGGAGATGGAGAAATTAATAGCATTGTGTCAAGGGACATCAATCTCTCCCTCTCTAATGTCAGCAACATGAATGAGCTGGCTATTGTCTTCAGGAAGTGGGATGGAGCACACAACTCTGGCTGCATCAATGGTGCTGAAGTGGGGGATGGTCAATGGTACACCAAAGAAAGCACGCCAATGCCTCTTACCAGTTTCTGCAGATGAAACATTTACGTCATTCTATCGGTTTGCATCACAGCTTGGCGTGGCAACAGCTCTGCCCAACACAGCAAGAAACTACAGAGAATAGTGGATGCAGCCAATTTCAAATTGCAAATCAGTCTCCCCCCTCATTGATTCCACTTGCACTTCACCTTGCCTCATTATCAAGGACAACTCGAAACCTGGTTACTCTCTCTTCTCCTATCTCCCAACAGGCAGAAGATCCAAAAGCTTGAAAGTACTTACCACCAGTTTCAAATACAGACTTATTCTCTGCTTTTATTAGTCTCTTAAATGGACCTCTTATATGCTAACGATGTTTTCCTAAACTTCCAATCTGAGTTTGAACAAGGACCCCAATCTGAAGCATTGCAAGATTCTAATATGTGCAGTTCCTTGTGTCTCCAATCTACTTCATTGCAAAAATTGCACTTTATTTTATATCTACACTTTCTGTCTGACTGCAGCTCTGCACTCTGTTCATTTCCTCTACCTGTTATACTCATGTATGATATGATTGCATTCATGTATTGTATGGAATGCCTGGATAGCATGCAAAATAACCTTTATCACTGTATCTCAGTGCACATAATAAAGCAATATCAATAGAATTGTACAGCCATGGTGGGACAATGAATCGTTTTAGTCCTTGATCAAATGCATCAACAAATGTGCTGTTTGATCCTTCTCCCAAAGGTCATAAATGTGAGATGAGCCATAAGCCAATGTGGACTGGTCAATGTGGGCTGAAGGATCTGGAGTATTGTAAGAGGAGACTCATAGAAGCAGGCATGGGTGATGATAATGATGATGGAGAAACACTTAGATAGGGAACCTGAAGAAGAGAAGGAGAAGGAGAATTTGATACAGTGATGCAGTTGAACAAAGGGGATTATGAAGGTATGAGATAGGAGCTGGCCAAGGTAGACTGGAAAGGGTTACTAGCAGGAATGACGGTGCAACAGCAATGGCAGGAATTTCTGGGCATAATCCGGAAGACGCAGGATCATTTCATTCCAAAAAGGAAGAAAGATTCTAAGGGGAGTAGGAGGCAACCATGGCTAACAAGAGGTTAGGGATAGAATAAAACTAAAAGAAAAGATGTATAACACAGCAAAGAGTAGCAGGAGGCCAGAGGATTGGGAAACTTTCATAGGACAACAGAAGGAAGCAAAACGAGCAATACAGGCTGAAAAGATGAAGTACGAGGGGAAGCTGAGCAGGAATGTAAAGTAGGACAGTAAAAGCTTCTTTAGATATGTTAAGGGTAAAAGAATAGCAAAGTCAAATGTGGGTCCCTTGAAGGCAGACACAGGTGGAATTATTATGGGGAACAAGGAAATGGCAGAAGAGTTGAACAAGTACTTTGGATCTGTCTTCACTAAGGAAGACACAAACAATCTCCCAGAAGTACTGGAGGACAGAGGATCAAAGGGGGTCGAGGAGCTGAAATAAATTTTCATTTGGCGAGAAATAGTATTGGGTAGGCTAATGGGACTGAAGGAGTACTCCCCACTCATCAGACGGGTTAAACCAACTGTGAGGACAGTTAAAGTCTGGTCAGAGGAAGCGGACTTCACACTTCAGCAGTGTTTTGGAAACACTGACTGGAAGGCGTTTGCAGCCCAGGCCACCCTTGACTCCCACACGGACATTGATTCCTACACATCCTCTATTCTGGACTTTATAAACTCCACCATCAATAGTGTCACCTCCCTCAAACAGGTGACCATATTCCAGAATCAGAAGCCATGGATGAACAGCGAGGTCAGGCTACTGCTGAAAGCACGGGACACCACTTTCAGGTCAGGCGATGCTCGAGCCTACAGCTCATCCAGGGCTAACCTGAAGAGGGGCATCAAGAAGGCCAAGCACTGCCATAAGCTCAGGATTGAGGAGCACTTCAACAACAACTCCGACCCCCGACGCATGTGGCAAGGCATCCAGGCCATCACGGACTATAGACCCACCAACACCACCCCCACATCCAGCGACGCCTCCTTCCTTGAGGAGCTTAATCACTTCTATGGCCGCTTCGACAGGGACAATCTAGAGACAGCCATCAAGGCTGTGCTCCCTGCCGATCACCAACCCCTCACACTCACCCCCTACGACGTATACGTGGCACTGAGTAGGACTAATGCACGTAAGGCTGCTGGCCCCGACGGCATCCCCGGGCGCGTCCTCAGGACCTGTGCTGCGCAGCTGACAGACGTCTGGACTGACATCTTCAACCTGTCACTTGCCCAAGCAGTTGTCCCCACGTGCCTTAAAACCACCTCCATCGTGCCAGTGCCAAAACACTCCACTGCGGCAAGCCTCAACGACTTCCGCCCAGTTGCACTTACCCCCATCATCACCAAGTGCTTCGAGAGGCTGGTCCTGGCACACCTCAAAGGCTGCCTACCCCCCACACTGGATCCCTATCAGTTTGCCTACCGCAAGAACAGGAGTACGGAGGATGCCATCTCAACGGCACTTCACTCCGCCCTCTCCCACCTCGACAACAGAGACACTTACGTAAGAATGCTGTTCATCGATTACAGTTCAGCATTCAACACCATTATACCATCTAAACTGATCACCAAACTCGGTAACCTGGGCATCGATCCCTCCCTCTGCAACTGGATACTGGACTTTCTAACCAACAGACCTAAGTCTGTTAGGTTAGACAAGCGCACCTCTTCAACCCTCACCCTGAACACCGGCGTTCCACAGGGCTGTGTGCTGAGCCCCCTCCTCTACTCCCTCTTCACCTATGACTGCACACCTGTACATGGTACTAACACCATCATCAAGTATGCAGATGATACAACGGTGATTGGCCTCATCAGCAACAACGATGAGTCGGCCTACAGGGAGGAGGTCCAACACTTAGCAGCATGGTGCGCTGACAACAACCTGGCCCTTAACTCCAAGAAGACCAAGGAGCTCATTGTAGACTTCAGGAAGTCCAGGGGCGGCACGCACACCCCCATCCACATTAACGGGACGGAGGTGGAACGTGTTTCTAGCTTCAGGTTCCTGGGTGTTAACATCTCCGATGACCTCTCTTGGACCCACAATACCTCAACTCTGATCAAGAAGGCTCACCAGCGTCTCTTCTTCCTGAGGAGACTGAAGAAGGTCCATCTGTCACCTCAGATCCTGGTGAACTTCTACCGCTGCACCACCGAGAGCATCCTTACCAACTGTATCACAGTATGGTATGGCAACTACTCTGTCTCCGACCGGAAGGCATTGCAGAGGGTGGTGAAAATTGCCCAACGCATCACCGGTTCCTCGCTCCCCTCCATTGAGTCTGTCCAAAGCAAGCGTTGTCTGCGGAGGGCGCTCAGCATCGCCAAGGACTGCTCTCACCCCAACCATGGACTGTTTACCCTCCTACCATCCGGGAGGCGCTACAGGTCTCTCCGTTGCCGGACCAGCAGGTCCAGGAACAGCGTACCTCGGTGACTGACAATCACCCCCCCACCCCCCCCGGACACTCCTCCCACAGGAAAAACACTATGTCTGTATATATGCTAATGTAAATATTTATTCAAATCATATGCTATGTCACTCTTCCAGGGAGATGCTAAATGCATTTTGTTGTCTCTGTACTGTACACGGACAATGACAATTAAAGTTGAATCTGAATCTGAATCTGAATAAATCCACTGGGCCTGATGGACTGCATCCCAGGGTCCTCAGGGAGGTGGCTCTAGAAGTGGACGCAATGGTGATTATTTTCCAATGTTCAATAGATTCAGGATCAGTTCCTGTGGATTGGAGGATAGCTAATGTTATCCCACTTTTCAAGAAAGGAGCGAGAGAGAAAACGGGGAATTACAGACCATTTAGCCTGAATTCGGTGGTGGGAAAGATGCTGGAGTCAATTATTAAAGAGGTAATAATGAGGCATTTGGATACCAGTAAAAGGATTAGTCCAAGTCAGCATGGATTTATGAAAGGAGAATCATGCTTGACTAATCTTCTGGATTTTTTTGAGGATGTGATAAGTAAAATGGATGAATGGGAGCCAGTGGATGTAGTGTATCTAGACTTTCAGAAAGCCTTTAGAGCGCCTTGGAGCACATGGTATTGGGGATAGGGTGTTGACGGATAGAAAATTGGTTGGCAGACAGGAAGCAAAGAGTAGGAGTGAACGGGTCCTTTTCAGAATGGCAGGCAGTGGCGAGTGGAGTGCCGCAAGGCTCGGTGTTGGGGCCGCAACTGTTTACCATATATATTAATGATTTGGAAGAGGGAATTAGGAGCAACACTAGCAAGTTTGCGGATGACACAAAGCTGGGTGGCAGTGTGAACTGTGAAGAGAATGGTAGGAGGTTGCAGGGTGACCTGGACAGGTTGAGTGAGTGGGCAGATGCGTGGCAGATGCAATATAATATAGTTAAATGTGAGGTTATCCACTTTGGTGGCAAAAACAAGGGGGCAGATTATTATCTTAATGGGGTTAGGTTAGGTAAGGGGGAGGTACCGCGAGACCTGGGTGTCCTTGTACACTGGTCACTGAAAGTTGGCGTGCAGGTACAGCAGGCAGTGAAGAAAGCTAATGGAATGTTGGCCTTCATAACAAGAGGATTTCAGTATAGGAGTAGAGAGGTTCTTCTGCAGTTGTATAGGGCTCTGGTAAGACCACATCTGGAGTATTGCATACAGTTTTGGTCTCCTAATTTGAGGAAGGACATCCTTGTGATTGAGGCAGTGCAGCGTAGGTTCACACGCTTGATCCCTGGGATGGCGGGACTGTCATATGAGGAAAGATTGAACAGACTAGGCTTGTATTCACAGGAGTTTAGAAGGATGAGGGGATATCTTATAGAAACATATAAAATTATAAAAGGACTGGACAAGCTAGATGCAGGAAAAATGTTCCCAATATTGGGCGAGTCCAGAACCAGGGGCCACAGTCTTAGAATAAAGGGGGGCCATTTGAGACGGAGGTGAGAAAAAACGTTTTCACCCAGAGAGTTGTGAATTTGTGGAATTCCCTGCCACAGAGGGCAGTGGAGGCCAAATCACTGGATGGATTTAAGAGAGAGTTAGATAGAACTCTAAGGGCTAGTGGAATCAAGGGATATGGGAGAAGGCAGGCACGGGTTATTGATTGGGGACGATCAGCCATGATTACAATGAATGGCGGTGCTGGCTCGAAGGGCCGAATGGCTTCCTCCTGCACCTATTTTCTATGTTTCTATGTAAGAGGGATAGAGAGTGCACTGGCAATGTGCAGTAAGTAAAGTTTTACTGGCTGAGGGCTGATCAGATATAGGGTATTATGGTAGGAAGCAATTTTTTTAATGCAAAATGGTGCATTGATGTAATGTACCTTTCATACTTCCCATTTCAGTATCCAACCATATGGATCATGTTGCCCCAGGAGTAGCTAACAATGTGGACCCTCAGGACAATTTGGTTCATGTTACCCTGCAATGCTAAAAAACAGTATTGCATAATGATGTCATTGCATAAATCTCATCAAGATTGCATGTGTAATTTATGACAGAAATGCCCAAATGATTTTTTAGAGCATCCTAAAATAATCTGGAAATTTATCCTTTGTTCATGGAAATAATTGTTCTCTCTGTTGGAGTCGCAGTCACAGAGTGATATAGCCCAGAGTTTAAATTAATCCTTCTCTAATCCATTTAATTCTCTTCACATTCCCATCAATTCCCTCCAGACTCTACCTTTCTTCTACACTAGTGGAAATGTACAGTGGCTAAGTAACCTACCAAGTCACTTATTTTTGGGATGTAGGAGGAAACTGCAGTACTTGGGATGAGTTGTGTGGTTGTATGTAGAATGTGAAAATAGGTCCCCGGCACACTGAGTCCACATTGACAATCAACTATCCATTTACACTTATCTACAACTTTACTTATCTAATCCAATTTTATTTTCTCGATATTGTTTTCTGTTCCTCCCATTCACCTACACACGAGCAATTTACAGAAGCCAATTAATCTATCGGGGGGAAGGTGGGAAACCAGAGCACTCAGAGGAAACCTACACAGTCAAATGAAGAGCATGCAAACTGCACACAGACAACACTTGAGGTCAGGATTGAACCCAGGACTCTGGAACTGTGGGGCAGAGGGTCAACAAGTTATACCATTGTGCCACCAGATTAAGATTGAACCTGAAGCACTGAAGCTATGAGGCAGCAGCTTTACAACCTATACTAATGTGCTACTTTTATCCTAAATTTAAAAAAAACATTTGCATTTACAATTAATTAAAAAGTTGCCCCATCTTATATTTACTCTTGCTTTTAAACATCTTTTGGTATGTGTATTTCTCAATAGAAAGAATAAGAACTGGATAAGAAATAAATAATAAATAAGAATAAGAATGGAAACAAGAATAAGAACTCTCCATCTGATCTTTCCATCAGACAAATTGCAAGAATGGCACTTTTTTTTAAACCATTGTCAGTTTTCTGACACCCATTAAGCTGAAAAATTCTCTTGGGTGGTTTGTGGTTTAATTTACAGTGCAGTAAAATTATTATGGTGCACTATGTGTTGAAAATATATGCTTCTTTTGCTGCCTGTCCCACTGAGTTACTTCAGCTTTTTGTGTCTATCTTGTGTACATATTTTACAATTAGATTAATTGTTTTATTACATTTAACCTGCAAGGGGAATCTTCTGGTACTGTCATTGCATTTGCTAACTTCCAAACTGCACCATCTCTTAAATCTACATGATCTGAATTCCTTTTTCCCCCTGTACATTCAGATTACCTGCAATACTCATAGACAATAGGCAATAGACAATAGGTGCAGGAGTAGGCCATTCGGCCCTTCGAGCCAACACCGCCAATCAATGTGATCATAGTTGATCATCCCCAATCAATACCCCGTTCCTGCCTTCTCCCCATATCCCCTGACTCCACTATCTTTAAGAACCCTATCTAGCTCTCTCTGGAAAGTACCCAGAGAACCGGCCTCCACCGCCATCTGAGGCAGAGAATACCACAGACCCACAACTCTCTGTGTGAAAAAGTGTTTCCTCATCTCCGTTCTAAATGGCTTATCCCTTATTCTCAAACAGTAGTCCCTGGTTCTGGACTCCCCCAACATCGGGAACATGTTTCCTGCCTCTAACGTGTCCAAATCCTTAATAATCTTATATGTTTCAATAAGATACCCTCTCATCCTTCTAAACTGCACAGTATACAAGCCCAGCCGCTCCATTCTCTCAGCATATGACAGTTCCGCCATCCTGGGAATTAACCTTGTAAACCTACGCTGCACTCCCTCAATAGCAATAATGTCCTTCCTCAAATTAGAGGACCAAAACTGCACACAATACTCCAGATGTGGTCTCACTAGGGCCCTATACAACTGCAGAATTACCTCTTTGCTCCTATACTCCTCTTGTTATGAAGGCCAACATGCCATTCGCTTTCTTCACTGCCTGCTGTACCTGCATGCTTACTTTCATTGACTGATGAACAAAGACCCCTAGATCCCGTTGTACTTCCCCTTTTCCCAACTTGACACCATTTAGATAAAATCTGACTTCCTGTTTTTGCTGCCAAAGTGGATAACCTCACATTTATCCACATTAAACTGCATCTGCCATGCATCTGCTCACTCACCCAACCTGTCCAAGTCACCTGCATTCTCATAGCATCCTCCTCACAGTTCACACTGCCACCAAATATAGGCTAAGGGCCGTGAACACAAGGTATAAATACCTTGCATGGCTCTTTGGATACCATGGAGTTCAGAAATTTCGCAGTAATTCTCTATACAGTATTTTCTGTGTCTGTGGGCTGGGATTCTTACTCCATTTTCTAGTTTTATCAGAAGTGAAATTAAAATGATTATTTATTCATAATCTTACAAGGAGTTTATGTCTGTTTAAAGAAATATGATCATTAAATGACAATTACAAAGATAATTATTCAGAACATTTGGTGAAATACAACAGAAAGATATTCTGAAGAAAGACACAAAAAGCTGGAGTAACTCAACGGAACAGGCAGCATCTCTGGAGAGAAGGAACGGGAGACGTTCAGGTTGAGGCCCTTCTTCAGATTCTACACTCTATATTCTACACTCCCAATTATCAATTTTAATGTCCATTACTGAAAATAATAACAAGATACTGATATATCAATTGACACAATTCTAGTACCATTATTATGGAATAAAGTAACACTGTGTATGCTCGGTAAAGATTTGGCAAATTTCCCCGAAGCCATCAGTTTAAATCCCTATTGAGATATTTTAAAAGTTGGAAGCAAGGGTCTCCTTACACTCTAAATTTCCTTTGCTTCTAAAATGTCCTGTTTCCATTCAGTAACTTGTCAGAAAATGTAGATCAGATGGAGAATGCATGTGAAAATTAAAGATGTGCCCCACATCCTAAAATTTTATACATGATTAATATGTTTTTCCACTTCCCTCATTTCTTTCTATTTAATTACCAGAACAACTGCTGTTTCAATTCTGTTATTTTCAGTGTTTTCTATTAATTTTGAATGGTCATTTTATAACCACAGGCAAATATTCTTTCCTTGCCTCATTATGTGAGACCGAGGACTGTGTGAAGCCTTTAGATTAAATATTAATTGCATTATCCTTGCTAATTTATACCTTTTACATGATTTTATAATTAAATATATTTGTTGGCAAACATTTCAAGTTTAGGTTTTGGTATCTCGTTATGGAAGTAGAAACTGAATGCACGTTGCCATTTGATAGTACGAGTTGCTATTGATCAAAAATAATACAAATATGTTTATTTTATTATAAGATTTCTAGAAAGCCTAATTTCAGGTTTTGAATCTTATTTATATTACTAAATTATGCACCAGATTCATTGGTAAAATATGTGAAAGGTATATTGATTTGTAGTCTATTGATTCGATATACATATTTTAAATTAATCATTAGGCAAATAATTCTAATTTTAAAATTCAATGCCCCTTCAAGAATGATACTGGTGTAAAATAATATTAAAATTATGAAGTTAGTAAAGTAAAACAGAGTAAGAAGTAATGATATGTTTCACCTTGAAACTATATTACTAGCATTTACAAAGTAAAGATAAAAGAAAACAGACCACCGACCCTCGCCACTCCACCGGCCACCTGTGGGCTGCAGCCGTCGCCTTACCCGAGTTCCAGGCTCAGCACCAGGCCCACAGTCTCCATGATGCAGACTCCCACACCATGTGGTCTGACTGTGCTGGTCCTACTGCTCCCCCCCCCCCACCTCTGACAGGGAACCTTAGTGGGGGTTCCACTGGTTCGTCCCCTTCCCCTTTTAACCAGGTGGCCCCAGCTACTCCCCACCCATACAATAGTCCTCATGCCCCCCTCCTCTCTGAACACCCACCAGACATCACCTCAGCCTCCATCTACTCACCTGCCTTCCTCTGACCCCCCACCATTGCCGTGTGTTCACCATCCGCTCTGACCTCCCCCTTTCTGATATGGAACGGTCTGTCCTCAGCAGAGGCCTCACCTTTGTTCCCCTCCGCCCCCACCTCAACGAGTTCCAGGTCCGCCACGATGTAAAGAACTTCTTCCGTCGCCTCCGCCTCCATGTCTTTTTCTATGGGAAGGAGTCCTCACCATCCAGTGATGACCCTGTCTCCCATCTCCACCAGACCCCCTCCTCTTAGACTTCCCCGAATGGCTCTCTACCTTCTTTAGACCTTTTCATTTCCAACTGCCGGCGGGACATCAACCACCTCAACTTTTCCACTCCCCTTACTTACTCGAACCTCTTCCCCCCTGTACGTACAGCCCTCCACTCACTCTGCAGCAACTCCGACGGGATAATCAAATCCGCCGACAAGGGAGGTACCATGGTAGTATGATGTGCTGACCTCTACCAGGCCCAGGCCAGGAGACAACTCTCAGACACCTCCTACTTATCCTTGGACCATGGCCCCACAGAGGACCACCGGACCTTAATATCACACACCATTTTATTTTTAAATAAGGTCAGTCTGAAGAAGGATCTCGACCCGAAACGTTACCCATTCCTTCTCTCCAGAGATGCTGCCTGACCCGCTGAGTTACTCCAGCATTTTGTGTCTACCTTCGATTTAAACCAGCACCTGCAGTTGTTTCCTACGCAAAAGAAAACAGGACTCTTATTTCAAAATATATTAACCACAGTGAGATAACCACTAAATGTATTAATCTACTAAATAGTGGACATAGAGCTGATTTTGAAAAATTAATTCAGTCTATTTGCTGAAAACAACCTTGTCATTTTGTATATGCAATTCAATCTCAGTAGAAATTTAAAATAATAAATGCATCGAGGATATAGCACGAATTACACAATTTTCCTTTTGGGATTTCCCAAATGGGGCATCTAACATTACCACATGGAGAAGACTGGACAAGCACCACTCATGGACACTACTTCCATAGTTTTTATCCCTGCAAGAGCAACCTATTCCTTCCATGGGTACAGTAATAGAGCCAGGTATTTGAATCATGTGGCAATAAACTAAACTGAACTGAACTGTAGAGTACCTGACAAATTCCCAACACAGAGCCTGGGAAGTTCCTTATACGAGTCCCTTCAAAGTAATTAACATACGTGGTTGTCCCATCATTCTTCCACCATTCCAATAGACACTCCTTCCCTCTCCTGGGCTCACTGCACCCACTGACTCTTGTCTCATACACTGATCTGAATTGAATTGAATAAGTTTATTGGCCAAGTATGTTCACATACAAGGAATTTGCCTTGGTGCTCCGCTCGCAAGTGACAGCATGACATAGTGACAATTAAGAATGACAAATAGAACATTAAACATTAATAATAAAACATTATCGATTAAACATTTGAATTAAATAAAATGCCAAAGCAAAAGGAGGCTACAGACTTTTGGTTATTGAGTAGAGCTACTACTCGTGGAAAAAAGCTATTTTTATGTCTGGCTGTGGCAGCTTTGACAGTCCGGATTCGCCTTCCAGAAGGAAGCAATTCAAAGAGTTTGTGGCCAGGGTGAGAGGAGTCAGAGATGATCTTACCCGCTCGCTTCCTGGCCCTTGCAGTGTACAGTTCGTCAATGGAGGGAAGGTTGCAGCCAACAACCTTCTCAGCTAATCGGACGATTACTGCAGCCTCCGGATGTCATGCTTAGTGACTGAGCTAAACCAGACCATGATGGAGAAGGTGAGGACAGACTCCACAATGGCCGTATAAAATTGGACCTGTGGCAGATTGTGTTTCCTCAGCTGCCGCAGGAAGTACATCCTCTGTTGTGCCTTTTTGACTGTGGAGTCGATGGTGGCCCCCCATTTAAGGTCCTTGAAGATGATGGTTCCCAGGAACTTAAAAGACTCCACAGATGTGACTGGGGTGTTGTTGGTGGTCAGTGGGGTGAGCTCTCCTAAAGTCCACAATCAATTCCACTGTCTTAAGAGTATTGAGCTCCAGGTTGTTGCGACAGCACCAGGACGCCAGCTGTGTCACTTCCTGTCTACAGGCAGATTCCTCCCCATCCTGGAACAGTCCAATCAGGGTTGTGTCATCCGCAAACTTGAGAAGCTTGACAGAGGAGCCTGTGGTGATGCAGTCACTGGTGTAGAGATAGTAGAGGAGAGGTGAGGGTACGCAACCTTGCGGTGCTCCTATGCTGAGGGTCTGCGGGTTTGAGGTGTGCTGTCCCAGCCTCAAATGCTGCTTCCTGTCTGTCAGGAAGCTGGTGATCCACCGACAGAGGGGTTCAGGCACAGTCAACTTGGAGAGTTTGGAGTGTAGTAGCTCTGGCACAATGGTGTTGAATGTAGAGCTAAAATCAACAAACAATATCCTCGTAAAGGTCCCCTGGCAGTCTAGGAGCTGGAGGATGAAGTGCAGCCCCAGGTTGACTGCATCATCCACAGATCTATTGGCCCAGTATGCAAACTGCAGAGGGTCCAGCAGGGGGTTAGCAATATTTTTAAGATGGCCAGCATGTCTTTCAAGGGCCTTCATGACTACAGAGTTCAGTGCGACAGGCCTGCAGTCATTAAGATTACATAAAATCCTTGTCTTTTTGGGTAAAGGGACAATAGTGGAGACTTTGAAGCAGGCAGGGACAGTACAGGTTTGCAGGGACTGGTTGAAAATGTCTGTGTAGACTGGTGCCAGTTATTCAGCACAGAGCTTGAGAGTAGAGGGGGAAACATTGACCGGTCCTGGAGATTTCTGGCTTTTCTGTCTTCTGAACAGCCTCTCCACCACTTCAATTTCTATTGTTGGTGATGGATAAGTGGCGAGATTGTTGTTGGGCAGCATGGAGGGGGTGGGTAGTGGACAAGGCCCAAGTCTTTTGCGGTCAGGCTGTAAGTGGGTGTTAAGTGGTGTTTGGAGAGGGGTGAGTGGGAAAGTGTCTCGTTTTTGCAGACTGGAGTCAAGCTGTTGGTAGGTTTGAAGTGTTGGTTGGGGAAAGGGGGAGGGGTTACCCATGGTTAAGTTTCTGTTTATCGAACCGGCAGCAGAACCCGTTCAGGTAATTGGTCAGCTGATGATTGTCCAAAGAGCGGGGGGCTTTCCTCTTGTTGCTGGTGATTCCTTGCAAGCCCTTCCAAACTAAAGAAGAGTCACAAGCTGAGAACTTGTTCCCCAGAGTACCTTTCCTTGGCAGCTCTGATTCCTCTCCCAACTTTTACTTTGCCTGCCTGTAGAGATCTACATCCCTGCTCCTGTTGGCCTCCTCTTTAGACTGGCAGAGCTGTCTGAGTGCTGCTGTAAACCAGGGCTTGTTGTTGTTGAACCAGGTCTGGGTCCTAGTTGGAATGCAACTATCCTCACAAAAGCTGACATATGATGTTACAGTACCATACTGATCATACTCCCCTTCTAGCATTTACACCCTGATGGTTGAACCCATTCCTCTGACTTTTAATTGCCTCCAGCTACCTACCATACCCATTATAATCCATGGCTATTAACTATTCTAACCTTTTAAGCCGATGAAGGGTCTCAGCCCTCATTCCTAAATCCCTAACTCCCTTTTGGCTCCCCAGGTCTGGACCCAGGTTTACTTGATTTCCATTGTATATTCTGTAGTAATAGGGCATCTAAGGCTACAATGCCTTGGGCAGTGAATTTCCCAGCAGTAGGTTGTCTTTTGAAGTATCTGGAACAATTTCTGTGTATATTCACAAAATGAGTATGTTTTTACAGAGTAAAGAGTGCATCATAAAAATAACAAAAACATACCTGAGACCATAAGGACATCATTCAGATACATTTTACCATTTCTTGACCGTGATGCTTTTAACCTGATTGTATAATACACTTGTATAATACACTTTGTATAATACACTTTGTGCTGAATACAAAGGCTGGCTGTGTGGACCCAGCATATGTTATTAAGCTGTGATCTCGACATGTGTAAGAAGGAATTGCAGATGCTGGTTTAAACCGAAGATAGACACAAAAAGCTGGAGTAACTCAGCAGGACAGGCAGCAACTCTGGAGAGAAGGAATAGGTGACGTTTCGGGTCGAGACCCTTCATGTGTTTGGTATTGGATTTAACTTGGCTCTTCTAATTCAAATACTGTGAGCTAAAGCCGCCCTTTGAAAAAAAAAACACATTTTTATAATTTAGACAATAGGTGCAGGACTAAGCCATTCGGCCCTTATAGCCAATGGTAAATTTAAATTTAAATTGTAATTGGAAATTTAAATTTGGAAGGGAAGAGAAAAGAACAATTTACAATAAAAATGTGTCTGAAATAGCTTCCAACACTTTCTGGCAATTCTGAAGAGAGTAATTCACAGCAACATCACAGCTTTTCAATATACAAACTATTTGCAGAAATAATGGGTCGGGCAACGTTTTGGGTCGAGATGCTTCCTTTTCCTCACTCCAGAGAAATGCCAGGGACCTAAACATCGACTACACATATCCCTCCACAGATGCTGGCTGACCCACTGAGTTCCTCCAACAGTTTATGTTTGTGCTTCAGGTTCCACCATCTGCAGTCTTTCATGTCTCCAGCCTTTCAACATACATGGGTACATAATTTAGGGTTTAGGATTTCTTTTCAAAACATCTGACATTATGTTCTAATAAAGTTAATACTCTAAATTTACACAAAGGAGCAAAATAATATTTCTCTTTTGTATTTCTGATAAATACCTTGGAAACAGCCTGAAAGACGTGGTGACCTATGTAAACCCTTTTATCCATTGCATTCGTATTTTCCTTGATTCAGTCACATGCACGTTGCTAAGATGATCCAGTTTTGCTGAGATAATATTCTTTTCTACATATGTTCTCAGTGTAAGATCATAATTCAATGTGCAAGGGATCCAATACGTATCAGGGTATATTCTTCACCCCTGGCACAGAAGTTTGCAAACAATGCCAGAGGACGTTATTGGCATTTGCAGTGACTCCATTTTTTTGGCAATTCTTTTGATGTTGCAAATGAAAAGTGATAACAGATATGCATCAGCTACATCAATGCTGAATAAGTAATTATTATCAGAAGCACCACACAATTCTTACTCCCAGTGTATGAAACAATTCATCAACGATATATCTTTCAGTTAATTCCATTTGCACTTTTGATTCAACATAGTCCACACATAATGAACACTTCCAAAACCTATTCAAGACATTTTTTAATGCAATTGGAGAATGACAAACCAAATTAGAACACCTTACTTAAATACTATGATGAAATCTTGATGGAATTGCAATTTTTCCTCCATGTTTGTTCTGGTTAACACCTCTAGGTTACTTCTTGCACTTGGCTCAAGACATGGTCTGTTAAGTACTGGTGTATAACAAATAGGCTGCAGGTAACAGGAGGAAAATCTCAACCCATGGACCTCCTAAATGGCCTTCTGACAGATCATTGTTGGAACAACTTTTACAGTTTCTTAATGTATCTGATATTTAGAAATAATTGAAATATGTGAATGTGAATCATTATAATAAATATTAAAAAATATATTTATCAAAATAAATAAATATTCACAACACTCAAATTGATTTAAATTAATTAAAACATTATTGTAAATTAGAAAAGTCAAACCACGTAGTTGTGATTATCTTTTTATTGGGTTGTGAAAGATCAGCTGATACACAGCTGGTACAAACCAATGGGTCCAGATAAAAATTGTATCCACCCCATCAGCTCAGAACTTTCTGAAATACCAATGGTTCAATGGTTCTTTATTGTCACATATGCACAGCACAGTGAAATTCTTTTGCACAACCCACAAATGCATAGTCTCCTTATTTTGGTGCAGTTTACAAAGAAAAAGTCCAAAGTCCAGGTCCAGTCCACATGTTCGAAGTACTGAGGCACCCCTGATCCATATAAGCCCTTATCCAGGTAAGTCCAGGTAAGCCCAGGCTGCTGCAGGCCCTAGACCCAACATCCCTTTCCTCACCCGGCCATCTCTGTATCACAGGGGCACCTCCTGTAGCCGACCTTGAAGGAGTTGGAGGCAATATTCCAGTCCCTCTCATACCGGCCCACTCCACGAGTCCATCGTTGCCAACGGCTCCCTCCTCGACTCTCCAGTCTTCGGGGCTTCCGAGCTTCCCCCTGTAGGCAGCGACCAGTTCTTCGGTCTCAGTGGCCGCTGGGTCTTGTTCCTGACAGTTCCCGGGTCCATTCTCATTCTCGGTCGGCCGTGGTTGTTCGCTGGGGAAGAGCATGCTTATCCTTATCTTACTTACAACTTGTTCTATACCTCTAAGCTGCTGTGCTCTGATGCAGAGGTCTGGAACTTGATGAACACCTATTATAGTCACTTAAAGGTCCTCTATTGCCCTGCTGATTAGCCATAGGCAAAATGCGAAGGTAGAACTGTGATTACTATCTAAAGCTTTGTGACATTTTTCTGTTTTAAATAATTGGCTTGCACAGTTTGCGCAGCTGGTAGAGCTGCTGCCTCACAGCTTCAGAGGCCTGGGTTCGATCCTAACCTCAGATGCTGCCTGTGTGGAGTTTGCATATTCTCCCTGTGACCACATGTGTTTCTATCAGGTGCCCCAGTTTCCTCACACATCTAAAAAACGTTTGGGTTTGTAGGTTAATCGGCCTCTGTAAATTACCCCGAGCATGTTGGGAGAGGATGTGAAAGTAGGATAACATTGACCTAGTGTGAATGGGTGATCAACGGTCAGTGAGTACTCGGAGGGCTGAAGGGCCTGTTTCCATACTATATCTTTCCATCAATCAATTACTTCAACAGATGTGCATATGAGCACAATTGATTCTAAAGATACATCATCTGCTGTTAGTTTTTAACAGAACACAAACCTTAGGATCTAAATATAGATTTATCTGATTAAGTAACCACGAAGAAACAGTCTCAAAAAGTAAATGGAAATAACAGTAAATGAAGAGTGAAATAAATGGTTTTACCAGTTGCTAACTTTCATATGTATCCATGATGTATGGTAATATTCATGAGAGACCTGATGATTAATAACTGCAAGTTATTCCCATAAGCAGGATTCACATCCATTACATGCCAGAATGACTTACATTTTCCTTGTCTCCTTATGTGATGGCATAATCCATGGTATATAAAACAGTCTGAGTTTAGCTGTACACTCAGTGTGGAGATTTTTTCAAATCTTCCCTGAGGTGGAAACATCTTTATCCTGTTTAGATTTGATTGAGTAAAGTCCATTACTTCCCAGCTAGGTTGAACTAGTGGTCTTAATTGTTAGATCTGTCATGAGTATTTGTCCCGAATGTTCCAAGATTCTGAATTAGAGGAGTCATTGCTGGGTATAGCACACTTTCAGAAAAGGTTATGCAATTTCAATTGCTTTGCAAGAATCATATTAAAGTCCAGACAGTTTGACTATAAGTTTCCAAAAGTTCCATTAAATTGTAACCTTTCTTTAAAAAAAAAATCTAATTATTCGTTTTTTTCCCCAAAAAACAAAAAAAAAACAAAAAAAAACAAAGCATAAAGATTACATTAATAACAGGTATAGCCTAAATATGAGCCAGTGTCAAAATACACATTGAATATAAACCTCCCGATCTCTATGTAAATATAGTTAAATGTTTAAAAGAAAACTTATATATGTAGAAAAAAAACACAAAGATAAAAAGCAAAAAAAAGGAAAAAAGGAAGAAACAAAACCCCTCTAAACTAAAGAGAAAAAAAAAGCAAAACAAAATCTGAGCTGAGAATTTCAACAATTTAAGTCTGTTTGTCGTCAAGTCCGTTCCACCATATAGAGGTAAAATAGTTTTTATAACGGTTAGAGAGGGAACAATTTATGTTGTGTGAAAGTGTTGAATACATTTTCCCTAAGTCTTATCAAATTTAACCAAGGGTTCAACAATGTCACTCCTGATTTTGTCTAAATTTAAACATGATATCGTTTCAGAGTACCAATGGAGTGTGGTCGGAGGGTTGGAGTCTTTCCATTTAAATAAAATAGATCTTCTGGCGATTAATGTGGTAAAAGCAATCAACCGATGGGCGGAGTGGGACAAATGAATAGAATCTAACATTGGTAGCCCAAAAATTGCAGCAATATGATGAGGTTGTAAATCAATACCTAAGACTACAGAAATAGTATCAAAAATGTATTTCCAATATTTTTCCAAAAGTGGGCAGGACCAAAACATATGGGTCAGTGAGGCCACTTCAAAGTTACATCTGTCACAGGTAGGATTTATATGACCATCTAAACGAGCTAACTTATCTTTTGACATATGAACTCTGTGAACCACCTTGAATTGTATCAGAGCGTGTCTTGCACACATTGAAGAGGTATTGACTAATTGAAGAATCCTCTCCCATTTCTCTATAGATAAAGAAATTTGGAGTTCTCTTTCCCAGTCATTCTTAATTTTATCAAATATATCTATTTGTAATTTCAAAATCAACTCATAAATAGTCGTTATTAATCCTTTCTGATAAGGGTTCAAATGTAAAAAAAGTTTCCAAAAATTTCGGTGTGATGTGGTAGCGGAAAAAAAGGGTAGAGTAGCCTTCAAAAAAAGTCTAATTTGTAAATATCTAAAAAAGTGTGAATTAGGTAAATTATATTTATTCTAGAGTTGTTCGAAAGACATAAAACAACCATCCAAAAACAAATCACGGAAAGCTACTAATCCCTTCCTCTTCCATAACAGAAAGGCTTGATCAGTACTAGAAGGTTGGAAGAGAAAATTAGATAAGATAGGACTCGATAAGATAAAATCATTTAGTCCAAAAAAACTTACGAAATTGAAACCATATTCCAAACGTATGTCTTATTATTGGGTTAGTCGTATATTTATTCAATCTCGTAATTGTAAAAGGTAACGAGGCCCCTAGAATATAAGCCAACGATAGCCTTTGTAAGGAATCACATTCAAGATTTATTCAACATGGGCATTGGGTATCTTCTAAATCATTTGTCCAAAATGTTAGATAACGAACATTGACTGCCCAATAGTAGAATCTAGGTTTGGCAATACCAAACCACCATCTTTTTTTGATTTCTGTAAGTATTTTTTACTTAGTCCGGAATTTTTATTCTGCCATATATATGAAGAAATTTTGGAATCAATAATATCAAAGAAAGATTTGGCAATAAAAATTGGTATCGTCTGAAATAAATACGAAAATTTAGGTAAAATGAAAATTTCTGTAGCATTGATTCAGCCGATTAAAGATAAGGACATTGGTGACCATTTAGTAAACTGTTGTTTGATATGGTCATTTAAAGGCATAAAATTAGCTTTAAATAAATCCTTGGGTTTCTTGGTAATCTTAATATCTAGATAAGTAAAACTTTCGGTAGTCAATCTAAGTGGAAACTGTCCATAATTCGAAACTAGATTATTTAATGGAAAAAGCTCACTCTTTACTAAGATTTAGTTTATAACCAGAGAAACTACTAAATTGATTAAATAATACTACTATTGCCAGAATAGATTTCTCAGGATTAGAAATAAATAATAACAGATCATCTGCATAAAGAGATAACTTATGTGTCTTATTCCCACGGACAATACCAAAAATATTAGGGGATTCCTTAATAGCGGTGGCCAAAGGTTCCAAAGCAATATCAAACAGTAAAGGACTTAAAGGACAGCCCTGTCTAGTACCTCGAAAGAGCCTGAATAAAGGGGATCTCTGATTATTAGTAAGTACAGAAGCCTGAGGTATATGATATATCAGCTTGATCCAAGATATACATTTTGGACCAATCTTAAATTTTTCTAGTGTATTGAATAAGTATTCCCATACTACTCTGTCAAACGCCTTCTCAGCATCAAGTGAAATGACACATTCTGGGGTTTTATTTGACGCTGTATATACAATATTCATTAATATCCTAACGTTAAAGTATGAGTAACGATTTTTAATAAAACCTGTCTGATCTTCAGAGATAATTTGCGGTAAAAGCTCATAGCTAATATTTTGGAAAGAATTTTGGAATCTACATTTAACAGTGATATAGGTCTATATGATGTCACTTCAGTCGGGTCTTTATCTTTTTTAAGAATTAAAGAAATAGATGCTTCATAAAAAGATTGTGATAATCTATTCCTTAAAAAGGCTTCTTTAAAAACCTTGGATAGCCAGGGAGACAATAAACTTGAAAAATACTTTAAAAATTCTACTGTAAACCCATCTAAACCGGGAGCTTTACCAGAATTCATTGAAAGCATTGCTTTCTGTATTTCTTCTTCCGTGATGGGTTCATCTAACAACAGAGACACATTATGTAGTAAATTTGGCAAGTTCCGTTTAAAAAAAACTCATGCATTATATTGGAATCAGTAGGAAATTCTGATTGGTATAGGGAGGTATAAAATTCCTGAAAGGATTTATTAATTTCGTCATGGTCTACAGTTAGTGTACCATCCCGTTTACTCACTTTAGTAATCTGACGTTTGGCCGACACCACTTTCAACTGATTAGCGAGTAATTTACCAGATTTTTTGCCATGTATATAAAATTGACTTTTGGTTTTAATAACTGGTTCTCAATCGGTGATACTAATAACAAATCATATCTCAATTGAAGTTCAACTCTATTCTTATAGAGCTCTAAACTAGGAGCTTTTGAATATTTTTTATCAATTTCTTTAATCTCGTCAGCCAATGTACGTATTTCTTTTCGGGTTTGTTTTTTTAATCCTGCGGAGTATGAAATAATTTGTCCACGAATATATGCCTTAAAAGCATCCCAGACTACACCATTGGATATTTCTTCAGTAGAGTTTGTCAAGAAGTAAAAAGCAATCTGATCTTTAATAAAAGTAATAAAGTTTGTCTTGAAGCTAAGTAGCATTAAATCGCCATTGTTTAGCACTTAACTTGGAATCAGGTAGTTTGATTGATAGCTTCAATGGTGCGTGATCAGAAATAGCAATTGCATCATACTCACATGCAGTGACCGATGAAGCTAGCCGAGAATCTATTATAAAGTAGTCAATCCTAGAATAACTATGATATACATGAGAAAAAAAAGAAAATTCTTTGTCATTTGGGTGTAAGAATCTCCAAACTTCTAACATTCCAGAGTCAAGCAAAATATAATTGATAAAACTAGCTGATTTATTTGGAAGCACATGATCAGATGTAGATCTGTCTATCAAGGGGTTCAGACAGCAGTTGAAATCTCCACCCATTATTAAAAAGTGTTCATTTAAATTAGGAAAGGATGCAATTAACTGTTTAAAAAACTCAGGGTGATCAATATTTGGTGCGTAAACATTCACCATAGCAACTTTTTGCTTATAAAGAACACCAGTAATCACCAAAAATCTACCATATGGATCAGAAATTGTTTCATAATGAACAAACGGAATTGAGGAGTCAATAAAAATAGAGACTCCTTTCACCTTAGCCTGTGAATCTGAATGAAACTGCTGTCCAAAACGTGAAAAATTGTTGATTGTCATCTTGCCTTACATGAGTTTCCTGAACAAAAATAATCTGATCATTTAGTCTGCGAAGAATTTAGAAAAAAAAATTCCTCTGAATGGGATAGTTCAAGCCCATTCAGTCATGAGAAGAACTTTTTTCACACAGAGAGTGGTGAATCTCTGGAACTCCCTGCCACAGAGGGTAGTCGAGGCCAGTTCATTGGCTATATTTAAGAGGGAGTTAGATGTGGCCCTTGTGGCTAAGGGGATCAGAGGGTATGGAGAGAAGGCAGGTACGGGATACTGAGTGGATGATCAGCCATGATCATATTGAATGGCGGTGCAGGCTCGAAGGGCCGAATGGCCTACTCCTGCACCTAATTTCTATGTTTCTATGTAAGCCATTCACATTCCATGAAAGGAAGTTAATAACTTTATCCATATTGCTTGTAAAAATCATGTGGGATGTAAAGGGTTAATTTCTTAAAGCCTAATAGTTCATGATACCTAATTTACCGGCCACCTAAACCAAACCCCTCCTTCCTCTCCGATTTTACTGAACTCCTCACACTAGCCTCATCTCTCTCTCCACGTCTGCTGCTACTCGGTGACTTAAATATCCACATGGACTCCCCCACCTGCAAGCTCTCATCTGAATTCACCATTTTACTGGACAACTTCACTCTCACCCAACATGTCACCTTCCCCACCCATGATAAAGGACACATCCTCGACCTGGTCTGCTCCACAAATCAACTGGTGCTCGACCTCCATCCATGCCTCTTTCCCCTCTCTGATCATAAACTCATACGGTTCACCATCCCTTCTCCCACCCTCCGCCTCCTCAGAGAAGTCACTTTCCGTAATCTAAAATCCATCGATCCCCACCATCTCTCTGACCTGCACTCCACCACTCTCCCCCTGGACTCAACCCCCATCTCACCTGATGATCTCACAAACCATCTCAACTCCACCTTGTCTACCTCCCTCAACACTCTGGCCCCCTTCAAAACAAAAATCGTAACTTTTAACACCTCTTCACCCTGGTACACACCTGCACTCCGTAAGTTGAAACAGACTGGCCGCCAACTTGAACGACTCACAAAGAAATCATCTCTCACAGTCCACCATGAAGCCTACAAACTCCACCTCACTGCCTACAAAGACGCCCTCATTGCTGCCAAGTCTGCCTACCTCTCCACCATCTTCACCGACCCCTGCCAAAACCCCAGAACCCTCTTCTCCACAGTGGGCAACCTCCTCAAGCCTCGGACCAACACTCTCCCTACCTCTACTCCGGTTCTCTGCAACTAATTTCTCCACTTTTTCGCTGATAAAATTAACATCATTTATCAATCTTTATCCCCTGTATCTGACCCCCCAGCATCTACTCCAGCACCTGCCAAGGCCCCTCTTCTCCCCATCTCTACTGACCTCCCGACCCCTCCTCCACACTGCCTCCTCTCCCAGTTTGACCCGGTCACCCCTCCTGAAATCTCCAAACTCATCAGCTCTTCCAAACCCACTACCTGCTCCCTTGACCCCCTCCCCACTCCCCTGCTGAAGTCCTGCCTCCCCGTCCTTTGCCCCTACCTCACTAACCTCTTCAACTCCTCACTGTCCCAAGGAACTGTCCCCTCCGCCTTCAAAACTGCTGCTGTCACCCCAATTTTAAAGAAACCTGGTCTGGATCCCTCCTCTCTCAACAACTACCGCCCAATCTCAAACCTCCCCTTTCTTTCTAAAACCCTGGAGCGTATCGTCACCTCACAACTTCAATCCCATCTCCATGCCAATAACCTATTCGAACCCCTCCAATCTGGTTTTCGCCCCCTCCACAGCACAGAAACCGCTCTCCTCAAAGTCCTCAATGACCTCCTCACCTCTGCTGACACCGGTTCCCTCAACATCCTCATCCTCCTCGACCTGAGTGCAGCCTTCGATACCGTGAGCCATAACATTCTACTCACCAGACTCAAAGACCTCGGCATTGAAGGCTCTGCACTCAGCTGGCTCCATTCCTACCTTTCCAACAGATCCCACTTCATCTCTCTCCATAACCACACCTCTGCTACAGCCACAGTCACTCAAGGCGTTCCCCAAGGCTCCGTACTCGGCCCCCTCCTCTTCATCATCTACATCCTCCCCCTTGGTCAGATACTCCGCCACTTCAACCTGGACTTCCACTGTTACGCCGATGACACCCAGATCTACCTCAGCACCAAATCCCCCCACACCCCCCCCCCCCCCCCCCCCCCCCCTCTCCCATATCAACTCCTGTTTGTCAGCTATAAAAACCTGGATGCAACATAACTTCCTCAAACTCAACAGCGATAAAACAGAATTCCTCCTCATAGGCTCCAAATCCACACTCAGCAAAATCAATAATCCCACTCTCACCATCGACGGCACCATTGTCTCCCCATCTCCCCAGGCCCGCAACCTTGGCGTGATCTTTGATTCCACCCTCTCCCTTGAGCCTCACATCCGCCATGTCATTAAAACCTCCTTCTTTCACCTCCGCAACATCGCCAAAATCAGACCCTCTCTCACACCCGCCGCTGCTGAAAGACTCATCCATGACTTCATCTCCTCCCGACTGGACTACTGCAACTCATTTCTCCTTGGCATCAGCTCCAGCTACATCAACCGACTCCAACTGGTCCAGAACGCAGCCGCCCGACTCATCACCCACACCAAATCCTGGCACCACATCACTCCAGTCCTCAAACAACTTCACTGGCTTCCCATCTCCCACCAGATCACCTACAAAATCCTGGTCCTCACCTACAAAGCCCTCCACCATCTGGCCCCCCCATATCTCACAGACCTCCTATCCCCCTACCAACCCTCACGGTCCCTCAGATCCACATCAGCCGGTCTCCTCTCCATCCACAAATCCAACCTCCGCAGTTTTGGGGACAGAGCCATCTCCAGGGCAGCTCCCAGGCTCTGGAACTCCCTCTCCCAACTGATCCGCAATTCTGAGTCCCTCACCATCTTCCAGTCCCGCCTCAAGACCCATCTCTTCACCTCTGCCTATCCTTAGCCCCACGTCCCCCTCCCTTTTCATCTGTGCTTGAATTGTTGCTCATTTTTTGGTTTGTTTTGTTTTGTTTTTTGTTTTTGTTTTTGTTTTTTGCCTTGCCTTGTAAAGCGACTTTGAGTCCCTGAAAAGCGCTATATAAATTCAATTTATTATTATTATTATTATTATGATACTGGGAGAAGAAAAATCTAGGGCGGAGCCAGAAGTGACGACATTTCAGACATTTTTGTAGTTCAGATTTAGCACAAATGAAAAACACTAAATAAGAAACAAGAGACCCCTACCCCCCACCCACCCATGTAAAGCCCGAAACTGACCAATAGACAGTCAGTAAACTACCTAATCCCTTCCCTACCCTCATCTCTCCTAGCAACAGCACCCAACATAGAAAATAACATATTTGCCACTCAATAGCCATAACGCAGTCATTGTTGTCGTTTGAAAGAGAAAAATATACATGCTGGCAGTGAAACTGAAGAGCAAGAGCTACATATTATTATCCAAGGTCAAAATATGAAAAACAAGAACTGCGTTCACTTAATTTGTCTAAAGACAGGGGAACACAAATTCCTTCACGTTTAAAAGTAAAAAATTAACAAAGAAATTCTTAAAAATTAATATATATAAAAGAAAAACAACTCGTCCAGTTAAATTCTTAATCATTACCAAACTATATATTGTCAAAAATAGGAACAGTAAATCTCCAATTATAACTTAATCAGCTATCAATTACTCCCCTTCACCCTCGTAACTCTCCAAAAAGCTGGAAGCGTCTTGAGGATTGTTAAAAAAATCAAATGTTACCATTGAAAAGTCATATACGCAGTCTAGCTGGATAAAGTAAGACTGGGCGCAACTTTTTCTTAAACAGATCAGACATTACATTATGAAAGACTTTCTTATTTCCAAAAGCTCGTAACTATAATCAGGAACAAACCAAAACTTGCATCCTTCATATTCAACCATGCCCAACTTTTTTGCTGCCTTGAAAATATTCTCCTTCATTTGCAAAAAGTGAAATCGAACAATCAAGTGTCTCGGTTTATTACCAGATTTCTTCCCAATCCTGTGTGCATTATCCAAAAATTGAAGATTTTCATTGTGCTCAATGTTGAAAGTCTCCTTTATCATTTTAGAAACATATTTTATAACATTATATCCTTCTTGACCTTCCGCCAAACCAACAATTCGTAAATTCAGTCGACGGCTTCTGTTTTTCAGGTCCATATTTTAAATCTTATATTGCTGGAGTGCTCGAGTATTTTCATTCATTCTCCGTTCCAGTTTTTCAATCTTCAAGTCTCTCTCCTGGCCCAGGGTTCGCAAGTTATCAATTTGTTCCTTTTATTCATGGTTCATCTTGTAACATAATCAGCTTTTCTTGAACTTTCTCGAAACTCCTTTCACCATTTCTTCCAAACTGCAAAATCTTGTTTTCATTTCATTTTTCAGTTCATTTTTCAGTTCATCATTCATTTTCGATATTGCTTCTATGATACTAGTCAGAAGCTGTGGCTGTGGTTGTGGCTTTCCCCTGTTTCTTCCTTGGGGAGCCTCCTTTCCTTCTTGTCTCCATCCTTTTCATGATTAAGGTGTGTAAAAGTGTTACCAACACTTTATGAAAAGTTAGACCGTGCCTTGAAGTCAAGTAATCACAAGTAACATTGAAAGAGTGGTAAGTGAAAATTATAAGTTAAGGGAGCAAACAAATTTGCAACCTTTACAGCATGCTGCCGCTAGGAGAGTCCAAAATTGTAACCTAAGGTGAATGAGAGTAGTGACCGAGCACGAAGAAGGTGCTTTACTCGAGGTTTTTTTAACTCAAGAAATCTGAATATAATATGGATACATTTATCACGTTCGGTATATAAACAATGCACAAAAAGAAACATGGTACCTTGTAATTTATTTGGTCAGGAACTGCTAAATAAGTACCAAATGTGATTATATTGTTTTCAACTCTATTCATTTGGAATTAAAGAATTTTTGTTTTTATTACATCATTTTCCAAACTATATATTTTTTTGTTTCTTTCTTTAAACCTTTATTAGAAGTTCCAACCAATCATCAATCATTAAAATCAAATGCCTCGATGGTAACTGAGGATGGATGTGTGTCAAAAGACTGTGCATTGTGGATCAAAGAGATTTCAACTCATATGTGCTGTCTCTATATTTAGGTTCTGACACCCAGCTTGAACACATTTGGAACTGTATGATTAGCGATCACCAGCGGGAACTGTTTGGCAGCAGGCCACTAGTGGAGATCTGTGGGAGCAGAGGAGGTGCTGAGGTAGTAATGGTGGGAAGAGTGAGGGGGCAGAGGGTGTAGGATTACTTCAATGGTGAATGCAATCAGGAGAGAAAATACCCTATGTCAAGTGAAGCCTAAACTTCCCTTGTGGGTACATAGAGGATCACATGCTAAAATGTCTTCAAGGCAATTTTCCCTTGCTCAGGCTTTGGGTTGCTATAGCAGATTCAATCTCAACAGTACCATTGAAGCCAGGTGTACACAATGGGTGGATGCTCTTGTTACCCACAACTTAAGGTCCATGGGTTGTCAATTGACTTGGTATTTCCTATTTTTCATTTTAATTGGCCCCGCCTGGCATCTACCGTCTAGGGATGAAGAGGGGAAATCCAGAGTTTAAGTTGATTATCAATTCCAGATCTTCCCTTTATACTTTTATATCCTTAAATAAGAAATTCATACTTTTACCTAATAATGGATGAATTTTCTTTAAAAAAAAATTTAACATTTGTCCTGAAGGTTTGTTTATAAAATAGGACAGGCATTTTTCAAATGAACTTCAATTATCATAAAGAATTATATTTAATATCTGTACTTAATAAATACTGCCAACATGCAAAAACAAATCTGTTCTGATGTTTTAACCTCTCTTATTTCTGTAATGTTAAACAAGTTTGACGACTGAACATCAAGACCTCAGTTAATTTTCTCAGTGGATTAGTTGAGAAATTGAAGGACAGAGAACCATGCTGGCCTGTCTGTGTGCATACAATCTGGTGTTAGATCATGACCTTTCCTCCTTTAGAGATTTCATGGATTAAGGTTTCTTTCATGTCAGTTTCTCAAAACTAATCCAACACTTTCACAAAGTTAAACCAGCATTTCCTGATTTATCTTTTAAGTCTAATAAACACAATAAAATGGGATTTAACCTTTAACAGAGGATTTCTTTGTTTTCTTTCCCATAATTTCTTCAAATAGTCCTTGTAATAGCCAGAAATGAAAAACCAACAGTTAATGCCCTCATTACTGATTTACACATTATAGAGCCACACATTTATATTGCATAACTACATAATGCATCTGGTGACATTTAGCATTATGAAAAAGTTAATACAAAATATGTCAATTTGAAAAGAATGGCCTTTAAATGTAATAGCAATCTCGAGGCTGACTTTCAAAACTAATTTGGGGTCACAACTTTTTCAATGAGTATCACATATTTCAATAAGTCTGCTATTTTCAAAGGATTTATGGCTTCAATATATAAAATGCAAAGCAGTGGAAGCCAATATTAGGCAGAATATAAATACTTGCTAATAGAATAAATAGGCAAACATTAAAACATATCACAGCTGTATAATTAAAATAAATTACTGGCATTTTGTCAAATATATATTTTTTCAGAATCTGATATTCTAGCAAAGGTTTCTCACTATTGTTTAGCAAATAGATAGTAAAGCTAATTTGGAAATAAGAGAGAAAATAATAATCATTGGTCAAATAAATTAAGCACAGCTTAACATTATTCCTGGCTATTGTGAAATAGGAAGCTGCTTAACAGAAGCACGGAAAGGATGATCAAAATTGCTGGTCCTTAACAGGGAACAAAGGGAGAGCTTGCAATGCAGGAAGTACTAACCAGACAGCACAGCATTTTGTTACAGAACCAGTGTGTCTAAGAGGCGGCACAGTGCTGCAGCGATAGAGTTGCTGCCTTACAGCGCCAGAGACCTTGGGTGCTGTCTGTATGGAGTTTGTACATTCTCCTTGTGACCGTGTGGGTTTTCTTCAGGTGCTCCGATTTCCTCCCACATTCCAAAGACATGTAGGTTTGTAGGTTAATTGGCTTCTGTAAATTGTATCCTATCCCAGTGTGTAGGATAGTGTGATAACCTTGTGTGTAGGATAGAACTAATGAACAGGTGATTGTGTTTGGCATGGACTCAGTGGGCCGAAGGGGCTGTTTCTGTGCCGTATCACGAAACTGAACTGAACTAAACTAAACCTAACTTAACTAAAATAAACTTATGCCTGGTATTCAGGGACCCTCAATACAATGATGAACTCTTAGTGTCATTAGGCAGTCGGAATCAATACCAGGTGCATATTTCAGAATAAACTTCTGTTGCTACGAAAATTGTTCTCTCAAAAGATATTTGGAGATACTTGTCAATAGTGGATCAATTGCAGTGGCCCCTTTAACCTTGGAAAAAACGAATTCTGATAATCTGACTTTTTTGCAAAACATCTTCATTTGGTCTGTAAGGGTTACAATAAGCTTCAGGTTTTGACTGTCACTTTATTTCTCTATCTTTCTCCCACTCTAACATATCTGGAATTTTCTGCATGTTTTTCATGAAACCCAATGTTATTTTCAGGAGAAGCACTGCATCTTCTGACCTGTCACATTTCAGTCTTTATTGTTGAATTCAACAATTTCAGAGAACCAACATTTCCAGTTTGCATCAGAACTGGCCATATTTACAACATTTGATATTCCACTTTAGTTTGAATTTCAGTTCCTGATAAGCTATTCCTTTTTCTGTTACTCTGCCTCTGATTACATTAATTCAGATTCAGATTCAATTTTAATTGTCATTGTCAGTGTACAGTGTACAGTACAGAGACAACGAAATGCATAATCTTCTCCTATTTACTCTTCCTCTGGACAATTATTTGCAAATAACCACTCATTGCCACATTTTTTTGCAGCTCATGTCATTACCACTTGTGTCATTTCATATCTTCTAGTCCCCATCCCGATCACAAACATTTTCTTTGGCTTATCCTTGTCACCCTCTTGCCTGAACTTAAACCATGAATTCCAGTTCTGGCAAAAGTCCATTGACCTAAAATGTAACGGTTTCCCTCTCCACACTTGCTATCTTAAAATATGTTTATTGGCTAAGAATGTACACATCCAATTCTTTGTATGTAGACATACTTGGCCAATAAACTTATTCCGTCATTCATTCATTCATTCATTCATTCATTCATTCATTCATTCTCTATTTCTTTGGAGACACAAGGAACTGCAGTTGCAGGAACTAGCAACTGCAGATGGTAGAGCATGTTCAATCCTGACTTCAGATGCTGTTGGTGTGGAGTTCACAAACTCTCCCTGTGACTATGTGAGTTTCCTCCGGATAATCGAAGCTCTGATTTCCTCCCACGTCCCAAAGATGTGCAGGCCTGTTTAGTCTCCTCACCTATTAGTGTCATCTCCAAACTTACTAATCATGTCTTGTACATTCTCATCCAAATCATTGATATAGATGACAAACAGCAATTAGACCAGCACCCTCTGAGGCAGACCTACTGTCTGAAAAACAATGTTTTTGTTTCCTCCCTCTGCTTTCTGCCATGAACCTCAATTCTGCATCCAGTCACCTAGCTCTGGCTAAATCCCAGGCGATCTAATCTGCCAATGAAGCCTACCATGCAGAACGTTATCAAGACCTTGTAGAAGACTACGTAGACTATGTCTACAGCTGCCTGCCTCATCAATTTCCTTGGTTACTTCTTTGAAAATCTCAGTCAAATTTGTGAGACATGGTCTCCCGCATACAAAACCACGGTACAAAACTCTCCCTAATCAACCCCGTTCTTTCCAAATGCATGTATATTTATCATTCAGAATCCTTTCCAGTAACTATTCTACCACATAAGTATGGCGTACTGGTCTATAATTTGCAGAAACCTCTTTGAAGTTTTTCTAAAAAGCACAACATTAGCCCCCTTCCAATCTTCTGGCAGCTCAACCGTTCCTAATAATGGTTCATATATCTCTGCAGGGCTCCTGCAATTTATTCTCTAGTTTCCCAGTGTCCTTGGATATACCTGGGAGATTTATCTGCCTTCACATTTTATAAAGTTTTTTAGAGATACAGCGAGGAAACCTGCCCTTCAGCCCACCGTGTCCCTGCCGACCAGTGATCACCTGTACACTACTTCTATTCTACACAATGGGGACAATTTGCAGGAGCCAATTAACATACATACCTGCACTTCTTTTGGATGTTGTAGGAAACTGGAGCGCCCTGAGAGAAAACATGTGGTCACGGGGAGAACGTATAAACACTGTGCAGACAGTACCTATAGTCAGGATCGAACCCGGGTCTCTGTTGTCTTGGGTGGCCTGCCAGAAGAGGTGGTGAAATTAGATACAATCACTATGTTTAAGAGACATTTCAACAGACATGTAAATAGACTAGGCATGGAAGGATAATGTCCAATATGGTAAAAGAGATTAGTGTAGGTGGGCAAAAGGTTGGCATAATTGTGGTGGGCTGAAGGGCCCGACTCTGTTGTGCAACTCAATGATTCTATGCTACCTCCAACTGTCTTGATATACTGCTGTTGTTTTACACTCAGCACTAGCCTATTCTTTTTATTGTTCAAGAATAAAAGCCTTGAATAATTTCAGCAAATATTGTCGTGACAGGTGATGCAAAGATTCTTTGGATTTTTGTAACCAACTCGTGCTCTGATTCAATGCAGTATCAAGAGAGCCAGGTTCATACTCCTTTTCACTAACTATTCTTCGACCAAACTGTTACAAAACATAACACATCAAGGAGCTGAGATGACATCGTAAATATAAAAGCAGAGCCCAAGCAGTTTACTAAAAGTCTTTACCTCAACTCTAGACATGGAACATATATTTTGGGTGACTTATTCCCTATATTTGGATTTTTGTGTGTAGTTCTGCTCACCCCGCCAGATGAAAGGTATTGTTTAGCTGGAAAAGATGCAGAAAATATTCACCAGGATGTTTCTAGGGCTTAAGTTATAAAGAGAGGCTGGAAAGGCCACAACTTGTTTTCCCCTAAATTATAGGAGTTTGAGGGGTGACTTAATAGAGGTACATAAAGTTGTGAGAAAATTAAATAAGGTGAATGGTCAGTCTTTTTCCCCAAGGAAGAGGAATCCAGAACTAAAGGGCATAGGTTTAGCATGAGAGAGGAAAGATTTAAAAGAGATCTAAGGGGCAATTTCATCATGTAGAGGGTGGTGTATATATAGAAATAGCTGCAGGAGAAAGATGTATACGTGGGCACAATGGCGACATACAAAGCATTTGGACGGGGATCAACCGTTTTTTTGACATGGGCCAAACAAAGGTAAATAGGATGAGCTTAGTTGTACAACCTGGTTAGTATGGATGTGTTGGGCCAAAGGGCATCTTTCAATTCTGTGAAACTCTACGTAGCATGCTTGCAACATTGTAATACTTGAAATCTGGTATATTAGTATGTTGTTGTTTAAATATACATTTTTTTAAACAATAAATTGTTATTAGCATTTATTTGCTGGAGAACGTGAAAAGAATGAAGGCAGATTTGAATAGCTTCATAGTCAATTTCTATAGGCCTCAAATAAAGTATGGTCCAATCCCATTTGTTCTCCATTTCCCCTTCAGTTGCCGTCCTTTGGGCTTCCGTTTTAACCCATATTCATATATTACAAAGGATCTATTCATTTTCAAATCATCTTCTCCTGTTGTCACTTTTGATATAAGAATTCCTGACAGGAGCATTTTACAGTGTTATTAACTACTTCCTTCAGTTTAAAGGCAACAAGATGTATCTGTAGTCCACGGACAAAAGGAATTCTTCCTATTATCTAGTTCAACTAATTTGCACCAGTGGAGGTCTTTGCATGATACATTCTTAAACTGTTGTATGTATTCAAACATGGAATTCCTGGCTGATGTGGATTACATCTTATTAATCTGTGTTAAGGAAAAGCTATAACTAGTCACAGCTGGTCACATACAGTCTCATCTCCCACTAAAAATATAAGGAAGTTCAACATGATTTAAGTGACATAGCATAATATCATAATTGAATCATTATTATATTGTATTATTCCTTGAAACAAACCAGGTTTAAATGGGTAATAATTGATATAGTCTGTATGAAATTCATATTATCAACACCCAAAATTCTACCGTTATTTAGATCTAATATTGATGCTTTCTGTGCAGAGCCTTCTAAATTAGCTTTAAGGTAGACACAAAATGCTGGAATAACTCAGCAGGCGAGGCAGCAGCACTGGAGAGAAAGAATGGGCGACGTTTCGGGTCTTGTCTGAAGAAGGGTCTCGACCCAAAATGTCGCCCATTACTTCTCTCCAGAGATGCTGCCTCACCCGCTGAGTTACTCCAGCATTTTATGTCTACCTTTGATTTAAGTCAGCATCTGCAGTTCTTTGTTACACACTTTCAAATTAGCTTTGTTGACTGCTCATTCAGAAATTCAAATCTTATCATACCCCTCTTTCCACTAATTGATTTGAATTGAAAATACAGCACGGAAACAGGTCCTGCAGCCCACCGAGTCCACACGGCTCATTGATCACTCATTCACAATAGTTCTAAATTATTCCACTCTTGCATCCACTCCCTACACACGAGGGGCAATTTACAGAGGCCAATTAAACTACAAACCCAGATGTCTTTGAAATGAGGGAATTAATTAAGTTTAATTATACAAATGTATAGTTATATAAAATGTGTACATGATGTGAGGAATCTCACACAATATAATGCATATTAGGATTAACTCCCATCTTATGATTTTTAATGCATTTTAACATTAATCTATTCATAAAATTATCACGTTTCATCATTATTGTAGCAAGAAATAATACTGGCAGTGTGGCTATCTGATTTTCCTCTTTCTTCTCTTTCTATCTCCCTCCATCCTGGATAAGTTGTCTATATTGGGTACCAGACAAGTCTTGATGGATATATGGAAATTACAGAAAGGAAACTTAATGAAAGTGGGAACATTCACAATAAATAACCATAGGTATTGATGTTATCAAATAAGAACAAATTTCATTTTGTCAAAAGAAAGAAACTACCTTCATCACTTTTACATCTTCATGCCAGTGTAGAATTTATATGGAAGTTTCAAAGGAAGTTAGATTTGCCACAGTGCGTTATAGTTCAACATCACACAATATTTCAACCTTACTACAAGCCAGTAGTTGCAGTAAGCCATCTCTCGAGTCATCATTCACGAAAGGGACGAACTGAAAGGTCAGAAATAGAAATTATGTTTAACAAAAGGTACGCAAAAGTCTGATGGGATGATCATTATATTTTTGATGAGAAGCATTCATAACCGTAGTGTATAATTTCACTCTCTATGTGGGTTTTATAATAACTAAAATAGGTGATTTGTCAACAGTGAAGATGGTTGTGAAGAATTACAGCGGGATTGGGATCATCTGTGCAGGTGCGCCAAGGAATGGGTAATGGAGTTTAATTTGATTAGTGTGAGGTTTTGCATTTTGGGAGTCAAGCCGGAGCAGGACGTTTACATTGAATGGGAATGTTGTAGAGCAGAGGCTTCGGGGAGTACAAGCAGATAATTTCCTGAAAGTGGCATCACAGGTAGATAGGGAGGGGTGAAGGCTTTTGGCACATTGGCCTTCATCACTCAGCACATCTCAACACCCCCCTGTGTGCCTGGGTCCTGGACTTTCTCACCGCCAGGCCCCAGGTAGTTAAGATGGGAGGAAATACATCCCTCACCCTTAGCACAGGATCCCCCCAGGGTTGCGTCCTCAGCTGTAATCCCTGTACACACATGACTGTGTGGCTAGGTTCAGCTCCAACTCTATAATCAAGTTTGCTGGTGACACTGTGGTGGTGGGCCTGATCTCCGATAATGATGAGGCCTACCGGGAGGAGGTGGCTGATCTGGCACTCTGGTGTCAAGACAACAGCCTCCTCTTAAAAGTAAAAAAAACTAAGGAGCTGATCGTGGACTTTAGGAGGGCACAACATCTGAGGACGTACACACCATTGAAGATAAATGACGATACTGTGGATAGGGTGAGCTGCTTTAAATACCTGGGAGTCCACCTCAGAGGATCTGACATGGACATCACACACTGCCGCAGTGGTGAGTAAGGCAAGGCAGCGCCTTTACCACCTCAGGCAATTGAGGAAATTCAGAGTGTCTCTGAGGTTCCTCCAGTGCTTCTACTCAGCGGCTGTGGAAAGCATCTTGTCCGGAAACATCACAATTTGGTTTGGTAACTGCTCTTCCCAGGACAAGAAGGCTCTGCAGTGAGTAGTGCGTTCGGACTAACTTACTGTACCAATTTACTGTTGTGTGGTGTCTTTTTCAAATTGCTGTTTTCTCTTTTTTCCTCCCACAAATATGTAATATGTGAATATGTGATTCTGTTCCATTCTGTTTTGTAGTTTTGTTTTGCACAATACGCAAGCATTGCCACTTTTCATTTCACTGCACATCTCGTATGCGTATGTGACAAATAAACCTGACTTGACTTGACTATTCGTGGGGGTGGGGGATTGGGAGGGGTGGTGGGGGGGTGCCTCACAAGTGAAATAACTTAGGGCCTCTCTTCATCTAAATCCGGCCCTAAGTCACCCATACATTTCTTCCAGGGATGCTTGGTTAGTAAAGGTGCCAGAGGTTATTAGGTGCAGGCAGCAGAATGGGGTTAGGAGGGAGAGATAGATCAGCCATGATTGAATGGCGGAGTAGGCTCCATGGGCCAAATGGCCTAATTCTACTGCTATTCCTTATGAACTTATGATGCCTCATGATCTGTTTAGTTACTCCTGTCTTTAAGATTCCTTGGAGCGCAGGGGCTGAGGGGGTCATCTGATAGAGGTGATTAAAATCATGAGGGGAACAGATGGGCGAGTGCACAGTCTCTTTCCCAGGATTGTGGAATTCAAGAACCATGGGGCATTTTCTTGAGATTAGAGGTCAAAGATTTAATAGGAAACTGAGGGGCTACTTTTTTTACATCAAGACTCTTTATGGCAATATGGAATGAGCTGCCTGAGGAAGTAGCTGAGGCAAGTACAATAACCGCATTTAAAAGACATTTGAATGAATAAGTGCTTAGGAAAGATGTGGAGGAATATGTTAAACTTGGTAAATAGGACAACTTTAGATGGGGCATTGTGGTCAGCATGGATGAGTTGGGCCAAAGGGCCTGTTTCCGAGACGTATGACACTTACTGAGCTTTGATGAATGAATTCCCTTCATAGTTGGGATGTCATCTTTAAGCACTCAACAAATGGAAGATATAACAGAAACTATTAAAGATCACCATCTTGCACTCTGCAACATACATTGTTTTCTCCCCATGAAAGGTCATCAACTTGAAACTAACTCTGTTTCTCAGTCTACAGATATTGCCTGATCTGCTGAGTATTTCCAGTTTTACTTTCTATTCAAATTATGTTTCCTTTTCTCTGCATAGTTTTGCAGCCATCTTCCATCTGCTATCTCCTGATATCATAGAACCAATATTCCCTCCAACAGCACATTTGCTTTGCACTTCCCACTGAGCCAGTTCAAACCTCCTTACGTCCTCCCCAAAAAGCTTGTGTTGCTAATCCTAGAACATCTATGTTACTTAGCTATAAAACTAATTTTGGTAAATAATTATATTTTTCTTTTCCATATTGTGATTCATTCATTCATTCATTGGATGCACCAATCACTGGTAAGAATGAAAATTCCAGGTTTTATTTAATTAATTTGTTTCATCTCACTGGCCGTGTTGGCACAATTTGGGATTGCATTTCTGTATCTCTAATCTGGGTATGAATTGCCAGAACAATAACACACTTCCTGCATTCTAACATTCATTCCTTGTTTATTGTTTAAAACTGCTTCTGATTCATTTCACCCTTTCTGCCCAAATGTTAAAGTTTACTTATTTGAAGCAGATTTGCCTCTGTGTCAGCAGCTTGAGGTTATCTACTCCAGGATGGGAGTTTACAATCCAGCTGGATAAGCCAATGTGTTTACAAGAAAGTGCTGTATTTTGTTTTCTGAAACATTAAAACAATTGCAGTATGTTAAAAATTACACTGAACAAAATGAATCTAGGGAGTGATTTCTTCTGATGTCTGAACTACATTAATTCCACAAGAGCCATTTCAACCCATTGTTTATTTTTTGTAGGATCATTCTATGTGCAATATAGTTGTAATTGTTGGCAATGTAACAAGAGTGATTGTAATTGTTTGCAGGTGAACTGCTTTGGTGCAAAACAAGTTCAAACATCATTCCTTATTACTCACATTCACCTGAAGACTTAACAGAATTTCACGATGTCCTATCATAGCTTTATCAGGAGGTTAGCAAAAACTAGGGCAAGTATTGAAAATGGCTTTCTATTGTGGAAAAGAGAATGTCGCAGAGATTCTGCCTCATTGCTCCTTTCACATCTCTATGTTATTTGATCTCTGAATTCTTGTATTGTAACTATTTTTCTTTCTTCTACAATATGCACTACGTGTAAACTTATTTTTTGCTTACTTTCTCTGACAGTCGAGAATTATTGTGGAAGCTGGTTCTGTACTGGTTACGTTAATCCACCATGTTGATGGAAAACTCTTCCCATTGCTATAAATTCTGTGAGGATTGCACTTCGACAGGCCTTGCTCTGCAACAAATGGAAGGGAATGAAAACCACAGCCAGGATTTACTGCTCCGGTATTGTTTGAGATTGTGATCCTCTGGTGGAAAAGCAAGAAATTCCCATCTGTAGCAATAAGTTCCCATCACTTTAACCGCCTGCACACAGTTCTGGTATTTTAACAACTAATGGGACAGAATAGTGAAATTCCCCAATGCATCTCGTAATAGCCAGTGTTACATTGCCCTCTGCAAATTACCATCCCATGTCCTGTCATTTACCACAGATGCTGATCTCGGATGTAAGAAGAATGTTGAGGATGAATTAAGTTGTTGAGTTAATCTCTCCTTCACATCCTGCTGAGCAGGGTGAAAAGTGAATGTGGTGAAGCTCTGCTGCCATCTGCTCTCCCCTTTAATCGGGGAATAATTAATGACACAAGTGGACTTAAAATACTCAAGCTGTTACCCTATGAAAGCGTAAAGTCGGATATAACTGAATGGACAGGAGTATGGGAAAAGTAATTGGAAGGAAAGCACAGGTGTGTGAATGATGGGGAAGAGGGTGTTGGGAATTGAAGAAATGAGAGCTCAGAAATGAAGCAGGAATGGTTGGATACACAAGAAACTGCAGATGCTGGCATCTTGAACGAAATACAAAGAGAATTAACTCAACAGGCCAGGCAGCATCTGTGGAGGGAATGGATGGACCACATTTTGGGTTGGGACCCTTCTTCAGCATGATTGTTGTGAGGGGCGGTAGATAGCTGGAAAGGGGGTGGGGGCAGTGGAAGAGTTGAATAATCCTGCTAATAGGAGACAAAAAATATTTAAAAACAGAATTGGAGTTCATATGACATACGACTGCAATGTTTTTTTTAAATACAAAGTTGTCATTCAATACATCATTCAATAACAGTAAATACACGTGATATGTAATGCAGTATTTTTTATGAATTGCTCATAAATCTTCTCTGGCCAATCTCATATCTATATTACTAAAAGTCTGATCTTGACCGCTTTTGGCTCACTGTGCTGCGATTTCCGAGAGAACACCGCCACCTATGGCTGTCATTTTTGGCCACCTCGCTCAGAGCCCCCCTCCGCCTTCCGGGACCAGAGGATTTTTCCCATCGATGAAAAATCAGAGAGATATTAATGTTTAAAATAAAATAGCCATTCTCTCTGCTGCCCCTGCTGGAGGGAGGGGGAGGGACTATAAAACCAGGAAGTGGTGTGCCTCACTCAGTCTCTGAAAGATGGAGGAAACCAGAGGGTCACATCTCTCTGAGCTCTGAATAACACTGAACACATGTCTACTCAATTGTGAGTGCCCTTAATGTGGTTTGAAAATGAATATATGGTTGGTTTGAAGTATAAATGTACTGCAAATGGCTGTTTGGGTTGAAGTAAAAATGCACTACTAAATGGTTGTTTGGGTTGAAGTAAAAATGCACTGCAAATGGTTGTTTGGGTTGAAGTAAAAATGCACTGCAAATGGTTGTTTGGGTTGAAGTAATTGGTGGAGAGGTGGAATTGGTGGAGTGGTGGAATATTGCATCAGGGGACCAGCCCTCCCATGTGAGCATGGGACCCAATGGGTCCCACAGTCTAGTGTAATCTAAACTTCTTTAGCCCTTTGTGACAGCACAAAAATCAGAGAGTAAGATTTGTTTTCCTAAAGCAACAGTAGAAAAAAAATGTAATGCCACAATAGACATAGAAGTAATATAAAATCATGAGAGGCACAGACTGGGTCAACATACAGAACCTTTTTCCCGGAGTTGGAATGTCAATGACTAAATGGCATAGCTTTAAAGAGAGAGGGACAAAGTTTCAGGGCGATATGCGAGGCAAGATTTTTCACAGAGAGTTGCGGGTGCCTGGAATGCATTGCCAGGTGGACGTGGAAATGATAGTCACAGCACATGAACAGGCAATAGTGGTGTTTATGAGGCTTTTAGATAGGCACGTGGATATGCAGAGAATTGAGGAATATGGATCATCTGCAGGCAGATGAAATTAATTTATCTCGGCATCATGTTTGGCACAAATATTGTGGGCTGACAGGCCTGTTCGTGTGGTGTACTGGTTTATGTTTTACGTTCTATATCAATGTGACCTAGGCTTTTTTGTTTTAAAGTGAGTGCTCAGCAGTTTTGGGCAGTTTCACCAGCTGGTGTATTCACGAGGATCTTTAACCTGTCTCTATCTCTGGCAACGGTCCCCAAGTGCCTGAAGACAGCTACCATAGTGCAGGTATGTTACAATACTTACCTTCAGCGGCGCTGCAATTCTGCCACTAGCCGTGTGCACGCGATTTTGGCGCCTTTGAGGGGGGGGGGGGGGGGGGGTGAGGTTAAATGCGTTTTTTTCCTACCTTCTCCTGGAATATATTTGGTTGGAGTGCAAGCTTTTGCTGAAGAATCGTTCCGATGGCCGTTCTGTGTAGTTTTTATTTATTTATTTATTTATTTATTTTTAAATCGGTGGAGTAATTTTAAAATCAGCTTCTAAAGTCGTCAACGCCGATGGATTTCAGGTATGGGACAGGTAAAAGAAAGCAGTTAATTTTATATATAAATGTGCTCCTTAAGATGCCTTTAATTCACATTTTAAGTTGCGAAACGGTGATTTAGGACCCATACGAACTGGCAGTATTTTTCCAGCCGATATGGGTATAAATTCACCGCAAACCGCAACGTTCCAAATGATTGCGTTCCAGAAAAACCCACCCGCAAGATGATTTAAATGGCCCTTAATTTACAGGTATTAAACATTAAATTCCTTCCATTTGGCCAATAAATCCATGACAATGAGATTTAAAAATTATGTTATATTGTGAATTCTTGTGTGAATGTTATTTGGACACTTAGGCTATTTAAAAATGTTAATCTATTCTTAAGAAATTGATAGATGTTTAGATCTAGTAATTGAATTTTGTAATTAGCTACGATTAGGTAACTAACTAATTACATACTTTAATTTCAAGTCATCTAAGTAAGATTGTTTCATATTTGTTTCAGAATGCTTCAATCTATAATAACTGAAAATTTCTTTCAGTTTTCTTAATTTTTAAGAAAGTTATGGGCTTTTGACTGTCCTCGATCACAGCTTTTGTGTTAAGTCAATGGAAAAGCAATAGGGAACAAGATGCTAATTTCCGAGTATGAAAATTGCCATAACTTTTTTAATACTGAAGATATGAAAGTGAATTAGGTGTCAAATTGAACTTCCTTTTATGCTTTATCTGATGGGATAAATTACAGGCTTGGTTTTTAAAATCTCAAAATTTTGTAACATTGCTACATAGTGCCGGTGCCGAAAAAGTCTAAAGTCACCAACCTGAATGACTATCGCCCAGTTGCCCTAACTCCAATTCCCATGAAATGCTTTGAAAGGCTGGTCCTCTCCCACATCAAATCCAGCATCCCTGCCTCACTGGACTCTCATCAATTTGCATACAGGGCAAATAGATCAACAGAGGATGCCATCTCTCTGGCTCTTCACACTGTCCTGACTCACCTGGAAAGACAGGGCACGTACGTGAGGATGCTCTTCATAGACTATAGCTCTGCATTCAATACGGTCATCCCCACCAAGCTCACCTCCAAACTCCATCAGCTAGGCCTCAGCTCGCCGATATGCGATTGGATCCTGAATTTTCTGACGGAACGACCGCAGGCAGTGAGACTGGGCCCGCACCTGTCCTCCACTATCACCCTGAGCACCGGCACACCACAGGGCTGTGTACTGAGCCCCATGCTCTACTCCCTCTTCACATATGACTGTGTTCCTGCATTCGACACCAACACCAGCGTCAAGTTTGCAGACAACACAACAGTGATTGGGCTGATCACCAACGGTGATGAAACAAAATACAGAGCTGAGGTGCAGAACCTGGCGGACTGGTGCGCACGTAACAACTTGTCACTAAACACCTCCAAGACCAAGGAGCTGATTATTGACTTCAGGAGGTCACATAATGGAGAATACGCCGCAATCTCCATCTACGGGGACAGGTGTGGCGAGAGTGTCCAGCTTTAAGTTTCTGGTCACTCACATTTCAGAGGACCTCACATGGTCCACCAACACCGCTGCGCTGGTCAAAAAGGCACAGCAACGACTGTTCTTCCTGAGAACATTAAAAAAGACTGGTCTGCCCCAACAGCTGCTGTCAACCTTCTACCGCTGCACCACAGAGAGCATATTAACGTATGGCATCTCTGTGTGGTATCTCAGCTGCACGGAGGCGGAGAGGAGAGCTCTTCAGTGCGTCGTCCACAGAGCGCAGAAGATCATTGGGACACCGCTACCAGCCTTGGAGGGCATCTACCACACACGGTGCCTCAGGAAGGCCATCAGCACCCATAAAGACTCCTCACACCCTTGTAATGGACTGTTCCAACTACTTCCCTCCAGCAGACGTTACAAGGCCTTCTACGCGCGAACCTCCAGACTCAGGAACAGCTTCATTCCCAGAGCTATAGCGGCTCTGAACCGGCCCTGCTGAGTGCCCCCCACCCTCCATGGACTGTCTCCCTTGGATGGTCACGTCGCACAGACACATCTGCACTTTAGTCTGTTTTGAACTGTTTTACTGTTGTAATGTTCTTTTTACAAACCATGTTTCTCGGGGTATCTAAATCTAAATTTTATTATCTAAATTAGTCTGGCTGATGATCTGAACAGATTTTTCAACAGATTTGACTGCCCCACACCACCCCAGCCTCCCCCACCTGGTCTGCTAACCATTGCTGCTTCCTCTCCACCTCCCATCCCTCTCTCCATCACTCCTGAGATGTCACCTGTACGGAGTCCCCTCTTTCCACCTCCCACTCCACCGGCAGCCCCACCCATGACTCTTCATACTGCTCAGGTCAAGGTGATGCTGGACAGACTGAAGCCAGGGAAGGCAGTGGGGCCTGATGACACCAGCCCAAGGCTACTGAAGACTTGCTCTTCAGAGCTGTGTGGTATTCTAACACACCTGTTCAACCTGAGCTTGCGTCTACAGAGGGTTCCAAGGCTGTGGAAAACATCTTGCCTGGTACCTGTCCCAAAGAAGACCCATCCCACTCTCCACAATGACTACAGACCAGTAGCGCTCACTTCACATATAATGAAGACATTTGAGAGACTTGTCCTTTCCTACATCAGGACTAGTGTGTCAAATCAAATGGATCCTTTACAGTTTGCATATCAGCCTAACATCAGTGTCGACGATGCCCTCATTTACATGCTGCAGAGGGTGTACACACATTTGGACACTACTGATGCATCTGTAAGGATTACATTTTTTGACTTCTCAAGCGCCTTCAACACAATTCAGCCCCGACTGCTAGGGGAGAAGATGGAGAAGATGAAAGTGGATCCATCACTGGTACTGTGGTGTTTGGATTACCTTTCCCTCAGACCACAGTACGTGCGCCTACAGAACAGTGTCTCGGGCACCATCTTGAGCAGCACAGGGGCTCCACAAGGAACTGTGCTGGCTCCGTTCCTGTTTACCATCTACACAGCGGATCTCCAATATAACACCAACAGCTGCTTTTTGCAGAAGTTTTCGGATGACACAGCTGTTGTCGGCCTCATTAAAGGGGGCAATGAGGAGGAGTATAGAGACATAATAAGTAACTTTGTGGAGTGGAGTGCACACAATAACCTCCATCTTAACACCAAAAAAACCAAGGAGATAGTTGTGGACTTCAGGAGGGGGAGGAGGAGGACTCAAGCAACACCAATCACCATTAAGGGCACTGAGGTGGAGGTGGTCGCTAACCACAGGTACCTTGGGGTGCAGCTTGACAGTGAGCTGAACTGGAAGTGTCATATGGAGGCGGTGTACAGGAAGGGACAAAGCCGACTGTATTTTTTAAGGAGGCTGAGGTCATTTAACATCTGCCAACCCCTACTGTGCAGTGTCTACCATTCAGTGGTGGCCAGTGCTCTGTTTTTTGCTGTGGCCTGTTGGGGAGATGGCGCCCGCACAGCGGACAAAAACAGACTGGACAAGCTAATCAGGAAGGCCGGCTCAGTGGTCGGGGCTGAGCAACGAACGGTCCAGCAGGTGGCAGAGGCCAGAACTCTGAACAAACTGGGTTCAATAATGACCAACCCCACTCACCCACTCCATGCCCTGAAGGTGATCAAGAGCAGCATCTTCAGTCAGAGGCTGATTGCACCAATGTGCAAAACTGAGAGACATAGGAAGTCCTGTTTACCAGCTGCTATAAGGTTATATAATGCGCATAAATAACTGCACTTTTTTTAAATTAATTGTATTTTAACTTGTATTTTAACTTGTATTTTAACTTGTTAAGTATGGAAGCCATTTGAGGAAATGTGTGGTGTTATGTCTGTCTTGAAGCTGTCGTGGCACTGTAATTTCCTGTAAAGGATTATTAAAGGTATAATCAATCAATCAATAATCAATCAATTATTTAAGTTATGACATCGGATGGAAGCTGCAAACCCAAATCTCGTTGCACTTATGTGCAATGACAATAAAATATATTATTATTATTATGAATGCCAATGGATCTGATCAGAACTGCTGGCACAAATCACTGTATCCTACCTCTAATGGTTAAATTTAATGCAAAGGAATAAATATATTTAGAATCAGACGGAGGTTGGGGTGATAAAACCAACAAGATTAACATTAAAAGGCCATTTCCAATCCACTATTTCCGCAATTCGCTGCCTGGAAGCTGCCTACTGAAAAGAGGTAGATTGCCACTCAGCAACATGGTAAGCATTTAAGGTGATGTTGACATGGTTTTACATGTTTAATTTTATGTCCAGGGATTTTCCAGTGTTCCTGGACTTCAACAATGAAAGCGAGATGAAAACAGAGTAGCTATTGACATGATTGAAATAGAACCAGATTCAGACTATTGAGCTGCTCCTGGCCAACATTTACAGGCTTTCTGGAGCCTGAAAGGATCTCATCAAAGATTGAACTATATCCACCTGTGTCGAGTATCAACCACTGGCACAAGGAGCATGTTAGCTACTGCCTGAGGGGTGGGGGGAGGAGGAGATGGTAGGTATTTGGCTCCATGTGTTTATGCATATAGTAATGGGTAAAAAATGGAAGCACTTTGACTGGAGTCCTTACTTCAGTGTTGCCTTTCATCATTGACCATCTCAGAGCTGGAGCTGCAATTTGCACCTAATTCTGCTGGTGAAACCTTTGTCACATATCAAGAGAATGCTGCAAGCCCAAGGCTAGAACATCATTCATTGCAGGTGGCTTCCTCCAGTTGTTGAAAACTTCAACCACTAGTTCAGTTGCAATGTTTTTTTGTACTGTGCAGATGACCACTCATATCATCAGAAATTCGTAGCAATAAAGCACATCATTTGGCACATTACAATAAACCCTCACAATAACAGACCTCCATATTGTGTAGGAATGAACTGCAGATGTTGGTTTACACCAAAGATAGACACAAAATGCCGGAGTAACTCAGCGGGACAGGCAGCATCTCTGGATAGAAGATATGGGTGATGTTTCAGGTCGAAACCAGCCTTTTGATGTTGCTACATATAACACAACCAATATTTTGATTAGTGGGCTGTTTCATCCTGTCTGATGTTGAGCTTCTTGAATGTTGTTGGAGCTACACTGATCTAGACAAGAGCAGGGTATTTCATTATATTCCTTGCTAGGTATTTAGTACAATATTTATGTTAATGGTTCAGCTGCCTTTCTGGTCAGTGTATATATCCAGGATGCTGACAATCTGTCATTACCAGTATGAACATAGATAAACCTTTGCAATAACAGCCCACGGACGGGGGACTGGTGTCCGTTATTGGCGATTGCCCGCTATAACCGAGTGCCAGGGAGTAAAGTTTTACATAAGACTGGGAGGAAAGAAGCGTTGGTGGGGGTAAACAAGTGGGAATTCACAGGCCGAGGAGGCACAGAGCCCCCCCCCGCCCCACACGCAGTGTGCCAGGGACGGGTCTGGTACTTGCGCCGCCTTCATGCTGCTCGCTCTCTCCCGTGACCGGAAGCATACCATGTGACGCCAGCTCATTAAGTAACTGGCGGAGGTTGCAACAGAAGTCTCAGTCTGTTATAACCAAAATCCGCTATATAGAAGATAGAAACAATATGCTGGAGTAAATCAGCGGGACAGGCAGCATCTCTGGAAAGAAGGAATGGGTGATAGGTCAAAGGGATTTACTGAAGTCTCTGCCTCAAAATCAACTGAGACCCACGCTACCCTGGCCACTCTCATTTCACTCCTGCAATTGGGAAGAATGTATAGGAGCCTAAAAACTGTAACATGTAGGTTCAGGAGCAGCTTCTTCCCTACAACCATCAAGCTATTAAACACGACAACATGCAAAGAAGTTCCAAACTACAAGAATTGAGACAATGGCCTTACCTGAAGGATGTCAGAATATCTAAAATAAATTCTGGTGTTGACCTACTTATTGGAACGAATGCTTTGAAGGGATTGGAACCTATACGGATTGTGAGGTGCCAAGGTGATGGGCCGTTTGCTGAAAAAAACCCTCTACTAGGATGGGTTATATACGGCTCTTTGAGAAGGAACAATGAAAGCGGGAACCGGAAGAACTACCCTGTTAATCAAATGTCTACTGGTAAATTAGAAAAGCTGTTGATGAAGCAATACAATCAAGACTTCAATGAGAGTACCAAAAAGGAATCTGAAGAAATGTCCAGAAAAGAGTTAAACTTCTTGGATATTATGAACTACTCAGTAAAGATGATAGACGGACACTATTCTGGACTTACCTTTCAAACAAGAAAGTGTTAGTCAGCCGAATAATCATCGTATGGCAGAGCAACGCACCCAGAATTTGAAATGTAAGTTTGGCAAGAATACGAAATTTCATGAGGAATATATGTCCTTCCTACAGGGTATGATTGATAATGATTATGCCAAAATGGTGCCAACGAACCAACTGAATCGAAGTGATGGAGAACTTTGGTACATTCCGCACCATGTGGTGTATCACTTGAAGAAAGGGACTTTGAGGGTGGTCTTTGACTGTGCTGCAGTCTTCAAAAGAACATCACTTAACTGTCAACTGCTGCAAGGTACAGACCTTACATTGGAGTTCTCATTAAATTCAGACAAGAATCAATTGCTTTGATGGCAAATATCAGAGCGATGTCAGAAAAACACATTGACTACCTGCGAGATTCTTATGGTGGCCTGAAGGGGATGTACAACAAGATCTTGTTGAATACCGGATGAAGATACTCTTTGGAGCAGTGTCATCATCAAGTTGTCCGAACTTTGCTTTAAAGAAGACCGCAGAAGGCAAGAAAAATCACTTTTCAGAGGATGTAATAACCACTGATGAATAATTTCTATGTGGATGATTGCTTAAAATCCATGTCTACTGAGCAGGAAGCAATTCAAATGGTAAAACATCTGACTTCCCTCTGCAATATAATATAATATAATATAGATAAATGTGTAATATAGTATAATATAGATAAATGTGAAGTTATCCACTTTGGCGGCAAAAACAAGGGGGCAGATTATTATCTCAATGGGGTTAGGTTAGGTAAGGGGGAGGTGCAGCGAAACCTGGGTGTCCTTGTACACCAGTCACTGAAAGTTGGCGTGCAGGTACAGCAGGCAGTGAAGAAAGCTAATGGAATGTTGGCCTTCATAACAAGAGGATTTCAGTATCGGAGTAAAGAGATTCTTCTGCAGTTGTATAGGGCTCTGGTGAGACCACATCTGGAGTATTGTGTACAGTTTTGGTCTCCTAATTTGAGGAAGGACATCCTTGTGATTGTGGCAGTGCAACGTAGGTTCACGAGATTGATCCCTGGGATGACGGGACTGTCATATGAGGAAAGATTGAACAGACTAGGCTTGTATTCACTGGAGTTTAGAAGGATGAGGGGATATCTTATAGAAACATATAAAATTATAAAAGGACTGTACAAGCTAGATGCAGGAAAAATGTTCCCAATGTTCGGCAAGTCCAGAACCAAGGGCCACAGTCTTAGAATAAAGGGGAGGACATTTAAGACGGAGGTGAGAAAAAACATTTTCACCCAGAGAGTTGTGAATTTGTGGAATTCCTTGCCACAGAGGGCAGTGGAGGCCAAATCACTGGATGGATTTAAGAGAGAGTTAAATAGAGCTCTTGGGGCTAGTGGAATCAAGGGATATGGGGAGAAGGCAGGCACAGGTTATTGATTGGGGACAATCAGCCATGATCACAATGAATGGCGGTGCTGGCTCGAAGGGCCGAATGGCCTCCTCCTGCACCTATGTTAATAACGGAGGATTCACGCTTTCCAAGTGGATCAGCAACAATCGTGTTGTATTGGAAAGCATTCCACCAGATGATAGAGCTAAAGAGGCCAGCGAGTTGGATTTGGACAAAGACAATTTGCCAATGGAAAGAGCAATGGGGAGCTACTAATGTTTCACAATGGAAATATGGTAACACAAAAGAAAATCCAGTGGATGAATCTTCTAGAGGACTGACAGTGAACCGCTTCTTAAGCAATAAGAGATGGATCAATGAACTAGAATCTCTCTGTAAGACAGACAGAGAATGGCCAAAATTTGAGCTGGGATTTGAAATCTCTGCTAATGATCCAGAAATTAAACAAAACATCACAGTGAACGTTATTGCTAAAAATCCTGTTATTCTCTCGAAGGATTTTCACACTTCAACATTGTTGTTACAACACATCCATGAGTTGATCGGACATGGAGGAAGAAGTTTCATGCTATCAAAACATTTTACTTTTGTGTGTTGGACTATATACTGGGTATCATGCCTGATGTTAAGGGTTTGGTGCACACGGTATACCTTTAAACTAAAAACAATGTTTTAATAAGACGAATAACCAAATTATGCTTGCTTCTAGAAGACGAAGGTGAAATGGAAGAGTCTTTGAAGAATTCTGAATGCGGATATATAATGCATGCAATTTTGTGTGTCATTAATTATGGTATTTGCCTTTAAATCTTGCGAGCCTGAATTATGTGGGTGGGATTTATTACGTAGTCGGTGGCGTGTTTGCTGCTGGGATTCGTGCGCAGAAGCTGTAATTTTTTTGTTTAGTTTTGGAGCTCAACATGGTAGGAAGGAATATCCTTCGACCATGTGGAGTTATGTTGAGACATGAGGGGTTTTCTAAAGTTTAAAAGCGATATGCTGGAGTTTGACGAAGATTAGAATGTACTAAGAAGATTGGATGAGTTTTTCTTCAACAATAAAGAAACTATTAATCAAAAGACTGTGTTATGAAGATTTAGCTTTCAAAAAGCTCTGAAAGTCTCGTGAAGAGCTCATATGCGTAATATGACATTCTCCTAATACCATGCTGTCTCCTAAGTCACCTTATATCCCCTTATTCACCCTCACTCATTTTAAACTTTAAAAAAATACAATTGCACTTGCTAGGGCTGCCAGGACTGTCAGTCTCCTGGGATTGCAACATTGTAGCGGGCAGGGCTACAATCCCATTGTGACATCATAGCTGCTAACTGTCAGGCAGATGGAAGATATTTTTTCACAAAGTGGAGTTTTGTAAAGTTAAAAATGTGAATAACTTGTAAAATATAACATCAATCTGAACAAAACTTGATAAAAACACACCAATACAATACAATACCATTTATTGTCATTTGAGCCTCAGTGAGGCTCAAACGAAATTCCGTTTCCACAGCCATACAAACAAAGACAATTTCCTACAGACATACACACAATTTAATTCACACAAACATCCATCACAGTGAACCCACTGTGATGGAAGGCAAAGCACCCCCACCACAAGACAATTGTGAGGAAGGTGGTCCAAAAATTGTAACGCCATCGTGTACCATTTTGCCGTAGTTCCGGGATCACGCACACACACAGAATCACAAATAAGATGTGAGTTTTAGTAGGACCCAATGCGCCCAGTTTCCCCAACACAATATTCCACCATTCACCTGTTCCCCCAACGCAACCCGTTCCCCAACGTAATATTCCACCACTAACCCATAGCCCTCAATTGCGCAGGCGCGGATCATTTCCCCTCATCCCCCAACACTCTCACCCCCTCCTCTTCAACCTCCCTCTTCTTTCCCCTCTCCTCCCCCACACCCTCCCTCACCTCACCCTCCCTCTCCTTTCCCCTACCCTCAGTCATCACTCCCGGAGGCAATCAATTTGCTCCACGTGGGTGGGGGGGCGGCGTCGGCACTCCCCGAAGCCAATCAATCATCCCCACATGGGGGGGGGGGGCGGCGCCGTGTCGGCGCTCACCTCCCCCCATCACACACCCGCACAATGAAAATCTCGAATTTTTATTTGTAAAGGAAACCTCTGCCTTATTTCACCCCTCCACAATGAAAACCACAATGCTTTTTAAATCAATCGTCCCCAAGTGGGGGGGGGGGTGGGGGGGGGGGGGGGGGGGGGGCAGCGGCGCTCACCTCCCCCCCATTCCACACACAGCCAGAATGAACATTCTGGAATTTTGTTTTGTAAATCAATCTCCCCTATTCCACCTCCCTCCCCACACAATGAAAATCACGTTTTATTTTTGAAAAATCAAACCTCCCCCCACGAATTTGATTAAAACTGATTTTTTTTTTTAATTCACTCCCTCCCTACCCACCCCCCTTGAGGTGGAAGCTGATGATACCATTGCAATGTAATTGTGGGCTGGAACACTGCTCACAGACAGGTTATGTAAATTAGATCCCATTGTGATGTCATAGATGTAACTGCCACTGCTGTTTTTTTTCTCAAACTGGATTTTGTAAAGTTAAAAATGAGATTAACTTGTAAAATATAACATCAATCTGAACGAAACTTGATAAATACAACTCACAAGCCATTGCGAGTTAGGTGGTCCAAATATTGTAGCGCTATCGTGTACCGTTTTGGCGTGGTTCTGGGAGCACATGGGGATGCACGCACGTACGCAGCAGACAGAATCACAAACAAGATGAGAATTTTAGTAATATACTAGACCAAGTGCAGACCCGTTGGGTCTGTTTCCCCAACGGCGTTTGCGGGGGGGGGGGGGTGAGAAGAGGGGAGGGAGGGGAGTGGAGGTGGAGGAAACGGGATAGATTTGGGAGGGAAAGGAGAGCGGGGTAGGGGGTGAGAGATGGGGAGAGAGATGTGGGGGAGGGGGGATGGGGAGAGGGGTGGGGGAGAGAGGGGAAAGCGTGGTGAGGGAGAGTGGAGGGGAAGGGGGAGAGAAGTGGAAGAGTGGGGAGGGAGGAGGAGAGGGGTAGTGGGAGTGATGGAAGAGGGATAGGGGGAAGGGGGTGGGGGAGGAGAGGGAAAGGGGTGGGATAGAGAGAGAAGGGGGGTGGGGGAGAGAGGGATGGGAGAGGGAGAGGGGTGAGGAGAGGGAGAGGGGGAGGAGAGAAGGGGGAGAGAAGTGGAAGAGTGGGGAGGGAGGAAGGGGTAGAGGGGTAGCGGGAGTGGTGGAAGAGAGACGGGGGAGTGGTGGAAGAGGGACAGAGGGGTAGGGGAGGGGGGGGGGAGAGAGGGGAAGGGAGGGGAAGAGAGAGGGGTGGGGGTGGGAGAGGCGTGGGGTAAGGGGATAGAAGTGGATGAGTGGGGAGGGAGGGGTAGGGGGAGTGGTGAAAGAGGGACAGAGGGGTAGGGGAAGGGGGTGGTGGTAGAGAGGGAAGGGCGGTGGGGGAGAGAAGGATGGGTGGCAGAGGGAGAGGGGTGAGAAGAGGGAAACATAGAAGCATTGAAATTAAGTGCAGGAGTAGGCCATTCGGCCCTTCGAGCCTGCACCACCATTCAATATGATCATGGCTGATCATCCAACTCAGTATCCTGTACCTGCCTTCTCTCCATACCCCCTGATCCCTTTAGCCACAAGGGCCACATCTAACTCCCTCTTAAATATAGCCAATGAACTGGCCTCAACTACCTTCTGCGGCAGAGAGTTCCAGAGGCTCACCACTATCTGTGTGAAAAATGTTTTCCTCATCTCAGTACTAAAGGATTTCCCCTTTATCCTTAAACTGTGACCCGCTTGTCCTGGACTTCCCCAACATCAGGTACAATCTTCCTGCATCAGACAAATGCAATTGAGGACTTTTCACTTCACAAGCAAAGTCAGAATGACGGTTAGTGAAGAATTCGAATATTCGCTGAGCGTTAAGATGCTACGCGCGCCTCCTGCACCAAAGGGGGGGGGGGGGGGGAGCGTGTGTCGTCACACACAAAGATCTTGTAGCTGAGAGCTCCGCTACAAGATCTTTGGTCACATACTAAGCACGCGCCTCCACAAACAGATGAGCGTCTTCTTGAATGGAGAGCGCGTGGCTGCCTCCACAAACAGTCACACACACTGAGGACCCGCCCCCACAAAAAATATTTTGTGAGGAAGGGGAGGAGGAGGGTGGAGAGGGAGAGGGGGAGGGGGGAGAAGAAGAGGGGGAGGAGAGGATGGGGAGAGAGGTGAAGGGGGGGGGAGGGGTTGGAGCGGGCGTGCATGAGTCGAGAGAAGAGAAAAGGGCAGAGAGAGAGAGAGGCTGGTACAACAACAAAAAAGCTGGATAAACTCAGCGGGTGCAGCAGCATCTATGGACCGAAGGAAAAGGGCAACGTTTTTGGCCGAAACCCTTCTTCCGGGTTTCGGCCAAAAACGTTGACCATTCAATTCGCTCCATAGATGCTGCCGCACCCGCTGAGTTTATCCAGCTTTTTTTATGTCTACCTTCGATTTTCCAGCATCTGTAGTTCCTTCTTAAAGACAGAGACTGTGCATGGTAAGGGAATAAGGAGGGAGAGGGGGAAGAGTGTGGAGGGAGGGGGAGAGTGGGATTGGAGGGGGAGAGGGGTGGGGGGAGAGAGAAGTGGAAGAGAGGGGAGGGAGGGAGGTAGGGAGGGGGAGAGGGGTAGCAGGAGTGGTGGAAGAGGGACAGGGGGAGTGGTGGTAGAGGGACAGAGGGGTTGGGGAAGGGGGGGGGTGAGGGAGGGAGAGGGGTGGGGTAAGGGAAGAGAAGTGGGAGAGGGAGGGGTAGGGGGAGTGGTGGAAGAGGGACAGAGGGGAAGGGGGCGGGGGAGAGAGGGAAGGGGGTGGGGTAGAGAGGGAAGGGATGGGGGAGAGAGGGATGGAAGAGGGGTGAGGAGAGGGAGAGGGGGAGGAGAGAAGGGGGAGAGAAGTGGAAGAGTGGGGAGGGAGGGAGGGGTAGCGGGAGTGGTGGAAGAGGGACGGGGAGTGGTGGAAGAGGGACAGAGGGGTAGGGGAAGGGGTGGGACAGGGAGGGGAAGAGAGAGGGGTGAGGGACGGAGAGGGGTGGGGTAAGGGGAGAGAAGTGGAAGAGGTTGGAGGGAGGGGTAGAGGGACTGGTGGAAGAGGGACAGAGGGGTTGGGGAAGGGGGGGGGGGGAGAGAGGGAAGGGGGTGGGGTAGAGAGGGAAGGATTTTATACGTTTCTATAAGATACCCCCTTAATCTTTTAAAATCTAGCGAGTACAAGGCGAGTCTATCCAGTCTTTCTTCATATGAAAATCCTGACATCCCAGGAATCAGTCTGGTGAACCTTCTCTGTACTCCCTCTCTATGGCAACGATGTATTTGAGCATTGGGCATTGTGACATCACACGATGGAACGTTCACCATTGGCTGAGGCTCCTGCATAGGCATATGTAAATGAATCCATTCCGATTGGACATATGTGAACATTGGGCATTGTGACATCACACGATGGAACGTTCAGCAGGGGCTGGGGCTGGTACTGATTCTATGGGTGAGAAGCCAGTTTAGTTTTGAAATATTGGGGGGGGGGGAGGAAGGATTTGATTAAAAACGTGTACTTAAACACGACGAAATGTAATGAGGTGCAGATACTTAGAAAGAAAAGTGAAATCTCTACCGAAATGGAAAAGATGTCGGTGATTCTGCGTCTGGTTTCGGAGTTGCAGGGAATCAAAGGAAGAAATGCAGCCGGAAGCCGTGCATGTAAATGGATCCATTCCGATTGGACGTCTGCGAGCGTCGGGCATTGCGATTGGACATCTGCGAGCATCGGGCATTGTGACATCGCACGGCGCGAACGAATCGAAAGGCAGAAAGGGATCCGGACGCCAGCCGGACGGATGGGGCGAGAGTTTTATATATTAACTAGACCAAGTGCAGACCCGTTGGGTCTGTTTCCCCAACGGCGTTTTGTGTGGGGGGGGGGGGGGGGCTGCAGCATCAAACTCACATTAACCACCCCCCAAACACACAGGTGGGGGGAGGGGGGATGTGAAGAGGGGAGGGCGGGGAGAGAAGGTGGAGGAAACGGGACAGATTTGGGAGGGAAAGGAGAGCTGGGTAGGGGGTGAGAGAGGGGGATGGGGAGAGAGATGTGGGGGAGGGGGAGGATGGGGAGGTTGGGGAGGAGGGAGGGAGGGGGAGAGGGGTGGGGGAGAGAGGGGAAAGAGTGGGGAGGGAGACTGGAGGGGGAAGGGGGAGAGGTGGAAGAGTGGGGAGGGAGGTGGAGAGGGGTAGGGGGAGTGATGGAAGAGGGACAGAGGGGTAGGAGGAAGGGGGCGGGTGGAGAGAGGGAAGGGGGTGGCGTAGAGAGGGAAGGGGGGTGGGGGAGAGAGGGATGGGTGGGAGAGGCAGAGGGGTGCAGAGAGGGAAACATAGAACCATTTAAATTAAGTGCAGGAGTAGGCCATTCGGCCCTTGGAGCCTGCACCACCATTCAATATGATCGTTGCTGATCATCCAACTCAGTATCCTGTACCTGCCTTCTCTCCATACCCCCTGATCCCTTTAGCCACAAGGGCCACATCTAACTCCTTCTTAAATACAGACAATGAACAGGCCTCAACTACCTTCTGTGCCAGTGAATTCCAGAGATTCACCACTCTCTGTGTGAAAAATGTTTTTCTCATCTCGGTCCTAAAAGATTTACCCCTTATCCTTAAACTGTGACCCCTTGTTCTGGACTTCCCCAACATCTGGAACAAGCTTCCTGCATCTAGCCTGTCCAACCCCTTAAGAATTTTGTACGTTTCTATAAGATACCACCTCAATCTTCTAAATTCTAGCATGTACAAGCTGAGTCTATCCAGTCTTTCGTCATATGAAAGTCCTGACATCCCAGGAATCAGTCTGGTGAACCTTCTCTGTACTCCCTCTATGGCAACAATGTATTTGAACATTGGGCATTGTGACATCACACGATGGAACGTTCACCAAGTGCTTGTGCTCCTGCAAAGGCATATGTAAATTAATCCATACCGATTGGACATCTGTGAGCATCGGGCATTGTGACATCACACGATGGAACGTTCACCAGGGGCTGGGGCTGGTGCTGCTTCTATGGGTGAGAAGCCAGTTTATTTTTGAAATATTGGGGGGGGGGGGGGGTGGGGAGAAGGATTTGATTAAAAACGTGCACTTAAACACGACGAAATGTAATGAGGTGCGGATACTTAGAAAGAAAAGTGAAATCTCTACCGAAATGGAAAAGATGTCGGCGATTCTGCTTTCCCCCTTATCCTTAAACTTTGACCCCTTTTTCTGGTCTTCCCCAACATCCGGAACAATTTTTTTTGCATCTAGCCCGTCCAACCCCTTAAGAATTTTATAAGTTTCTATAAGATACCCCCTTAATCTTCTAAAATCTAGCGAGTACAAGGCGAATCTATTCAGTCTTTCTTCATATGAAAATCCTGACATCCCAGGAATCAGTCTGGTGAACCTTCTCTGTACTCCCTCTCTATGGCAACGATGTCTTTGAGCATTGGGCATTGTGGCATCACACGATGGAACGTTCACCATTGGCTGGGGCTCCTGCATAGGCATATGTAAATGAATCCATTCCGATTGGACATATGTGAGCATCGGGCATTGTGACATCACACGATGGAACGTTCAGCAGGGGCTGGGGCTGGTGCTGATTCTATGGGTGAGAAGCCAGTTTAGTTTTGAAATATTGGGGGTGGGGGGGGGGGGGGGGTGGATTTGATTAAAAACGTGTACTTAAACACGACGAAATGTAATGAGGTGCGGATACTTAGAAAGAAAAGTGAAATCTCTACCGAAATGGAAAAGATGTCGGCGATTCTGCGTCTGGTTTCGGAGTTGCAGGGAATCAAAGGAAGAAATGCGGCCGGAAGCCGTACATGTAAATGGATCCATTCCGATTGGACGTCTGCGAGCGTCGGGCATTGCGATTGGACATCTGCGAGCATCGGGCATTGTGACATCGCACGGCGGGAACGAATCGAAAGGCAGAAAGGGATCCGGACGCCAGCCGGACGGATGGGACGAGAGTTGTATATATTAATAGATAGATAGATAGATAGATAGATAGATAGATAGATAGATAGATAGATGATGTTGTTCATTAAAAAGCCACTGACATTTGTAGTGTACATATTTATGTGAATCAGACTTCTATCACACAAGCTCAACTTACTGCTTGGAGTGCTGCCATCATGGCATACCAGATTCCAAAGAACTTCAAAAGTTGTTACAGCACTGCAGAAATCTGCCTTCCAGCAGAATTCTTGGAATACTGCTGTTCCCTCCCCAGGGGAAACAACCAGAGCTTCACAGAACCCAAATCATTTGCCTTCTCTTGGGATGGCAGCATTTAAGCTCCCATCAGTGCTTCTTCATCATAGCTGCTTAAGACTAAACTAGTCCGGACTGCTACCATTCACAAAAACTTGACACAGTCCAAAAACTGGACCATATAGACACAGATCTGGCTCGAATTCGGATTGATAGAGATTGCCAAATATGCGGTGGAAATGTATAACATAGATCAATTGGGGAAATTGCTGATACATTTTTCACTAACTTAGACTAGGCTTGTGGGGTCATAAAAATTGTTATGGTACCATAAATGTGCCCATCATGCTTCACTTTAGAACTCGAGTGGAATCTCCTCCCAATGCCACTTCAGTATAGACCTGGAGGTCATTCTGGAACTGCAATACAGCGTGGAAACAGGCCCACCGAGTCTATGCAACAAGTTAGATACACTAACACTATCCTGCAACCCTGTACATCTTTAGAGTGTGGGAGAAAACCGAAGCACCTGGACAAATCCCACGCAGGTGACGAGGAGAATGTACAAACTTCATCCAGACAGCGCCTGTAGTCAGGATTGAACCCGGGTCTCTGGCGTTGTAAGACCGATGTTTAACCACTACGCCACTGTGCTGCCCTAACGGAACTCTCTCATTCTCTCCTCCTCATTCACAGAACTATTCAGTCATTTTAGAGAATTGTGGAGTTTCATCTGCACTCTGTCATGGCTTTAATTAGCTTTCACTAATTTGTAGAACACCTTCTATCAATGTTTGCAGACTTTCCCTTTCAGAGATGCAAGCATAGCACTAGCAGTTTTTAAATGTTCCCAATTAGTCACAAAATTAAATTGTGTGGAATTCCTTTGAAACAGCCTTATTAATGTTGGGTGGATGGTATAATAACCATAACATGGGGTATGAAGTTGTACTGTTATTTACCCCATGGTCCCATTGCATTTTTTCCACGGCTGTCGATTTAGCCCCATTATTTTTTTTTTGTGACATACTCACTTTCAAATGTGTTCATTCAATTTTACCATACCACCAGATTTCAGGGACAGTTTTTACCCAGCTGTTATCAGCCAACTGCATCATCCTACCACAACTAGAGAGCAGTGCTGAACTACCATCTACCTCTTTGGTCACCTTCGAACTATCCTTGCTCGGACTTTGCTGGCTTTACCGTACACTAAACGTTATTCCCTTATCATGTATCTAAACACTGTAAATGGATCGAGTGTAATCATGTATTGTCTTTCTGCTGACTGGTTAGCATGCAACAAATGCTATTTACTGTACCTCGGTATACGTTGCAATAGACTAAACTGAAACTGAAACCAATTATCATTAAATATTGCTTTTAATAATTCAATTTTAGAAGTGATCCATTTGTACTGGAATATGACAGATTACATATTCACGACTTCAAATGTGTTTGAGTAGACAGTTGCAGATAAAAATAAACATTTCTCAAATAGAATGTAATTTTGGATGTGCTTTGTGTCAAACTCGTCAATTGTGCCTGGTGCATGAACTCGATGCCAATGTGTTTATCAACCTAGTGTGGAGAGTGAAATAGAAAATGGAATTGGTTTACAAAAAATATTACAAGAAATGTCAAGTATTTCAATAAATATATTCTCAGTGGACAAAGAATTCTCAATGGTGTCAACGAAAGATTCTAGTGAAAACATAGGGTCGGGGAATAGTGAATATACTAAATCAATTAATTATTTTGCTCATGGAGGAAAGCAGTGTGAAAACAGAATTTCCAGAGTGGTAAAGACATGATTGTAATAAACATAAGTTTAGATAGGATATTTTTTGACAAGGCACGTAATAGAAGATATATTTTTTGCTTATATGAAATAATACAAGTCTACTTTTCTTTCGAATGAAAGAGACTTCTAGGTATATGCTGTCGTTTCCATTCTCAAGATAATCCAAGGTATATGATAATGAACATTTTGGAGAGTTCAGTCCGTACCACTGCCAACTCCATCCCTTACTTCACACATCCTGAGAGACTTATACACATTGTCTGTTTACAGAGGTATTTACTTTTTAACCCTGGAAGCAGTGTGTTAAAGATGGTGTGGCCAAGCTGGCACAAGGTGTAGCACTTCTCCTGGAAGCTGTCACAGACTGGTACTCTGTGACATGAACTCTGGCTCCATCTTAAAGGGTCAGCATCCATATCCTGTCCTTTTCTGCGGTGTGGATTTTAGCAAGTTTGGCAATTATTCAAGCTGTGTTAGTAGCATCAGTCTTCTGCACTGTTTACATACTGTAAATTATTATTATTGATTATATTGCTTTCATTCTGAAAACATTCAAATACACACAAAGTAAATTATTGGATGAATAGATCTTATACAACAATGTGAATAGATTCAAAGTGATGCAGTTCAGAGCCAGAGCTCAAAACATAAGTTCTCTGTACTGTATTATTTGACTTTTTTTTTCCAATTGCTTTGAGATGTACATTACTTCTCATCAGACATGTTGCTGGACCCAAATTGTGGAGCTTAAAACTGAAAGTGCAATAGACAGTAACTCAACTCAGTATTGAGCTAATCATAAACGCTGGAATGTCTTAGTAAGACACGGAGGCACTTGGGTTATCACATGTCAACAGCTGGCTGAATGGCCCAAGGGTGATCTAAAGACTGCCTCCCCCGCGGCCCAACACAAAGGATCGGTACGGCCTTTCCCGGAGACGCGCCTGGGGTTCAGCAGCAGGCGCAGCATAGACTTTTTCCATCGCGGAGCGGGTGAGCCCTTGCCGGGGGTCGCCAGAAGGGAGCGCTCCGTTCGCTGGCCCGCGGCAGCCTGAAGCCGCGGTCTGAGTAGCTCCAGCTTGAGCGGCGTCCGGAGCCTGGAATCCCTCGTTGGCGACCCCGGTGGAGGAAAGCTCCGACCGCCAGCATCTAGAAGCCGCGGACTGCGGTGCTTCCATCTGGCACGGCATCCGGAGCCTGGGCTCCCTCATTGGGAACCCCGGAGGAGAAGAGCTCTGACCGCCAATCCGCGGCCTACTTCTAAAAGCGGGCGCGGCAGGGACTTACAATCGCCGGGGATCCCTGGAGAAGAGCACCAACCACCTGAGGACTGACTAAACTTTGTGCCTTCCACCACAGTGATGAATGCTGTGGTGGATGTTTGTGTTCAATTTTTACTATGTATTGTGTGTTCTTCTTTTAATTGTACCGCTGCTGGCACATTCATTTCACTGCACTTTATTGTGCACTTGATGAATAAATCTGACTTGACATGACTTGAAGGCTGGTGTGTCTAATAACAGTGTTAGGGAAGCTTTTTGAAAAAACTTTGAGAAACAGGATTGATTTACCGTGCGAGTGGCAGAGACTGTTCAGGGATAATCAACAAGGTTTTGTTAAGGAGATGTTGTGTCTGACTAATTAGATGAAATTTTGAGAAGGTAACAATGAAGGAGGTGCAATTGATGCAGGTCTGCATGGACTTCAGTAGGACCTTTGACAAGGTCCCACATGGGATAATTTAGATTACTTTAGTTTAGCTCAGAGATACAGCATAGAAACAGGTTCTTCGGCCCACCAATTCCATGGCAACAGTTTATCACCCATTAACATTAGTTCTACGTTATCCTAATTTCTCATCCACTCTTTACACGCCAGGGATGATTTGGAGGGGCCAATTAACCTACAAACCTAGACGTTTTGGGATGTGGGATGAAACTGGAGCAGCCAGAGGAAACCCATGTGGTCACAGGGAAAATATGCAAACTCCACAGACAGCACCCAAGGACAGGATTGAACCCCGGTTTCTGGTGCTGTTTTCATGTATTACTCTTTGTTTTACCCGGACCTGGTTCAACAACAACAAGCCCTGGTTTACTGCAGAACTCGGACAGTTCCGACGGTCTAAAGAGGAAGCCTACAGGAGCGGGGATACAGACGGCTACAGGCAGGCCAAGTACAAGTTGAGAAGAGGAATCAGAGCTGCCAAGGAAAGGTACTCTGAGAAGTTGAGGGGCAAGTTCTCAGCTAGTGACGTTTCTTCAGTTTGGAAGGTCTTGCAAGAAATCACTAGCTACAAGAGGAAAGCTCCCCACTGTTTGGACTATCGTCAGCTGACCAACAACCTGAATGAGTTTTACTTCAGGTTTAAAAATCAGAAACATAAACTTGGTACCCCGTCTCCAACCCACACAGCCAGACCCCAGTCTGCAAAGAATGGAGCCGGCACCCACTCCTCCCAATTCACCACTTCACACCTACTTAAGGCAAGACTCCAGTCTGAAAAAACTGGACCATTTCCCACCCCAACCACACCCACTCTTCACACCCACTCACAGCCTGACCTCAGTCTGCAAAGACTGGACCCTTTCCCACCCACCCCTCTCCAATCACCACTTCACACCCAATTACCCACACCCTCCTTGCTGAACAACAGCACTTCATCAACAATAAAAATAGAGGAGGTGGAGAGGCTTTTCAGAAGACAGAAAAGCCAGAAACCACCAGGACCTGAAAATGTTTCCCCCCCTACTCTCAAGCTCTGTGCCAAACAACTGGCACCGGTCTATACAGACATTTTTAACCAGTCCCTGTAAACATGTACTGTCCCTGCCTGCTTCATAGTCTCCGCTATTGTCCCTGTACCCAAAAAGACAAGGATTACTTGCCTTAATGACTACAGGCCTGCCACACTGACATCTGTAGTCATGAAGACACTTGAAAGGCTTGTGCTGGCCAAGCTGAAAAATATCACGATCCTCCTGCTGGACCCCATGCAGTTTGCATATCGGGCCAATGCGGTCAACCTGGGCCTGCACTTCATCCTATAGCACCTAGACCACCAGGGGACCAATGCGAGGATCCTGTTTGTTGATTTTAGCTCTGCATTCAACACCATTGTGCCAGAGCTACTACAGTCTGCTCACCCACCACACCACCTCCAGGTCCCTCAGATCAGCCGACTTGGGGTTGCTGAATATCCCACGGTCTCAGGGGTGACCGCGCCTTTGCGGTTGCAGCTCCTAGACTGTGGAACAGCATCCCTCTTCCCATCAGAACTGCCCCCTCCATCGACTCCTTTAAGTCGAGACTAAAAACCCATCTGTACTCCCAAGCCTTTCTTGACGTCCTCTGAGCGAGGGCTATATGTATTTAGTTTGTTTTTTTATACTATTCTTATACAAATGTAAAGCACTTTGGCCAACGAGAGTTGTTTTTTAAATGTGCTATATAAATAAATGTGACTTGACTTGACTTGACACTCCAAACTTTCCGAGTTGACTGTGCCTGAACCCCTATATCGATGGATCACCAGCTTCCTGACAGACAGGAAGCAGCATGTGAGGCTGGGAAAGCACATCTCGGACTCACAAACCCTCAGGATAGGAGCACCACAAGGCTGCATATTCTCCCCTCTCCTCTAATCTCTCTACACCAATGACTGCACCTCCACAGACACCTCCGTCAAGCTTCTTAAGTTTGAGGACGACACAACCCTGATTGGACTGATCCAGGATGGGGAGGAATCTGCCTACTGACAGGAAGTATCACAGCTGGCGTCCTGGTGCCATCACAACAACCTACAGCTCAATGCTCTTAAGACAGTGGAATTGATTGGCTTACATAGATAAAGTGGTTAAGAAGGCATTCTGGAAACTTACCCTCATAAGCCAAGCTAAGAATGTGAGAACAGAAAGGTTACGACACAACTATATAAAACATTGGTCAGGCCACAACTGGATTACAATGTGCATTTCTGATCACGCTACTACCAGAACTAACCAAGGCATCACATTTCAGATAGATTAGTAAACCAAATGCTTGTCTATTGTCTTCAAGGAAGAGCAAGATACTTTTTCTAATGTCCTGAGGAATATACATATCCCTCAATCAACAGAATTAAAATAAATGAACTGTCATTAAGCCCATGGTTATTTGTGTAACTTTACCGCAGAGAAAATCGTGAACATGAAAACATTGACTCAACTTCAGAAATATTAAATTAGGTGATGCAGCTTAGGACAAGTGCAGGTCATGAAATATCAGTGCAGGTTCTTGGTGTACGGTTTTAATTGGCATTATGAACAAAATATTATCGGAATCAATCCTCACATTTTCGTTCAGCTGAATATTACATTTCCAGATGATAACAAATTAAAACAAAAATAGATCATTCAGAATAGAGGAATACAATTTAAAGAGAGGTTACACCGAACTGGATAAATGGGCAGATCAAGTAGCATTGGAAATACAAGGTAAAAAAAATGATGCTATGAATGCAAATTGTATTATAAAACCTAGGGCATGCAGTTAAAAATGGAAAATCTGAAATAATGTCTGTCATACATGATCAAACTTTTCAAATAATTTCTTAATTAAATTTCACAGTTTAAAAGGTCACAAGAATCATAGGGAGCTGGGTTTATGTAATCCCCTGTTCAAGTAAGATTTATGTGTGGTACAGTGGTGCAGCTGCTAGAGCTGCTGCCTCACAGCGCCTGAGATCCGGATTTGATTCTCATCTTGGGTTCTGTCTGTGTGGAGCTTGCACATTCTCCCTATGACTGTGTGAGTTTCCTACGGGTGTTCCGGTTTCCCCCCCCATATCCCAAAGACGTACGAGTTTGTAGGTTAATTGAACCTCTGTAAATTGCCCTTAATGTGTAGGGAGTGGATGAGAATGTGGGATAACATGGGACTAGTGTGAATGGGTGATCGATGATTGGTGTGGACTCAGTGGGCCGAAGGGCTTGTTTCCATACTGTATCTCTAAATTAAATTAAACTAAACTTATATAAAATGTATCTCAACTCTAGTAGCAAAACACAACAGGTGGACACTTCTGTTCAATGCATATATAAAATAACAGTGATCTGGGGAAACAAGTCAGTGAAAGAAACCAAGCAATATTGTATGATTTAAATTAGTAAGTTAAAACATGTGATCAAAGAACCAGAATCTATTGTCATGTGGACTAATTGGCTTTATGAAAAGAACAAAAAATACAAAAAATTAAAAGGTCGTGTTAGAACTTTATAAATGTCTATTTAGGCCTCAATGGACAATTCTTGAAAAGATGAACACAATAGATTTCCTGGTAGGTTAAGAGAATGAAGGACTTGAATTATAAGGAAAGGTTAAACAATAGGATCATTCTTCTTGAAACAGGGAAAGATAAATGGCAAACTAATAGAAGGCTACAAGGTGATGAAAGGTTTTAATGAGAAAAAATATTCCCTCTTATGTTTCTTATAATTGAATGAATAACTGAAGTTCATCGATTTAAAATTTCGGTAAAACTTCTACAAGAGATTTTAGGAAGTTTGGGTCTGGAATAATATCTGAAACAAAGGAAATGATTTCTCTATAATAATAAAGTTAAACAATTGAAGTTGATTTGTAGTGGATGTCATATTGTATTATGAATGAAAAGTGAAGTCATGGGATTAAGAAATACTGCTTAATCAAAGAACTAGATTAGGCCCAAACAGTTTATAGAATTGCACAAAATAAAATAATAAAATGTTACCCAAATTACTACATTGTGAAAATAAATTGAAAATCTAAACATATAAAAATGTTTTATTAAGACTTAGGCTAAGGAGAGCAGAGACCAATAACTTCCTGGAACATTGAATCATTTTTTAACAATTACTATAATAAACTAGACTGCCATCTAGTGTGGTAAATATTGACAAATAAAATACGCATTGAAATTGGGTTCATTCCCAAATGGTAAAATATAGAAACATTGAGTCACAATTTGTGAACAAGATTAAAAATAATGAGATCTGAAACAAAACCTGTTACAAAGCCATGTGTTACAAAGCTGTTACAAGCTTATTCTCTTCCACAAAATTGATATCCTCTATCATCATATTACAAGATTATCAAATCTTCATTTATGGAAAAAATTGAATTAAAGCAAGTATTGGGCCCAGGTGTGTAAAATAAATAGGCAAATGCAGTCTTTTCCCATAGCATGGGGGACAACAACCAGAAGGCCTAGGTTTAAGGTGAGATAGGAAAGATTTAATAAGAACCTGAGAGGCAACTTTTTCACACAGGTGGGTACATGGAACGAGCTAGCTAAGATGGCCGGCATGAACAAATTGGGCTGAAGAGCCAATTTCCATGCTATATGACTCAATGACAACCGATATAGCCACAAACATTCAAAGAAGCAAGTTGGACTGTCATTAACAAACTCACTAAAATACTATTTCCAAACCAAGCATTTCGATTCCATTCTAAGAAAGGCCATTATGTTGCCATTCCATCTGAAATCACATAAATAAAATCATAGATAGATAGATAGATAGATAGATAGATAGAAACAAACAAGATGAGAGTTTTAGACCAAGTGGGACCCGTTGGGTCCCTGTCAAACAGGAGGCCTGGTCCCCCAACGCAACCCGTTACCGAAGGCAATATTCCACCACTCACTCGTTCCCCCAATGCAACCCATTCCCCCAACACAATAATCCACCACTCACCCATAGCCCCCAACTGTGCAGGGGATGCTTATTTCCCCTTATTCACCCTCCCTCATTTAAAACTTTAAAAAAATGCTTGCTTGGGCTGGCAGGACTCAGTGTCCTGGGATAGCAACATTATAGCGAGCAGGGCTACAATCCCATTGTAATGTCATAGCTGTAAGTGCCAGTGCAAAGGGAAGAAATCTTTCTCAAATTGGGTTTTGTAAAGTTAAAAATGTGAATAACGTAAAATTCAACATCAATCTGAATTAAACTTGAGACACCTCACCACAGGAAAATTGTGAGTAAGGTGGTGCCAAAATTGTAGCGCTATCGTGTACCACTTTGGCATAGTTCCAGGATCACATGGGCATGCAGACAGACACACAAACACATGCACACGCGCATAGAAACAAACAAGATGCAAGTTTTAGTAATATACTAGACTAAGTGGGATCCGTTGGGACCCAGCATCACACAGGAGGGCTGGTCATCCAACGCAATATTCCACCTCTCCACCAATTCTAATATTGGTGACCAGTTGGGGGGGGGGGGGGCTTTCTGGAGCGCTAGAATGGGTGTTGTGGGCTGAAGGGACTGGTTTCCAGAGGGCTAGTATACAAATTGTGCACCAAATGGATTCTTGGGCTGGCGTCTCAGTCAATAAAGCCTGTTGTGCTGACATCTCACTCACTCACGGCTGGTGGGCTGGTAGTTGACTCACGGCTAATCCTTGAAATTCTATTTCAAGCAGGGTATAAGGCCACCAAATTCAAGTGCAGTTTCTTACCACTTCTAGCAGGGTGCAAGGCCACCAAATTCAAGTGCAGTTTAATACCATTTGAAGTAGGGTGCAAAGCCACTAAAGACAGCGAGTCGTGACCTCTCCCTCCTCCATCTTGCAGAGACTGAGCCACACCCACATTTCCGGGTTTTATAACCCCTCCCCCCTCACCGGAAAAGGTGTGGCTTTCATGGAGTGATTGACAGGAGAGAGATTCTCAACATTTAAAAAAAAACTAATAACACTTTTATTTTTCATTGATGGGAAGAATTCTCTGCATCTGCTCAGCGGAGGGGGACTGAGTAAGATGGCCAAAAATCACAGCCGTAAGTGGTAGCATTTTATCTAAAATCAATATACAGTGCAAACAGGAAGTAAGTGCATTTACAGTAGTGCCTTTTAACTTCAAGCCAAATCACCCAAGCCACCATTTGCAGTAAGTAATGCATTTCAACTTCATGCCACCATTTGCAGTAAGTAATGCCTTTTAACCTCAAGCCATTGCATCCAAGCCACCACTTGCAGTAAGTAGTGCCTTTCAACTTCAAACCACACCCAAGCCACCATTAGCAGTAAGAGGTGCCTTTCAACTTCAAGTCAAAGCAACCAAGCCACCATTAGCAGTAAATAGTGCCTTATAACTTCAAGCCAATGCACCCAAGCCACCATTTGCAGTAAGTAGTGCCTTTCAACTTCAAACCACACCCAAGCCACCATTAGCAGTAAGAGGTGCCTTTCAACTTCAAGTCAAAGCAACCAAGCCACCATTAGCAGTAAATAGTGCCTTTCAACTTCAAGCCAATGCACCCAAGCCACCATTTGCAGTAAGTAGTGCCTGTCAACCTCATGCCACCATTTGCAGTAAGTAGTGCCTTCAACTTCAAGCCAAAGCACCCAAGCCACCATTTGCAGTAAGTAGTGCCTTTTCTACTTCAAGTCAAAGCTCCCAAGCCACCATTTGCAGTAAGTAGTGCCTTTCAACTTCAAGCCAAAGCAACCAAGCCACCATTTGCAGTAAGTAGTGCCCTTCAACTTCAAGCCAAAGCAACCAAGCCACCATTTGCAGTAATAGTGCCTTTCAACTTCAAGCCAAAGCAACAAAGCCACCATTTGCAGTAAGTAGTGGCTTTCAACTTCAAGCCAAAGCTCCCAAGCCACCACTTGCAGTAAGTAGTGCCTTTCAACTTCATGCCACCATTTGCAGTGCCTTTCAACTTAATGCCAAAGCACCCAAGCTACAATTTGCAGTAAGTAGTGCCTTTCAACTTAAAGCCAAAGCACCCAAGCCACCATTTGCAGTAAGTAGTGCCTTTCAACTTCAAGCCACAATTTGCAGTAAGTAGTGCCTTTCAACTTCAAGCCAATGCACCCACGCCCCCAATTGCAGTAAGTAATGCATTTTAACTTCAAGCCATTGCACCCAAGGAGTGCTAGTATGAACCATTTTAGAACCAATAGACATTTTTTGCAAGCTTTAGAACCAATAGTCATTTTTTTTGCAAGCTTTAGAACCAATAGTCATTTTTTTTGCAAGCTTTAGAACCAATAGACATTTTTTGCAAGCTTTAGAACCAATAGTCATTTTTTTCAAGCTTTAGAACCAATAGACATTTTTTGCAAGCTTTAGAACCAATAGACATTTTTTTGCAAGCTTTAGAACCAATAGACATTTTTTTTGCAAGCTTTAGAACCGATATAGACACTTTTTGCAAGCTTTAGAATAGACATTTTTTTGCAAGCTTTAGAGGAAGCTTTAGAACCAATACACTTTTTTTGCAAGCTTTAGAACCAATAGACATTTTTTGCAAGCTTTAGAACCAATATTGACACTTTTTGAAAGCTTTAGAACCAATAGACACTTTTTTGCAAGCTTTAGAATGGAATCCAGGAGCAGGTCTTAGTTCTTAAGGCTAATGGAACCAATAGACACTTTTTTTGCAAGCTTTAGAACCAATAGATACATTCTGCAAGCATTTTAGTACCACTAAGGGCACTTACATTTGAGTAGACATGTGTTCAGTGTTATTCACAGCTCAGAGAAACATGACCCTCTGCCTTCCTCCATCTTGAAGAGACTGTGTGGCACACCACTTCCTGGTTTTATAGTCCCTCCCCCCTACCGCCAGCGGGGGCAGCAGAGCGAATGGGGAATTTTGTAAAAACATTAATATCTCTGTCATTTTTAATAGACGGGAAAAATCCTCGGCACACATGCGGCGGAGGGGGGGGGGGCTCTGAGCAAGGGGGAGAGAGGGGGGAGAGAAAGGAGGGAGAGAGAGAGGGGGGGAGAGAGAGTGGGGGAGAGAGAGTGGGGGAGAGAGAGAGAGGGGGAGAGAGGGGGGAGGGAGAGGGGGAGGGAGAGGGGGAGGGAGAGGGGGGAGAGAGGGGGGAGAGGGGGGGGAGAGGGGGGGGGAGAGGGGGGGGAGAGGGGGGGGAGAGGGGGGGGGGAGGGGGGGGGGGAGGGGGGGGGGAGGGGGGGGGGGGAGAGAGAGGGAGGGGGGGGAAAGAGAGGGGGGTTTTCGGGGTTTCACCCCTCTGAAGGATTTCCTGACGTTGGCGTCTGTGACTGAGACTGAAATACCATCACAGCGAATGGGGGCTCGGGAAGGCACATCAGTATTTTCTCTATCAAAGCGTGCGTAGAACGCATTGAGCTCGTCAGGGAGTTATGTTTCGCCGACATTCGAGCTGCCTCCTGGTTTTGCCTTGTAGGAGGTGATTGCATTCAGGCCCCGCCACAGCTGCCGAACATCTGTCTCATCCTCCAGTTTGGAGCAGAAGTCCCTTTTGGCCTTTTTGATGGCCTTACCAAGGTTGTATCTGGACATCTTGTAGGCCACTGTATCATCGGACGTGAATGCCCTGTGTCTGAACTTCAGAAGAGTGCGGATCTCAAAGTTCATCCAAGGTTTCTGATTGAGAAACACTCAGAAGGTTTTTGTAGGGATACAGTCCTCCACACATTTCTTTACGAAGTCTGTAACGACTGTGCTCCCTGTATTTCCTCATGTTGCTGTGGTGAAAGTCACATCTACTATGCATCAAGAATGGAATCCAGGAGCAGGTCTTAGTTCTTAAGGCTAATGGAATCAAGGGATCTGGGGAAAAAGCAGGAACAGGGTGCTGATTTTGGATGATCAGCCATGATCATATTGAATGGCTGTGCTGGCTCGAAATGCCAAATGGCCTACTCCTGCACCTATTTTCTATGTTTATATATCTATGTTTCTCTATGGGAGGCAGCAAAGTGAACCCTCATAGTTGGATTTATTTCCTTTTGCTGAAAATGGCCATACCTGCAGAAGTTCAGGAGAATCCTCGTGAACATGCCAAATCTTTGATACCAAGAAAGTAAATCAGCTCATGTGCTTTCGTCATCACTGCATCAGTGTGAAGGGATCAAGTTAGATTGCTGGTGATGTGGGTGACAAGAAACTTGAAGCTGTCAGCTATCTCTACATCAGCTCTGTTGATGAGTTCAGGGTTTTGTTTACCCCTCTGCTTCTTGGATCAACAACCAACTCCTTCATCTTGCTGACGTTAAGGGCGATGGAATTGCCCTGACACAATGACACAAGGGTCTCGACCTTTTTCCTATACTCCCTCTCATCGTTGTTGTTGATCGTGCAAAAAATTGGTATCCATGGCAAACTTTAAGATTGCGTGAGCACTCTACTTGGTTACAAAGTCATAGGTGAATAGAGAGTAGAGCAAGGGAACTGAGCACATAATCTTGAGAAGCACAGTATTCATGGTCAGGGAGGAGGAAAGGTGATGATTAAATCTAACTGATTGAAGTCTACTGGTCAAGCAGTCCAGAGCGGGTTGCAAATATAGGTGCTAAGATCTTGAAGTTTAGGGATGAGCTTATTCAGTATTATTGTTTGGAAAGTGAGCTGTAGTCAATGAATAGCATCTTGATAATCGGTATTCTTATCTTCAAGATATAGAAACATAGAAACATAGAAAATAGTTGCAGGAGTAGGCCATTCGGCCCTTCGAGCCTGCACTGCCATTCGATATGATCATGGCTGATCATCCAACTCAGTATCCCATCCCTGCCTTCTCTCCATACCCCCTGATCCCTTTAGCCACAAGGGCCACATCTAACTCCCTCTTAAATATAGCCAATGAACTGGCCTCAACTACCTTCTGAGGCAGCGAATTCCACATATCCTAGATTGGAATGTGGTGCAGGAAGACAACAAGCTCTGGAGACCTAATATTCTTGTATGTGAATTGCAAGCAGTCTAGATTGTATGGAAAACAGGCATAGATGGCTATTTCCAGTTATTCAAAGCACTTCATTATGATCAATGTTCGAGCACCTGGAGAGTAGTCATTGAGATAGGTTACTTTACTTTTCTTAGGGACTGGAATGATGGAGGTTTCCCTGAAGCAGATGGGGACAGTGGATGTTGATGTGAGAGGTTGATGATGTCAGTGAATACTGTGGCCAATTGATTAGTACACGATTTTGGAACCCATCCAGTCACTCCATCCGGGCTCGTAAAGCAAATCTGACTTCCGCAACTGAGATGTATGGGATAGAACTAGTTCAGGATAATAATAATAATAATCTTTATTGTCATTGTACAAGACTACGACATTTTGTTGGAGCAGTCCTCCAGCTGCACAGGAATATGAGTATAAAAATACGTTTAAAAAAGAACTATTAAAAAATTTGACTATAAACATATAGGAGTATGGGCGGGTGTGTGAGAGAGAGGGGGGGGGGGAATCAGTGTGGGAGGGGAATAGAGTTCAGTAGTGTCACAGCTCTATGGTAAAAGCTGTTTTTTAGTCTTGTCGTGCGGGCGCTCAGTGTCCTGTATCGTCTTCCTGAGGGCAGGGGGGTGAAGAGGCAGTGTCCAGGGTGTGTGCTGTCTCTAATGATGCTCTTGACCCTCCGGATGCAACGGGTCCGGTAGATGTCCTCCAGTCTGGGGAGCTGGGTGCCTGTGATCCTCTCAGCAGTCTTAATGACGCGTTGGAGAGCTTCCTGTTCTCTGCGGTGCAGCCAGAGTACCATACTGTGATGCAGTATGTGAGAACTGACTCGATGGCTGACCTGTAGAAGCTCACCAGCAGCTGTTATGGGAGACGTGCCCTCTTCAAGCACCTCAGGAAGTGAAGCCTTTGAAGTCCTTTCTTGACCGTCGCCGTGATGTTGACGGTCCAGGTCAGGTCGAGGCTGATGTTGACCCCGAGGTACCTGATGTTCTGCACAGCCTCCACTGTCTCGCCGTTAATGGTGATGGGCTGATGGACGAAGGTCTTCGGTCTCCTCCTGAAGTCCAGGATCATCTCCTTTGTTTTTGCTGCGTTGAGGATCAGGTTGTTCTCACGGCTCCAGCTCACAAGGTTCTCTACCTCTGTCCTGTAGGCGGCCTCGTTGTTACTCGTGATCCTGCCTACCACGATGGTGTCATCTGCAAACTTTAATATGGTGTTGGCCTCGTGGGTGGGTTTGCAGTCGAGAGTGTAGAGGGAGAAGAGGAAGGGGCTCAACACACAGCCCTGTGGTGCACCGATGTTCAGGGTGATGCTGAAGGAGACCTGCCTCCCCATGCGCACAGTCTGTGGTCGGCCGGTGAGAAAGTCCAGGACCCAGCTGCTCAGGTGTGTGTTGAGGCCCAGGTGGTCCAGCTTGGTGACTAGTTTATGGTGTTAAAGGCGGAGCTATAATCTATGAATAGCATCCGCACATAACTGTCCCGCTGGTCAAGGTGTGTCAGGGTGGAGTGGAGGGCCAGTGACACTGCGTCCTCCGTCGACCTGTTTGCCCTATAGGCAAATTGGTAGTGGTCTAAGGAGGGGGGGATGCTGTTCTTCAAGTGTCCCAGTACCAGACGTTCGAAGCACTTCATCACCACCGGTGTCAGCGCCACTGGCCGATAGTCGATGAGGGACCTGATGGCTGATTGTTTTGGCACAGGGATGATTGTGGCTGTCTTGAGGCATGTGGGGACGGAGGCCTGCAGCAAGGAGGTGTTAAACAGGTCCGTGAACACCGCAGTCATCTTCCCTGCGCAGTGCTTCAGAACCCGCCCTGGTACTCCGTCAGGTCCGGTGGCCTTGTTGGGGTTGATGTGCTGCAGGATTTGGGCATGCGTCTTGGTGGAACTTTCTTTGCCCATTCAAAATAGGCGTAATAGGCTATTGAGCTCATCCGGGCCATCATTAGAGATTACCCTCAATTTTGGCTTGTAGCTAGATGATATTCAGTTTCTGGCAGTTGCCTGGCATCTGCTGTATTGAATTGAGCCTCTAACTTGTTTTGGAATTCCTTTTTAACATCCCTGATCGACTTGTGGTGATTGTACTGGTGATTCTTGTACAGTGCGGGGTTGTCCTTCTTGAAAACCTCAGATCTGGACTTTAGCAAAGAGCAATTTTACCACTATGGCCAGTAAACTAATACTAGTTTTGATGACATACAAACAACATTGCATATTATTGAGGGCTGTCCTCTCACCAAAGTTGTATATATTCTATAAACACCTAAATCAACAATTCTAAAGATTGTTGTTTGGCTCCACAGAGATAGTAAGAATTATTTTACATAGTGAATCTATCGAGCACCAAACATGATTTTTTAAATGTGAAATTTTATGCAATTTGATTTTACTTGCAGGCAACTATTTTAAATGCAAACTTCAAACAAATTTAAAAGAGATTGCCATTTAATGCTTCGTGCCATGATTATCTGTGAAAGGATCCTGTAATGTTATACATGCGACTGGTCTTTGTAAGATAAAACACAAAAACCCTCCTTCCTTTTCAATCTGAAGAAATACACAACTGAAAACCCATATCATTGGAATCCATCTGTGTTTCAATTTATTTTCAATTAAGGTGCAATTAATCCTTAACAGATTCAACTCCTGGATAATCCACATTAATTGAAAATTACTTTTTTATTAGTGTTGCTGAATATGCAGCCAGTTTGCATACTGATAGCAAATATTAAACTAAATCTGCGGCGCACATACTTTTCACCTCTTTTCCTCTCACCCTCGTCACTTTATTTCTCATTTGTAAGAAGCTCTGTCTGGGTTATTTACATGTGAAAACCCTTGAGTATCTTGAGGTATGGATCCAAGGCAGACACTGAGACCCATTCATTTCTCATTTCCTCTCAGGCAATTACCATCGAATCAATCATGTTTACTTACCCTCTCCATGACCACCTCGGAGATCCCAAATCACATTTCCTTCAGCATGTCAATCACATTCTGTCCTTGTCCACATTTCATTTGCAATAGAGAGCATGTGACCACTAATCTGACAGTTGCTGACAGTGGTTAGGGTGCTGATTGATCTAATTAGCAATCAATTAGCTTGTTACTACTGGATGTAATTACATTTTATAGGGAAGAATGTACAGCTGGTCAAAGTAATAAAACTGCCTCTGCTGCTGCTACTTTACACCCTCCCTCCATCCCTAACAGCAGTCACTTTATGCTTAATGACTGCTAGGGACGCAAGCTCTGCTGCTGTCCCAGTGGTCTCTTTTAAAGCAAGGATTCTGTTTTAATTAAAATTTAGCTACTTGTAGCAGAATTGAAAAACATTATCACAGTAAATAGCCCATTGTGGCTGCATATTGAGCAAAAAGCGAACTGCTGAAGGAACACAGTGGATGAGGCAGCAGTTGTGGAGGGAAATGGATAGGGGACCTTCAGGTCGAGGCTTTTATTCTGGCTGATGAAGTAGAGGGAAGAAATGTGTGAAAGATAGATAGTGTTGGGAAAAACTGGCAAATGACAGATGAAAGGACGCAAAGTACTGGAGTAACTCGACGAGTCAAGCAGCATCTCTGGAGAACATGGTGATGTTTTGGGTCAAGTCAAGAGTCAAGTGTTTTATGGGTATATGTCCTGAAATGGAACAGTTACATTCTTACTTGCAACAGCACAACAGATTTGTAAACTTGGTACTCTGTAAACACCATAATAAAATACAAAAAAGGTTTTGTACCCATATAATTTATAATGTCAAGTCAAGTTTATTTGTCACATACACGTACAAGATGTGCAGTGAAATGAAAGTGGCAATGCCTACAGATTGTGCAAAAACAACAGAACACAGAACAGAACCAGTATTTACATTTTAGAAAGAAAAGACACAACAGTAAATTAGTCCCTGGTGAGATAAGAGTTTACAGTCCTGATGGCCTGTGGGAAGAAACTCCGTAGCGCAGAGTTCCAGAGGTTTGTTACTCTCTCGAAGACATTTCTATGCATCTTAATTTTATTTGATATCCAAATCCCCTTATTTGTGACTCTCCCATAAATAGAATCATATGAACTTCTACCCTTTAAAGCCTCCCTTAGATCTTCTATATTTAAGTAATGTCACTCCTTAATGTCACTTTCTAAATTCCTAAGAATAGAGACCCAAATTGTCTAGCCTCTGTTAATAGGATAACCCTCTCATCCCATGAATTAGTTTGTTGAATCTCCGTTGAACTACCTTCAATGCTACTATCTCTTTTTAAGGCAACTTCATTAGCACCCTGGAACTGGAATAATACCTCCCTGTTATTAAACTCCAATCCCTTTTCAATAAAGTCCAGCATGCCAATTCTTAACATGCAATTCTTAATTACTTGTCACACCAGCCCACTAAAGTTTTATGATTCATGCCCCAGATTAGCTTGATCTCCCTGAGATTCACTCACTTACAGTCTTTCTCTATTTGGATAGTAATCTACCTTTTGATTCCTCTCACTGAAGTGTATAATCTCATACTTCCCCACACTAAACTCCAGTTGTAGGCTTTTGTCTCATTAATTCAGTTTTCTCTGAAGGAAGATGCTTTATCACAATTTTCACTCTGAAGACTAATGTAAAACACCAATCTCACTTTCATTGAACATAAAATAGAATAGAATAGTTTCTTTATTGTCATTGTAACATGAACCATGTACAACGAAATTGTAAAATGTCAGCCAGTCAGTGCACCATTCAAACATTTCTAAAAGCTAACGATACATACAAAGTAAAATATTTAAAAAGATAAACAACTAAAATAAATATCATAAAAATAGCACGCATAAACACCCAGCCCTACATCCTTCTGTCGATTTCATGTATGTATGTATCGCCCCTGCGTTCCTTGGCGGCTACATTTAGTGCCTTTATAGCAGTGGGGTAAAAACTGTTTTTAAGTCTGTTTGTCCTTGTCCTTGTAGATCTGTACCGTCTGCCTGACGGTAACAGTTCAAACAGGGAGTGTCCGGGGTGGGAAATGTCCTTTATAATACTCTGGGATTTTTTGATGCAGCGGGAACTGTGTAAGTCCTCCAAGGTAAGGAGAGGGCATCCGACAATCCTCTGGGCGTTGTCAATGGCCCTCTGGAGCGCTTTCCTCTGAGCCGCTGTGCAGCTGGTGTACCATACGCATACACAGTATGTTAGGAGGCTCTCAATGGAGCACCGATAAAAGGACAGCAGCAGTCTCTGAGTGATGTTATTCTTCCTGAGCACCCTCAGGAAGTGCAGTCTCTGCTGGACCTTTTTCAGCAGCGCAGAGGTGTTCACGCTCCACGTCAGGTCCTCCTCAATATGGATTCCCAGGAAGCGGAAATCCGCCACCCTCTCCTAAAATGGTTTAAAGTAATAAATCATTGTTATGTTCAATGAAAGTGAGATTGGTGTTTAATCCCCCTGTTTTCCCATTAATTTAAAATGTCTTCAGAATATGCTATAATCATCACTGAATTGCAAAAGTGGTATCTGTAAGCATTTGAACATAATGACCCTTCAGTCTGAAGAAGGGTCTTGACCCGAAACATCGCCTATTTCTTTGCTCCATAGATGCTGCCGCTGAGTTTCTCCAGCATTTATGTCTCCCTTTGAACATAATGTCTGATCATGTGACATCCAGTCATATTGGTAAATATTACTGCATTTACCTTGTATAGGTTGAGATCACTGCAGCTGGGCAAATTTGCTTCTGACTTTCAACAGCATTGTTTTGTTCTCTGGGAGAGCAGAGTTATGTCACTAAGCCAAAAACTTGTCGCCGATAGCACCCATCCTGAGAGATCATGGAGCGAGACAGGGGAGATGCTGGAGTGGGAAATTAAAGGTGTGATATTCACATCGGCTGCTAGCTGGCAAATCAATGCTCTATTTCAAGTCAAGTCAAGTATCCTTTATAGTCATTCAGACCTTTCAGTCTGAACGAAATTTCGTGCCTTGCAGTCATAACATAGAATAAAATAACAAAACACACAATAAACACAGATTTAACATCCACCACAGTGAGTCTACCAGGCACCTCCTCACTGTGATGGAAGGCAAAAGTCTTAAAGTCCTTGTCTCTTCCCTCCTTGTTCTCCCTCTGTGTTGAGGCTATCTAGGCCTCCGATGTTGTGACCCCGCCAGGTAATGGTAAGCAAGTCCCATGGCTGAATCCGAGCTCCGCGAACGTGTCAGTTCAAACTCCACGGCCCGAGGCGTACGAAGCTGCCACCCTCCAGTCCAGCGGATGAAGCTGTTGTTGCGGGAGCTCCGGAAAAACAGGTCACCAACCTGTGACCTGCGAGCTCCCGACGATGTCGTCCACTGGGCCCGTGGCCGAGCCTCCGAGGCCCCGAAGTCGGGTCGCCGCCGCCACAGCCCCGAAGTCGGGTCCCCACCGCCGCAACGCCACCACAGCCCCAAAGTCAACCAGCCTCGCGTTGGTAAGTCCTGGCTGGCTCTGCCTCTGGAGCCTCGAAGTCGGTCCCAGTTGGAGGCTGCCAGCTCTGCCATTAGGCCTCAGCGGAGACGGAGATGGGGGATACGACAAGAAAAGGTTGCATCCCCCCAAAGGAAGAGACCAAAAACAAGACTGGATCACCTACAAAATCCTGGTCCTCACCTACAAAGCCCTCCACCATCTGGCCCCCTCATATCTCACTGACCTCCTCTCCCCCTACCAACCCTCACGGTCCCTCAGATCCACATCAGCCGGTCTCCTCTCCATCCACAAATCCAACCTCCGCAGTTTTGGGGACAGAGCCTTCTCCAGGGCAGCTCCCAGGCTTTGGAACTCCCTCCCCCAACTGATCCGCAATTCCGTGTCCCTCACCATCTTCCAGTCCCGCCTCAAGACCCATCTCTTCACCTCTGCCTATCCTTAGCCCCACGTCCCCCTCCCTTTTCATCTGTGCTCTAATTGCCTCATATTGTGTTTTGAATTGAATTCTGTCTTTAATTTGTGTACTAGTCATGTCTCTACTATTTATTTCATTCCGCTTACATGTTTTTCCTCTACTTGCTAAATTTTTGTAAGGTGTCCTTGAGACTCTTGAAAGGCGCCCATAAATAAAAAAAATTATTATTATTATTAAGACCCCACACATACACAACCTAAATAAACTAAAATTAACCAAAACAGGACTAAAGTAAACAAAAAGAAAGAAAAAACAGACAGACTGCAGGCGAGCCGCAGTTGCTCGGGCAGCGCCGCCACTTCCTGGTTTGTGATTTCATGAGCTAACAGCGATATCCAGAAGAGCTGGCAATTCTAAGTAAAATAACTGTCATAAATCTGGACTGTAACAAATGCATTTTCAGATTCTCTGCCACTGACCACTCCCATAAGCAGTCTGAGCATTTTTCATTTGTGGAATTGGCTTGTATTACCTTGTATTTAAAGTAGTACAATGGCATAATCCTGGGACGTAACAATAGTACCGCCTTGTGACTTACAGTTCATGTTATGTTTTTAAAATACATACATGTGCCCTCTGAAAGAGGAATGAGAAACGCAAACCCAAGACAAACCAATAAACTGCTTTATTTCATTATAAGGTGAATCAATAGCAAAGTAGTGAGGATTAAATTTATTCAGTTACAGCTTCAAACTAATCTTCATGTAATGACATAATCAAGGTCATTCACCTTCAGAGGGTCATCTTACCCACTAAAGCTAAATGAATCCTAACTGCCAGTACAGCAATTCTCAACCTATAGTTCTGGCTAAAAAAAACATCACAGCTAACCCTTTATAAATCTGACTGCCATCTCAGAATCATGTTTCAATAGCCAAGTAGTTCTGCCTCTGTGTGGTACCCACCTCGGATAAAGAGCTGAAAGTTTCTCAAAATGTTATGCTGATGTATTTACAAATTATCAAGAAATAAAATCCTCATTTACTATGAGGAACTAACATTAAACCAAGTGCATTAGCGTTATCGCTATTTTCATGGATCTCTTTTTCTTCACTGCATGTATACATTAAATTCTACACTGAACATTCAGCACAACACTTTCTGCAAACCTTTTCCCACAAAAAAAATTACAAAATTATAAGTGTAATTAATCTTATTAAGTGAAACTAAGTTCTACGTTATTTACTATTATTCTGGAAATTATAATTCATAGATTTATGACAAAGGAGACATGCCATATCAATTGTTGTCATTCTTTAAGAACCAAATTAAATAATGAAAACTTGAATCCAATATATTGAAGCCAGATCTAGAAAATTGTAGTGAGAGTCAATGTTTAAAAATTAATACTGGCAGATGTAATTAGTATTGTGCATTATAAGCCTTGGATAGTGACTACTGACATTAAATATCAGGAAGACATATTTTTAACAGATATCAATAATGGGATCTAGACTCAAATTCATTATAGCTGTTATCAGTTTAAACATCAACCTAGCTGCTGATCCTTTCCACTTTTCTATTTTAATTATAACCAACACCACTTAAATCTTTTACAAGATTAAAACATGACAGAGGTTGCAAGGAGTAGCATACTCCCAAGGTATATATGATTCAGCCTTAGTGAAGTGATGAACAGAAAAGTAAGTAACGATATGGGTTAATGGACATGTACCTCATTCATCATTCTGTATTGTCCAATATAAGTGTTCTTTTATCAGGACGATTAGAACTGATGTCATCACATTTCGCATAAATCATTTGTCACAGGACCTGAACAAGCAAGAGAGTCCTATTAGCTGCAATGTCCTGAAATCAACACTGCTAAATTAATGACTTTGGTATCCTTTGGCCTGCTGCACGCAGACACCAACTGTGTCATGCTGCTGGCATATAATCCTGTTTTCCACACAAGTATAATTGTTGATAAATGCAAAAATGTTCTATAACAATTGTTTTTACCACCTTGTATTTGGATTACTTTTGAATCATGAATTCAATAAAATGTAGATAAAGTAATAGCCAGAAATCAATTATTTGCACTGCAGACAATTTAATTACCCATTACACAATTAAGCATAAAACTTTGTTACATAAAAGTGATTTCATATACTTTTAATTCCATGTGATTGTTATGGTGAGCATTACAAAGTAGAACTAGAAATATATAAAACCGTTAGGATTTTATATACATGATCGCAGGAAGAGGAATTTCTGATTACAAAATGTAATTCAGTCTACTGCAATTGCATGGGTTAATTTGCCATTCATTTCTCATTAATAATCAAATTACTTCTAACTATCTTTTATTCAGCAAATGCCATTATCAATTCATATGAATCAGATTCAATGTTGAATCATAGGAAGAGCTTAATTTATCTAAGGTAAGTGCAAAATTTTTCAAGAAACAACATTGCACATTTTTATTTTAGCTGATCACATTCCATGATGTGCCTACACCAGACAGTTTCATCACAAATTTTGGTCTATCGTTTGCACATTGGATAACAGTCATTGAAAATCATCATAAGATTGGGTATATTATTTCCAATTTGTGACATATTGTACAACATCTCTAAGCATCTGCCACTTTGGAGGATATATGTGCTGAACTGGAGTCATTTATGGTTAAAGGACAGAATGGAAATTAACAGCGAAATGTGAGTAATAGGTTCATTTTGTATCTTTTCCCAAGAGAGAATTTCAGATGTACACTGATTACTGTTAAGCATCCAATGTTTAATGGTATTGTGCTTTCTAAAATATGCCTCCATGTAGTTTGTGACCACATTGTAACCAGTTTTATGTCACTGTTATTATATCCTTCACGGATCCTAATCCAGTATTACACTTATACAACCTCAACATAGTTATTGTGCAATCTACTGGATTTCCATTTGCAAAATTAACTGTTGTGACAGCAGTACCGGTGCGGTTTTCCTCCACATTAAATGGTTTCATATTTTGCTTTCAGTGTCCAATAGTTTAATTATATCCCTTTTTTAATTCAAGCACAGTTTTTACAGAATTTATTAATGTCAGTGCAATAACATAAATCAATAAACTGACAATTGCACTGATAATATAAAAACAAGCAATAATAAATCAGATTGGGGCGGCTTACACGCTGAATATTATTTATGTTCCTAAATCTTATGTAAGCACATTAAACTGGAAATATTAAACATTGTGAATAATGACCATGGTCTTGATTTCCTAGTACATCAGTGGTACCTGATGAGGTACTAGCAAGCTAACAGCACAGTTCTACTTCAAGTGTCACCTCTTTTTTCTGCTCAGATGGAAAAAAAATCATATTGACTTGTCAGATTTTATTATATAATATTTGCAAAATAGTGTTATAATTGGCTTTTTCTTAAAGCTAATGTTTAAGTCTGAAGTTTCACGTCTGAAGAACACGTTTCTATTTATACATGCCACAATCCCACATAACTTGCTAACATTTAAAGTACTTCACTTCTTTCCATTTTAACATATGGATCTGTTAACTGTTACCAGTTACCACAATACAGCTGTTACGGAGTGGATCCTGTACCACAGACCACTGTTTGCATGACATTTCCATTTCACTGGTGGACTTCCTATGGAGGTCCTCAGGCCCCTTGAAATAAATGTGGAAATCTGGCTGCAGGAGATAGGGAAATATAGCTTTTTATTTGATTTAAAAAACATTTATCTCAATTAAACCAAGTCTCTTGATCCTTGGTTTAATTGAGATAAAGGTTTTTAAAATCTTTTGAATTGTAAAACTATTTCAGACATTTTTGTAGTTCAGATTTTGCACAAATGAAAAACACTAAATAAGGTACAAGAGACCCCTCCCCCCCCCCCCCTCCCACCCCTGTAAAGCCCAAAACTGACCAATAGACAGTCGGTAAGCTACTTCCCTACCCTAATCCCTTCCCTGCCCCCATCTCTCCTAGCAACAGCACCCAACATAGAGAAGATCATATTTTGCCACTCCATAGCCATAACACGTTCATTGTTATCGTTTGAAGGAGAGAATAAAAATGCTGGCAATGGAACTGAAGAGCAAGTGCTACATATTATTATCCAAGGTCAAAATATGAAAAACAAGAACTGCGTTCCCTTAATTTGTCTAAACGACAGGGGAACACAAATTAACAAAGACATTCTTAAAAATTAGTATATATAAAAGAAAAACAACTCGTCCAGTTAAATTCTTAATCATTACCAAACGATATGTTGTCAAAATAGGAACAGTAAATCTCCAATTATAACAATCAGCTATCAATTAATCCCCTTCCCCCTCGTAACTCTCCAAAAAGCTGGAAGCGTCTTGAGGATTGTTAAAAAATCGAGTGTTACCATTGAAAAGTCGTATACGCAGTCTAGCTGGATAAAGTAAGGCTGGGCGCAGCTTTCTCTTGAACAGATGTAAACAGTTAATTGCATCCTTTCCTAATTTAAATGAACATTTTTTAATAATGGGTGGAGATTTCAACTGCTGTCTGTAACCCTTGATAGACAGATTTACATCTGATCATGTGCTTCCAAATAAATCAGCTAATTTTATTAATTCTTTTTTACTTGACTCTGGAATGTTAGAAGTTTGGAGATTCTTATACCCAAATACAAAGAATTTTCTCTTTTCTCTCATGTATAATCATAGTTATTCTCGGATTGACTACTTTATAATAGATTCTCATCTAGTTTCATCGGTCACTGCATGTGAGTATGATGCAATTGCTATTTCTGATCATGCACCATTGAAGCTATCAATCAAACTACCTGATTCCAAGTTTAGAGCTAAACAATGGCGATTTAATGCTACTTTGCTTCAAGACTTAAACTTTATTAATTTTATTAAAGATCAGATTGCTTATTACGTCTTGACAAACTCTACTGAAGAAATATCCAATGGTGTAGTCTGGGATGCTTTTAAGGCATATATTCGTGGACAAATTATTTCATACTCTGCGGGATTAAAAAAACAAACTCAAAAAGAAATACATACATTGGCTGACGAGATTAAAGAAATTGATAAAAAATATTCAAAAGCTTCTAGTTTAGAGCTCTATAAGAATAGAGTTGAACTTCAATTGAGATATGATTTGTTATTAGTATCACCGATTGAGAACCAGTTATTAAAACCAAAAGTCAATTTTATATACATGGCGAAAAATCTGGTAAATTACTCGCTAATCAGTTGAAAGCGGTGTCGGCCAAGTGTCAGATTACTAAAGTGAGTAAACGGGATGGTACACTAACTGTAGACCATGATGAAATTAATAAATCCTTTCAGGAATTTTATACCTCCCTATACCAATCAGAATTTCCTACTGATTCCAATATAATGCATGAATTTTTAAAGAAACTGAATTTACCAAATTTACCATATAATGAGTCTCTGTTGTTAGATGAACCCATCACGGAAGACGAAATACAGAAAGCAATTCTTTCAATGAATTTTGGTAAAGCTCCCGGTTTAGATGGGTTTACAGTATAATTTTTAAAGTATTTTTCAAATTTATTGTCTTCCTGGCTATGCAAGGTATTTAAAGAGACCTTTTTAAGGTATAGATTACCACATCTTTTTATGAAGCATTAATTTTTTTAATCCTTAAAAAAGATAAAGACCCTACTGAAGTGACATCATATAGACCTATATCACTGTTAAATGTAGATTTCAAATTTTTTCCCAAAATATTAGCTATGAAATTGGAAAATATTTTACCGCAAATTATCTCTTAAGATCAGTCAGGTTTTATTAAAAATCGTTTACTCATACTTTAACGTTAGGAGATTAATGAATATTGTATATACAGTGTCAAATAAAACCCCAGAATGTGTCATCTCACTTGATGCCGAGAAGGCGTTTGATAGAGTAGTATGGGAATACTTATTCAATACACTTGAAAAATTTAAGATTGGTCCAAAATTTATTTATTGGATCAAGCTGATATATCATATACCTCAGGCTTCTGTACTTACTAATATTCATAGATCCCCTTTTTTCAGGCTCTTTCAAGGTACTAGACAGGGCTGTCCCTTAAGTCCTTTACTATTTGATATTGCTTTGGAAACTTTGGCCACCGCTATTATTAGGGGGAATCCCCTAATATTTTTGGTATTGTCCGCGGGAATAAGACACATAAGCTATCTCTTTATGCAGATGATCTGTTATTATTCATTTCTAACCCTGAGAAATCTATTCCGGCAATAGTAGCATTACTTAATCAATTTAGTCATTTTTCTGGTTATAAACTAAATCTTACTAAGAGTGAGCTTTTTCCATTAAATAATCTAGTTTTGAATTATGGACAGTTTCCACTTAGATTGACTACCGAAGGTTTTCCTTATCTAGGTATTAAGATCATCAAGAAACACAAGGATTTATTTAAAGCTGATTTTATGCCTTTAATTGACTATATTAAACAACAGTTTACTAAATGGTCACCAATGTCCTTATCTTTAATCGGCCGAATTAATGCTATTAAAATGTTCATTTTACCTAAATTTCTGTATTTATTTCAGACGATACCAATTTTTATTGCCAAATCTTTCCTCTTTTTTTGTCTTTTTATCTTTGTGTTTTTTTTCTACATCTATAAGTTTTCTTTTAAATATTTAACTATATTTACATAGAGACCGGGAGGTCTATATTCAATGTGTATTTTGACAGTGGACTCATATTAGGCTATACCTGTTATTAATGTAATCCTGATCCATGTGTATCAATATCATTGTTATGTTTATCATTATTCTTTTTGCTCTGTTTTTTATGTTTTGTTTTTGTTTTTTGGAAAAAACTAATAAAAAGATCTTAAAAGAAAAGAAAGAAAAAATGATTTATTACTTTTAGGTCATATTAACCATTTTTAAACAGTTCCTCAGTAATTTTGAAAGTTGTGAGCATTATTCTCAAACATTTAATAACAGCTTTGACAGTTGCTGACCGTGATCATGACACCACGCTGCCTGTGAAACCAGGAAAGACAAAAGATAAGACTGTAGTCAAACACATCTATGCCTGTTACAGGGTGTGTGCATGTGTTGATAGGTGACTATATGCCTGTACTTTTAAATATCTATTCAATAGAGACTGGTCTCCAGTTATCTTAGATCAAACCGTTGCTCCCTATGCATCAACTATCTCAACATGAACAATGTCACACATCACAACTTCTGCTTCTCAATTATCAACTAGGATATTCAGGGCCTCATGGACAGAATCAACAACAAATGTTATCATTTACTGAATCCTCTGACATTCTGACATTGGCACTGCCAAGGTAAGTGAGACACCATGTGGAGGAGGGGTGGCTAGCTTAAAGATTAAGGGGTAGCACCTCCTCTTCTCGAAGGACAAGCCAAAGATGAAAGTATGTTTTAAAGTAAGCTTTACCAACACAATTTGCCAGTCTAGGATCTCAATAACTTCTCGACAACAAAGATATCGCTATCAGTTGCACCGTAGCTAGTATCAAAGACTGTTGGACAAATGTTTACCCAATCAATTTGTTTATCTCCATCAGTCTAGCCACAAGGGTGTCACAGCAAGGAAATTAATATTGAATGACCCAAGAACCCCTCAAATATAGCTTCCGTCAGACATTTGGATGACCTGACAACCTCCAACCAACATGAACTGCAGAGTGATCCACTGTAGCAGACCTGTTTTGTAATCCAATATAATTATCATCTGTGAAGAAACACTTGGCTGCTCTACCAAAAAAACTCATCAGGACTGACTTGATCAGGAGATCAATGAGCCCATTAGTTATACTGTAAATGCAAGGCTTACTTCTGTTGGGAATTCAACTATTCCTCAAGAGGAAAAATAACAGGTCTTCAGGTACCTGATGGCCAAGTTCCACCAGGAAATCAATGACCTCATGAACAGAAGGATAGAACATGAGAGATCCAGGAACTCAGCAATAACCATGTCATGCAAAGGTTTTTTGACATTGACAAGGCCATCTATACCTTAAAGACCCAGAGGCCAATCCCGTTGAAAGCCAAATAAAAGAAAAAACAGGGATTCTGTTATTGAACTGAGTACCATTAACCCCAGTCCACAGAAAACTGTCAATCAGCGTCACCCCTGACTAACAAGAGGTTGGGAAAGTCTAAATGGCAATTGAAAGAAAACAATGAACAGACAAAATCTCAACTAAGTTTCTAAAACTTCTCTGAGCAGAACATCTCAACCACAGCTCCCATATCAGGGAAGAGGTGTGCTTGCCAGGGGACCTCAGACATACCATGTATAATTCTCACTTGGCCTGGACAATAAACATGACATGTGCCGTGATAATTTATGTTTGCTACTCTTCTTTAATATGGGCAAATCTATCACTGTAACTTAGGATTTCTGTCAATTACAAAGTTCTAGTTAATTCTATGATGGAATATTCTTTAATTACCAGAATGAATATAATTGTAACTGGAAAAGTTCAACATTATTTGAAGAGAGCAAATCACTGGTTTGATTTTCATGCTAATTAGCTTAATAATCACCCATCAAACATCCATACAAGTGAACGCAGGATACAAAAAAGGCCATATAATTCCCCAAAGTCCATACCCACCGCCAGCCAATTCCCATTCCCCCAATCAGGAAGCACAAGAACCGCAATGCTGTGGGAACAGTAACTCCCAGTCACAAACTGTCTCTAAATTGACAGCATTTCTGTTTAATCATTGCTGAGAAAATGTTTAGAATTCCTTCCTTGTATTGGTGTAGAAGTTTCAACTCACAAGAAATGTAACAGCTCAACAAGAAATCCAAACATTACTACTTCTTTGGGGGCGACAAGGAATAAAGGAGGGAATGGGGCCTTGATTCTGTTGTCCATACCAAAAGAAGAAATAAAAAAATGATTGTGTCTTTTTAATTTTCATACCAATGCATCAATATCCTGCAAATTCATGCAAAGCCAACGGCTACTTACTCAGCCAAATGAATTAAAAGTAAATATAAGTTAAGAAATGCTTTTAATTAGTAAAATATGTTTTTGTCCACAGACTAGAGCTTGCCACACCGAAGACGCTTTGAAGGCTAAGGGTCAACAAAAGTAGCCTATGAGTAATTTAGTGAACTCAAAGTCATACGAAGGCCTCAGCAGAATAGAGATAAGTTTTGTAAATTACTTCCAGTAACAAAGGCTAGTAAAAGTTTTAAAGATAATCAGCATTCTATGCAACAAACTTACTTTCATTATTTAATAGCATCCAAAGGTACTTCACTTTCAATAAACAGATTTTGCTGCATCATCACTATTGATATATTAGTATATATGACAACTAATTTACACAAAGTGACAAGTCATAAACAGTACATAAATAAATAATTAGATCATTTGTTTTGGTTGTGTTTTATTAAAGAACAGGTTAAACAATTAGAGAGTTATTGCCTTTTAAAAATGTCTCATGGGATCATTTGGATTGCTCTGACACGTAGACATATCAACATATTTTCTAAGAGACAGCATGTCCAACAGTGTAGCATTCCCTCAGTCCTGAACTATTGGATCAGCCAAGTTTACATGCTTAAATCTCTGGTGTGTGGCTATATATTTATGAGATTGACGTCACTGAACCATAATTGACTCTTGTAGATTCAAGGTAACTGTCAAAGTAGTAATTAAGAAGGAGGTTTCATTCAACCAGCAAAGTTCCAAAGTCATTATTTTAAAATAAAGAGAGTGTAATACCTCAATGAACTCCACAATTTAAGATTTAACAGCAAAAATCCAATATGGTTCATTTTAAAATTAGGAAATTCAAGCATTCTTGCATTCTTTCCCTATTTCTTAGAATAACAGTTTTAATTTACAAATGATTATTATTTGATTGTAAAATGCAAATAATAATGAAAATCAGGATTGCTGAGCCAAAGATGCCCATATAAAAGCAAAGTTCATGCAATAGTCTGGTCATTTCTAATTCTATGGATGCTGGGTGGCTAAAATTAAAAACGTATTACCAGATAAAGAAGCTCTTACTATGTTACTAATATACACCAGGGTTTCGACTGACATGGATTTTTATCTTAATTATGGAACAAATCTCTACTCCCATTATTTAATTCAATTTGCATGCATGAGTGGACACTTATTAAATGTAATCTTACATCTGTCATTCCAGCACTACCAAGAGCTTAATCATAATGGTGGTGAGAAGTAGCTACTCCATCACTGGGAGAAATGCTGTATTGTGGAATAGCTGGGAGGGAAAGAGGTTGAAAGCTATGTACCTGTCTCACAAGTCTTTGACATGAATTACTGCTTGAGGATGACTTAGTCTTTTCAGTCATTTTGTATCTGCTAACCCATGAATTGATGATATTCCGATGTATTAATAATTGTTATCATTAATGAACCAAAGCAAGAGCATGGTTATGTGAATTTTAAGAAGTGGTCGATCTAATGTTAGATCGAATGTTATGAATTGCAGTTAAAGTGCAAAGGATTCCTCCATTTTCATATATGATATAGCAGTTGTAATTCACAAGGTACAAATTGATCCATATCCTAAAGACAGAAGTAGATTGGTAGAAACATAAATTCTTGCACATGTACCTTCTGAAATATCTGTAAATTGAGCTTCCATTGCAATATAAGCACCTGGATTGTTGGAATATGAAACAAGGGATATTAAAAGAATGGTAGAATCATTAAAGAGTCCTGCAATGTGAAATGCATGGAAACAAATTGGTGGAAGCTAAGGATGCCACCCAATGATACTACTTTGGGGCCTTGCAGCCATCTATAGCACATTTTGATAAGACAGCAGAAGAAAATATTTAGTTGCTTATCAGCTGATAATTTACTTTAGCACGGCAAGAAAACCATAACATGCAGTTATCACATCATGAGGATTCACTACCCTGTAGGCCAGCATGTTAACCATGTGGCTCATTAATAAAGTTAAGCAACAAATACAAGGAAATTAAATGATGCAGATTCACATAGTCACAAAAAGTGGCTTGATTTGGGTATTGGAATGGCAATATTTTTATTGATTACTTACTTGACATTCTCCCTAATGCATAGAAATGATGGTCTTCACTTTAATTCCTTAAGACAAGAATCATATATATTTCATTTTTTACCTATGAAGAAGGGTCTCGACCCAAAACGTCACCCATTCCTTCTCTCCAGAGATGCTGCCTTTGCTGCTGAGTTATCCAGCATTCTTAGAATCAGAATCAGAATCAGAATCAGATTTCATTCGCCAAGTATGTTTTGCAACATATAAGGAATTTCACTGGCCAGGTCAGTCATACAATTAAAAGCAACAGATTCAAAAACACATTTTAACATGAACATCCACCACAATGACTCCTACACATTCCTCATTGTGATGGAAGGCGAAATAAAGTTCAAGTCCTTCCTTTTTGTTCTTCCTCGGTCATGGGCCTCGAGCCCTCCGTTGACGGGATGATCTTGACTCCCTTAGCCGGTGGCGTTCGGGCCCTCCGCGTCGAGGCGTTCAGCTCCTGCATCGGGGGATCGAATCTCGCGTCGGGGCTGGTCGAACCTTCTGCGGCGTTGGAGCTCCCGACTAGCCTCTCCCGAAACTGCGAGCCCTAGATGGTAAGTCCACGGTGGTCACGGTGGGAGCGACCCCAGGCAAGGGATCCACTCCGATGTCAAGTCCGCGCCCCGTGATGGGGCTCACAACAGTTTGAGGAGGCCTCCAGCTCCTTCGATGGTAGGCCGCAGAGCCCGGAGAATGTGATCCAAAATATGATCACATCTCCGTGAAGGTAAGAACCTGAAAAAAAGTTTCCCCCGATGCCACCCCCCCCCCCCCCCCCCCCCCCAAAAAAACAAACCGAAGTACATTAAATCAAACTTTTAACAAACACTAAAAAGAACAAAAAGATGAAAAAAATAACAGACTGCCAGCAGGGCTAGCATCTCGCCTGGTAGTAGGACTGTGTCTTTTCATTTTTTACCTGTTTCACAACACAGTTTTCTGAAAATAAAGTTTCATAGGACGCTGAAAAATGTGAACAATATCCCCTAATATGAGAACCAACTTTCAGTGAAGGTAGACATCAAGAATGAAATTCACCATCCACTTCATTGTTCTAGTACACCCTATGGTCAGTTGAAAAAAATGGTCACAAGAAGATCAAGTATTCAGACCAATACAGGGGTCATTGTCAACAATCAACAACAATCAGTTTTATTCGTCACATTGCACATAAAGTGCAAGTGAAATGAATTCACCATGTCTACCTTGCTGCAGTGATCGCTGCCCTCCTATTTGCTCCTGAGAACTGAACGTCTCACAGCACAGCAGACACCTACAGACATTTGAAAGAAACCAATAACTACTAACTACAACTACTAAATCTCCAAATTCCCTGAAAGGCAAGTCAACCTATGTCAGTGTCCTATTCCAGGCCAATATCCCCAGAACTGAAACTTGAGTTACACTCAGTCAACTACATTGGGAAGGCCATGTTATTCAATTACCTGACACAAACATCACACTCTGAGCTGTGACATGGGAAAAGGGTACCAATGCAACATCCTCACATCACTTTCTGGTCCATAACTGTTCATCCTGGTTAACGAGGACTTGACATTGTTAATATATATGCAATTATTAAAGGTGACATCAGATGATGTACAGAAAGCAGTACTTTATGTTGAACTGACGAGAAAATATTGCAGCACCATGTTCATTTATAGTTACCACAGCACATAAAACATTGGAGTAGAGATAAAATCAACAAGATTAATTTAAATGCGCAAAGAATTAGGAATGAGGAAAGAAATACAGATGAGATTGGTCAACACCAACAATGCAACCTATACTGAATGCAAATTGACAATTTGACTTGCTTTTCTTTTCTATTAACTTAAATAGGTTGTGCAACTATTATTGACAAATTTCATCTGCAGTTATTGACACAACAATCTGGAAGAAAGTTGCTCAACATTTTAAATTGTAAACAGAGGTAAACTTAAAATGTTATTTGAATTTAGGACTTGAAAGCAGAGCCAGAGGACAGGAATTAATGTTGTGAAGGTAATTAAAAACATGCACCTGTATAAGACTTTGATGTAAAAATTATTATTTGGACTAGTCTATAAAAGGGCAGGATAAAATATAATCAATTGGTATGTTGAAAATACAATTGCATCTTAGAAAGCGAATAGCCGAGATATTAACGGACAAGTTTTGTGGACTGATATACCTATTCCTATTTTTGAATTCACTCATAAATTTTACCTGTTGCCATTTACAAATATTTCCAAAAAACAGTGAACACAACTTGTAGCATTTTCCTATTGCTATTCTGCAACAATAGAAAGCATTTTGGTTTTTACAAGATACGTTCCGCCAGAACAAAAGCATAATTTTGCTGTTTTTATCTTTAAATGTTTATTTGTTCACATGAATAAATGTAAAATGTATTCCGGAAACAAATAGCAATTGCTCATGCTTAGATTCACCTTTGCTTTATGTAATTAAAATAATTTAAAAAACAAAATGTCATTCACTGAATAACAAAAGCTCTGGCATCTATCCAGTATGTATGAAGATCAGTGCATATTCTTGACATATTCAGTATTTTAGATATATGGTTTTACTTTAATGCTGTTAAAAATCACAAGTGATCTCAAAAAACAATCCAAATCATGTATTGACTCTTGGTTAATACGTCGTTGCACAGTATTATTGTTTAATTCTACCTGATGCGTATTTTACATTAGATTTTTGAATTTATTTTGATTAATGCTTTACTTCTCAATCCTTTCTGCAATAAAATATAAATATATTGCAATGAATTGTGTTTTTTATGGCTCTATGACCTCTTTGCTATAAAGAAAAGACAAGTACTCTCTGGGGAGCTAAAACAGGCACTGGTGCCATACAACACACATACCATTGTATGATTTGTTTGCTAACAACCAATCACGTTCTATGGATGACTTTAATGAACAGGTTTTTCACTTTTAGGTTTGGTGCGTGGCCAAATGCATGTTGCCATTTGATGGGAAATTCACTGTACACCTGTTCATACCAGCTGGCAACATAACCCATGTCACAAGGATATGTCATTGCAATGTGAGTTCAAAATCCTAACTGTGTCTATGTGACAGTCAGAATAGATAATAAAAGGAACTCTGGGACTAAAAGGGGTGGAGTATTCAGTGCTGTTTCAGCGACACAGATGTGTGGGGAGTGTGATAAAAGAAAGTACCATCTGAGGGAAAAAGCTTGAACAAAAGCAAATGTCATTTGCATGATATAATTATGGACAGGCACTCACTGCTTTGTAACCGTGCTCAAAAGAATGATTCTGAAAAATTAACTTACTGTGGTCTATGAATGCTAAAGTAGGACTTAGGTTTAAAAAAGGTCAGTCTGTATTGGTACTAATTTACTTATTCATTCTGAATTTGCTGACACCAATGGCACAAAATTGCAATAAATAGGGCAATGAGCATAAGCTAATTAATGGAGAAATATACCGACAGTAATGCAGAAAGCGTTTTACATTTTCTGTGTAAAGACATAGCAAAAAGGATTGACATCTTGGGGGAAAATATTTAATTTGTTTGTGAGAATTTGTTGCATTAATTTAAGCAAACGAGAAACACTATGAAAGAAAAAACAAATACAGGGAAATTATTATGGAGATATTAATCAAATGAATCAAGATTGCCTAATTTCAAAACAATAGCTTTCAGCACTGAAACAAATATCCAATTACAATCATAAATGGGAATATATTAAGAGCAAATAATGAATTGAATACTGGGTTGGAAGGAAGGGGAATGTAGAAGACCATGACAATGACCCAATGATGGCCAGCTAAAACATCCTACATCATTATTTGCATCAAATTAATATCAATTTCTAAAGCAAGTCAATGTTCCCACATGCTTGTGTACTGATAATCTTCCTTGGCTGGTCAATTGTGAAAACAAGTGATATTTTCTCTGAGCATCTGTGATCCTCTGGGGAAAATGAATGAAAAATATTAACTTTTATAATCACAAAATCCTCATTTATTGTCTGTTTGCATAGAGTTCAAAGCTGAACAACAACGTATTCTGTAATTCTGTTATTCTTTATCATTGGCACCAGTAGCCTGTGGTTAATATGGAAAATTATTATTTTCAACAGTAAATTGATCATTAATTATTTTTCAGAAATACTGCAATGTTCACAGAACAGTATTATTCCTTTTGGTTTTGCAAAGCCTAATATCCGTCATTAAAATTAAGTTAATATGTAACACAAAATTCAAGTGTACATTTCGGCACTGAAAGTCCATTTCACCAGATAAGAAACACTTCAATGTGCATTTCAAAAGAATCAATTGTCAACCCTTACTTGCTGGCAACATTTCATCCTTTCAGAGCTTGGTATTGACATTAATAATTTAGGAGGTCACACACCAGTTTGTAAGACATTGTCACAGGTTGTTCCATTCAATAGTAATTGCTGAATTGATGACTGGATAATAGCTTTACTTTCAGCCAGTAGAGGAAATCTAGAGCAAGAGAGCACTACAATAGTGTGATTATAATTCATTATTTGAAAGGGCATGTGATAACTGTAAACAAAAGGCAAGTCCAGCATCTGATGTCATTATTAGTTCTCAACATGTTTGAACAGCATAGAATCAAAATATTAAGTGTTGCATTATTTTGTATTGCCAGATAGCAAGAGAACAGAATCATTAAGATAAAAGTGACATTTGAATTAAACTAAACTAAACGAATATTTTTCAGAAGTGTTTGCAACTCATTGGATATTCAGAATTAAGAAAATATTAAACTCATTTAAGGAGAAGGTTTGACATTGTGAAGTAACAAAAATACAGCAAGCTAAGCATCCCTCTGATTATGATAGAATAGAACAATATGTGGGTATTTCTTACAACCATTATGGAAACCACATGCTAAATCTATGTCAACAATAAGCTATGAAAGAAGGACGATTCGATTGTAGAACCATATCATTTTCATAGAACATAGAACATATAACAGTAAAGCACAGGAACAGGCCCTTTAGCCCACAATGTCTGTGCCAAACATAATGTCAAGACCAACTCATACTCACCTTCCCCCCAGTAGCATCATTTGAATTCCTCGCCTTCAAAGCCCTCCATGACAGTCATCCTCATTTACCGGCCACCTAAACCAAACCCCTCCTTCCTATCTGACTTCACGGAACTCTTCACACTTGCCTCATCCCTCTTCTCACGTCTGCTGCTACTTGGTGACTTAAATATTCACATGGACTCCCCCACCTGCAAGCTTGCATCTGAATTCGCCTTTTACTGGACAACTTCTCTCTCACTCAGCACGTCACCTTTCCCACCCATGACAAAGGTCACATCCTTGACCTGGTCTGCTCCACAAATCAACCGGTACTCGACCTCCATCCTTGCCTCTTCCCCCTCTCTGATCATAAGCTTATACGGTTCACCATCCCTTCTCCGCCCCCGCTTCCTCTGAGAAATCACCTTCCGTAATCTAAAATCCATTGATTCCCACCATCTCTCTGACCTGCTCTCCACCACTCTCCCCCTGGACTCAACCCCCATCTCACCTGATGATCTCACAAACCATCTCAACTCCACCTTGTCTACCTCCCTCAACACTCTGGCCCCCTCAAAACAAGAACCGTAACTTTCAACACATCCTCACCCTGGTACACACCTGCACTTCGTAAACTGAAACAGACTGGTCGCCAACTCGAACGACTTATAAAGAAATCATCTCTCACAGTCCACCTTGAAGCTTACAAACTCCACCTCACTGACTACAAAGATGCCCTCATTGCTGCAAAATCTGCCTACCTCTCCTCCATATGCACCGATCCCTGCCTAAACCACAGAACCCTCTTCTCCACAGTGGGCAACCTCCTCAAGCCTCGAGCCAACACTCTCCCTACCTCTACTCCGGTTCTCTGCAACTCATTCCTCCACTTTTTCGCTGATAAAATCAGCACCATCTATCAATCTTTATCCCCTGTACCCGACTCCGCAGCATCTACTCCACCACCTACCAAGGCCCCTCCTTTCAACATCTCCACTGACCTCCTTACCCCTCCTCCACACTGCTTCCTCTCCCAGTCTGACCTGGTCATCCCTATTGAAATCTCCAAACTCATCAGCTCTTCCAAACCCACTACCTGCTCCCTCGACCCTCTCCCCACTCCCCTGTTGAAGTCCTGCCTCCCCGTTCTCTGCCCCTACCTCACTAATCTCTTCAACTCCTCATTGTCCCAAGGAATTGTCCCCTCCGCTTTCAAAACTGCTGCCGTTACACCAATCTTAAAGAAACCTGGTCTTGATCCCTCCTCTCTCAATAACTACCGCCCAATCTCAAACCTCCCCTTTCTTTCAAAAACCCTGGAGCGTATTGTTGCGTCGCAACTTCATTCCCACCTCCTTGCTTATAACCTACTTGAACCCCTCCAATCTGGCTTTCGCCCCCTCCACAGCACAGAAACTGCTCTCCTCAAAGTACTCAACGACATCCTCACCTCTGCTGACACTGGTTCCCTCAACATCCTCATCCTCCTCGACCTGAGCGCAGCCTTCGATACAGTGAACCATAACATCCTGCTCACCAGACCCAAAGACCTCGGCATTGAAGGCTCTGCACTCAGCTGGCTCCGTTCCTACCTTTCCAACAGATCCCACTTCATCTCTCTCCACAACCACACCTCTGCTACAGCCGCAGTCACTCAAGGCGTTCCCCAAGGCTCCGTACTCGGCCCCCTCCTCTTCATCATCTACATCCTCCCCCTTGGTCAGATACTCCGCCACTTCAATCTGGACTTCCACTGTTACGCTGATGACACCCAGATTTACCTCGGCACCAAATCCCCCCACAACCCCCCCTCTCCCATATCAACACCTGTTTGTCAGCTATAAAAACCTGGATGCAACATAATTTCCTCAAACTCAACAGCGATAAGACAGAATTATAACCATATAACCATATAACAATTACAGCACGGAAACAGGCCATCTCGACCCCTCTAGTCCGTGCCGAACACATAATCTCCCCTAGTCCCATATACCTGCGCTCAGACCATAACCCTCCATTCCTTTCCCATCCATATAACTATCCAATTTATTTTTAAATGATAAAAACGAACCTGCCTCCACCACCTTCACTGGAAGCTCATTCCACACAGCTACCACTCTCTGAGTAAAGAAGTTCCCCCTCATGTTACCCCTAAACTTCAGTCCCTTAATTCTCAAGTCATGTCCCCTTGTTTGAATCTTCCCTACTCTCAGTGGGAAAAGCTTTTCCACGTCAACTCTGTCTCTCCCTCTCATCATTTTAAAAACCTCTATCAAGTCCCCCCTTAACCTTCTGCGCTCCAAAGAATAAAGCCCTAACTTGTTCAACCTTTCTCTGTAACTTAGTTGCTGAAACCCAGGCAACATTCTAGTAAATCTCCTCTGTACTCTCTCTATTTTGTTGACTGAATTCCTCCTCATAGGCTCCAAAGCCACACTCAGCAAAATCAATAACCCCACTCTCACCATCGACGGCACCACTGTCTCCCCATCTCCCCAGGCCCGCAACCTTGGCGTGATCTTTAATTCCACCCTCTCCCTTGATCACATCCGCCATGTCTGGATCTCTGGAACTCCCTGCCACAGAGGGTAGTCGAGGCCAGTTCATTGGCTATATTTAAGAGGGAGTTAGATGTGGCCCTTGTGGCTAAGGGGATCAGAGGGTATGGAGAGAAGGCAGGTACGGGATACTGAGTTGGATGATCAGCCATGATCATATTGAATGGCGGTGCAGGCTCGAAGGGCCGAATGGCCTACTCCTGCACCTAATTTCTATGTCTATGTCTATGTCATTAAAACCTCCTTCTTTCATCTCCGCAACATCGCCAAACTCAGACCCTCTCTCACACCGCCTGCTGCTGAAAAACTCATCCATGCCTTCATCTCCTCCCGACTGGACTATTGCAACTCACTTCTCCTTGGCATCAGCTCCACCTACATCAACCGACTCCAACTGGTCCAGAGCGCAGCCGCCCGACTCATCACCCACACCAAATCCTGGCATCACATCACTCCAGTCCTCAAAAAACTTCACTGGCTTCCCATCTCCCACCGGATCACCTACAAAATCCTGGTCCTCACCTACAAAGCCCTCCACCATCTGGCCCCCCCATATCTCACTGACCTCCTCTCCCCCTACCAACCCTCACGGTCCCTCAGATCCACATCAGCCGGTCTCCTCTCCATCTACAAGTCCAACCCCCGCAGTTTTGGGGACAGCGCCTTCTCCAGGGCAGCTCCCAGGCTCTGGAACTCCCTCCCCCAACTGATCCGCAATTCTGTGTCCCTCACCATCTTCCAGTCCCGCCTCAAGACCCATCTCTTCACCTCTGCCTATCCTTAGCCCCACGTCCCCGTCCCTTTTCATCTGTGCATTAATTGCCTCATACTGTGTTTTTTATTGAATTCTGTCTTTACTTTGTGTACTAGTCATGTCTCTACTATTTATTCCATTCCCCTTACATGTTTTTCCTCTACATGCTCAATTTTTGTAAGGTGTCCTTGAGACTCTTGAAAGGCGCCCATAAATAAAATTTATTATTATTATTATACTTACCTGCTCAAAATCCATATCCCTCCATTCCCTGCATATTCATATGCCTATCCAAAGTTTCTTTAATGCCACTACTAGATAGATAGATAGATAGATAGATAGATAGATAGATAGATAGATAGATAGATAGATAGATAGATAGATAGATAGATAGATAGATAGATAGATAGATAGATAGATAGATAGATAGATAGATAGATAGATAGATAGATAGATATAATTTATTGCCACACAACCAGGGTTGGTGGAAATTTGGGTTTTCAGCAGCAGTACAATAATAAAGAACACACAATAAAACTGTAACACAAACATCCACCACAGCATTCATCACTGTGGTGGAAGGCACAAAAATTTGGCCAGTCCTCCTCCATTTCCCCCCCGTGTACAGGACCAGAGTCCAGTCAGTCCAGGATCGGCTCTTCCTCACCGGAGACCGCGGCTTTAGATTGTTGTAGGCCGCAGGCCGGCGGTCGAGATTTAAAGTCCCCGCCGCAGCCAGAAGCACCGTAGATTGCAGGGCCGGCGGTCGAAGTTCCCCTCCAGGGGTGATGGTAAGTCCATGCCGCACCCGCGGTAGAAGTTGGCCGCGGGCCGGCAGTGATGGCTTCTTCTTCCCCCCGGGTCCCCCACGAGGGATGCCGGGCTGTAGACGCCGCACCAGCTGGAGCTCTGCAGACCGCGGCTTCAGGCTGCGACTTCAGGCTGCCGGCTGCCCCGGGCCAGCGAAACGGAGCGCTCCCCTCCAGCGAGGGTCGCCCGCTCCACGCCGAGAGTCCACGCTGCGCCCGCCGCTGGAGCCCCGGGCGTGTCTCCGGGAAAGGCCGCGTCGATCCTTGATGTTAGGCCACGGGGGAGGTGACCTGGAAAAAGTCGCCTCTCCATGGAGGAGGCGACCGAAGCGGTTTCCCCCTTACCCCCCCACACGACCCCCCACACAAAACACACGAAGAAACACAAAATACACACTTTAAAACATACTAAAAAATAAAAAAAAGCTGGAAAAACTGACGCGCTGCTGACATGGCTGCACACAGAGGAGCGCCCCCTTCAGTAGACTCATATCTGCCTCAAGTGCACACCAAAACTTATATTTTTACAATTGGCTCTTTAAAGTTATACATTGACATCCTGCATTGTTGTAATATAGAAAAAAAAACAAAAGTATTCTAATCAATTGAAGTGCAGTCTGTGTTCACTAGAATGATGCCAGCAATGAGAAAGGGTAATTATTTGCACATTTGACATCCTGGCATTATTTTTTATTGGAGCAGAGACACCAAGGACAGATTTAAAATATGCTTTTATCTAAGATCTTGAATGGGTATTATTGAACAGGAACAAGAATGTGCAGACCAACTGGCTGGAGATTTTGTCGACTTCTTCAACCTCTCATTATTGAGAAATTATGTTCCCACCTGCTTTGTAAGTGCACCAATAATACTGGTGCTCAAGAAGAGTAAGGTGACATGCCTCAACAACTTTCGACTAATGATACTAATGTCCAGGCTGATGACATGCTTTGAGAGGTTGGTATGGCACATATCAACTCCTACCTCAACTAGAACCTGAATCCACTACAATTTGCCTACCGCCACAACAGGACATGGAGGATGTGATCTTGTTGGCTTTCCATTCTGCACTGGCCACTTGAACAATAAAAACACATAAACCTCCGGTGGCACTATGGTGGCTTAGGTCACGCGCTATTCACCTCCGTACCGTTTAATGCCAAAAACCTACTGAAAATTCAAACCGGACAGATCTAAAAATACTAAACGGCAGACGTTCAGCAGTCGCGTAAGTGACGTCATCAGAACGCGACCCTGGTACTTTTAATGAATGAAAGGGTGGCATCTGCGTAAACGCCCGAAACATCAACCAAATGTTACTGAAGGCCAAGAAGAAGCCTCAACCTCGATTATGGCACACCCCCGAGAGGAAGCAGTAAGGCAAACTCCGGGTTTGGTGGAGGAGATCCGTTCAGCATTGTGTCAGGAGCTTTCGGCTGCGAAGGCAGAAATCTGTGGGAAGATTGATGCCCGTATAGAGGAGGTGAATTCCGACCTGAAAGGGGAAATCCACAGGCTTGATACCGACATCAGCCATAAATTGGAATCTATTCTTGCTACTTCACAAAAACAAAGCGAGGTTATTCGGGAATTGGAAACTACTGCGGCTTCAAATTTCGAGACAGCACACAGGCTGACGGCTGAGGTGGAACGTATCTCCGGGTTACTAGCTAAAGTAACAGATAAATGTCTAGATTTGGAAGGGCGCTCTAAATGTCAGAACCTAAGGATTGTTGGAGTGTACGGCTCAATACTTCAAGACGTACTTGCTTTGGATGAAAAACCTAAACTTGAGCGGGCTCACAGAGCTCTGAGAACCCAGTCAGACAGCACAGCCCCACCAAGACATTTGATCCTGAGGGTGCACCACTGCCATGTCCTAATCTAGAGGACATTCTGCAGAAAGTTGCCAACAACAGAAACCTAGCTTTTCAAGGTGAAAACATACGAATCTTCAGAGACTTTCCTGCTGAAGTCGTTAAGAAAAGAGCACTCTTCTCCAAGTCAAGAGCTATTCTGAGGGACATACCGGACCTCTAATTTGGCCTATTATATCCTGCCAAATTGTGAGTTACTTATAAAGGGACTGAATCCTTTTTTACTGATCCTGATAAAGCATTCAAGTTTGCCCAGGACACTGCGGGATCCGTCAAGGGATAAGTAATTACTCTACTGAGTTTATACCGTGATGATAATCAAGAGGTTTATACTGTTTATAATTAATAAGTTGTTATAAATCTACTGACTTAGAGTCGGTTAATATGTCAAAACAGAGAACTTGAGAGATAGAAAGACAGAGAGAGAGGGAGAGAGGGAGAGAGGGTGAGGGGTAGAGAGGTAGAGAGAGAGAAAGAGAAGGAGGGAGGGAGAGGGAGGGAGAGAGAATGAATGTGGGAGAAAGTTTGAGAAAGTTTTAGAAAGTTTTGAAGAGTTTGAGAGAGGGAAGGAAAGACAGAGAGAGGGAGGGAGGGAGAGAGGGAGAGAGAGAGAGAACGATTGTGTGAGACAGGTTGGGAAAGTGTTGTAAAGTTTTGTAAAGTTTTGTAAAGTTTTGTAAAGTTTTGGAGAACTTGAGAGAGAGAGAGAGAGAGAGAGAGAGCGCGAGAGAGGGAGAGAGGGAGAGAGGGAGAGAGGGAGAGAGGGAGAGAGGGAGAGAGGGAGAGAGGGAGAGAGGGAGAGAGGGAGAGAGGGAGAGAAGGAGAGAGGGAGAGGGAGAAGATGAGTGTGTGAAACTGTGTTTGTGATCAATAAGATGTTCGAAATCTACTGACTTAGAGTCGGTTAATATGTCAAAACAGTATTAATAGAAAGATAAGTAATAAGTGCTGTATGTTAGTTAAACTTCTCAATATTCAACTAAGTCAGAGCACACCAAGATACTTAACTTCTTGGGAATGTTGATTCCCTGATGGATTTAAATATTGGTAAACATTTTTAAGGTTTGTTCTGTTTAGTTTTTATTAACTCTTTAAGGTGCGCAGTTATTTAATATTGTCTATCCTACGGATGCTTTCACTAATTCAACCCACCGTTCGATGGTTTATTCGAACTAGAAGTTTCCTAGATGCTGAAAGGTGCCTTAAATTTTTAGTATTATTCTTATATGCTGTAACTTTCTTTGTTTCTCTTTTTCACTTTATAATTTCTTTACTAAAATCTTATCTATCTTTACTAATGCACATTGTTCTTGGATATATCTCTGCGGGAAAGGAGAAAAGGGGATAGCGGCTCACCACCAGCATCTTAATGGAAATATTTCAAATAATGTGTTGCGACCCATCTTAAATCAAAAGGGACCATGCTAAGCCTTGTAAAATGCAAGATGATGTAGCTAGGAAAATAGGAGGAATTACATGTTGTAGTTGGAATGTTAGGAGCATAATGAGCCAATTAAAACGGGTAAAGTATTAGCTTACTTAAAATCTATTAATACTGATATATTATTTCTTCAGGAGACGCATCTCAAAAATGGAGCTCACAACAGGCTGAAGGGTAGCTGGATTGGTCAATTATATCACTCTACATTTTCTTCCAAAGCAAGAGGAACAGCAATTCTAATTCATAAAGATATACCATTCAAACACAAATCCACTATAGCTGAAAAGGAAGGCAGGTACATTATAATATCTGGGGAATTGTATTCAACTCCATTGACTATGGTGAATGTTTATGCTCCTAATTCCGATAATCCCCAATATTTTAATAAAATATTTAATACAATTTCAGACTATGGTCAGCTGAATTTGATAATTGGGGGAGATTTAAATTGTGTATTAGATCAAACTTGGATAAATCTTCACTTCAAAGGAAAAGTACTTCAAAATCGAGTGAACTTTTAAACACATATAAACAATAAAAAACATAAGAGACGTATGAAGGATTGCCAATCCGTCTGGAAGAGAATACTTTTTTTATTCAGGTGTTCATAAAATCTATACACAAATTGACTATTTCTTGGTTGATGCCAAATTTATCCCTTTTACCTTCAACCCAAAATATCACAACATTATTATTTCGGATCACTGTCCTCTCACTTTTCCAGTAAAATTGGAAGGAATGTATAATAAACAATTGTTTTGGAGATTTAACCCACAAATACTAGCTGAGGCAAGTTGTTGTGACTATCTGAAACCACAGATGCAAATTTTTTTTGAGACAAATGACACCCCCGGTATTTCTCCATCTTTGATGTGGGAAACTTTTAAAGCCTATGTTAGAGGTTGTATTATCGCATACCAAGCTTTTCAAAACAAGAAAAATAAGACTGAACAATTGGAATTAGAAAAACAGATAAAACAGTTAGACCTAGAAAATGCGGCTGACCCAACCATTGCAAAACATAATAAAATTTAAATTAAACCAGATTCTCTCTGCAAAAATTATTAGGGTATTTCAATATACTAAACAAAAAATTTGGAATTTAGTGATAAACCACACAAGCTACTAGCACGTCAACTCCGCAAATTAGAGAATGACCGTATAATACACAAAATTAGATCAGAAAAAGGAGATCTGCTTACATTGCCTTAAGATATTAATAAAAGATTCTTACAATTCTACCAAACATTATATTCATCAAAAACAATAGCCGATCCTGCAAAGATGAAAAGTTTTCTTGAGAATTGCAATTTCCCATTTCTTAATGAGGAGGGACGGAATGAATTAGGAGCAGAGATAACAACAACAGACATCGTACAGACTATTAAATAATTGAAAAGTGGAACAACTCCTGGCCCGGATGGGTTTAGCAACACATTTTATAAAAAATGTAATGATTTAATTTCTCCACGCTTACAAGCCCTTTATATTCAAGCATTTAAAGAACAGACTTTACCACAAACTCTTGCTGAATCAACTATTACATTAATTCTAAAAAAAGATTAAAAATCTCAAGGAGCCTGGATCCAATAAGGCAATAGCCCTTTTAAATACGGATCAAAAAATATTAGCTAAGACTTTGACTCGTAGATTAAGCTCAGTTATCGGTAAACTAATACATCCAGATCAAACTGGGTTTGTACCTAAATGACACTCGTTTTATAATTTGAGACGTTTGTTTAACATAATATATTCGCAGAGAATGCCAAATGAAGATCTAACAATTATTTCTCTAGATGCAGAAAAAGATTTCGACCAAGTGGAATGGTCTTATCTTTTCACAGTGTTGGAAACATTCCAATTGGGAGAAAACTTTACTTTATGGGTGAAGCTTTTATACACTAATCCGACAGCTAGAATACTGACAAATCAAATGCTTTCACCTAAAATGTATTTATCTAGGGGTAACAGACAAGGATGTACTCTTTCTCCAATGTTATTTGCTTTAGCCATAGAACCCCTTGCTGAGAGTATTAGGTCCTATTCAGGGATTTATGGATATATTGGATATAATACCAAATATACCACCAATAAAATCTCATTATATGCAGATGATGTACTTTTATACATTACTAATCCCCAAGTTAGTATTCCAACTGAACAAGATCTTCCCAACTGCCTCTCCTCTCTGTGATGAATGTCACTTCCAAGAAGCCATCCTAACTCATTATTTTGTATCCTGTATAAAAATACAAAACTTCTGGACGGGAATATTCAATATCATTTCTAAAACACTCAAAATTCAATTGGAGTCAGATTCAAAATTAATAATATTAGGAATGTCAGAGGGCTGCCCTAAGTTAACAATGTCCCAAAGACGCTTCCTTGACTATGGTTTAATAACTGCGAAAAAACTTTACATAAATTCTGGAAAAAATAACAGTCCCCACAGTGAAGATGTGGACCACAGAAATGACCGAGAGACTGCATTTAGAAAAGAATAAGGCTTGTTTTGTCTGACAAACCAGATCAATTTTCCAAAATATGGTCTCCTTTCATTGAATTTCTTCAACATAATGGTTGAACACAATTCAAAACCGATGCTAGGGTCGGGTGAGCGGGCGTAGGGAAAGGTAGTGGGATATATCTCCGCTTTTTTCACTTCTTCGTTAGTTCAGGGGGTTTTCTTTTTTCTCTTTCACGTCTTTTTCGAAATTCTTTCTTT